>NC_137252.1:7364263-8596404 GCF_965637545.1 Phallusia mammillata
GATTGAAACTGGAATATTCCCACGAAAACCCACCGAAAACCGGATTTTTCATCGATTTTTTGACCCCCAAAATTCGAAAAAAACGGAAAGGCTATAGCCTTAGGGTTTTGTCAAAAATCGGGTCAAAATTTTCGATTTTAAATATCGGTTTGATCCGGTTTGGATGTTCGGTAGGAGGCAGAAACCGGTCAAAACCGGATTGAAACTGGAATATTCCCACGAAAACCCACCGAAAACCGGATTTTTCATCGATTTTTTGACCCCCAAAATTCGAAAAACGGAAAGGCTTTAGCCTTAGGGTTTTGTCAAAAATCGGGTAAAAATTTTCGATTTTAAATATCGGTTTGAACCGGTTTGGATGTTCGGTAGGAGGCAGAAACCGGTCAAAACCGGATTGAAACTGGAATATTCCCACGAAAACCCACCGAAAACCGAATTTTTCATCGATTTTTTGACCCCCAAAATTCGAAAAAACGGAACATCCAAACCCGTTCAAACCGATATTTAAAATCGAAAATTTTGACCCGATTTTTGACAAAACCCTAAGGCTATAGCCTTTCCGTTTTTTCGAATTTTGGGGGTCAAAAAATCGATAAAAAAAACCGGTTTTCGGTGGGTTTTCGTGGGAATATTCCAGTTTCAATCCGGTTTTGACCGGTTTCTGCCTCCTACCGAACCTCCAAACCCGTACAAACCGGTTTTTAAGATCGAAAATTTTGACCCGATTTTTGAAAAAACACTAAGGCTAAAGCCTTTCCGTTTTTTCGAATTTTGGGGGTCAAAAAATCGATGAAAAATCCGGTTTTCGGTGGGTTTTCGTGGGAATATTCCAGTTTCAATCCGGATTTGACCGGTTTCTGCCTCCTACCGAACATCCAAACCGGATCAAACCGATATTTAAAATCGAAAATTTTGACCCGATTTTTGACAAAACCCTAAGGCTATAGCCTTTCCGTTTTTTCGAATTTTGGGGGTCAAAAAATCGATAAAAAAACCGGTTTTCGGTGGGTTTTCGTGGGAATATTCCAGTTTCAATCCGGTTTTGACCGGTTTCTGCCCCCTACCGAATCTCCAAACCCGTTCAAACCGGTTTTTAAAATCGAAAATTTTGACCCGATTTTTGAAAAAACCCTAAGGCTATAGCCTTTCCGTTTTTTCGAATTTTGGGGGTCAAAAAATCGATGAAAAATCCGGTTTTCGGTGGGTTTTCGTGGGAATATTCCAGTTTCAATCCGGTTTTGACCGGTTTCTGCCCCCTACCGAACCTCCAAACCCGTTCAAACCGGTTTTTAAAATCGAAAATTTTGACCCGATTTTTGAAAAAACCCTAAGGCTACAGCCTTTCCGTTTTTTCGAATTTTGGGGGTCAAAAAATCGATAAAAAAATCGGTTTTCAGTGGGTTTTCGTGGGAATATTCCAGTTTCAATCCGGTTTTGACCGGTTTCTGCCCCCTACCGAATCTCCAGACCCGTTCAAACCGGTTTTTAAAATCGAAAATTTTGACCCGATTTTTGAAAAAACCCTAAGGCTATAGCCTTTCCGTTTTTTCGAATTTTGGGGGTCAAAAAATCGATGAAAAATCCGGTTTTCGGTGGGTTTTCGTGGGAATATTCCAGTTTCAATCCGGTTTTGACCGGTTTCTGCCCCCTACCGAACCTCCAAACCGGTTCAAACCGGTTTTTAAAATCGAAAATTTTGACCCGATTTTTGACAAAACCCTAAGGCTATAGCCTTTCCGTTTTTTCGAATTTTGGGGGTCAAAAAATCGATGAAAAATCCGGTTTTCGGTAGGTTTTCGTGGGAATATTCCAGTTTCAATCCGGTTTTGACCGGTTTCTGCCTCCTACCGAACCTCCAAACCCGTTCAAACCGGTTTTTAAAATCGAAAATTTTGACCCGATTTTTGAAAAAACCCTAAGGCTACAGCCTTTCCGTTTTTTCGAATTTTGGGGGTCAAAAAATCGATGAAAAATCCGGTTTTCGGTGGGTTTTCGTGGGAATATTCCAGTTTCAATCCGGTTTTGACCGGTTTCTGCCTCCTACCGAACATCCAAACCGGATCAAACCGATATTTAAAATCGAAAATTTTGACCCGATTTTTGACAAAACCCTAAGGCTATAGCCTTTCCGTTTTTTCGAATTTTGGGGGTCAAAAAATCGATGAAAAATCCGGTTTTCGGTGGGTTTTCGTGGGAATATTCCAGTTTCAATCCGGTTTTGACCGGTTTCTGCCCCCTACCGAACCTCCAAACCCGTTCAAACCGGTTTTTAAAATCGAAAATTTTGACCCGATTTTTGAAAAAACCCTAAGGCTACAGCCTTTCCGTTTTTTCGAATTTTGGGGGTCAAAAAATCGATGAAAAATCAGGTTTTCTGTAGGTTTCTGCCGGAATATTCCAGTTTCAATCCGGTTTTGACCGGTTTCTGCCTCCTACCGAACATCCAAACCGGATCAAACCGATATTTAAAATCGAAAATTTTGACCCGATTTTTGACAAAACCCTAAGGCTATAGCCTTCCAGTTTCAATCCGGTTTTGACCGGTTTCTGCCCCCTACCGAATCTCCAAACCGGTTCAAACCGGTTTTTAAAATCGAAAATTTTGACCCGATTTTTGACAAAACCCTAAGGCTATAGCCTTTCCGTTTTTTTGAATTTTGGGGGTCAAAAAATCGATGAAAAATCCGGTTTTCGGTGGGTTTTCGTGGGAATATTCCAGTTTCAATCCGGTTTTGACCGGTTTCTGCCTCCTACCGAACATCCAAACCGGATCAAACCGATATTTAAAATCGAAAATTTTTACCCGATTTTTGACAAAACCCTAAGGCTATAGCCTTTCCGTTTTTTCGAATTTTGGGGGTCAAAAAATCGATGAAAAATCCGGTTTTCGGTGGGTTTTCGTGGGAATATTCCAGTTTCAATCCGGTTTTGACCGGTTTCTGCCTCCTACCGAACATCCAAACCGGATCAAACCGATATTTAAAATCGAAAATTTTGACCCGATTTTTGACAAAACCCTAAGGCTAAAGCCTTTCCGTTTTTTCGAATTTTGGGGGTCAAAAAATCGATGAAAAATCCGGTTTTCGGTGGGTTTTCGTGGGAATATTCCAGTTTCAATCCGGTTTTGACCGGTTTCTGCCCCCTACCGAACCTCCAAACCCGTTCAAACCGGTTTTTAAAATCGAAAATTTTGACCCGATTTTTGAAAAAACCCCAAGGCTACAGCCTTTCCGTTTTTTCGAATTTTGGGGGTCAAAAAATCGATAAAAAAATCGGTTTTCAGTGGGTTTTCGTGGGAATATTCCAGTTTCAATCCGGTTTTGACCGGTTTCTGCCCCCTACCGAATCTCCAGACCCGTTCAAACCGGTTTTTAAAATCGAAAATTTTGACCCGATTTTTGAAAAAACCCTAAGGCTACAGCCTTTCCGTTTTTTCGAATTTTGGGGGTCAAAAAATCGATGAAAAATCCGGTTTTCGGTAGGTTTTCGCCGGAATATTCCAGTTTCAATCCGGTTTTGACCGGTTTCTGCCTCCTACCGAACATCCAAACCGGATCAAACCGATATTTAAAATCGAAAATTTTGACCCGATTTTTGACAAAACCCTAAGGCTATAGCCTTTCCGTTTTTTCGAATTTTGGGGGTCAAAAAATCGATGAAAAATTCGGTTTTCGGTGGGTTTTCGTGGGAATATTCCAGTTTCAATCCGGTTTTGACCGGTTTCTGCCTCCTACCGAATCTCCAAACCCGTTCAAACCGGTTTTTAAAATCGAAAATTTTGACCCGATTTTTGAAAAAACCCTAAGGCTATAGCCTTTCCGTTTTTTCGAATTTTGGGGGTCAAAAAATCGATGAAAAATTCGGTTTTCGGTGGGTTTTCGTGGGAATATTCCAGTTTCAATCCGGTTTTGACCGGTTTCTGCCTCCTACCGAACATCCAAACCGGTTCAAACCGATATTTAAAATCGAAAATTTTTACCCGATTTTTGACAAAACCCTAAGGCTAAAGCCTTTCCGTTTTTTCGAATTTTGGGGGTCAAAAAATCGATGAAAAATCCGGTTTTCGGTGGGTTTTCGTGGGAATATTCCAGTTTCAATCCGGTTTTGACCGGTTTCTGCCTCCTACCGAACATCCAAACCGGATCAAACCGATATTTAAAATCGAAAATTTTGACCCGATTTTTGACAAAACCCTAAGGCTATAGCCTTTCCGTTTTTTCGAATTTTGGGGGTCAAAAAATCGATGAAAAATCCGGTTTTCGGTGGGTTTTCGTGGGAATATTCCAGTTTCAATCCGGTTTTGACCGGTTTCTGCCTCCTACCGAACATCCAAACCGGTTCAAACCGATATTTAAAATCGAAAATTTTGACCCGATTTTTGACAAAACCCTAAGGCTACAGCCTTTCCGTTTTTTCGAATTTTGGGGGTCAAAAAATCGATGAAAAATCCGGTTTTCGGTGGGTTTTCGTGGGAATATTCCAGTTTCAATCCGGTTTTGACCGGTTTCTGCCCCCTACCGAACCTCCAAACCCGTTCAAACCGGTTTTTAAAATCGAAAATTTTGACCCGATTTTTGAAAAAACCCTAAGGCTACAGCCTTTCCGTTTTTTCGAATTTTGGGGGTCAAAAAATCGATAAAAAAATCGGTTTTCAGTGGGTTTTCGTGGGAATATTCCAGTTTCAATCCGGTTTTGACCGGTTTCTGCCCCCTACCGAATCTCCAGACCCGTTCAAACCGATATTTAAAATCGAAAATTTTGACCCGATTTTTGACAAAACCCTAAGGCGATAGCCTTTCCGTTTTTTCGAATTTTGGGGGTCAAAAAATCGATAAAAAAACCGGTTTTCAGTGGGTTTTCGTGAGAATATTCCAGTTTCAATCCGGTTTTGACCGGTTTCTGCCTCCTACCGAACCTCCAAACCCGTTCAAACCGGTTTTTAAGATCGAAAATTTTGACCCGATTTTTGAAAAAACCCTAAGGCTACAGCCTTTCCGTTTTTTCGAATTTTGGGGGTCAAAAAATCGATGAAAAATCCGGTTTTGGTGTGTTTTCGTGGGAATATTCCAGTTTCAATCCGGTTTTGACCGGTTTCTGCCTCCTACCGAACCTCCAAACCCGTTCAAACCGGTTTTCAAAATCGAAAATTTTGACCCGATTTTTGAAAAAACCCTAAGGCTACAGCCTTTCCGTTTTTTCGAATTTTGGGGGTCAAAAAATCGATGAAAAATCCGGTTTTCGGTAGGTTTTCGCCGGAATATTCCAGTTTCAATCCGGTTTTGACCGGTTTCTGACCCCTACCGAATCTCCAAACCGGTTCAAACCGGTTTTTAAAATCGAAAATTTTTACCCGATTTTTGACAAAACCCTAAGGCTATAGCCTTTCCGTTTTTTCGAATTTTGGGGGTCAAAAAATCGATGAAAAATTCGGTTTTCGGTGGGTTTTCGTGGGAATATTCCAGTTTCAATCCGGTTTTGACCGGTTTCTGCCTCCTACCGAACATCCAAACCGGTTCAAACCGATATTTAAAATCGAAAATTTTGACCCGATTTTTGACAAAACCCTAAGGCTATAGCCTTTCCGTTTTTTCGAATTTTGGGGGTCAAAAAATCGATAAAAAAACCGGTTTTCGGTGGGTTTTCGTGGGAATATTCCAGTTTCAATCCGGTTTTGACCGGTTTCTGACCCCTACCGAATCTCCAAACCCGTTCAAACCGGTTTTTAAAATCGAAAATTTTGACCCGATTTTTGAAAAAACCCTAAGGCTACAGCCTTTCCGTTTTTTCGAATTTTGGGGGTCAAAAAATCGATGAAAAATCCGGTTTTCGGTGGGTTTTCGTGGGAATATTCCAGTTTCAATCCGGTTTTGACCGGTTTCTGCCTCCTACCGAACCTCCAAACCGGATCAAACCGACATTTAAAATCGAAAATTTTGACCCGATTTTTGACAAAACCCTAAGGCTATAGCCTTTCCGTTTTTTCGAATTTTGGGGGTCAAAAAATCGATGAAAAATCCGGTTTTCGGTGGGTTTTCGTGGGAATATTCCAGTTTCAATCCGGTTTTGACCGGTTTCTGCCTCCTACCGAACATCCAAACCGGTTCAAACCGATATTTAAAATCGAAAATTTTGACCCGATTTTTGACAAAACCCTAAGGCTACAGCCTTTCCGTTTTTTCGAATTTTGGGGGTCAAAAAATCGATGAAAAATCCGGTTTTCGGTGGGTTTTCGTGGGAATATTCCAGTTTCAATCCGGTTTTGACCGGTTTCTGCCCCCTACCGAACCTCCAAACCCGTTCAAACCGGTTTTTAAAATCGAAAATTTTGACCCGATTTTTGAAAAAACCCTAAGGCTACAGCCTTTCCGTTTTTTCGAATTTTGGGGGTCAAAAAATCGATAAAAAAATCGGTTTTCAGTGGGTTTTCGTGGGAATATTCCAGTTTCAATCCGGTTTTGACCGGTTTCTGCCCCCTACCGAATCTCCAGACCCGTTCAAACCGATATTTAAAATCGAAAATTTTGACCCGATTTTTGACAAAACCCTAAGGCGATAGCCTTTCCGTTTTTTCGAATTTTGGGGGTCAAAAAATCGATAAAAAAACCGGTTTTCAGTGGGTTTTCGTGAGAATATTCCAGTTTCAATCCGGTTTTGACCGGTTTCTGCCTCCTACCGAACCTCCAAACCCGTTCAAACCGGTTTTTAAGATCGAAAATTTTGACCCGATTTTTGAAAAAACCCTAAGGCTACAGCCTTTCCGTTTTTTCGAATTTTGGGGGTCAAAAAATCGATGAAAAATCCGGTTTTGGTGTGTTTTCGTGGGAATATTCCAGTTTCAATCCGGTTTTGACCGGTTTCTGCCTCCTACCGAACCTCCAAACCCGTTCAAACCGGTTTTCAAAATCGAAAATTTTGACCCGATTTTTGAAAAAACCCTAAGGCTACAGCCTTTCCGTTTTTTCGAATTTTGGGGGTCAAAAAATCGATGAAAAATCCGGTTTTCGGTAGGTTTTCGCCGGAATATTCCAGTTTCAATCCGGTTTTGACCGGTTTCTGCCCCCTACCGAATCTCCAAACCGGTTCAAACCGGTTTTTAAAATCGAAAATTTTTACCCGATTTTTGACAAAACCCTAAGGCTATAGCCTTTCCGTTTTTTCGAATTTTGGGGGTCAAAAAATCGATGAAAAATTCGGTTTTCGGTGGGTTTTCGTGGGAATATTCCAGTTTCAATCCGGTTTTGACCGGTTTCTGCCTCCTACCGAACATCCAAACCGGTTCAAACCGATATTTAAAATCGAAAATTTTGACCCGATTTTTGACAAAACCCTAAGGCTATAGCCTTTCCGTTTTTTCGAATTTTGGGGGTCAAAAAATCGATAAAAAAACCGGTTTTCGGTGGGTTTTCGTGGGAATATTCCAGTTTCAATCCGGTTTTGACCGGTTTCTGACCCCTACCGAATCTCCAAACCCGTTCAAACCGGTTTTTAAAATCGAAAATTTTGACCCGATTTTTGAAAAAACCCTAAGGCTACAGCCTTTCCGTTTTTTCGAATTTTGGGGGTCAAAAAATCGATGAAAAATCCGGTTTTCGGTGGGTTTTCGTGGGAATATTCCAGTTTCAATCCGGTTTTGACCGGTTTCTGCCTCCTACCGAACCTCCAAACCGGATCAAACCGACATTTAAAATCGAAAATTTTGACCCGATTTTTGACAAAACCCTAAGGCTATAGCCTTTACGTTTTTTCGAATTTTGGGGGTCAAAAAATCGATGAAAAATCCGGTTTTCGGTGGGTTTTCGTGGGAATATTCCAGTTTCAATCCGGTTTTGACCGGTTTCTGCCCCCTACCGAATCTCCAAACCCGTTCAAACCGATATTTAAAATCGAAAATTTTGACCCGATTTTTGACAAAACCCTCAGGCTATAACCTTTCCGTTTTTTCGAATTTTGGGGGTCAAAAAATCGATGAAAAATCCGGTTTTCGGTGGGTTTTCGTGGGAATATTCCAGTTTCAATCCGGTTTTGACCGGTTTCTGCCTCCTACCGAACATCCAAACCGGATCAAACCGATATTTAAAATCGAAAATTTTGACCCGATTTTTGACAAAACCCTAAGGCTATAGCCTTTCCGTTTTTTCGAATTTTGGGGGTCAAAAAATCGATGAAAAATCCGGTTTTCGGTGGGTTTTCGTGGGAATATTCCAGTTTCAATCCGGTTTTGACCGGTTTCTGCCTCCTACCGAACATCCAAACCGGTTCAAACCGATATTTAAAATCGAAAATTTTGACCCGATTTTTGACAAAACCCTAAGGCTACAGCCTTTCCGTTTTTTCGAATTTTGGGGGTCAAAAAATCGATGAAAAATCCGGTTTTCGGTGGGTTTTCGTGGGAATATTCCAGTTTCAATCCGGTTTTGACCGGTTTCTGCCCCCTACCGAACCTCCAAACCCGTTCAAACCGGTTTTTAAAATCGAAAATTTTGACCCGATTTTTGAAAAAACCCTAAGGCTACAGCCTTTCCGTTTTTTCGAATTTTGGGGGTCAAAAAATCGATAAAAAAATCGGTTTTCAGTGGGTTTTCGTGGGAATATTCCAGTTTCAATCCGGTTTTGACCGGTTTCTGCCCCCTACCGAATCTCCAGACCCGTTCAAACCGGTTTTTAAAATCGAAAATTTTGACCCGATTTTTGACAAAACCCTAAGGCGATAGCCTTTCCGTTTTTTCGAATTTTGGGGGTCAAAAAATCGATGAAAAATCCGGTTTTCGGTGGGTTTTCGTGGGAATATTCCAGTTTCAATCCGGTTTTGACCGGTTTCTGCCTCCTACCGAACATCCAAACCGGTTCAAACCGATATTTAAAATCGAAAATTTTGACCCGATTTTTGACAAAACCCTAAGGCTACAGCCTTTCCGTTTTTTCGAATTTTGGGGGTCAAAAAATCGATGAAAAATCCGGTTTTCGGTGGGTTTTCGTGGGAATATTCCAGTTTCAATCCGGTTTTGACCGGTTTCTGCCCCCTACCGAACCTCCAAACCCGTTCAAACCGGTTTTTAAAATCGAAAATTTTGACCCGATTTTTGAAAAAACCCTAAGGCTACAGCCTTTCCGTTTTTTCGAATTTTGGGGGTCAAAAAATCGATAAAAAAATCGGTTTTCAGTGGGTTTTCGTGGGAATATTCCAGTTTCAATCCGGTTTTGACCGGTTTCTGCCCCCTACCGAATCTCCAGACCCGTTCAAACCGATATTTAAAATCGAAAATTTTGACCCGATTTTTGACAAAACCCTAAGGCGATAGCCTTTCCGTTTTTTCGAATTTTGGGGGTCAAAAAATCGATAAAAAAACCGGTTTTCAGTGGGTTTTCGTGAGAATATTCCAGTTTCAATCCGGTTTTGACCGGTTTCTGCCTCCTACCGAACCTCCAAACCCGTTCAAACCGGTTTTTAAGATCGAAAATTTTGACCCGATTTTTGAAAAAACCCTAAGGCTACAGCCTTTCCGTTTTTTCGAATTTTGGGGGTCAAAAAATCGATGAAAAATCCGGTTTTGGTGTGTTTTCGTGGGAATATTCCAGTTTCAATCCGGTTTTGACCGGTTTCTGCCTCCTACCGAACCTCCAAACCCGTTCAAACCGGTTTTCAAAATCGAAAATTTTGACCCGATTTTTGAAAAAACCCTAAGGCTACAGCCTTTCCGTTTTTTCGAATTTTGGGGGTCAAAAAATCGATGAAAAATCCGGTTTTCGGTGGGTTTTCGTGGGAATATTCCAGTTTCAATCCGGTTTTGACCGGTTTCTGCCTCCTACCGAACATCCAAACCGGTTCAAACCGATATTTAAAATCGAAAATTTTGACCCGATTTTTGACAAAACCCTAAGGCTATAGCCTTTCGTTTTTTCGAATTTTGGGGGTCAAAAAATCGATAAAAAAACCGGTTTTCGGTGGGTTTTCGTGGGAATATTCCAGTTTCAATCCGGTTTTGACCGGTTTCTGACCCCTACCGAATCTCCAAACCCGTTCAAACCGGTTTTTAAAATCGAAAATTTTGACCCGATTTTTGAAAAAACCCTAAGGCTACAGCCTTTCCGTTTTTTCGAATTTTGGGGGTCAAAAAATCGATGAAAAATCCGGTTTTCGGTGGGTTTTCGTGGGAATATTCCAGTTTCAATCCGGTTTTGACCGGTTTCTGCCTCCTACCGAACCTCCAAACCGGATCAAACCGACATTTAAAATCGAAAATTTTGACCCGATTTTTGACAAAACCCTAAGGCTATAACCTTTCCGTTTTTTCGAATTTTGGGGGTCAAAAAATCGATGAAAAATCCGGTTTTCGGTGGGTTTTCGTGGGAATATTCCAGTTTCAATCCGGTTTTGACCGGTTTCTGCCTCCTACCGAACATCCAAACCGGATCAAACCGATATTTAAAATCGAAAATTTTGACCCGATTTTTGACAAAACCCTAAGGCTATAGCCTTTCCGTTTTTTCGAATTTTGGGGGTCAAAAAATCGATGAAAAATCCGGTTTTCGGTGGGTTTTCGTGGGAATATTCCAGTTTCAATCCGGTTTTGACCGGTTTCTGCCTCCTACCGAACATCCAAACCGGTTCAAACCGATATTTAAAATCGAAAATTTTGACCCGATTTTTGACAAAACCCTAAGGCTACAGCCTTTCCGTTTTTTCGAATTTTGGGGGTCAAAAAATCGATGAAAAATCCGGTTTTCGGTGGGTTTTCGTGGGAATATTCCAGTTTCAATCCGGTTTTGACCGGTTTCTGCCCCCTACCGAACCTCCAAACCCGTTCAAACCGGTTTTTAAAATCGAAAATTTTGACCCGATTTTTGAAAAAACCCTAAGGCTACAGCCTTTCCGTTTTTTCGAATTTTGGGGGTCAAAAAATCGATAAAAAAATCGGTTTTCAGTGGGTTTTCGTGGGAATATTCCAGTTTCAATCCGGTTTTGACCGGTTTCTGCCCCCTACCGAATCTCCAGACCCGTTCAAACCGGTTTTTAAAATCGAAAATTTTGACCCGATTTTTGACAAAACCCTAAGGCTACAGCCTTTCCGTTTTTTCGAATTTTGGGGGTCAAAAAATCGATGAAAAATCCGGTTTTCGGTAGGTTTTCGCCGGAATATTCCAGTTTCAATCCGGTTTTGACCGGTTTCTGCCTCCTACCGAACCTCCAAACCGGATCAAACCGATATTTAAAATCGAAAATTTTGACCCGATTTTTGACAAAACCCTAAGGCTATAGCCTTTACGTTTTTTCGAATTTTGGGGGTCAAAAAATCGATGAAAAAAACCGGTTTTCAGTGGGTTTTCGTGGGAATATTCCAGTTTCAATCCGGTTTTGACCGGTTTCTGCCCCCCTACCGAACCTCCAAACCCGTTCAAACCGGTTTTTAAAATCGAAAATTTTGACCCGATTTTTGACAAAACCCTAAGGCTACAGCCTTTCCGTTTTTTCGAATTTTGGGGGTCAAAAAATCGATAAAAAAATCGGTTTTCAGTGGGTTTTCGTGGGAATATTCCAGTTTCAATCCGGTTTTGACCGGTTTCTGCCCCCTACCGAATCTCCAGACCCGTTCAAACCGGTTTTTAAAATCGAAAATTTTGACCCGATTTTTGAAAAAACCCTAAGGCTACAGCCTTTCCGTTTTTTCGAATTTTGGGGGTCAAAAAATCGATGAAAAATCCGGTTTTCGGTAGGTTTTCGCCGGAATATTCCAGTTTCAATCCGGTTTTGACCGGTTTCTGCCTCCTACCGAACCTCCAAACCGGATCAAACCGATATTTAAAATCGAAAATTTTGACCCGATTTTTGACAAAACCCTAAGGCTATAGCCTTTACGTTTTTTCGAATTTTGGGGGTCAAAAAATCGATGAAAAAAACCGGTTTTCAGTGGGTTTTCGTGGGAATATTCCAGTTTCAATCCGGTTTTGACCGGTTTCTGCCCCCTACCGAACCTCCAAACCCGTTCAAACCGGTTTTTAAAATCGAAAATTTTGACCCGATTTTTGAAAAAACCCTAAGGCTACAGCCTTTCCGTTTTTTCGAATTTTGGGGGTCAAAAAATCGATAAAAAAATCGGTTTTCAGTGGGTTTTCGTGGGAATATTCCAGTTTCAATCCGGTTTTGACCGGTTTCTGCCCCCTACCGAATCTCCAGACCCGTTCAAACCGGTTTTTAAAATCGAAAATTTTGACCCGATTTTTGACAAAACCCTAAGGCTACAGCCTTTCCGTTTTTTCGAATTTTGGGGGTCAAAAAATCGATGAAAAATCCGGTTTTAGGTAGGTTTTCGTGGGAATATTCCAGTTTCAATCCGGTTTTGACCGGTTTCTGCCTCCTACCGAACATCCAAACCGGATCAAACCGATATTTAAAATCGAAAATTTTGACCCGATTTTTGACAAAACCCTAAGGCTATAGCCTTTCCGTTTTTTCGAATTTTGGGGGTCAAAAAATCGATGAAAAATTCGGTTTTCGGTGGGTTTTCGTGGGAATATTCCAGTTTCAATCCGGTTTTGACCGGTTTCTGCCTCCTACCGAACATCCAAACCCGTTCAAACCGATATTTAAAATCGAAAATTTTGACCCGATTTTTGACAAAACCCTAAGGCTATTGCCTTTCCGTTTTTTCGAATTTTGGGGGTCAAAAAATCGATGAAAAATCCGGTTTTCGGTGGGTTTTCGTGGGAATATTCCAGTTTCAATCCGGTTTTGACCGGTTTCTGCCTCCTACCGAACATCCAAACCGGTTCAAACCGATATTTAAAATCGAAAATTTTTACCCGATTTTTGACAAAACCCTAAGGCTATAGCCTTTCCGTTTTTCCGAATTTTGGGGGTCAAAAAATCGATAAAAAAACCGGTTTTCAGTGGGTTTTCGTGGGAATATTCCAGTTTCAATCCGGTTTTGACCGGTTTCTGCCCCCTACCGAATCTCCAAACCCGTTCAAACCGGTTTTTAAAATCGAAAATTTTGACCCGATTTTTGACAAAACCCTAAGGCTATAGCCTTTCCGTTTTTTCGAATTTTGGGGGTCAAAAAATCGATGAAAAATTCGGTTTTCGGTGGGTTTTCGTGGGAATATTCCAGTTTCAATCCGGTTTTGACCGGTTTCTGCCTCCTACCGAACATCCAAACCGGTTCAAACCGATATTTAAAATCGAAAATTTTTACCCGATTTTTGACAAAACCCTAAGGCTAAAGCCTTTCCGTTTTTTTGAATTTTGGGGGTCAAAAAATCGATGAAAAATCCGGTTTTCGGTGGGTTTTCGTGGGAATATTCCAGTTTCAATCCGGTTTTGACCGGTTTCTGCCTCCTACCGAACATCCAAACCGGATCAAACCGATATTTAAAATCGAAAATTTTGACCCGATTTTTGACAAAACCCTAAGGCTATAGCCTTTCCGTTTTTTCGAATTTTGGGGGTCAAAAAATCGATGAAAAATCCGGTTTTCGGTGGGTTTTCGTGGGAATATTCCAGTTTCAATCCGGTTTTGACCGGTTTCTGCCCCCTACCGAACCTCCAAACCCGTTCAAACCGGTTTTTAAAATCGAAAATTTTGACCCGATTTTTGAAAAAACCCTAAGGCTACAGCCTTTCCGTTTTTTCGAATTTTGGGGGTCAAAAAATCGATAAAAAAATCGGTTTTCAGTGGGTTTTCGTGGGAATATTCCAGTTTCAATCCGGTTTTGACCGGTTTCTGCCCCCTACCGAATCTCCAGACCCGTTCAAACCGGTTTTTAAAATCGAAAATTTTGACCCGATTTTTGAAAAAACCCTAAGGCTATAGCCTTTCCGTTTTTTCGAATTTTGGGGGTCAAAAAATCGATGAAAAATCCGGTTTTCGGTGGGTTTTCGTGGGAATATTCCAGTTTCAATCCGGTTTTGACCGGTTTCTGCTTCCTACCGAACCTCCAAACCCGTTCAAACCAGTTTTTAAGATCGAAAATTTTGACCCGATTTTTGACAAAACCCTAAGGCTACAGCCTTTCCGTTTTTTCGAATTTTGGGGGTCAAAAAATCGATGAAAAATCCGGTTTTGGTGTGTTTTCGTGGGAATATTCCAGTTTCAATCCGGTTTTGACCGGTTTCTGCCTCCTACCGAACATCCAAACCGGATCAAACCGATATTCAAAATCGAAAATTTTGACCCGATTTTTGACAAAACACTAAGGCTAAAGCCTTTCCGTTTTTTCGAATTTTGGGGGTCAAAAAATCGATGAAAAATCCGGTTTTCGGTGGGTTTTCGTGGGAATATTCCAGTTTCAATCCGGTTTTGACCGGTTTCTGCCTCCTACCGAACATCCAAACCGGTTCAAACCGATATTTAAAATCGAAAATTTTGACCCGATTTTTGAAAAAACCCTAAGGCTACAGCCTTTCCGTTTTTTCGAATTTTGGGGGTCAAAAAATCGATAAAAAAACCGGTTTTCGGTGGGTTTTCGTGGGAATATTCCAGTTTCAATCCGGTTTTGACCGGTTTCTGCCCCCTACCGAATCTCCAAACCCGTTCAAACCGGTTTTTAAAATCGAAAATTTTGACCCGATTTTTGACAAAACCCTAAGGCTATAGCCTTTCCGTTTTTTCGAATTTTGGGGGTCAAAAAATCGATGAAAAATCCGGTTTTGGTGGGTTTTCGTGGGAATATTCCAGTTTCAATCCGGTTTTGACCGGTTTCTGCCTCCTACCGAACATCCAAACCGGATCAAACCGATATTCAAAATCGAAAATTTTGACCCGATTTTTGAAAAAACCCTATGGCTACAGCCTTTCCGTTTTTTCGAATTTTGGGGGTCAAAAATCGATAAAAAAACCGGTTTTCAGTGGGTTTTCGTGGGAATATTCCAGTTTCAATCCGGTTTTGACCGGTTTCTGCCTCCTACCGAACCTCCAAACCCGTTCAAACCGGTTTTCAAAATCGAAAATTTTGACCCGATTTTTGAAAAAACCCTAAGGCTACAGCCTTTCCGTTTTTTCGAATTTTGGGGGTCAAAAAATCGATGAAAAATCCGGTTTTCGGTAGGTTTTCGCCGGAATATTCCAGTTTCAATCCGGTTTTGACCGGTTTCTGCCTCCTACCGAACATCCAAACCGGATCAAACCGATATTTAAAATCGAAAATTTTGACCCGATTTTTGACAAAACCCTAAGGCTATAGCCTTTACGTTTTTTCGAATTTTGGGGGTCAAAAAATCGATGAAAAAACCGGTTTTCAGTGGGTTTTCGTGGGAATATTCCAGTTTCAATCCGGTTTTGACCGGTTTCTGACCCCTACCGAATCTCCAAACCGGTTCAAACCGGTTTTTAAAATCGAAAATTTTGACCCGATTTTTGACAAAACCCTATGGCTACAGCCTTTCCGTTTTTTCGAATTTTGGGGGTCAAAAAATCGATAAAAAAACCGGTTTTCAGTGGGTTTTCGTGGGAATATTCCAGTTTCAATCCGGTTTTGACCGGTTTCTGCCTCCTACCGAACCTCCAAACCCGTTCAAACCGGTTTTCAAAATCGAAAATTTTGACCCGATTTTTGAAAAAACCCTAAGGCTACAGCCTTTCCGTTTTTTCGAATTTTGGGGGTCAAAAAATCGATGAAAATCCGGTTTTCGGTAGGTTTTCGCCGGAATATTCCAGTTTCAATCCGGTTTTGACCGGTTTCTGCCTCCTACCGAACATCCAAACCGGATCAAACCGATATTTAAAATCGAAAATTTTGACCCGATTTTTGACAAAACCCTAAGGCTATAGCCTTTACGTTTTTTCGAATTTTGGGGGTCAAAAAATCGATGAAAAAACCGGTTTTCAGTGGGTTTTCGTGGGAATATTCCAGTTTCAATCCGGTTTTGACCGGTTTCTGACCCCTACCGAATCTCCAAACCGGTTCAAACCGGTTTTTAAAATCGAAAATTTTTACCCGATTTTTGACAAAACCCTAAGGCTATAGCCTTTCCGTTTTTTCGAATTTTGGGGGTCAAAAAATCGATGAAAAATTCGGTTTTCGGTGGGTTTTCGTGGGAATATTCCAGTTTCAATCCGGTTTTGACCGGTTTCTGCCTCCTACCGAACATCCAAACCGGTTCAAACCGATATTTAAAATCGAAAATTTTGACCCGATTTTTGACAAAACCCTAAGGCTATAGCCTTTCCGTTTTTTCGAATTTTGGGGGTCAAAAAATCGATGAAAAATCCGGTTTTGGTGGGTTTTCGTGGGAATATTCCAGTTTCAATCCGGTTTTGACCGGTTTCTGCCTCCTACCGAACCTCCAAACCGGATCAAACCGATATTCAAAATCGAAAATTTTGACCCGATTTTTGAAAAAACCCTGTGGCTACAGCCTTTCCGTTTTTTCGAATTTTGGGGGTCAAAAAATCGATAAAAAAACCGGTTTTCAGTGGGTTTTCGTGGGAATATTCCAGTTTCAATCCGGTTTTGACCGGTTTCTGCCTCCTACCGAACCTCCAAACCCGTTCAAACCGGTTTTCAAAATCGAAAATTTTGACCCGATTTTTGAAAAAACCCTAAGGCTACAGCCTTTCCGTTTTTTCGAATTTTGGAGGTCAAAAAATCGATGAAAAATCCGGTTTTCGGTAGGTTTTCGCCGGAATATTCCAGTTTCAATCCGGTTTTGACCGGTTTCTGCCTCCTACCGAACATCCAAACCGGATCAAACCGATATTTAAAATCGAAAATTTTGACCCGATTTTTGACAAAACCCTAAGGCTATAGCCTTTACGTTTTTTCGAATTTTGGGGGTCAAAAAATCGATGAAAAAACCGGTTTTCAGTGGGTTTTCGTGGGAATATTCCAGTTTCAATCCGGTTTTGACCGGTTTCTGACCCCTACCGAATCTCCAAACCGGATCAAACCGGTTTTTAAAATCGAAAATTTTGACCCGATTTTTGACAAAACCCTATGGCTACAGCCTTTCCGTTTTTTCGAATTTTGGGGGTCAAAAAATCGATAAAAAAACCGGTTTTCAGTGGGTTTTCGTGGGAATATTCCAGTTTCAATCCGGTTTTGACCGGTTTCTGCCTCCTACCGAACCTCCAAACCCGTTCAAACCGGTTTTCAAAATCGAAAATTTTGACCCGATTTTTGAAAAAACCCTAAGGCTACAGCCTTTCCGTTTTTTCGAATTTTGGGGGTCAAAAAATCGATGAAAAATCCGGTTTTCGGTAGGTTTTCGCCGGAATATTCCAGTTTCAATCCGGTTTTGACCGGTTTCTGCCTCCTACCGAACATCCAAACCGGATCAAACCGATATTTAAAATCGAAAATTTTGACCCGATTTTTGACAAAACCCTAAGGCTATAGCCTTTACGTTTTTTCGAATTTTGGGGGTCAAAAAATCGATGAAAAAACCGGTTTTCAGTGGGTTTTCGTGGGAATATTCCAGTTTCAATCCGGTTTTGACCGGTTTCTGACCCCTACCGAATCTCCAAACCGGTTCAAACCGGTTTTTAAAATCGAAAATTTTTACCCGATTTTTGACAAAACCCTAAGGCTATAGCCTTTCCGTTTTTTCGAATTTTGGGGGTCAAAAAATCGATGAAAAATTCGGTTTTCGGTGGGTTTTCGTGGGAATATTCCAGTTTCAATCCGGTTTTGACCGGTTTCTGCCTCCTACCGAACCTCCAAACCCGTTCAAACCGGTTTTCAAAATCGAAAATTTTGACCCGATTTTTGAAAAAACCCTAAGGCTACAGCCTTTCCGTTTTTTCGAATTTTGGAGGTCAAAAAATCGATGAAAAATCCGGTTTTCGGTAGGTTTTCGCCGGAATATTCCAGTTTCAATCCGGTTTTGACCGGTTTCTGCCTCCTACCGAACATCCAAACCGGATCAAACCGATATTTAAAATCGAAAATTTTGACCCGATTTTTGACAAAACCCTAAGGCTATAGCCTTTACGTTTTTTCGAATTTTGGGGGTCAAAAAATCGATGAAAAAACCGGTTTTCAGTGGGTTTTCGTGGGAATATTCCAGTTTCAATCCGGTTTTGACCGGTTTCTGACCCCTACCGAACCTCCAAACCCGTTCAAACCGGTTTTCAAAATCGAAAATTTTGACCCGATTTTTGAAAAAACCCTAAGGCTACAGCCTTTCCGTTTTTTCGAATTTTGGAGGTCAAAAAATCGATGAAAAATCCGGTTTTCGGTAGGTTTTCGCCGGAATATTCCAGTTTCAATCCGGTTTTGACCGGTTTCTGCCTCCTACCGAACATCCAAACCGGATCAAACCGATATTTAAAATCGAAAATTTTGACCCGATTTTTGACAAAACCCTAAGGCTATAGCCTTTCCGTTTTTTCGATTTTTGGGGGTCAAAAAATCGATGAAAAATTCGGTTTTCGGTGGGTTTTCGTGGGAATATTCCAGTTTCAATCCGGTTTTGACCGGTTTCTGCCTCCTACCGAACCTCCAAACCCGTTCAAACCGGTTTTCAAAATCGAAAATTTTGACCCGATTTTTGAAAAAACCCTAAGGCTACAGCCTTTCCGTTTTTTCGAATTTTGGAGGTCAAAAAATCGATGAAAAATCCGGTTTTCGGTAGGTTTTCGCCGGAATATTCCAGTTTCAATCCGGTTTTGACCGGTTTCTGCCTCCTACCGAACATCCAAACCGGATCAAACCGATATTTAAAATCGAAAATTTTGACCCGATTTTTGACAAAACCCTAAGGCTATAGCCTTTACGTTTTTTCGAATTTTGGGGGTCAAAAAATCGATGAAAAAACCGGTTTTCAGTGGGTTTTCGTGGGAATATTCCAGTTTCAATCCGGTTTTGACCGGTTTCTGACCCCTACCGAATCTCCAAACCGGATCAAACCGGTTTTTAAAATCGAAAATTTTGACCCGATTTTTGACAAAACCCTATGGCTACAGCCTTTCCGTTTTTTCGAATTTTGGGGGTCAAAAAATCGATAAAAAAACCGGTTTTCAGTGGGTTTTCGTGGGAATATTCCAGTTTCAATCCGGTTTTGACCGGTTTCTGCCTCCTACCGAACCTCCAAACCCGTTCAAACCGGTTTTCAAAATCGAAAATTTTGACCCGATTTTTGAAAAAACCCTAAGGCTACAGCCTTTCCGTTTTTTCGAATTTTGGGGGTCAAAAAATCGATGAAAAATCCGGTTTTCGGTAGGTTTTCGCCGGAATATTCCAGTTTCAATCCGGTTTTGACCGGTTTCTGCCTCCTACCGAACATCCAAACCGGATCAAACCGATATTTAAAATCGAAAATTTTGACCCGATTTTTGACAAAACCCTAAGGCTATAGCCTTTACGTTTTTTCGAATTTTGGGGGTCAAAAAATCGATGAAAAAACCGGTTTTCAGTGGGTTTTCGTGGGAATATTCCAGTTTCAATCCGGTTTTGACCGGTTTCTGACCCCTACCGAATCTCCAAACCGGTTCAAACCGGTTTTTAAAATCGAAAATTTTTACCCGATTTTTGACAAAACCCTAAGGCTATAGCCTTTCCGTTTTTTCGAATTTTGGGGGTCAAAAAATCGATGAAAAATTCGGTTTTCGGTGGGTTTTCGTGGGAATATTCCAGTTTCAATCCGGTTTTGACCGGTTTCTGCCTCCTACCGAACCTCCAAACCCGTTCAAACCGGTTTTCAAAATCGAAAATTTTGACCCGATTTTTGAAAAAACCCTAAGGCTACAGCCTTTCCGTTTTTTCGAATTTTGGAGGTCAAAAAATCGATGAAAAATCCGGTTTTCGGTAGGTTTTCGCCGGAATATTCCAGTTTCAATCCGGTTTTGACCGGTTTCTGCCTCCTACCGAACATCCAAACCGGATCAAACCGATATTTAAAATCGAAAATTTTGACCCGATTTTTGAAAAAACCCTAAGGCTACAGCCTTTCCGTTTTTTCGAATTTTGGGGGTCAAAAAATCGATGAAAAATCCGGTTTTCGGTAGGTTTTCGCCGGAATATTCCAGTTTCAATCCGGTTTTGACCGGTTTCTGCCTCCTACCGAACATCCAAACCGGATCAAACCGATATTTAAAATCGAAAATTTTGACCCGATTTTTGACAAAACCCTAAGGCTATAGCCTTTACGTTTTTTCGAATTTTGGGGGTCAAAAAATCGATGAAAAAACCGGTTTTCAGTGGGTTTTCGTGGGAATATTCCAGTTTCAATCCGGTTTTGACCGGTTTCTGACCCCTACCGAATCTCCAAACCGGTTCAAACCGGTTTTTAAAATCGAAAATTTTTACCCGATTTTTGACAAAACCCTAAGGCTATAGCCTTTCCGTTTTTTCGAATTTTGGGGGTCAAAAAATCGATGAAAAATCCGGTTTTCGGTGGGTTTTCGTGGGAATATTCCAGTTTCAATCCGGTTTTGACCGGTTTCTGCCCCCTACCGAACATCCAAACCGGATCAAACCGACATTTAAAATCGAAAATTTTGACCCGATTTTTGACAAAACCCTAAGGCTATAGCCTTTACGTTTTTTTGAATTTTGGGGGTCAAAAAATCGATGAAAAATCCGGTTTTCGGTGGGTTTTCGTGGGAATATTCCAGTTTCAATCCGGTTTTGACCGGTTTCTGCCCCCTACCGAATCTCCAAACCCGTTCAAACCGATATTTAAAATCGAAAATTTTGACCCGATTTTTGACAAAACCCTCAGGCTATAACCTTATATATGGTCGGAAACGAATTTTTATATTCTTGACCATAACCTCGTTACGAATTTCGAAACAAATTTTGGACATATCTTTTGACTACTAGATGTCAGTAGAGGATTGCAAATAAAAAATGTTTCGAAATTTGTTTCGAAATTTTAAATGTCGTAAATTATACACTTGGGGTTTCTAAGTACAAATTCACACTGCATCAATTTTATGTGAATAAATGCATAGCGAAATTCCCACAATATTAAGCGTAGTTTCACCAATCAATTTCCAGTAACAAATTTGTTTCCAGTAACAAATTCGTTTCAAGTAACAAATTTGTTTCAAGTTTTTGAACGCTGCAGTAATATGCCACAAGGTGCAACAATATTTCAAGTTTTCAACGCCCGAGTGAAGGCATAACTTCTTGTAACAAATTCGTTTCAAGTAATAAATTTGTTTCCGGTAACAAATTCGTTTCAAGTAACAAATTTGTTTCGAGTTTTTGTATGCTGAAGTAATAATCCACAAGGTGCAACAATATTTCAAGTTTTCAACGTTTGGATGAAGGCATAACTTCTTGTAACAAATTCGTTTCCAGTAACAAATTCGTTTCAAGTAACAAATTTGTTTCGAGTTTTGTACGCTGCAGTAAAAATCCACAAGGTGCAACAATATTTCAAGTTTATAACGTTTGGGTGAAGGCATAACTACTTGTAACAAATTCGTTTCAAGTAACAAATTTGTTTCCGGTAACAAATTCGTTTCAAGTAACAAATTTGTTTCCAGTTTTTGTATGCTGAAGTAATAATCCACAAGGGGCAACAATATTTCAAGTTTTCAACGTTTGGATGAAGGCATAACTTCTTGTAACAAATTCGTTTCCAGTAACAAATTTGTTTCCGGTAACAAATTCGTTTCAAGTAACAAATTTGTTTCGAGTTTTTGTATGCTGAAGTAATAATCCACAAGGTGCAACAATATTTCAAGTTTTCAACGTTTGGATGAAGGCATAACTTCTTGTAACAAATTCGTTTCCAGTAACAAATTCGTTTCAAGTAACAAATTTGTTTCGAGTTTTTGTACGCTGCAGTAAAAATCCACAAGGTGCAACAATATTTCAAGTTTATAACGTTTGGGTGAAGGCATAACTTCTTGTAACAAATTCGTTTCCAGTAACAAATTCGTTTCAAGTAACAAATTCGTTTCAAGTAACAAATTTGTTTCCGGTAACAAATTCGTTTCAAGTAACAAATTTGTTTCCAGTTTTTGTATGCTGCAGTAATAATCCACAAGGTGCAACAATATTTCAAGGTTTCAACGCCCGAGTGAAGGCATAACTTCTTGTAACAAATTCGTTTCAAGTAACAAATTCGTTTCAAGTAACAAATTTGTTTCCGGTAACAAATTCGTTTCAAGTAACAAATTTGTTTCCAGTTTTTGTATGCTGCAGTAATAATCCACAAGGTGCAACAATATTTCAAGTTTTCAACGCCCGAGTGAAGGCATAACTTCTTGCAACAAATTCGTTTCCAGTAACAAATTCGTTTCCGGTAACAAATTCGTTTCAAGTAACAAATTCGTTTCAAGTAACAAATTCGTTTCAAGTAACAAATTTGTTTCCGGTAACAAATTCGTTTCAAGTAACAAATTTGTTTCCAGTTTTTGTATGCTGCAGTAATAATCCACAAGGTGCAACAATATTTCAAGTTTTCAACGCCCGAGTGAAGGCATAACTTCTTGTAACAAATTCGTTTCAAGTAACAAATTCGTTTCCAGTAACAAATTTGTTTCCGGTAACAAATTCGTTTCAAGTAACAAATTTGTTTCAAGTTTTTGTATGCTGCAGTAATAATCCACAAGGTGCAACAATATTTCAAGTTTTCAACGCCCGAGTGAAGGCATAACTTCTTGTAACAAATTCGTTTCCAGTAACAAATTCGTTTCAAGTAACAAATTTGTTTCCAGTTTTTGTACGCTGCAGTAAAAATCCACAAGGTGCAACAATATTTCAAGTTTTTAACGTTTGGGTGAAGGCATAACTTCTTGTAACAAATTCGTTTCCAGTAACAAATTCGTTTCAAGTAACAAATTCGTTTCCAGTAACAAATTTGTTTCCGGTAACAAATTCGTTTCAAGTAACAAATTTGTTTCCAGTTTTTGTATGCTGCAATAATAATCCACAAGGTGCAACAATATTTCAAGTTTTCAACGCCCGAGTGAAGGCATAACTTCTTGTAACAAATTCGTTTCCAGTAACAAATTCGTTTCCGGTAACAAATTCGTTTCAACTAACAAATTTGTTTCCGGTAACAAATTCGTTTCAAGTAACAAATTTGTTTCCAGTTTTTGTATGCTGCAGTAAAAATCCACAAGGTGCAACAATATTTCAAGTTTTTAACGTTTGGGTGAAGGCATAACTTCTTGTAACAAATTCGTTTCCAATAACAAATTCGTTTCAAGTAACAAATTCGTTTCAAGTAACAAATTTGTTTCCGGTAACAAATTCGTTTCAAGTAACAAATTTGTTTCCAGTTTTTGTATGCTGCAGTAATAATCCACAAGGTGCAACAATATTTCAAGTTTTCAACGCCCGAGTGAAGGCATAACTTCTTGTAACAAATTCGTTTCCAGTAACAAATTCGTTTCAAGTAACAAATTCGTTTCAAGTAACAAATTTGTTTCCGGTAACAAATTCGTTTCAAGTAACAAATTTGTTTCCGGTAACAAATTCGTTTCAAGTAACAAATTTGTTTCCAGTTTTTGTATGCTGCAGTAATAATCCACAAGGTGCAACAATATTTCAAGTTTTCAACGCCCGAGTGAAGGCATAACTTCTTGTAACAAATTCGTTTCAAGTAACAAATTCGTTTCCAGTAACAAATTTGTTTCCGGTAACAAATTCGTTTCAAGTAACAAATTTGTTTCCAGTTTTTGTATGCTGCAGTAATAATCCACAAGGTGCAACAATATTTCATGTTTTCAACGCCCGAGTGAAGGCATAACTTCTTGTAACAAATTCGTTTCCAGTAACAAATTCGTTTCCGGTAACAAATTCGTTTCAAGTAACAAATTCGTTTCAAGTAACAAATTCGTTTCAAGTAACAAATTTGTTTCCGGTAACAAATTTCTTTCAAGTAACAAATTTGTTTCCAGTTTTTATATGCTGCAGTAATAATCCACAAGATGCAACAATATTTCAAGTTTTCAACGCCCGAGTGAAGGCATAACTTCTTGTAACAAATTCGTTTCAAGTAACAAATTCGTTTCCAGTAACAAATTTGTTTCCGGTAACAAATTCGTTTCAAGTAACAAATTTGTTTCCAGTTTTTGTACGCTGCAGTAAAAATCCACAAGGTGCAACAATATTTCAAGTTTTTAACGTTTGGGTGAAGGCATAACTTCTTGTAACAAATTCGTTTCCAGTAACAAATTCGTTTCAAGTAACAAATTCGTTTCCAGTAACAAATTTGTTTCCGGTAACAAATTCGTTTCAAGTAACAAATTTGTTTCCAGTTTTTGTATGCTGCAATAATAATCCACAAGGTGCAACAATATTTCAAGTTTTCAACGCCCGAGTGAAGGCATAACTTCTTGTAACAAATTCGTTTCCAGTAACAAATTCGTTTCCGGTAACAAATTCGTTTCAACTAACAAATTTGTTTCCGGTAACAAATTCGTTTCAAGTAACAAATTTGTTTCCAGTTTTTGTATGCTGCAGTAAAAATCAACAAGGTGCAACAATATTTCAAGTTTTTAACGTTTGGGTGAAGGCATAACTTCTTGTAACAAATTCGTTTCCAATAACAAATTCGTTTCAAGTAACAAATTCGTTTCAAGTAACAAATTTGTTTCCGGTAACAAATTCGTTTCAAGTAACAAATTTGTTTCCAGTTTTTGTATGCTGCAGTAATAATCCACAAGGTGCAACAATATTTCAAGTTTTCAACGCCCGAGTGAAGGCATAACTTCTTGTAACAAATTCGTTTCAAGTAACAAATTCGTTTCCAGTAACAAATTTGTTTCCGGTAACAAATTCGTTTCAAGTAACAAATTTGTTTCCAGTTTTTGTATGCTGCAGTAATAATCCACAAGGTGCAACAATATTTCAAGTTTTCAACGCCCGATTGAAGGCATAACTTCTTGTAACAAATTCGTTTCCAGTAACAAATTCGTTTCCGGTAACAAATTCGTTTCAACTAACAAATTTGTTTCCGGTAACAAATTCGTTTCAAGTAACAAATTTGTTTCCAGTTTTTGTATGCTGCAGTAATAATCCACAAGGTGCAACAATATTTCAAGTTTTCAACGCCCGAGTGAAGGCATAACTTCTTGTAACAAATTCGTTTCCAGTAACAAATTCGTTTCCGGTAACAAATTCGTTTCAAGTACCAAATTTGTTTCGAGTTTTTGTACGGTGCAGTAACAAACCACAAGGTGCAACAATATTTCAAGTTTTCAACGCCCGAGTGAAGGCATAACTTCTTGTAACAAATTCGTTTCAAGTAACAAATTCGTTTCCGGTAACAAATTCGTTTCAAGTACCAAATTTGTTTCGAGTTTTTGTATGCTGCAGTAATAATCCACAAGGTGCAACAATATTTCAAGCTTTCAACGCCCGAGTGAAGGCATAACTACTTGTAACAAATTCGTTTCCAGTAACAAATTCGTTTCAAGTAACAAATTCGTTTCAAGTTTTTGTATGCTGCAGTAATAATCCACAAGGTGCAATAATATTTCAAGTTTTCAACGCTCGAGTGAAGGCATAACTTCTTGTAACAAATTCGTTTCAAGTAACAAATTTGTTTCCAGTAACAAATTTGTTTCGAGTTTTTGTACGCTGCAGTAATAATCCACAAGGTGCAACAATATTTCAAGATTTCAGCCCCGAGTGAAGGCATAACTACTTGTAACAAATTCGTTTCAAGTAACAAATTCGTTTCAAGTAACAAGTTCGTTTCAAGTAACAAATTCGTTTCAAGTAACAAGTTCGTTTCAAGTAACAAATTTGTTTCGAGTTTTTGTACGGTGCAGTAACAAACCACAAGGTGCAACAATATTTCAAGTTTTCAACGCCCGAGTGAAGGCATATCTTCTTGTAACAAATTCGTTTCAAGTAACAAATTCGTTTCCGGTAACAAATTCGTTTCAAGTACCAAATTTGTTTCGAGTTTTTGTATGCTGCAGTAATAATCCACAAGGTGCAACAATATTTCAAGCTTTCAACGCCCGAGTGAAGGCATAACTACTTGTAACAAATTCGTTTCCAGTAACAAATTCGTTTCCAGTAACAAATTCGTTTCAAGTAACAAATTCGTTTCAAGTTTTTGTACGCTGCAGTAATAATCCACAAGGTGCAACAATATTTCAAGTTTTCAACACCCGAGTGAAGGCATAACTTCTTGTAACACTTTCGTTTCCAGTAACAAATTTGTTTCGAGTTTTTGTACGCTGCAGTAATAATCCACAAGGTGCAACAATATTTCAAGTTTTCAACACCCGAGTGAAGGCATAACTTCTTGTAACACTTTCGTTTCCAGTTACAAATTTGTTTCCAGTTTTTGTACGCTGCAGTAATAATCCACAAGGTGCAACAATATTTCAAGATTTCAGCCCCGAGTGAAGGCATAACTACTTGTAACAAATTCGTTTCAAGTAACAAGTTCGTTTCAAGTAACAAATTTGTTTCGAGTTTTTGTACGCTGCAGTAATAATCCACAAGGTACAATAATATTTCAAGTTTTCAACGCTCGAGTGAAGGCATAACTTCTTGTAACAAATTCGTTAGTTTCATGTTGTGTTAACGGTGCGTTTTTAATTGGTAAATTGGAATGTCACGACAGTTTGCACTAGTTGGCATAGTCTGAGGAAGGACAGAATTCAACACAGAAGAAGTGCTTTAAAAGTTGTGTGCCGATCCTTGGGCCATAAACATGATTTGATACAATATGTAGCAGTTTTGGTATTTGATAACTGACTCTGGCCCTATCGGAACAAAAAATATAAAATCCGCCAAATTTCCAACGCCTGTGTGACATAAAAGGCTTTGTGACGTCACGATACCTTGTTGCATCAATAACAACACAATGACCATTTTGAATTTTAATAATATCACGCAGTGCTGCGATCAAAACACTTTGTGTCAGATATGAAATTAACAACGCAAAAAGATGGAACAGCAAATTGTAATACTACTGCAATCAGTTCAAACTCAGTTTTACTATTTCAAAGCAAAATCATCATTCAAACTGGAAAACTTAAAATAAAACACGTAAAAGACTGTAGTCCTAATTTGGTCCGTGAAAACTATTTAACTTTATCTTATTTCATTTGTGTTTGGGAGACAGTAAAGTATAAAATAAGCGACCAAATTTTATTGCGCGAGCGGTCAAACTTTAAAAATACTTACGATGTACGCTTGTTATTTCTGTTTTACTGATCAGAACAAGCTGAAACTTTGCAAGTTCTATCTGACTGCAGTACCAAGTGGGCTCGTGAAAACCGTTTCATTTTATCTTAATTCGTTTGTGTTTGGGAGACAGTAAAGTATAAAATAAGCGACCAAATTCTAATGCGCGAGCGGTCATGACTCGAAAATACTTACGATGTGCGCTTGTTAATTCTGTTTTACTGATCAGAACAAGCTGAAACTTTGCAAGTTCTATCTGACTGCAGTACCAAGTGGGCTCGTGAAAACCGTTTCATTTTATCTTAATTCGTTTGTGTTTGGGAGACAGTAAAGTATAAAATAAGCGACCAAATTCTAATGCGCTAGCGGTCATGACTCGAAAATACTTACGATGTGCGCTTGTTAATTCTGGTTTACTGATCAGAACAAGCTGAAACTTTGCAAGTTCTATCTGACTGCAGTACCAAGTGGGCTCGTGAAAACCGTTTCATTTTATCTTAATTCGTTTGTGTTTGGGAGACAGTAAAGTATAAAATAAGCGACCAAATTATAATGCGCTAGCGGTCATGACTCGAAAATACTTACGATGTGCGCTTGTTAATTCTGTTTTACTGATCAGAACAAGCTGAAACTTTGCAAGTTCTATCTGACTGCAGTACCAAGTGGGCTCGTAAAAACCGTTTCATTTTATCTCAATTCGTTTGTGTTTGGGAGACAGTAAAGTATAAAATAAGCGACCAAATTCTAATGCGCTAGCGGTCATGACTCGAAAATACTTACGATGTGCGCTTGTTAATTCTGTTTTACTGATCAGAACAAGCTGAAACTTTGCAAGTTCTATCTGACTGCAGTACCAAGTGGGCTCGTAAAAACCGTTTCATTTTATCTCAATTCGTTTGTGTTTGGGAGACAGTAAAGTATAAAATAAGCGACCAAATTCTAATGCGCTAGCGGTCATGACTCGAAAATACTTACGATGTGCGCTTGTTAATTCTGTTTTACTGATCAGAACAAGCTGAAACTTTGCAAGTTCTATCTGACTGCAGTACCAAGTGGGCTCGTGAAAACCGTTTAATTTTATCTTGATTCGTTTGTGTTTGGGAGACAATAAGGTATAAAATAAGCGACCGAATTCCATTGCGCGAGCGGTCATGACTCGAAAATACTTACGATGTGCGCTTGTTAATTCTGTTTTACTGATCAGAACAAGCTGAAACTTTGCAAGTTCTATCTGACTGCAGTACCAAGTGGGATCGTGAAAACCGTTTCATTTTATCTTAATTCGTTTGTGTTTGGGAGACAGTAAAGTATAAAATAAGCGACCGAATTCCATTGCGCGAGCGGTCAAACTTTAAAAATACTTACGATGTGCGCTTGTTAATTCTGTTTTACTGATCAGAACAAGCTGAAACTTTGCAAGTTCTATCTGACTGCAGTACCAAGTGGGCTCGTGAAAACCGTTTCATTTTATCTTAATTCGTTTGTGTTTGGGAGACAGTAAAGTATAAAATAAGCGACCAAATTCTAATGCGCTAGCGGTCATGACTCGAAAATACTTACGATGTGCGCTTGTTAATTCTGTTTTACTGATCAGAACAAGCTGAAACTTTGCAAGTTCTATCTGACTGCAGTACCAAGTGGGCTCGTGAAAACCGTTTAATTTCATCTTGATTCGTTTGTGTTTGGAAGACAATAAGGTATAAAATAAGCGACCGAATTCCATTGCGCGAGCGGTCATGACTCGAAAATACTTACGATGTGCGCTTGTTAATTCTGTTTTACTGATCAGAACAAGCTGAAACTTTGCAAGTTCTATCTGACTGCAGTACCAAGTGGGATCGTGAAAGCCGTTTCATTTTATCTTAATTCGTTTGTGTTTGGGAGACAGTAAAGTATAAAATAAGCGACCGAATTCTATTGCGCGAGCGGTCAAACTTTAAAAATACTTACGATGTGCGCTTGTTAATTCTGTTTTACTGATCAGAACAAGCTGAAACTTTGCAAGTTCTATCTGACTGCAGTACCAAGTGGGCTCGTGAAAACCGTTTCATTTTATCTTAATTCGTTTGTGTTTGGGAGACAGTAAAGTATAAAATAAGCGACCAAATTCTAATGCGCTAGCGGTCATGACTCGAAAATACTTACGATGTGCGCTTGTTAATTCTGTTTTACTGATCAGAACAAGCTGAAACTTTGCAAGTTCTATCTGACTGCAGTACCAAGTGGGCTCGTGAAAACCGTTTCATTTTATCTTGATTCGTTTGTGTTTGGAAGACAATAAGGTATAAAATAAGCGACCGAATTCCATTGCGCTAGCGGTCATGACTCGAAAATACTTACGATGTGCACTTGTTAATTCTGTTTTACTGATCAGAACAAGCTGAAACTTTGCAAGTTCTATCTGACTGCAGTACCAAGTGGGCTCGTGAAAACCGTTTAATTTTATCTTGATTCGTTTGTGTTTGGAAGACAATAAGGTATAAAATAAGCGACCGAATTCCATTGCGCGAGCGGTCATGACTCGAAAATACTTACGATGTGCGCTTGTTAATTCTGTTTTACTGATCAGAACAAGCTGAAACTTTGCAAGTTCTATCTGACTGCAGTACCAAGTGGGCTCGTGAAAACCGTTTCATTTTATCTTGATTCGTTTGTGTTTGGGAGACAGTAAAGTATAAAATAAGCGACCGAATTCTATTGCGCGAGCGGTCAAACTTTAAAAATACTTACGATGTGCGCTTGTTAATTCTGTTTTACTGATCAGAACAAGCTGAAACTTTGCAAGTTCTATCTGACTGCAGTACCAAGTGGGCTCGTGAAAACCGTTTAATTTTATCTTGATTCGTTTGTGTTTGGAAGACAATAAGGTATAAAATAAGCGACCGAATTCCATTGCGCGAGCGGTCATGACTCGAAAATACTTACGATGTGCGCTTGTTAATTCTGTTTTACTGATCAGAACAAGCTGAAACTTTGCAAGTTCTATCTGACTGCAGTACCAAGTGGGCTCGTGAAAACCGTTTCATTTTATCTTAATTCGTTTGTGTTTGGGAGACAGTAAAGTATAAAATAAGCGACCGAATTCTATTGCGCGAGCGGTCAAACTTTAAAAATACTTACGATGTGCGCTTGTTAATTCTGTTTTACTGATCAGAACAAGCTGAAACTTTGCAAGTTCTATCTGACTGCAGTACCAAGTGGGCTCGTGAAAACCGTTTCATTTTATCTTAATTCGTTTGTGTTTGGGAGACAGTAAAGTATAAAATAAGCGACCAAATTCTAATGCGCTAGCGGTCATGACTCGAAAATACTTACGATGTGCGCTTGTTAATTCTGTTTTACTGATCAGAACAAGCTGAAACTTTGCAAGTTCTATCTGACTGCAGTACCAAGTGGGCTCGTGAAAACCGTTTAATTTTATCTTGATTCGTTTGTGTTTGGAAGACAATAAGGTATAAAATAAGCGACCGAATTCCATTGCGCGAGCGGTCATGACTCGAAAATACTTACGATGTGCGCTTGTTAATTCTGTTTTACTGATCAGAACAAGCTGAAACTTTGCAAGTTCTATCTGACTGCAGTACCAAGTGGGCTCGTGAAAACCGTTTCATTTTATCTTAATTCGTTTGTGTTTGGGAGACAGTAAAGTATAAAATAAGCGACCGAATTCTATTGCGCGAGCGGTCAAACTTTAAAAATACTTACGATGTGCGCTTGTTAATTCTGTTTTACTGATCAGAACAAGCTGAAACTTTGCAAGTTCTATCTGACTGCAGTACCAAGTGGGCTCGTGAAAACCGTTTCATTTTATCTTGATTCGTTTGTGTTTGGAAGACAATAAGGTATAAAATAAGCGACCGAATTCCATTGCGCTAGCGGTCATGACTCGAAAATACTTACGATGTGCGCTTGTTAATTCTGTTTTACTGATCAGAACAAGCTGAAACTTTGCAAGTTCTATCTGACTGCAGTACCAAGTGGGCTCGTGAAAACCGTTTAATTTTATCTTGATTCGTTTGTGTTTGGAAGACAATAAGGTATAAAATAAGCGACCGAATTCCATTGCGCGAGCGGTCATGACTCGAAAATACTTACGATGTGCGCTTGTTAATTCTGTTTTACTGATCAGAACAAGCTGAAACTTTGCAAGTTCAATCTGACTGCAGTACCAAGTGGGCTCGTGAAAACCGTTTCATTTTATCTTAATTCGTTTGTGTTTGGGAGACAGTAAAGTATAAAATAAGCGACCGAATTCTATTGCGCGAGCGGTCAAACTTTAAAAATACTTACGATGTGCGCTTGTTAATTCTGTTTTACTGATCAGAACAAGCTGAAACTTTGCAAGTTCTATCTGACTGCAGTACCAAGTGGGCTCGTGAAAACCGTTTCATTTTATCTTGATTCGTTTGTGTTTGGAAGACAATAAGGTATAAAATAAGCGACCGAATTCCATTGCGCGAGCGGTCATGACTCGAAAATACTTACGATGTGCGCTTGTTAATTCTGTTTTACTGATCAGAACAAGCTGAAACTTTGCAAGTTCTATCTGACTGCAGTACCAAGTGGGCTCGTGAAAACCGTTTAATTTTATCTTGATTCGTTTGTGTTTGGAAGACAATAAGGTATAAAATAAGCGACCGAATTCCATTGCGCGAGCGGTCATGACTCGAAAATACTTACGATGTGCGCTTGTTAATTCTGTTTTACTGATCAGAACAAGCTGAAACTTTGCAAGTTCTATCTGACTGCAGTACCAAGTGGGCTCGTGAAAACCGTTTAATTTTATCTTAATTCGTTTGTGTTTGGGAGACAGTAAAGTATAAAATAAGCGACCGAATTATATTGCGCGAGCGGTCAAACTTTAAAAATACTTACGATGTGCGCTTGTTAATTCTGTTTTACTGATCAGAACAAGCTGAAACTTTGCAAGTTCTATCTGACTGCAGTACCAAGTGGGCTCGTGAAAACCGTTTCATTTTATCTTAATTCGTTTGTGTTTGGGAGACAGTAAGGTATAAAATAAGCGACCAAATTCTAATGCGCGAGCGGTCATGACTCGAAAATACTTACGATGTGCGCTTGTTAATTCTGTTTTACTGATCAGAACAAGCTGAAACTTTGCAAGTTCTATCTGACTGCAGTACCAAGTGGGCTCGTGAAAACCGTTTCATTTTATCTTAATTCGTTTGTGTTTGGGAGACAGTAAAGTATAAAATAAGCGACCAAATTCTAATGCGCTAGCGGTCATGACTCGAAAATACTTACGATGTGCGCTTGTTAATTCTGTTTTACTGATCAGAACAAGCTGAAACTTTGCAAGTTCTATCTGACTGCAGTACCAAGTGGGCTCGTGAAAACCGTTTCATTTTATCTTAATTCGTTTGTGTTTGGGAGACAGTAAAGTATAAAATAAGCGACCAAATTCTAATGCGCTAGCGGTCATGACTCGAAAATACTTACGATGTGCGCTTGTTAATTCTGTTTTACTGATCAGAACAAGCTGAAACTTTGCAAGTTCAATCTGACTGCAGTACCAAGTGGGCTCGTGAAAACCGTTTCATTTTATCTTAATTCGTTTGTGTTTGGGAGACAATAAGGTATAAAATAAGCGACCGAATTCCATTGCGCGAGCGGTCATGACTCGAAAATACTTACGATGTGCGCTTGTTAATTCTGTTTTACTGATCAGAACAAGCTGAAACTTTGCAAGTTCAATCTGACTGCAGTACCAAGTGGGCTCGTGAAAACCGTTTCATTTTATCTTAATTCGTTTGTGTTTGGGAGACAGTAAAGTATAAAATAAGCGACCGAATTCTATTGCGCGAGCGGTCAAACTTTAAAAATACTTACGATGTGCGCTTGTTAATTCTATTTTACTGACCAGAACAAGCTAAAACTTTGCAAGTTCTATCTGACTGCAGTACCAAGTGGGCTCGTGAAAACCGTTTCATTTTATCTTAATTCGTTTGTGTTTGGGAGACAGTAAAGTATAAAATAAGCGACCGAATTCTATTGCGCGAGCGGTCAAACTTTAAAAATACTTACGATGTGCGCTTGTTAATTCTGTTTTACTGATCAGAACAAGCTGAAACTTTGCATGTTCAATCTGACTGCAGTACCAAGTGGGCTCGTGAAAACCGTTTATTTTTATCTTGATTCGTTTGTGTTTGGGAGACAATAAGGTATAAAATAAGCGACCAAATTCTATTGCGCGAGCGGTCATGACTCTGTTATTTCTGAACTCGGTATAATATGGTGTGACTCTTTTTGACGGTGATATGTTTAAAATTTTGCCATGTGCTTGTGATAAATGTAATGTGCTTTCTGTTTCTGGTTCGGCCTGTCGTTTTGCGCGGTCAGACACATAAAACAAATTGAGAGATTGAGAAAAAAGTCAATTGTAATAAATTGTAACTGAAAGTTAGTCGTGATATCAGTTAATTTTGCTTTTTTAGCCTCCTCTTGTATTGGTAGCTTTTTGGCATTTTGGATTCTGCATCTACACGTGCGTTACGTAAAAGAAAAAAAACAACGATTGATGTATATTTTATATCCGACTCCATCTCTAATTATTCCTACGCAAGATATAAACTTTTTTGATACATTTTTAAATTTGTGGATGCAATTGGTTAATATTATAATGTCTCATGGTCGAATTTGAATGCGGTTTTGTAAGATTTTGGATTACCTGAATTATCAGTACGAGTGAAAGCGTATGTGCTAAACGTCGGTGAGGTGAGATTGCTATCTGAGAAGAAAGGTCGAGTAAGTAACCATTAGTGTCTAACATTATGAATGAATATGAAAGAGCTAGAGTCGAAGAAGACAGGTGAATGCTACATTTTAATAGCTGTTTTTGTTCACTTTCCTGTAACACATATCTGATTTAGTTCTGACTCAACGTTGACATCAGACTCCGAATTGAGAGGAAAAAGAGGAAGGTGACTTGTGCTTTTACTGCTTTGTATTCATTCTATGGCATACAGCAGGGGTGGGCAACCTTTGTTACTGTAGGGCCAATTATAAATGTCAAAATTGGATCGAGGGCCGCACATGTGCATCACACAAAGTGATTTTGCTTTGTTTCTTACCAAATATGCTTAACTACAAGTATAATTCGCATTTGATTCTAGCCAAATTTTGCCAGATTGCAGAAAACTAGCATCAGGCGCATTAATCAGCTCAAAAAAAGACATTGTTGTAAACTGTGGTTTTTTTACATGACAGGAAAAGGCCAAAAATCACCAGTGACAGTAGCGTTTCTGAGAGGTATGTAAGCAATATACAAATGCACAAAGCGTTAATGTGTGAACATGTTGAAATATTTGTTCATTAGTGCTGGTTCAAGTTCTTGTAGTTCCACTGAAGAGAGTAGTAAAGAATCTGATAGTGAAGGGTATGTTGATGACATAGTAAATTTGTTTCTCCTCTTAAACTTAACATGCATTTAGGAAAAGTAGTTTGCTGGAAACTATTGCACAACAAAGAAAACTTCGTCAAAAGTAAGTAGTCATATCAGAATGGAATTATGTGCGAAATAATTTAATTGTTAGAATCATTTGCCTAGCTAAATGAATCATGTATTAATTTATTTGATTGTTTAACTAATGGGTGTTATGTGTTGCAGAAAACATTCCTTCTCAACAAGTGCATCCTCAAGTTCTTCAAGTGGATTGTAAGTGACAGGCTGAAATAATACAAGTGTATACAAAACAAAAACCCCTAATGGTAAAAAGTAACTTTGCCATACATTTTTATGAATGATTAATCTTTTTCTTTCTTAATTTTCGTAAGTTATACTAGGTATAGTACAACTTATCACTGGTGGGGTTAAATAGATCTTTCCAGAGTGATTCCTGAACTTTTTAAGCATGTGTCTGATTTACAAACTACTTTATCATTCCGCAGGTTATGTTGCAGGATAACATGACAAAAGTTGTCCAAAACGCTAGTTTGCAACAAAAAATAGATTTTTAATGTTGTCATGCCTGCTTGCAATCTGTTATTAACCCAGAGAATGTTTGTAGTTTTTAAATTGGAAATCTCTTGCGGAGCACTAGTGTGCCAGGGGACACAGTTTAAGAATCACTGCTTTGCAGGTTGACTTGCATAAGTGATTGTTAGCAAAACAAATATATTCATAAATATATGCTAGACTTGTCTCTGTATCTAACTGGAAACAAATGTGCAATATGTGATTTTTTGTCATGCAGGTCCTGCTCACCAATAGGCTATAAAAGGTATGTGGATTTTTTCCCCATAAACTTTGTACATTATGATATGACTTTGCAACAAACTGATTTCAGGAGAAAAAGGCATTGTCCATTTTGCTTCAAGCAGTATGTAAATGTTACACACCATCGAAAAAAACATCCCGAAGTAAATCAAGAACTATTTTTTTATGACAGCTTTTCGAAAAAAAGTAGAACTGGAAGTTACCAAAATTTTAGGGGATTCATTTGCTACTTGTGTGGTAGAGGTATATATGGCTTGAAAAGTCATATGGCTAGAATTCACCCTGAGGTCACACTTCCGCTAAGTGTTGCAGAACAACGTTCAATACCAAAAATATTAGAACTTAACGACATATTAGAATGCTACAAAGAGGAAATTGTCCATGTGGGATTTGGTAAAAGAAATGAATGCTGCAAAGAATCAGCTACTACATATTGCAGACAGATCAGAGCCTTGTTGGACAACGATTTGGAGAACTTAAGATTTCCAGATAAAATTTACAAAAAATTAACAATCAAGGCAAACTGCAGTGGAAGAGACAGCACAAGATACACTTACCTTGCTACTTTTCAAAATTTTTTGCAGTATGTCCAGATATACTATAGCAAGATTTATAAAAGGGATGTCAGAAAATTGATTATTCTTGTGAGTCAATGGATGGCAAGGCAAAGAAGCAAAAAAGAAAAACGAGAATGCATAGTGAAGGCGAATGCAACCAAAAATTTAAAAGATTGCCAGTTTCCAGGTAGTGCAGTTGTTGAATATGAGAAACAAGAAACTGCACAAAAGGCAAATTTACTAAGGAAATCTGAGCCTGGTAGTTTGACAAAAGAAGATACATCATTGATAGTATCTGATTTATTTCTAAAAATAATTTGCAAGCAAGGATGCAGATCATGTGTGCTAACAGGCATGACTCACTCAGAACTTCGCGATGCTGGAGAAACAGAGAACAAAAACTTTTCAATCATGGTTTCAGATCAAAAGGAAAAGAAACGGCAGGGGTGCATTGTACTATCTCACAGTGAACTACAAGAGTTAAAGTGCACCTCTGTTCATTTGTGGAAATATCTAGGCCTAACACCTTCAGCAGAGGATAAAGTATTTCCATCATTAAAAGTGCAAAATCAGGCAATTAAAATGCAAGCTTCGGAATTTAATAAGCTTTACAAACAAATAAGTTTGTTTTGTTTTAACAAAGAAGTAACAGTTACTGACACTAGGAAATTAATTACAAAAAAGGTCAGTAAAGCCCCCAAAACAGTTCAAGCAGCTGTGGCAAGAGCTGAAGGACATTCAGTTGAAGTGGCAGAAAGGTTTTACAACATCACTGACCCGGGAGAGCTAGTGGAAGATGCAAGACAAGCATTAAAATTGTTGTCAGAAAGTAAGTAGTAAGGATTCAACTTTTCTATTAAAGCATATGTTTTATACCAAGCTGACAACTAAATTTTACAATTATCAGTAAGTGTGTAAAAAGTTTGTTGATAAACATACAGAAACGTTTTATAACAAAACATACTAATAACAGTTTTATTTGGCAAAAAAACTTCTTTTGTGAAGCGATATTGTGCCCTTTTAACAGTTGTAATTTTGGTAATTAGTAACTACAAGTAAAGGGGTATTTTTATGATGTCATTTTGGTCAGATGTAAGCTCTGGAGGTTCTGCTGATGCTGATACTATGAAGACTGGAGGACCTGCTGATGTTGATACTATGAAGGCTGGAGGACCTGCTGATGCTGACACTATGAAGGCTGGAGGACCTGCTGATGCTGACACTATGAAGGCTGGAGGACTTGCTGATGCTGACACTATGAAGGCTGGAGGACCTGCTGATGCTGACACTATGAAGGCTGGAGGACCTGCTGATGCTGACACTATGAAGGCTGGAGGACCTTCTGATGCTGAAAAAATGATGAGCAGGGGGGCGACTCATGCTGACCATGCAAAGGCTACAGGTAAGAACATCAAATTAAGAAAAAAGCCAACATCATAAAACATTTAACCACAAATTAAAAATATTTGCAGATTCAATTCGTGTCAAATTCCTTGATGACCAGGAGATTGTGGATATTAACAACATAAAGGACATTCGTTCAAAGCACAAAAAGAGACTGAAGAATTTGCATCAAATTGTGCTGGGCGATGAAATAAAAGCCAGATGGGCTGATGGATTGTTTTATCCAGCAGTTCGAATCCAAAAATGTAATGTTTACACTTGTATTTTATTAAATCAATGCTAAGAATATGGTTTGTATACCAGCCAAATATTTACAATACTGTACATGCATTTTTAGGGTCAAGGTGTGTTGAAGTAGGTCATCGTTTATGGTAAAGGGTAATTAAACTATCATAATTTCATTTGTTTGGGTGAAACTTTGCTGATGCAACATCTTATGGGGTGTTAAGGTATTTCAAGGATTGGTCATTATACTATTGGCTGCTATCAACACTTTTTTCCTGCCCGCTACCATCTTAACTGACTTCGGTACTCATCACATCAAACACACACATACAAAAAAAGATTTTGCATTAAAGCTTGCATGTTTTATTACTTGTCTGTGGAACTATGCATTTACATAGAAACATAAAATATATAGTAGGCCGGCCAAATACAACTGGTTTGATTGAATGTATTTAAACCACTTGTCAAACTGTAACATACCTTTATTTTTAGATTCACCAACCAAAGCATATGAATCTGATTCAGAAATCAAGAAAAAGAAATCAAGAAAAAGTCTGTTTTAGTTACTATACAGCAGTATAGTACTGCATGGTATTGTTCTTTTGTTTTTATATTCGTTAATAAATAATACAAAAAATGCAAATGACACAGACCTGATTTTAAATTGCCAAGACACTTGTGTTGAAATGAGATGAGTTTATTTTGGTAAAAGGTGACCAGCAGCAAAAACATTTCTTAAAAAACACAATACAAGGCTATTTGCTATTGTAAACGTCGTGCAGAAAGTACTTAAATGTAAGTAACAAATGTAAGCTATTGCCAGGCATAATATCAAGTTTGTAGAGCAATTTGCCAGAAGAGCTCTACAACTTGGTAAGTAACAAATTTTCTACGAAGTGGAAACAAATTTGTTTCGAAAATTATTTTCACGAAATTTCCCATTTTTGAGCTCTTTATCGACATCGAGCGAAAGCAAAATTTTCTGAGCAAAAATTCGTTTCGAGTTTACGGAAACAAATTTTTGTTTGGCAGATTTTTTTGGCAAATTTGTTTCGAAAATTTGCTTCGAAAACGAATTTCGAAACAAATTTGGCCAAAAAAATTGTTTCCGAAACAAAATTCGTGATTTCGAAACGAATTTGGCCATTTCGAAACGAAAACGGAAACGAAAATTCGTTTCAAATGCAAAAATGTATGTAATGGTCAACCTGACCATACCCTTTCCGTTTTTTCGAATTTTGGGGGTCAAAAAATCGATGAAAAATCCGGTTTTCGGTGGGTTTTCGTGGGAATATTCCAGTTTCAATCCGGTTTTGACCGGTTTCTGCCTCCTATCGATGAAAAATCCGGTTTTCGGTGGGTTTTCGTGGGAATATTCCAGTTTCAATCCGGTTTTGACCGGTTTCTGCCCCCTACCGAATCTCCAAACCCGTTCAAACCGGTTTTTAAAATCGAAAATTTTGACCCGATTTTTGAAAAAACCCTAAGGCTATAACCTTTCCGTTTTTTCGAATTTTTGGGGTCAAAAAATCGATGAAAAATCCGGTTTTGGTGGGTTTTCGTGGGAATATTCCAGTTTCAATCCGGTTTTGACCGGTTTCTGCCTCCTACCGAACATCCAAACCGGATCAAACCGATATTTAAAATCGAAAATTTTGACCCGATTTTTGACAAAACCCTAAGGCTTTTCGGTAGGTTTTCGTGGGAATATTCCAGTTTCAATCCGGTTTTGACCGGTTTCTGCCTCCTACCGAACATCCAAACCCGTTCAAACCGGTTTTTAAAATCGAAAATTTTTACCCGATTTTTGAAAAAACCCTAAGGCTATAGCCTTTCCGTTTTTTCGAATTTTGGGGGTCAAAAAATCGATGAAAAATCCGGTTTTGGTGGGTTTTCGTGGGAATATTCCAGTTTCAATCCGGTTTTGACCGGTTTCTGCCTCCTACCGAACATCCAAACCGGATCAAACCGATATTCAAAATCGAAAATTTTGACCCGATTTTTGAAAAAACCCTATGGCTACAGCCTTTCCGTTTTTTCGAATTTTGGGGGTCAAAAAATCGATAAAAAAACCGGTTTTCAGTGGGTTTTCGTGGGAATATTCCAGTTTCAATCCGGTTTTGACCGGTTTCTGCCTCCTACCGAACCTCCAAACCCGTTCAAACCGGTTTTCAAAATCGAAAATTTTGACCCGATTTTTGAAAAAACCCTAAGGCTACAACCTTTCCGTTTTTTCGAATTTTGGGGGTCAAAAAATCGATGAAAAATTCGGTTTTCGGTAGGTTTTCGCCGGAATATTCCAGTTTCAATCCGGTTTTGACCGGTTTCTGCCTCCTACCGAACATCCAAACCGGATCAAACCGATATTTAAAATCGAAAATTTTGACCCGATTTTTGACAAAACCCTAAGGCTATAGCCTTTACGTTTTTTCGAATTTTGGGGGTCAAAAAATCGATAAAAAAACCGGTTTTCAGTGGGTTTTCGTGGGAATATTCCAGTTTCAATCCGGTTTTGACCGGTTTCTGCCTCCTACCGAACCTCCAAACCCGTTCAAACCGGTTTTCAAAATCGAAAATTTTTACCCGATTTTTGAAAAAACCCTAAGGCTACAGCCTTTCCGTTTTTTCGAATTTTGGGGGTCAAAAAATCGATGAAAAATCCGGTTTTCGGTAGGTTTTTGCCGGAATATTCCAGTTTCAATCCGGTTTTGACCGGTTTCTGCCTCCTACCGAACATCCAAACCGGATCAAACCGATATTTAAAATCGAAAATTTTGACCCGATTTTTGACAAAACCCTAAGGCTATAGCCTTTACGTTTTTTCGAATTTTGGGGGTCAAAAAATCGATGAAAAAACCGGTTTTCAGTGGGTTTTCGTGGGAATATTCCAGTTTCAATCCGGTTTTGACCGGTTTCTGCCTCCTACCGAACCTCCAAACCCGTTCAAACCGGTTTTCAAAATCGAAAATTTTGACCCGATTTTTGAAAAAACCCTAAGGCTACAGCCTTTCCGTTTTTTCGAATTTTGGGGGTCAAAAAATCGATGAAAAATCCGGTTTTCGGTAGGTTTTCGCCGGAATATTCCAGTTTCAATCCGGTTTTGACCGGTTTCTGCCTCCTACCGAACATCCAAACCGGATCAAACCGATATTTAAAATCGAAAATTTTGACCCGATTTTTGACAAAACCCTAAGGCTATAGCCTTTACGTTTTTTCGAATTTTGGGGGTCAAAAAATCGATGAAAAAACCGGTTTTCAGTGGGTTTTCGTGGGAATATTCCAGTTTCAATCCGGTTTTGACCGGTTTCTGACCCCTACCGAATCTCCAACCCGGTTCAAACCGGTTTTTAAAATCGAAAATTTTGACCCGATTTTTGACAAAACCCTAAGGCTATAGCCTTTCCGTTTTTTCGAATTTTGGGGGTCAAAAAATCGATAAAAAATCCGGTTTTCGGTGGGTTTTCGTGGGAATATTCCAGTTTCAATCCGGTTTTGACCGGTTTCTGCCCCCTACCGAACATCCAAACCGGATCAAACCGCCATTTAAAATCGAAAATTTTGACCCGATTTTTGACAAAACCCTAAGGCTATAGCCTTTACGTTTTTTCGAATTTTGGGGGTCAAAAAATCGATGAAAAATCCGGTTTTCGGTGGGTTTTCGTGGGAATATTCCAGTTTCAATCCGGTTTTGACCGGTTTCTGCCCCCTACCGAATCTCCAAACCCGTTCAAACCGATATTTAAAATCGAAAATTTTGACCCGATTTTTGACAAAACCCTCAGGCTATAACCTTTCCGTTTTTTCGAATTTTGGGGGTCAAAAAATCGATGAAAAATCGGGATTTCGGTGGGTTTTCGTGGGAATATTCCAGTTTCAATCCGGTTTTGACCGGTTTCTGCCTCCTATCGATGAAAAATCCGGTTTTCGGTGGGTTTTCGTGGGAATATTCCAGTTTCAATCCGGTTTTGACCGGTTTCTGCCCCCTACCGAATCTCCAAACCCGTTCAAACCGGTTTTTAAAATCGAAAATTTTGACCCGATTTTTGAAAAAACCCTAAGGCTATAACCTTTCCGTTTTTTCGAATTTTGGGGGTCAAAAAATCGATGAAAAATCCGGTTTTGGTGGGTTTTCGTGGGAATATTCCAGTTTCAATCCGGTTTTGACCGGTTTCTGCCTCCTACCGAACATCCAAACCGGATCAAACCGATATTTAAAATCGAAAATTTTGACCCGATTTTTGACAAAACCCTAAGGCTTTTCGGTAGGTTTTCGTGGGAATATTCCAGTTTCAATCCGGTTTTGACCGGTTTCTGCCTCCTACCGAACCTCCAAACCCGTTCAAACCGGTTTTTAAAATCGAAAATTTTTACCCGATTTTTGAAAAAACCCTAAGGCTACAGCCTTTCCGTTTTTTCGAATTTTGGGGGTCAAAAAATCGATGAAAAATCCGGTTTTCGGTAGGTTTTCGTGGGAATATTCCAGTTTCAATCCGGTTTTGACCGGTTTCTGCCTCCTACCGAACATCCAAACCGGATCAAACCGATATTTAAAATCACATTATTATTTTTCTGGTAGAGAACAATAAAACAATCCACCTACAAACAAAAAGACCCAAATCACGCAGAAATGTATCGTAAACAAGTCGAACATCCGCCGAATATCAAGTTTTTCATCCAGCAGTCTAGCGCGGCTGACGGAAAAGTTAAATCTGATTTAACTTTGCCGTCAGCCGCTTCAACCGAGAAAATCACGTCGTCACGGCAAGTCGCTGTCTTGTGTGAATACCCCGTCGCTTGCCGTCGAACGCAAAAACGCGTCGCTATCCGCCAACCGCGTCTGGTGTGAATCTTGCTTAAGGCTATAGCCTTTCCGTTTTTTCGAATTTTGGGGGTCAAAAAATCGATGAAAAAATCGGTTTTCGGTGGGTTTTCGTGGGAATATTCCAGTTTCAATCCGGTTTTGACCGGTTTCTGCCCCCTACCGAATCTCCAAACCCGTTCAAACCGGTTTTTAAAATCGAAAATTTTGACCCGATTTTTGAAAAAACCCTAAGGCTATAACCTTTCCGTTTTTTCGAATTTTGGGGGTCAAAAAATCGATGAAAAATCCGGTTTTCGGTGGGTTTTCGTGGGAATATTCCAGTTTCAATCCGGTTTTGACCGGTTTCTGCCTCCTACCGAACATCCAAACCGGATCAAACCGATATTTAAAATCGAAAATTTTGACCCGATTTTTGACAAAACCCTAAGGCTACAGCCTTTCCGTTTTTTCGAATTTTGGGGGTCAAAAAATCGATGAAAAATCCGGTTTTCGGTGGGTTTTCGTGGGAATATTCCAGTTTCAATCCGGTTTTGATCGGTTTCTGCCCCCTACCGAATCTCCAAACCCGTTCAAACCGGTTTTTAAAATCGAAAATTTTTACCCGATTTTTGACAAAACCCTAAGGCTACAGCCTTTCCGTTTTTTCGAATTTTGGGGGTCAAAAAATCGATGAAAAATCCGGTTGTCGGTGGGTTTTCGTGGGAATATTCCAGTTTCAATCCGGTTTTGACCGGTTTCTGCCTCCTACCGAACATCCAAACAGGATCAAACCGATATTTAAAATCGAAAATTTTGACCCGATTTTTGACAAAACCCTCAGGCTATAGCCTTTCCGTTTTTTCGAATTTTGGGGGTCAAAAAATCGATGAAAAATTCGGTTTTCGGTGGGTTTTCGTGGGAATATTCCAGTTTCAATCCGGTTTTGACCGGTTTCTGCCTCCTACCGAACATCCAAACCGGATCAAACCGATATTTAAAATCGAAAATTTTGACCCGATTTTTGACAAAACCCTAAGGCTACAGCCTTTCCGTTTTTTCGAATTTTGGGGGTCAAAAAATCGATGAAAAATTCGGTTTTCGGTGGGTTTTCGTGGGAATATTCCAGTTTCAATCCGGTTTTGACCGGTTTCTGCCTCCTACCGAACATCCAAACCGGATCAAACCGATATTTAAAATCGAAAATTTTGACCCGATTTTTGACAAAACCCTAAGGCTATAAGCCTTTCCGTTTTTTCGAATTTTGGGGGTCAAAAAATCGATGAAAAATTCGGTTTTCGGTGGGTTTTCGTGGGAATATTCCAGTTTCAATCCGGTTTTGACCGGTTTCTGCCTCCTACCGAACATCCAAACCGGATCAAACCGATCTTTAAAATCGAAAATTTTGACCCGATTTTTGACAAAACCCTAAGGCTACAGCCTTTCCGTTTTTTCGAATTTTGGGGGTCAAAAAATCGATGAAAAATTCGGTTTTCGGTGGGTTTTCGTGGGAATATTCCAGTTTCAATCCGGTTTTGACCGGTTTCTGCCTCCTACCGAACATCCAAACCGGATCAAACCGATATTTAAAATCGAAAATTTTGACCCGATTTTTGACAAAACCCTAAGGCTATAACCTTTCCGTTTTTTCGAATTTTGGGGGTCAAAAAATCGATGAAAAATCCGGTTTTGGTGGGTTTTCGTGGGAATATTCCAGTTTCAATCCGGTTTTGACCGGTTCCTGCCTCCTACCGAACATCCAAACCGGATCAAACCGATATTTAAAATCGAAAATTTTGACCCGATTTTTGACAAAACCCTAAGGCTATGGCCTTTCCGTTTTTTCGAATTTTGGGGGTCAAAAAATCGATGAAAAATCCGGTTTTCGGTGGGTTTTCGTGGGAATATTCCAGTTTCAATCCGGTTTTGACCGGTTTCTGCCCCCTACCGAACCTCCAAACCGGTTCAAACCGGTTTTTAAAATCGAAAATTTTGACCCGATTTTTGACAAAACCCTAAGGCTATAGCCTTTCCGTTTTTTCGAATTTTGGGGGTCAAAAAATCGATAAAAAAAACGGTTTTCAGTGGGTTTTCGTGGGAATATTCCAGTTTCAATCCGGTTTTGACCGGTTTCTGCCTCCTACCGAATCTCCAAACCGGTTCAAACCGGTTTTTAAAATCGAAAATTTTGACCCGATTTTTGACAAAACCCTAAGGCTATAGCCTTTCCGTTTTTTCGAATTTTGGGGGTCAAAAAATCGATGAAAAATCCGGTTTTCGGTGGGTTTTCGTGGGAATATTCCAGTTTCAATCCGGTTTTGACCGGTTTCTGCCCCCTACCGAACCTCCAAACCGGTTCAAACCGGTTTTTAAAATCGAAAAGTTTGACCCGATTTTTGAAAAAACCCTCAGGCTACAGCCTTTCCGTTTTTTCGAATTTTGGGGGTCAAAAAATCGATGAAAAATCCGGTTTTCGGTAGGTTTTCGCCGGAATAATCCAGTTTCAATCCGGTTTTGACCGGTTTCTGCCTCCTACCGAACATCCAAACCGGATCAAACCGATATTTAAAATCGAAAATTTTGACCCGATTTTTGACAAAACCCTAAGTCTACAGCCTTTCCGTTTTTTCGAATTTTGGGGGTCAAAAAATCGATGAAAAATCAGGTTGTCGGTGGGTTTTCGTGGGAATATTCCAGTTTCAATCCGGTTTTGATCGGTTTCTGCCCCCTACCGAATCTCCAAACCGGTTCAAACCGGTTTTTAAAATCGAAAATTTTGACCCGATTTTTGACAAAACCCTAAGGCTATAGCCTTTCCGTTTTTTCGAATTTTGGGGGTCAAAAAATCGATGAAAAATCCGGTTTTCGGTGGGTTTTCGCCGGAATATTCCAGTTTCAATCCGGTTTTGACCGGTTTCTGCCCCCTACCGAATCTCCAAACCCGTTCAAACCGATATTTAAAATCGAAAATTTTGACCCGATTTTTGACAAAACCCTAAGGCTAAAGCCTTTCCGTTTTTTCGAATTTTGGGGGTCAAAAAATCGATGAAAAATCCGGTTGTCGGTGGGTTTTCGTGGGAATATTCCAGTTTCAATCCGGTTTTGACCGGTTTCTGCCTCCTACCGAATCTCCAAACCGGATCAAACCGATATTTAAAATCGAAAATTTTGACCCGATTTTTGACAAAACCCTAAGGCTATAGCCTTTCCGTTTTTTCGAATTTTGGGGGTCAAAAAATCGATGAAAAATCCGGTTTTCGGTGGGTTTTCGTGGGAATATTCCAGTTTCAATCCGGTTTTGACCGGTTTCTGCCTCCTACCGAACCTCCAAACCGGTTCAAACCGGTTTTTAAAATCGAAAATTTTGACCCGATTTTTGACAAAACCCTAAGGCTATGGCCTTTCCGTTTTTTCGAATTTTGGGGGTCAAAAAATCGATGAAAAATCCGGTTTTCGGTAGGTTTTCGTGGGAATATTCCAGTTTCAATCCGGTTTTGACCGGTTTCTGCCTCCTACCGAACATCCAAACACGTTCAAACCGGTTTTTAAAATCGAAAATTTTGACCCGATTTTTGAAAAAACCCTAAGGCTACAGCCTTTCCGTTTTTTCGAATTTTGGGGGTCAAAAAATCGATGAAAAATCCGGTTTTGGTGGGTTTTCGTGGGAATATTCCAGTTTCAATCCGGTTTTGACCGGTTTCTGCCTCCTACCGAACATCCAAACAGGATCAAACCGATATTTAAAATCGAAAATTTTTACCCGATTTTTGACAAAACCCTAAGGCTACAGCCTTTCCGTTTTTTCGAATTTTGGGGGTCAAAAAATCGATAAAAAATCCGGTTTTCGGTAGGTTTTCGTGGGAATATTCCAGTTTCAATCCGGTTTTGACCGGTTTCTGCCTCCTACCGAACATCCAAACCGGATCAAACCGATATTTAAAATCGAAAATTTTGACCCGATTTTTGACAAAACCCTAAGGCTATAGCCTTTCCGTTTTTTCGAATTTTGGGGGTCAAAAAATCGATGAAAAATCCGGTTTTCGGTGGGTTTTCGCCGGAATATTCCAGTTTCAATCCGGTTTTGACCGGTTTCTGCCCCCTACCGAATCTCCAAACCCGTTCAAACCGATATTTAAAATCGAAAATTTTGACCCGATTTTTGACAAAACCCTAAGGCTATAACCTTTCCGTTTTTTCGAATTTTGGGGGTCAAAAAATCGATGAAAAATCCGGTTTTGGTGGGTTTTCGTGGGAATATTCCAGTTTCAATCCGGTTTTGACCGGTTCCTGCCTCCTACCGAACATCCAAACCGGATCAAACCGATATTTAAAATCGAAAATTTTGACCCGATTTTTGACAAAACCCTAAGGCTATGGCCTTTCCGTTTTTTCGAATTTTGGGGGTCAAAAAATCGATGAAAAATCCGGTTTTCGGTGGGTTTTCGTGGGAATATTCCAGTTTCAATCCGGTTTTGACCGGTTTCTGCCCCCTACCGAACCTCCAAACCGGTTCAAACCGGTTTTTAAAATCGAAAATTTTGACCCGATTTTTGACAAAACCCTAAGGCTATAGCCTTTCCGTTTTTTCGAATTTTGGGGGTCAAAAAATCGATGAAAAATCCGGTTTTCGGTGGGTTTTCGCCGGAATATTCCAGTTTCAATCCGGTTTTGACCGGTTTCTGCCCCCTACCGAATCTCCAAACCCGTTCAAACCGATATTTAAAATCGAAAATTTTGACCCGATTTTTGACAAAACCCTAAGGCTAAAGCCTTTCCGTTTTTTCGAATTTTGGGGGTCAAAAAATCGATGAAAAATCCGGTTTTCGGTGGGTTTTCGTGGGAATATTCCAGTTTCAATCCGGTTTTGACCGGTTTCTGCCTCCTACCGAATCTCCAAACCGGATCAAACCGATATTTAAAATCGAAAATTTTGACCCGATTTTTGACAAAACCCTAAGGCTATAGCCTTTCCGTTTTTTCGAATTTTGGGGGTCAAAAAATCGATGAAAAATCCGGTTTTCGGTGGGTTTTCGTGGGAATATTCCAGTTTCAATCCGGTTTTGACCGGTTTCTGCCTCCTACCGAACCTCCAAACCGGTTCAAACCGGTTTTTAAAATCGAAAATTTTGACCCGATTTTTGACAAAACCCTAAGGCTACAGCCTTTCCGTTTTTTCGAATTTTGGGGGTCAAAAAATCGATGAAAAATCCGGTTTTCGGTAGGTTTTCGTGGGAATATTCCAGTTTCAATCCGGTTTTGACCGGTTTCTGCCTCCTACCGAACCTCCAAACACGTTCAAACCGGTTTTTAAAATCGAAAATTTTGACCCGATTTTTGAAAAAACCCTAAGGCTACAGCCTTTCCGTTTTTTCGAATTTTGGGGGTCAAAAAATCGATGAAAAATCCGGTTTTGGTGGGTTTTCGTGGGAATATTCCAGTTTCAATCCGGTTTTGACCGGTTTCTGCCTCCTACCGAACATCCAAACAGGATCAAACCGATATTTAAAATCGAAAATTTTTACCCGATTTTTGACAAAACCCTAAGGCTACAGCCTTTCCGTTTTTTCGAATTTTGGGGGTCAAAAAATCGATAAAAAATCCGGTTTTCGGTGGGTTTTCGTGGGAATATTCCAGTTTCAATCCGGTTTTGACCGGTTTCTGCCTCCTACCGAACATCCAAACCGGATCAAACCGATATTTAAAATCGAAAATTTTGACCCGATTTTTGACAAAACCTTAAGGCTATAGCCTTTCCGTTTTTCGAATTTTGGGGGTCAAAAAATCGATGAAAAATCCGGTTTTCGGTAGGTTTTCGTGGGAATATTCCAGTTTCAATCCGACTTGGTCCACGGTCGATCTCCCACGTCTGAATCCTGCCTGTTCCGGAGGGAGCGATGGGTCAATGACGTGTTCGACGCGGAAGTAGATAAGACGCTCGAATATCTTAAAGGGGGTGCAAAGCAAAGATATGGGACGGTAGCTCTTCACATCGCTAACAGGTTTGTTCGGTTTAGGGATTGCGACAACTAGGGTTCTTCTCCAGATCTTGGGGATGTGTAGGTGACGCAAACAGGAAGACATGTATCCTCTTGGCCATGACTTCAGGGTAGAGTATAAGCTCTGGGCAGACAGAATCAGGGCCAGGAGCTTTTGCTGGCTTTGTGTGCTTAAGGGCTGCGGCGAACTCCTCCGGTGTAAAGTCACCAGAGATACTTTGGTCGCTAGGTGTTGGCAGCCTCCAGAGGTTGGACACTTCTCGGCGCACGAGTCTCAATGACTCGCGGTCCTTCTCTCTAAAAATCCCGTTTTTCACGAGTTGTGATGCGATTTTGTTTGCAGAAACGGGACATGTATGAGAGGTGCGTCTTGTCCTGCCAGTTAGATTATTTAGCGTACTCCACGCTATGCGGCTGGAGTGCGAGAAGTCGATGCTGTTGATTGCCTCCTGCCAACGCTGCCGTTTCCTTTCTCCAAGTCTGTCAAGCAGTACTGTAGCTGTCCTGTCAGACTCGGGGCCCGGTGGAGACTGGAGGAAAGCGTTGTAGAGATTCTCGCATTCATCGTCCCAGCATGGTTTGTAGTTGTTTCGACGACCACGTGGTATGGATTTCTTTGCCGCTGTTGTAAGGATGCTGCAGAAATTTTGTTACGCCTTGTCCACCTGAGTGGTATTTGGCAAGGGGAGCCGGCATGTGAATTTGTTGGTCAGAAGACGGAAGAGTCTCCAGTTAGCTTTGCGGAAGTTCCAACGCTTCATCGGTGCGCTCGGGACTGAAGTAACGAGTTTGAGCATCGATATCAGCGAGGGACGATGTTGTGACCGAGGGAACTTTCCAAGTACTCGTCTTTCAGGAAGCTGGCTATCAACGCCTACACTCGCAAACGCCAGGTCGGGGTTGGTATCGGTGTTCCATCGACCGGAGTGAAAGCTGTCTGGTCCCTTCGGATCAAAAAGCAGGGTGAGCGAGTTGTTCGTCGCCCAATCAGCTAAGGTGTTTCCGTCTGGTGAGTTGGTGTTGTAACCCCAATCCTCATGCTGGCAGTTGAAATCACCGGCATATAGGCAGGGTGGGTCGAACACTGGTATCGACGTTGGTGTAAGCCGCGAGGGCGGAGGCTTGTACACATTCACGATCTTTACATCCGCGACGTCTACGCGCATCCACTCAGTCTCAGAGTCGTTCGAAGATTGATCAACGAGATTCCAACTACACCCGTTGTTGACAAATGTGGCAAGGCCATGTTTACGGTGTGAGATTGAGCCAGCTAGTGTAAAATTGGGAATCACTAGCTTGTCTGTTGTTAGGCAGTGGGTCTCCTGAAGCAGGATGACGAGGGCTTTGGTAGTGTATGCCAGCTGCTCGATGACAGTGAGTTTGCTGTTGGTAAGTCCTTCGACGTTCAGTTGCAGTATTCTGGGTCGGAAGGTGACAAGCGAAGTGCTGCCAACTTTCCTTACAGACCGCTTCTGAACGCCTGCACGAGAGAGTGCCCGTGTAGTGCAGGTTCGGTTTCGCCTTTGGTATTTATCCATCAGCTACTTACGGTGACGCCACGTGAAGGCACCTGTCTTGTCACTATTTTACTTAAACATGTCTATGCTATTAGTTTGATTTATACTAGACTTTTCTTCAGTCAAACAATTAATTTTCGCATCAAAAACTATCGTACCATCTAATCTATCACATTGCTGTTATAAAAATGTTTACGGTGTATTAACTTGTAGTCATTATATTAGAGCTAGGTGATCTAGGGCAGTGCTCTTCAACCTTTTTTGGTTTGGTGAACCCTTAAAGTTGTTGTAACGAACTCGTGTCCATCAAATATTTAGTTTCAATGCTAATCCTCGCATTCAATACGCGTGTTGGTGATCTTTATCTGTTGAAATTTATTCTCACTACGACTTTGGTTTTTCACATTTGAAGTTTGCATGCGAATTGTATCCCTTTTCCTCTCTTTGATTTTGATTGATATCTTAGCTCCTATGTTTCCAAAACTAACAAACACATTTAATCTCCCACAAACTGAACATGATAATGAAACCTTACTAATCAATGCACAATAATCAAATCATCAAAATTCTCATTCATGTATTCATTTTTCGCGACAACAACAATGCAAAAGAATATTGAACAGATGTTGGTGGATGTTACGTCATAAAGTAGACATAAACATGTTCGTCAGAGGAAAGCGCCCCTAAAATTTAAACATACTTGTTTTGCACATACACAGTGAAACAGTATTTCAGCTAAGAATCAAATTGTCATTTCTTACTGTGTTAAAATGCGCTGTGAGGTGACAAAGTTTGGCAAACTTCCAAGAAGCAAAGCACAACGAACGGCAATTGATTGGAGTAAGATAGCATCAAAGGGCAGGAATGTAAAAAAAAATTCGTTTTGTTGCGTTTCAAGAATCATTAATAGCAGCTTTTACGTATTAAACTAGACTTTACTTTTGATGGCATAAGTAATAGCTTAATCAAACAAACATGTCAGACGCCTCTAGCGGAAGAAAACAACAAACGACCATAACTGGTACATATGTACATAAAACATAACTGTCAACAATAAGCAACTGTTTTGGGTACGTATTAAAGAAAAAACAGCTTTATAGCGCCTCTGGTTGAATATGGTAATAGCACAACACACAACACAAAATATGTACACGAAGCATAGCGCTTTGGCTTAATGTTGCAACTTTGCAGTGAAATGTAAATATGTAGACGGCGCAGACTTTAGTTTGTCGTTTGCCTTGCCGCGATAGACGGACATAAACGAACAAGTCAAATACTGCCAAACTTGTGTTGCGAGTTTGACAACAAATTGCATGAAAGTAAAAAACAGCCAAAGGAATGAGGCAAGGTTTAGTTTATGAAGTAAGAGAGAATGAGTGCAAAAGCACAAACAGCAATGTTGTGAGTAAAATTCATCGGTTTATAATCGGAAAACTATGACTAAAACATCATCACAGTCCATTTAAAGCATGTTACGATGCATGGAATATCGCGTAGAAGCAAATTGCTTTTGTTGAATAAACCTTCTCGATTATAACATGACGCTGTGTTGGTGTGTGCGTGTTTTCGTGTAAGACAATAATATTGCCCTGCATCGTTCTGTCAAAAGTACTTGGGGGGAAGGGGCAACAACAGTTCCTGAACAAGAGCTCAACCAGGCGGTGGAATCGCATGACGTCAGAATGCGATTTACCCCAGAATGGAACCCAGCTTGACGTCTAGTTGTTTACGTCAGTGTGGCGTGTGAAGTTGCAATGGCAACATGGAGTGTTGACATCTGACGGAATGTGGTGGCGTCATCTTCTGGGCGGCACCAAATAAATTCGTTGTGCGACGTTACGTCAGTGTGATGATGAGATGATGTTATGCGACAGGTGTCATCATCTGACCGAACGTCATAACGTCATCGACGATGATGTCGGGGAGAACTCCCGTGCTGAAGGCAGCCGTGCGTTGGACACCAATGAAGTGAGGACGACGTCTGAAATATAGAAAATCAGTTAAACTTCAACTAAAAAAAGCAATTTAATCTAAATTTTAGTTAAGTCGTGCAATTTCATTCATTGGTTTTGGATACAAAATCCATTAGAGTTTGAAGTAAAGTCACCTTTTTTTGTGGTTGAAATCATTCGGTCGCCGTCGTTTGCTGGAACGTGGTGTGACGTAACTCTTCGTTAAAGCATCTGAAAAACAAATTAGAAATTTAATTTTGCTTTGTGTTGAAGGGGAATAAAACTGTACGGACCAAAATTTCGCCATACTTACGTTGGATTTTTCGAGTGACAGTTTTATTTTTGTTTGGTTATTCCTCTTTTTGCAATATTAAAATGTTAATTAGTAAAGCTGTGGAATTATAAAACCAAAATTTCTACACTGTTTAAACCTAAAAAGCTGAAAAACAAAAACAGTTTGGTAAACCTGCAAAAAAGAAGGTTAATCTTTAAATAATTAACTGGTATATTTTCTAGATAAGTATAAGTTACTAAACAAAAGACGGTAAGTTCTAAATATCAAAACACACCAGAAAATGTATTAAAGCCCCTAAACACCTGTAGACAAAAACAGGCTTGGTTCAGCCTGCAAAAGAAAATAATTATTGTTTGGAAATTAAAACTCTACTTTTTCCAACACCCACAGAACAGAAGTTATTAACGAACCCCTAATCTGAAAAACAAAACAAGGTTCAAAATCCTAAAACCTGAAAAACAAAACAAAGTGTTGTCAATTTAAATATTTCAAAAAACCTTCCGGAACCTGAAAAACAAAATGATTTGTTAATCCTGCTGAAAATAATGTGAAAATCTGAAAAACAAAACAAGAGTTTCAAACCTGTAAAAAATGTTTCCTGCAGAAACAACGTAAGGGTTAAGAAATACAAATGTTAAATATACCTGAAATCGTATATTGCATGGCATGGTTTCAAAAGTTTTTTGTTTTAAAAGTATTTTTACATTTTTCAATTTCCTTTTTTAAAACGCCAATATTTTCACCGAACAGCTGAAAAACAAAAACAAAATCAATATCAGTTTTCAACAATAAACTGGATCAACAACAAGAAACTTACGATTTAGCAAGTAGACTTGGAATTGGACAACAGCAAACCCGACTTCTGCCACAACTAAACTTTTTTAACGCTTGACGATGGCGGTCCGCATGGTTAGAGCAAGCGACGAGGGATAAAAAAAACACAATAACATCAAAAAGGACCTGTCGGCTGATGTAAAAAGGCACAACACCCCCCAAGAACTGGTCTACTTCAAAAGAAATCAAAGGATAGAAAAAGTGGACTCCGCACACAGTATTGTTGATGAAAGAGGGAAAACGACAGAGAAATATAACACTTTCGTTTACAGGTTATAATAGTTATATAATTAACTTTTGATGTGAAACCAGAGTCTGTGAATTTGGTAACGAATCGGTTGTTTGTCTGCTTCGTTCGATAAGAATCTAAAAAAAACGTCGGAACCGCCATCGTCCCTACGCGCGCGATGTAAAAGTACACAAACTAGCCTCAACTACCTGCCCTGCATACAACCGTCGCAAATTAGCCTAGAAAAGTAGAAGGTGAGTCTGTCGTGTTTTACAACCACTCAATTGTCACTGCCCCATAATGACTGGGTGGCCGGGTCAAGCAGAAATACGGAACTGAAGTAAATGATAAGTTAGTTGGCCTAAATCCACAAATAAAAAATGGGTTTAACCAGCAACATGGGAAATTTGGGGCATTTGATCAAGCGAGATTTTTAGCATAAAAATTATATTGTGATTAACATTAATATTGTGATTAATTGGAGTTATTACATCGCATGCTTGATAACCAATTCGCGGCTTCTTTTTAGAAAAGAATACCTTGAGCCGGATGTACAAGGATAAAACAAGCTGGTCAAAGCCCGATAAAAAATCCACAAGGTCCCTAACTTTACAGTTAGCATAAGCGCAGAAATTTGTTTAAAAGGGGACAGTAACGTTTTAAGTCGTATAACTCAACAACGTGTTACTGTCCCTTGCCCTCCGAGTCCCCCCCGCAAGGACCCAAGTGTTTTAGGCAAACGCAAGGCTGGGGAAAAAATTAACAACAGTTTGCGCCCTACCAGGGTGGATCACGAAACTTTTCGGGCTATATGCAAAGCCGGTCTCCTCTGGCTTTCGAGCCAAAGCCTTCATTGGAAATAGCGGTGTCCCTACTCGGTGTCGTCTGCACCGCGGCCAATGCAATGCAGTGGAGGCCATGCCCAGGCCGTGTTTCTATGCGCACCCTATTTTAGCTAAAGCCATTTAGCAACGCGCCACACCTAACTAGAAATCGATCTAAGCTAGAGTCCCTACGTGGCGCGCGAATCCCAAACGTACCCCACCTATGTTAACTATAACCTACCCCTAGTTAACGAGTGCCACTCTAATTGTAGCCCTAGCGCCAACTTGCTGACATAGTAGCACTCATACCGACTTGGGCCGTTCTTTGACCGAAGAAGACTTCCTTTACGGGTCCTCTTCGAACAAAGAATAGGTCACTCAACCCTAGCGCCAGTTAACCTAAGTTAGGCCTAACAATTCCGCAATCCCGGTTGACCCACGACAGACTCCTATTTGTTTACATACAAGTAAAATATTTGAAGTTGCTTGACGATGGTGGAAGAGAACGTTGAGCAGAAGCACATCTGATTCTGCAAGTAAAACAACACATTACGTAACGCGTAACAGACTGCGCTGTGCAAGTTGTAATAATAGATCTAGGCCGACAAGTCTGAAACTACACAACGCGTTGCAGATTTTACAAGCCACGCTGATTTAAAAAACGCGCCCGCTTGTGTGACGTCACAAGGCCCAAAGCACGATGCGTTGCAATAACGGCATCGTGTGAACGTACAACGTTACAACCTTAGAATGCCAGTTAGTCAAGTTGTCATATTAAACCACTATAAGGTTATTTACAACAAATAAATACGGCAAAGAAATGTTTTAGTTATGGGTTGAATGCCCGCATACACTACAATATTGTTGAAGCTGTTCCTATTGTGTAGCATAGTTAAACACAAAACTTTGATTTACCTTGTAACTGCTTGATGATTCCACCTCCGCACACTGCAAACACCACGAGACAAATGACTTGGAATGGAATGACTTTGGCACGCCAAAAACTCACTGTGCGCTGATTGGCTGCGCCCACTCAAGCGTGTCAAGTTCTGATGATGTGGCGCGAGAAAAAAAATGGGAAGTAAAATGTTCTGTGATTAATTTTAAAGAGAAAACAATCAATATATGTTCCACTGTAGGTTGTGTTTAAAGTTTAATTAATCGTATATTAGAGCTGGTATATAAATCACAGTTAGCTACATAAACTAATAACTTTTCAAGAAACAAGCTATCAATAACCTTTAAACTCTGACCCTGCGTTGTTTCGAAGAATATTTTCAAACGCATGTGACATGACCTTCGACCTCTTAAACCAGTTTATAAACATTACACCTCCATTTGTTATTTCAACCATTTTTTTCATGTAAATATGTCGTATGCGCGGTTTTAAGAAGAAATATATTGAGTAGAATAAAATAACAGTCACTTAATCAAAATGTGTATAATACAGTAACGCGTGGCCCGGAGCAATGGGACGTAAACAAATAGTAATATCACTGTTGATGAGCGTTTGAATATCAAAGCCTGTCGCTTTTTACGTCGATTCGGGCCGTTACATCCTTTATTACACTTAAGAACAGATTTGTGTGTAGTGGTTCAATAGTAATAGGCCTAAATATAATAATTGTAGTTCGAGAAAAAGGATGCATTCCTTGCCAATTGTCAACTCAGGCAGCCAGCAATGAAGCAAGGCTTAAAAAGATGCGTAACACAGAGTTGGATTGGATATTATTGAGCACGTGTGTTGCTGGTTGAAAGTTGACGGTAGCTGTCTCAGCAAAATCTCCACGGCACCAAAGGTCAGAGAATTTCAAAAGAGGGATCTGTTATAACCATGGTTGCCATCGACAAGGACTCCAAATAAGGACAACCGAAAAAGTAGATTTTCATACGAAACGAAACAAACGTTTTTGAACAAATCATTGCATTTATACGAGCCATGATATGACACATGCCATGCATTTTTTTGCCAAAAACAATCTGTTCCAGCAACTCTTGTTCGTAGAAAATACTTCGAGCATGCTCAGGTTTAGGTTTCGTTTTTCTTGCAAAACGAATTTGACTTACAATTGTTAAAATTAAGAAAAAATAATTCAAAAACAGGGATTTTTTTAGAAATATACGGAGATTTATTTATTTCGGTTTAAACCGATATGGAGGTTCGGTAGAAGGCAGAAACCGGCTAGAACCAGTTTGAAACTGAAATATTCCGACGAAAAGCCACCTAAAACCGGAATTTTTATCGATTTTTTGACCCCCGAAAATTCAAAAATCGGCCAAAAATCGTTTGCTTCCGATTCCGGTTTAAACCGGTTTAGAGGTTCGATAGGAGTCAGAAACCGACTATAGAACCAGTTTGAAACTGGAATATTCCGGTGAAAGGCCACCTAAAACCGGATTTTTCTTTGATTTTTGACCCTCCGAAATCGAAAAAAGGGAAAAGCTATAGCTTTAGGGTTATTTCAAAAATCGAGTCAAAAGTTTGGGTTTTCAATTCCGGTTTGAACCGGTTTGGAGGTTCGGTAGGAAGCAGAAACCGGCAGAACCAGTTTGAAATTGAAATATATACATATATTTTAGTCGGTTTCTGCCTCCTACCAAACCTCTAAACCGGTTTAACCGGAATCGGAAACAAAAGATTTTGACCCGATTTTTGAAAAAAAACGTAAGGCTATAGCTTTTCCCATTTTTGCGGGTTTGGGGGTTCAAAAAATCGAAAAAAAAAACGGTTTTGGGTGGGTTTTCGCCTGATTACTCCTGTTTCAAACTGGTTCTAAAAATCAATCACTAACCTTTTATGCAACATAATTTTATCCGATACCATGATACTTGTTTGGCAAAGTTACTGGACTTTTTTGCACTATTTCTTATTTAACGAAAAATGAAAAAAGAATAGTCGATTTGAAGCCTATGATAATCACGCATTATTGACAACTCAGCAACCGACATTTTGTTTCATACAGTAGAGGAGAATAAAAAATATGTCAAAAAAACACAAAAACGTTGTCGTCGGTTGAAATCTTTACCAATCACATGATTCAACTTTCACCAAACTCATTATATACGTGAAATTGTTTGTGCAACGTTAACGACATAAGCGCAGCATGTTGTAGTTTTCCGAGAAGTCGACTACGCAGGGAGCTCCTAAGTTTCGGCTTTGAGTCATTAGATTCTCCTCCGTAGCATCTTTGCCAGCAGCTCGACTGGGTCTCGCGGGCGGATTTTTTGCGAGTAATTTAGCGCCATTCTCGGCCTTGTTTATGAATACTTTAAACTAGTGATGCACCGAAGTTTCGGTTGGCCGAAACATTTCGGCCGAATACGCTGTTTTTCGATGTTTCGGTTTCGGCCCGAACTTTTTTTGAAAATTCGGCCGAAACCGAACTTTTTGATTGCATGGAATTAATGCCTAAACTATCATTTTCGCCTGTTCGAAACGTAATAAATTACCTAATTGTTGTGTTTGTAAAATACAAAACATTGTCTACAAAATATTCCAAGTTTAGTAAAACTTCCGCATTGTGAAAGGGATTTTGATTTATTATAATTCACTTCACTCGCATCAACGACACAAGGTTCAGTTGAAAACATCCATAGGAATGGGGATTTTAGGTTCGGCCTGATTCGGCCGAAATTATTCGGCCTCGTGGCCGAATATTCGGTTTCGGCCCGAACCTTTTTAGGCGGGTTCGGTGCATCACTACTTTAAACCGAAGTACTTTCGGCATCACTGTCACTCAAGTTCGATCTCGCCAGTGAACTGGTCTTTAGATTTCCGTTTGCCAGCACAGTTTGTTGCATGAGAGTCATAGACGGAGGGGGCGGCGCCAAATCGGAAAGCTCGCTGTCACTCAAAGTCTCTCGTCCAATCAGGTTCGACTCGTCAGCGCTAACTTGCGACTGTAACGTTCCTCCACAGCTCATAGATTTATCGAACCTCACGTCCATGGGCGGAGGGAAGTTCGTCACGACTGGTGACGTAGCACCAAGTGACGTCATGTTGCCAGTCGACCGTGACGCTTGCAGACACGCTTCGTCGTACATGGGAGCTTCACTGTAAGTCTCAGATAAGTTGAGAGCGTAGGAATGCCTGTTGCGTCCTAAGGAGTAGGAAGACGGATGAGAGCAAAGTGGAGGTGGAGGAGACGAAGACCGAGTCCGTGAGAAGATATCTTCTAGACTCTTCGGCGCTCCCTGACAGGAACCGGATCCGTTTTCAAAACGTTCGATTCGACGCAGGTGTTGCGGGTACCCGGATCGGCCGCAACACGATCCGGCGTCTGACCCGGAAGTTGTAGATCCCACTCGGTTTGCTAGCACCACCCCGCGGATTTGCTGCCCGTTGAATTTTACTCTTCGAAGTTTTTCGTTGTCAAAACGCGTCATAGATTTGCTGACGTCACCGTTGCACTTGTCGGAAAGCACGTGACCTGCAGTGGGACTTTCGCTCATCGCACTACGTCGCTTGTTATGTTCACAACCGTTGGCGCAATCGAACACTCCCGTTTCCGTTGTGGTGTTTTCAGAACTTTTCCATGTTCCATACCTGCGGGAAAGATATTTACAAAAATCAGTTTGATATGCTAAATTATTGCACTTTATAATAATAAACCGAGTTTGAAAAATTTACTTTAATGTAATTTGATTAAGAAAATTGTTTGAAAAAGTGTCCCAAATTTTACGCTATTATTTCCTAATTACTAGATGCATGGAAAATAAAGTAGTCCGACCTAAAACCAAAAGGTTGGATTAGTGTCCCAAGTTACGATATCGTTTCGACCTGTATTGACTCATCAGTGCCACTGGTTACAGATTATTGGAGTCACATTTCAGCACTTTGTCGGAAGACACATGCTGATAAAGTCATGCCGTTCTGCGCGATTTTACAACTGGGCATAAGTCACAGATAAACACAAATTGCAATCAAATATGAATTGAAAACTGCCACTTACTGAAATTGTCTGTCACAGTCATGTCCAGTGCAACTACTCTGTACGTCTTCGTCTGTCCTGCCATCCACGTCACGGGGAACAATCGCGTTGCCATTAGCGACGAACCTACCTCCGTCTTGGTGATGTTCATTGCCATTGACCGAAGTGAACCTCAAACGGTTGGTATGAATCAGCCTCATTTGAATTAATTTTGTGACCTGGGTAAAATAATGCATTTGAATTTATTTTTATTTTTTCAGATTTGTAGGAACTGACTTAGCCGGTTTCTGATGTATATCTAAAACCACAAAGTTTGCCTTTCTGTGTAAAGTCTTGAAAGAAGCGTTCCACTTTGGTTAAGCCAATTTTGCTTGTCGGAAAAGTGGGTTTTTTGGACACGAGGGTGATATACATTTTGTTTTGCCGAATAAAACATAAGAAGCAATTTTACGCCTACTGGTTTTATATGTGATCCGATTTATTAATCACAACATCAAAGATCGTTTGAGCTTGTAGGAATTGCCTACATGTGCATTTATGTCTTGGAGTTTGAATACTTAGTAGGCCTACGCCTGAAACACTAGGTCAATCACATTGAGTTTGGTGTATTTTTTGGTAAATAAGTAATCATGCAGCCCATGTATATTAACTGTGAAAATACTTATGAAAATACTATCGCTTTTTTATGTAAGTTACCAAACAAAAATGGCCTTAAACGAAAAAAACACCTTAGTTTACCTGGATTTAAATTCCTTGTGTTCATATTAATGCAAATAAACGCACAAAACGTTTGTGTAAATATGTTTGCAAATAGGGAAAAAATGATGGTTATAAACTTACCTTCATTCCGAGACCGATTAAATTTTTGCCAATGAAAATTGAAGAAGTTGAAGCAAAGTTGTGGCGAAACAGCAGCACAAGTCGTATTACGCTTGATCCCACGTTCACAACACACAGACTCCCCACCAAGTAAATCAACATCTTGGGAGGATGAACTTCATCTCCATCTTTGCACATCTCGGCCAGCGAGAGGGGAGGCAGAATGATAAGAACGATATAGCAGTAAAAATAGATGAAACCCTCCACCAAGTATGGGAGCTCGCCTTGATCCGCTTCCCACATGGAAGACTGAAGATCCAGGATGTCTAGAAGATCCACCACGACCCAGAAAGCTCGCATCTTGACTTCCTCCAGCTCCCGGAAGCTAGTAACGTTCTTCAGGTGGTCTGCTCCTACTAGAAGAAGATAGAGTCCTCCTATGAAGATGGCTTGAAAGAGGGTCAACATCTTCTTTGCAGATAAGGAGTATTCGCAATCGTTGTAAATAAGATTGTCAAGTTGGATGTTGGGATCAACTTCCTTTACTTGAACAAGATTTTCCTCTCGTTCTCCGGTTACCATGGTTTCAACCATGTTTTCATTTGTGTTTGCTTTTAGTGGAGCATTGTTAATGATAAATCCGAGTGAAGAGCAATCTTTGCGTACGCTCTCCAGGATAAAGTACATCTTAATGTCGAGGACAAAGATAAAAAGGAACCACTCGACCATAGAACACCCGCGTTTAGTTGTTCGAACTTCAGTTCCAACCCAGAGAGCAACGTACCTAAAACAGTAAGCGGATTTAGTAAATCGTTAGCCAACATTTTTTTATATCTGTACAGCTAATTAGTCTGTTAAGGCCCATTGTTTTTTTAATAAAGGACTTTGGTCTTATCCGATTTTAAAATTTACACGTACTCACAACGTTTCACACAGTTTGGGGCCTGTGTGTCCTGTACTATACTTGTTTAGTTGTAGGGAATAGTTTATATATTGGCCTTAATATTATACTAGCGGTTAACATATTTCTTGTCGATGCATTTTTTTTATTTTCTTGCCAAGTGAAAGCCTCATGCACAAAAATAACCTACTAAACGGCCATAAAACGCATTTCATAGTCTGCTTGGACAAATGCATCGGATTTGCTGTTATGCTGGACAGCAACTTGTGTTACAACAGACTTAAATATATCGATCCATTGGAGGTCTTGCAATGCGACTTGTGGTTAGAAACAAAACATAACCCAAGTTAATGTGCAAATACATTATACCACCGATGGTTCGAATCCCACTGCAGGTGGTCTTTTTCACCTTTAAAAAGTACTTGCATCAAGCCTGTTAAACGTCAAGCCGTATGCATATGTAATGCTATCGGAATTGAACAAAATTCCCCAGGAAAAGCATTGGAACATTTGTATGACACATGGGCGTAAAAAAGCGTCCCTGAAGGCATTTCACCTTTTTAACATGCGTAAGTCTGGCATGAAATGGATTGCTTAGTGCTAAAGCATTAGGGAAGAAAACAAATTGTCACGCCACGTCGGAACGGGAAACGCTGGTTGCTTAATTATTTATCAGACGTGTGCGTTCCTAGTAACAGAAAATTTCCGGCGCAATGACAACTCAATATCTAAACAACAGCTGTTTTAACGAACGTACATTGTAAACTTTAACATGGAGGTTTAAGACATGTTGATCTTCTGGTATTTACCAATATAAAGTTTAAAAAGCAACCCCGCTGGACTTTTAGAAATAAGAAAATGATCGCGTTTTGTATACTTTGTATGTTTCTTGGTGGCGTAACCAGACAATAAAAAAACAATAATTTCTTAAAATTTATGTGCATTTTAATCTCTTTAAAGCTTTGTATTTATTAAACAAAAACTGCCCGATTTAGCCAGCAAATTACTTCAATTGTTTGTTTTATTACTTATCTTTAATAGGAAAAAATCCTATCAAAAGTTTGTAGAGCCATACGCTAAATTACAAAGTTTGTTTCATTATAGCTCATTTCAACTTTTAAGTTTTGTACTATGTTGAAACTGCTGTGGGTACAAAGCGCTTCCTGTAGCAAGACCTAGCCTAGATGGATAATATAGGCCCAATTTCCATAGACTACAGAAAGGGTTTGTGATGTTTTTGAATGGAAAAGATTTCATAATTGTTTTGGAGAAAATTAGTTTGGTTATATTGAACCGTCTCACGAAATTTTATGAGATCAGCGAACCGGTTAGCATTACTGTTTACTGTCAATGGACTTTTTGCAACAACACCGGCTAAAAAATGTGACTTTTGTGATAGAACCGGCTGACAAACAAATTGAGTCCCACCAGTGCGTTCAGGTAAATACGAACATACAGATAGCTGCCTAGAATCTGTCCCACTTACCTCAAAACCAGAAGCAGACACACATCTCCGATGAGGAGCATCACAAACACTCCAGTCTTTCTACTTCCGTAATTCTGTTCGACCAAGTAACCATCCAAAACTCCCATTCCGGTCATGATGATCATCGTTGTCATGACGATGTGGATCTTACTGGTGAGCGGTCGCTCCTCGTGCACTGGAAAATCAACGTTGCAGGTCAATGACGTTATTAACCTGACGTCACAAAGGAATGTGCAACGCGATTTTCGAAATTCACACAGACTGAATTTTAATTTAACAAGACGACATTTTTGCTTAAAATATGTGACGTCATCGGTTTGACATACGTTACGTCATCGGTGTGACGTGTTTATCGGATTGTTTACGCATATGAAAGCGTCATCGTGTATTTAGGTGTGACATACTTGACTGGTATGGCGTACATGTCTGTTCTACTATTAAACTCTTGTGACGTCATTAACAGGAAGTTCGTGACGTATTACTGACGCGAATAAAATAAATTCCATCGCGTTTGCGCGCGCGCGGCTTTTGCGTGCGAAAGCATTTCCATGTTGCGTTTTCGCGGCAAGATCAATAGACTATTTCGCTTCGACGCCTTGCATAAGCCACCAGCTATAGCCCGTTGTCAATGCAATTTCGATCCGGTGTATATGCCTGTCAAATATTCGCCGACGTTCTGCGCAATAAATTATGGATACAATATATAATGACGATGGAAAACAGAGGGTGACAATAACTGCAAAATCGCCGTTGTTTATTAATGTGAAAAACTGAATTTGAAGGACGCAGCAGATATATGTAAACAAAAAACGTACATGTCCTGTACCGTAATAATTGAATGCAAAATTATAATAACAAGCGAGTTTTTACCTAAGTCAAATTTAGCCTTGCACTCAAATTAACACGAAACAGGTTCATTACAATGATATTAGTAACACGTATTCACACAATAGAAACGTACAGGTACATTACACTTACATTGATGGTGGTCCATTTTCAGTGTATTCAAAGCAGCCGTCGTAATATCTTCATTCATTTATTGGCTATCGCTAGTGACTCTATATAAATACAAAGCAATTAATATCAGCACAAGCCAGAACAAGGTCCCGAAGAGTTTAGAGCAGTGGTTCTCAGGGTGTGGTACGCATACCACTAGCGATACTCCGGGGCTTTTTAGTGGTACGCGTGCAGCTTTCTGTTGAACCTAATTAAAGTCAGTTTAAAAATTTTATCTCAACTGACCCAACCGATCAGCCCTGATTTGGGGGTAAAACTCGTGTTTTAAGCATTTTCTGAAATTGCTAACTGTGCTTGTTTCAAAAATATGCTGCCCAGGTCGATTTAATAGACTTATGTCGTGGTCTAACCATTAAAACAGGGTTTAGGTGGTATACGCAGCGATAGAAAAAGTAGTCCGGTGGTACGCGATCCATAAAAGGTTGAGAACCACTGGTTTAGAGCAAAATAATTGACATTGCTCTGTAGTACGTGGGACCTTGCCTCGTTTAGTGTATTGTAAGTGATTGTAGCTATTGATTTCTTCCATCGACCGGTCAAACTCAATTCTATCATTGCACAGGCAGCGCGCGCAACCGCTAGTAGAATACATTGGATGTTTCTTCAATGTATGGTTTACTACATTTCAGCAGTTTTACTACATTTCAGCAAACCGGTTTTGCACTGTTATTATTGTATTTTTCTTTTTCTATTTACAACTTTTAATGGAACTGGCTATAATTCTTGGTACCTTATCTTTTAGTTGGACAAATTTGGGGTTTACCACAGTTTCAAAAATACATTTTTTTCTTTTTTAGTGTTTTTCAAACTGTTTACAAAATTAGTTGTTTATTGTTATTATTATTCGCAAGCTGGTACGTTAGTTTTAATAATTATTTCAATACTTTAGTCGACATTTTCATCGACAACTGACACTGCTTAGAAAAACTTTGTTGTCGTGAGAATAACATTTCTACAGCGCTTAGGGGCTGATGTTTCAACCTAGATTTGTATTACCTTGCATAAAAACAGGGCTGATACAACTCAAACTCAAAACTTCCACAGTTATGCCTCATAAACAATAACTTTGCGTGTAGTAAGTAAACCTGTAGTTGTTCCTGCTACTCTTTTTCGTATTTCCCAAGCTCAAAGTGCCTTTTGCAGCTAAAACTGGCGCGTGTCATCTTGCCTACATAAGTGCAAATTAAATAAATGCTGAATGGATGCAACAACTTCATTTCAAGCCATAGCAGTCGACAGTTTAATTAAACAATTCACACCTTTAACCTCAACACCCTTAGCAGTAGCTCTTTAAAACTCAACCTAGGGCCGTTGATTCACCTTTGTGACACGCTCTCCCAGAATTCATCAATGCCTTTCTCGACTAAAGCGAAAAACTAATTTATGAGTTGGTCCCTAGGGGTGAGTGACCGTCGGACGCGGACACGTAAACGCAGCCGGGCTATAGAGTCCCCTTTGGCTTGTGTTTTCGTCGTGGCCCTGGAGTCAACCACGAGATCTCTCTGACAGGAAAAAGATTGTCCGGCTTCAAATTAATTATCGATTTTCGTTTGCCCCAATTAGTTTTGTGCAAATAAACAAGGATCGCCAGACTGAGCTGCCAGCCTTTGAAAAAAATCCCACCACGGCGGCAACGGTTTAGTAAGGCTGTAGCTTATAGGCAGTGTTGCCATACCGCCCTTACTTTTAAGATTTGTCCTATACTTTGAAGGCTAATGTCTTTGAAAAAATGATGTCCTTGTTTCTGACTTGAGTCCTTATTTGTCTTATTTTCAACAATTACAAATCAAATCCCTGCTACAAGTAAAAGTAAATCTAGACCTGAGCTGTCGTGAGATGCGCGAAGTATTTTCTACGTACAACACGTTGCTGGAACAGATTGTTTCTGGCAAAAAATGCATGGCATGTGTCATATCATAGCTCGTGGTAATGCAAAGATTTGTTCAAAAACGTTTGTTTCGTTTTGTATGAAAATTACAATTTTCGCTTGTCCTTATTTTGCAGTCTATATCGACGTCAACCCTACAATAAATGCCCAGATTTTTGCAAATTTTTGTGTTTTGTTTTAGCGCATCAGGAACGACCCCGTTTTGAATTAGATTTTCAGGCCAAGTTAATCGAATTTATACTGATATAACATTTTCAATTGCGTTGTTAATGTAAGTTAAGGGCTGTTTCTAATTTCCTAAAGACTTTTGTTTGATTAGTAACAATCGCTTGAAAAAGCAATTAAGCACTTAACAAACTACTTCAATCAATGGTTTAATGCTGTCTTCTAATTTATTTTCCAGTTGCAAATCACTATGACATATTTTTTCCAAACAACATTGTACAAGGAATGACTGCCTAATCTACATATCTGCAATGATTGAAAACTGAGTAAAGCCTACATACTTTATATTTGTTTTTTCGACCGTATCAAGCCACCGTGTCTGTGGTAGCCTACAAGGACTTAGATGATCTAATGGGTTTTGTAGCAGCTCGTGAAGCCAGAAACCCGACGTTAAAAACATGTTATCAGGAGAGGGCTCCTTTCTGAAACGTTTAAATGCTGTCATCAATTATAAACGAGCGAGAGGCGGTTTATCTGCTACATAAGATCTTGCCGGGACGAAAACGAGCTGTGATGTTTTCCAGAAAGCCGGTTAACTGACAAAGCACAACAGATCAATGCGATTTGTTACGCGCAAAACGACTGATGCCTCCCGACGCAATGGGTATTACAGTGCCCAAGTCACATTGCGAAAACAAATCTGCACTTATCGCAAGCGTAGCAATTTTCTTTCAAATTTACCGCACAGGACTTAGATTGTTTCACATTGATATATTATCAGATAATAATGCTGGGTAGTTTTAAAATTGCCCAACTATTATTTTGTGAAATATTTCCCGACGTTCAACTCTGAACCAACACTGATACGGCTTAAAAGAAAGTTTTATTTTTCACAGACCTATAATTGCTTCCCGAACCCGGTCCTAACCCTAAAACACAAACCCAAAACCCGGACCGAACCGTTTAATACAAAGTGTTAAGTCAGGTCCAATTTAAACCCTGATTTTGTTAAAGGAAAACAGACAACTTAAGCTCTTTGTCATAAATGTTGATAGAATTCAGTGTTGTAAATGGATCGGGCTTTTCGTGTTCAGGCTTAAGTGTGAATAAAATGGGCTCGTTTGGGATCTGATTTTTCATTTGCCCTCATTTGTGCCGCAATTTTATAATGTTTCGGGCCAAATTCGGGATTGTTTAAAAAAAAAAATTTGACATGTTTACAACTGATATTTTCAACAAGTTAATTCATTTCAGTTTTTACAAAAAAAAATGCACGGCCGCCACTTTATAAACTTTTTTTGTTTTTGTGTGTGTGTCAAACTTAATCAACTGCTGCATTTTTTCGAATTGGTCTCCAGTCAGTTTGTTCAACAAGCTACTGTTTTGCAACATTAAAATAGGTTTCTTGTCAATTTGTTAGTCAACATAAATGTTATTTACGCCGCATAAGTTGTACAAACGAGTTTACAACCTGTGGTGCATTAAATAGCAGTGGTGTGACCCGCGAATTCGTTGGAATTTTATGAGGTGACGTCCACCAACTTTTTCAACGCTGTGCAAGCGAGTGAGTCCTTTTTAGTTTCTAAGCAGATCAACGCACGCGTTGCTATTTTTCTGCAACTAAGCAATACGACTAGAATAGGGTTACCAGACGTCCAGAATTTCCCCATGCTACATAACGAAAGATAACACATGCTTTCGCCTAAGATATTTATTGAAACCGTCAGAAATTTTGCTCCCGCAGATGTGGTAACCCTAGGCTAGAAACACAAATTTTGACCTAATATAAAAGTGTTCGGTGCGATACATACAACTAATGTTATAATAAGGTACCCGCCGTATAATCTACACTTTTTACACTTTTGCCCAGTGATAAAGGTTGTACACCCATGCTGGGGCTAAATAATCATACAAACAAAAATTCGCCAAGTTCTAGTAGCACATAAATATTTATTATACCGACGATAGTAGTTTAAAAAGCATAAAATCAATCAACAGTAGAATAGTACATTTCCGCTAAAAGCTGTATAGAACTAAAAATAACAAAAACTACGAAATATTCAGCAGCAGTGAGATCATTAAACACGATTGATTCATAAAATTGCAAGGTCAAATCGGCAGTGATATTTGCATTTATTTTTTCCCAAATTGTTTCAGTTTAATAGTAGGTGGGGCGGCGGCCTTTCTCACGACATTTTGCGCCGAAGTTGCTCTCTGCTGCTCCTGGTGGATTTTGGCCTGGTTGTTGCGCAAAGCGCCTTCCAGCGTTTGTTTCAAAACCGGGTCGTTCTGCATTGTAACCTAAAGACCATGCAATGGTACATAATCAGTTGATACTTCAAATTAGACCAACTCTTTACTGTGCAATGGATAATGTCATTTACCTTAAAAGGAACCGGATATTTGGGGCCAATCTGCAGCAGTCGTTGGAGGGCGCTCTCGTGCACCTTGTTTATTAACGACAAATTCCCGTTTGCATCTCGACGATCCGAGTCAACGTTCAAACAAGACACGAAAAGCGGAACAAGAGCCTGCACCATCTCGTCGCCTGTGCAATGTAGTATCGCTTTGAAACGTTATACAGCTACTTTAGTGGGGTCACTATTACATTTAGCTGTATACTCGGACATATATACAAAACTCATCTAGAGTCATTTTTAGCGTAAATCTGCATGCAACTCCGTGGTAACCGACTTATCTGGCAACGCTCCGACAAATGTGTAGTTTATGGTTTAACTGCAGCGCGTTCAGTCACGCTCCACCAATTGTGTCATCCACTATTTTGTGCTCCATAACGTTTCAACGTTGCGCAGCTATTTTCGACTTGATGAAATTTTATTGCAGTTGTGTTTATACAATCAACCGAACTCAAAAGTACCTCAGTCATTCATCAAAACCCGTACGATGACGTCATAAATACTCGCTATTTCTACGTTATCGTATGATTAATTTTTAAACTTTGCAGTTTTTTTGCAGGTAAAGAGTTGCAAGTTGGGCAGGGCTTTTCGGGTCAGGTTCGGCATACTTTATTTGAAACGCGTTTAAATGAGGTCTGACTTCACCCATCGGTCGTATTTTCGGGATTTATTTTTAAAAAAACGTAATTTTGAGCTGAGATGAGTATACATTTGCAACTGCGATCAGCCCTGACGCGTTCATGACGACCAGCGATCACGGCATAACCTTTAACGTATGATGGTATGCCAGGCCTATTGCACGCGTTTCAGGCATTTTAATTTGTTAAACATCTTACGATGCACGTCTTCGGTAAGATCCACCAACATTTCCAGCAAGTTCAGACACTCGATGACGACAGCAGCGTCATCTGACGTCACGACGTGATTTGCTAGTGCAAGTTGGGTGGTGAGCAATGGCGCCATCCGGTGGACGAAGGGACGGGAGATTGCGTGGTTTGCAAGTTTGAAGATGGGAGCAAGAAAGGTGGCGCACTTCAGTTTGTCCTGAAAAGATAGTTGTTAATTTATTGTTATTTATTATGGTGCTTTTATGCTACTTTTCTTGGGCATAACTTAAACTGTTTGAAAATAGAATAACTCAAAACTGTTTGAAAATAGAAAACTAGAAACATTGAAAATTACTGCTCTATAAAAGCGGTGATAACTACATTGGAGTGGTGTAGTTTACATTAAAAATGTCTTGATTCTCATTTTGATTTACGTCGTTAGCTTTACAATTAAGCGCAAAAAATGTATACGATGGATTGTTCGTAGTTCATACCTTGGCATTGTCGGATTCAAACGCCTTCTCAAAATAATCGAGCATTGCTACTAGAAGTTTGGGATGCTGACATACACTAGGTGGCGCGGTGAGCAGGAAAAGTGATTGACAGGTGAGAATGGATGACACGTCGGTTTTGCTGTGATCTGTCAATCAAAGAAATAAAAAAATGTCAAACGACCTTTTGTACACAACCCTTTATGTGCATGGCGTTGAAAGCAGTTCACCAACAAGCACCAATTTAAACAAAATACGTTAGATATGAAGGCGAGGGTTCAGTCAAGTATGTTTTTTGAACAGCAGTTAAATAGTCAAATGTAACTTTTTTGTCTGTAGTTTCCAAATATTTATAAAATAGGATTAATACATAAAAAAAACGAAAAACACAAGTGCATTGAACAAGATACAAAACTGTGTGCAGCAAAGGTTTTATGCAACTGATATTTTAAGAGAAAAAATACCAGGTGATAAATTATAAATAAATCCTAACCTTTGGCAAAGTCGAGAATTGAAGACAACGAGCTTCTTAAAAGTGCTTTCCATTCATTTTGATAAACCTCCATCTTGAGAAATGGCGATGTGAGGATCGAACGAAATGCCTGAAAATAATTACTGCAATTAAGTACTGCATGTTAACATGTACCCTCAACCTATACATCCAATATATAAGTATCCGCTATAGCTGTAGAAACTTATGTCAGTAACAGTCTTTGACTACACTATACAATGTATAATGTAAGTCACTACATATTGGAGACGATGTCTATAAATGCTCAAAATTAGACAATTAGTAAGTGACAAAAAGAATTAAAATCCCTCGGTTGAAAGGAAAATCTAGAAAGAGACTAATGAATGAACCGGGCTTGATTCGGGCCTTACTTCACAATCGACCATATTTGTGCTGTAACTTTTCGTTATTTTATGTAACTTTCAGCCTCATTCCGACTTTAGTTTAGAAAAAAACGGTTAAGGGCCTGTAATTTTAGGTTGAATCCAATTTCGGGCGTTCGACTGCATTTTGAATTCCCTTGCGATGTAGCACTGTAAAATGCAGTTACGCAAATCTTTAGCCAAAGCTTTAAATCAGGTCAGGCTCTTTGGCTCGGGTTCGGGCTTCGGGTCAGGTTTAAATCAAACATTTGATTCGGGTCTGACCTAACATTTAGCCATTTTTGAGTCGCTTTTTCACCAACTTTCGGGCCTAATTCTGGCCTTACTTAAAAAAATCGGGTTCCGGTCTTGTAATTTCGGGTTCAAGTCCCAATTTCGATTCTAACTAACTTATGTATTTCACCACATTGGGCGTCAGAGTTGACGTAGGACGTATAAATCACTCACATGTAACGCGGATGATGCGACAACGACCGATGACCTTTGTGACGTAGCATCCGCGTCAAGTGACGTTCCTTCGCGTAGAGCGCCGACGAGCAGATATAGAACAGTGGGAAGAATCGTGAGACTGCCTGAAAAATAAATAAAAAGAAAAAACACAATCATAAAAACTTTATTTTGTCTTTGCCAAAGTTAAAGATTTTTGGTTTTTATCAACAAGGTAATTCGGTTTAGTAAATGGACGAAACATATCATGGATAAGCGATAAAATAAATTTCAAAATTTAACGGTTTTGGCACAGAATGTTAAGTCGGGGTGGATTTTTCGGTAAAACGGGTTTGATTTTCACTCCTGGCCATATTTTAACTTGACACAGTTTAAATTCGGGTTTAAATATCAGGCCCGCTTGCAACTCTGTTTCTGCCCGACCAAATAAACTTTCAAGTGATAGAAAGATTTTTCTTCGATTTTTTTCTCAGCACTTACCACGTGGTGAGCAAAGACATATGACGTCATTCAGCAGAGCAATTGAAGTCGCAACAAGATCGGCTGCCTCCTGAGGAAGCTTCTTATTGGTCAAAATCGAGTCACGTGTCTTGTTTCTGCGAAAAAAAGCTTATGAATAAAAAAAAAAAAAAAAAAAACGCAAGCTAAAAAGTACATACCTACATAGAAATATCATAATAATAAGGATAAATTTTAAAAATAAGAAGGGTAAGGCACGCCAAAATAAAATCTCATTGGACCATCCTATATATTAAGCTATTTAGTGACAAACGCATTAACATACCTGAATGTGGGGTTGATGGTTGGAATTTGTCTCACCAACACACACATGCATATTTCAAGTACAGCGAACACAGTGGATTTGCCTGCTTCGATGGAACCAGATTCGCCACCTTCACCTTCCGCTTGAACTTCGGTAAAATCTGTTGACAAGCGTAAGTGTTAATTAAAACTGGCATTTTTTAGCGAAAAACCAACCTATAAGCCCACAAACAGATTTTGTTTTTGATTTTTTTTGTTTTTGAAGCCCTAAAAATAAAACGGGAAAAACAATGCCCGTTGGGGGTTTGTCAAACAACAGGTGAAAGTTTTATATGTTTAATTCCGGTTTAAACCGTTTTGAAGGTTCGATAGGAGACTAAATCCGGCTAGAACCAGTTTGAAACTGGAATATTTCGGCTAAAAGTATTGGAAGCCTGAGTTGCGAAAAAGGAAAAGACTTTGAGTTTAATAAAAAGCAGGATAAAGGTTTCGTGTTTAATACTTAAATCGGTTGGAGGCTCGGTAGGATGCAGGAAGTTTATTTACCTCCATCTTTAAATAGATGTTCTTTAGCAGCCAGCACAATCTTCTTGACAACTTCCACAACCAACTTTTGCGTTGAGAATGAATCGCGGGTAAGCAGGAGTCGATGAAGAACGTTGAGAACTTCGATTCCAAAAACCTGAAACCGAATAAATCTTGCCATAATTTTGACAAAAAAAAATTAGGAATAAAACGACGAACAGTTTTGTACAGTACTTCTCTTGGATTACAGAAACTCTTACAGGTTTTTAAGAACACAAGTTCAGATTGTTCTTATTCAAATAGAAATAAACTACATAATTAAAAAACATACAAATGTAACAAACAAGTCAATTTAAACTGAACATCAGCCGAACAGATCAACTACTGAACACTAACATAAGGTCAAGGCCTGAGCTGCAACACCTTAAAATGACGCATAAAATATATCACTGATGCATACAATTAAAGGTATGACAACTTAAAGGGTACACACAATGTATTCTAACAGTTTATCCCACACAACGATGAATATCTGCTGTTGTTATGGCTGATTTTCGTATTTTAACAAATGAAAATACGCACTTGATTTTTTCCAACATTCTGTCGAGTCCATTTGGCTGAAAACAAAGCGTTCAGGGAAGATAGGCAAGCTGTTATCACACCGACCGAGTCGGAGATCCGCGGCGAGCACAAAGCTTCCACACAAACCCCTGTGAAAATAAAGTATGACATGTAGTTTAATTTCAACGTATGACATGTAAATGGGAATTTTAAAATTAATGAATATGATCATCGTGCATCAAAATACATAGACAAAAATCTAAATACCGAATATCTGGTATTATTATCCACCGCTTAATCAGTCATGTTTTCAATAGCTTGATTAAGACATACAATGTTTGCATATACAGTGAACCTCGGTTAATCCGGGCCCGTTTTGGATCAAAAAATGTCCAGATTAACCGATGTCGATTAGATCAAGTCTTGCCACATTCAAAATCATTTGTACCTCGAGTTTTGTCCGAATTAGGCGAAGATCCGGATTAACGGAATCCCGTTTGACCGAGGTTTACTGCATGTTGACAATAATGTCATTAATCGATTTACTATATTAATTGATACTTAAGTCTGGCGTACTGTAATTTAAATCCAAAACAAGTAATATTGACTCACATGCAATTTGACAAATTATTGTTCTCATAAACACCATGACAAAAATCTCGTTCTAGAAAACAGTGTCTTCTGTGATTTAACAAACGAACCCATAACGAGATGAAGATTTCTCTCTTTTTTCTCCTCCCTCTCACTCTTCTCATTCTCCTCTTGCTCCTCCGCGAAATCGACATTCGCCATCCACAAGGAGAGGGCGTGAAGTATGTTCGGCCAAGCGTAACTGTAGTGTGACGTCACAGATGAAGCGCTTTCCATCGTAAAGAATGCTCCACCTAAAATATAATTAGGTTTTATAAAATCATTTTTTCATCACCGTTACTGCTATTGTTTTTTTTACAACATGTCTTTCATCCTTATCTGCGTTTTTTGTCCCGCGCCACAGATTTTGCGTTTTTACGCGTTTGCTGCTGCTGTGTGTTTTGACTGTAGTAACAGTAGGTCCAAATTCTACCTTACTGTCAGCAGATTTTATTACTTTTCTTTGTAACTTACGGTTTAACTTGCACACGATTTTTAGCGCTGTTTGTTTTTAGATACTGATGATGCCTATTCCTTAGGTGTAATATATATAAATATATATATATATATATAAACATGAAAAAAAAACGGTGGACGACTTCAAACTTGTCGAACTCGGTCTGTAGGTTTTTTAATGATATAAGTTGGAAACATTACAGGAACAAGTCTACCAGCGCTTATAAACGCCCAGAGGTAAATATGAAATTTTTCTTTGGAAGAGGATTTTTTTTGTGACAAATAACCGGACAATGTAGATGTAAAAACTGACTTACTTGAATAGTAATAATTTGGCAATATGATTTTTTTGCGAATTAGTTATAATAAAACATTTGTTAGAGAAACTTCGTTTGTCAACGAGGTTTAAAATTAGTGGAGATACATTGCCTTCAAGTTTATCTTTAAAATACATTTGTTCAATTTAAACACAGTACCAATTTTTTTGACGCTTGCACCAAAAAGAGTTGTCTAGTTAAAAAGTACACCCCAATTTAAAAACAGTTGTGTCGTGAATTTTATCTTAAAAAACAACAACTGGATTTAAAATCGTTCGACATTTTGTTGACCTACTTCTAAAATACGCGACGTTTCAACCAGCCAACAGCAACGCTTTCACGGGTAACATTGGTCTAGGTTTTATCGAGTCTTCACAATTACCTTGCGCGGGAAGATGGACATGAAATTCCTGCGGAAGTTTCAGAATCGCCTGGTCCTTGAGTGCCTTTTGCCAGTAATCTGCCAACAGCTTCAGATGTGGTTCGACGAGGGTCAGTAAACTTCCGTCGGCCGATGTACTCTCGTCGCCACCAAGTGGCTTGTTTTTCTCATTCTCCACAGCAACAATGTAAACCTAAAACCGTGAAATCCGGTTATATCTTCAGGATCTTTTTACCTCCAACACGGCAAACGTTGATAAATTGAGTTAAATGTAGCAACATGCATCTGGAAACCGCCAAAAAAACTTAAATACTACAAAAAGCCAACAAATACAAACTACAACAAAGTGTTTTTGACTGAGTTACATTCATGACTGACTTTTTCCTGCGTCCAGGGGTAACTTTTATGACCCTGTATTTAAACTATTGTTTGTTGGTTCTATGACTTTATTTGGGATCAACCTTTACAATTCTATTTGAATGAGGGATATAAGTCTACAACCACAGACAAAACGTCTTCTTTGAGCAGGGAAACTGTTTACACATCCATAACGTTCAGTTGTCTATTAGAGTAAAAAAATGAGTTTGTGCAAACTGATGCAAGCAAGGAAAATTGGTCAACAAAAAGCTAGGCAGAAATCTCTTAGTATAATTTTTTATTTCACTAACCTCCGACCAAGCTTTAAGCACAGCAAGTTTTTCCATGGTCGAAGCACTTTCGCTGTAAATTGGTTTCGATGCTGAATCGTTCTGGTTCACCTGGAGATAAATGTGCTAAATTAAAACGCAACATCAAATTATATTGTTGTAAAAAACGTTTAAAAATGTTTAATACCAATGTAGGCCTACCAAACAAGAATATTAACAAGTTATAAGCGTTTAATTTAATATAATCTTAGATCAGTGGTTCTCAACTGGTGGTACATGATTACTTTTTGGTTGGTCCACAGGACATTAATTGTATATGGTGATAAACAAGAAATAGTTTCGTATACTTTATTAAATATTCCATTTATTGTTAGCTATTAGTCGTTTGATATCACTCCTCAAAATTGTGTGTTGAAGGAATATATTTCAAACCAATATGCTTGTTGTGAATGCTTTCTTTATATTTACTTAACAATTAACTGGTCCATGATATTCACATTGATTGATAATAATTGAAACATTTTCAAAGAAACTGATGTGAAGCAACATACCTTGGCCAGACTTGATACGAGTAAGGCGTGAACCCTCTTAAGATCGGAAAGATCGCTCACAACACCACTTGCTATCCAAGCACTACACACTTCACACGCACGAACTGTTACATCGTGAGAATTGTCCGAAAATGCTGGACGAAGTGCTGCGCCAACCTAACACAAGGAAAAATGTATGAGAACATAGTATAGGCAGTAAATCACTGCGAACTGACAACAGATAAAGATGGCCAAATACAAGCATTTGCGACTGTTTGAATTCAAATTTGGTAAAATGCTGATGGTTAGGGCTGGAGTGAGGTTTTGTAATTAAAACAGAAAAAAAAAATGAATAAATTTAGTTCCTAACCCTGTGCCAGTCAGTGTAAATTTAAACCAGAAAGCTTTTCGAAATATGTCTAATTAATGTATTCTAATCTATACCCTATTTACCAATTTAATATACACATCATTTGATCTACATATACAAATGTTTTTGCAAACAAAAACAAATGGGTCCCCACACATGTGTTGATGGGAATTTATTACGTCATAAAAAGTTTCGGCCACAGAAGTTTGCCTGAGGTCTGTTTTATGAGATTGATATTTTTTTGATCGAAAGAATCTTTATGACGTCATTCAACTTACGTTCGCCTGGTATTGTTCCAAAATCACTGAACCGTGAAATTCGGGTTCGGGAACGTCTTTGAAATACTTGATGACGTCCTGCAACAACGACAAGTGACGTTACACACAATGCTTTATGTCGTAACAAACTGCAAACCAACCTGCAGAGCTTCTAGACCGGCCATTCGTAGTTGTGCACTGTTGTCAGTTGCTGCCATGAAAGTCATTCGCACAAGATCAGAGAGATGTAAAACCAAAAAGTCACCTAAAATAAAAAAGCCGATTTTAAAATTCCACGTTTTGGGGGCCTGTGGATGAACCGTTGGGTCATCCGGGGTCAAATTTCTGGAAGATCAAACTTGAATAAGTAACTAACATCTGTGTAAATTTTAATCAGTTTGAAGCACTCAATCTTGACCAAACCAGCATTAGACATAAAAAGAAAAACAATACGGACCAAAACAAGATGCAAAACCAAAAAGTCGCCTGAAGAAATTACAAAAAAAGTTTTAGGGTTTTTTGAGTGAACCGATTTGTCAATTGGGGACAAATGCAACTTTAAATGCCGAAGTATCATGTGCTTAAAATCTGTAAGACATTGAAACCACTTTTTATGAACAAATAATGATAATAGTTCCACAGCGTAAAAACAAAGAGTGACCCATTATTTTGTTTTTTAAAACCTTCGTTCAGTACTGATTAGCATGTAAAAGACCTAATACGAGTTCCATATCCAAATAGGCTTTTGCATTTTTACGAGAGAAAAAACTTTTTTACTGGGTTACCAAAATCATTAAAATAACTGCTTTACGATCAAACTGGTATAACTTGACTGTAGACTTCGGTTTCAAATTATAAAACGGGAAGCAAACTAACCGTTTTTGCCGCCCCTGACGATGTTCCTGGCTGCAGCAAGATCGAAGTGTGCCGGGTTCGAATCCGACTGACGACACATAGCAATGATTCGACGCACTAATTCGACTGCGAACACCCGGGTCGTCCAGCGAGGTGTTATTACGTTCTGCGAGATTATAAATAAGTTTTAGTGTGTGGCACTAAAGCAGGGTTCCTTAACTTGGGAGCACTTGTACTCTCTGGGGCATGAGATGCAAAGCAGAGGGTACGATATACAGTGCTAAAGTTAAAGGTTGTATATTCCACTTTTTGGTCAAAAATAAGGCTGTGTAGATTCATTTAAGGCTTTGTAGATCCAAAAAAGTAAAATTTTAGTATGGTTAAGAATGTTACTTGAAAAATATTTAGACTGCTTTATCACACGGTAGATATAAAGGCTGCTAATTTTGGTTTTACGATTGCTATACAATTTCATTCAGTTCTCAGTACAGTACTAAGAAATGTCATAAAAGCTTGACAACTAAGAACCCACAAAAAAGGTTGAATTACAAAGCACTATTTACTTGTGACCACTTCACTATCACAATTAATATCTTGGTAAAATGATTATTAGGTGCGTAGGACTCAAAAACAAAAAATGGGTTGGATGTACGCTTGGCAACCACTGGTTTGGACATTTAAACTCAATACTTAAAGTCATTACCTTTCCCTTTCCATCCTTGTTTGTTGTAAACGTGTCATCGTCGTTTGTTTTATTTGTCTCATCATCACCTGTTTCTTGTTGTTGGTGTTCGATGGTGTTTAACGCCACACGATCTGTGTGATAATGTAATAGGTGTAAACAATTATTCTGTACTGTGGTACTAGGATTTGATTGGGAGAACGGTTTGATTCGGTATAACGCCGTAAATAGACCTAATGTACTATGAATTTATATGGGTGTGTCGTGATCTCTGGTCTCCAGGAACACTTTACGATTGGTTCCAGTGATGAAGGTGCGTTCATCATAACTGGCCAATGGTCGAAGTCGAACTCGTGTTTCTTACTACATAGCTGACACACGAAGCAGGCAACAGTGCTTGTGATTCAACTATTGGCTGGCTTACTACCAGCATGTGTAGCCCCAGAGAGAGCTACAGGCTACAGCCTCGGAAAAGTTTATATTGTTGGTTCGAATCCCACCACAGGCTAGGTATTTCCAGCCTATGCCGTGTCATATAAAGGAATGCTTGAGGAACCGGCTTGATTCGGAATGACGCCTGCAACAGACCTGAGGCACTATGAGAGACTATTTACCTGATGATGCAGCAAGTGTGGATTTACAGAGGCTCAACCAGAACCCGATGTTATCCAAAGCCAGGTGCTGTAAAATATGACTCAGCGAATCTCGGACGTCTGACGTCAGCTTGGGGTCGATTTCACGATCAAGGAGAAAGAACAAAGCGCCTTCCAAACCTAAAATACAATTTGTTCGAGGTACATTGGTACTTTTAGCATCTACAAATAATATGCTGTGTAGGAATCTTTTATGATATTTGAAAAACCAAATTAAACATAATTTTACGACCGGAAAAGTACGTTCCTTTAACGTGGTTAGCTTGTAAGCAGTAACTATATCAGTTAGATTTAGTTGAAACTGCCTGCAATCGTTCTTCTTAAACCCTGGGCCGTGACCTAAAAGTTGGTTGCTATTTGAATTGATACGGTCATCGATTAAAGTAGTTCACAAAGCATTTCGATAAATGAGTACTGTGTCGTATGTTATGCGTTTTTGACTCAGGAATACTTGCAAAATGGTTAATACTTGACAATGGATCTATGGCATTGCATCACTTCAGGTTTTAAAAATAAAAATGCGTGAAAAATTTGGGTCACCTAAAATTCATCTACTAATTTGCGCTTAGTATTTGGCTCGTCGCGAAAACGAGTTGAAAAGCAATGGCTTATAAGCAGGGTTGCTATACCGTCCTTATTTTTAAGATTCGTCCTTATTAGGGGCAACGTCTTAGAAAAAAATATTGTCCTTTTTTAAAGAAATGTTCTTGTTTTTGACTTGAGTCGACATTTTGTCTTATTTTTAGCATTTCCTAGTCATATCCCTGCTACAAGTAGAAGTAAACCTAGACCTGAGCTGTCATGAGATGCACAGAGTATTTTCTACAAACAAAGAGCTGGAACAGATTGTTTCTGGCAAAAAATGTGGCATGTGATATGTCACGGCTCATTTAAATGCAAAAAAGTTGAAAAACATTTGTTTCATTTCTTATGAAAATTTAGTTGTCCTTATTTTGTGGTCCATGTTGATGGCAACCTTGCTCAGGGACCACGCACAAAATACTTATCCCATCAGTACTCTAGTACAAGCCGTGTCTGGTCCCTAGATCCATCCAGTGGTTGGTAAGAAATATTTCTCACCTGTTTCGCCGATCATCACTCCTCGTTTCACGTCACAAACGTCATGCTTGGTTGCCGATTTGGCGGCAATCTCACACACATCAGCGGCTTCCTTTTGCGACAACTGACGTAAGCATGACACGCTTGCTCGACGAAGAATCAAATGCCAACTTGACAAGCAGCGCTGAACAATGGATAAATTTGTAAATGTTGTGAAAGATGCTGGATGGGTTTCAGTTTTTATAAATTGGATGCATTTGCTTTTTTATGATGGAGGCTTTATGAAACAAGAAGAGTTTTGTCATGCTCAGTTAACAAAAAATACCAGTGACATAATAAAATAAAGTAGTTTTAATAAGAAGCAAAAATATCAGAAACTCTGGATTCCCATTTTCAAAAAGTAAGTATAGCGTATGCCAAACGTTTAAGCAACACTGTAGTGATGGGACGAGTACCCGGTACTCGGTATCGAACGATTTCAGTGGTATCGATACTCGTACTCGGTATCGAAATATTTTCTCTCAGTTTTCGATAACAACCTGCGAGAACGGAAGGCCGATTTCACCATAAGAATACGGGCAACGTTATGCCAATATTTGCTTCGGACAGCACAAAATTGGGAAAAAAATCCGCCGGTTTACGTATATCTTTTTCACTACCACGTGGAGATTACATTTTTCGGCATGTGTGTGTGTGCGCGCCTGTACCCCGACCATGGCAGAATTAGCCAGTGATATACAACTAAGTACAACACTACACTTAAGTACTCGGTAATCGTACTCGGTATCGAAGGTATATACACGTGGTACTCGTACTCGGTATCGGTACTCGCTTCAAAACCTGGTATCGGCCCGTCACTAAGCAACAGTATAGCTGTCCAGGAGTTAAAGTTTAGAAAAATACTGACGAATCCGGTTAATCGCATGCCTAATTTGCACAGTATTTTTATGCAGTTAACCAGACGATTTTCTTTACAAGTGACCACGGTTGCAAATAAACAGATTATGCTGCCAGGTGGATATTGAACTAGTTCTTAGGTTGGTTACCCCACGATTATGCGATTAACCGGTATAAGATTTCGTCTGTATAACTAATTTCCATTACTAAGGCACATAACTACAGCAATCCCAATACTAATTTCATGTTACACTTACCCCTAATCTTGGTACCAAAGTCGACAGTTCGACGTGTCTCGGTGCGAAAAGATGTAATTGTTGTAAACAGGATATGGATTCGGCTTGAACCTGAAGAAAGCAGGTCAAATAAAACTGACATTTGAACTTGGCTGATAATTTGCATTTAAGCTTCATAGTTGCGTGTTGCCATGTTATATTGTGTGGAATACAGTATTTAATTTCCAAAGAGAAGGATTCAAATCTATATGCATTTAAGCGCAAATTACAATTTTGTTGAAAACGGGATTCGAAAAATGCAAGTAATTAATGTAAAGTAATCAAAAAATAAAAATTCTAATATATGGTGACACGAAACAAAGGACATCTTTTTGTCATGCTTTTCGTCATAATAATTTGATGCCCTCGGTAGTTATTCTCACAGTCAAACAGATACGATTGTTCATTAAAAGCTATGTATGACTAGTTGTGTATACAACTAAATCATACATGACCCATTTCTCACCTGTGCATCGGTGTGATGTGACATTATCGCGCAACAAGTGAGGCATGACGAACGTGCTGACGAAATCGATGACGTAGTAACTGAAAAAAGGCAAAAAAGTAACGATTTTTTAAAATTCAAGAACAATTTTACAAAAATCTTTAAAAAAATGTCACAAATTTTTTTATGAAGGAAAATTTCACAGATTTTTTTTTTAACAGATGAAATGTCATTGAAGATTTTGGAACAAAAAGTTCACAAAAATTTATATTTGCAAAAACTCGAACTTACCTTGCAATTCAGGACCAAGAGTGGTAATAAGCGCGCCAAGGCATTTTCCCAGACATCTGTGTACTTGGAAATGGTGGGGCGCCACCTGGAGGAAAAGTGTTAGCACCACTTGTAGCGTGGCATCCACATATGACCGGAACATGGGACCGAATGCGTCGATGATAAGTGACAGCGCGTGAAGAGACCAAACCTGCATAAATAGAAAAGTCCTCAGCATTTCTGGTGTTTTAACCCGAGGGTAATGTTTATCTCATAGCATTTTCGCAAGAGTAGAGCTACTGACATTGTAACACACATTGGATCAAAACTTAAAAGCTGCCGATAGGTGGCGGGAATAGCAGTGGGGTGGGAAAGCTTTTAGACAGGGACAGGGTTAGAATAATCAACGAGGTCCGGACACTTCTGCCAGGAATGCAAATGGAACTTGAGTTGGCCAATTTAGGTGATTAATGGGGATAATAGCGTTCCAACATAAATACACTTAATTGTTCAACTCTAATAGGCTATATGTCAGCAAAAAAAGTTTGTATTCGACACAAAACGTTAATAGTATACAGTATTGAAAAAATGTATATTAATATTATAGTATATTGACGTTAATGTTTCGAAAGTATATTTGCATGCCTACATACGAAACACTTTTTATCTTCGATGTACTAATACAGAAATCGTCCTGATCCACGAGTGCTCAACAGGCGATTCCAGTCACACATATAGACATTAATTAGCTGACAAATTCAGCACACACACACACAAAAAAAAGACAGGGACAGGGTTAGAATCAAGGTTTTGAGGTTACTTTTAATGTTATAAATCATTTCTAAACGTTAAATTAGAAAACCTTAAAAAATCGCCCAAGTCAAAATTTTTTAAATTGGCGCCAGTGTTTATTGGAAAGTTTTGTAAGCTGTTGGTTTTGACGTTAAGAGATTTTCTATTTGCATAGGCATATGTGGCATTACGTTCACGCAAATATCATACAGACGCAGGTTTTTTTTAAGGTTTGGTTTGGGTGACCGCTAAGTAGTTTTAAGAGACCGCAAGTGTTTCAATTAAATACCAAAAAATAGCCAAATCCAAATTTTGGGAAACCGCTGGAGAAATTTGGGGGAACGTTTCGGTCCCCCAAAACACCTTAAAAAAACACTGTACAGACGCCATCTATTCATTTTCACATTAAATTGATTTTCTTAGTAAATGTATCATCATACAGTCGCTTTGACGATTTACCAAATATTCAATAAATAGTGCGTGTCGCGCCTTTTAGCGAAAAAGCTTTCATTAATTTCCCGAAATATAGCTTTATTTTTCACATGACCTTTCGTTGCCACTAACAACGCACGTAACCTTCTCACCTGCACTTCGGGTGAGTTATTGTCCTGGGAAAGAGCCAGTAATATTCCGACACTTGTACGTAAATGTTGACCTGATCCCATCCCACCAACATACCGGTGGAGGCACCCGAGGGCAAGGGAATGCCCCGTACGCGAGATAACATCACGGGCTGTTTTCAACCTGAAAGGTAAGATTTTGTTTTCCATCTTTGTAAATTCCTTTAGGGTAACAACCACAGGATAGACTAAAGTAGCAGTTTTAATATGAATAAAACGCCAATAAAGTAACAAAAATGTGTACATTAAAATCCGCAGTTATGAATTTTCAACAATTTTCTGTCATTTTTGTTAACAAAGCTTTTTTTTAATTTCCAAACAAAATGTGTATGTTATTTAATGGTTGAAAAGCTATTTCATTACTGTATCAGTAACATATATTTATTTTCATGTAACAGCCCTCCACTAAATAGTAAAACAAGATAACAAAACACGTTTCACAAACTTGCCTAATTTAATCGCGTTCTTACTTGTCAAAGCATATCTGTGCAGTCTTTGCAACGAATCCGGCATCATTGGTGACTTGTGCCATCCGACCAACCGCTTCACCAGCTGCACATCTCAGCGTGACGTCAGTGGAGGCTAATGCTGATATGATGAGTTGAGTTGCTGCATTACGAATATCTTCTCCACCTAAACGCCGTTTGTTCTCACCCAGACCTAAAGTTAAACCACGAAAAAGTTCGACCATTCATAGATTCATAGGTGAAACATAAATGAGTGTTAGTTTTCAAATACAAGAGTTTTAAAAGTGGGCTTCTGCCTTCTACCAACCTCCTTAACCAGTTGAAGTTAAAATCGAAAACACAAATTAAAGAAACTCAAAGGCCTTTCGTTTTTTTTTCGGTTTTGGTGGACCAAGAAATACGACATAATTATCGTCACTTTTAAGAGAGTGCATGATTGTTCTTTTGTAATTTAACAGGAGTTTCATCGGGAACAATTATTGCAAACACAATCGTAATAAGTTTCGTTGCAAAAAATAACGAACGAGTAAAAACTGTCATAAACCAGTCAACAGGATAATATGTAACCCATTAGTAAACCTTGGTCGTTTACTTTATTGCACAGCAGTAAGCCTACATCATAGCATAGGCCAGCAGGCGAAACGCCGTAAAAAGGAGACGTTTCTAGCGTACGAATGCTTCAACGCATTCACGCAGCACAAACCTAACCGACGGTGGGATTCGAACCCACGGCACCAGCTCAACTAGATTATAGTCCCACTTAAAACAATGCATCACCTTTGAGAGCACATATAAGTGCAGTGAAAACGTTCATTTGTATAGCTCGGTGCCTCTGCTGATTTTTCTCGGCTTGTTTCGCGCAATCGTCAAAATGCTTTAACATCTGAAGTCTGTGTTTCATCGCCACGTGGGGAAACGCAATACCAAATAAGGCGATTGCGGCGTCGATAACACTGACACCTAGCGGAAGTGGCCCAGGTGCCGATTTGTCCTGAAAAATCGTAAGGTTTAAGATACAGTAACCTCGGTTAATCCGGATCTTCGCCTAATTCGGACAAAACTTGAGGTACAAATGATTTGTTATGCAGTAAGGCTTTAACTAATCGACATCGGTTAATCCGGATCTTCGCCTAATCCGGACAATTTTTGAGGTCCCAACGGGTCCGGATTAACCGAGGTTCACTGTATTTCCAGTTGGTATATTTTACAGTTAAATAAGCAAAGTTATATGAGAGAGACTTATCAACATAATATAGCCATTTTCCACACGTTTTGTTTGTTTCTTACTGTTTGCAAGTTTATGCGAAAATTTGACAAACTTATAAACTTGGACTCCATAATCATGCTTCACAAGGACTATTCTGAAAGATGAACAAGTCATTAATGTGTTTGTGTTAACGTACCAAGGGACACTGTAGATATATGCAGGTTGGATCATGCTCAAGCGAACCTGACCCTGAAGCGCTGTGACCTTGAAGTTGATCCTCGATTAAAGATTGATCCGTGTCCTGAAATTAAATTGGATTTTATAAGTCAACAGCCAATGTATCCAGTTACGTGAAGTAGATTCTGCATGTCTAACTAGTATATTTTGGCCCAAGCAGCGAGCATTAAAACGATACTACGGTTGGTTATTGGAGGTTAAGCAAGTGGTCCTAACGGGCCAGAGTTCAGCCTTCCTATATCTCCTTTATTTTGTCGGCAAAAATGTTCTTATCAGGATAATGTAGAGTGGAAATGCAAAAACGTGGATAAGCAACATGACAGGAACAATTAGTGGTAACACAATCATAATCAGTTTTTGTGCAAAATACCATAGGAGCAAAAACTGTTTATGTCACAAGTCAGAAACTGTGTACGATAAGCTAAATTGGTTTGTTGTAGGCGCTGAATCTATTGTAGAGCAACACACATATATCACTGCGTATGCCAGGCGCATCAGTGAAAATGCAAAAACCTGGATAAATCATACAGCCCAAAAAATTCTTTCTTAGCTTTTCTTTTTTTTTTTCATTGCACGCTTTGCATGATAAAAATTTAAAAATACAAAAAAGTCTGCCGTAGGTAACAAATACAATCAAATAACTTCACCAGCTGTGTTCCGCCCACGCGCATTTGGTTGTGCACAGTTTGAGAGTCACTTGTTTCTTACCCTTAGCCAGGATCCGAGCAGAACACTGTCGTCCTGGTGACAGAGTGAATGGAGGAGTGACGTAGTTGTGTTGGCTGGATTATCTGTCAGAGTAAATTCCGCCACCAACTCTCTCAACAGAGCACTAAAACTCCCTGAAAAGATGACGACAATTAAGTTTTTCGAAAATTTAAAAGCGTCGTTAGAATTGGTCATTTGTTCTATGACTTCAAAATTAATAGTTTCACTTTAATTGTTTTGGAGTTAAAGTTACAAGCATTCATTCAACACAATCAACTGTTGAAAAGTTCCCCAAAACGCAAATTCAGTCTGTCCATACATTGTTATATTACAACTACTGAATGTCGTGAATTTTATAAAATAAACGAATTTAAAAAAAAATACATTGAACTGTTAACAAATATCAAATGACCTACAAAAACGTAACATGGTGTAAGTTAGCAATGGGCTAAATACTACAATTAGGAGGCGTAATTCTGCTGTGCGTCAATCACGAAAAATGAGAAATCTAATAGGTCATTATATTTCCGTGTTTAGGGTGAGGCGGGATTTTAAGGGTCGGATTCAAGGCTGACTTTACACATTTTTGCTAATTTGAGTCGTAATTTCACAACCTTTCGGGCTTGGTTCCAGCTTTGTTACAAAAATATTTTTTGAACCAGGTTTCGAGTTTGAACTTTCTGGGTCGGTTCCCCGATTTCGAGTCCAGTTTAAACTCTGTTATATTTATGTGGTAGTCTTTTGTCTTAAAGTGCCCCAAGAACACCACGCAAATACCAAATAAATCAATAAATTACAGGTTTTACCTTCGTACGAACTTGGTGGCAGGAGTCCAAGAATGTCGTAAAGCCTTAACCTCACCATAGCAGCGCTTGCTTTTAGATGGGGACCGTGCATTGAGATAATGTGGGGAAGCCTAAAAATCAATACAAAATCATTTAACTAGTAAATTACAACCGCTAGATGGCGCAACTTACATAGCCATCATTGCCATGGCACTCTCCAATGGGACCATTAGTTTTCGTGTGATTTCTTCGGTTAATAGTTCGCCACAGTGAGCAACGAAACTTCGCATCGCTGAAAAAAGGGATGTTTAGTTATGGAAGGAATAATTACAACTAAAGACCAGCTTTACGCATACAACTAAAACAATGTATTAAAACTTTGACAAGCCCATTTTACTTAACTTTGTCGAAATTTTGGACAGTTTGGTACAGGTATAGTCTCTTAAACCGAAACACATGTTTTGCATTCGAAATCAATAAGAATTTACACAAAGTGCTTGTCAGCTTAGGTTGACGACTGAGCATAATGGCTGCATTTAAAAACTATTTTAAGAAAAGATTTTGTCGTAAATAAAAACTAATCGTGAATAAATCTATGTTTGTTTAAAAAAATTTTGAAGCAGCATGCATCATCAAAATAATTTTTTTTTGAAAAACAAAGTGACACAGTTTACTTTTAAATTTTAAAGCAAGGCGATTTTAATTCTAAAACATTCCGAAGGCTAGTCAACCCTTGGCTTAGTTGTGAAGTCAAACAAACAAGCAACAGTTAAATGATCATTACTTACCACACAATGCTCCCGATCTGGACTCCAGAGTCAGTTGCCATGTGAACGAGTCTCCTCTCTGTTTCTCCTGCTCCAGTTCTTTCATGGATCTGGGAAATGAGGTCCTCCAGAGTAGGAGCAACTTGGGAAGAAGATGCTTTACAGTGGATGGACCTGTGTGTTAAAACATCACATCAAAATATCTGTTTTTAAATTCACATTTGTTTCGTTTGTAGTTTGTTTGCATAAAGCAGGGGTCACCAAACTACAGCCCACGGGCAGAAATCATTATTAAACTTATCCAGTCTGCAGTGAAAAAAGTTTGGTGACCCCTGGCATAAATGGTATTGTAACATTTTCAATATATTTTATGGCTTTATTCTTGCAAAAGTTGCTTAGTTTTTTCCGCAAAAGTAGGTGAGGCTGTTTTAATGAGTTAGCGATATCCTTGGACAACAAAAAAGTTAAAACTCAAAAATCAATAATCTATCATTGATCGATGAGTGTCTTTTTGTTGCAGAAACAGACCATCTTTTCCACCGATAAAAATTGCAAGAAAGAGAATTTGGTACAACTTTACCTTCAGGTTTTTTTTTAAATGAATATGAAGTATGCACAAATATATATTATTCAGTAATTTTATAACATATTTGTTTGCAATTCACTTGATCAAAAATGTATTCTGTTTTAATGTCATTGTTGGTTTTTGTGTTATTATAGTGGAATTGCATTTCAAGCATAGCTTACCAAGTGTCATCACAGATCCAATAAGCAGCCAGGCACCCTGAGTTCGATATATCGACAGGTGACTGTTCTGACTGACTGAGCGCAGGATTTCTTCAGCAATTGTAAAAACCACCTAAATCACACAGAAACAGTTGTGCAACAAATGAGCATTAAAAGACACATTTCACTGAAGTGTCTAAAATGACAGTACACAAACATCAACATATTGAAATTAGTATCAATTTACACAAAACAGAAGAATTTTGTTGTGAAATATGGCAAAAAAATAAACTTAAAAAATGTCACTGCAAAATTTGGAAATTTTATGTCAGATGATAATGAAAAAACAAAAACAGAAAGGTATTAAATGCAAGAAAAACTTTTTAATTTTTAATCTTACTTTAAGCAAACTTTAAAACACATTTATTTAATTTAAAAGTCCTGTCGACAGTTAATCAATATTATCACCTTTCCTTTGGCCTGAGGAATTCCCATCGGGCATTCCTGAACTGCCCCAAACAGGGCTGCGAGTGCTGCACTGTAACCAGCTACTGCATCCCCTGACGATCTTAATCTTTGTAATCTTAAAAATAAGTACATCAGGTCACAATACCAGGCCAAAAACTGCAGATGTTCAATTTGACCAGCCTTTAAGCTCATGTGGCCTTAATGCCCAGAATTTTAAATACTTGTAACATCAATTTGTTGAGTGTTTTTGTATTTCAAAATGGTTACATAATTTTGTAGACTGATATTTAATTTTTAAGTGTAGTTCTAGAAAATAGATTAGTATATTTATGCAATGCTAGATATTAAAATTGACCTTTAAGGTAAAACACATTGCAGTTTTAGGTTTTGTTACAGACTAATATGCTACAATATACATAATGCTATAATCTCCAACAGTCTCGATTCAGCATCTGAAGTATTTAGTGCCAGGCAAAAAAGTACAATTTTGGAAATGTTTTGGGAATATTCTTGACACTGCCAGAAACACAAGGTACATACTTCTCAATGCACTTGTCAATCAGACTTGTAAGTTGGGATGGGATTGCAACGCTGATACATCGAAGGCACCATGCTGCTGACAGTCTTGCAGAGTGTGATGGAAACAACAGCACACTCAGAACGCAGTCCACCACACCTAAGATGCGCAATTATAAAATGCTGTTTTTCTAACAAAATAAATGTAGAAGCATAGTGTGTTTTTAATGTTATGTATGATATTGGTTAGGGATGCGCCGAGCCGAGCCAGAACCCGAGTACTCGGTACCGAGCATCGCTGGTTTTGCTGCTCGGTGCTCGGCCGAGCAGTTGCACAAACTGACCCGAGCGTTAAATTTGCATATTCATGCCCTGCTGTTACTCTTAACAAACCAGACTACACTAGCTTATATTGTCAATGTCTTAACACCAGCTGCACTAATTACACCCAAAACGCTTAAACAGTGTGCGCTGTTTGGAGCTTACTTGTTATGTAATGATCTTTCTACCTTTGATTCATAATGCCAACAGACTCTAACACAAAATCAAAGGTATTTGTACAGGATTAGACAAGATTAAACTAATCTAAGCTTAGTATTTGCAAAGTTTCAAAAGGATGAAACAAACCTAAGCCAAATGCTCGTAACATTAAGATATCTGATACCAGTATCAATAGCAGTAAATCAAAAACAATCCACTTATTAAAAAACATACTACATACTTTGAACCCCTCACATAAATCATTGTATTTTTGTAATATCACCTAATTTTAATGCCACTCACTATTTTGGGTATCAGTGATAAGAGGTAATGCAGATGTGCCCAGAGATCTCATAAGGCTGCCAATTTCTAGCAGTGCACACACCAGAACATGCTGAATTTGGAAAATCTCTGCTGTCGTTGAACTGTTGGGGTTGTTGCCTTCATTGTTGAATGTATCTATAAAACCATGTGCATTGTTTTCAAAATTAGTCAAAAAAACAATGTTTTTTTTGCTACATTGTAAATTATGACAACATGCATTTGTGGGCCAACCTCACAGGATGAAAATTAGTTTTTAAGGTGGCAAGAGATCTATCCCGAAACTTGTAACTGTGCTTTGTTTATTTCATTTTTACCTTGCTTATTGATAGCATGTTCTTTAACAGCAAAACAACACTATTGAAGTTTTCAACTTTTTTAGTTCAAAGAAAATTACTGTTTTCAATTTAGACAATTGGGATTATATAGGGTAGGGTACAAAATGTTGACAAATGCTGGTACAGATACTTTAAAAATGTTTAAATATGAATAAATTTTTATCCATATACATGTATCAAAATTTTACATTTTGCACTGAATTTACTTGTGTACAACTTGCAACAAGTCAACATTGCAAAAAAACTTTGTCAGATAAAATATAACTAGAGCATTGATGAATTGTTTCTAGCTTGAGTAATGTTTAATAAGAAACCTAACAAAACCTACCAACAGTTGCCATGTGTTTTGTGACAATCTGACAAAGTTGACGAATAGCAGCTTGTTGTTGGGATTCACCCAATATTGCACCAAGTGTCGACTGAAGTATAAATGAGACACAACGTCTGGAGTATACAGCTTCTACATGTGTTGAAGTTGCCTGTATGACAAGCACACGGTCCATGTGTCACAATAACAGTTCGTTCACAATTTTTTTATAAAAGAGGTGTTTGGAGGGACAGTAACAGCTGTTTTGCAGGTCAAACATTAAGTCTAACCCAAAGTGCGTAACAACAGAATAAATTTAAATCAAGTCCAAAAATTCCCAATTTTACTCTAAATTGGACTGATTTTTTTCTTGTGTAAGACAAGCAGATGCAAGAATGTATGAAAAATACTTTAAAAAATGCATTCGAACTACTTATCCTAAACACCACAACCCTTAACTCTTAAAACAAATACATTTATGTGGTTAAAACAGGCAGAATTGGGCATCAAGCACACCAACCTGACAACACTGCTAAACAGAGTCTTAACAAAAAACTTACAAAACTTAGAAGCCAGAGGCTGGCATAAAAAACACATTATTTAGAAGATATTTAAACAATTACTATTGTCATCATCAGTACTGGAAAGTGTTCCCACATGACAAGCAGTATATTTAAATCAACACCAATCTAAACTCATATTTAGTTATTGCAGTTAGTGTTCACAGTCAAAATTAGTACCTTTGGCTGTGCAACAATATCTAAAACTTTGTTTAAAAACACAGATAGATGTCTTTCCAGCCACTCTGTTCCTAGTTCTCTGACAAACTCCACATAAGCCTCAGTAATTCCAATGCGAATGTTTCTTACTGATCCAGCTGTAAATAAAATGAAACATTTACATACATATTACTGGCAACTTACCAATAACAAAATGGGGGTGGGGGAATAATTGACAATCATATGAAAAATTCAGTTATTTTACTGTAAGTAATATATATCATAGAAATTAACTCTTTTCTGGTCTATACAGTAAAAACCAGTTGTAGTCCATTATACTATACCTTATACAACCTTTTATGCAACCAAAAAGTGTTTAATTACTTGATGAACCCTTTAATAGATCTCTCGCCCCACCACTTGATCCTGCATTTAGAAATCCATTGGCAAGAGCAGTTAGTGCTTCATCTAATGATGGTTTTCTTCCTTTGGTTACTGTAAAATTTAAATTATATGCGATAAAATCAAAAGTTGGCAAAAACAGATTGTAAAAGCAATGCTGCGCTGATGAGGTCTTAATAGGTTGTGTGCACTGTCTACTGCTAAAAACAAGGTTCTTTTTAAAACAGAAATAAACTTAAGGCATTGTAAAACAGTTTGTATTGATTTGTACATGTGGTTCTGTTAATGCACTATGGGAAAATGCAAAGAGTATTTGATTTACTCAGATAGCTTTAAATGTTTTGTATAAAGCAAGTAAGAAAAAATTTAGACTTGTAGACGAAATATGGTTCATAGCAAAGCTAATAAACATTACCATGCAACTGCAAAAAAGCTATATTTTTAAAGTGTTTCAAAGACTTACCTGCAGGTTTAGCTCTTTGTGTGCCTGCGACTAAAGTACCTAGCAACCTGGCAACAGCACATCTAGTTTCATAAGTGCTACCATCCAGTGACCTCACACACTGTTGAATCAGGGACTCGAACTCATTGGTGTAAACAAATGAAGATTCCTTCACAAGCTCTTCGAGACACTATAATATAAAACCCAAGTTTAACGACTTAGCAATGCAGGTTCAATGCATACTGGTTAATTATGTAATCCATTTAATTGCATAAGGGTTGTAAATCCAACCAGCAGCCATTTGTTCTTCTGCTTGGTTGCATAGTTCAGTTAATTGTGTAAAATAGCTTGGCAACTTGGTTATGCTATGACCTGTAGTGATGGGACGATACCAGGTTTTGAAGCGAGTACCGATACCGTGTACGATTACAGAGTACTTAAGTGTAGTGTTGTACTTAGTTGTATATCACTGGCTAATTTATCTGCCATGGCCGGGGTACAGGCGCGCACTCACACATGGCGAAAAATGTAATCTCCACATGATAGCGAAAAAAATATACGTAAACTGGCGGAACTTTTTTCCAATTTTGTGCTGTCCGAAACAAATATTGGCACAAAGTTGCCTGTATTCTTATGGTGGAAATCGACCTTCGGTACTCAAATGTTGGTTTCGAAAACTGAGACAAAATATTTCAAAACTGAGTACGAGTATCGATACCACTGAAATCATTCGATACCGAATACTGAGTACCGGGTACTCGTCCCATCATTAATGACTTGTTGTCTGTACTAGCAACAATGTTACTGTTTTAGTTGATGTGTGATGCACAATAGCACAACAACGATTTCTGAGAAAAAACTAACAAAAATTAGATAATAAAGTCCAAAAGGGCACAGTAACATTTTACTGGGATTAAGTTTTGTTTAACAGTTCATTTGTGCAGCAGACTTGTTAGCATTAGTCATACTATTTTTTTGACTTTGGTGCCAGATTAATGTAGCTAAACACTGCAAATGTGGTGACTGTATTGTTTGCACATTCACGTCATCAGCTTAATCACCAATGTAAACATTCTGATTCGTAGTATATATTTGTTGAAACATGTTTAACAGATTTGCTCAAATAATTCAAAAGTTTGTGTCTTTTAAGCAATTTAGTTTTGTGCATGTCACAAATAATTGGGACTAATTTTCTATGCAACTGTTTACTTATTTGCTTCAGCCTAATGGAAACTAGTGTGTGCAACATTGAATGTGCAAATTGGGACCATACAACTTAGATTTTCATGTGAGCTGAGATTGTGTTAGCAATTCAATGTGCAAACATGGAGTTGAAAGCAGAGGATCAACTCCCATTAATCCCATGCCAGATATATATTGATTACCTTTAGAGTATTTGATCACAATTAAAGTATTTTAATTTTAAGACCAAGACAAACTGGAAAAAGGTTCACCTGAGCGGCTGATGTTCTCACAGCCATTGAGCGATCAATTAAAGCCACTTTCGCAGCTTTGTAGATGTCTCTATGGCACATAGTGGCTGATGCTCCAAGACCAATCATAAGCGATTTCAGAGCTATCATGGTCTCTGATCTCGTCTGTGACTCTGCATTACGCAGTCCTTTCACAAACACTTGTACTGATTCAGGAAACAAACCTCCAAGCTGCAAAAATGAACCTTACTTTGTTAATATATGCTGTTGTATTAATTTGCTATACACAAATATGAGGCTGTGCTCACCATTCGTCCATTGTTTTCGTATAGCACTCCTGCACAGACTATGGCAGATCTGAAAGAGAAATAGTTCAGTGTTAAAACTTAGGAAAGAATTTCTGTTACATTAATGGTAAAAAATGTACCAAACCATGGAAGTTTGTCGTTTCAATCACACCTATTTTACATCAAAAATTTAAACAAAAAATTTTCGGTTTTGAGTTAAACTATAACCCAATAACCTTAACATTTTTATCAATTGTAAATGTTTTTTTCTAGGGTCGAAATTACATGTTAAGGTCTAATAACTAAACATAATTTTTAAGACATAGAACAGCACTTACAGACGAATAGACAGAAAGCTTGGGGAGTCATCCTTGTTGCGAACAATATCGTTGCATTTGTTCACCGTTTCATAAATCGTAAAACTGTCTCCAACTTTGTACAGTGCTGACAAGCATTGGCCAATCAGAGTCCTAGTCGGAGGGCCAGGACCAGCAGCTATTTGAGCATTTAGCTGCAAAACCAGCTTTCCTTGCTTTTCCTTGATGTCAGACTGCAAACATAGAACAAATTGTCAGTAGGAAAACATAATGGCCTATAAGTAGTGGCTGGCATAGTAAATGCAGTAGTCCAGTGTGTGCATTTTTATGGTTTGTTATTTGTTACCACACTGTGGAAACAATGCAATGTGTTGGTTCATATGAGGAACACACCATAATTTTTTTACTATAACTATCACTACTATCAACCATAGATGGAAATTTGTGTAGATTGTACATTTGTTATCTTGCAGAGAAGTCCACACATAAATATGGCCAAATGGTTAGCACAACCTGCTTGTGTTCACAAGGTTGTGAGTTCTATTTCTGTCTCGGCCACTTGTCTTTCCTGAGCAAAAAACTTTCACCTGGTGGGAGGCAGCATTGCTTTCACCCGGTGGGAGCCAATGGGCTGCATCAAATTATGTCAACAACACCCAAAATTAAAGGAATCAAACAAAAAATGATTCGACCGACTTCCAAGAAAAATTGGCAGCTTCACAACAGACTTTTTTGTGAGTATAACACAGTCAGCTTGTTTTAAGGATAAGAATCAAACAAACAATAATGCCTGAATTACGTAAATGGCCTGTCCCTGTGGCAACAATTGCATACACTCCAGTTTTGATACAAATAACTTTGAATAAAGTTTAATTGGCATGTTGCACATTTTAGGAATAGCAATCTTACTTTTTGTGAAGCTTTCAGAACTTTCAACAGAAATCGCAGCCATTCATAAATAAATATATCCCGTTTATTTTCAGCCACAGTTTTTAATGCTTCCTCATTGAGGAGCAAACCATGGGCAAGTTCCATCATTCAGAAACAGATTAAGTTCAGTTTTAAAAAACTTTGTTATGATATAAGATTAACAGAATATCATCAGATGCAAAGTCACATCTGAAAATAGCATACTAGAACTTTAAAAGATATAAAAAGCTGTTTCGTTCTGTCCTGTTTTATATTGAAGCTCTACTCTGTGGTTTAGGGCAGACGAAATACGTATTTCTGGTGATTTACATGTTACACAAAATTATAGGCTTTCCTTTCCAATTTCCATTGCCGGCTCCCAAATCATTCATAATTTCCAAATCAACAGTGTTACCATTGAAGAATTTCATGAAACGTAGACACAAGTAATGATAATTGTTATTTTAACAGTATTAGTTTTATTATTAATAGACATTTTATCCATACACTTTTTATGACTGAGCATGTTTGCATACTGTTGGGACAAAATACAAGTTGGAATTTTTTTTTTTTAGCAAACACTGGCCGTTCACGCTTTTCCGACCGTCATGCATGAACAAACTTGCAACAACACAAACGCAAATGTCCAAAGATGAATGTTGAAAAATGAAATGTCGACTTGAATTTTAAGGTAAGCGTTTCTCTGGCTGTTTAATCTTATCATAATAACAATGCAAAATAAGTAAATGTTAAAGTTGGAAGTCAATGAAGTTAAAAACATATTTTTCTCAATACGTCAGGCCGCGCCCATGTCTAGACAATAGACATGTCATTCATTTTGTATTTGGCTGGTTTTGGAATTTTAACTTTATTACAGTTCGGCATGTAGGGTTGAAACACATATGTAGCTAAAAGTTTTGTGTAGTATTTTTCACAGGTAATTTTATTTTCCATGAACACCAAATTGCCAAGTGCTCGAAATATGCAGAGTTTTATATTTTAGGGTTTACTGTATTATAAAATATTTTATTTTGGCAGATTTTTCTTTTATCATGGGTCGCGAGAAACAGGACAAATGTTGTGCCTTTGAATTTCCTGATATTCCTACACCATGGCTTCTATTTATTGAGTTTGCCTTTACTTTTGGAACAACCATAGTTTATTTTGCAGACATTGTAACAGACTTTATCACTTTGCGTAAGTTTTTATTCTTTACTCTTCAGAATATTTATGAATTTTAAATATCTTTTTGCCAATATTTATTTAGGCGTATACTGGATTAACGGCTGGTATTATGCCTTTGGAATTTCTTTGTCGTTCATTATCTTGCCATCAATACTTTTGGCTGTTTTGGAATATCGGTTTTTAAAGAAGACTCATGGCAAAAAGTTTACCTGGAAAACAATTATATTTCGTACAATTCTCAACATTCCATTACAGTTGACTCTAATTTGGTATCACTGCAGATTGTCATACACATTTTTTAGCAACTGGCTTGATCATGTCAGGTTAGTCTTCTTTTGTTAACTATTCATTTTTTGAAATTCAATGCTTTAACTATTTTTCTGTTTTTATAAATATTAATATTGACCCAATATTTGTACCGTTTTTTGTTAAATTACATCTTTAATATTTAGGGGTGTAACGAAGAAACGAAAAACGCCATCACAGTGGTATGACCCTACAACACTAGAAAGATCCCGAGGTGCCTCTTTGTCAAGTTTAAATGAACTTGAATATTATCACAGAACAGGAACAGATAATAATGAGGTTTGTTTTTGAATATCCAATTGTGGCATAGAATACGCTATTTTTAGTAAATTTGGTTGCTGACAAAAATATTATGTGTAAAATGTTATTATAGTTGTAAGTAGTAACTTGATGATATTATGAGACCATATTTTATCTCCCAATTGAAGAATATATTAAGTTTTATATATATCCAAGCTATGGCGTTTGTTGTCATGTATATGTTTTTGTCTAAACTGATTGCCTAACATGTCTCATATATGTTCAAACAATATCAATTTCAAATCACATGAAAAGCATACCTCAAAAAGCGCACTGATTTTCGCTGTTTTATACAGTTTTAAACAGTTTTCTATGTGAAAAACTGTTTTAACATCCACCATGTATGAAATCATTTTCTATTTTCAGGATTCAAATCTACATGGCAGTGCTGCAGTTTTTCCACCAGCCAATATGTCTTTAAGTATGCATTCGTTGGCTGCTATTGATGGTGCAGAAGGAGATAAGGAAAAAAGCAGCTGGTGGCAGAGACTGACAAGGGAACAGTGGTTGTCGCATTTAAACACAATGAAATTGTCCGAGAGCATGTTAGAATCACTTCCACAGGTATATACGTTTTAACCAACTTCAGTAACAATGTACTTCTGTTTTCTTTCTCTGTGTGGTCCGCAAATAGGCTACTACAAAAGCACTTTCTGTTGCTTAACAATATCATAATTAGGAACCTGATAGGCAGATGCGAAAGAATGTAAACTTAACATTTGTTTCTACCTCTATCATTGCCAGTGGTTTACATTTTGCCTTTTACTACGTTTAGAGTATATATATCATGCACACTCATGTCCAGTCAAAATACTGAATGGTATTAACTAGTGATGTACCGAACAGTTTTAAAAATACCGAACTTATTTGGTGCATGAAATTATTAACTAAACTTTTAAAATCGCAAATTTTAAACATCATACCTTAACTATTTTGTTGCATCTAAAGAGTAAAGACACTAACCACATTGTCTGCAATATATTAGAAGTTAAGTGAAACTTACGCATTGTGAAAGTGATTTTGGAGTGTCATAAACAAGTTAACTTTCATCAACAAATGTTTAGTTAAAAACAATTGTCAAAACAGGGTTTTTAAGTTTGGCCTGATGTGGCTGAATTATTCGGCTCGAACCTTTTTGAGCAGTTTCAGTGCATTACTGGTACCAACCAATTAACTGGAAAATAACCAAAAACAAAAAAACATTTTTAAACATATCACAAACATTTTTTTATTAGCTGCTGATCAATTTGTATCTGATCGCTTACTACAAAGAAGCCATAGCCATCCAGTACTTATCTGCAGTTTTGTCTTACTTATCCTTATGTGGTGGAGTTGTAAGATACGACAAGACACGAAAAGACAATGAGGCAGATCAGTGGATGGTTGACAGGACTCTGCTTCATTCACGCGCATCTCATACAAGACTGGAATGGCCACAAATACTTTTTGTTACAGTATGTATTTGTGAACAACTATTTTTCTGGTTTATAAATAAGGGTTTACAAGAAATTTTTCCTGCTTTTCAAGAGCCCGTTTTCAAGTAACTTATTGGTATGATTAATTTAAGGCACCAAACCATATATTTTGTCTAGCAGCTACTTATGGGACAATACCAGGTTTTGAAGCGAGTACTGATACTGAGTACGAGTACCACATTTATATACCTTCGATACCAAGTACTGAGTACTTAAGTACAGTGTTGTACTTAGTTGTATATCACTGGCTAATTTATCTGTCATGGCCGGGGTACAGGCGCACACACAAACATGCAGAAAAATGTTATCTCCACATGATAGCAAGAAATATATACATACCTGGTGGAACGTTTTCCAGATTTTGTGCTGTCCGAAGCAAATATTGGCAAAAAGTTGTCCGTAGTCTTATGACATAAATGTAAACTGGCCTTATTTTTTTTTGAACGTTGGTTTTGAAAACTGAGGTGAAATATTTCGATACCGAGTATCGGGTAATCGTCCCATCACTAGTATAAACCATAGTCTGCCAGGCCTTTTGAAAGAAATGTTTTGTGACTGTATTATCAAATGGGTCAAACCATTTTTGTAAGCCCAACTTTGAATTATTTGAGAAACTGTTTACTTGTGTAAGTTGTAAATTTTGTTATTGTTTTATTGCAGCTCTACAAAGGAAGCTTTCTGGCAGCAAGAATTTTAGCTTTTGTATTTTTTACCCTTTTTTATTCTTGGTACATTCTAATCCCTATCTTGATCCACTGGGGAGTAATATTGTGCTACTTTGTGTATCGGTGGTATCCAGACTTCAGTAAGGTAAGTCATCAAAAGTATTTAAAAATGTTTAAAGTTTTGTTACTGCTTTACTCAATGCAAAACAAATATCTAAAGCAGGGGTCTTCAACCTTTTTGACTCAATCGCCCCCTTTCCAAGGCACTGGCTCCTGATCGCCCCCCTATGAGATGTTATTTGTTTTAAATTTCTGCCTTTTGAGCAGATGTGGGCGGTTAGATTCATCTAGCACCGCGAAAGCTTCAGTCAACACCTAATTTAATTGCTACTACAACATGCGAGGTCCATTTCACACAATTTAAACGCATCTGAGAACAATTTGTTACATCATAGACCAAACAATATTAGGATTATGCGCAAACAATCGCTTTCTTTTGTTGACAACAATAGGGCATTACAGGGTAGAGGTGAATCTTAAATGATGCAAATACTTTGCGGTTTGAGAAGCGCTTGTAGGCCCATAGGTAGTGTAAAAGCGAAAAAAGTTTGAGGTAAAGTTTGTTACCAGTGTATTTAAAAGTATGGCCTGTCACCATACATAGCCACAATAAAGTGGCCCCTGTGGCTAATTAAATGCCTAACCTTGGTTTCGAGATCACCAAAAGTACAAACAAATATTCAAATAGCAGCATGTTTAATCTGATGTGTCCATTGTCCCTGGTGTTTGTTTGCAAGACGATGTTTGCAAATTATATTTGCTTGTAAGTCAAAGTTAGCTGAGTCTCACAGTTATGGTACATATTTATACAATCAGTAATGTTGAAATCGCCCACTTTTGAAGGCAAATCGCCCCCCCAACTTCCAAAATTGTCACCATCACCCCCTCGGTAGACGAAATCGCCCACGTTGAAGAACCCTGATCTAAAGCAACAAATCATGAAATAAAAGTAAAGATAGACAACAAAAGTGGTATTTCACTAAAACAGCATGGGAGCATCTCCATCAGTGGTTCTTAATCTGTGGGTAATTACCCCCAAAGGGGTAATTTGACATTTCAGAGGGGCTACTTACTTGACCAAGCATTAAAACAATTTTGATTCCAAATCATTATTACTTTGTGTGAGGTCACAATAGCACAGGAAAATAGCAAAAAAGGTTTACAAAATATAAACTAGGAAAAAAAATGTTAAAAGTCAATATTTTTCCTTTTCAGGTAACACGCCAGCTCCAGCAAGCAGACTACAAGTACAGAGCGTATCTATTTTTAAGCCACGACTTTTTGTCAGTGTTCCACGCAAGTCTAATGGCAATTTTCATCCATGTTCGTCCCTACTACCATGCTTTCATCGACCAACCTTACTGCTTTATGTTCTGGTACGTTTTTACCTAAGTTTATGCCTTGCTAGACTTGCACATAGCGACTAAATATAAAAGTCTGTTAGCCTAAATAATATGGACTAAATATTTGTCTGTTTCACACTATAGTGCGCCGGGCCTGAGGCGTCATGCCGAATCAACAAGTTAACCAAGCATTCCTTAATGACAGAAACATGCTAGAAAAACTTATCCTGCGGTGGGATTCGAACCTACGACAGGAGCCTTTCCGGTACTCGCGCTCTACCAACTGAGCAACACAGACTTAAAGTCGAATCACAAAGCTAACAGCTAATTTTGCAAGTAGTTCTATTCGCATTGCTAGACCCAGAAAAATAGCGCACTTGGTATGACGTCTTGCAATCGTTTACCTTCGACATTTCGACATCCAAAATGTTCTAACGGTGTCGTCATTGCAGACACGACAGGGTGTAACATATTCCGCGCTGAACCTTAAAATTAAACCAGCATGTTAATTTGCAGGTATTACGTGGTGTACGTGACAGAAAACATTGCTCTCTTTCTATTACCTGGAATCATTTTGTCGCTGCAAGGAAAAGATGACAGTCTCAATTATTACCAGTAAGAAACGAAAAAGTTTTTGGGAAAAAATATAACTAAAAACACATGTTAATGATCAAAATCATCGAAAAAGGATCCTCTAATTTTATCGTGGTAATATCTTCGTTAGGCTTGAAACTGAAAGCTTGTACGAAACTTTTTGCACTAAGGGCTAACCGCTTTACAGAAACATTTTGATATGAAATGATGATTAAGGATAGGATTTACGCAAATTTTGCTAAATGTATACGACACGTACAGTTACTATATACGATAAAGTAATGACAATGAACTATTACAAGCGTTTTTTTTACGTACAACTTTTTCTTCCAACACAGATATTACATTCTTATGGCAACCGATTTATTTCTGAATGCCGCTGGATGCGCCCTCTGTACAATATATTACCTGGCAGTCCATAAGATGCGAGCCTTCACTGCACACGCATATCCTACAGCTTCAAACATGCTTTGTTGTTGTTGTGGATCCCGGCAGCAGGATATAGACGATGATGAAGATTATTGGCTGCCTGTTAGAAGTGGTTGGACGGTTTGCAAGCAAGCTGAAACTAGTGAGATCTTTTTTCTCACTAAAGATCAGCTTAAGTCGTTTCACCAGGTTAGTATTGTAGCTGTTGGAGCAGTGGTTCTTAAACTTGTTTTTTTGAGCAACTTAATGACACAAAAGGCTGACACCAAAAGAAATTCCTTTGTTTGGATGGTTGATACTGTTTATGGTAGCAAATAAGATCTAAATGAGGTTCTAGTGTTTTTTTTATTTTTTGAAAGCCCCAATTAGACCAAATAGTTAAATTTACCAACGGGAAAAACGACACAAATATTATATATGGCTAAGTGTAAAATTATGCCCGAATTAAACTCGTTTTATTTAACCTTGAAAAGCCCAGCCCAACGGCAATTCTGGTTTTGTTATCCAAATTGGCCGCGCCTGGCCCAGCCACAACATTGAATCGATGTGGTGTATCATAACACAGTGCTCTTCAACCTTTTTTCCCGTTGTATACCTTTTACAATTTTTAAGCAACTTTGTATACCCTACACATAGCAATTTATAAATGTGACAGTCTACCAATAGGTGCCTGGTCGCGTGAATTATTGTTATACAAGGCCATGAGTAGACAACCTGGGGCCGTGAACATGTAAACTGAAATATTTAGATTTGCGAAACTAGTTTGAGGGGCTGGAATAATATTAACAGCCCAGAAGCCGCATGTTTGAGACTTTTTGTAAAAGACTTTTTTTGCGAAAACAGGCATCATTAGCGTCACAATTTAGATGGTGACGTTATAAACAGTAAAGTCTGATCCCTAGACTGTTTTACGTAACAAGCTAGAAATTAAATTGGCTATCAGGCACTGTTAATAAGGATTTACGATGCGGCCGTTACAGCGGAAATATCACTGCAACAAAATAAAGAGAAGTTTATAAACACTTATTTTTCTGTTGAAACCTTCAACTTGAAAAGTGATCAAACTTATTAAACATATTTTATTTCCCAGACCTACAACACTGTAGTGCGTAAAGATCGTCTAAAAGGCCGAGCTGTGGAATGTTTCATTGATGACAGATGTAAGATCTTCTACGCTCCAAGATCGAAGATGAAACCAATGAAAGACCGAGGATATTATCCGGATACTCTTCCGCGTCCATCGCTCCGAAAACTCAAGGATCCTGCTCCAGCTCATAACGACCTCATCCCCGAGGAGGAAGTCATTTTTCTGGAGGAGCACGATCCCCCTGAGCCCAGGTCCTCCAGGAGTGAAAGTCCAGAAAGAAACGTGGCTTTTAATGTAGAGGAAATGTCTCCTGAAACTGCTGACGTCCATCGAGCCCCTGAAGAGCCTGCTGTAGTGAAACGACCAGTACCAAAAGCTCGTACTTCTATAAAGAAAGTAAGGCCACAGTTGGCAGGTGAAACAAGTCAAACTCCATTAGTTAACAACGCTGACAGTGGGACAAATCCTATATCAGAAGAGGCTGAACTTCCTGATGTTAGCACGGAGCGAGAATACGAAACGCCGCGACAATTGGAGGATGATATTGCTCCTAAGAGGCCAACACGGAGCAAAGATTCATCTCGTAAGTCCTCCGGGAAGAGTAACCGCAATCCAACATTCATGAGGAAGAAAGATGAAGATGATTTAAAGCAAACGCCGCCCATAATTCATTCCCCTCATGTAGAGAAAGATGCCAGTCGCAAACCACAAGAGGACGACCAAAAATTTACCAAAACGCCTGATAAAAGAAACAGGAGCAACAGACGTATGGTATCGGAGCCTAGGGATGACAGGCTGTCTTCTAAGAGGACTGGAGCCAACAGAGAAGGCCCTAATGTTCCAAATATTACTCCTGCAAGAAGCGACAGTAGTGGTACACCCAGATCAAGTGATAAGGATCCGTATTCCTCCAGAAGTTCGGGAAGTAGGAAGGCAGTTGATTCTTATGATTCAAGGGCTGCTCCCTCTAGTGGTGAAAGAGGAGATGAAACGCGCTCTTCTTTGTCATGGCCTGAAGACAGAAGGAAGGAGCCTTACATCCCGAGTAATCCACCTAATACTAAGAGTCCTCGCATCCAGGATGATGATAAAATATATGAGGAATCAGGAAATAATGAAGACATCACTAATGAACTGCCTGGCTGGCAACAAACGTGGATTTAAAGGGAATTATGTTCATATTGGTGGTATATTCAGGTTTTATTATGGTCCCATGGTAAAATGCCTGTTGCGAAAGGTCATTATTCCATTAGATACTTTTATTATTATGTGGTACCTTGAGGAACCAGACTACAATGCTGGCCTGGAAGTTGGTTAATCATCTGGATTTCAGGATGATGTTTAGGTTTTGTGGCAAATATTGTTTACTATACGCCTTATCTTTATAAACCTCCTTTAAATTTGTTCAGTTTGGTAACGTTTTGAGAGTGTATGAAAAATTGTGTTTCAAAATGCAAGAGCCATATTTACTCTGTGTGTTCTTTTATATCTTTTATCCAATCGTTATCACCATATTCAATCGGTGCTATGTCGTTCATAGACAATCAATCAATTTGTAACATTTTTGAACTTTTTTTAAACTTTTTTATGATCAATCACAAAAGCGACCTTTTCTGAGAAGCGAAACCAATTTTCTGGGAAGCATTTCGACACGCGCGTCATCTGAATCTAAAAAAATATCGCCGTACTAACTTTTCCACCTCGCCTGGCGCAGGAGTATGCAAATGAAGCCACGATCACACAGCAGGTCATTCGCGTATAAACACATTTGCATACAAGTTTGTGGCCGTTAGATGGCGCCACAGGTAGCTCGAGAGAAATTGTTGTTGTTGGCGCTGGATTCTTGTGGCGTGAGAAAGGGTCATTTTCGCGGCGATGTAATGTTTTTCCACTTGGCAGTGCGCATATAAGACTCATTTTGATCCATGAATTTCGGTATAATGATGCTTTTTGCTTTGCTACTCTTTTACTACGTCATATGGTTTGCTGAGTTGCTTGGATTTCATTAAGTGAATGTCCGAAGTATTTTTATTTTTACGCATTGTGATTTGCAAATTTTGATTTTGAACAATTGACCCTTTGTGACCCACCGACACCCCTACAAGCCCCCTAAGGAAGAGGTGCTTAAACGGGGTTAAATACACCCTAACCCTTTCAAGGGAAAATTAAATTAAGCATTATTTTTGTGAATGTAAGATTGGAAAAGAAAAAAAATTGAAAGCCTGTGCCTTAATTAAGGTGATTTTATCGAAAGCTGTGATGACCAATTGGCTCTGTACGTTTGGTTTTAGACATGTTATACTTACAATGCAAAATGCTTTGTGCGTTTTTATACACCTTTTTTACTTTCGTCTTCCTATAATCTGCATCAAATCTTTATACTTGCCACTTACTATTCATATGTAGCAGTATTGTTGCAAGTTGATTGACCAATTTCAAGTGCTTGTTGTCCGTGCGATTTTTCATATGATCCAATTTCGTTGGTGCTTTTTCTATTTTATATACTCTTTTGTGAGGACTGATGGTACACAATTTTTGAAATATATTCTTATCAATGGTTATTTTGACTGCTCTAGCCTATACGGTCAATGTCTTGTCACCAGCTGCACTGATGATACCTTGGAGATAGAAACAGTGTGCACAGTTTTTAGCTTAATGACTCAGAAGCGTATATGCAGACCAGCAATCATGACACACTGGTTTATAAATCAAAGTACGCTGGGCCCGTTCAAGTCGTTATACCGAATCAAGATGTTTTCTCATTCCCATATAACAAGGCACAGGATAAAAAAATCTAGCCTGTGGTGGGATTCGAACCCATATAAGCTGAAGAGTTTTCCATTTCTTTTCTGATGAAAGCATCCAGAACAGACTAGAGTTGTATAGGGGCCCGTGCCAAGTACACGTCAAACTCGAAAACTTGATTAAAATAGGCCTAAAACTGATTTATCTATGTACAAATAGGATAAACATGTGATCTAGTGTGAAGTCAGGCCCGATTCAAGTTCGTTTCGTTCAAGCTACAGCCCGAACCCGACCTACTGTCAACTTTGTAACAAACACCATTAATGTAATGATCAGTTCATTCCGTCTTGCATGCGCCAAGCGTGGCTGAGGTCATTTTGACGACGTAATGTATTCGAAACCGGACACGGTATTCCCCAAAACAAGATGGTCTAGGTCGGCGTCATTGCTCACTGTGGGTAAAACCCTTCGAAGAAAAGTAATTCAGATCCAAAAACTTATGCAAAGTGCAGAAATAGATTGTAAACACGTATGCAGCCCAAAGTTGAACCTACCATAAGCATAGAACACTCAAACTTCACAACATCACAAACAATTGAAATGGTGTTCGTTAAAAGCAGAGTTTTAAGGGTTTGAAATTGGGGCCCGAATCGGAATTTTTATTAAACAAGGCCAGATTTATACACAAAAGTTGGTAAATTTGTGCCACACAAATGAGGTCAAGTCCAAACTTGCCCCGAAATACCAGACCTGACTTACATTTTTGGTAAAATACACATACAAAGGAAATAATACAACTTTCCGGCATAACATTTTAAACCATTTTGTTGCACCAAATGCGTTGAAAAGTCTTATTTAAAGTAAGCATCTATTATGTTATATTGTAAAGCATTTTAATTTGCAGCGGGGTTCTCAATGTTTTTCACCCCATCTCATTCCACGTCTCCAAAACAGAAATCATTTTTATCCACAAATGCAATCTACAACTTTGTATGACCAAAAGGTATTCTGTACCAATCTTGTTCTAAGTTACAAAACGCCAAAAAAGATTGGCAGTAGCCTACCACCCTGGTTGAGAAGCTATTATTTACAAAAAAACGTTGACGGGTTTGAGTACTTGGGGTTTAGACATTATCAAGGGTATGACTCGTATCATGTAAAATACGAATCGTGTCCGTTATCAAACCTATTTAGTGCTTAGTTGTTGGAAGACGATTAACGGGGTTCATTCATCAATCGATGATTTTATGTTATTAGCATACGAGTTTTTCTACTAAGTGGGTTTCACACCATGTTTTTTAAGTTAAAGCCCTTAATTGCACAGTAGCTATTAGGAAGTTGAGACTGTGGTAGTCATATGTTTGCGGCGTGTTGTGTTTTGCTGAGTCAGCACAAAAGTTTAGTATATTTAGCAATATTGTTTAAGTAGGTTGGAGTGTTTAGTACATGTGATGTTAAAGCTATTCCATCAAGACTTTTTCTGTGCGTATCTGAGCTAATATGAAGCGAATTTGGGCGCGCGCTTTTTGAGGCAGTTTGTAATATCCTATAAATTTCCGTTTAGATTGCGGTATTCGACACAGGTTTTTGATTGAAGTGTGTTCATCTAGTATTGCAAATATCTTCACTAAACTTTGATCTGCTTTACAATAAGCCACCAACCGTTTGTCACATAAGTGCCCCCAAAACGAATAACGATACAAAATATTGTGATACTATTGGTTAAAATTAGAGAAGACCAAAGTGCTGTTTTAAGACAGTCTTTAACCTAACGTCAATCTTTACCAGTATGTTACTCCAATCAGAGTTGTTAGATGCCTGAAATCGGCGCCCTAACCCGGCCCGAACCCGTACAAATAAGTACAACACTCTAACGAGTTTTTTTTAATGAATATCAAGCCTGTACTAGGCCCAAGAGTTGGTGAAATTTACGACACAAATGATGTGTGAAGTCAGACCCGAATCAAGCCTGGTTTTACTCAAACTTAAACCCGAACCCGACCCTCAGACTCTAATAAATACGTTTTCCGAGTACAAAAAACGGGGTCGTCCAAGTTTGGTAGGATATCGTTTATTAGTTTTTCTTACAGTTTACACTCAACAATTTTCAAAACTTTATAAGTTATAAACTAATACATAGTAGATATTGTTCCAAAGAACTGTCTTTCTTTGTATTTATTGAGCATTACAACACATCTTAGACAAGGATTCCAGGAAAAGAAAATGACCTTTTAGAAGCAATCCAAGGGTATGGCGCAAACAAGCCTAACTTGTAGTGTAGATGAGAATTAACTTGCGGAGGGTTGAGAAAGAGTCACTTCCGGCGAAAACAGGCGCTCTGCCATCTGCCTTGTGATTCCGAAGTCTAACGTCGCGAAAACAAGCCACAAACAGATGGAAATTCCAATGCGACTTTTTCAACGAGCGGTTTTCGATTCCTGTACCAAGTAAAGCGTTTAAATCCATCAAACTATGGAGCATGTTCGTAGTTTTAATTCCAACATAAAATGAGCAAAATAAAACAAGTTTATTATTATTATTATTATTCATTACAGAATAAGCGTTGGTTGATATTTTTGCTTAAAATATAATTCCAGTAGGCAATAACTTATTGTGCATTTAAATCGGTATCACAAGTTCATTGTTAAAGAAAACGTAAGATCTTTAAACGGGACAAAAGATATATTTGACCACCTGTGCAAGTCAGTACAAAAGAACAACCTGTACACTCCTGTCCAGACGAAAGTCTGATTTTGCAAATCCACAGCAACCCCTCAAAATGTACATATATGTGCTACAGTGTTAGTATTAATAATGAAGCTTTTGAAATCCAACACTTTTGTGCTGATCAGATGACGCACTCTAGTTGTCATAGCAATTTTTCAGAATTGGCATATGAAATAATCAGTACCGAATGAACATCAGACAGACTGTTCGGAAAAAAGGACATTAAGCGGAGGGTACTTGGTTTCTTTTTCATGTTTTGTGTTCTACTTTAACATAGCACCAGTAGGTATATACCATAATCTTCGCATGGTTGATTTATGCAGAAACGTTTACAACAAAGATTTTTAGTATTTGTACAGGTTTGGTCCAGCAATTGTAATGTACAGATCAATAGCACAACTGTATGTGGTGTTTCTTCTTGATATAATTTTGACGAAAGTATATTTGACAAATAGTAGAGGTTAGTTTTGTTGCAATCAACTTTAACACAATTAGTTAACCAATAAATCGCAAAACACGCAATGACAGAGCAAAAGAACGGCAGTTTTTAAGGCAACAATCTTTGTCATCAAGCACATTTTTTTCAGGGTTCACACGGCAAGATTAAATGGGTACTGCTTTATTAAATCAGTTGAGCACATACGGCCAGAGAAACATCTGTTTACGTTTAAGGCGCAAACAAGACGTTAAAGAGGCGGCCGAATCCGAAGGCTTTCACTGATACGCAAGCTGGATGTTTTTCTGCCTGGCCGCCTTCCTCTATAACCCTAATATTGCCCCTCGAGTGCCGGCGCACAGACTGGCAAAACGGGCAGGCGTCGCTGAGAGCTGCAAGAGATAGTTGGTCTCGGCTTAGCGAGGTAGAGGCGGGCGCTCTGAACGGAAAGGCAAGTGTCATATGATTTACGCCGTGTTCAGGTCTTTGTTGTAACGAGGAAAGGTGTTTGAGATGTGTATAGAGCAAGGTACGATTGATAGCATACACCGAGCGGAAGTCAGGGCACACCGGCAGGTTAAAAAAGCAAGTTGTGTGCTTATCGATTTCAAATTTACCCATGCAGTGTTTGACAGTAGAGTCAATGTTCAGTTTATAGAAACAATGCGCCGTGGTCTTTAACATTTACCTTGTAAGTAAAATGGAAAGGTATAGCATTGTCCTGTGAGGAAGACTGATGAGATTTAAATGGCAAAAGCGTTGAGGTTTTTGCATACACAGTGTCTACAGCAGGAAGGAAAATGATTACACAGCTTAATTGGAAGCTACACAGAATAGAACAAAATAGCAACTTTGCACCAAAGACCCTTTTAGCCGTTTGATAGTTTTTTTTAAGTTAAAGGTAATATATTTGCAGCATTAGGAACGCGTCAAACACGCAAAGTTTGGAGCCTAAATTCGGTCGGTAAACGGTATTTGGTTGCTTGTCATTAACGATATACCGTCACTGCTGCGCATCTTTTTATCTGTCTTTTTTACGAGACGCTTGTTTCGCACCTTTTTTATCAATCTTTATGTGACCCAAGTAGTTATAAACGGGTGTAACTGATGTGGCCCCTCATATCACTGAAGAAGCCATGAGCATTTGCTGAATCGTTTAAATAATAAAGCATGTCGCTTTCTACGTCTGTTTGGGCCGTTATAATCGTCATTAAACTCATGATCAGATCCGTGTATAGTGTTACAGTTTTACCCTTTTTAGTTTTAAAATTTGACTAAAAACATGATTAAAAAATTTCAAAAACGCAACAGACTCAAAAGCTATTCAGATTTTTTTCTGGATGCGAAAACTAATCGTAGGCTATTTACAGAATAGACTGGTTTTTTTTACTGTAATCAGTTCATCAGCTTCTGGCAAAAGAAAGGCGGCTCCAAATATAGGGCTGGGTATGTACACAAGTCGTGTTACCGGTTACAGAAACGACGTAAAGGCGTGGAGCAAGCGGTTCTATTAGCTCGTGTTTAGTAGTCGTGTGATTCGTAGCTCTTTCAGTTTTGTTTCACTCACGCCTATTACTGATTCAAGGTGGCCCAGTGATTAATTGCACAGTTGGCTGGGGGCTTTCCTTTTTGCCTTCAGGGCAGGTATGAAGCGCATATTAAATGCAAATCACAAGGCATGTACCCCGTCTGACTGAATCTGAATACAGCTTGTATGTCTACGGCTTGTATATGCCTAATCATTATTCACTATTGCATATTTTGCGCATGTTTTTCAATATTTACCGATGTGCTTAAATTGTGGTCCAACTTTCCGGCTATAAAACAATATGCACACCGTTCCTGGCGTCTAGGAGTCCCCGAAAACGGCTGTAACATTTAAATGCACAGCTTAATCTGGTTTCATTTCTGCATTTCAGCTTCATAGGTTTAAAAAACTTTGTGGCGCCCAATTGCTTGAAGGTCAAGACTACATACTGGTATCTGGTAAGTTATCTATTACATTTTATAACAGTTCTTGGCATTTTGTGCCAAATTAGCATTGTTTACTGCGATTGAATATTATAATTAATCTCCACTACAATTTTGTACAGCACAAGTCCTTGTCTGTTGTGAGATACCTACAATTTTTTACAATTTTCTTTTTAATACTGAACCAATGTCTAGCCTTTTTTGTGACTGCACTATGAAGGTTTCAAACAGTTTATGGCCTATTGTTTTAATGGGTTAACTAATTATGTGTATTTTTAAAATATTGTAACGAATTTTTACAATTTTGAATGCTATTTCGTGTTTATTAACATCAATCTACGACTTTTGTGTAATTTTGTTTGCGTGTTGTGACCATTCCATACATGTTTCTAATAATTCCGGGTCTATTGTGCAAAATTTACAAATTTTACCATCTAAAAACTGTAACCAATATTTAGAATGAATAATACAATTCTTTGCCTATTGTGATCAATCCATACAGCTTTTGGTTTTGGCAAATTGTTTCAAATCTACAACTTTTTACAGTTTTTAAATATTGCAAGCAATCTCTACATCATTGTTACAATGTCTTTAGCAGCATAGTAATGTGTTGTACTTGCGTCATAGCAACACATGATCCAGGAATAAAATGGCCGGTCATGCCTTAGCACGAGTTCGACACTGATTCATAATTTCAGGCGAATTTGCTTAGTAAACCACAACAAACTATAGTCGCGTTCCGCCCGTTTTCAGTTAAAAATAAAATCGACTTGCTGGACCCAAGTTACACTAAACTTGCAATAGGGTTCGATTTTAAGCAACCATTTTGTGCCAACTAAAACAAATTAGAACATAAATGCATTCGGTTCCAAGCCTTTCTGTTAAGAATATGTGATAATGTTTAGATATAGGTTTAGTATTCATTGCGCATGCGCTATACGCATCAATAAATATATAGACGTACGCTTTATGCGTAAGATGTTTTCCATAATGTATACAGGTGCTTAGGAACATTTTAACTGGAATTTTGGCTTTTTACTGGAATTTCAAATTTGCTTTGTCATTGCAGCGTCGCGGTTTCGAAGGAAGGAATCGAGAGATCGCGCGTTTGAAGAAACATTCTTTTTCTCAGGAAATGTAAGTCATTTGTAACATGCTTCCCGAAGACACTTTTTGGTTTTGCCAAGCGCTCTGTTTTGCGATACAAACAGAAATTTCGATGCCTAATGCCCGTTGAGTGATGAAACATAGCTTCCGTATTACGCAGGACAGGAGTAAGAAATGAGCCAAGAAATAATCGCGCTGTTTTCCACAAAAGCATTACTCAACGCGTATGCGACGAGAATCCACAAACGAGTTGAACAAGTGTATTAAGCTCAGTTTAAAATTGCAAAACTCGTACACTACTTGATTTCAGGATTCTTTTTTTAAAGATTTTTCCCCAAAGAATTACATATTCATGAGTAATTTAAGCAAAAAGATAACTGCCATAAAGAATACATTATGCAGACGTTTCAGCAAGCACTGTTGTCACCATCAGTGCAAGTTGTCAATCGAGTTATAGAACACGGTATATAAAACACTTAGGGAAAAAGGTGAATGCACGGTTCCTAAACATATTAAAAGTCTTCAAACTGTGCAAAACTATTCAAAATTTGAATATATTTGCAAAACATAAACACATGTGTACGCTTAGAAACGCCCCTAAGTGTAGCAGGCGAGAAAATGCTGCCCAAAAAATTCACAACAAATCTTACAAATAAAGAAACCAAAAAAACGCTGTTACCAACATTATAAGTCACTTCACCGGAAGCTGTATACCATCGTCCGGGCCTTGTCCACTTTTTGGACCCAAAACTCTATGACGACCTGGCGCCCGCGGCCTGGAGTCATCCCTCGACCCGGCCTGTGATTGGCTGCTTTATTGCTGCCCTTTAGTTGCTTCGAAAATTTGTTTTGATTTTTGGGTTACGGATAGACAATTTCCGTTGGCTCATCAGATGAATCATGTTTATTTTTATTAGGGGGCTTTGTTGTTGGCTGCAAACGCGCTTGATTGGGGCATTGGGTTGCAAAGTTCTGCTAATCAATCAAAATTTAGGTTTCTGTAATTTAGTTAATACTTGTATATTTTTCTCAGTAAGTGCATTTTATTCTACGGTAAAACGGCAGTTTTTTTTCGGTGGTTTCTTTTCCTGTCCCCGCCGTCTTTCCCTAACACTGGCATTTAGTTTATAGGTCCCCTCAACTCGTCCCACCAACATTGCCCCCAGTCGTGTTTACCCACAATGCGACGATCTCACTTTCTTGTGAGCCCCAGTCACATAACAGCTTATAAAACGGTGTAACTGCAGCGCGTTCAACCATTATCCACTAATTGTGACTTTCACTTTTTTGCGCGCCATAACGTTTTAATGTTGCGCAGCTATTTCCAGCTAGGTGATTGTTTTAGTGCTATTGTGTCGCTATGTGTTCATTCACCAAACAAAATAAACCCATTTCATCTCAAGGCCTCAGAAAGTCTTGCAAAATCTTTACCCAGAAAAAGGGATGTTATCGATGTTATTCATTATTCACTTTCCCTCGAGGTTATATGCAAATAAGTCACGTGACCATGCCGTATGGTTTCATCCAATGAGCCCCTTACATTCCCTTGTGCGCCTTCTACCAAAAACTTTACAGCGCTATCCTGATTCATTTCCGTTTCGACGCAGCCAAATTAATCTCCGTTCTGAGTTTTGCAGTCATAGTCTGCTGTTGGTTAACTTAAGAAAAATGCCAAAATTTTGAACCATATTTCAGCGTTGTGTCGCCATTCCTTTATACTACTGCTTGTACTACGAGTGGATTACGCAAATCTTAAGATTTGCAAGTGAATTTAATGCAATCTCAAACGAGTTAAAGTATCGCATCACGGATGAAACTGCGTGGAGTTGGGTTATGTTGCTATTATAAATTTTTCATGTGCCTGGATTATGTTTTCCTTTTTCCTGGGTTCTTATGTGTCTTTTTCATGTGTCATACGCACAAGCACCCCCTGTCCACGCCGTGATAAATGTCATTGGACTAATTATTACACACTTTATGCTGAACTTTGTTTAATGTGCATATTTTTGTCCGCTAAGAACGCAATAGCACAAGCGGGTAATTCAAAGGGACATTTGGTTTAAACTCAGAGAAAGCCATTTTTCCCTAATTGTATTTATTTCCAGTGATTTGGATGTAGTGTTGTTCACGAGATGCGCCAAGTTTGCAGTTTCCACTTTAGGGCATAAAAGCAAAACGCAGTGACTCGATTGACTAGTTGTGTTGCTATGGAAACAGATTTTCCGCCCCGATGGCTGTTGGTGCATTGCAGGAAGTGACGTTTATAGGGGGGAGGATTTCGAAAGTTTTACGCTCAACATCATAAACAACTTCTTGTCAGGCCTTTAATATAGTCTGAACCATGTTATCGAGTAATACACTTATATAGTATATCATATGTGAAACTTGGCTTGCGAAAGATGCATGATCGAAGTGGGCATTCCATAACCTATATAAGCAGTATATAGGATCTCGATTACAACGCAGAAACGTTCTTCTTTGCCACCTGTACGCATTATTTAAAACAACCTTTTGTCCACATCATAATTACATGGCGTGGAGTTGTAATTCCGGCCGGTTTTCGGTTTTGCTTCTGGCTGGGTTGGAGTTTAGGTTTAAATAAAACTGCAGCTTTGATTCGGGCCTGACTTTAAACTAGGGCTCATTTGTGCCGCAATTTTACCAACTTTCTGTCCTGTTAGGGTTTCGGGTTTATACATTTGATTGGACAAAGTGTGTAACGCATATCTAAATCTTAACAATCGACTATAGGTGGACGCCACTGTCCATAAGTTTAGAAACCTCGGGTCGGACTACAAACAAAAACTTGGAACTGGAAATTTCAATAAATGGGGAAATCAAAAGCAGATTTCGAAACCTAACATGCGCTGAGTTGGACATCAAATTTATTAAATGGGTTGGTCTCTTTGTAACCACCAAACTCCGTATCACATTACTAAGAGGCAACGTAAAACTTGATTAAAGTATAATTCCACAACGCATTGATACAAGTACTCGACTGCCAGTGTAGCAAGACATGGTCACAAGGCCGTATTCAAATTTTTACTCGACTTGGCACAACCTTCATATAGAAGTGTTAAAAGTATTGCAAGTTTTGCTTAAATCATCTCTAGATAGCACTTTAAGAGGTAGTGACTTTTTGGCAAGTTTTTGCCCCCGACATCCTTGGTGACGTAGCTCGACAGATTGTCGTTACGTTGGCGGGTTTTTTAAGGTTTCGTAGAAATTAGGGTTTTGACATTTAATCGCCAGTCACGAATTTCTTACTTCTCGGAGATTTGAGTTACGTAAAAAAAATGCCCGGTAACACAATAAGGTAACGTTGAAGCCATGAAAAAATACCCCGAGCGAGAAGCATTGTAGTTTTTTTCCACAAAATTCCATGAAAACGATAAAAGTTTTCAAAAATTGCCAAATTTATGATAACAATGGTTTTAACGAAACGTTTCATAAGGTAACCATACTGAATGTAGTTTAAACAGCAAAATTAGGTATAATTAAGCTATATCCTATGACTTCGTGTCTATACAAAATTTGCCAATGGCCACAAAAAAATAAAGTGCTTGTTTTCTCATTGCAAATGTGCAAGTAACGGCTTTACAATTTTAAGATATTAAATTTAGTCAAAATCAATAAATACCAACGTTTCCCAAAAAAGCCTAACCGTGGAGGACAAATTTATAGGACTTTCGTTTAGTAAACTGTTAAAAAACGCTTCTCAAAAACTCTTAAACCATCTACGAATAAAATTAAATGCAATATTTTCCAAGTGCAAAATGTTTTCGTACCAACATCGGCAATTCTAAAGTCGTGACCGTTAGCAATCGATAAAACAGCATAATCGTGTATTCGGGATAATGATTAAAGAAGATTGATGCCAAGCATAGGCGGTTTCATTCATAGAAACACGCAAAAGCCAGTGACACGAGCCACGTGTTGAGCGTGCCCGGTGATGCTCAACATGAATTTTCGACATGAAGGCGTGTACTTAAACATCGCTGCTGTCAGCCGTCTGCCTGTTTGACGGTCACTGGTGTTCGCATTTGCGCCCCCTACCGATGAGAGACACCTGACGTTTAAGGCAGCCCTGTGTGGCCAGGTCTTCCAAGAATTTTGCGGATGTCCTACTATTGTTGCATTGTACGCGTCTAAATATCGCTTCCGGTGTGAAACGGCGATAATTTGACCGGCTTTTTCAGTTGGTAATCCCGTCAAAAAAGCATCTATTCATGGCATAGGGAACCCGATCTTTTTCAGGGGAATTATGTTGTATTGCAGCGATGGTGATTTTTTTGCGGCAAACAGCAGCTTTGCCCTCGTTGCTATGGGATCGTTGCCAAGATGGTTGCCCTTGTCTAATTATATTAACTTATGAGAGCTATGACCAATCAGGATTATAGCATTGAAAAAGCATCGCTAAACGCGTACCGCTCTACAGCACAATAAACATTGTAGCTTTGCGCCGAAAGACCTTGTGAACAGACTTTAAAATATCAACAGAATGCGCAATCACTGTGCGAGGTTAACGGAATCCTGCTGTTTTCAATAAGTTGTGAATCTGTCAACATAACGGAAACTGCAAACAAATGTCCGATACGGATTCCTCAAAACAGAAAACGAACCGACTGTTTTGGTTTAGCGAATTCGGCGCAGTAATCAAGCGATTTTTCAGCCGAACTGACAGCATCGGCGGAGTGATGAACTGCAAGCGTGACCTGTTGTGTTGTTACTAACTAACGGGCGCTTGTTGTCGTTTTTTTGCACCCAGGGGCCGCTGCAAAAAGCCGAACTCGAATTGCCGTGTTTATAAAAAAGGCCTCTGCGTATGTTTTGCCACTCGGATGTGCATCTTCCGTTCAAGCTCCTCTCTAGAAGCAATAGAGGATGTTTCGTGTGTTTTCGGGAGAGCCGCGCTTCTCCTTAGCCTTTCTCTTTCTTTCTCCGCACCCAGGAGGGGTAGTTTTGGAGGGTGACAATCTGGAGACGTCTTGGGTCTTGATAAATCGCGGAACCTTCATTGCCGCGTGCATAAGCAGATAAATTGCCCCCAGCACACGCTCCACTGTATAATAAAACTTGTCAGCAACCGCTATTAGTGGTGGCAGAATAATTGACTTTGTGTACTGAGTGGTTTATAAAAACACCTTGCAATCTTTTTGATCCGTGTGTGTTATTAAATTAGTGCTTGTATCCTTTTTTTATTTCTTTGGTCCCTTGTTATACAATTCGTTTGAAAACGTAACGTTTGTTTACTTATAACATGATCTAACAGAAATTTTGTATTGCAAAAAGGCTGTGGGGTTTGTATAACGTGCACCAAATTTTACAAAACGTCCTGAGTTGCTTTCATTCAAAGTCTTGGTAAATCATTACAATCGTTTTTTAGGGAAGAAACTGGGCCACATTGTCTACGGCCCAGAAACAGACTTAAAAAAAACTGAACAGGATTCGTCCCCGGGAGCGTCCTGGGTTCGAACCCGCTGAGAAAAAAAATACTTTTCTTCTAAAGCAAATATACAAATGACATCTTAAATACGTTATGTTTAACTTTTAGCGCATTTTAGGCTCTTTTTTACAATCTAACTGGCCAAGAATACCAGGCGTGATTTTCAATTATTTTATCTTCCTGAATTCAAGCATGAATCCCGATGCATGCCAATTGGCAACGCGGCTAAATATAGACTTAACATTACTGCGGGACAAGATTGAAGTAATTTTTAGCGACCGATTACTGGAACACGTATTTGTCATGAAGTTCGCCTTGCGTTGTGCGTCATGCCTTAATCGTTATTCAGCATTTCTGAGTAGCGGTGCGCGCAATTTCGCCGAACAATTTGTCTGCCATGTGTTCAGGGAGACAAGCTAATGGTTCTAAAGGACAGGACCCGCAAATTTTCGCCGCAACAGACAACCGACGCAACACTAAACGTCCGATTTAACTGGAAATTATAACTTGATTCTTGTTATTTTTTGGCAAAAAATCAAATCGTTGCCTCACAAAGCAAAATCACTTGCCTAGTAGTATTTTTTTTCTACGATGGTGGCTGTAAGTAGTAAGTTAGTATTTTTTCTACAAACGGACCCGTTTGGACCAAAATTGTCAGTATTAGGCAATGTTCCTGATTAGGCAAAGATTAACCCTGTGGTTCTTAACCTTTTTGGTGTGGTTTCCCACTAAAGTCAACCACCAACTTCGAATTTCCCCCTGTGTTATTTTTATACTGATGTTTTGTGCCCTACGTTAACAAAAAAATTATCCTTTTAATGAAATAATTTTGTGAAGCAATTTGGTCTGGAACTCCAAAGGTATACTGCAATCTTATTTAGTTTAAATAGTGCTTCTGTGAGAGACTAAAGTTTTTGGAATATTGAAGAGTCTCCTCTACTTGCAATAGTCATTTATTGCATCACAATCAACAAAGGAAAGGCTTTTATTCGCACACAGCAAAGTCATTGACACTTTAGTCTTGTCTGTGATGTAACAAACGGCCTTTGGATTTGTATGTGTCTTGTAAGCCTTGCTGAAAATAATCTTACATGATTTTTTGCGGAAAAAATATTAGTAAAGTAACTTTCAACGATTAATTCAAAGCCGAGTTCCACCCTCGGGCCCGAGTTTGGTCACCTGACTTAGATAATTTCCCTCTGAAAACATTAAATTTCCCACCGGTTAAGAACCACTGGTTAACCGATGTCGTTCAGTTCAAGCCTTGTCACATTACGAATCATTTGTAGCTCGTTTCTTGTCTGAGTTTTGTCTGATTAAGGCGAAAATCCGGATTAACCGAGGTTTATTGTATTATACTTTTTACGTCTCTGCGCCATCATATTTTCCTATTTGCTCAGAACCCTTCTCTCCCCCTAATGGTGGCATTCCAAATTTGGACTTTTGAGGTTAAATCTGTTAAATTAAAAATGCGCCCATATCACCTTTGAGTCATAGACATTATTCATCGTTTGATCAACAGTAAAAGATCAATCCAGCAATGACGACATCGTCTATAACCACAACGACCACGATTATTTAAGGACAAAATTCGTTTGCCCCCGGTTGCACGACTCAAAAAAATGATAGAGCATAAGTCAGAAAAAACTTCGCGTTTTGGCGGCGACTGGGTCCATCTATTTTCTGCATTGGCTTCACACGCCCATGTCTTCGCAGTCCCGAAGACCACTAAGTGGAAAAGTCATTGGAAGGTCAGTGTGCTGTGGGAGGAGGCCAGCAGCTTGGTCCCGCAATGATGTATGCTTGACAGGGCGCGTGATTTGTCAAATAGAATTGCGAGAGCCAGACAGATTGCCTCGCGAGTGGCCCAATTTTCTACGAAAGCCTCCTCGTAAAGTAATTCAGCGGAAATGGACTGTTGCAAGCTCGGTATCAGATAATTTTTTTGTAATTGCAATTCGTATATAAGGCGAAAAAGGGGATTACTGTTACTGCGAAATTACAGAAAAATTAGTTTCTAATCGTCGATTTCGCCTTGTCTGGCCTCCAAAAGGTCATTAAATGTGCCCTTTATTTAGAGCGCCCTCGTTTAACTAGTGTTAGTATAAGTACAAAACAAGATTCAAGGCCTATGCACACGAGCCGTTTGTGAAAAATATCTAAGTTGTCGTCATATGAGACCGATATCTCATGACAAATGAGTCGATGCGGACTTTCAACATAAACACAACAATTAAACAATAAAATGTTAAAAACAACGCAATTAAAGAATAATACGACCATATTGTGATTATAACTAACCCGAAATGGCGAAAAAGTTATATTTTCGTTTTGCGTTTTACTCGTTGATCATTGCTACATGCGAAAGGAGCGCTGTGAGTGACTAAAGGGCAAAAGGCGCTTTAAAGGTCTCTCAATGCTTTATTTAAAAGAGTAAACTATGGACAAGCAACTTGTATTGAAATGTGTGGCGTGTGGCATTTTCGAAACTCGCAAAGATCACTAACTCACTCCACTAGATGGGGCCATAACGCCTCCGTTTTGATCACATTTTGTTCGTATCAAAGTCTAAACTATCAGCAAAGCGCACACTATACATTATACTGGTATACGTATGGGTTTGTGTACTGTAAGCGAGTGTTTCAAACATTGACAGCACATGCTTTGAAATAAAAAATAAACGCTTCATTAGCGCGCACTAATGCAAGTTGCATTTGACATTAGCCGGAAAACTAGACCTCTGGAATGACAACAAAAAATGCAAGTCACCGTTGCGGCTTTGGGCCAGAAGTAGATTGCGTTGCCAGTCAACGAGCGTTCGCGTGACAAAAGGTCGATTAATAGCGATCGATAGTTCGCCAATTTGCATCGAATGCCCAAACAGAGACGCGAAACGATGCGGGACCTTTCACCGCATCGAAAGGTCAAGCGATTATTGGAAGACCGAATGACGTCACGCCTTGCTAGCTTCGCGGAAACTTACGCCCCTCGCCAACCAATCACGAACTGTCAATACATTTTAAACCTAAAAACAGCTTCCGTCAGTGGGCGCTGTGGAGCTTTCCACGCTTGGAGGGTTTGGCTATAGGCGTCAACAACACTTTTGTTTTGCAATCAACTCGCAAACGGCTTTTCGACCTTCAAAGGGCGTGTCTGGGATGATTGCACCACGGTTTTGATGTTATTGAAAATCTATGCAGGGTTAATACAAAAGTTTGTGCGTAAATTGATCATTGTTCGCTAACGAGCTTGCGCAACGGAAATACGCACGAATCAGACCACGAGCTCGGCCAAAGCGGATGTAAACAAGGTCGGAAAAAGTCCGCGCAAAACCAACGGAGGGGGATATTAAATAAGTTTCCACGACAAGAAAATTCGTTGAAAGCAAACAGCGGCATTTGATTTTAATTTGCCGGTCGTGGCATTGCTCACCCCAAAGGCAAAGCTTCCACATAATTTCAAGCCGGCAAACGATTGATTTCGTTAACGTTTTTCTTCATTGTATTGAAGCCTATTTCGAACTCTATCGGACATCTGATGATTTTTAATTGTTTGGATCCAATCAAAACAACACTCGATTGATTGAACTCAATAGCATATAACGTGGTCGTGCAGTTTATAATCTATAATCTAAACATTTGAATCTGGTACGACATCGCCATACTAGACTCAACTCCTTACGTTATTCGCATTTGTAACTTAGGTAAAGCTTTACTGCAAAACTGTACAACAACGGACGCTGTGTTTGTTATCAATGCCCAAGCATATGATCACATATTGCTCCTGGCTCTAAACACCTCGGTGCTGTGTCTTGCAATTATCTCCAAGCCGCAAAGTTAGGGCACAACGCCCAAACATGGTGTCGATGAGGGCCTCGCCTTAACGGTCTTCCACGAAAAGGCGATAACCAGCGAAGAGACGGTTGCATCCCAAAGCAAACGGCCCAAAACTCGATTAACCGCAGTTTTCTACACGTTCGCACAGCCCCGAGGGTGTCTGGTGATACTTCATGATAGCGTGTATTGGCTGTTAAGTAGAAACCCTTTCTCGGAAGAATTAGACAACAGACGCGGTGACTTGATGAATTTTTCTCCGTCGAATTCGGTGTTGTAATGCGACCCAGTGCCAGTATCGAATGGTTCTTAAAACTTAATTTTGGCTAATATGCCCAATTTTGGAAGCTTAAGTCTTACTTGTGATGACCTTGTTTTAAGAGTTTATTGTGACTGTCTGTTTAAACCGATAAGAGTGGATATAATCCAAGGTCTGTAGGGATTGTCATAAGGTGTATAGGTCATACAGATCAGCAGTTTAAAAGATATAAAAAAACATAAATTGTTTGCCAGGACAACATATTGCAAAATTACACTCACAAAAAAGATGTTTTTGTAAGCACACTGTTATAGCTAAAAAAGATAACGGTCTTAAAACGTTACACTATGTAAAATACCTACAGCAAAAAGCTAATGAAAAATGGATCTTTATAACGGCATTAAGAGGTAAAGCAAGTAATAGAGAGAAATTTTCTTTTTTTTTCATTAACTTTTGATATTGGAACAAACGCACGTACACAAATCGATGATGGTATCTTATAAAAAAAAACATCAGCATCTTGCCGACCGCGCCTGGCCCATCTCAAACAACACTTCCAAGAAAAAATGTTTTCCGCGTAAAACGCTCGATGCTTGTCTCCCGGCCTGATGCGTTGATGATTGCTGACCTCAAGGTTCAGTGACGAGAAACAGACTATAACCTCACAAAGAATCCAATTTTCATCGCCTTTGCAATGCACATGTGATAAATCTGCATTGTGTGGGTATACAACTTGTCCTGTGTGTTATGAAAGTGTGTCTACAAGTTATAAAACATACCTCCCGCTGTGTGGAATCTCCAAGAGAAAATATATACAAGTAAAAGGAATGAACTCTTTTACAGTACTCCTATTGTAAAGAACAATTCAACTCCTAATCGCCTTTTTGAAATCACAAACTATGGCTGGATGGAATTGGAAACTAGTTGGATTAAAGAGCATTGTATTTCACGTTTAAAAACAATGTAGGCTTTAATTAGGTGTTTGCAAAACGCCACGAAAACATACTTAAGCCTGTCGAAGGCCAAATGTATGTATAAGATGGGGTAATCAAACAAAACCATGCTTGAATTTAGTTTCCGAACGGGCCGGTAAAATTGCTATTATCACAAGTTAGATAAGAGCCTGAAACCAATGCTGTTGTTTGTTTTGCATATCTTGGGGTCCTTTGAGGACACATACAGGTGCCCTTCGAGAGAAGGTGAACCCAGTGTTGTTGGTTATCCATCACTATACACATCCTCCCCGAAACCACTACGCTCTTACCGTTACTAAAACAGTTGCCTTCCTAACTAATACCTGCACGGCCAGATTGGAAAAATCCCCAAATGGCAAAAACAATAGCTCTTTGACTGCTCAATAATCGAGCCCAATCCCCGTTGAATAAGGAAGTAGAAGACGCTGTACACACCAGTATGTAGCCAAAGGATGACAATACATTTTGATAGGGGGTCTTTTTTAGTTTTCTACATAGCTCTATTGAAGGGAATTTGGCGCTCTAACATTTGTCGGTTAAGTTTTTTCTTCTATTGTTTACACACGGACCCGCGCACGCAAAGAAAAATCCCAAACGTTTGTTTGAAGATTGAGGCTTCACTTCTGTTTTCCGTGTATTGTATGTTGTCGCTAAAAACGTGGTTCAAAGGGGTTTGTTGGCTTGCGACAGGAACTTGGGCAAAACAGTTAATATACAAAATCGTGATGGTTCTGCTTTCTGGTCAAAACAACAAGTGAAAAACTTTGGTTGATGTTAATTTTGCCCATACGCGCTCCTGCTATCATGGGCTTTAAGCAAAACCATGGTAAAAAGTGCATAAAACACATATTTTCCTGTTAACATGCTACGGTTTGATAGAGTTTGTTATTGGGGACTATATAGCAAAGCTATGACAAAAAGTGGATAAAAACACACATTCTCCTGTGTATATGCATCGACGCTAGCCCATCCTTTAAGCTAAAGTATACACCAAACCGAAACCGGGTTCAACAACCTTAAATCTGACGCAATGTGCTGTTTTCAAAAATTTTGCGTCGAGAAACCAATTTCAGAAATTCCTTTTTCCGCTCGAAAGCTCAAATTCGCTTGAAATCGACCACCGTAAACCCGAAGCGACTATTTCAAGCCCCGTAACCGTGCGTCGTGTGTAAGAAGTATTTTCGTGTGTTAAGTGATCACCTTTTAACGTTAGGAAAGGAATCCACTTATAGCACGTTTCACGCAACGGCTAATGTTTCTTGCCAACATAAAACCTGCGGTTAGTAACGTCACGAACGACGTATATGGTTACGTCGCGCTAACAGGGCCGTCCGTTTGTGGCGTAACAATCTCCAATGTTTGCTGTCCAGTTTTAAGTTTAGGTTTAAATTCGGATGCCAGAAAAGTAAAACCGGACCCCAAAATTAAAACCTTGTTTGCGAATTTCTAATTTTAACTAGAATGAGGCTTTCTCCCCTTTGACGAAATGTTACGGGTGATTCAGAAAACTTACGCCGGAAATACGTTGTCAAATACCTGGCCTTTAGTTTTTTGGTTTCGTTATTAATCCCACCTACTCATTTTGTTGTTTAGAATGTCGCGAATAACAGGGACACCAGTTTCCCGTCTGTGTCTAAAACACAACAGCTGATTGGTCGAAACATCTCTTAGCGACCGCTTGACGTCAATTAACCAGACCGTATTTTGTTCGAGACAAAGTGACAAAAATTTTTAGGTCGTAAAAAAACGAATCGCTCATTAGGTAATTTCCATACCTTGCCGTAAAAAAATCTGTACTAAGGGATTTTTGTTAAAAATTATGTGACGCTAAAACAATTGTGTTTGATTTTATTCCCATATTATAGAGTTTTATCACATATAGTACGTAAGGTTTTAAAAGTTAGGTGCCACCAAAAAGGCTCGAAGCTGAATTATACAAACTCAGCAATGCAATAGAAAGCTTTGCAGCCATTAAATGATGGATTCAAAATCATTAAAAGATCAAGTCATTCATAACATTGAATCATAAAGCATAAGATAGATTGTAGTCTTCATCCAACAAGCAACGACTTGGGATATTCTAGTTTGAAGTATACAGTATTGCATGAAATGGTGGCATAGAAAATTCTGCGGGCAACGGAACCTTTTTCTGATTGGCTGTTGGTTGCTATAGGCAATCCTCTCCCATTGACGTCAATGCTTTTAAACGAGCAAAAAGCACAAACAAGTTTCTGTTTGGCATTCCGGGTCTGTGTCTTATCTCAAATCGACGAGCAAGCGTTTGATCAACGGCAAAATCTTCTAACACATTGCATATGTTTCTTGCATTAGGAGAAAATGCTTGAAATCGGTTTCCGCTAATGCTCTCTGGTTCCAGTCGTTATAAGCCACTTTTCTTAATCGGATTTTGGTGGTCTCAAATCGCGGTTTGACAATTTTAATTTACTATGTTTCCAGGCCGAATGTTTGTTAAACTTGCGCTTACGGGACCTTAAGTAGTGTAGAGTATCAACTTTAAAACCGTTTTTATTAGATATCGTAAAATCCGCTATCGGTAATATCGTTTGTATATTTCACAAAATAATCCTGATAATGTATATAATGTTGACTGTGTGTATAAGGCTTATGTTGTATAGCCAATTTGCATTTTACTTTTTGATTTTTCTTTGAAGATAAATCGCATTGCAAATAGGATGAACTAATTAAACCCTTCACTCCAAACCTGAATTACAAATTTAAACTTAATCCTTATGAGCATAAGCAAAAATTAGTTGAAAAAAACGGCAAATTACTTCTCGTCAAGGTCAATTACTTGTGGTGTTGTTACATTATACAAAAGCTTCAAAACCGCGCTTCCGTTATAATCAGTGATCCTAAAAATGCAAGGCACGAATCAAATTAACATTCCTACAAATTATCACGTTAGCTCTAAAAAACACAATCTACGTAATGCACACAGGAAATGGAACCACCAACCGAAAAAACAAAGACCCACAAAAAACACCTAATTGAAACGTTGGGTGAATATAATTACCCCCTTTAACCCGGAACGATCCCCAAACTGACCAAAACGGCATACTGTTTTGACGATAAATGTTTACGGATGTGCAAATGCATTTGCGTCACTGACCACGTTGTTGAATGCCTATCGAAGCGTTTGCGTTTTAGTTTGGCAATGTATTCTGTCTACGTCAGCGGCCGGACTTGTAAAGGTCATCCGACGAAACCAATGCGATTCTGCCTCAAGTTACGCATGCGCCGACGTGCACAAACAAGCATAAAAGCTATAAGCTGACATTTTTAACCCGACAATTATATACGGTTCTGTGCTTTTTTTGCAGACTTGGCAAAAAGACCCGTGCGCAAGTTTAAACCGCTAAAACTGTTTTAAACCCTAATATGACGCATTAGTAGAAGACACTTGCAAGAAAATTAGAGGGGGTTAAAGGTTAGGAATCTAAATTACCAATATAGGATTTGCACCCTTTGGACCAATAATAATAATCGGCCAAAATGATTTTTAGGTGCCCGTTTTAACAGTACTATGTGTGCAACAAAGAATTTGTCAACTTGTTTAATTAGTGGCGAACAAAAGTCTTCTTTTTTGTGACACTTTTTGTACGGTGTTCAAATTCGCATAAACAATCTATTAAACATCGTTTCAAAATCAGCGCAAGGATATTTCCACGAAAAAAACAATCATCAATATACACACTTCCACCGTATGATGTGCGTGTACATCGAAACCGACAACTCCATATAAGTAAGTTTTAAAATGTCATTAAATCGAGTCGCTTTACCAATGTTGACTTGTTTGCAACGATAAAGTTTATCGCAAACCGCCACAAACTGACTTAGCATCTCAACAACCTGATGTCAGTTTATAATAATAGAACATTGCGTGAGTTTAAGCCGAAAATCAAATTCCGGTTGATTTTAGCCTCAAGCTATTTTCTCACTTTGTGCTTTAACTGCGCTGATGATATCTATAATTTGCCTTCGGGGGGAGAAAAGAGCGTTGTATTTACCAAACCCAAGGCACGTCAGGGAACAGTGATCCCGAAAATGCACCCTTTTTACCCAAGTTGAAAGGCGGGGTACGAATTGGGCTGCGGCAACGCTGCACCCATGCATGAAATAAGTATAGGAATGTCTAGTTTGAAGTGGGGTGAGCTTAAAACCTGCTCGCCTGATTTAATTTCGCTCACTGCAACTTGCATTGCTGTCAACGGTCGCACGCGAATCAACGAGTAACGCGTTTAAGGGATATATCTTACAATACTGAGAAGGGTAAGTTTTTATTGCTTCCGTTTGTAACGGAATATCGTGTTTTGAGGCATGAGACAATAGAATAGTACCTTGGTGCTGATGTAAGGTCCGTTCCCGACTAAGGTCGAATTTCGGGTTTTCCAGTGAGTCTAAAAGTCCATGTTGTAAGAAACAACATCTTGTCTTTGTTAAGCTCGAATAAGGAAGTTTGTGGATGGTTTTAGCCCCAAAGGGTTTCGATGTGTTTGTTCACAAAACGTGAGAACCGTTTCTTTGTTACTTTTACGTAGGCAGCTTAAAAACTGAAACTTGGACAAACGAACGGTTATATCTATGCAAAGACCATGACGTAGGCTTGAATTCAGAAACAGATTTTTAGGAAACTGTATAAATCGTTTTGTGAATTTCTTTTAAAAATGATCACCATTGAATGTTTTTTTCAGATCTGTAATGGTGTTACAAGTTTTAAATACTTCGTTGGGTCGAATCAAGGCTTTTAAGACATTAATTTTAGAGAATTGTCTAAATCGTTTTGTGCATTTCGTTTGAAAATGATCAACATTGAGTGCGTTTTTCTAAGATCTGTAAATGGTGTAAATACTTCGTTGGGTCAAACCAAGGTTTTAAGACATTTAATTTGTTGAAACCTTTATTTTTTTGTATTAGCGATATTGTGCGCTTGTTATAGGTTTACCCCATCGCATGTGTCAGTTTCGTTTGGCAGCCCCTTCATTTAGGTTTTGTTGACATCAAGAGCAAATCGCCAAGTCGGTAGCAAATTTTTTTATTAGTTTTGGAGCGAAACCGGAACTGGTCATCACTAGCCTTCATTTGTCATAGAACAATACGTCCTTTGTTACGTCAGGCGACGGATAAACGACTTCCGTTGCTGCAGTAACCCTCAGCCCCCCTCCCTCCCCAGTCTGAAAGCAAACAATCAATTTGAGGATGTTTCTTTATGCAGGAAGGGTTAAATGATTGAGTATAACCACGTAATCGAGTCTAGTACGGGGGATTTTTGCTAGTAGCGTTGTCCCAAGCCCTGATGTCGTTAATTTCTCGCTATTTAGAAGACATTGGTTGATGGTAGGTCGTGCTATGCATGGCCTTCGGCTAGGAAGTCTAATAGTATTTAATGGGTGGGAGTTTTTGTTATTATCAGCATAGAGTACCCGCCATTGGGCGTTTCCTGTATTCGCATAAATGGTCTGGCAATTTTTTGTGAGCCGGTAGCATGACGTTGCGCAATCAATCACGTGTTTATTGTTGTTTATGGGGGGTTCTGCCAGGGGTCTGTGTACATACGTAGCTTCCGTTGAGCTATTCGAAAATTCGATAATATATTGCCGGAACCAATACGCCGCCATAAATTGCGAAACGCACGAATAATATTATTCTTGTCTGTCAAATCTAGTGAAGCGAAATATCGACATCTATACGCGTTGAAAGTATTCGTCAGCAGCCACTATAGTTGCAATGTAAACTGAAAAGTTGAACGGCGATGCGGTTGTTTATTTTCTTAAGGTTCGTTTGCATATTAGTTTTATTGGCGCCCCAAGGTGCGTTTGAAATAAGCCTAACGGGAAAAAGTTGGATCTTGATAATCAGGTTGTCTTGCGATTAACCATTTTTTGTGATCTACTGATGAATTTGAATAAGTGGACTGTATTTTTAATTTGGGTGCAATTGAAATTTGACCGTTTAATTTGAATTTTTCGATTTGCAAATTTCGGTTTGTGAGGCTACACATAAAATTTATGACAAACAAATGTAAAACTGCACATTGTCGAAAAAATAGATCTATTGCATTTAAGTTAAACAAAAAAGATCTACTTTTCATCACGCATTTTTCTGTACGTAAAAACATTCAAATATTTCAAATTTACCGATTTAGATTTGAAGGCATTTTTTCATTTTCATTTGCATCAAACGCATTCCGCTAAAATTGTACCTGAATGGCACATTAGGAGACGCCTGGCAAACCAACAAACCCAGCGACCAGGCCAATTTTCGCCGTTCAGCGATGAAAAATTTTCTAAATATATCGCCCAAAATCGGCGCGTTCTGTCGTAGAGTCAACAACCTCTGCGAAAGGGATAAAGAGAGAGCGGGAGAGCGCGAGGAGAAAAAAGAGAAAGCGCACAGGAGAGAGTGGGAGAAAAACGCGAAAGGCTAAATTGCGAGAGCTTACGCTGGCTCAGGCAGACCTTGTGTAACGTTGCTAGAGAACGGTGCTTTTCTACATCGCAGTTCTAGACAGCAAACAACTTAATTCGTTAGCCACTTTGCGTGTGCTTAATCAAGTCGTATATTATTTGCGCCTACTGCTGCTTAGAAATCAAGTTTTGGAATTCAGCATACAGAATATTGAGACATAACTATGGCGCCCAACGGAAAACCAGCGTAAGTTGTGTTTTTGTGTTTTGTTTTCAACGTTGTTTTGGGGTCATGGTTTTACTTAACATTCGTAAGTGTAATACGTGTGTAGATAAATTGTGCGTTTTGGCGTATTGCATTTAGTTAAAATTGATTAAGTGTTGTTATGTTGTGACGATATATTGTATTTCTGTAGGCTTTAAAGTTTTTAGTTTTTGTCTGAAAACTGGCAGCGTGTTTTTGTTTTTGTTGGCTGTGTAGTGTTTAGAATGGGTTGTCTTGGCCCAATTTCACCGTCTTTGCCACTTTCGCGAAATTGGACACCTGCAGTGGGCGAAGTTCTCATAGTTAAAATCCAATTTGCTTCTTTGAACTTCTCCTACGGTGTGACGTGTGACTTTAAACGGCCGCCTCTAACTATGGGAAAATCTGTGAAGCTTTTCATTAGTGTAGTGCGAAAACCTAAACGAGCGGATAATTACTTAATTGATTTCTGACGATTAAATCAAACTTCCTCAACAAATTTTCACCTTTCGCGCCGATCCGGAGCGCCAGGGGCTCCGCGCACAGGAATGTGTATTTTTTCTCGACTTTCGTCTGTTTCGACTCACTGCGCATGCGCAAGACGATTTTTAGCTTCGTGGCAGCCGCAGTTGTCTGTGATTGGTCGGTCGCTCGGTTTCGCCAATTGCGCCTTTTTTCCAGCGGGTCCTCTTTTTTCTACAGGCGACCCAATATGGCGGTGCATGGGTCACCCAAATAAACGGAACGCATTGGATTGCACAGAAAGCCTTTCACGTTTTGCTTTGTCACATCCCGCCAAACTATTACACCCTACTATCCCGTTGTGATGATGCCTAATGAACCCAACGATTTGAATCCATCAATTATTCTTTGACAGCGCGTCACTGACACCTTGTCGTTAGGCATTGTGACGCAATATGATCATTGACCTAATTTTCCGGAACCAAATCGGATGACACAAAGCAAAAAATAATTAATATTACAACACACAATTACAAATTATAATTTCGTTTCGTGTTAAGCGTAATTCAAACAATGGTCTTAGGTTTGCTTATCCGACTTTTAGGAAAAATGACTTGTAAAACGCCGAGTAATAATATTTTAGTTAAATTTTTGTTTTCTTTCTTTACAGTAGTTTCGTGATGCAACATCAGCGTTCGGCATTGGAACCAGTTGTCGATCTTGCCCCACAAAAAGAATCTAATATCCGTGTCAAAAACGAGTGCATTCTGTTTTCACAATCCATCATGAGCGGGTAAGCAAAAAATCTAAATGTTTTCAAAAGTTTAAATAGATGGGGCATTGCAGAAAAACTTTCAGAGAGCTTATGAGTTAGGTGAACATAAAATAATGTTTTTGGCAGTTCTGTTTTTAAGCAATCCACTTTTGTATCTTATAACTATTAACATCTGGTGTTGATTTCAGACGGTGGAATCCAGCCAACAATGTACAAACTGTTGAGCCGACATCGACGACCAGCGACGGCCCAGAGCCTCGAATTCTGTCCAAAAAGCGACGAGACTTAATCAACGCGGAAATTCGGGAATTGCAAAACTTGTTGCCTCTCAAAAAGAGCGCAAGGGAAAGACTCTCCTACCTTGGGATCCTCGCTCTTACCAACACATTCATCCGAAAGGCGACCTTCTTCAAGAAAGGTATAATTACTTTCAGTTTCTCCCTACGCTGATTGTAAACCACTAAAAACATATTCCGAAACTTGCGGGGGGTTGGGCCGTCTAATAGCCTTGCCTACATTGTGAAGGCACAATGCCCCCACTCTTTCCCCGTTTCCGGCGATTCAGCACCTCGTGAACACGTGAGTCGGGCACAAGTCCTCTTTATCCTGACTCCTGAAAATACCCGCAATTGTTGCTTGCACAATGGCGTCGCAGCGACAATGGGTAAACCTGTTGACTCACGTTTTGTATTGTTTGTCTCTTGTAGAATGCCTCAGTTGTGATGCCTCTATGAGCTGCACTCTGGTTCCTGAGTTTTCCTCGTCTCTCTGCGGCTTCCTGCTCGTTTTCAACAGAGAGGGAAAGATTCTTTACTCATCAGATAACATTCTCGACTACCTTGGCAACACTGTGGTAAGTCAGGCTCCCAAATTTCAAAAAACCTCCAAACTACAACTTATAAATGTATATTTTTTAAGTGGAACTCAAGTTTTAAAAACTACATTTTTTGAAATTCGCAAACTTTATGAACATATTTTGACCACTAGGTGGAACTCGCCAGCCAAGGTGACAGCATTTACGACTTCGTCGACAAGGAGGATCACGATCAAATCCGCGCACAATTGGATGTTCCACCACACGATGACCACGGAGAAGCAAGAAGACTTTCCTTCTACTGCAGAATGTCGACATCCCGTTACATGAAAACCCAAATGCGTTCATGGAAAAACAAGGTATGTAGCTCTAACTGAAACAAACACATTATTTGTGACCATCGTTAAAACTTGTGATTTTTATGTTTTAGATTGTCCATGTCACTGGTCGCTACCATCGCCCAGAAATGAGCAGCGATTGGTCCGATACAGTTTTCTTCGCTGTTTGCACACCGATTGAGTCAAAACCGGTCACCGATGTACGTCACCACCCAAGTCCACGTGCCACTGAATTCAAAGCCGTCCATGGTCCGGATATGAAATTTTTGGAGGTTGGTATTTTCCTAACCTCAGACAAAACCCTTTGGTGCCTGTTTTTGTAAATTGAGTATTTACGCTTCTTAGGTTCCAAACACGGTTGAAACTCTGCTCGGTTACGCACCAGAGGAATTGGAAAACACCAGCTGGTACGAATGGGTTTACCCTGAGGATTTGGCCCAAGCCCGTCAGCAGCACCTCAAATTCGGTAAGCATATGACGCGCGTTCAATCTTGTGTGACAAATCACCTCCTCGCCAAACCTCATAATTACAAATAGTCACTTTTCTCCTAAGGGTTGTTTTTGTTTGGATAAAATATTTCGCCACCTCGTAGTGTTATTGAAATTTGAATTTGTTTTGTAACGCGCAGTGAAAGAAGATGGGTCCGCGTTTGCTTGCGTTCTCCGCATGGTGAAGAAAGACGGAAGCCTTGCATGGGTTGACATCACCGCCGAGAAATCACAAGAGAGCATCAGCAGCTCATTCGTTTGCAACTACATCATTATAAAGTAAGTATTCTGCCTTGCACTATTCCAAACGCCAAAGTGCAAAATCTTAACTTAATCTTATTCATCAACAGTGAAGAGGATGTTCCCTACTTCCGCATCCACCACAATCTCCTCCCGTTTCCGGAGCACTACACAGAAGAGCAGCGCCAATACCTCGCCTACCGATCCACCCTGCTCAGCGCCGCACTTACCTCTGACGTCAACTCGGCTTCTACGTCACCGATGACGTCACCAACGGCGATGGGTCACCCGGATGCGGCTTCCGCTCACTACGCACAGCAAGTGTTCGGCGATCACCACGACACGACCAAATCAATCCTGCGCAGAGAGCTAATGAAACGCAAAATGAGCTCCGTCGATTCACACATCGGCACACCGGCAACGTACAGCACCGAAATGTTCGCTGTGCCACCCAATAAGATGCTGATCCGTGCTGCCTCCGAGATGACCTACCCCGCTGCAGCTTACCACTCTCCCCTCCAGCACTCTTCTTCCTACCCCGAGGCGTCGTACCATCCGCACGTCTTCTACCGACACGGCTTCGCGCCCGAAGAGTCGTTCATGTCTCAGCTTCAGGGATCAGCAGCTGCCCCCGGTTATTTGTACGAAGGCGGCTACACCACCCTTGCACCTGTGCGTCCCGATACTCTGACCTTAAGGCAAGTGTCCGAACGATCATCCATCGCTTCCACCTCTCCAGTGAACGGACACGCCACCCAGCTCAACCAGAACAACAACGTGAGCATGCAAGCTTCGGCGATGAACCAGTTCCATCAGCAACAACAGCAGCAGCAACAACAACAGAGGAACTTCTACGATCGTTCGCAGCAGTATTCTCCAGCAGCTGCACGCGAAACCGATTATTTCCAGAACAACCCTTCCCCCTGCAGCCAGGCATCTCATTCCCCGCAACATCAGTCGCCTCATTCTCCTTTGAATCTTCAGATGTCGCCTTCACGCAGCCCAAAGCGCATTCCTTCGACCGTTTCCCGCCCGAACGCAGACGGTCTCTTCTGCGAAGTCGGTGACATCATCGATAGTGACGCAGTGCAACATCCTGCATCGTCATGCGGAAGCCACACGTCGTCTCCCAACTCCATCATGCAGCAGCCTTGCTCGGAAGCTTACGACGTAGCTACCTCCTGTCAGCAAGCAGCCTCCCGCCAATGGCAGTACAATCTGCAGAACCGCCTCCAAGCTGAGCCAGAAATGCAGAGCAACTCGCCATACGGCAGATCAAGCTGCGCATCTGACGTTATCCCTCAACCCTCCGCTCTCTGCCAGGGAGCAATGAAGGAAGAACCGATTGGCTCACCGCAACAACAACAGTACAACGTTATGTCGCCCGGCCACCAGCGCTACAGCCCAGTGCATTCCTGCTCCGGTTCGACATACGATATCGGTTCTCCACGTTGTTCTCCATCCGGCTTCTCCAACCAGCACTCCTACTCCTCCGCGGGAACCTGCGTATCCACCAATCAGCAGCAGCAGATCGCCCAGGGGGAGAAGACCTACCAAGTCCAGTACTCCATCTCGCCTGCCCACCCGTCGGCCATGCAGAAATACCAAGCAGCCGCCGCCGCGTTCTACGCTGCAACCCAGCAGAACCCGACGCAGAGCGATGTGGAGTGGATGAAGAAATACGGCAACATGACCGCAACTGTAAGTATCCGGGAAAGTGTACGGAAAAAGTGTAAATTTTTGGGATTGTTTTTTTTCGACCGTAAATGTAGTGGAAATTTTAAACAATAATTTTTTTTTTTTCATAATTTAGGCGTCTTTTTAAACAAGTCTTTTTTGTGTTTTCCAGGAGATGCTCTTTTGCGAGTCAGAAGGCTCACCCTATCTCGCTTGATCGACGACGCGCCCGTCACCTGTCCCTAGTGGCAACCGGCGGGTTTGCTCTCGTGCCAAGAATCGTAACCAGTCAGTTACGGAAAAATTACGTTTTCCTACATTAGGAGCCTGTACCATACAAACTCCAAGCTGTTTCCCATCGTACTTTCAAGGCGTTCGACCATCGCCGCTGCTTGCAGTGTGCGTGTGAAAAGATACGCGACGTCTTCAGCTTTCAAGTGTTTTCTTTATTTCGCTTTATCGATTACTAACGGCTTCTCACTTTGCAACTAACACCATTCGTGCATTGTAAAAAAGAAGGGCAAGAAATCGCACGCGACCCGAGCGACGACCGTGGCGCCACCATGCGACGGCCGGTTTGCAAGTTTGCTTCGGTAATAGAAGCGACGGGGCGCACGGAGCCGCCTGTGTTCGGCCGACCTTTCGCTTCGTCATGGTAATGTGGCGGGCGATAGGCGCCGATGCACGGGCGATCTCCGGCGATTTCTGCTCTCCTTGAAGTCATGTTGTCGGGATTAAGTGATAATCCGAAACCTTGAGCCCTAAAACGAAGGTTTTTTGCCAGGTTGGGGTCTCAACTCGCCTGGGTCAAAATCCTTTGTTCGATTTAGGAAGAAAGAGATCATGTGATCTAGGGAATAAGCTCTCATAAAGTAGGTACAGCCAAATCCACCCCTCAAAACCACCAGCCTTACCACCACTTCCATAATCCAAAATTCAAAACGTCATCTTGGCATGTGTAACATCAACGGCGCCTGATAGGGTCTTCGAGCGAATCAAGGCACAGCACAATTTCTGTAATCGCGAACACCGCTTCGTCGTGTGTCCCAATGCGCCAAAAAGCGAATATCGCAACCTTTTTTTCGCCCCAAAATGGTCGTTAGCAAAAAAATTCCGCAAAAAACTTTGTGACATTTAATTTTCCGTGCGAATGTTTTCGTCCAAACAGGATTAACTTGCAATATATCTGCTTAAATTAATCTCCGCATCTCCGTGTTGCCAAACATATCCCGTATAATCTTCCTGTCAAAAATCTCGCCGGATTTTCGTCAGCACTTGCCGCAGTCTGGCTTCGCGATCGCATTTTGTCGCCCCAAGCGTTTTGAGTGCTTCAAATCTTCGACCCAAAACACACAAAACACAACCTCGCGTATAATTATTGACCAAAAAATCGTGACAAGCCCATGCTAAATCCGGCTCCGTACCAGGCTCTGCTTGTCACGCGATGCCTTTAGGCTATCTTACGTCATTAGGCTAAGACTGTGGCTTCGCTGAGAAAAAGGCGATCGCGGTAGAGACGGTTTCTCACAGAACAACACGAAGCGCGATCTGATCGGAATGCATTTGTGTTTGCCAAAATTACCTCACTCCGCGGCCCTGAAAATTGTTTCGGCGCTTTTGAGGCGTAACGAGCCCGATTCGCCTAAGCTAAAAGCCATCACGAATCGCGACCTTGCTAACAAAACAACCCACCGTTACCAATTTATTTTACTTTCTCTAAAATCACAAGAAAAAATATTTGGTTGTCTGTTTTTGAGTTCCTTTGATTTAGCAGAAAAAATTAAGTTAAATTTGCATGAAGGAATTTTGGTTTCAGGATTATCATTTTCATCCCGAGTGCATGACTTTTCATTTCTTTTTCTTTTGTTCAGTTTTATTTTTGTTTTGTTTTGCCCGCGCAAAACTCCGGGAGCGAGTCGAGTTTGCCTTCACCCGAAAAAATCCGATAAAACCCTATTCTAATCACGTGACCAAGCGCGCTTGCAGAAGGTAAGTTCTGTTGGCGCGTCGCGGTCCAGTGATTTCGTCAACCGTTAAGCATGAGCGACTACGTGGTCGATTCGTTGGAACGGACTTGAAAAAATCCAAGAAAAATTCACCACAGTTTTGCAAACCGACTCGCGCCTGCGATTTTCAGCGCAAATTTAGTTTTGCCAAATCGTTTTTGTTTTCGTTCTCGCAGCGTTGGTAATAACGTTACATGTACATAATAGCGAACTTTGGTAATAAGAGTTGGCTATTTTGGTGAGTTGTTGTCATTGTTGTGTGTTTTACCTTATTTCTTTCGATCAGATTGTTGTAGCGTAGAACTACTGTACAACGTAACACTCCAAAGTGGGTTGTTACATCGCGCTCCGACAGTTTTCACGCAGACCTTGTAATTACATGCAAACTGCCAATGTTTTTTGTATATTTGCTGAGGTGTATCAAGAACTTTACTTATGTGCCAGCACATAGCTTGCAAATTGCCAGTGAAATCGTTGCCATCAATTTCTGTTTTGAACAGACACAAAAAAATGAAACCCATTGCTCCCGTACTATTCGCTTTTTATCGTTTTTTGAAGATTTTTTCTGCAGTTCTGCGGCATTGAGCATCAATGAGTGTGAAAATAGTTTATTTATTAGACGTTGTTTTTGTTTGTACAGAATTTTACGTCATTCGCGCAATAAATGCTTCATTGAATAAGACTTTGAATGATTTGTTGACAACAGTTCAAAGCATAGATAATCAAAAAATTATTCACTTAAGATTTCTATAGCGGGCCTACGTAAACAAAATGGCTGAATTGAAGAAGTGTTATGCCGTTATAATAAGGTCGATTTATATTATAATGTGCGCTGGCATATAGGCTGCTCAATCAATAACAATAGGCCGAATTCGTGCCCCACCCACTCTCAAATCAGTTTACACGAACGGACTGTACACAATTTTCCAAGAAGTTTTCAGCTAATTGAGATTACTTAATGGGCGTCATGAATAGGCAAAAATTTCACAATAATACCTTCCTTGTTCACGGCAAGAACAGAACATAAAACTTGTCACTGCCATATATAGGCACATGAAACTGTAATTTGCATACTGCATGGTGTCAACAGTTTAGATTTAAATTAGAAGCAGTTTGATCTATTAGACTTGTAAACAATATTAAAATTTAGCACCAGCTAATTCTACAGACAATTTACAGACACACCCGTGGTTTTTGGTATTTGGCAATAATCTTTGGTCAAGACCAGTAAATTACACAAAACTGTTGCTGTTAGTGTAAGAGGCAAACTGACGCACAGGCTTAGGTTACCCACAACCAGCAAGGCCACTTTTAAGACAAGCATCTAATAGACTATCTCGATCACCATTACTTTCGGTAAGTATTAGGCTGTAGGGCCTTAAAACTGACATTTGTAGTTTGGCTTACCTTTTTGCCGGACTGTAATTTACCAGGAAGCTTACCCGGCGACTGTACTTTGGCAGCAGACGATAATTTGATGTAATAGTATTCGAAATTGTCACATCACTAGAGTAGGTCATCCTGACTATCAATCTTTGACGTAGTGGTTATGTACTTGAAGGGGCAATTCTTACACTGAAATCTTTGGAAACAATTCCGTTCATTGTGAACAGTTTTTCATCGACTTTACAGACCTTGATTAAGCCAATGCACCTAGTGGCCATAGATATAGCTTTCCAGTCGCATACAGGTATAAGCTAATGGAAAACTCTTGCTGCATGTTATGTTTGAATAAAAAAGAACCATTTAATCAACAAATTTTCATTTCTCAGATTTCACAAAGTAATACCACGATTTCCAAAGGTCAAAAATTAGACTAAATAATTAACTACTTATATTCCTTTAGTGCTAATATCGAGAGGTTTTGTAGTCAGTTGGGCTCGCAACTTGTTTAAATCTTAGCAAACTTGACTTTCAAATTAGCCATTAACTTGTCATATGGATAACTGATTAAAGCAGGTTTCTGTAGTTACATGCTCTTTGAAATTGAATTGAGTATTTTTAGGTATATGTTTTATAACAAATCTACAACAAATCGAATGTTGCTGATTGAAACGGAACATATCCGAATAGTGAGAAATAAAGGCCCATCGTTTCGAACACTATACAAACTACAAGCCTTGTTTTAGGCATTTTAAGATTAAGCTTTTAGCAAGTAATTCAAAACAATGTGGTAAAGGACGGTGATATCTTTCAATCCAATCTTTGGTTAATTAAAATTTGTTTTTAAAGACGAGTAGGCTGTTGCGCAAACAACCCATAGACCTCCTCTACCCAATTTTACAACTTTAGCAGCAAGCAAGATCTAATCGCAAGGGTGTAACTAAAATATTATGGTTTTAAAATTGACTGTAAAAATATGGCTTCCACACCCGTTCTTACAAGTGTGTTGGGGCGTGAAAAGTGCCAAGTCATTTAGGTAAAGTTGAAAAGTCCGATCTTGTATTTGCGCCCGATTGTGTGGTCGGCAGGTGTTGAAAAAAGATCGAGCAGCCAACAAAGCGACTTTGTCCTTGCAATGACCGTGTCTACTGTTTATAAGGTTGATATGGCCTTAGACACAGCCTGGTTCCGTGAGAATTGGAGAACAACCCCCCAACCATACAGATGTGTCAACACGGCTGCCTGAGGCTAGAAAAACTAGCAGTCAAGCGAAATACCACTGTGTTGAAATAAGGCACTTCGAAAAAAAAATCTACCTCATTTTTTTGAGTTTTAGCATTCAAGACCAATTCAGTTGTGATGAAACTAATGCGCTCTGAAAAACTTATTTTTAAGTTGTAGCAATCAAGATCAATACGATTGTGTTGGAATAATACTTTCAGGAGAAAAAAAACTCCTTTTTTAAGTTCTAGCCGAACAGACCAATGGAATTTGTTTTCAAGTTTTAGCAGAAAATAACGATACAATCGTGTTGAAATATAGCATTTCGATAAAAAATTGACCTCCATTTTGTACTTTAAGCAGCCAAGACCAATACCATTGTGTTGGAAAAAATTCCCTCCGAAGAAAAACTCTTTTTTAAGTTCTAGCAGTCATGACCAATACAATTTTGTTGAATAAATATATTTTTGTTAAATGCCCTATGAACAAAAACTCTATTTTTAAGTCCTAGCAGTCAAAACCAACTCCTTTGTGTTAAAATAAAGCACTTGAACAAAAAACTTCCTCCATTTTTAAAGTTTCAAGGCAACCGTGTTCAGGAGGTAAAATCGTGACTAGGTTATTTCTTACCTGTAACAAAAACATCCAAAAAACACCTTTAAACCAACGTGAGGAACCGAAACAGCAGAAAAAACGTGCCCAAGGCATTCTGCTGTATTCAAATCGTATTGGAATGGAAAAATGCCGTTAAAACTGACTTTAATGGTTTTGTACAGCAAGTTAAGTTATGTTGGTCTGTCAGGTCGGTACTTTCCTATTCACATCCAGAAAGGAACTCCTATTTGGGCATCGCACATAAACCAGCATTGTCGAGTAGCCCGCGGCAAAAGAAAAATACCCACACCGCAGCATTTATGTGACAATGGAATGGGAGTTGCTTTCCTGCAAAAGTGCACACACTGCAGAATAGCAATGCGGCATAACTCAATTTGAAGTGAAGACCCATTGTGTGCGCGAAATCCGCCAAACCGTTATATTTTGCCAGGTGCGAGAATCAGCCACGCCACTTAATTTTTAAGCAACTGACAATCATAGCGGCTTTGCGCAACCTGTGTCTGTAACGCATGCATTCTTAAGGACACCTAAATACCAACTCGGGAATAAAGGTCAAGTGTCAACAACCACATGACAAAGGCAACCGAGCAGCACTGGAGATCCATAATTCAGTGAAAAATCTATTACTGACACCAGTCAAGGTCCAAACACACTTCAGGGCAATAAGAAGCAAATGTTAAGTATCCTGTGTGACCGTATATCTCCTTCGGTGCAATGCAGGTGCGAAAAGAATATCCAAACTTGGTAGCTGACGGTGCAGTATAGCCCTTATCTTCAGGACCCTTTTTTTGCTGAACATTTCCACTAGCTTCTGAATTTGATTCTTGGCTGTCGACGTTTTCCACTTTTTGCCGTTTCGGCGGCTTGCATGGTTTTCCGGCTTCCTGATTGGTCCGCACGATCACGTGACCGATGGCTAGGTCGTCTCCAGTTTCGTAAGCGTAGTTTAACGGACCTTTGTCCGATAAAACGTGTTGCTTGACTTCGGGGTTTCCAAGTCCAATGTCAGCCACAGGGATGTTGACGCGTTTGACATTGTGAGATTTGCGCACGATTTCTATGGTCTCCACGTCACGAAATCCGCTTCCAGGTCTTCGCAAGAGGGCGCAAAAGCGTTGGGTTTGCTCAATGCAAGGTGAAAATGAACATATCCTTCCACCTGTAAGTGTCCACAATAGTAAGGTGTTGAAAAGGGGGAAATGAAAACAGACCAACCTGATGATTTTAGAGCTTTTGCAGCTTGGGGAAGAGCCTCGTCAGGGCGAGGTATATCCAAAAATACGGCATCAGCGGCGTTTTCGACTGGAAAACCATCGTTTATAACATCACGATGATATATCTATGTAAAATGTTTAGTTAAAACTGTTTCGGTTGGTTAGGTGGGGTGGGTAGGAAATCAACTTACTGTTACGTTTTTCGACAAACCGTGATTTTCAAATTCGACACCCGCTTTCTCATACCGGTCCTGGTTAAATTCAACTGTGTGAAGGTGACCCGTTGGTGCCACTGTGCGGATGATTGCGTGAGATAACGATCCGCTACCGGTTCCTTAAAAAATCAAGGACTATTTTTGTTTTACCGCAGTAACAACATGGAAAAATTCAGATTAGTTTTTGAAGTGCTTTAAGTTGTATAAGCTACAAATCGACAACAAAATATGTGCCAAAACGTCTTGCTGAATCCTTTAAAAACTTAAAATGATGCAGATCCAATTAAACAAAATTTGCAAAGTTTCGGGTCGGGTTCGGGCTTAGGTTTTGTTGAACAAACGGGCTTAAATCGGGCCTGACTTAAATTCTGTGTTCGTTTATTTCGGATAAAACTACCCAACTAAGTAGTTAGTTGCTGATCTTCACATAATGCCCACGTTTTGTAGGCTTTTATGTAGGGCCTGTCAATGAAACTTTTTGGCCTAAACGGGCTTCACAAAAACGATTCGGGTTCGGACCGGCTTCGGGCTGGTTCTTTCGGGCTCCGGCTCAAATTTCGGGCCCGCTTATAACTTTGGTTTCGTTGCCAACTCGTTAAAACGTGATTCATTAAAAAACTGTTCAAGTCGGCAAAGCTCCCAGACATTGAAGGCACAAGTGAAGGCCGTGGTGAGATAAAACTTACCAGACTCACAAACAACAGAACCAGGTTTCAATTCAAGTTGGAATGTGATCATAGCAATATCAGGAGCGTATAAAATCTGAGTGCGGTGTGGAAGTGTGGTTGTCCATAATTCCGGTGTCGGTTGAAGAATGTAAACCCAGCCCTGTATACACAACGGGTCAGCACTTACGCCTTATAAAAGTCATGTTACAAAGAACCAACCTTTGTGCAGTTAAATTTGGCCCCGAATTCATGCCCGACGAGTTCACCATGTTTTAGTGCTCCAAATTTGGTTTGTGTAATTTCACCTTGTTTTACAGTCACAGGTAACATGGAATCGTGGCCCATAAACACTATGACAAGGTCATTGTAAGCAACATTTGACCTTGAAGTGTCAAAACCCATGTCAACAGGTCTAATACAAATACCTTAACCTAAAAAAGACAATGCAGCATTAAGTTTTGTAAACAGGGCATTATGAACAAAAGTGATGTAAATAAAATTGGCAATGTAGCCTAAACATGTGGTTCAAATGATAATCCGAAATCGGACCAAACCCAACCGTCAAACTACACAACAAAAACATCTTAGAAAAGTGATCTCAAACTGTTTACGCTCGTGGCTCCAGACGGAATCCCCTAGAAATTTCACATGTTTTAGGTACCGAGAGATACTGTTTTTTTGTTACACACAGCCGAATTTCGTAATTAGGTTCGTCCTACAACACGATATGGGGTTATATTTGCAAAAACACACGAGGTAGCCTACACAGTTTGAGAACCACTGCAAAATGCTATCCACTTGTAACTCAAATATGCAAACATGTTTTGAAACTAGACTCAAAATCGAATGTCGCTCGTGATTGGCCTCCTATCGTCACGTGACAAGACGACAGACACGTGCCAGCGAGCAAGCTGAAAGTACAGACGACGTATTTTTGATGCATGACATGACAAGTTTTATTCAACACTGCGCGCAGAACAAGAAAGCAAAAAATTGCATTCACACAAGAAAAGATAACAAGCAAACAACGGTACAACTCGAATTAAACTAAGAAGAGCGTAGTTAATATTGCATTTAGCGTTCTGCCTACTTAAACCAACCATTCAAGCCGTACAATATTAGTAACCTTGCAAAACAGCAGACAATTTGCTGAAAACAATACGAAGCATACAACTCATGGCACGGTGTTACGAAAAAGCCTAATAAAAAGCAAATGAAACATACCAAAGTCTTTTTTTTTACACGACAGAAATTTTTTTCTTCACTTCATTTTGACAGGTAAAATTTTCAAGAACTGCCGCTTGTAAATAAATTAATCAGCGCAGTCAACTTAGGCCAAGGACTGTTGTTTTAGTTTAAGTGGAAGCCCTTTTCGATTGTTGCTGCCAATAGACGCTGCTTAAGAATTTCCTCCGAAGAATATTCTGGAAGTTTGAGATAATGAACACACGTGTTGACTGATGGAAAACTGCCATCGCCAGAATCAACCTAAAACACAGAAAAATATTAAAGATACAATAAAGTCATTATTCCACAAACAGCAATATATCGTTGTCGTCAAGATCGCCATTAACAGTTTAAATCAGTGATTCTCAAACGCGGCTCCCAACTACTTATTTTGCGGCTCCCACCAAACCTCAGAATACCACCAAAGAATGCTATTTTAGCTTTCAAAGTAATAATCTTTAGCGATTTTCTCAAGGTTTTGTTTTTTTGCGGCTCCCTACACACTTAAAAAACTACCACTTGGCCCCGACAATAAAAAAGTTTGAGAACCACTGGTTGAAATGATACAGACGAAACTGGTAATCGGCATTCAAATTTGCTAAGAGTGTCATACCAATAAACCGGATTTTTCAACCAACCAGATTGCGATTAACCGGTTTCGTCTTTACTACAGGACCAGTAAGCAGGTATGTGCAAGTATATTCTTCTTGGGATTAGCTATGAAACGTTTATGCAGATCAGCGATCTAAAGGCGCACTGAGATCAGTTATATATGACATATCAAGCGTTAGACTACGACCTATAAGGGCCCTAAGCAGCACTTAAGATTTTGGTGCCCCACACAACACACAGCGATGACTGGGTTTCTAGGGAAAGCTAGATCATCATTTTACAGTTGCAATATTTACATCAATAGAAAACGACACACCATAGTCTGGAAAATTAAAACTGGGCACCTAGAAGTGATACATTTCAGTTTCGAGACATCATTAAAAATGTGGCTGTCTCTTGATGCACGAAGTAAATGCTTACTGTGTCTAGTCGTTAATCCAGATCTAAAATTTTCAACAGCAACTATATACTAGTATGTGGTATTTCCTTGTGCACAACAGACCTTGTAACTTACTTTTCGTACGACAGTCAGTCGTGGTGTGAGATTCGCTAATCCGCCAGGTGGTAGTGACGAGCAACCTGTGGTGAATTGAAGGAAAGCTTTTCGTTCGTCGCCAGTCAGATCACACACGACGTTAACGAAACGTAAAAATCCGGGGCTGTAAGATACACAATTTGTAAGCACATAAGTCTTAAATACATTGTCAGGCCAGTTATATCAATGTTACGTTACAAGCAATTTCATACATGTTTCGAAGTCTTTATTTGACTTTACCAGTATGCACAGATAAACAGAAATTGAAAAGCGTTTAGATCTCTACTAGAGTTCTAACAACATGCAAAAATACTTAATTGGTAAATACAGTAAACATGGTTCGGTTAACCCAGATCTTGGCCTAATTTGGACAAAATTCGAGGTAAAAATGATTTGTAATGTGGTAAGACTTGAACTAATGGAGTCCATTAGTGGACCGAATTAGGCCAAGTTTTTTTTTTTTTTTTTTTTTTTCATTAAATGGACCGAATCTTCGGACATATTTTTGGTCCATACGGGTCCGGATTAACCGAACTTTACTGTATACTGGTCCTGCCCGCCATAACAGCATAAAACATCTCAATATTAATGGGTAATTGCAATTTTCCTGGTACATTTGGACTGCTAGGACCGTTAACGAAAAGAGTACCCACAAATTTCGGCGTTTGGGCTTTTATTTGTACAAGTTAGGTGACTCTACAAGAAAGCGTAAACCTTCGGCGCTTACCTTTCCCTTGTGAAACCGAGCTTGGGTTCAGTGTAGTTTAGGACGTCGTCACGTGACCAGGCAGGGTGCTGATCACCGCACAACATAACTTTGAGCTCGCTTGGTGAGAACGGGAGGAGGTTGGAGACAGGGAAGACGCTGCAGAAGCCCTCTGTTGAAACACATCACATATGATAACATAAAACACATTAAAAGGGAATATGCGTTTGTTTTATACGCGGTGATCGCTGGTCTGCATGGACGCTTGAGGGCTGATCCCAGTATGAATGTGCTCGTCTCAGTTGTTTTATAGGGAAACAGTAATATATTTTCAACGTCCAAAAATTTTAAAGTTTTGTGTGCATTATACATTACACCTGCTAGGTAAGGTACGAATAATTTTAACTTTTTGTCATATATAATGACACAAAACTACAACAGTAGTGTACATCAGATGATATGAGTGAGTAACAGTTACTTGATTAAGGAATAGTATAAAATTAGTACTTTTTTGTTACAATGGGCAATTTTTTGATGTAAAAACATTTTTAAACAAAATTGGCAAAATTCCTTAAATGCATTTGTGACGCAATAAAAGGGTTTTGTACTTTTGGAACGAGTTTTAAAAGTAAATTTTAATTGTTTCATTTTACCTCTCATTGCTTCCATTTGCTTTCTTATGCCACTGTGTAATACAAAGTCAAGCGTAAGGTCGATATAATCTCTAGCGTTCTCTAGTGTCAGGTCAACATCTTCGCCACCGTCCACTAGAGGGTGTGAAGAGTAACCATACACGGAAGACGAGGGAAGGAACTGGAAGGCAAGTCTAAAACGCAAAATGCTTTTGAATTAAAAAAAGAAAACGTTGTTATTAACAAACATTGTCAGCAAAAGTACATAAGTTGCTTAGCACATGTTGCCAGTGCACATACACTATTATGACCTAATGCAAAACATTAATATATTTCCTATACATATTTTCAATATTTTGTATTGGGTCCCACATTAGTCACTGTTTTTTTAAGAAAAACCTTGCTTTGTTTCTACCTGCAGAAACACGTGGGTCCCGCACATGCAAGGTTAAAATCAATGCATTTCAAGAGATAACCATGAGAAAGTCGGGTGTTGTACGGTCAGACACAGTAATTAGTGCTGTGCTTAAATAATTATGTCATGTAAAGTAAAAAAAATATCCAATTTTTGTTTAATTCAGACATTGTTTGAAGTTTGTGCTATTTTAAAGAAAAGAATAGTGATAGTGAGACTATAGGGCAAAACACAACAATCGACACCGGTAAATGGCAAATTTTACAAGCTGTCCAATAACCAATCGCTTAAAATCAAATTGTGCCCTCTTCAGGAAATTATTACTAGGGATGGGCCGAGCCGAGCCAGAACCCGAGTACTCGGTACCGAGCATCAAAGTGAGATGCTCGGTACTCGACCAAACAGAACATTTGCAGTTTTGGCACATCCCTAATTATTACCATCGCACACATTTTAGAAACAACCCCTTAACCGTCATATACTATTCGTGATACCATTGTCATCTTCCTTATGTTAAATGTTGTAAAAGAAATACATTTTTTACCCGAGATCATCAACTTTGCACTTTGTGCCGTTGTAATCTAATTCCAACTTTTCAATTTTCATTCGCTTTTCTTCGTCTGAAAGCAACTTGTCCTTTTCAATGGAAGATTTTTCATCACAAATCTTTGCTAGTTTTCCAAGGAACTGATACCTGTAAAGTCAATGTAAATTATTCCTAGTATTACTGTTTAAATGCTAATCATATCAAAATGTGAAGACTGGCATTTTAAGCGTGGCCAACAATCCAACCTAAACTATTTTGTATCTAAGCCAATTAGGAATTTAATGCTAAAAATGACTGTATCTTGAAAAGATTTTGTACCTGGCGGGATCTACAAGTTTCAGGTCATCCATAGATAAGATACCGGAGAAGAACGACGTACGACTACCCTTCTCCTCATTGGATCCAATCGAAAGTGAATATGAGTCGTCATCACTGGATGAGTCCTTTGCATCATCCGATTTATTCTGTTAAGATACCATAGAAATTACCACCAGCAACAAGGTTAACAACTTCAAGGAGCCCATGCAACGAAAGGGTGTCAAAAACAAAAATAACCGATTTTTTTTAAAAAGCGTTAGATTGTTAAAAAGGCGTACTTCTGGAGCCTGTACAGCTTAATACACCGCTGGACAAGTGAGGGAAAGCTACAAAACTAAGGTGGAATTGGGAATATTCCTTTCGTGAGAAACAGTACATACGCAGTTTCGGCCCATTTATTCAACTTATTTGCACAGATTTTATTGAATATTCAGTACAAAAACAGCTTAATGAAGTTAATTGCAAAGTTTGTGTCATAATAAGCTACATTTCATACACACTATATTACCTCAACAAGTTTTTCCCCTTTCATGCTCGTCGCGCACGGGTGCTCCGTCATGCGCTGCTGAACAGGATTCGGTTGAGTGCACAGGATTTTTAACAGACTTTCGCTCAGTGGAAGGTCGATCAAGCGGCCATCCTAACATACAAAACAATTTCTTTAACGTATGTTGTAATGCAGTTTAAAGCCAATACCAAATACATGCACTAAATTCGGTTATGATAATAATCAGCAATAAGCACCAAAGCGCAAAAACTTTTGAAAGAGTCAAATAAAATACATAGGAAAATATTACAATAAGCAGGGTTGCCATACCGTCCTTATTTTGATACAGGACGTCTTGCAAAATTTAATTCCTCAGTTCTTTAACATTGTTTAAAAATAAGAGCAATTCAATTTCAGAAGTTACTGGAAACTTAAGGAAAGTAAAGTTTGAAAAATCTTTAGTCGTGTGAAATTGTCCTGTTTACCTGAAGACATTTGGCCAACAGAGCGCCAATAAATCTAAACAGCGTAACGGCGCGATCTATAGCGCCCTCTTGTGGTAGGGGTGCCGGGAAGAGACCACATGATCGTTGAACGTAGAAGCCCGCTGCTTTCACACCTTCGCCGATGTCAACCTGAAAATCATGTTAAAAAATATAAAAGGTTTGTTTTTATCGCAGGATACTTCAATAGGTACGCAAGAAACGGACTTGAATAGTGGCTATACTAAGAAAGATACTAGGTTCTCTACAAATTGTGTTAAATCTAAAAAAGTTATTGAATCAAAAACATAAATGCCGAAACATTGCGCTAAACAGTGATAGTGATATAAACTAGAAGGGTGGCTTAGCACATATTGCCCTTGCACATACACTATGATCTATTTTAAAACATAAATATATTTCCTATGCTTATTTAGTATTGGGTCCCATATTAGCCATCGTCTTTTATAACCTTGGTTGTTTCTGCAGGCAAAAACTCATGGGTCCCCACACATGCAAAGTTGAAAATAATGCAATTCAATAGATAACAATGAGTAAGTTTGGTATTGTGAAGACAAACACAGTGATTGGTACTGTGCATATCTAAATATGCTTTATGGAGTAAAAACTATTTAAATTAAAAAATTCATTTTAGGGGGCTAGTAGGATAACTAATTGAGGTTCAACACACACAAACTTAAAAGTAGGAAACCACAATGACTCAATCAATAGTACTGCCAAATTTCAGTCCAATCTGCCAACGTTTTCAACCACTAGAGGTGTTTTGAGCAACAACCGTTAATGTTTCTGACGTCAAAGGGCTGTTAACAACCCCCGAACCGCAATGGCGCAATAACGATAATTGGCATACTTTACAAGCTATCCAAATTTTAGCCAATTCTGACATTGTTTACAAACTCACCCCTTTTAAGGGGCTAGCGGGGTAAATACTAGGGTTATCCGGACAAACAAAGTGAGATGCACATCTACATAACTATATCTACCATCTGTATAAGTTTCAGCCACAGCCATCAAGCATTTGATAGAAAAACGAGTCGGACAAACTTCGGGGGAAAATACCCATTTTAGGGGGCTAGCGGGGTAAATACTGGGGTTATCAACAAAAACAAAGTGGAATACACATCTACATAACTACATCTACCATCTGTATAAGTTTCAGCCACATCCATCTAGTATTTGATGGCAAAACGAGTCGGACAAACTTCGGGGGAAAATACCTATTTTAGGGGGCTAGCGGGGTCAATACTGGGGTTATTAACAAAAACAAAGTGGGATGCACATCTGCATATCTACATCTACCATCTGTGTAAATTTCAGCCAAATTTATCCAACATTTGATGGAAAAACGAGTCGGACAAACTTCGGGGAAAAAATACCTATTTTAGGGGGCTAGCGGGGTAAATACTGGGGTTATCAACAAAAACAAAGTGGGATGCACATCTACATAACTACATCTACCATCTGTGTAAATTTCATCCAAATCCATCAAGGATTTGATGGAAAAACGAGTCGGACAAACTTTGGGTAGAAGAAAAAAAAAGAAAAAAAACAAAAACATTTTGAGTAAAATCAATATGTGTCCCCAGGGAAGGGGACCCATAATAAATAAAATTTATTACATGGAAGTTGTGTGTACATTTTTTTGTACATTCCCTGCAGTTTTTTTCGTACCCCTTGTCTACAACCATTTACACAAGTAAGTACAAGCGTTGCAACTTGAATGAAATGTCAACTAAAATTGACAACATTTTTACGCATTTAGTGGCAAAGTTGTACCAACTATATTCGAAAAATATACTAAACCACATTGAAACTTTTGTTTTTTTTTACAAACTAGCGGACAGTCTTTATTTTAACAGATTATCTCGTACCACACTATGCTGGCGCTCTGTACCCTCAGGAGTAAATATATTGTTGAAAACGGTCGTCGACTTTAAACATAATACACCTACATTTCTGCGATTTCCAGCACAACGACCAATTTCGCAAACTTAAAATATAGAAAAGGGGTCGCAATACGGTTCTAGCAGCAAAATGTAGTTTCGGATACGGGTGACTGACCTCGCGTTGTTCCGGTTCAATGAACATGTCGTCAACTAGCCAAATCGCGAGATCTTTCCTCTGAAGTTCAGCTGCGACCAACGCGTAAAATTCGAGGGTTGGACCCAGTCCTGTGCCTTCCTCATCGATAAATTCAACCTGGTCATAAGTTACATGTAAAAGTGTTGTTAATACCTTTTACAACGTTATGATTAAGTTAGGAAGTTAAGGCTAAGGGATACACGAACATATGAATAAAATCTTAAACACTAATCCAAGTAAATATGTTTTGTCACTGAAAAGTCAAAAAGGGTCTATTTTCGAAGTTTTAAAGGGTTAATAGCTGGTAGAGAAAAAAAGAAAATTATATGTCAGAAAAAATCTGTTTATAAAAAATGTATCAATAACTATCTAGCTACAGAAACAAACATCGAACCAATCTAACGTATAGAACAAAGGTAATCATAGCAAATTTAGCCACGAGGATAATATAGAAAATTAAGGTTGTTTCTCATACCTCCAAAACAGATTTCTTATGTGCGTGCACAGTGAGAACGTTCATCGCCCATTCCAGCAATTTCTTTTCATCTCTCGGCACTTTTACTCTCTCGTGTCGGAGTCTGCCAAGTTGGAGGAGGTCGTGGATGTTTCCGTCTTCCCGGCGTCCTGTTGCCGCTGCCATGGCAACCGCGCTCAAACCCGAGTTGCGATTACCATGCGATTGTTCGAATTGGGCTTCGGCGCGATTTTGCAGCCACACGATCGATCTGAAGCGGTGTGATTTTAACGAAATATAGTTTTAATCACATCGTTTCGTCACTACAACATGTGAATAAATTTAAAAAGATTTGAGCAGTGTGAATCAAAACGAAATGAATTTTAAAATCACATCGTTTTGTCATTACAACATAGGATAAAAGTTAAAAAAGTTTCGAGTGGCGTGAACCGAAGAAAATGAAATTCAAATTACATCGTTTCATCGTTGCAAAATGAAATCTAGGTCGGCAATGTTTTGAGCAGCGTGAATTTAAACTAGATTTTACGTTTATTTTTTTAGGAAAAGGCGCTTTTGAAAGTTTGACAATCGCAAATTGTGTTTGGATTGACACACAAAAACGCTGTAATGTGTTTATTATTGAAAAAAAACGATGTAAATTTCTGGTCTAACCTTGCAGTTCCATATGCGGTGCAAACAAAGAACTTGTGTCTGGCGTCAAATGGAAACAGGAAAGGACATTTGCTGACGACAGATTCGCACCAACCAGGCAAAGAGTCGCAAGCCAAACATAAAAAGTCCTAAAAAATATACAGTGAATGTTTAACGTCTATTTTCGAAAAAAAGGTAAATTTTTCACAATTTTCTGCATATGCACTCTTTGGCTAAATTGAGTACATAGTATGAATGGCTAAAAAGTTTTTTTGGTCAAGTTGAAACCAATTTCTTCAACATGCACCAACTGAAGAAATTTAGATGACAAAAGGGGCAAAATGAGATCATACATGTAAAGTTATATAATTACCTTTTTTAAATAAAAACACAAACAATGAATCATAAATATAACCATATAAACATATTTCAAATAGTTAACATACAAAAACGTTTAAAGTGAAGAACAATTCAACTTAACGAAAACCGTAACTAAACAGACCCAATGCAAGTTACCACACTTTTAGCACTTTAGAAACGAATTTGTAAAGAAGTGTATTAATGACCAGTTAGGCGCTTTCGACCCACCTCGGTTTGTTGATGAAGTTTAGTCGTTACTTTCTTGCTGATAAAGTCTTCCTGCACGAGGCAAGTCTCCTTGTTCTGCTCTTCATCCCTCGCATCCATCTCATGGAGGGTGTGGAGGACTCGGAGGAGCTGGAGGACATCATCTATTCCCTCTTCATCACTCCCTGCTCCTTTCATCAGCTCCAGATTGCGGAGGTTGCCCGATTTGTTGGGATCGAATCCTTTCGGGGTGTTGCCCAGATTCTCATTAGATGGAATAATTGAAGCATGTTGCAAAGACTTGCTTTTGGATGACTTCTGAATACAGTAGATAGAAATTGTTTATTTGGTATAAGGCTTTTTTGAATGCAATTTTTTTAATTATTTATCATAATTGGAAATGACGATAATAAAAAATATCATGATGACCTTCAGTCTAAAAAGTGCAAGGAAGACTGAAAAAAAAGTATTATACTTTAACCATGAAACCTGCTGTAAATATGTTGAGGACAACTGATAACCGTACTTCCATTACTAGCAAGACGATGCTTTACATTGTGAAGTTTCCAAAAAAATCCAGACTCACCTTGCAAGTGTCTTCATCTGACTGCTCCTTATCCACGTAATAAACAATTCTAAACAGAAAAATTATTTCATTAATTTTTACAAACAATTTACATTTCAGAGTTTCAATTGGGCTTTGTAGTTTAGGTCCTAACCCTACGAAGTTCAAATTGGGAGTGAAGGTTAGCTTAACCAAATAAACACATTTTTAAATCCACAAAAATGCAGAAAAGTGAAAATTTGGGCCTGAATTCGGCACGATTTTTATAAACCTATGCAAGTGTTACATATTTTCTTCGGTCGTGACCAAGATAAAGTTTCACAAAAATCTTGGGCCACGATTTAGCCAACATGGTAAGCTTTCCTGATTTAAAGCTTGTTGTGAAACAAACACGCATTGTTTCAGTGACTTATTTCAATCAACAGTTTCGCCAGAAAACTTACTTTCAAACAATCAACAAGTGTTTTTTAATTTTGATTTCTGGTAACTCTTGGACTTTATGGCCCACTATTTGCAAAACACTGACCATAACCATAAAGCCCAGCCCAACTTGCAAATCCATGACATCAATTCACTATATGATCCAGTATATATGTATTTTAAGTGTTCGTTCACATAACAAGACAGGCCAACTCACGTATACGTTGGGTCCCAGATCTTTCTTAGCTTGGTGGGTTTCGTCGATCCGCTAACGGCGATATGGAGCTGTTGCAAACATCGGAACACGGTCGTACCGGGGAGGAATGGAACTTCTACATGCTCTTTGCTGCCCTCTTTCGTTCCGCGCAGGAAGAGCTTGAGCTTCTTGCCCGATGACGTCACACTGCGATGTTTTCTGTCGGTGAGTTGTTGAGATTCGGGCGTACCTGAAGTTACTCGGTTAAAGTGTGTTGGAATTAGTTGTTTTTAAGCGATTTGATGCAAAAGTACAGTAAAAGAATCGATGCTCTTACGGAAATTGACGAAGCCAATATTAAAGGAAATAGAAATTTTGAAGTTTTTTATTATCGACTGATTTTGGTTTTATTGGGAACGTGTTTTTATATTTAGACAAATTAACAGTCAATTTGATTTAAATGTGGCAAAACTTTATACGGTTGTCAAACAGACATTTTCGCCAAAGACTCTACATTGCATGCGCGGGCCATTCTGACGTCATATGTGCATGACGCAACAATACGTTTGTTGACGCAGTTGTGTTTGCTTAAACTAATTTGTTCACATTTGTAAGGTATACATTTGTACGAAAGAAAACCAGCAAACTGGCATACGGTGTTTAACCAATGTCACACCGTAACTCTCACTTTATCAAACCAAATGAACACAGGAATAGAAAATATTGGCCAGCAACCATTAAAACAGACGGCATCATTCGTAAAATTCGCTGTTGTTATTATCCGTAAAATATGATTATTGAAAATGAATTCAGGCTAGGTGTAAAGTAAAGGAATTAAGGCTAAAATATAAAATAACTTTACCAGGCGATGGAATTTCAAGATCTACAGTCTGTTGTAAATTCAATCTTCCAGGTCTTGGATCAAACGCAGGTATAAGAGCGGGTAGATGACGTTTTATCGTATGTTCGTCATCCCAACCTTTTCCAACTGAACACGAACCACCGCTGTGATGGTTGCTGTTGTTTTTTCCCACCAGTTCAACACCCAGCAATGCAGCGGTCGAGGCTAGGTCGTTTTCCGACATTTCTTCATTTTCATCGTCTTGCATCTTAAAGGAGAATAAGGTTTAGTGCTTGAAAACTACACCGTTTATAATTTTATCATAATATGCCTGGCCTATTGAAGACGTTATACCGAATTAAGCCGGTCTTCCAAGCATTCCCACATGTGGCAAGGCATAGGCCAGAAATATCTACAGCTGCGGTGGGATTCGAACCCACGGCAAGAGTCTTTCCGGGACTCGCGCTTAAGGGCTGATCCAAGTACATGTGTATGTGTACCTTTTACATTTTTTCGATGGACATAAATTGAGAGGGAGGCTTAGTTTGTAAATTTACTTAATTGGGTCCCACATTAGACAACGTTTTTATTAATTATGTTGTATCTGCAAGCAGAAACGTATGAGTCCCCACACACGTAAAATTGGAAATGGTGCATTTTACAAGATAACCATGAGAATGTAAAGAGCCCAATAATGGCGATTGATTACTATCTGCTTAAATATACATTCCACATGAAGTACAAACTATCCAAATCTTCGGAGAATGGGCAGAAAAATCGCTGCAATTTTATTTCTGACAAATACCAACTACACTGCAAAGTATTATGCAAAATGTTACAACTCATGTTACACTTATTTACGTCATTGAACTTACCAATACGTCATCAAACTCGTCATCATCTTCGTTTTCGTCATCTAAATTGTCGTCATCAATTTGAGCAAGAATGGCAGCGCTTGGGTCGCAGTCGTTTACCAAGCAACGTAGAAAGTCTGAGAGAAAACAAACTTTGTAAATATGTAGCTTTAATTTTCCGCTAAAACCGCAACATTTTCGTCTAATATATTTTGATTTTGTGCGTGTTTGAATATCTCAAAATTATTTTCACAAAAAAATTCTGCGCATTATGCTTTTTCTGATTACTAGTCTTAAGGCTCTGTGGCTTATTGCTGCTAGAATTTACAAATCTTTACAGTTGTACGGTCTCAAACAGTTATAACAGCTTGTTTTATCATAAATACTCCATGTCCTAAGCAAAAATTATTTATGGTGTATAGTTTGAAAACAAGTGGTCTAGGCGCAAAAGTTTTTGAAAACCCTTTGATTACATTATCTAAAGTTTTCACAGGCAAATCTTTCATAATTAACCCTAAAAAGGCAATTGACGGCATTTTACATTCCGTAACGTGGCCAAAACTTTAACCCTACGTATATCTGGAAACATGCCTTTTTACATAATAATCAGAAATGTCACTTATAAAAATTGTATCTTACCTTCGTTATCGTTGCTAGCGTTTGCTGACAAAGCTTGAGTTAGAGCCTGTAGCACAGAGTTACTGCTGACAATCGCTGAAGATTGAAGAGATTCGCTTGTAACGGTCACTGGCATTGAAAGATTAGGTACACTCTGTGCTGTAGTGAGCGGGTTGGATGCTGTGACATATAAAGCAGGGAGAATTGAAAAACGAGTTCTAGCTCGGATTGGAAGTCCGAACTTTAGAATTTAGACTTTGAAGCATAAGAAAACAGTGCGCTTTTACAGCTAATGTACGTTAACCCAAACTCTAAAATGATTGGGAATGCAAAAACTATTACTTCTCAAAAACGAATAAAAGTCCCTTTATTGCTTTTTAGGTCGAACCTTGAAGTTGTCTTATAAGCTATTATATGAAAAACTTTTTTTGTAAAAATGTTAACCAACGACTGGCTAAACTGGTAAATCAACGTTTAGAAATGTACACCAAAAACGCAGCAAACTAAACACAAGACTGAGAAAAAAACATCAAATTGATCGCCATTATTTAAATCTAGCCCCCCACAAAATTCTCGTAACGTTTTTCGGAGTTGTGATACTGGACGACTCCGACTTTTGGCTAATGTGTTTTCTTACCGACTCCACAACCAAGGTTTTCTAGGAAAGTCCTTTTCATTTTTCGATCTTAACTTACTGACCTGACGTATCGGTGACATCACGAGCAAGAGAATCCTCCTCACTGTTACTGAGGTTGTTGACGTTGAGAACAGCGGGTGCTCGTGTCATGTTGTGTGTGAAACTCTCCATCATCTGAGAAGCTTCCTGAGCTGAGGAAAGGTTGGGGACACTCACACTGGCTGTCACCTGTCAATCAAAATCAGAATTTGATGTGCAAAAAATCTTGTGTTTAAGAAGAGGCCATACGAGGTATTTATGGAGGGGTATATAGTAGTATGTAGAGTTTTTTTGTGGCTAGGGGGGAAAAATTGGGCTTGGTCCGTCACACTATAAATTTATACAGACAAGCCGGTTAATCGCATAACATAACCAAGTTTCCCAGGTTTTTTTATGCAAATAACTGCATTAATGCGATTAACAGGACAATTATCTCAACTAGCTAAGGTTGGGATTTAGAATCCTTGTGCATTTGACCCGATTATGCGATGGAGCGAAGTCATCTGTATCGTTCTTAGTGTGAAAAGTTATGCTTAAAATGGTCTTTCCTGTTAGTAACACAAGGAAATCCGTTTAAGCGGAATTGAAGTTAATCCCACAAAGATCTTTAACAAATTTAAATTGCAATTAACCAGATTAGTTTATGCCATTGAAATGTGGATTTATATTATAATGTAGCTCTTACCGGTTCGCCAGTGGTAAGCAGAAGATGATTTCCCTCATTACTGCTGCTTGATCGATGTGACGATGATGAACCACTAGAGGGACGGAGGGAGAATTTCTGGAAACAGCGTTTGATCAGTTAGGGAGCTATAAGCGCAACACCTAGCATCTAAAAACTGCAAATTATGTGTAGTATATTATGTAATCACGGGTCACCAATAATCAGTTATAGCAGGGGTGGGCAACCTGCGGCCCGCGGGCCAAATGCGGCCCTTGATTAAAGGTTGTGCGGCCCGCAAAGACGCTTGGATTTCAAATGTACTGACAAACGAGTCCAATTATATCATATTTTTGAGCTGATTAATGCTCCCGATGCTAGAATCAAATGCGAATTTTACTTGTAGTTAAGCATATTTGGTAAGCAACAAAGTAAAATCACTTTGTGTTATACACAAATGTGACCCGCGATCTAATTTTGGCTTTTGTATTTGGCCCCACGGTAACAAAGGTTGCCCACCCCTGAGTTATAGCATTTAACCTAAAAAAATTTTGCCGACCACTGTCTTACATAACCTACGCAGCAGGCATCTTCAGTACCTTATTCAATTGGGATTGCAAAAAACATACATATTAGAAATTCACCTTTTCCATATCACCGTGTACAGACTCCAATGAAACGCTCTTCTGTCCCGGTGAAGATGAAGTGATGGACTCTTCCTCCTTGGATTGCAAAGAAGCGGATGTTGTGGTGGTGGCGAGACTGCTCATGGATTCCTCTCCTCTCTGCACGAGCATCTGGAGGACGTCCAACTCCGAGAGCGAGTCGGAAGGAAGAGATTCAGATGAGGAGTTTGTTGATGCCACACTCGATACAACAGATTTCCTAAAATTTTAATAAAAATATTTTTAACGTTGTTATTACAAAAACTAGGATAGCCTTAATACACTGCTAGTGACGTAAGAAACCTAGGAAAGTTACAAAACTAGCGTTGAATAGGGAATGTTCGTGGCGTCACAATGTACCGAGCGTGCTCGGCCGAGCATTAACGTGAGATGCTAAGTGATCGACCAAACAGAAAATTTGCAGTTTTGGCCCAGCCGTAACAAAAACCATATTCCACGTATAGTATAATAGTGCCTGGTTCAGTAGTTTTCGAGTATTTTCTGTCATGATCGAGATAATGTTTTACTAAAACCTAGTGGCTCATTTTATTTGGCAACATGGTAAGTTATTTGAAGCTTGTTGCGAAACATTCACGCAGAGTTTTAAGGACTTTTTTAGACATAAAGTTGGAAAGTTGCTTTTGAACACAATCAACCAGTTCTTTTTAATTTTTGGCAACTCGTGCGCTGTAACTTTCGCATTGGTGCATGGCTCAAGCGCAAACATCTTTATGGCCCAACGCCAACGGTTAAAAACACTGGGATAAGAGCATGAAAACTAGAGCGCAAATCGTATACATTTTGAAACAACGTGTTTGGTTAATAAGTAACGGGAAGATTTTTGCGAGTTTACAGAATATAAAACAGAATTTTTTCTTTTGATGTTTAAGTTACGCTGCGAGAAATATGTAAGGAATGAAATACTTGCTGCTTTCTGTCTCACTTTAAGGCATTTGGAATCGCTGCAACCAGCCGCGTCGTCTTAACATTACATACATTTTAAAACAAGTGCAACATACCATGTGGATTTGACGTTTTGTTGAGATTCCGGTGGTTTTTCAGGATTATCAGTTTCTTTTGCGAATTTCGGTGAACTTATTGGTCGTCTCATGTTGGGTACGACCACTGGCTCCTGTCGAATAAATAAATGTTTAAAAAACGACAGAATATGTACCATAAGCTGACTTAGGATTTTGGACACACTCTTGTACTAATCGTTACCAGATGGCCGCTTAAAGCAAGTAGTGTTGCGGTTAGGAAATAGTCCGACACGTTATATAGACCAAGGGTCGGCAACCTTTTTTGCACTGCGGCCCGTTTTTTGAAACTACAATTTTATCGCGGACCGGTCTTCAAGAAACTACAAATATTTAGCAATAAAAACGCCTAAAGTAGTTCATTATTCCCGGGATACATAGGCAAAATGTTTTATAGCATTAAACCTGAAAAATTATACGGCCCGGTAACGAACTCCTCGCGGACCGGCGGTTGCCGACCACTGATATAGACTAACATAAGTAACATAGTGTAGATGACACTGTGAAAGAACCTTATTGGCTCTCATGAATTTACAGTTAGGTTAGGTCTCTCAGTTAATGGCGCAATGATAGTGAGCGGTGTTAATTTTTTATGCAACAAACATTAGTTACTTTATTAAAAAAGCGGTGTGCAAAATCCAGGTTTAAATTAGTCCCACATTACACAAAATGCACCTCACTCCTTGAGCATGTGAATTTACGCATCCAATATTGTATTATAGCGCATGTAGCGAGCATTTTACTTGATACAAAATACATTTAATTAAAGCATGAAGATATTCATTGATAAATAAGCTGCAGACAGTGCACACCGTTTCAAACTTATTAAGCTATAAGCATTGTTCCTTTTCCCCAAAAATGTCGTTATTTTTTAACTGAGCTATTGTTTTGTCTCACTTCCAACAATCAAGTCAAACCCGTGCTACAAGTGGAAGTAAACCTGGGCCTGAGCTGTCGTGAGATGTACGAAGTATTTTCTGTGAACAAAGAGTTGTTCGAACAGAGTGTTTCTGGCCCAAATTGTGTCATGCGATATGTCATGGCTCGTATATGTTCAAAAAGATTGTCAAAATTTTTTTTTTTCGGTTGTCCTGCATTTGGGGCTTATCCGATGGCAACCCTGTCTACCATTTCAGCTAGTGACAAAACACTTACCCCAGCTGAACAAAGCTTTCTAATTCGTCTTCTGACAAATGCAGGCTCCAGATTTTGATACGATCCCAACTGACAAGTCCTCCCATCCCTCAACTCCGGACTTTTTCTTGGATCCAGAGTGAGATCAACGTATTTGTCTTCTTCTTGCATCTCGTCTGCTCCTCCGTAAGATGAAGATGAGGAAGAGCTTGATCCGCTCCGAGCCACCAAGGAGGAGCCATGATCAGAGGAGCTCTCCTGTTTCTTGGAGGATGCAGATCCATCTTTCATATACTTGGTTGAAGATTTGGATGAGGATTTTTTTCCATCTCTGCCGGAACGAAATGCTCTCACCTGTAGGAAATGGTTTAATTTGTTATTTAAAACAAAAGATCAAACTAAAGTTCAAAGGTTATTTTAAATTGCTCGGGTTTATAAACTTAACGTTCTATTTTTTTTCATCACCAAAGTAACTTATAACTGTTAATAATAATAATAAAATCGAAAAAAAGATTTTTTATATGTTTTGTATTGCTCATGCCCGAACCAGCTCATTTCTTTAGTAAACAGCTTAGTAATTTCGCATTTAGAATCCACAACGAAATAAGATTATATTGTTTTAAACTTGATGGACCACTTCGGTGCCACAGAAAAAAAGTCAACTATGATCATCGAAAAAAAAATCACGAAAAAATCTCATCACAAAAGAATCACAAAAAAATCTATACAAATGAATTCAGATTTAAAGACATATATCAATACAACGCGACTCGCCAGTTTTGCGAAGGCATAAGACTAGTGCATTTTGAAGTAGAAAACCAGAGTATTTGCTACGGTAAAAAGCATCACGTTTAACTCCACTCAAAAACACTCGACTAATGCCCAAATTTGCACTTTTACGGTACTGATAAAACCTGCAATGTTCTTACCATTGAGAGAACAGAACGCTGAGATTTCTGTGACTCAGTGGTGTTGTTCGCATCCTTGCTCTGTGAATTGCGGCTCCCCTCGTTGTTTTTGGCATTATTGTTGCGATGATTAAGTCTATAGTTACGATACGATCCAACTGGCGTTTCTGGTGTATGTCGGGAGTAAAACTGAAAATACATTTATTTGTGATTAACCGTTTCAAAGTGAGGTAGCAAAATGTGACATTTAGTATTTTTTTAGAAGATCTTTCCCTTCAACAGTAGGCATCTTGTTGCATATTTTTTGTTGATTAAAGTAGGCTGGTGCAATCTGCGACCCGCGGGCCAAATACTACCCACTGACAATTAATGTTGACGTTTGGATAGTGGATAAAGTATGGCCTTCTAAACTCTTTGGTGGCGTAAAAATCATTGTTTCTAAACAGATTAATGGGTTCTACGCTATTTTTTAACTTTTCGGCTATAATTAGTTTGGAATTTTACTCGTAGGCTAACTGTTAATTCAATATTTTTGGGAAGCACCAAATTAATCAACTTGGTTTTTGTTATTTACGGAACGGACCGCGGTCTAATGATCTTTACCGTTTTCGGCCCGTTAGTGATAAAAGTTGGCTTGAAGTGAGGTTTAATGCTGGTGACATCTTAAACCTTTTGGCCTTTTCCCGCCGATGTTACTACGCAACTAAACTCACCGAAAAAGCAAACCAAGGTAGATGTTCAGAACTTTAAAAAAATTTGACAAACACTTATCTTTACATATTGGCAATTTTAAGGCGTTTTTTAAAAACACATCTGGTAAATTTTGCGTTGACATAATATACTATTGTGCTACTGAATAATAAAGTTGAATGTTTACTATTGAAAAATGCTATTGAACACTGCAGAACATACCGATACATACCTGTTCGTATCTTGCATGACGACTTGCGTTGTGAAATCGGTTGTTTCGCATCAGTGACGACAGCACACCGTGACGTGAGGAGGGGGCCGGGGGTCGTGGGGCATCCCCTTTACCCCCATCATCATCCGGGGACGCTAACTTCAGATCGTATTTTCCATCGGCACCCATTCTGTAGAGGTTCGATACCCCGTTGTCCCAAGTCACATCGAGCCAGCCTGGGAATATAAAGATACATCGGTTAAGCGTTAAGGCATACACTGGTTAATTGCATTTGCATGTGCTATTTGTTTTCTTCGTTTGATCTATTATTTCATTTAGTTACATTTTACATTTAACTGAATATTTCACTTACTCACACATTCCGTTCAATTGCATATTTCGCTTAAATGCATTTTACTTAATGGGACCTTCTGCTTAATTGCATATTCCGCTTTGACGGCATATACCGGTTAATTGCACATCTCCTTCATGGCTTATTTCTTTTAATCCACTATTCTAGTTAATTGCACTTTTCACTTAATCACATATTTGGAGAGATTGCTTAATCCTTACCATTTACAACAGATGCATTGACGGTTCCAACACTTTTCCCATCTTGGTTTCTCCATTTCCAGTCAGGACCTCTTACTACCCGTGCACCCGGTACCATCTGCTTCAAAGTCTGCAAATAAACAATCACATATAATTTACCTGTAGACTATGCAAACTTGTCCGCCAGCAAGGTCTCATTAGTACAGCCAATGAACCGTGTTTTTTTAATAGTGTGGTCAGAACACGGGATTTCAATTATTGACTGTAAACCATGTCTCACCACAAGTGGCAAATCTTTGACAAACCGTTTTGCTGACATTTATTGGTTTATCTATTCTCGGTTATTTTTTAAAATCGCTCGTTGTGTGTTAAATATCTGACCAACTTTGAGGTTACAAGAAATGTTAGAGCTTCATTCATAACTGAGAATATTATGCTAAAAGAAGACGTTTTAAAGAAACCAGAGCCATTCTGTTGACAAGTAGACATTTTGGTAGAAAGTTCGGGTTGATAAAAATGAAATGAAGTTTCAACAAAATGGGCTTGATTCGGGCCTGACTGAACATTCGGTCTCATTTGTGCCGCCACTTCACTAACATACGGTCTATCGGGACTGCGTTTTTTAAACCTGGTTCGCCACGGGTTTTGGGCTTGTACCTTCTGATTTGGGCCCAAATTTCATGACTTACAACTCCTAATTCATACAAAAGAACTATTTTTGACGAACAAATCTTTGACCTGGGACTTCAGTATCTTTCTTTGTTTCCTGTGGTTGGATCCAGGCTGGTCATCGCAAACCCCTGTCACAAGTCCATAGATTTCGAAGCCGGACACCGACAGATAAGCCATCTGCTTGCTGGAGTTCTTGCCGTTCTGCTGGAGTCGGAAATGTCTCCAACCCTTCGTTTCGTTTGCCTGACCTGGAATCTGCCAACTAGCAGTGGATCTAACAAAATATGAAACTATTATATAATACGTTGTGTAGCACGCAAGAAGTGAAATAGTATACACATATGCCAAACCGCTCTTATTTCAAAGATTTGTTTTTATTTTGATGGACAACGTCCTGAAAAACATTTTTCTTATTTCTATGAAATGTCGTTATTTTTTACTTTCCATCTTATTTGCTCCTAGCTTTTACAATGTTTGGTATTTTAGAAGTTTGTCACCATAATTTGTAACTTAATATTAATCAACTTGCAAAAAAGGTCTGTAACACTAATTTATTAGTAAGTTGTAGTGAAAACTGAATACATATGAATCCACATTAAAACATGTTTGCTAAATTGGCTATCTGGGTAACAATTATATGCTGGATTATTATGCAAAATTGTTTGTCTAAAAACTTTAAATATCCGTCTTACTTCATTCTTATCATGGTAAAGGCAATAAGTTTTTAAGCATTTACTTGAAAAGCGATACATGAAAAACTTATATATTTCAATTTTCATTTCCTCATACCCTGGTTCATTGAGATATTGATCATCATTATGGGTGATTAAAGTTGTCCAGTTTAAACCGTCCTTGGAAGCTTGCAGGAGCCAACTACGTAACGCTGATTTGCTGTATCCTCGAGAATGACGGATCGTGTACATAGAAGGGATGACCCACAAACCTTAAGAAATGAAATGAATGTTTATTGTAAGTTGAAACAAGCCAATGCGATTTGCGGCTCTTTTTTGTAGTGGTGAAGCAAGACTGCCTTTACCGAAATCGAGCATAATATCCCCTTTCTGATGGGTGCTTTAAACTGAACTGATGCTATTGATGTAGGTGAATTCAAAAATGAGACTCAAAAAATACTTTTACAATACGCAACCTGCACAAAACATGTAGATACAACAACTAGTTAATTTGCAATACTTTAAATTGTTTGATTTAAGTTTAGGCATTAATTTCATACACTTAAAAAAGTCGGTTTCGGCCGAAATATAGCTTATATTCTATAGACAGGGTTGCCATACTGTCCTTATTTCTAAGATTTGTTCTTATTTTGAAGGGCAATAAAATTTAAAAAAATTATTAAAATTTAGTAAAATTTATTGTCCTTATTTCTAAGAAATGTCCTTGTTTTTTTACCAAAGTTCTTATCTGTCTTATTTTCAACAATTACAAGGAACAAACAAAGTAAAATTACAGTCAAATCCCTGCTACAGGGAAAAGTAAACCTGGGCTGTCGTGAGATGCACGAAGTATATTCTACGAACAAGGAGTTGCTGAAACAGATTGTTTTTGGCAAAATATATGGAATATGTCATGGCTCGAATAAATGCAAAAATTTGTTCGAAAATGTATGTTTCGTGTCGCATAAAAATGTAATTTTTTGAATGTCCTTTGTTTGGCGTCCATGTCGATGTCAACCCTGGCTATAGGCAGGGTTGCAATACCGTCCTTATTTCTAAGATTTGTCCTTATTTTGAAGGACAATGTCTTAGAAAAATGTATTGTCCTTGTTTCTAAGAAATGTCCTTCTTTTTGACTTACGTCTTTATTTTGTCTTATTTTTTAACAAACACAAGTCAAATCCCTGCTACAAGTAAAAGTAAACCAAGACCTGAGCTGTCATGAGATGCACGAAGTATTTTTAACAAACAAGGAGTTGCTGGAACAGATTGTTTCTGGCCAAAAATTCGCATGTGATATGTCATGGTTCGTATCAATGTAAAGATTTGTCCAAAAACGTTTGTTTCGTTTGGTAAGAAAATCTAATTTTTCAGCTGTCCTTATTTAATGGTTCACGTCGATAGCAACCCTGGCTATAGGTAAGAAGTTGGACCAAAAAAATACAGTAGCAACACAGTATTTGACGAAGTAAAACAGTAAAACATACTTATTATAACAACAGCCAAAGGTAAAAAGTTTTCATCAAAATCTATTTACCACACAAATATCATTGAAACGTACCAAAGTCCATTGAAATCCAAGCGTTCACGCAATCACTTGTATGGCAATTATGCGGATTGGTGTCTCTACTTAAAACGTCCTCCAACTTTCCATAAGGTAAACTCCTCCCATCTGATGAAGTGAGAAACAACAAGCCATGGTGAGCTGGATTCACCCAATCTTCACTTGTTCTGCAAACAAAAACAACGTTGATGTTCAGGTATTACTGTATTACTGTTATTTACCCGCAGTACCTGTTAATTACACATTAATGACACTTGCCGGTTTAAAAATGTGCTAAACTGGTAACTGTTTGCTTTTAACTATATAGTTTTCGGATAAACAGCAACAACGGTTGTTGTTTTTTCAGCTTTTTCATTGTTCGTCAACTTTAGGCACGAGAGGTAAACCGCTTGGTAACCTTTTTTGTGCGACGTAAATCAAAAAATCTGCAGTTAACGCGTTAAAACACATAAATACTGCTAAAAAAGTATTACCATAGTCATAAACCTAAAACCCAAACCCTTGCAGTACAGTACCTACACAATTTTTACGTTACGTCGCACTAACGACGAGTCTCGCTTCAAAAAAAGTTATTTGCACTATTTACGAGTTTTTTCGCATTAAAACCGAGTAGTGCATGTACATATAATTTTCTACCATTTCTCCCAATTTGAATAAAGTACTTAGCGAAGGACCAAGCGGACCTGTAGTTATCGAAGGCAACGAGGGAAACCCGGTGTTAGATAATAAGCATGCAGCATTTCATCCATACATAGCTGAATCCAAATAGGGTACCCGATTGGACCCGGTTAACTGAGCCAGAGTAAGCGTTACAGAACTCCACAACCGTTATACAGTGGAAACAGTAAACAATCGAACCATAGAGGTGTTTAGATTTACTAACTTGGCATTTGTTCCAATCCAATACACGATTCCGTTCTCGTCAAAGTCACTTGTATAGTTGAATCGCTTTTCACCCTCCCGAAGTTTTTTAATATAGGTGTGATGCGAGTGATCATAATCGTGCCATTGCTTAGAAGCCTGAACAGATACAGATAATTTTAAAACAACAACAAAATAATACAGGTTAATACAGTAACGGGAAAGTTTTAGTTAGTGTTATCTGTAAATCTGTGACATCTTTATAGTTTTGTAAGCATTTGAAAACGCTTTATTGGAACTTTTAGCAAAGTTCACGACACAAAAACTAAGTGTGGGTGTACCTAAAAAGATTTTCAAAGGCTTTGGGTGTCGCCAATATTTTACTGAAGTTTTACGTTTATGATAATGGTAAGTTAAACGACGTATAATTAGGGAGTAACAATTAACATGGACCAAAAGTTGAAAACAAATCAGTACTTTGTCATTAAAGAGCAAACAAATAAACCCAAATTAAATATTACAAACTGACCATTTTCAATAGATATCTTTCCAAATCTTTGGCAGTTGCCATGGTTTCCATTTTCAGTGTCCTCCCACTGTAGTCGACGAGTCCGCCATCTTTCTTCTCCTTGGCGCCCACCAGCGGCTGTTTGCACTCCAACACAAATCTCAGTTTGCGGGTGAGTAAGTGCAGACCACCGGTCAAACTGTTTTGCGAGTCATACAAATAGACTGGAAGCCTGCAAAAAATGACCCAATGTTATTTGGTTGAATTGTTTTGAAAAAATTCTGAATTTTTGTATTGTCGAAGTAGGTAGTAGGGATGGGCCAAAACTGCAATTGTTCTGTCGAGTGAGCTCGGTGTATTGTGACGTCACAAACATTGCCATTACACAATGTTTTTAACTTATTGTAAGGTCCCTTTTCTGGCCAACGGGGCCATATTTAAGCTCTTAAGGTCTTTATTGACATTTTGGGGGGGATTTTATGTTAAAAATGTTTGGAAAATTGATGTGCACAACTTTTGACATTCTGCATTTACATGGACAATTGGGTTTGACTAACACACGGGATTTTGGTTTGTGTTTGAAGGGCCTTTTTACTATACCTGAATAATTATTACTGTCTGCGACTCTGCGCCATATTTTTGCACAAAAACACTTTAATGTCAACCAATATTATTGTCTTTGGACATGCAGATAGTAAAAAACTGTACACATACATTATTTAGAACTTTTTGTTTTAAACACAATTGTTTGACATTTACCTTTCGATAGACTCCAGCACAGAAATAAGCTTCTTCACCAAAATTCGAACAGAAGAATCAGAATTTTGAAAGAAAACAGACACAAATATTTTGATCCTTTGCTGAACATTCAGTGTTGATGATTTTTCATTCTGCATAAAGTTTATGAAAATAGTCTTTCTCGTAGTAAATCAAACTTGCCTTCAATGAATAGATTGCATACTTTGTAATTTTTTTATTTATGTATTTACAAAAAAAAATTATGCATTTATTAGACAACTTTTTCTCAACCTTCAATGTGCCAGGACTGAGATAAACCATTATAAGGTTTTTGACCCTGTGGGTACTTTACAACATAACATATATGTTCCAATTCTACACTATTTTCATTTTTGCATGTTTTTTAATTAAGGAATGGGTGTGCTCTGTTACAATGCTTCAAGGCCTAATTTCTATTGTTGTGTTGTCATTTCTAACATTGCGCAAAGTTTGTAGCTCATTTCGAGCATTGTATTTTTGCGACACAGTAGCATTACAGGAATTCCTATCAAGGTCTGCAAGCATTGTAATCCCAAATCTGGTGTAGTTTTTAGTAACGTTAATGGCCTCTTATAACCCAATATAATACTTAAGTTTATTAATGAAGGAAAACCTTAAATGGCCCAAGCAGTTTATGAAACCAGCAAAACCAATATAAGGCTTACCTCTACAGTGAGAGAGTTCAAAAGTGCACTAATTATGCCACTGCTGTAAATGTCAAAAGGTGACAACGACTTGTCATCATTCAGCAGTGATTTAATTTCCTTCAGACAAGTTCTGTATTCCTCTGCCTTGGTTTGCTGTGCATCCTTCTCATGTGATCCTGGTAGAGAGAAATGTAAGTATTATTGGTTACCGTTTAAATGACAACTCGATTTTAAACAATTTTTTGGATGCGCTATACCAGAAAGTTTAGACTGTACAAATCCGATTTTTAACATAATCTGTTTAATTGGAATTTAAATCAAAACTTTATTAATTTGTTTAAAACTGTACAGAAAATATGGATTAGCAATTAACTGGATTTGTCTGTATCTGGGGACAACTTAAATGTAAAAAGAACTATTCAGTTTTTGCAACTGTGTCTAATCAGTAGGTCTACAAACAGATAGTTAAGTCTTCCACTTTGAGCTGTTTTCTGGTGAAGAACATTGAAGCGGGAGACAATATAAATTCTACTTTATAAAACAATACAGCCACCATTACAACTAACTGATGTCCTCTTACATAAAATTCTCATATTCTACAACATGTGTTACTTCCTGTGTAAAAACAGTCAAATTGTTGCCCTTTTCAGCATCACCAGATTTGATAGTAATTTACCTGTTGAAAGTTTGTTCAATTTGGCAGCAACCTCCTTCAGTTGCGTGACAATGCCCCTAGGAGCGTCATTGGATGATTTAAAATACTCGTTGTACAACGTCTTTGCCAGGTTTCTTACTTTTTCTTTTAATTCATCCTGTATAACAATTATTGGTTTATGCTGTTTGGTTGTTTCATTTTTTATTGAGAAATGAAAATTCAAACTGTTATTCATTAAAGCAATCAAGGATAAAAGTTAAAAAATGTGTGATAATAATTTCTGACTCACCTCGTTATTTTTCTGTGTAGGTGTGTGACTTTTTGAAACTGATTGATTCATGAAGTCGAAGGTAGCTGAGCTTTCAGGAGCGAAAGTATGTCTCGTACCACGATTTGACTCAAACTTAAAACCATTCATTCCCTTCTTGAGAATAGTCGACTGCAAAAAACATATATTTAGGAATACATTACCTTAAACCAAACATTAGTCTGCTGAGCATTAATGTTTTGCAGGACAACCAAGCAATATGATTGACGCTCGAAATTAAAGCAGTTTTTTTTAACACTGCCTAACAAAAAAACAGGCAAGATTTAAAGCAGAGATGTAGCGAATATTCGGTTTGCCAAATTTATTTGGCAGAATTGGCTGTTTTAACATCGATTCAGTTTTGGGCCAAATAATTTGTAGCAATTCGGCCTAAACCAAATTTTTACAAACACCTTATTGTATTGTGTTACTAATTTATTGTGCAAAATGTGTCTTTGCTGCTTAATAAGGTACCACACGATCTTTCAAACTGTAACTGTGCCATAACTACAATAACAAATTCTTATCATTTGTAAAACAATATCGTTTCATCCCACTTCAGACAAAAAGGCAGTAATTCATTGGCAGGCCGGCAATCATTAACATTATAGACGATCGGTTAATTAGGGCCAATTTCGTTTTTACAATGGGTGCCATGTGCACTAAATACATTTTGTGAGCTTTCCCAATAGGAGGTTGTTTCCAATTTACCTAACTGTTTACAGCTGTGTTATTTAATGACTAAAAATAAAACCATTCAAGTTTAAAAAGCCTTAATTTGCAAGTACAGACCTGTTGTCCATCTGTGTTGGTGAGTAGAAGTTGATCTTGCTTTTTACAAGTGAGAACCCAGTTGCCGATGGTGATGGACACTGAGCTTGGTTGTGATAATATCGGCAAGGCAACACCACCATGTGATGCTTCAATGTACGAGCGACGTAACTTGTCAAAAAACTCCGTTCTGCTTTCTAAAAACAATTTTAACAGTTGAGCTTTGACATGTGTGGGTGCAACAAAACGTGTATGTAATATGGTAAAAGAAAATTACACTTAAAGTTTATTTAAATAAGATTTGAAAACTTTGATGTCGATATCCTTTGGTTAGTTTATTTTTTTACAGAAGTAAACCTTAGTTTTTTAAGAAAACAAAAAAATTTAACACAAGTTCTTCAAAATTTTGTTTTTAAATAGAAAAAAAATAAAAAATCTTTCCTAAATTGATTAACTTATTGTTTGAAAGAAATTATTGCAAGTCTTTGCCCTATTTTTTGCTTGTCATCATGGTTTCAATACTCCTTAAACTAATCAAAGAATTTTCTTTCAAACATTCTTGCCTGCACTGTCTGATCCGTCCTCTGGGCTTCCACTTGAATACATAGTGGAAAGTTTCAGGTCAAGAATATATCGAAACCATCCATTACTCCCATGCGATAGTTCCAAAGCAACTGCAGAATTCCACAAATAAAGACAATCCCGACCACGAGCAAGGGTCCATGTGTCCAGCCATCGATACAATGTGCCAGTTTTCATGTAAGTTGCATCTGGAACATCTGCTGTTTTGACTTCCAGTTTTTCATCTGATTTGTCTCCACCTGCAAAATAGTGAGGACATTTTTGAGTGTTTTTGTCAACCGAAAAATTCTCTAATGTCAACAGGACAAATCATAGTAGACCGGCCTATTAAAGGTGTCAAACCGAAATCAAGCCAGTCACCATGCAAGTCTTCAATAGGCCTAACATACTATGATTTGTATTTTAGTGTGTCGTGATTGTTGGTCTGCATGAATGCATCAGACTTGATCTCGGTTATAAATTTATGTTCATCTTAACTGTCAATAAGCTAAATGAGTATTGTCAGGCCTAAATTTAAGAGAAAGCAGTAAACTGCACATATTACATAAATTTATTGTTGAAAGGTCAAACATAGGTAAACATTTTAATGTAAAAGAAAATAAAAACTTGACAAGTGATGCAACATACATGCAGGTGTTCATAAACGCATTATATTCGAAATCCTCTCCAACCCTAACATGCCTGTTGCCTAATGAAAGTGAAAATATATTTGGTTGATTTTTAGTCGTAGTTGGTCAACTGGAAGAATTCGCACTAGTTGACTAACTTACCAGGAGAGTGAATATTTTCTTTGGCATTTTCGTGATCAGGCATAATTTGTTTGTCCGATAAGTTGCTGATATTATAGCATTCGTTGCCACCCGATATTGAGAAAACCTTGTTTGTTATCCAATCGCGAGTCATTGCGTTGGAGAAAGAGCTGGCACATTTGCTTAACAAGTGCTGAGTGATTTCCAACGCTGCCAAATGACCTTCATCATCTCCCTGTGCAAATCCAAGTAACTTGTTAAATAATAGTTCAGATTGTTACGTACTGCATTAGCTTAATTAGGTTAATGCTACCCATGTTTTTTTATGTTGAAACTAACTTAACGTTACACGGCTTTGCCTTTACATGACCAGTGGTGTATTAAGCTGTACAGGCCACAGAAGTACGCGTTTTTCACCATCTAACGCATTTAAGAAAAACTGTCATTTTTATTCTATACTTTAGCAAGTTATGAATATGCAAATTTAATATATTGATCCGTTTGTTTAACTGCTCGGCCGAGCACCAGGGATCAAAAAACAGCGATGCTAGGTACCAAAGACTCAGGTTCTGGCTTGGCTCTGACCATGCCTTAGCAACCTAAGTTATATATAACATGTCACATTTTTATGTTATACTGTGTGCTTTGCGGTTTAAAAATGTTTTACATGCAATTTTAAAGTGAAAAACATGATTTTGTCAACATTAATATATTCTGCAAGTCAATCCTACCACACATTGTTTACAAGTTTTGCCCACATGTGATTAAAACTCAAGCGGTCATTGATATAATCACCCACCATCACAATCAAAGTCGTAATTAAATCCCACTTATTTTTCAGGCAAGCCAATTAAATTTACTTTGTAGAGATTTGAGTACCAAAGTGTTATTTAGCAGGAAATGTGCCAACAAGCCATTTTTGAATAAATAAATAAAATTGCAACATGGCAAAAACTTAATTAAAATGTTATGTGGTATTTCACAACAAAAATCCTAAAAAGTTTAAGGGTTGATAAGTAAACTTAATTATTCTATCAATCAATATTTTTTGTTTGTTTCTGCGCCAAAATATGAATAAGACCGATGCCATAAACGTAAACATGTAAAATAGGCATTGAAACAAAAAGGGTATCTACTTTGCACTTTTTCTCAGTATTTTTTCACATTCACTACATTATAAAACTTGTGAGACCAACCTCATGATCTAGAGCTGCAGATACAACACTGGCCAAGTTTTCCTTGATCTCAGGACAGTTTTGTGCCACATCGCTAAGTTGTTGGCTTGTTGCATATTTAGCAGTTTTTCTTAAAAGACCAAGGACAGCAATCGATACAGTTGGTGACACAGCTAGTTGGTAGGTATTGATGAACAATGGCATTAATCTGTAATCAGAAAAAATCATTTTAGTTTCAGGAGATGCCATATAAGGTTTTGTCCAAGTTTAATTTGCAATGCATTGACGTTTAACCAACAAAACTTTACTCCAGTGGTTCCCAATGGGGGAGGAATTTTAAAGCTTGAGGGAAGGAATTTACTTTAATTTTTACATGTGGTTTGTAAATAGACACTTAATATCTGGGCATATGACCTGTGAAGTTGATAAAAGACCCTATATTAAAGATCTTTGTATGGTTTAGCATCTGCTATGTAGTATATTATATATGTAGTATGTTAGGGAGAAATAAAAATGTATTGAATTGTTAAGCAAGCAATTCGTAAAAAAGATTGGAAACTACTGCTTTATTTATTTTCAACAAAATCAAACCGAAAATTTAAACACTTTGCTTGTTTGCGAAATTTAATCTACAGAAAATGGTACTTACTTTTGTAGATACACAGGAACCATTTGGGGATCTCCCTTCACACTGCTCTTTTCCTCCTCTTTTTGTTTCTTGTTTTCCTCTTCCTTCTTTCGCTCCTGTAATCTCGTTTTCTTTTGTTGCTGAGCTTCGTCAGACGACACCCAAGTATCTAGCATACAGAAAAAGTTTTACAGACTTTTTTGTACTTTTTCTCTATTTGTAGATTCAACTTATAAGACACAATTTAAAAACACACAGGGACCCATTTGTTGTGAGCTATGAGGTCTTGACAATTGTTTTACTAAATACTTAGAAATTACTTAATCTATCATGTGTCAATGCAAGAATTTGACATGGACACTGCCTTCTTTCACTAACATGTGTGGTTAATTTTAGGCCCCCTCAACTGGTTCAACCAACGCCCCACCACAGTCGTGTTTACCCACAATGCGCCAACCTCACTTTCTTGTGAGACCCAGTCACATAACGCTTTATAATTTGTTGTAGCTGCCGTGCGTTCAGCCACTTTCCACTAATTGTGCCCTTCACTTTTATGCGCTTAACATTGCTATGTAGGGTAGCTATTTCCGGCTTGGTGAGTGTTTTAGTGCAATTGTGTCGCCATGTTTTCTTTCACCAAGCGAAATAAACTCAACCCAACTTAAGGCATTGCACACATCTGTGTATTATTACTAAATGCTTGACATAAATATAAATATTTGTATGTCTTCAGTAGTAACATGTCATATTTTGCCAAACTGAGCTATCTATGTATTACTATTGAAAAAATTAAAAGTAAAATTCAGAAAACATTTGCAGTTTTTCACATACCTGGATTTTCTAAAATTTTCACAACTTCTCTGTGACCTTCGTCGTTTCGTTCCTTGGCTTTCTCCAGAGCAGTTTTGCCTTCCTCATCTCGCAGTGATGTGTCAGCAGAGTGAAGTAATAAGGTCTTGACGACCCCAGGACGACCGAAACATGCAGCATAGTGCAACGATGATGACCGTTGACCTCTATTCACATCAGCACCTCGCTCACATAAAAACTCAACCTAAAAGTAGCATTTAACGAAATAAAGAAAATTTGTCAGCAATCTGCTGGAGTATAGATTACAGAAACGGATGAAAATTTTCATAACTAAGCAACAAAAGCAAAAGCATCCAGCCAATAAATGATAAACTGCAGACTGTTACTCCCAGAAAACTAGAGGGCCATTGGACAGCTACACTGGACAATACAGCCAATCTCACGTTTTGAACATACATGGTTGTTAAATTAAACTGCAGGGGTAAACGATTTTTTTAAAAACATCTAGATTTAACCATGTTTGTCTGTTTTTTATCATAATTTTCTCAGTGTAGAAATATTTTATTTGGTTTATTACTAAGTTTCCGCTGCTACAAGCTTAGTAACTTTTTTGCAACATTACAGTATTGTGGGCCCAATGATCAAAAATATAGTATAGAACCAAATGCAAGCAATTTTTTTATGTGTACAAACTTCTTAGGAACACTACACATGGACTTAATGCAAAGTAATTTATTTGAAAACATAACTGCCAGTAGAGGTTTTACACTTACCATTTCCTGGGTTCCAAATGCGGATGCCCAGTTCAGTAGAGTTTGGCCAACATCATCCATAAAGTTGACATCATAGGCTGTAAAAAGAATACAGTTACATTTAAGTGGGTTATGAAATACAAACACATGTAATACCCTAGTTAGGGTTCAGTAAATACTTCAAAGTGTGAGCCACAAAATAAGTCAAGTTTCATAACCCAAGTACACAAAAACAAAATAACAAGTGCAATTTTCGGTCTTGCAAAACTTAATCTCAATCTCTGCTTTCCTATAGTTACTGTAATACACCTACTGTGATGAAAAAAAAATAAACCATAGCAAACACTTTGTGTGACAACAAAACCACATAATGTAGGTGATGGTAAGATGGAAAACACTGTTTTGATGTGTCATCGTACACCAGACCGATTAAAGTCCTCATACCAAATCAAATATTTCCAAATATGGCAATGCATATTTTATTCGGAATAAAATCACATTTGCCAGACGAGCTCTTTAAACTTGATGGCAATGCATAGACTAGAAAAATCTAGCCTGTGGTGGGATTTGAACTCACAATATGGGCTTTGATTAAAACAAAATCAATCAGTGGTAAATACCTACACAAACTGAAGGTTGAGACCACTGGTATTCTGTAATAAAGATATTTACCTCCACTTTCCACAGCATCCACCAATGCATCAGTGTCCTTGCTTCGGATGCAATCAATAAGTTGTCTATGCGTTCGTTCGCCATCAAATAACTCCAGTCGTCTCATCCCAGCAGTTAAACTCCGAGCACCCATCAACAAAGCCATGTTGTGCTTTGGAACGGCTTTACGTCCCTCGTAGAGAAGAATTAGAAGCAAATCGCACAAACGAAGTGTGTCCATACAACATCTGCAAAGTTAGTTGTAAAAAAGTCAAAGAGTGGAAACCAATCGTAGTAAATACAAGGCCTTTTAAAAAACAAATGTTTTTGGAAACAAATAAACAGGGATATCTAACAGTAAAAAAAACACAATGCTGAAATGTGTGTCATCCTACAAAATGTTTTAATAAACTGACAGAGTATGAAAGCCCAGTAAGCAAAATCAGGGAAGTCTTCCTATTGTATTCTCGGATAAAAACTGAAAACACTGCCATTGAGGCATTAAATTACCTTTCATCACCCTTCAGTGCTTCTTCAATTGCTTGTGGCAAGTCAGACCGTAACAGTTCCTAGAAAAGTGGAAATAAACCTATCGCATCAATACAAATACCAGATATAAGCTATTGCTGCCAGGTATAATATCAAGTTTATACAGTTCTTCTGGCAAGTATTTTTATTCCGATGTTTCAACGTCCTATACAGGTCACCTTCATCAGGGTAAATAACACTAAATGCGGATAATACCAGATTTTGCACAAAAACAACACCATATAGAAACATTATACACAGCCTTATATGAACAAAAAAATGCACAATACAAAATAAATCTTTGCCAAAAAAATGTTACACTTTTTTTTACCACTTACATGAGTTAGTGAGGAAGAACCACGACAAAGAATTGATAAAAGATTGATAATTGTTGTAATTCCAAAATTGTTTTTAGAGTCAGGTGTTGATCCCTGCGCACCCCCAGGAGTGCCACCCACACCTCTTGATTGGGGGGCGTTTCTGCTTCCACAACTGCATGTCAAAACAGTTTATGAATAGGAAAAGGATTGAAACTGCTATGCATCCAAAAAAATTGTTCGACTGTTAGCAACAGATACATTTTGTCATACAACTAAAACAACATTTTTCAAGCTGTTGATTTGAATTACACAAAACTTTTACATATGTTGGTTTATATCCATAAGGCGTGATTACTTAACCGAGTTACCCAACTAACCCCTGTGATTGTTGGGCACTTATCCTGTCCGTTCTTAACAGAAGTATTTATTTAAAAGTACTTTTTGAGATTATAGTATTACATTACAATGATAGCATACATGCTTTGCTGATGTTATTGTCATGTTTTCAGAGATCACCTCATTATATTGTTATCAGTGTCAAATATTAGGCACTAAAGAGTGGAAAAAGTCCCATGGATTAAAACACCACAAAACAGGCTACAGCACTACTGAAAATTTTTGCTCTGTCATTGTAATACAAAACCATATTGGCAAACAAGTGATGCAACACCCTGAAAGGGAAATCTAACCAGTAAGCACCACTCAACAGTTTACCATGACATGAAGTAAATAACTACGAAAGACTATCAGGTCATGATCTATTTATATTACTTGGCAAGCCTCCTGACGAGTTCTGTCAACAAGCCATGAGCGTTCAGTGGAGAAGGGTCAACAAGTTTCCTTGTAAAGCGATCTGATATTGAAGCAAAGCATCTCAGTGCACCATCCGAAACCTGTGATGAAAACCGTATTTTCAATTTCCTATTTGCCTTATACTATTACAGACACTTTTTATAGTTTTTGTGTATTGTGTAACATGATGTGTATAAGGAGCTGTGTATATTTACTTACATGACAAAAACAACCAGTGCAATTGACAGAATATACATATCAAGAAATACACTTATTCGACTATTCCTTAACCTAATACGCAAACAGGCCAATTACCCTTCAGTTTGCCAAAAATGTAGGTACAAAACCCTATAAACTCACATGAGCATATTTTTTGAACATTTAGCATATTAACTAGACAGAAAAAATTATGGTCACCTTGTATTACAAAACTATGAATGTATTGTATTGTATTACAAAACTATAAATTTAACCACTATACAAAAGCCACCCTAATGATTTGTTGTCATGGACAATGCACATGTGATTTCAGTGATACATATAAAGAGCTGACAGTGCGTTTGTGATGCTGCTGTTACCAAAATCAAATCTATAGGAATATACTGAACATAAATGAATCACACCACCATTATAAACCAATGTATAGTGTTGAAATGGATTTGGCACACTTAAAAACACTATTACTGAATGTCAGCTAATCTGACATAATGAAAGTGCATTATTTAAATAGGTCCGTCATAGCAGCACACATTGTAAGTGTTTGCATTACCGCTATAAACACTAGTAATACACAAAAGTGTGTTATAAGCTCGGCTTAAAACACATGCCAGGCTATAAAAAACATTTCAAGCAATAGTAATGGAGTTATTTATATGACCAGTAAGATATATTTGTGGCAAACATTTTTGGGATCTTATTTTAAACCCAACAATAACAAAGTTCAAAAAATATTTACAAGCAATATTAAGGGTACACTGATTCATAGGTTGCATATTCAGAACAAAAAGTGGATCTTATAATATAACTGAGCTAGTAATATATCATCAAATGCGAAAGTTCAAGCAAATGCACAAAATGTCACAAATATTTAAAGTCAAATAAAAAGACAATACACCCTAAAAAAATCCACGTTACGGATTAAAATAAATCGGCAACCAAAAATGCTCCCGGATATAATACTTCTTTAACAATGTTGTATTTACTTTTCCAATGCAAATAGATTTGGAATGGATTTTGTGATTAACGATCGAACGGCATTAGGCAATTCCAATTTAAAAGTAAATTTAGATTTATTGATTTGGAGACAGCACAACAGATAGAAAACCTGACCAGCTGGTTACACTGTACTCACATAAGGATCATCTGAATGTAGCAGAGTGGACAGGGATTTTACTGCATCGGGCAAAGTTGAACTGCTAACTTCAATCTTTCCACACAATTTGGTCACCACGCTCATAGCTGAGTGCAGTGTGTCCTAAACATGCATTATATTCTTGTAAAAATCAGTTGTTATCAAACACTGGTGTGCCGCACAAGATTTCAAGTGTGCGGCAAAATATTGTTTTTTATGATTTGATGACTAGAAATGAGTATGCATAATATTGATAAAACCTAATTTTAAGTTTATTTGTGAACGTAAGTCTAACCATCATACTAAAGATGCAAATTATTCTTTTTAAACAACTTTCTGTGTCTTTACCCGATAAATTGCCATTACAAATATGTTAATGCGCTGTAAGCCCGAAACGTTTAAGAAACACTAATGTAAAAAAATCCTGTTGGTCAATTGTATGGCAACCAAGAGCAGATGTAATTGGTTCAGACAGTGGGTATTTGCAAAAAGGTGCCCATCCTGTGATAATTTGAACATAACAGAACAGACAGCATGTTTACCTTGTGAATCATTTTGTCGCAACTGCATATGAAGGTCAATGTTGAAGAAAGACCACCAGCATCAAATACTGCACCTGGCTCTCTTGTGCAAATGAATTCAAGTACCTAAATTTAAAAGCATTGTTTTAACTTGAAAACATGGTAAAAAATCAAGAAAAAGAGTAAAAATGAAATCATTCGTAAAACAGTTACCATTTAAGTCCATGATAAGTGTAACCAAAATTGGGCTATTTATGAAAAAATCTGAGCAATTAGGGCAACTAATACCCCACTACACAACCAGACACATCAATGCAGTAGTTCTTAACATGGGAGGAATTTCAAAATGTGAGGGGAGAAATTTACATGTGATTTGTAATAGGCACATATAAGCTTTAGGAATATGACCTGTAAAGTTGATGAAAGACCGAAGTTTAAATGATCTTTGTATAGTTTAGAATCTATTACGTAGCATATTAGGGAGAAATAAAAATGGTTTGAATTGGCAAAGAAGGAATTTGTCAATAAAAGTTGTAAACCACTGCATTAATCATGTCAAGCATTTGATATTGGACTACCAGTACTTGAAACACTTGTCAAGTGACTTTTAGTAAAACATAAACACTAACATATAGTCTTACTTTAACACATTGTTCAGACAGGTCCTTGCTTGTGCGGTTTTCTGGATTGACGAGCACAAGCCTGTTGCAAATAGCTTTTACTGCGCCATCGACAGCCACAATCCTGCGTGTGCATTCAGCAGAAACATCAAGATAATATGTCACTGCCCTGGCTGTAACCTCTAGCACATTATCTGGTGCAGATTCATCTAGGAATATTTTGCACAAAGCAGGAAGAAAACTTCTTGGAGGACACCTGTAAAATTCAGAGGTCATCACAACACATTTAGTATTGTACTCACAGAAGTTCAAAAACAAAAACATGAAACAAATGGAGTGATAAAACAGCCAAAACATTACCACTGAACCATATATTTTGCAAGATATGTCATTATTCTGATGAAGGCGTCTTGTATACAGCGAAACGTCGATTGTTTACAATAAAACTGCTGGGTGAGCTATACTCGGTTATACTGCACCAATAAGTTTATGATTGCAGAGACAAGCTAAAAAGATGCAAGTAACCCCTTTAAGTAATCATCAATCTTATAATGTCGCCAGCCTTAAGTTCAAACAATGACTTAAAAGTTTTTTTTTAGGGGAGGGCATTAGGTATGCTGTTCCAAGCTTTAGTGTACAAAAAACAAGGTCAACTCATCTCACATTTCAAAACAGCGATCCACATTGTCCGACATCAACAGTAGCATGCACAGTTGTTCCAATGCTATAAGTTGCATGTCCCTTTCTTCACCAAAGCCCATTTGCAGCCATTCAAGTAACGTATCTGGGTCCACATCAGCCATCGTGAATTTTGTGGCACTTCTTTGATATTATAATGTTGTGGTCTTTCAGAGACCTAAGTGTGACACTTGTTGGTAGGACTTCTCTGATCACAGTTTCATATTTACAGAATTCATCCCTTACTATCTTGAAAAATATAAAGTCTGTATGTCAACAATTAACAGGTTAAGTTCTTAGGATTCGATTTGGATTTTTGACTGGTCAAATAAAATCCGGTCAACTGTCAGGTCAAATACAATTTATAGGTCAATTATCTGTCAAATACTATACATAGTATCAAAAGCACTTTAAGAAAAAAATTGCAAGGTATATTTTCTTTAGAACTCAAAGTAAAGGATATGAACAAATATCTCATGGCGTTGTAAAATAAGAAATGTTCAGTTAATACTATATCACACGCTTTTCCAAGTCCAACACTTTCCTTTTTTACCAACAGCCTATTATCATGGTTGAGCATATGAAAGCTTGGCATGTACATACTTTTTTCTCTGGTCAATTGGCAGAATTGCCAAACCATTATGGATGAATACATTTCAAAACACTCACAGTTAAAGGCATGTAACAACACTGGTGTTGGAAATCAATTGAAGAATGGATTATCTGTCATATTTGTCATTGACAGCTGGTAGCAAGGCAGATTTTTAACAACCAAGTGTCTTTCACAAACACATCTTCTCTTAACTGAAACACCTATCTCTACGTGCAATGCAACTTTATGTGCATGGCCACTTTGTCTTATCTTTGGAGGGAAAACACATTTTAAATGCTGTGGCCAACCTGTATATACAGAGTGACTGCTGTGACCAACCTGTATAGGTAAATGTGACCCGGTTGAAGTGTTATTTCCATTACCAACCCTCACCCTTAGCCAAATCGTTCTAAACGTCAATGCTTGTGTTAAAAAAATGGTCACAGCAGTCATGCCGTATATACAGGTTGGCACTAGCATTTAGAAAGTGTGTACAGGCTGGCCACAGCGGTCAAGTGGTATTTACATACACACATGCACCAGTCTGCAGAATATGGCAGTTCCCGACGAGATCTCGTGCATGCAGGACCTATATGTCCAATAATAAACGTACAATTTAAAACTGTTTGTTTTTTATCTATTATAGTACTTATCCAGTAAGTTTGAGTCACTATCAAAAAAATTTACTGTGACAGCGAGTTAAATACTGAATAAAGTTGCACCAGCCACCAACATACATTTCTCAGACAAATGATTGCCTTCTGGTCTTTGACTCTTAGTCATGAAGTTTCATAAACAACTATAGTTTTATTTCTTACAAGCACAGAAACATATAAGTGTGCTTATAGATTCCCAATAACTGCAACATGCTGTTCTCTGACCAAAACACGAATACATTCAACACATCGCAAGAAAACAATTTACATAAAATTGATCGTACAATAATAAAAACATAAATTGGTTCCAGCTTGAACAAACCCGAAACTCTAAGAGTATTACGGTATTACAACACACTGAAAATACAGATTTTCATTTTTGAAGTTTCCTAACCATTATCACATGAATTTTTCGTCTTTTCTGATCCTAGCGACAGAACAATAACATCTTTGTCACGCGTTCATTCATTCGTCAAAGGACTGTGTCGACAATAGAAAAAATATAGATCCAATGATCGAATCCACGCAGAGTACTTTGCCACAATGAAATATTGTTTACCGGTACCGGTATGCAAATATATTAAAAAAAGTAAAATGGCGTAACTGAATAAAATATATATGCTATTTACTGGATCTGTGCCTCTAATAGTAGATCAAGTAAATGAAATATAAACTGATATGCACCAAACAAAATGTTATCCTACCCTGGTTCTTTGGACAGACAGCAATATGACAAGGGCGATAGCCGAAAATTTCCACATCATACCTTCCAAATAATCCAGTTTAAAGAACCTCTGATTTAATGGTGTCAGGATTAGGTTGGTGGATAATCATTGAGATATGTAGTTTTTACCAATATAAGTTACTAGTTCAGTATTTCAATATCTGCGAATTAAGGCAAGTCGAGCCGAAAATCAAATCACAGTCTACACTTAAAATCCAACTATTTGTATAATATACAATAGTCAGAAGTCGTGTTGCCAATCACATATTTGCCCCCACAAACTTTTGAGACAACAATTGACACACGGAAAAAGTTTATTTTTCAAAGGAACAATGATTGCGAATCACATGCGCAAACAAAATATCAATTCTTCTTTTTATTTTGCTACGGCAGAAAAAGGCTACACAGTGGCGGGATTCAGCCGGTTAGCACCGGTTCTACAGAGCCGTCTCACGAAGTTTTCTGAGATCAGCGAACCGGTTAGCATTACTGGTTAGGCTACTATCAATGGACTTTTCGTAACAGAACTGGCTGACAAAAATTTGAATCCCACCACTGGTTATATATACGCATAGTCCATTTTAGCCTTTTTTGAGTTTGCCAGGCCATTAATTTAAAAGAATAACTCTTATTCAATGGGCCGCAGGACTACAGATTGCACAACACCCTGTGAATGAGTATGAGTGTATTTCGTAGCAGCGATGTTTTATTGCTGTGTCAACTGGCTACAACAGGATAGTAATTTGCAGTCTTGTTAAAACCCAAAATTGCTTTAAAATTTTCCTCTTGCATCCCGGGGAAGATAAACAAATTTTTGCATTTTAATTACTGAATATTGTAGGTTTTTCAAGGCTGCTTCGTGATTCAATTGTATTGCGGCAATAGAGGTGTGCGATGTTTGTCAATTCGGACAAAAACGTAATCACTCGTGTAAAGTGTTCTCAGAACTTGTGTCTTTACTTCATTGTGTCGTGACATCGGCGGCGGGACTAGATGTCGGAATGATTCGTGCAGCGTTGGAAGAACTTGCTGTGGACTCTTCGGGTTGTTTACAAAAAATCACCAGGAACGGACAGAGTTGAACCATAAACCAATTCAACGGAGGAGGTTTGTAGATCTTCCTTCGGGCAAGTGCGAGTACCGAGCATTACCCATGGCAATTCGTCAATCCAGTTGGAACCTTGTAAGAGAGCCATCAGAGAAGCTTTAAGATGCCAATGGAAACGCTCCACCAGGCCGTTCGCTTGAGGATGGAAACTTGTAGTTCTTTGCACCCTAATGCCAAGTAGTTCGTTAAATGCTGTCCATGGAGCTGAGGTAAATTGGGGACCTCGGACTGAAGAAATATCCTGTGGCAATCCGAAGCGTGAAATCCAGTGAGAGACAGAAGCGAGCGCACATGTCACAGCGGTTGCATCAGGCATTGGTATTGCCTCTGCAGGCCAACGTATGAATCGGTCGACCATCGTAAGTAAGTAAATGTTACCCTGTGAGGGTGGCAATGGTCCTATATGTCAATGTTGACATGGGTGAACCGACCGCTGCACGTTGGATAGTTTGATAAAGGCGCACGGACATGTCTCTGAATCTTTGAACGTTGGCAACGCACACATTGTTTGGCCCACAAACCATACTTGCCTTCGCAGGCCGTGCCACACGAATTTTGAGGCCATTAATTTCTTTGTGATTCTAATAGATGGATGGGAAAGCCCATGTATCACGTCGAAAACTTGCCGTTGCCATAACGCCTGTGCAATAGGACGGGTGTGCCTTGGGAAGTGTCACATATAAGAGCTTTGTGCCAGATCGTCGGACTTCGATGTCTTCAAGTTTGAGACTAGTTATCGCTGTGCGATAGGCTTGAACCTCTGGGACAAGTTGAGCCTTCGCGAGAGCAACGTAATCCATATCTAAGGGAAAATGAACTGCATTAACTTCTCCACGTGAAAGAGTGTGTGCCACACAATTTCGATTGCCGGCTACATGGCGTACATCCCTGGTAAATTCCGAAATGGCTGTCGCTGCTGACGAGCAGACCATGGAGAGGATACTTTAGAAAACGCAATGTCAGTGGCTTGTGATCGGTATAAACCACAAAAGGACGACTTTCTAGAAAATACCGAAAATGACGTACCGAAAGATATAACGCAAGCAGCTCTCTATCGAATGCACTGCATTTTGTTTCCTGTAGACGAAACCGCTTAATAAAAAAATCAAGTGGACGCCACTTGCCCTCAATGAGTTGCTGCAAAACGGCGCCAGCAGAATGTTCCGATGCATCTGTAGTGAGGGCAGTTGGAGCCTGAGGTAACGGGTGGTGCAGCATAATTGCTTCATCTAAGGGCTGCTGGGCGTCTTTAAAGGCTGAATTCAAAGAGGTATTCCACAAGAGCTTTTATGGTTTTTCTGCAAATGCTGAGTATATGGGGGGCATGGTTTTAGCTGATTCAGGAATAAAGCGGTGGTAAAAATTAATCACACCTGCGAACTGCTGCAGACCTTAATGGTCGTTGGGCGTGGGAACTCTTGGATAGCTTTTACTTTATCCGTAAGTGGTTTTACACCCTGTTTTGATACCCTATGTCCCAAAAAATCAATTTGCCAACGTTAATAACTAAACCATGGCTGGCGAGCCGTTCGAAAAGTTGCCTCAGGTGCGTAAGGTGCTCAGCAACCGATGTGCTGGCCACATGGGCGTCCGCAGCGGGGGGCAAGAGGGGGCGCGTGCCACCTATCAAAAGTTAGCTAATTGTATGTGTGCCGTGAGAAATGTGGTTTGTAGATTTTCCGAATAGTTTTCACGTGTGATATTACTCTTTAACTTACAACACTACAAGTTTTGCTTCCGATTAGATTTGCTAAGTTTTTGTTGTTATCACAGTTTTATAAAATCCTAACTCAACAATAACGTGTATGGAGCCTGAATAAAAACCATTTTTTGTTGATACACAAAAGATCTAGGATTTACCGTTTCTTGGTGCATATTTTACCGTACGTTAAAATTTATTATTCGCTAATTAGCTGGTTAAACTGTTCCTGATGCAACGTTTATAGGTTAGTTGTATTTGATTCAGAAAACATCACACATACTCATGGGCGTCCGCAGGAAAAAATACAGGGGAGGGCAAAACTATCGTCACATCGCCGTTCGATAAACGGTATTTCAGAACAAAGATCATCTGACTGTGCTACTCATTCTTGCCAATCCCAAAGTAGCAAAATAATACAATAAACACAATATTAAACATCACTGAAGTATGCGGTACTGAAGTATGCGGTAGGTACGTGCCCCCTCTTGCCCCCCGCTGCGGACGCCCATGCACATACTTTACAAACACAGGGACAATGTATTGAATTACGACAAAAATAAAACGTTTATAAAGTCTGTTATAAAGTCTCTGATATAAACTCAGTGGTGAGATTCAATTTTTTTTGTCAGTTACTATTACAAAAAGTCATATTTTTCAGCTGGTTCTGTTACAAAAAGTCCATTGACAGTAACCAGTTGTGGTAACCGGTTCTCTTAAAAAATTAATGAGACTGTTCTGTACAGAACCGGTGCGAACCAGTTGTACCCCATCACTGCATAAACTGTATAATACTTCGAGGCCAAAGTATTTTTTAGATTATTCATCTTGATTTTGTTCAGGTTGGTTGTCGACTTTTTCCGAGACATTGAATACTTTCATTTCTATGTTTCCTTTATCTTTGTCTTCTGCAGCAGGTTGGTCGTTCGAAAAATCCGGATTCCACACACCATTGTTGTCCGTATTTTCGGAGGGATGGACCTTTACCAATTTTCCAATCTGAATCATCTGGAAGGAGAAAAGCCGTTTCTTGTAATCAGGAAAAGAAAATATGGAAGTAATCACATTGAGCAAGAAATGTGTCAGGGCAAAACAAGCGAAAACTGGGTGGGACATCCACTCGAATTTTATTATCATAGACCTAGAGAACCGTATAAACACCAAAAAAGCAACGGCAGACGCTACACATACCCCAGTACACGAAGCACAACGAATGTAGACACCCTTGGTATTTGTCAAATATCTGTAGTACGTCGACAACGGCAACAGATATAGAACCAGAAGGGAAACTTGAAACAGAACAAGACCTACAGAACCTACCATTACAAAGCTTACAACGGTAGGCCGCGACAAACATCTTTTTATCGGCCAATGCTGTGATTGCGACAAAAAAGTGGCTACAATTTGCATCAGAGAAAAAAGTGTGATGCCAGCAAGAACAAATTTGCTCAAAATCTTTGCTCTTTTTACCCACACCTCCTCAGACTGAACTGTCTTGTACACTGAATGTTGACGAAGCCACAAAGAAAGAAAGACCAGATAAACTGCAATGCTGGCTGGGACCACCATGGAATTTACTAACCAGGTACACACTGTAGAGTTGAATTTCTTCAAAATTATCTCTACTAACAGAGTCATTGCATACCAAAACAAAAGAAAGCAAGATGCTGTGCAAAGTCGGTTGTTGAGTTTCAAGCCTTTTTGTTGTGAATGCAGCTGATATACAAACGAAGTTATAGTGAGATAACCCGTAATTGCGATGGAAGTTCCGACTGTTATCCTTTCAACGATTGTCGATTCACTTACAATCGTGAAAGTATCGTTCAACGTTGAAGTGTTGTTGGCCATTTCTGTTACACTATATATGTATCATAACCTAATACAGAAACACAAATTCATTTGCAACACTGGTTACGAACAACAAACTTCCTGATTCACAAAACATTTTGCTGACACGAACGTAAAACGAGATAAACTACATGGTTTGTCCTTACTATTTATTACCAAGTGAAAAATACGCATTTGTTAAGGTTTTATTTGCATTAAAATGAATAAAACTTAATATGTGGCTGCAGCAATTTAAGAAAGATCTGTAATGGCAACTGCGCCTTTTTGGGCGGCCCCATTTGTTTTTTTAAATAGTAGTTTCTTACCTATGTTTCAAATAAAATAAAGCTCTGTTTTTTTCAAAATCGTAAATCTGTTTCGCACCTGTACTGATCATATCTATTGAGTGTGTTATGGATCTTTCCTATTATACCCGTTTTTTTTATGTTTTATGCATTGGTTAGCTTCACGTTACAGTTAAAAAAAGGTGGCATATGTAACACCAGTCAAACATACGTCAATTGAGAGCGCGTTAATTTTGTCAGCCCATATGACATATTTTGATATTTCCCAGGTAAGCACTATAACTAGCAACCTATATGGTCATGGAACAACATATGGTCGAATGAAAGCATGCAGCCTAATTTGTTGTTAGTCTAATCTAAACAACTATAAGAAAATCAGAAAATCGTAGCCAGTGTAAATGTAAGAACAATAAAAATTAGTAACAAATATTTCCTGATTTAACTTAGGGAAAATGCTTGCCTAAATTAATGTAGCCTATATGTTCATGTTTTGTAAAATATCAGTGTGTTTTACGTCTGTCTATTTTATGGTAGAGCTACTAACACCATACGTTTCAGGTGATCCAAAAGTGCCTAATTTTTAAAACGGTATATCTCAAAAAATGCTAACGGTTAGGGCTATTAGAGTCGGGGTAAGGTATAAGCATTTACAATTCAATAAAACTAACCCAAAAAATTAGTTGCTAATGTAAAATTTTCAAACATTTGCATCCTAAACCAACCCCTCTTTAGCCGCTAAATAAATAATTCAGCTCTTTACGCCACCTGTCGAAAATTAAGCACTTTTGGATCACCTGAAACGTATGGTGTTAGTAGGTAGAGCAGTGGTTCTTAACCTTTTTTCCTTGCTGCACCCCTTTCAAATCACCAACCAATTTTCGCACCCCCTTACAAATCACTAACCAATTTTCGCTCCCCCTTCTGTAATTGCTTAAATAGAATTGACCTAACCAACCTTAATGATTCAGCATCCCCGCACCCCCTAGGAACAGTTCTCGCACCCCTTGGGGGTGCGTGCACCCCAGGTTAAGAACCCCTGAGGTAGAGCTACTAACACTGAGCTTCACCTTTGGCCCGACCTGAGAACTTCTGGTAGGTGGCGCAAAAGAGCATAGGTGTTTATGGTGCTGACTCAGCAATTATTCTTACGATAAACCCAAATTGCTGTAACAGCACCATAAACGCCAATGTTCTTTTGCGCCACCTACCAGAAGTTCTCAGGTCGGGCCAAAGGTGAAGCTCAGTGTTAGTAGCTCTACCGTGTTAGTAGCTCTACCCTATTTTATCGACTCATATCTTATATATGTAGCGCGGACGATTTAAATGTTTTTTTGGTGACTATATGAATGGAAATATGAAACACACACAACGCATGATTTGATTGTTCACTGAAACGAATAAACTTGAAAGTGTTTAAAAACACCTTGCTTTTCTAAAGTAAATAAATCAGAGAAAGAAAAAAAGATTTTCAAGGTTTTTTTTAAACTTACAAGTTTAAACTTACGAAACTGAATGTTTTGGAATCCATAATTTGCTTAAGAAAATGCTGTCTGCTCAATTTCGGTCAGCTGCTGTTTACGTATCTGCTATAAAAATTATCGTTTACGTACAACAAAGAAATATTTAGTGGTCACAAGTTTTATTTCGCCAATATTCAACGAAAATCTGCCCAATGCATTCATACGTATACCTAGTTATTACGAACTTAAGGACTAAAAAGGGTTTTCTTGTTGTTTGGGGAGATAGGATTAAACCTTAAGCAGCTATAGACGGACAAAACCAAAACGAAAAATGTTTCTTCTGTTTGACACATATTTACCGACATTTAAAGAGATACTTAACATGTTCATTTTTCATGTCTAAAACCACGAAAATTTGGAATCCTTACGAAATAACTTTTACAGTTTTGAAAGCCAGTTGCGTGCGCGGTTGAGCAAAAACATTGAAGATGCGTTGTTTTTGCAGTTTTGTTGGTTGTTTTCCTGTAATCTTGCAGAAGTAGCCTATTTGAGTTAAGTATGAATTAAATTGGGTCAACCATTACACCCGCTTGTAAACCAAATGTCAAAATTTCGGCCCAATCCGCCCAGAAAAGTTTTAAATCCACGCGAAACGCGCCCAGTTTTTGTACCTGGATGCACAGATTTCAGATTCAGCTGCACAGGGTGAAGATCAGTCTCAACTGTTTATGACGTCGTAGTATATTCTGTTTTTCGGATTGTTTGCATCAAATAGGAGTACGAAAAGTCTGATGCATATGGCTGATAGGCTAGTAATACCCTTTCCAATACCACAAAATCTTTAGTTTAAAGATTAGTTTAAAAATTAAATAGTTACCACAAGAGTTTTATTTACGTCACGGCCGCCAGCAGTACATGTATTCAGTGGTGAGATGCAGCCGGTTCGCACTGGTTTGATAGAACCGTCTCACGAAATTTTATGAGATCAGCGAACCGGTTAGCATTACTGGTTACTGTCAATGGACTTTTTGCAACAGAACCGACTGAAAAATATTACTTTTGTGATAGAACCGGCTAAAAGAAATTTGAATCCCACCACTGGATATACACGTATAATACAGGTGGTTATTGACAACAAACAGATTTCAATTCATTAATGAAAGTTAATTTAGGACGGGTTAGGCGTTTACAATGAACGGATGTGAAATGAGTTACATTTTCTGAAATGAGCAAGTCAAAAGTATGCTGTAAGATTATAGCAACAGAATCATATGAAAAGTTTGTGTATTTTAATACGTTTAAGCAAGGCATTTACCTGCCAATTTTGGGCCTAATGATAGAAATATGTACATGAATAACATAGACGTTTTTTGACAACAAAAATCCAAAATGCATTATTCTGCACAAGGTAAGCTATAGCGAAACATTTGACATATTTGAAAAAAATGGACATCTACTTTCATTTTGAACGCACTTTTGGCCCTGTATAATTGTCACACGCGCTATGGATTTCTTTTACACGCATTCGAACGCATTTGCAGTGTTTTAGGTATTTACACGTTTCACAAAAACAGTATAGGCAAGCTGGTAGGTTTTTGGCAGCTTTGAAGGTCACTGAATCCAGTAGAGGTCATGTACGTCGCTACCACTTTTTCTTGCGTCCAAGGGTTCGACTGCAACCAAAAGTAAAGTAAAAAGTATTCAAGAGCTTTTAACGAGTTTCTAAAAACATGGTTGCAAGAAAATTGATAGCGTAACCAAAATAGGGATCATTCTGCTAATTCATATCAGGAAAGCATATAAATTGATAACCGTATCTTTAAAGCTCCGATAACCTTTTGTACTTTATATTCTTCACATTATTGCGCTCAACGTATGCAAACATACATATATGGTACAAGCCTTATTACTAACACTTAAAATGTATTAGTATTAAATTTAAACCCTATTTGGACCGGCACATATATTTTAAGATATAAACAGAATGGCTTCTACGGAATTTTGACGCTATTTTTTGTTGTATGTATTAATTCAACGTTGTCATTTGTTGTTTGACTAGAGGTAAGATTCAAATGTCAGAATTCAAATACAACCTGGTGCTGGTGTAAGAATTTGGCAATAGCGACGTAAATACTTTTATAAATCTATCTAGAGTAGTGGTTTTTAACCGGTGGAAACTGTAGGCCTACTTGCGAAGGGAAATTGTATTAGGTAATGGTACCTACATTGCTATTTTAAGTTTTACTGGAATTTCCAAAGCGATTATTCAGACTGAAAGTTCAGTATTCTGCAATCGAATCAAGACCATTATTGGCAATGTACGGTATAAAAACATCATCATAAAATGACATAAGGGGGAGTTTGAACTTTGGTGATAGACTTTAGTGGGAAATAACACCAAAAACTTCAGAACCACTGTTCTAAGTCACTTAAATGCACAAGGTTTCGGTCGAACACGCTGATTACATGGAAATTAGTGCCTATAAACTTTCATTTTCACCACTACGAAACGTCACAAATCAACTAGCCAAATTGTTGTATTTATAAAATTCAAGCCATGTTGTCTGCAAAATAATAGAAGTTTAGCAAAGCTTCCACATTGTGAAAAAGATTTTGGTTTCTCATAATTGTTCACTCACATCAACAACACAAGGTTCAGTTGAATATGTCCACCAGAAAGGAGATTTCAGGTTCGTGCCGAAACTATTTAGTAGTGATGGGACGAGTACCCGGTACTCGTTATCGAACGATTTCAGCGGTATTGATACTCGTATTTGGTATCGAAATATTTTGTCTCAGTTTTCGATAACAACCTGCGAGTACCGAAAGCCGATTTATACCATAAGAATACGGGCAACTTTATGCCAATACTTGCTTCGGACAGCACAAAATTGGAAAAAAGTTCCGCCAGTTTACGTATATCTTTTTCGCTATCACGTGGAGATTACATTTTTCGGCATGTGTGTGTGCCCCCGACCATGGCAGATAAATTAGCCAATGATATACAACTAAGTACAACACCACACTTAAGTACTCGGTATCGATGGTATATACATGTGGTACTCGTACTCTGTACTCGCTTCAAAACCTGGTATCGTCCCATCACTACTATTTAGCCTTGTGGGTTCCGTGCATTACTAATTTAAACAAACATCTCTTTTTCCGCGGCTTTGGGATAAAGCCTTTCATCACCAACTTGTCGGTTCAGTTTAAAAGCAAAAAAACTCACTTGGATATAAATGAGATTAAGATTTTATTTGTAACGGCAGTCATGAAAAAACAGAAGTCAAGGTCATTACAAATAGCTCGCAGCGACATAAGAAATACTCGAATGTTAGTAGTGTGTGTTGGATAGAAGTTATCAAAGTGGACCGCTGCAGTAACTGGAGAGGCAAGGCAATATATAGGCAAAAGTCGAGAGCGACATCAAGTGGTTGAAATGCGTTTTTAGGAAGGTTTGAACGCCAGGTCCGTTCTGTTTGTACACTATAGCATTGGAAAACCACTTGGTCCGTATAAATAAATATCTCTATAAATTGACAAGAAAAAAAGTTTTTTTAGCACAGAAAAATTCACTTTTTAGTCATTCAAAAACGTTAAATCTAAAACTGCAGCCAAAAATTCACGTTTAAATGGTTAAGAAAACTAAAAATCAAGGTTGAAAATAGTAGTTTTTTTTGTAACATACAAGGGCAAGTCATTGTTTTCCAACACCTAAGTTACAAAGGCACACAGAAAGGACCTGAGTTATCAGATGAAACTCGTATGATCTTGTGTTGAACAGTTGAAACGGAGTAACATTGTACGTGGTAATGTGGGGTGAGTGCATATAGATATTTATGTACATCAGATACGTTACAAGTTATATAGATATTTGTACACAGGTAAAATGGCACGAAGGGTTAGCTGAGAACGGAGGCTGGTTTGGGATTCAGTTTTTGCTACGAAGATCAGACGTATTTCTTTGTAAAGCGTTGGTGTAAAGCGCCAAACTGTTTTTAATTAGACAGCATGTTTGGTCCTTGGTATATATTAGCATGCTACATACAACGCTTTAGCATACTTCATATCTTTATGCATTCGACTTAGTAGGGTTCCCCTTCATTCGTCTAAGTATTGACGGGCCTTGCTCATTTAGGGCGACGCTATCGTTAAGTGTCCTTTTCACATTCGCCAGGAACAATAAACCTAGGTTAATCCACCAACCGATTTTGTCCGGATTAGGCGAAGATCCGAATTAACTGAGTCCGGTTTAACCGAGGTTGACTGCAGTTAGAAAATGCACAATTTTAGTAAAGTTTTAATATTTTGTCCTTCGTAGGAAAAATATATTTTTGGTCTATCTTTCATCATTGGCGTTAACTGAAATGTGTGGAACCCAATCTTAGTTTGACGGTTAATCGTACTGTCCCGTGACTTGTAGCACGCTATATGATTGGCCGGGTGGACCGCATTCCTTGTAATAGGGTCACAAAATTTAAATAGGCTTTTGGCGCGGGTACGATTTTCTCATAGCATGCATACTTGCGTTACGAAAACTTCACGCTGAAAAGAAAAGCACTTTAAGTGTGAGAAGGGCTATACATATGATTTAAACATGCAAATTTCCACTCAAATCCAACACAAACAGCATTCTCCACACATGCACGCTTGTAACAGCCTAAAACGAGCTATAATGCGGCCAAATTGTAGCTATAATGCGGCCAAATTCTTTTAAACAGTTCCAAATCACATTTTTTACTAGTTTAAGCAATTTATGAATCGCTTCTCGTTCAAGGCTGTTTTTGCACTCGTGCATGCTTGCAGAGGACAAAAATGGTGAAATAACAACTCCACACAAACCATGCGGGATGAACGAGCAATAATATAAAGAGCGTGCCGAAATGGTGACTCAATGGGTTAAATGTGGCGGCAGGTTAGAAGTAGAAACCGCTCAAAGCTCGTCACTGCAGCAGCGGTGTCCGACCCGAGTCAGTGGTCCATGACGAAATTGTTTGTTTTTGTTTAAAAAAAGGTCATCGCAAAAGGCTTGTGGAAGACTGCAAGCAGGGCAGGCGGAGAGTCGAGCCTAGAAGAGCGTTTTGGTTTTTCTTTTCTTGTCCAGCGTCCTGAAGAAGCCATGCGGGAAGCGGCGATGCGTGAGGAGGAGCAAAGGGGAGGGTTGTTGGGGAGGGAGAAAAATAGGAGGAGGGGGAGGAAAAACAACAAAACGTAAATCAGTGTCGGGTGAGTGTATCACAATCTCAAATCATTGCTTTGCGGTCAAAAACCAGGCAAAAGTAACAAATTTTATGAACTCTTTTAACTAAGGATGTAATCAACTTGCACTAAATCTGCATCAAACGGTGTGAAAATGTTTAAACGTTGATATTTATATCAACGATTTAAAACGTATATTGTAACAAAATTGATGAACTTTACGATGCATTTTGAGGTTTTCCATAACAATAGTATCAGGTCAGTCCTTTGATGCTCTCAATAATTGGCTTTTGTGCCGCCAACATCTTAAATGGGTTAAAATTGAGAAGCAAGCCGAGTGGGTGCAACGGAATTATAAGCAAAAAACTGCTAAAGTTTAGGTATCAAATAATTTGTTGTAAAAACTTTTTACACTATTGAATACTAGTTGTGCAATAATTTTCAACTGTGGATAATCTACTTTTGGAAGATCATAGCAGGATCAAATCAGTTTTGTGAGCTCTTTTAAACCAGGCAGATTTATCACTAAGTGGAATTGGTAGTTATCAATAAAACATAAAAAGCATGCAAATCATTTTCCTGTAAACACGCCACAATGAATTGTTTTTCCGAGAAACAAACGAGGTTTTTTAAACACTAAAATGGCTTTCGTAAGTTACTGCGTACCCACAACACAATTTGTGTGTACACAGTAAATATATTGCTTGTATTGAATTACATTACTTTCAAACCACCTAGTTGCCGTGTTGTTAAAAACTTTCTGTAATCGAAACTTGTAATGCTTGGGACACCGGCTGTCGGCATAACGCCTTTGTCTATTAATGGGAATAAATTTTTTTTTTGGTTTAGGAGTTATGTAATGCCAAACAATTTTGGTTTCAAAGTCGCATTAACGCAATTAAATAGGTTCATTTAAAAAAAAACATATTACGACTTATGACGTTAGATGTATTTTTGTTTCGTCTAGCAAGTTGTCATTCATAGGCACTAAAGAAGGAACAGTTATTTCTAACCGTATGTCATATTAGCAGTTAAGCATTTCTTGGTACAAGCTAAGTTAAAAAACAAAATGGACTAAATTGGGGGTCACCAACGTTCGGGCACTCTTAATCACCCACTATGACGTAACAGAGCGCTTGACGTCACGCAAGACGGTGGCCTGGTTCGCAGAAGACGCTCAATTGAAACGGAAGCGTAGAACACGCATGCCTATGCAATCATGTTTCCATACCGTATAAACGTAAGCCACGCTTAATGCATGTTGCGGTATACGGTAGTTTGTATCGTACAGCGCAGGTAAACATTTTATCGATTGAGCATTGCCGATTAAGGCGAACAGTGGCAGTCTCACTGGCGGTTCGTTTTCGGTTTATCGATCGGTGCATACATTCAACACACAGCAAGCATTTGTATTACACGCTGTACGTTGTGAACACCGTGTTATCCTTGCCTGTTAAAAGGGTTATACTCATGTTAACATGGCGGTTATACACAGCGGGTTGATGTTTAGCAGTGGGTGTATTGAAAAGCCAAGTTCTACAGGACTTTGGCCTTTATTTATGAACTTACGCCAAACGGTTTAATATTTTGTATTGGACCGATATGTTCTTATGCCACTGTTTTCACTACTTAAACATAGCACTCATTGGGCAAATTTAGTCAAAGAGAACTTATTTCCCCAATGGTTTAAACCGGAATCACGAAATACAGTTCGATACCACAGTAATGCAATGAAGTGTGTTACGAGCTTTTTTCCAAAACAACCGCCACGTTAGGCTCTGTATTGTTTCATATATAATTGCGGACAGCCTTCATCACACCAAATTTCCTCTATAAACGCGGTCAATGTGGTTTGGTTAACCTTAAAATCGAAATATAGCGACAGGGTGAATTGCAAAGCCTATGTAAAAGCCACCAATGAAATGCATATAGTGTAGCATGTTTCTCGCAATACGGATTTTATTTACATGTCAAATGGCCGAGATCTCAAACATTAAGGGGAGTTTGTTTTTTTGTGTACAACTGCCTTTTTGAGTAAAAAACGCCAGACTAGGCTACTTTCTGTCATTAAAACTAGATGAAAATGAAAGAGTTGGACGTTAGGTATCACAAATCGTATGCGAATAAAACGGACATTGTCATTTAGGCAAATACATTTTTCCCAAGTTTGTTTTTCAAAAATGGCATATTGTTATATTTAGTAAAAAGGATGGAGTTTAGTTCCTTATAGGATTAACCAACAGTTTAGGATGTACCCAAACCTGACCTTTAGCTTGCCTACAGAGCTAGCTCTAAACAATTTATACAAACAGGATTTCCTTACTTGTCTCCTTTCTTCTCTTCGGCAAAACGTTGTTGTTGAAGTTCAAACTCCTGCCTTTCCTTTTCAAACTGACGTTGTTTCTCGTCAAGCTGGGCATAACCTTGCTCCAAATTCTTCTTCATCGCTTCGTGTCGCCTTGAAAGCTGAAACACAAGTTCACAATAGATAAGATATATATAAGTTTATAGAGCTCTTCTTTAACAAAAATACAATTGCCAGAAGAACTTGATATTATGCCTGGCAGCAATAGCTTATATATGTATAAGATATAGCTGCCTCAAGTTTGATGACTGTTACCGTTTTGTCCAAGTGTATCTATTGCCTGGCCCATAGTCCGAAATTTATAAACTTTAAAGTACAAACTACAAACCCTGCCCGAACCCGAAAAAAACGAAGCCTGAATTAGCCGGTAGACCTTCTAACACCATAACACAAATGACATCCAAAGTCGATTAGGGGGCGTAAAGAGCTGAACTTTTTATTTAGCGGCTATAAATGGGTTGAGTTGGGAAATAAGTTTTTAAAATTTTTACATTAGTAACTAATTTTTTGGGTTAGTTTTATTGAATTTTAAGTGCTAATACCTTACCCCGACCCTAATAGCCCTAACCGTGAGCATTTTTAGATATATAACCAATCGACTTTTGGTTGTCATTTGCGTTATGGTGTTAGTAGCTCTACCGAATTAGCCCCGAAAGTTGGTGAAGTGGCGACACAAATAAAAAAGATGTGAAGCCAGGCCCGAATTAGGCAGATTTTATTCAAACTTAAACCCGACTCGACCTCAAACTCTTGGTTGACCTATACACAAATCCATGAGGAGAAATTAATTTGTATGTTTCAATTGGCATGTACTGGTTTGTGAACTGTTTTTGAACTTATTTAAGGTTGTTTAGTTATCGTTACTTCTGCATCAAAACGGCTTCGTGCCTTTCGACTACAATTTGCCGGTAAAACGAAGGCTTGTGGTCCAAACGTTACGGGGCCAAACGAGAAAACCGACGTTTCATAGAAACAATAGCGAATAGAAAAATTCAAATAACAGAAGATTACAAAATATATTTGTATGTTTCATCGTGTTTATGGTAATTAATAGGTTGTTTCTGCAACAAACAACGTCCAAGAGGTCGACCCCTTAACAAGATGATACTTGGAACAAATAACGTAATTCAAATACGGTCAGCAAATAAATTCAACCATAGACTACACAAAATACAATAAGTGATCATTGCCAAATTGTATGTTCCGGCACGCGCTAATCAAGCTTATTTTACATCATGCACACAGTCACTGCATGAACCGCGTGTCTGGTATTAGTAAACACGTCATTAGAATCACTAGACACAGCATGCATTAAACGTAGACCGTAGACCGGTTAACAGTCTGTATACACGAAGTACGTGATATGTACACGAATATATTAGGAGGCGAATGAAATGGCTGCGACCTAATTACCTGCGCATTTGCTAATTTGCAGCAACGTTACCAAATGTCGGGAAAGCCCCTAAAACTAGGCCGGTAGATCTAGTACTGGGGGCAACGAGGCGTGACGAAGAATGTCATAACTCTCAAGGGAGTTTAAAAAAATGCTTGATAATGTATGAAGATCACTGCAGCGGAACAGAAAGTAATTCCAGCGCCACGCGAATATAAAAGACCCGTTTTTTGTATTTGGCATCCAAAATGCTTCGTAAATCAACACACCCTTTGCATTTTCCTTGAAAACGTTTATTCCAAAAGGTTGTGGTACTGCGTACTTAAATGCACATTATAATATCAATAATAAACTTAGGTTGGGAGTTTTACATTTTACTATACATATTTCACAGTACACCGACTTCAGCATGATATTACAGAGGTTCTTATCCTTTATTTGCGCTTGTACTCTTTGAGCTTAAAATATTACATGTTTACAACGACTGACAGAACTAAAAAACGTAAAAATCAGTACATACGTTTGCATAATGAACGTGTTAAATGCGTTCGAGTGGTAGCAAGTTCTTTCAAATTGAACAGTATATATTTGCAAGATACAAATCATACGAAAACTTGACTGTTTTAGCAAAGGGCCTGAACATATTTTACACTGATCTAAATCCAAGTTATTAAATTCGGGAGAAATTTTTGGCGACCACGGATTTGGGCCAATTGTGTTTAAAACAGCATTAAATGGTTCATAGAGGCGACATGAATGCTTGTTTAAAATTAAAGTCGGAAACTTTTTGAAGAGTTTGAAGAGCCGACTTTACAATTACCCTGGTCATATCTGGTCGCCCATTCTTCGCCGTTTCATAACCCAAGGTGAACCCTTATCATGAAATATAGTATTGTTGACAAAAACATTTATCCCGCTCAAACCGCAAATGAAACAACCCATCCGACGTTTCGACGTCTCATTCGGGCGTCTTTTAGTAAGGTAGCACACAACACAATCGCTATAGCACTAAACATGGCAATAAACCCTGTCATAAACTCCATTTGGCAAAACGCCCGAATAACTACTGACGCGTAAACTTGTACTGCACTTCTAATGTCGTTTGCGTTGTAAATTACCCAGTGCCCAAGTCGAAGCTTTTAAGTGAAATTTTAAACGACCTTGTGTAGAGTTACAAGTTTACACTACAGTGCAAAAATTCTATGGCGTGTTTTTTTAAGGTAGGTTTAGTTTTACGCTCTGAACAACTGTGTCATAAATTAAATACATAAGATTACCTAGAATCCAATATAGCTCAAAAAACTATCCCAGTTCACGGTTTCAAATGTAAACACAAGTAAAGACCGAACGGTTGCGTGGAAACAAGAGGCAGTTCGGTTCTTAGAAACCTGCTGACATGAATTGGTTGCTTAGCGTTCTGCAATGGCAGTGAAGGTCACACAGAATATTAGATCAATTTATCACAGCTATCAGTTCAGGTATAATATAAACACAGCTTTGTAAAACCTATTTGGGAAAGGGCATAGAAAAATGTATGCTGTGTCTTTACTCTGATAGCGTATAAATGTTTACTTCAAATCGTTGCAAATGTACACATTGACCACGTATAGCCCTTGTATAAGTGACTTTGGTGTAACAGTTCTATATCAACAAATTTTTACCGCATTTGCAGACACGTTTTTATAAATTGGGCACCTATTTCTCAATATGTCTAGAAACCACTGGAAAAAGTCACTAAACGAAAACTTTTTTTAACAAAACGTTACCACAACTAGAAATCTACAAGTGAAGAAAAACCGCTAAGTAGGTCGACATGTGCCTTTAAACTTTGCTAATGCAAGTAGTCTTAAGTGGATAGCGCAACATGACAAGTGCAAATGCATTTTAAGCACCTCAGCAGAAAGCAGTTTTTCCCTACAACAAGCAAACCCTTGTCAAAGACGCAAACACATTCCTCCACGCATGCACGATTAATCAATGTACTTTCACTACGCGAAGGGCCTTATTGCACGACCATAGCACCGGAAATGGATTGAAATTCGGGCAGTGGTTTCTTTGCTACTGCTGTACGTGTACATTGGCCACGCAAGCCAATTTGGAACGTTTTTTTACACTTGGTGTGATGGGCCAATCATGTATGGCAGTGGTTCCCAACCAGAGAGGAATTTACTTTAGGTTTTACATGTGGTTTGTAAATAGACACTTTAGCTCTGGGAATATTACCTGTAAAGTTGATAAAACGACCCAATTTAAAATGATCTTTGTATGGTTTAGCATCTACTATGTAGTACATTAGGGAGGAATGAAAATGTTTTGAATTTTGAAGGGAGGAATTTGTCAAAAGAGGTTGGGAACCACTGTTGTATGGCATAGGAGCTGGCTTGGCGGTTATTTTGTAAACATGCATAGTTTACTATGGCAATGCTATGTCACATTATACATAGGCAGGTGTATTACATTCTTTCCTCAAATCTGCCCTGGAGCATTTTTTAAGCCAACAAAAGGATGACTTTGTGATATAAAGCCCATAGTTGACTTGTGTAATGGTAAAACAGGTTGGTAAAGGTTTTAATGTAAACATGTAATAAGTTCTGACCAACTCAATGGGCTTCATTTGACATGTTTTATATCTTCAATGTACAAAAAGTATGTGTTTTACATCTTGATCTACCTCCAAAAAAGATTTGAATTGAATCCAGGCAATTATGAAACCCTAAACATTTGTTAAACCACACTGAGATTTACCACACCGCAGAAATCTGCAACTTTCCCAAATATATTCAGTTTGGGCCTTTAACTATGTACAGAAACACGCTTCCCATATTAAATGACTCTAACACTTTCTCTCTTGACAATCCTGACCAATTTAGGTAGTACAATACTTACATCAGCTTCGGAGTCCTGGAGTTTCTGCTTTTTCTCTTGGACTTTCATCCGGAAGACCTCTTCCATTTCGGTTTCCATCTTCTTCATCTTTTGCATGTGCTCCATCTTTTCTTCCTCCATTTGAGCAAGAGGACTCCTGACAAAAAAAGGAAACAGCTGTTGTGTTATGTTTGTATCACATTTAAAGTTGGAACCACCTCTGTAGGTAAGCTATGCATTGTCAGCTAATGCTAAGTTATAACCTACCGTTGCTTTAGTTAATAAATTCAAACCTGGACTTACAAAAAAGATACAAGTCAGTATTTTTTGCAACCCTTTTGTCGGTTTTGTTTCATATGGCGACGATAATAGAAACTGTCGAAACAGTGTGGTGTTTTTGCACCCAAATACTACTGGCTTGTAACTTTTTGCTTAAAATATTTAGAACTGTGCATTGTGTACCCAAGACGTCTGGTTTTAGGAAAATAGTATAAACTCCAAAACAAGGTTAAATTACATAGCCATTTTATAGTGATTTCAACAAACAGTAAATTAATCAACACTAACTAATGGAATGAAATATATGCACAAAACTTCCAACAACAAGTGTGCAACAGTTTTTAACTTTGCACAAACCAATCTTAGCTTACAGTTAGAGATTCCAAGAATAAAGAAAGTAAACTACACCAGTTTTTTCACACATACTAAGTTACACACAAAAAACAAAAGTGATTTGCAAAACAGAGGAGTACTATATCTATTTGTGACATTTTCCCATCCGCATACAGTCCAACACACAACAGCCAAATATATTGGTTACTGATGATTCACCAGCATAATAATAACATTGAGTGGTGGCTGGTACATCATCATTCAACAATCAAAAAACCACAACAACCCAATACTGTACAATTGATGACAATAACAGCACATTCCACATTTGACAGTATATTCAACCATCGGTAGCCAAGAAGTGTTCGTACAAAATATCACAGGACAATTTTATGTTATTTTTATTTTAGGCAAATTTATCATGAGGAAGAGATCAAATTCTTACTTTGTTTGTGTTTTCGTCCTGCCATCGTTCGTGGTGGTTGAAACACTGCTTAATTTTTTGCTTCTGTAGTTTTCATAATGAACGTTGTTGGTGACGTCTTTTAAGTCCTGCATATGTGTTCTGTTGAACAGAAAGCAAATGTTTTGATACAAAAATAAGTGTCAAACACTTTGGTCCTAGGATTATAAAGTATGAGATGGTATGAAAAATGTTGGTAAACAGTTAATAAGGTTGTGTATGTGGCAAAAAATACACAACACAGCTTACCGTATTAACATGTCACGGAGAACTGTGAAGTCGCAATGATCAATGTTCTCAACTGCAAAGAAAAATCTCATTGTAAAAAACAAATAAAATTCCGAAACCATTATGCCAAAAAGAAAAATTCGAATGCGCTTGATCTACACAAAAATTTTTCAAAAAATAGACATTTGTGTCATATTATTTCTTACATGACACATTTGCAAATTAGAAAGATAAACAGCCTGTGTAGAGCCATCTGTGCTCATAATTTTTGTAGCATATGGCTCTCCAGGCCTCATGGGTGTTTAAGAGGCAAACTAACATGCTTAAACTCAAGATTGGGAACGTACCTTCAGCGATGCCCCATGGATATTGACGACCTCGCACTCTACGTCCACCAACCTCCATCACTGTGTTGCTACCGACAACAGCAAATGGAACTCGGCTCTGTAAAATAGGCAAGTTTAATTGAACTGTTACAACGCATTACAGGTCGCTAAAATAAACAAGTTACAGCTCAATTATCACACTTTTGTGTCAGGTTGGTCATTTAGTTTTAAAGCAAATTAGACAGTGCACTTGAAAATTGGCCTTCCTATATATATATATATATATATGTTGCCAATCCTATGAATTGGGTATCCACACACATCATATGCCACACTTACAACATATGTACATAAGGTACCTAATTTTACCCACACCTGTGTACACATGAATTGGTAGCAGTACTAATAGGGCCCGATCATTTTTATGTTTGGATAGACAAATAAGACAAAACAGGCAGATGTGTAAAAGTTTTAGTCCTTACCTTGAGCTTTTTGTTTAATCTATTTTCTTCTTCATCGTCACATTCCGGGAACTCGTAGAGTTGGATTTGATGTTCTCTGATTTCTCTCATAATCTGGGACATTTGAAATACATTAAACATGATGAGTACAATGATTTTCAATGCATCTCTTTTTACAAGATAACACTATGTAAAAACAACACACCAAAAGTTAACCTAGGACAGTGCTTCTCAACCTGAAAGGAATTTATTTCAATTTTTACATGTGGTTTCTAAATAGATACTTAGGCTCTGGGAGTATGACCTGTGAAGCTGATAAAAGGCCCAACTTGAAATGAACTTTGTATGGTTTAGCATCTACTATGTAGTAGTTCAGGGAGGAATGAAAATGTTTTGAATTGTTAAGGGAGGAATTCATTGAGACTTTGAAATCACTGTCCTCTACACATTTTATAACATGTCATTTTAAATTCTGTTCAATAACAAGCTTTAAAAAGCACATAAATTTCAGCATAAATGTATATAAACAGATTGCAGAAGCATGTGTACATGTTTTTAAAAGAGGTTTGCAAAGAGACTTGGCCAACCTGTTGCTTGAATTTGAGGCATTCCTCAGGAGTCATTGTGTCAGCTTTGGCGATAAGAGGTATAATGTTGACTTTGTCATGGAGGTGCTTCATGAATTCAATATCGAGTGGCTTTAGGCTGAAAGTAGATTTAGTTTGAGTTACAAAATAAATACCTGCTGCTGCAATTTGTGCTAGTAGTGGGCAAAAAATACCTTTATCTGACCACAATGAAACACCCTTAACAGTGACCAAAATGTGAGAAAAACTTTTCTGGATGTGTAAATGTTAATTATTTGTATCTTGGCAAAGCATTTTATACAGTAAAAAACGTAATAATTGTCAATGGCAGACTATTGCTGTATAATTTTTACCATAATTTCATGAAAAATGTTTGTGCACCTAATGATTTTTAAACAAACAAATTCTTTCAAACAAAACATACCACATGTTCAAAAACGACCCAGTTTGATAAAAGTGTAGCAAAAATTTAAACCCATCTGCAAGTACTTTTTTGACGTACAGATAAATCCTAAAAAACACAGATTTAAAGATTTACTGACCCGTGTCCAGTAGGAGCTATAAAGTAAAGGCAACAATGCACACGATTGTCTGCAATCTTCGTTCTACTGACCATAGACTCAGCGTTTAAATAATCTTCAAATTTGCTTTCAATGTGTCCAATAACTGGTTGCCAACTACAAACAAAAGAATATGTTTGCTAATATTTTTCCATATTTGTAAAGTTTTAGTCAAAGTATCCATAGTAAGCAACTGTTTTACTAAAAGATTTACCAAATAATTTAAAAAAATATAGATTAAAATATTGGTTTGACAAGGAAGTACATGAACATGTTAGGGCTATGAAGGCAAAAACTACGATATATATATATCATGAGTTCATTGCACCACACAGCTATTTTCAAATTAGTTACGCATACCACAGGCATTTTTGAGGTCAATTTTTGCATAACTTCCTATATGTTTTTGTTTATTTCATAATGTATAGGTCAGTGCACTGCATCAATGAAAATCATTTGCATTCTTTTAAACTGGTCGCAATTTGGAATTGAGTGTTTTGTTAATATTAAGTGTAATTTAAGGTCACAAAACAAAACAGGTACAATCAATTAAAACCACTTCTAGTGAATGAAGTGACTGGCAAAGCACAGTCCAAAAATGGAGTAAATGCAGCACAATGAAATAATAAGAAACAATGATAACATGACCAGGAATAGTCAAAGCATGTCTGGCATTTCTACACTCTATATTTGGAAGACATTTCATCAGATTCAGCAAATTTGCTGTAGCATGACCCAGAACAAGACTTCCTTACATTTTGAAACATAACAGAAATGGAATTTATAAAACTCATCTCATCACTAAAAAGGGGTTTCAATACTGTTTTATATCGCGAAATAGCTCAATAAGATCAAAAGAGCCGTCAAGCCACAGCATACCCGGAAAACTTCAGGCACTGTGGCAGGTATCAAGGCTCAATAGCAGGAAATGAGACAGGTTGAAACCATTAGTCTTGTGTTTCAAGGCAAGGTTTTAAGACATTTTACAGTATATGAACAAAACAAAAATTATTTCTTATTACAAATAGCCATTCCAATGCTTTTGTCATATTTTTCATGTATATGTGTCAAATGCAACTTGTGTATAATGGACATGTTGTTGTGTGTTTAAACAGTAATTTAATATTCTCTGAATTTTTGACACTAGAATGTCAAGGGAGTTACAAAACAAACCTGTGAGACGCCCAACATGCTTACATAAATGCACAACTAAACTTTGTCAAACAGTCCATACATTTTAGGCTTACATTTTTAACAGCACTTATATTCATTTGAAATAAAGTTAGCTTAAATGAGAGTTCATATTAATACAGTAAAGATCATGAAAGCAGACAAAGGGTACATTTTTTCAAGCAAATATAACTGTCACAGGTATAATAGCAATGCAGCTTTGCAGACATTCACCAAGATAATCAATGACCGAATTCCTTCCCTGGGGCTAAAATATGCTGGCACTTTTATGGCAGGCTCTGTGGCTCAGATGACAAACTGCACAGTTTCATGGTAACAGAGCAGTTGGCATTTTAAAGGCCACAGCCGTAAGTATGTCATAACTATGCACAAAATGAAATGAAAATAGTTTTAAAGCTGAAGAGTTCTTTAAAAGTTCTGCTGCAGTTTGGCAGTAGAGTAAACAGTAGCAGAAACATTGAACTCACATAAGTAAACATTTGTTGGCCCACTTTAAGCAAACTTACTGGCAGAAGTAAATACACACAAGCAGCAAAAACAAACACACATATACTAACATGTCAATTAGATAAGTCAAAACCATTCAATCTGCACTTCTATAAATCACACAAAGACAACAAACAACCAAACACAAGGTTTCACAGTTAGGACAATTTGGGATTCTTTTTCATATGGCTGAAGTAGAATATAGAAATGATAACAATACTAACCAGTCACTGTTATCCACAGCATCACCAAACCCTGGTGTGTCGCATATTGTCAACCTTAAAGATACTCCATTTTCTTTGACCAATACTTTGGTAGTTTCAACCTGTTTCAACACATTGCACAATTATGTAAACAAAGTTAAGTTTCTACATATAGCCGAATTTGATTTCAAATATATTTGGGTTACTATTGCATGAATAATTCTTTGTCACTTTTACTGCCAAGCAAATGCAATACTTTTGCACATAAACAATACCTGAACAGTTTTCTTAATTCTGAAAGCAGGTCCTGGATATTCTTTAGAGTAAAGATCAGAAAGGAACAGGGAATTTATAAGAGTTGACTTTCCAAGACCTGATTCACCTGAAATGACATTTTTTTGTTAATAATTTCAAGCTTTTGGTGATTTTTTTAAATATATAGCAAAAGCACAAATTATGAATAAAAATTCATGCTATGTTGCTGTTTTACAAAGCCTTTCATGAAGTGGTATCATGTTGCAAAAAGTTTTAAAATTTATAAACATGAGAGTTAAAGAAACATTTTGTGCCAAAAGTATGTGCCTTTTTTGCTAAAAACGAAGAAGTAATGAGTTTGTATGACAGAAAATTAAGAAGCGAGTTGACTTACCCACAACCATGAGAGTAAATTCAAATCCTTGCTTCACTGATTTTCTGTACAGCTGATTTGGCAAGTTTGCAAATCCAACATAACTATCAAGCGACTTCGGCTGTTGCTGCAAATTTAACAAAAGACCGTTACAACACAAAATTACGTGGCAAGAGATTTAAGCAACTGTTTCATTTTACGTTTTGATACAATTTTTGTCATAAATATACTTACAGCTGTAATTGTTGAATTGAGGTGCACAGCAGGTCAGGTACATGAAAAATAAGAAAAAAATACAAAAAATTAGATAGAAAGAAAAATCCTTGTATGTATACACACACAAAACACAAACAATTGAGGCAGTCATAGCCTTGACTTTCAGTGAGGCATTAAACAGCCTTCTCTATTTTTTTCGCTAAATATATATTGTTTTTGATGAATTAAAAACAGTTACTTTTTATTCTTTGACATAGCCTATGTATAGTGAAAAGTGTTAAAAATTGTATTTTGTTATGTGGTACAACACAGCATTAAAATTTGAAACAGCCTGTTGAATGTTTTAAATAAAGTATTTTAATCGAATTTACCTCATAAAATTGAACTTGTTTAGAAAATAAAATCAAACAAATACACACCCATTTCACCGCTAAGCAATACCATGAGGGTTCAACAGAACTTGTGAGATTATTTGGTCTTCAGCCCTCACCAAGTTTATTCCAAGTGCACAATAATTTGAACTAGGTTATCCAGTTACTGCAGTGAACTACTTACAACACAACACACAACAGCTACTAAGTGACTTTCGTATAACACTAAACCGAAATAGGCATTAATCGTTAACGAATGATTACGTTTCCTTCCGTACTTAAGGAAGGCTATTAAAAGCTCACAAAACGTACACATAAAATAAGCGCTAAACTTGCCAACATTTTAAACGGCTATTTTACATATTTCACCAGTAAAAACATCAACATTGGCTGGTATAGTCGCCGTTATCCATAAACAACTGCTAATTAAACACGATCACTACAAATAAGAGTGAAATGCCAAACTGCCACTGGTTTTTCGGATGGTTGAGCATCATCGTAATCGTATGCATTTTAAAACAAACATATGTGAAGCAAGTAGCCCAATGGCGCCCTCTAAAAAATGCGACAGGCAACGCCCTCTTTATGTCAGGATTTATTGATTGCGGTTCTGCAATAAATGTCAGGATAACTTTAAGATTTTTTGTGTTCGGTTCTTGCAATAATAATTGTTAATTTTTATCTCAATACGACTTGCTTGCAAACGCCAGCTCTGTGTGTAGCCTACGCTCTACATAGTCTTTACTAGACCTACCATAAAGTCCTCTTTTTAGACAACAATGTCCTTATTTTCAACAAAAAGCAAGTTATCCTCTGAGGACAATAAAAATCGCCCAAATGGCCTCCTTTTTCGATTTTCTGTAGACCTATTGCTAAATATCTCATAAACAAGAATTTGGCCTTTTAACAACAGCCAAAAATAGACTACACTCTCAACAACACCACCCGATGTTTAGTGTGAGTTATAACTTGTGATATAATTGAATGACCAATCTCAGGGACAACTAAAGATGTTTTGGAGGGTAGGAAAAACTATCTGTCACAAAACTATAATTAGCCACTGGCTTCGTTTGGGGTCAACTTATGCAAATTACAGGCCTTTTGACTCGACACGACTAACGCTAAAAGATAGCCTGAACCACAGGTTGTTAGAAGAAATCGACTGATGACTAGCGACTTTGTATTGTCTTACGAGGTTAATAATTACCAGAAGCACCTCAAGGTTGTATCAGAGTTGCAAGCGGGCCCGAAATCTGAGCCTGAAGCCCGGCCCGAACCCGAAACGTTTTTGCAAAGCCCGTTTAGGCGCGAAATTTTGATTGACAGGCATTTTCACGAAAGCCTTGCAACAAAGGATGAGCAAGAAAAAAGAGAAAGACAACAAACACAATGAACAATAGTAGACAATGGGGAAAACAATACGTTTTAGAGGAGGGTGGGCATTAAGTCAAAGCCAGAGAATTGTTACTTAGCTGAGTGATTTTATTTAAAAAACAATGGCGGACACGGAACGTAAAGTCAAGTCCGTTTTCTCACAAATACCTAAGCCCGAACCCGGCCCAACTTGCAACGCTGGGTTGTATTGTTTATGTGGGAAAAAAATTCTGATAGTGTTTAAATGAGATCACAAAAAGCACACCGTGACTCGAATTTGTTTATTAGGGAAACAGTAAAAAGATGCGACGCCATGGTAATCTATACTTTCTACGGTGAAATAAAATGTAAAGCACTGTATTGTAAAGTCGTACGGTATAACCAGCATTTTGTGGTAATTATCTCCTGGAAACAGGACCACCATATCCACTTGAGGTGACTAAATATCGAAAAGTTTCGATTTATAATTATGGCACAAAAAACTTTTTTTTGAATGGCGGAATTTGTGGTCAAAACAAGCTTACATACAAAGCTTGTGAAAGCCTCAAAGTTAAACAGTTCGCTTTCTTTTTAGGAAAGATAATATATTTCCACCCTAAAAGCCAGGCGGACTGTTATTTTACAAGTAAGGCATCGACCAACAAATTGTGTAGTAGGCCTACAGACTTAATGCGAAGTCGTCTTAAGGTTAAACGTATTTGGTTTTGGGAAATGTGCGACAGCATATGAACACAGATGATATACAAGTAACAACTGTTGTTGGGTAAAAACTGAATCCTACTCGAAAATCGGGCAAACACCAGTCAAAAAAATGAAAAAGATGAATATAGCCTACACTAAACCTCGGTCAAACCGCGCTAAGGCTTTAACTAATCGACATCGGTTTATCCGGATCTTCACGTAACAAGGACAAAATTTTTGGTCCAAACGAGTCCGAATTAACCGAGGTTCACTGTATTTTGTGACATTCTTTGAAAATCAAGAGGCATCAAAACCCATGAAGATGATGTTACCATCTCTACTGTTGGTGCACTTGTGTGATAGTAAGTGTTGTACAAATTTTTTGCGTGTCATTTTTTCAAGTATATACGTCCGCTAAAAATTATTTTCCGCAAAATAATTTAATGTGTCACGTTTAAGCACTATTTATCGGTTATAAAACGGGAGGCAGGTGGTTTTAATGACACTGCGCCTTTTGCAAGGGGCAACAGGATGTAAAAAATGTTCAATCGATAGACAGGGTAAAAAGTGAGTTCTATAGCTGCAAGGTGTAGCCGTTTTTGTGTGAGTACTACTGTAGAGGATACTAAGAAAATCCAATAGATATCAATTACAAACAGGACTGTACCAAGATACAGGTCAAATAGTTCGTTGAAAAACGAAAAAAGAATTCAATTTTATCCAAAGTTCGCGCACTTGCTTTGGAGAAATAAGTAAATAGATGGTTTTGGGGTCTGTTTTACGAGAAAAAATACATGTGAATTTATATTCTATGTTTAAGGTCTGCAAAATTAAAACAAACCTGTCGGCAAGGATAAACTTTTTTGTGACAGAGAAACACCCCAGCAGCTTGAATCAGCGATTCTGCTGGTTTTTGCTTGGCGATATGGAAGCAACAACGCGCAAATGATAAAAACACGGTTGATTTACAACTCTATCCGCTGAGAAAGAGAAAAAAAAACACAAGGTCCACAGGAAAATGACCGAGCCATCAGGAAATATGGCAGCCAAAGAAACAGTGACAAGTCAAAAAAATTACAAGAAAAAGTATGAAGTGGTCTCGTACGGTTGTCGATAGCCCGGAACGGTAGCAGGCTTTATGTCATGGAGAAATTAGGAATGCGCATCACAGGTTGATCTCATCTCATTTCGAAGTTCTGTCTCGAGTTTTGGGATCGGCCCTGGACTTGGCGGCTGCGTTGGCGGCGGCGACGAAGCGTGTCGGCACCTGACCAATCAGAAACGAGCATTTTTAACAAGACATTAAAATTTTGTTAGCGATTGTTGGTATTACAGAATTGATGTTAAATAACAGATTCAGAAATAGGCGCAATAAAGTCAAAAAAATACTACATTTTGCCATAAAAAAAAGTCATTTAAACATGATAAAAATTGAAACACTCAAAATTATAAACCCAAACAAAATCTGTGTAAATATCAGTTATGAGGCAGGGACAAAAATCGCAACTGTTACTTTCAAACCAAAATTAATTCAGTATAAATTTTAATCAATAGAAAGGTAGGAATGCAACAGTTAATTTCAAACCAAAATAAATTATGTTTAATTTTAATCAATAGAAAGGTAGGAATAAAAATTGTAACAATAAAGTTTACACGAAACCAAATTCAAATTTTAATCAATAGAAAAGGTATCCGCTTTAGACCAATCCACTAAACCTAAAATAGTATTGCAGAGAAAACTTACCTGGTAGTTGCTTGTGTTTAGGAAGACGTGGATTATTGCTGGGAGTAACATTACTGCACACTTTAATAAAACCAGCCATGAGAAGGATGAGAGCTAAACCCATAAGAGCCACAGCCCACCAATATTCCTACATAATGAAAACACAAGTATACGTCAACTGTATGTTTTTTTTCTCAATAAAAATTTAAGGTTTAATTGTATGTATTCAAACAATACATTGAAGTGGTTATCTCACACCACTGTAACAAGAGCATGAATGTTATGCTGCAGACAGTGCACACTGTTTCGACCTATAAGGTCTCATCAGTGCAGCTGGTGACGAGAGATCGGCCGCATTGGCTAGTGTAGCCATCCAACGGCACTCCAGTTTGTTGGGAGCAACAGGGTACAACCCCATGCATCACCTGTGCACTGTCTGCAGCTTATCATTTATTGGCTCACATGCTTTTACATGAATGTTATGATCTTGAAAAACGTTGATAAAAAAACAAAAAATGAACAGAAAGTTTGCAGGAGTAAAAAGACACTGGTATTTGGCAAATGGAATGGATTTAAAACTTCAGCACCACCAAGTTCGATTATTGTTAAATACACGCTTTTTGTTATTTTATTTACAATTACAGACTGGGCCAATCACATTCAAGGAAGGCTTTATGAACGAAATTAAAAACGTTTTTTTTATACATAAACAAACCGCACTGCATGTACTGTATGCAATGATTAGCGGTTAGTAAACAGGGTTGTTCGTGGTCAAGTTTAGAGATTTACATGTTACGTCCATAATAATCTATCACAAAAATGTCTAATCATAACCACTTACCACAATCCAGTTTTTGATGGTGCTGTAAAGCTCCGGATTAAAAATCGCCTTCTTCAGTCGTGACAAGGGTCCATCGGCGTCTACAAGCCTGCACTTCGAGAATACGTCACAATATCCTGAAACAATGACGTCACGAGGTGATTACGCGTCAAAACATCACGTGACATCCGCCCCAGCGGCAAAGCACTTTATAACGCGTGGGCCGGCCTAATAGCGTTAAGTCATACGCGGGCTGTGTTTAAAGTAGTATTTCTAAAAGTCATATGACTGTGACATCATAAGTGCCTCTTTGTTCATTATTATTGCGCATGAGACAAGCTTGTTTGAATAAAGCTTTGATAAACTAATCGTTTTGACGTGACATGCTAAAACTAGTTAATATTCTAAGTAGGAATTTTAAATTAGTTTACACGTGTAACAACACTTTATCCCCGAAAACTCTATTACAGTAAAAGTATTACGAACAAAGTACACATGTATATTCAAAAATGGTGAGAAAAGTGTCAGTAGACTAACAGTTCAGAATATTTAGCTTATTGGACAGGTCTGGTTGTGTCTGATAAAAATTGAAATCCAACATCTGAATAATTTAAACCTAGTCTCATAACTTCTAAGCACAGAATAATAGGTGTCAACAACCCATTAGAAAAGGTTTGCGATGGGATTCAAACCCACGATAGATGACCTTTTACCAACCCATCAGTAGAAGATTCGTTTTTTTTTTCTAGTGCCAACGAAAGTGTGCAGCCATTGGTTCAGCCAAGAGCCTGATTTTTTAACGTAATTGTCTTTAAACAGAGTTGTATGGAGCCCAGGAATTAGGGAGCCAAGTCCAAAAGTAAAAGCCCGAACTCGGCCCGAAACCGATTTTGTTAAAATAAATCCCTAACTGGGCCCAAAGTTAGATTTACCGATCAATTATGATACAAATTTACTTGAGTATAAGGTAAGGCCCCAAACAAGCCTTTTTATTGAAACTTATGCCTGAACCCGACCCGACTAATAACTCTAATTTAAAGACCAGATTGATTCAGTATATCAATATTCTTGTTTCATGTACAGCTTACAGTGCGATACGCATGTGCCTTTGTTGTTAGTTATATTCACAGGGAACATCAAAAAGGTTTCCTTATTAAAACGTACCGCTAGGCGAGCCACAAACGTAATTAGAATTTGATTGGGGTGTGTTTTGCCTGCAGGCCATCGTTGCCATTTATAGGTGCAACATTATCGATTAAACGGTCAATACAAGACGAACTGATCGAATAAAACCTAGATAGACTTACCGTTGTACGTGTCACAGGCAGATCCGGGTTGTAGGAATATAACACTGCCATTAAACTCTGCAGAGAAGGTAGGGTCTCCCATACTTTTGCAGCTGTTCTCGTCGCCTATAAACAGATGTATATATATATATACATAACTTAATTTAGATTTTTCAAACTGACGTGGTAATTTTTGAAAAATATTCCTGATTTTCAGACAAAAATACAAAAAATACATGCACAAAAAATCCGTTTATCCGCTTAAGCCTTTAAGGCAAGTTATTTCGATTCAAAAAAGGTACTATGCGTTGGTTGATATTCTTTCTTACTTACCTATTCGTTGACAGCAGGTATGGCAGAGAACAGAACGATCTTTTTCGTCGGCAGGAACTGTGCAAGAGCATGGTTCCAAACCAGGGTGTTTTCTACATATTGATCCCGAGCATTCCTGCGAAAATACACACGATTGCTTGAGCTACAAAATACCTCTAAACGATACTTTCGTACAAGGTACGCAAGACCTAACGAAGGCAATGCAACAAATCAAGCCTATCATTATAATGATGGTATACCACACATTAAAAGGCATGGACAAGAAAAATCTAGCCTGCGGTGGGATTCGAACCCACAAAAGGAGCTTTTTAGGGACTCGCTTTACCAACTAAGCAAGACACACTCAGTGATGTGACTGTCGAAAGTCGTAGGCGCTGCTGCCTGCCTCATATGCTGAGCTTGTCATCTTAGTAGTAGGGGATCGCCAGTTTGACCATAAATCCGTTAAAATGGACATAAATTCAATACTGGGATCAGGCCTGATTGTTACGAGCTTGGGAACTGCTCGAACTTCAACGTAACAGGTCATATGCTTAGAATGTACAATAAACAAGGGTTGTACCTATCGCGTACATAAAATACTGACTTGTATTAACATTACTTACCCCATTCACACATATCTGTGTCTTGTGGTTACATTCAATCGGTGAACTTCCGTTGCTTTTTGCCACAGCTTCAGGACAAGACGCATTTTTGCCAGTGAACATCGGATAAATACAATTAAGGAGAAATTATAAAGGATTACATAATATCCGACTAAACGACTTAGTACACTTCATAGCATGTTTATAATCATTTTTAACTGTGTCTAACGGGGTTTAGCGGCTAAAAAATTAATGTAAACAAATTTCTCAACATATTGAGACATTAAATCGGTTTAACATAAAAAAGTATTTTTATGCATATAAGACCAAAAAAGTTTCTTAAATTTTTTTTTTCGAATAAAAAAAAACAAAAAAAAATCTCTTAAAAACATAAAATTTTCTCGTGAAACATTTTCTTTAATAGCTCTACCTATCAAACAGATTCTTATTCAAACACCAGTAAGGTGCAACAACAGTGATATTGCAAAGGATATGCGCAAACTTGTGCTAACTGGCATTCACTCTGCGCAGCACATTCATGCGATGAATCACGAAATCCACAAGTAGTTGGATCGCAACATGGTCCCTGTGTTAAACTGAAAAGCAAAATCACAAGTTACACATTATACAATATCGTTGCCATATTTTCTTTGCCAAAAATGTGGAGGTTTTTATAAAATGCTGGTGCATTTAAAATTGACTATCGCACTGTTGCGACATATTGAGTTTCATGTGTCGTTTCATTTCCGTTCCTTCATTGCAAAAATAATAAATTCTTATGGGGTGTCTTCGAAAGACAATATTGTTTTCTCAAATTGGACAATTTGTTGAATTTTTCTAGACAATTAAACCAGATCATAGCACCTTTAGTCGTTTTACGGTTGGGAACCGAATATTTTTCATTTAAAGCTCACTAATATGGGTATCGGTTTAACGTAAAGATTCAGCAACGTTTATAGGAAACTTTATGTTGATAGGTACTGAAGATCTAATCAAATTATACACGTACCAATTACCTACATCGACCGATTGTGTTTTGGGCAAAAGTTTTTTTACTCTCATTTAATAGGTATAAGGTACTTTCATGCTGATAAGCTAACGTTTACCTGCACTGCGCCGCAGCCTTTAGTTTGCATCGCATCGTTCTGTCTTCGTAGTCGGCAGGATTACAGCAAGTGTCGCCCAGTGCAACACAAGTATCAGTGTAACCACAATCACAGTCTTCATCTTGATCGATGATGTTATTTCCGCAGACAGGTTGGTTTGATGCTGCAAAGTAAAAACATATGTTCAAAAAATTTTACTTTTTTTCGTGGTGGTGTTATGTCTGAAAGAAATACTTTTTGTGTTGTAATAAGTTGTTTAACAAATGTTGCACTAAATCTCATGCTTAAGAAAAAAATGAAAAGTTTTAAAACGTAAGAAATACTCCCCTTTTTTGGGATATGCTTGCAGTATGTTTTGCAATGGTCAAAAGAATAAGTAGGAAAATGATTTTTTGCCTTATTATTAATTAAATAACTAACTGATAAATGCTTCAAATAGTGTGTTTGGTTTACGGAACTGATATTGAAAAAATAACAGCATGTCATTAGGTTCAAAATTTGGGTTATAGTTTCAACATTATAAATAAATTATGAATCAACCTTGCAAGTATGGCAACAAAACTAAAAATAAACACGAACCCGTCTTATAAATTAAATCGTAAAAAATACCCAAAGCCTAATTACGTTCCCAAAAATATACAAATTACTGTACTATATTGCAAGTAGTCAGAAGTTGGGCCATGTGACCGATGGTATCAATGCAACAAGCAAGAGAGTGTTCTCCCATGTCCCATACGCTAACGTCTGTACTTGTGCTACATTCAAATAACCCTGCCTGGTGAATTATTAATCACACGAGCCTTACGTGACGTTGTGCTGCTACCTAACAATGTAACCCGTGCAACCTACACACAAGGGCAGGAAATGTCAGCGAAAAGGCAAAGTGACGCTGTGTGAAGAAGGTATTATGTATTCATAGGCAAGAAAAGTAGCCCAAATGGCTCAGAGGTTACTGTAACACCCTTGAAAAGTTGTACCTGGTTTAATTTAAAGATTTTTGTTTTTTGGACAATTAACTTGCAGAAATTACACTTTAATCGAGCTAAACCGGTATTTTTTTGGGTGAAATCAATAAAACTTACACCTATATACATTGTTTTGTATGTTTTAACTTGAGTAAAGACGTTGTGGGCAAATGAGAGTGGGCTATCAAAATGCATTTCAAGAGGAATTTGTTTGCACTGAAACAGTATGTTATATACTGGACATAAAAAACACAAAGTCATTGAATACTAAAAACGCTTGGCTTGAGCATCCTAATACCGCAAAACAATTCTATGTCTCTCAGTAAATTAGGGTCATTGTGACTTGTAAGTCTCGTTTTTGGGGGGCCTGGTTTGAAAAATAAAGCTTGGTTTAATACGACAAGTAGAGTAAAAACACTTGCCATAGTGTAGTGCTCAACATCCACACCATTTTTTTCTCTCGAGAACCTTTCAAAATTGGTGCTACCATTCTTTGCACCCTCGTGATTCATGCAACAACTAATCGGCATTTTGGACGGTTTACAGACGTGAAATAAAAACGTGTAGTTTGAAAAAACACAGAAAAGAAATTTGGACAAAACTTGAAGTACAAATTATTTGTAATCTTGTAAGGCTTTAACTAATCGACATTCCGGATCACCGCTTAATCCAGACAAAATTTTTGATCCAGGGTGTATGAAATGCAGACATTCCAACTGTTACACCTAATTTTTGTGAATCCCTATGCACTGCTGTGTATTGATGCAGCCCTTGTGGCTGTTGTGTTACGCACCACAGTTAAAAGCGCTGGCATACAGAACAGCTACTTGCATATTTTTCAGCAACACGATTACAAAACAGAAAAAAATTCCGAACAGAGAATACTTACGGACAAAGCAGTTATCCTTCTTGGCTTCCAGCACACGGCTCATGTTCCTCACACTGCAGGGAGAGAATACAGTGTTGAAGGGGTCGTTTCCTGATGTGGCACGAGCAAACATGATGTAATTGCCTTTCTGCTTCTCTGTACTTACTCGTGATTCGCCAGGAGTGCAGTCTAACCCACTGTCGTGCTGTTGCAATAAGCATTTATGTCAAGCAATATTTTAAGGAGTTTATTTGAATAAGGAATTGAAGACGCCTGTTAGGCGGAATATGTATATTTCATTTAAATTCATTGACTGATCATGTTACTTGGAAAATATTTTCCATTCTTAGTTAAGTAACAGTAAGCAGTCGGTTAAAGGTTTGTGATCGAGTGGGAAAGAAATATAACTTCTAATTTCTTTTTAGTTGTTTTTTTTCTTTTCTTTTTAACAGTTAAAAAAACATTAAGCGTATACATGTTAAGTGAAAGACATTGGATATAATTTGTTATTTGTCATGTCGTACGGACGAGTTCTTATACACCATGTAGAAAATGCGACAAGCAAAAGTCTACAAACGTAAGGTCTTTCACCGAACGGTAATTAGGTAGGAGTTTAAGTCGTTAAAAGCGTCTGAACGATAGGTGACAGACAATGTTTATAATTGGTTAATATGGTCAAATTCTTTCAGAATGTGCATAAAAATCGGCAAGCAAAAGTAAAAAAAAACGGGCCTTTCATAGCCCCGTAATTAAGTTGAAGTTAAACGGATTTGTTTAAAGTCATTCCAGCAGTTTTTTTTCTGCTAAAAATCACAGAACAACTTGACAACCACAAGGCGTCTGGACTTTAGGTTATTGAAAACCAATTGGTCTCGTTCCAACCGTCACAATACTGGCTTCACGTTACATAAAAGGGCAGCCAGCGAAAATATATACAAGTTACAAAAAATAACCATCCTTATGACTTCAATACCCTACTAAGCAACTATGAAAGTCTGGTCTTAACAAAATAAACATTAAATTTCATTGTGGTCTCGGCCTGATAAAGCGCAGCGCACATTGAAACGAGTACGGAGCATCTATATATAATTTACAACTGTGGTAGAAGTAGCGTTTCAACATAGTTTATAGGAACGTACCGGTGATCCAAAGTTATGCCCAAGTTCATGGGCAAAGGTGATGTGGGTTACTTTAGCTGGCATAATGGACCCATAGTTTTTGAAGGTCACCAATCCTGTGTTAAGTGATTTTGATGAGCCGTCTGTGTAGGTCTTGTATCGTTCGCATATACCACCGCTGGTGCCTGTAAAGAATATTGGGCAATAAGTGTTATTGCTTTATCGGTGTGTATGTTTGTAGTGCTGGTTTTACATTTTTTATGTTTCCCCTAATTTGAAGAAAATTGAAAAGTGACAGAATCGAATTGATTGTTTCAATAATACAACAAATAAAGTATGAAAATTCTTAATGGAGTATTTTAGTTACTTTTAAAATTTTACATTTTGGGGGCCTGTGAGTGAACCACTGGGTCATTTGGGGTCAAACTTTACGAGGATAAACTTTGGATAACTAACTAACTAACATGTAATTTTAGATAGGTTTGAAGGGCTCTTTTTTGACCAAACAGTTAAAACAAACCAGCATTAGACCAAAAAAATTAACAAAAAAAAACTTTGTCGTTACCTCCTGTGGATCCGACCCAAGCTAGACCCAAAACTCCGTTATCGAAATCTCGGTTGGTGAAAACGTATGCGAGGCAATAATCGTTATGGTTAGCAAGGGAAACAATGTCCAAAAATTTTTCCACACCAATATTGGGGCTCTTGAACGGGTCATCATCTTTTGATGTGTCGTTAATCTGGAATGCAATATACCTTTGTAGAGTTTGTAAATGCAAGAGCTGGTTTTATTGCAACTACTGGTACTGTGTAAAGCAGTGGTCTCAAACTTATATGAATCGCATACTACCTGACAACTTTTTCTATCGCTGCGTACCACTAAACCCTGTTTGAATGGATAGACCAAGAAATAGGCCCACTTCTCAACCTGGCTAGCATAATTAGAAATTTCAAAGAATGTCCAAAACAAAAGTTTCACCCAAACCAGGGCTGATCAGTTGGGTCAGTTGGAGCACAGTTTGAGAACCACTGTGTAAAGCTTTTTTTAATAAACAGGTATCCACATTTTTTTGCCTTAGTCTTAAATCAATAGGAATAAATGTTGAAAATAAGAAGTTTCTTGCACAAAGAAAAATAATTACCAGAAACACCAATAACAATGTTTACAAAAACAGGGTCCATTCAACCAAAAAATAAATACAATACTCCTTTATTTCAAAAAAATGAAATCATAAATTCTGGTCCAAAAAATTGAAAACACACCACCACAAGTTTTTTTAGTTGAAAATTAACAACAGGCAGTTAACAAGGTATGTAGAGTCATAAAAGTAGGGCATTGATGTCCATAAAAACAGTTCTATTCAGTTCTACTTTCAGTTTGAAAATTGTACATGTGTAAATAAATTTTAAAGTCTCAGTATAATGCCACTGACATTTGTCGAATATAATGCCACTGACATTTGTCGAATATAATGCAACTGACATTTGAAGAATAACTCTAGAAAAAATGCTTACATTTTAATGCCACCACAAATTACATATTTAGGTGGTTTACTGTGTAAAAAAAATCAAAAAAATCACAGTTAATGGCCTGGGATGGTATATTTCAAAATACAACTTGAACAACCAAAGTTAAAAAAATATGCAATAATTCAAAAATACAGACACAATCATGCAAACATCCAAATACAACCATAACAAGAATTGAATGTACAAGCAATGAGTACTTAACCCCATGTTAGATGCCAACAAACTTAAAAAAAACAAAACACCTAAAAGGCTTTTCCTTAAAAAGTGACATTAATTTTCCTAATTAATAACAACACTCTACTTACCCTTAATCTCTGAACCATAAAATTGATGCCTTGGATATTTTCATTGTCAGATGTTAAAAATGTGGTGTCTGTGTAGATTTTGTTCACAGCTTTGACATGTTCCGCAATCTTACTAATGATTAGATCTCTTGATGGAAACTCGTTGAAAAAGATATGGTCTGTTTGTATGAAAAGCAGGCAGGTCTTCTTATTTTGATTAACAGCTCTCCTGTGCCGAGAATGTGCCATATTGTCATCATAGCCCTGTGAAATATATTTGTTACAGAATTTCACATTCTGTTTTATTTGTAAGCTAAAAAGTGGGATTGATTTGGAAGTTTCTTAAATACAATGTACTTAAGACTCTATAATAATTTATTTAAAACAATAATTCATTCTTAATCAACCTTATTCAAATAGAATCAAACAAAAAAAATTAAATGAAGACTAAACAAACTGAAGCAAAAAGTACCACAAAAGATCGGAATGCAATTATTGCTGCGCTTTACTAACACCAGATTGTAATGAATTTACTTAACAAGAAAGTGGTTGTTTTTAAAGGTTGTGAAACAATGCTATGGGGCCTTGGCATTAACTTGTCATCACCATACCTACTGATAAAACAATGGTGGCTGCACCAAGTGGAAAAAAACAATATGATAAATCAGGCACATTAGGGTAGAAACAGAAACCAGAGCACTTGCAACAATCACTGTGGGCCATACAGAAAATGGACATAGCCTACGGAAAAAAAGAGTCGGCATAATTGCAGTTTGTAAACCAAGGCGCAACCTATATTGCTCTTTACTGAAGATTTTATTTAAATCCTATATTTTAACCAACAACCTATAAATCTAGCTTGTGTTAACTGGTTCTAGGTGAGACAGTTGGACATCGTCAAACAATGTCCATACACAATTGTGACACCAAATTGAGAGGTATTTAATTTATGTAACGGTTTTGTGCTGCCTTTTAACTAACTGTGATTGGTTTTGATTGATGGCATCTGTTGGTAACTTAAAAATGTGCAAACACGCAGTATACTTCCATGAAAACTAACAGAAAACAAGTCAGTATTAAGTACAACATTTCCACCTGGATATCGGACCTTTTCATTTCTTGTGGCTTTTATTTTTTGTTACTTAAGATTGGATAGGTTTAAATTTTGATTTACAATTATGAGAAGATTGTCATTGCAATTTTTACCCTTTCAAGTGATGAGTTTTGGAAATTGAACATCCTTCGTCGTACGTCTGATTTGGAAGCACCACAGTGGGAATGTTTTCCAGATCTGTAAACAATATCAGAGTGAAAACCATTCAGCACACTGTGAAAAGGGCATCAACATGCATAATTCATTTCCTCAATGTCAAACACATTCCAGGGGGATTTTTATAACTTGTATACAGTACTGACAAATAATATCCCGTTAAAATGTAGTTTAAAGTGTTCTTAACTGTTAAACAAGGGGCTGGCACAGATCTGTGTCAACTAATTGTTATTCTCTTACAAAGAAATGTCCCAAGAAATCTGATAGTTTGGACCAGTTTCACAAATTTGTGATTCAACTGGTGTGATGCTAAGCAAAATACTAGTTGTTTTTTAAGAAGTTGCATTTTTGCTGACGCTTTGCCCACCAGAACAGTAGGGCTTTTTCAGAGCAATTCTGGATGGCAGTTCTTAACAAACAACTGGTATACCAACATTGCAACTGGTATTTTGTTGAGCGTCACACCAGTTAAAAGACAAATTTCTTAAATATGCAACCTGGTGGACGAAACACTTGTTGGGCTTGAACTAAATTGTCATTAAGTCAAAAAAAACAAAAACATTGTAAATCCAATTGATTAGCTCATGAGGGATTTATGGCGAGCATAATGCAATTAAGCAGTTGAAAGAAGAAAACAAACTAACAACTTACAGAGAAGGGTGTGTAATTGCATCTTCATGATAAATAACAGAGTGTCCTCTGTAACCGGCCATCGGTGATTGGCCTCGACTGCCTCCAAAAAACTGGTGGGTTTCTTCCACATAATACTTTCCACGATCCGGTTCATGGATAACGCCACGGAATATACCATTGATAATGCTACCGTGTACAAAGCTGTTCTTTTGGCCTGCATAAATGTAAGTTAAAGCAGGTTATGAATTTATTCAAATGCAAGAATCTCCTTTGGTGGCAGTACCATATAAGGATCCATGGTAAATATGAGATATGTTCACATCAATCTGGTTACCATCGCTGTTTTCTACAATTAGGTCGGGATGAAAAATTGTATCATCATGAACAAGCCGGATATTAAAATTTCTAAAAAATAAAAAAGGAGATGTTATATTTTAAACCAACAGATACAAAAAAAGATATATTTCAAGCAGATGTATAGGTAAATAAACATAGGAAAAAATTCACGACCATGGGTTTGTATTGTCCAAATATAACATGCAATATTCAAGAAAGATAAAAGTCTGGCTGTTCAAAAACCAGTTTATTTTATATTTTCTTGTCTGTATAAACCAGCTAACACAAGCCATTCACGCACAGGAAAAGCTTAAGTCATTGTAAGTTCCTGAAACACAATGTTGCATGGAACAAGGAAAAATTTATTAGCACCTCCGATAATAAAACATTCACACCACTTGAACAGGGCTTTATAGGCGTCTATTTATAACATCACTGCAGTGTTGTGACTGTGATGACGCACTCAATCCAGTTCAGTGAATGCGTACACACCAAGTATTGACATCATAGGGCAAAATGAGTAGGCAAATTACTTTGTCAACAGTGCCACCTCTTACTAGCAACTATTCTTAAGTCCTGTAAAATCTCCATTTAAAATCAAAAAATCATGTAAGCAAATTGATTTTATATGATGTTTGCATAATTTTTGCACCTTTTGTACACATGCTCCTGAGGTTTACATTTATATTCAAACACTGCAGTGTGTATTACCACATTTACAACTGTATTACACAAGATGCACTGCTATTTTTTGTTAAAAATCTATAGTGCATACATATTTGTCACATATCATTCACAAAAGCTAACAATCATTAAAATCGGCATCAAATCGTATAGGCAGGTTTGTGTATTGTACAAATCTGATCAATAAAACACTAAATAGATCAAACAAAGCTACTTTTTCCTCAGCAACTTGAAGTATATTCCAAACAGAATCAGTATGGGTTGGTACTGACTTAAAAACGTAGGACAAACAACTTACATACGTACAACACTCATTTTGTTATTCATATTTTAGAATGATCATTTCATGCCCACACTACAAAGCTTAAATTATCCTTTTGTGCCACCATTCTTTTATGTAATGGTGTAGGTACAACTTTTTGCTAATTTGGACCAACTCTTACACCAATGCTCTATTGGTTAATAAAATATTCACCTGCCATGGGCTTCAAACTTTAACTTGACAGGAGTTTCGACATCTGCCAGCGATCGCTTTGACCTTTCATGCTGACTTTTGAGGGCATGTATATCGTATGATAAATGCTCAAAGTAGGAGACATGAATGTTCATGCAGTCAACTCCATAATCTAGAAAAATACACATATTATGCAAACCCAAATAAATATCCAAATTAACAATGAGAGCAAAAGTATTAATTATTGATGTTATATAATTAACATTGCAGCTACATAATGTATGCAAGCCAAAAAATGACATCATTATTTTTGCAATTTTCTACTTTTCATTTGCTAAAATTACTTTTTGTTCACTAATACTTTTTGTAAAGCAACATTGTTTTGTATAAACACACAATTTTAAACGGTAGATTTTTTGGTTAAAACGTAAATACAGTAATCTTTGCAAAAAAAAGTAATACTAGCAAAGCATATAATATTAAATATTTGCAAAATTAACTTACCATGTATACTCAGCAAAACAAAAGCAAAAACAAGCAATGATAACATGATGTTATCCTTTATCAATAAAAAAATTTGCAGCACTTTTATATTTTTTATAAATTACACGGCTACAAACTAACAGTAACACGGTTCTTAGGCCTATAAAATTAAGAAAATGATAAAGCTCAGCATGTAAAATGTTTGATGTTCAAATCCAGACAAACTATTTGTCTCGGCAATAAACAAAGTATGTTAATTGACTTTCACTACTCAAAAGGTTTTATTATCTTTGTTCATAACTTCTATAATTGAAAATAATGTAATTGGTGAAGTTAAATCCTTGAATTCTATAATTTCAGGTCAGTAACAAGTATACTATAACCAAACAATATTTTTAATTCTTTTTTCCAAAGGACATTGTCATTTTTATGATCCGAATAATTTTGTTTAGCTTTTTAACATATTTTAGGTTGCTTTTATTATGATTTTGAATCTTACAACAGCAAAAATAAACAAACTATGGCTATTACACTTATTATGTTTCTAACATAAGCAAAACAAGACATATTTTATAAAATCACATTTCACAACATTTGTATTAGGTCAAAAACGGTCAGCTCACACAGTTAACCTCCATTTCCCTTACATAGTGGCTAAATACAAAACAAATTCACAAAATCGACCACAACAGACAAAGGTGAGGCAGTCATTAGAGTCCAGACAACAATGAATAACCAAATACGCAAACGCAGCTACGAGTTGACTAAAGAGAAAAGTTTATCACGGCGGAAAACCCCAAAATAGGTTGGCCTCGAGCGACACCTAGTGAATAATAAATACAACAAACATTTAAAATCGATTTGTCGATTTCTGCTCATTTATAATGAACCGTCAGCATCAATAAAGTAACATTTAATACTGGTCGCAATTATTTCAACCGTTTTTCTCAATAAGTATAGATAATTTTCCCAATCGGTAAGGAAATGTAGGCTAGGTTTATTTCAAACTTCTGTAAAAACCATGCCCGTTGTCAAATGTATTTTGCAACACATTTTCGAGCCCAGCTAACGCGAATGGTCCCAGTCTGCAATACCGATTATTATTTATTTTAGTTAGCGAATTAGCACTGTTTAATTTCTTTTGAAAAAGCACAGAACTGTCCAAATTATGTGCATTTTCCAGTGTTTTGTTTTGCCTCGAGGAAAATCCTGTAAGGTTTTACATGCTGTAGGGTCGCTTGCAGCTTGATTATTATTGGTTGTTGCGAACGGCATTATCTTCAGACCAGGCAAGCATTAAAACGCACCACAAGTGGCTTTTTTAGGTTCTTATCAGCGCATATTTGAAGTCGTATGGTCACTAAGCTGCAGATACGCACTTCGAGGGCCACTTCATTGTAACTGATGCACAGTCATCATGCAAGGACAACCATGCGACAATGACCAGGCCCAATTCTTAAGTCGCACAACACTTTATCAGACTTTATGAGCAAACCACACAGACTTATGAGCAACCATATGAAGACTTGAGGTATGAAAGAAGTCTATTCCGAAAACGTGTAAAAACCAAGAGGTAAGAAATATATTTATTGCGTAAGGGTCGGTAAAGTTAAGTTTAAAACGAAGTTTAAGAAATCCTGAGATTTAGTAGGCTATACTAGTTTAATTTATAATTTACGCTAGAAAGACTTGTTTAGTTTGTTTGAAGTTGCATGACGATTTGTCGCTATTGGAACATTATTATTTAAACTCCAATCATAGACTATATACAGACATTGTAGCTACATTGGACGAACAACTTTAAAGTCAGATTAAAAAGGGTGGTCGAATGACTATAATCACATTGTTTTGTAAGTTTTTATTTCCGTTAGGTGTCACTAGCACCACACACGATGTCCGATCTCTGCGCTGAGGATTTATATTGAACATTAAAATATGTATTTTTGCTACATAGGTTCATTTTTAACAGGTCAAAAAACTTGTAGGCCTACATATGTAATCGGTGACAATGTAGCTTGAATTTAGTTTTTGTGGTCAAACTGCGCTTTTGAAAGCTTCAAGTGTTTACGGTTTAATATTCAACAAGCATAAAATTAAAATCCCTAGGAAGCGAAAACAAAAATTAAGTTGTTAATAATGTACTCAAAAACTTGTCACAAAAAATATTGTTACGAAAGCTCCTGGGATTTGGCCACATATAGGCCCGGCAACCTTTTTTGCACTGCGGGCCGTTTTTTAATGTAAAATTTTATCGCGGACCGGTCTTAGAAAAACAACAAATATTTTGCAACAAAATCGCTTAAATTAGTTGATCATCCCCGGGATACATGGGTAAATTGTTTCATAGCATTTAATCTGAAAAATTATACGGCCCGGTAACTAACTCCTTGCAGGCCGGTACCAGGCCGCGGACCGGCGGTTGCCGACCACTGGGCTAGAGTTTAAACGCCACAAGAAGATTTACGACAATTTCGCAAAAATCCTTCTTACCAGCTGTTTACCTGCGTCCGGTCGCAGTTTGCTCTCAGTGCTGTAAAACCTAGCGCATATGTTTGAAGTATGCGTATGATTTGTGGTCTACAGGTGACCAATGGGTTTTTTGATCCTGCGCGTTATCTTATTTTCTGCCACTTACAGGCACTATAATATCTGCACATCAGACCCAAAGTGAGATGTTTTTTTAGCGGCTTGTATTTTAACTTTTACGACGACTAGTCAAAAGCATTGGTGGGTATTTACCGCCAAAGGGGTAATTTTGGGGGGTAAAACAATTTTTAAGTTTCATGACGTCATCCTTCTGTGACGTCAATGGCAATTTTATTTTTTGATATAGGAGCAAATTAAATTTATCTCGTTGTTCTCAGAAGTAACGATAATTAAATTAGTTATAAGCCACTGCTGTAAACCCAACTCCACATAATACATTTTTGGCTTTGTTGCAATCGCTATATTTCTGGTATTTTTAGCTGTATAACGCTACATTTGCTTTAAACTTCCCAAGTTGCTAACGTTACTTCGTTGAAAGCTAGATTACAGTTGTTCAAAGCCATGCTCCGGATTCTGACGTTACCTGCAGAGGCAAACGCATAGTTAAAAACTAAACCGATAGCTATTATTGCAGATTGTAGCTATGAAATCTAATCTTTTAACGGCAAATATACACAAAATATCGTTTTGGTTGTGGCAAAAATTAACAATAGGTGATTTGTAGATAATGGCGTGAGCGTTTAGTTATAGACTTGACTGAAAAAAAATAAAAAATACGCTTATATTGTTTATTTGGTATCGAACTCGCTTAATGAAGTGCCAAGTCTATACCTCCACAAAATCAATCACACCAAGATGTCATTTGAATGGAACAATGTCTTCTGTGATGATGAGTATTAACAAAGTGTAAGCATTGTCCCATAATTCTCGTAAATATTATCGTTGCGATTTTAAGAGCGTCGATAATGATTGAAAAACAAACACTTAGGCTTTTCAACCTAAAACAGCCAAATTCATTCACTAAAATTAAAGATGGGGAAAAGTGCGACAAACTGCCATATGCGGTCAGATAATTAACTGGGTAAACACCTAGTGTATACATTTTATTGTAATGAAATCTAAAATCATTTTCAGTAAACTGTTTAAATCTCTGACTACTTTTTGTGCCGTAGCATAAATATTCTGGTAATAACATGACCCAATAACAATAAACAGTATGACGCTAATAATACTTTTGTATGTCGTAAGTTATACTCGTAAAAGTTATTCTCGTGTTATACTCGTAAAAAAGGACAAAAGTGGACTATACCTACTTTTCTACAGTCAAACATAAACAGCACGTTTGCAAGACACTACATTTGTGAAATTGACCAACCTAATGAAACAGTATTTGATTTGGCATTGTAAAGTTATTGTGTAGATACAGTCTATGTTCATTTGGCAAAAGATTTCTTTACCGCAGCGGGAGGTTATAGCTTCCTTCGTGGGAGAGCTGCCTACACGACGCGAGGCAACTCAAAGGCGCAAATATATCAGACCCGGGCCACCTCGGCGCGCTAATTGCTGTTTGGAATTCATGTCTCGCATTTGTAGACTTAAGGGAGAGGGCATTGACCTGATGTGGACAAATTCATCTTGTCTATTGCTACAGTTTGGGTTGTGTTAAGTTTGGAAGGCGGCCGAGTCGTGTATGAGTAATCGACCTCTGTCCAATGGTTGAGGTGTCGGCTTGTTTGGTGTTGGTGTTTGCTTAGAGTAATTTATACCATTCTAGCTTAAGGTAGGCGGCCACTTTATATGAAGACGCGAGGTTATATTAAAGTGTTATCTTGCCAAACTAGCGAAAATCACGTATCTGTGGGTTACATTTTACTGCGCCTTATTATCAATTGGAAAGATTTTGGTGAATTATTTTTGGTCCTTTAGGTTAAATATGAAAATAGTGGCAGACAAATTTCAACCAAGTATGAACAAAAGAAAATTTTTAACTTGTACTGTATACTAGGCCAATCTTCAAGTTGGGTAGAAGCATGGCATTTAATTTATATTGTGATCACATTGATAAGTCATACTTAACAATCGCCAAACACAATTAATAATGTTATGGGAGCTTTTGAGACCTTTAAAGATCACCAAGAAGGGCCACGCCTCCAAACCCTTGACCAACGCCCCTTTTGGCCATGGGTTATCGCATGGACAATATGGACATTTTGTTTGCTTTGGTCGTAAATTGTAAGTGTCAAACCGCTATAACATCCCCACATAAGTTTGCCTTGTTTAATTTCCCATAAAAGCAACGTCCACTATCTGTTTTACTGCTGTCCACAGCGTTTGCACTTCGGACATATAACCTGGAAAGTGGAAGTGGATTTTATCGTCCTCTCATCCGATATAACGGGGCAAGCCGCTCACCGCAGTTTTCACAGCAAGCCATGTTTGAACACGGTCTCGTCGCGAAGGTTGGGTTCCGTTTAAAGGCTTCGCTGTGACCTTAACACGACTTTCTCGATTAATTACGTTGATTGTGGAGTGTATATTTGTCAGACACCTATTTGGTTCTTCCCATTAGGTGCTGTGTTTACTAGATAAACAAACCCAATATAACGAACACAACATGCTGTTGTTTACCTTCCACTAGGCGTCAAAATCAATGTTATGCTACAAGCGGGGTCAAAACGTTTTTGCAACATTGTTACTAACATTTAAACAGCACTTTGTTGCCGCATCTGTTGCTGTTGACACGCCGGTACATATTTATTTCATCTATTTTATCGCTAAATATAGAATAGCACTGCGAAGCAATTATCCGAAACCGAAAGTGTTAAATACACAAAGCGTTCATGGCCCTAATAAACTACAACACATGTCAAACTTTCAACACACCGAAAATTGTCCTTTAAAATTCCAAGGACGGCAATCACTATTGAAGCAAGCATTGACTGATGGTTACTTTCAATTTAAATTTCACCCAGGGTAAGGAAAGTAATGTTGAATGAATTCAAATTAGCCGTTTTACATCCGAAAAAGTTCATACGCTAGTTATGCCTTGTTAGTGTCCAAAGGTTATACAGGTAAACTTCCCAACAGCACGTTTTTCCGCTTCTTTAAAACACAATTGCAATGTTAACCAGAATCTAAAGTTCCGATAACAGGCCAGCGAAATCGTTCTTTTGTTAATCTTGATGCGAAAAGCTAGGAACGATTGCCGAACGTTTCTCGTAGCGTTCAATAAGCGCAGCGACAACGCGTTTGGTGTGACACTGTCAAATGTATTTGTTCAGCAAGGTGCGACCGGAAGGTATAGGAATGATGAATCGCTACACGGCTACAATAGAACACGGACTTCAGTCCGCTTGAGTCGCAAAGTTTGACTCCCTTCATTTGTCTTGTCATGTACCACTGGACCACTATACGTTGTTTCGCAAAATATCGAGCTTGAATGGTTTGAGTTTTTATTTGCACCCTAAAAATTGCACAGTTGTCATTTCTGACTGATTTTAGCCTGCTATGCACAATTCTTGGAAACAAAAACACAAGATGCTTTCTCACCAAAGTTTTGCAACCTTATTAGTGAACTAACAATCGTTTCACCAGTCCGATTCAAGCCGCCAGCTTAGCACCCCAAAATGACCAAAGTAACTTGTTTTGCAATTTTAATAGTATAGATTTTTTTGGTGAGGGTGTGTTTTGGTAACAAACAAGATCAAAATTGCAAAACTGCCACTCAATTTTGTTTTGGCATTTGATCCCTCAAACAGGAAATGACTTTGCACAGTTGAAATTAACCATCACTGGCCTGCTATCATACAAAGTGCACAGCTCTGCAATATATAAAACATATGGACACGAACGGCAACAGCTTACCAGTTAAACTTGTAAAACCAGTTGGATTTGGGTTTGAATGTTCGCTGCTTGTGCCCTTGGTTTGCAGCTGCGCCAATTTCACTGCGGCATCTCGGCATACAACAAGGGAGTTAAAAAACCACAACGTTCAGACAGTAGCTCAGCAGATTTCCATCCACAACCGCATCAGCTATGTGGAAATCCCTCTGCAGAATAAACAACTCCCTCCGAAGCTGTGGCTTTTAGCTTTTTTTACTTGCCAATAGCAAAGTGTTTCCAAAACTGCGTGCCGGGAATGTTTACAAAGTACAATTCGTATTTTAGGGCTAAATAACAAATTACGTATGTACATGACAATGCTGAAACTTTATTTTGGTTTTGTTTATTATTACAACAGCAGTTTTACTAACTATTACTATAGTATATCTATGTTTTCCCGCCATTTACCCCTGTTTTCCAGTTCCACTACAAATTTGGACTATGACGTAACAAACGTATGTTAACTAAAAGGTTAATTCGTGGTGATAAATGATGCTCTTAATTCTAATTTTCATGCATTGTACTGTTCATAATGTGGAAATGGTAACAACAAACCCGTTAAAAGATGAATGATGTTTTGGACTGTGGAAAAACCGGTTGGTAAGTCTTAAGCCTTGGATTTGTGAAGTACTGTTGTCAGTAGGAGATTATCCGTTTTAGGGTTAGTGAGTTATTGCAATCGATCCGTCGTTCTGACAAGCATTATGCATAATCTGATCAATCTTGTCCAACCCATTGTCGCAACATTGTATACCGGTTACAATACCAACAGCGCAATACCATCAGTAACCCATCTTGACACTGATTGACGCGTGTGCTGTCAAAAAATGAAGTGTATAATGTGGGTTTCTTGTTTTGAATTGGCCCCAGCGCCGCCGTGCCTCAGACCGCTGGTGGTGTAAGTCAATAAACGGTTTATTCGACAATAAAGGACATCATTGTGAATGCTCGACGGCGTTGTGTGTGTAAGCAATATCATGTCGCGGGTTGGAAACATACAGCCGTCTCGCGAACGCTAGGGTTCCGATTGAGGAGTTGTTCATTTAGCATGTCGCATTTGCTCGACATTCCATGGATCATTGCGAATATAAACCGTTCCTAGGGGGCGCCATGGCGCGTGTAACATGTTCTGTTCGTGTGGTGCTGTCGCAAAAGGCTTTGAAAAGCCGACGCGTGCTAAAACATGTACCATAACTTCCCAATACTTTGTTCAAACCGGCTATGGCATATCGATGCTCTTATTCCCACACTGGCACGCGCGTGTCTGGTATTGTGACAACCACAACGGTGCTCGGAAACATGAAATTCAATATAGTATTGTCCAGGGGAGATTAATAGCCCGATTAGAGTTACTTTTCCTGAAATTCGAAGCTCGAAGTGCCACCTGGGCTCCTCCCACCGCCTTTGTCCGGCTAAAAGTCGCATGAAATAACGTTTCATCCATAGAAATCGCAAAACATCCGCATGACTCGATGTCAAAATACTTTGCTTTGTCCGTGGGCTATAATCGATTGGCGTTCGTGCGTTTGATGTTTGTCAATCGGTTCCGACGAGAAGTTCTGGATTTTTTTTGAAAACCTGTCAATCAACAGGTGCTTCGCTGGGCGTTTGTGGATAGCGTTCCAAATACCTGAGCGCCGATTAAATGACGTAAACGCCCTGGAATGACTTGTGCAAGAAAAAACAAATTAGTTTGAGAACTAGAGCAATCGTGGAGTGTTTTTACATTGTTATGGCCAGACTGGCCCATATTGTATAAAAAACAAACGACATACCTTTGTTTTGGACTTATAGCGGGTCACTTATTTAAACCCTATAACCCAACCCAAAGCCAAAAATTTGAAGACCAATGTAGGCCCAAAAGGTCCGTTTTGCTGAATGTGTAACTTTCGCATACAACCCTAACATATCAACATTTGCAGTATTGCTATTCCAGCAGTTTTTATTACAAATAATCGACGTTTCGACGTCCGGTGCACAAGTTTGTCCATTATGCCTGCCAACGATGGCTTATTTATTTGCAACGTACGACTGTACATTACGAATCAATCCACACCCTATGCGCACGCAAAGAACGTAAAAGTTATTTCATGCAAAGGAAGTGAAATTATGACGCAAACGTGTCAAAGTTGGAACTTAAAATAAACAAAAAGAGGGCCCTTTTTACCCGTGAAACGACAGCCAGGCAAAAACTGATTTGATGGCAATAAATGGACCTTTTTGATCTCGCCAATGTCACGTATATTTTCGCACGTTAAACGTAGCTGTGGACGCTGGCAAATGATATGTTAAGTTGAACTATAATCTCAGTTCGTAAGTGGCTATAACCTGCGCATGTAGGCGTGAAAGTTTTTGTCCAGCTGAAAAAAATGTCACCTGTTGTTCGTATGGCTTCTGTGTCGGACAATGAAACAGCACCTGCGTCTTCTAAGATGCGTCGTAGAGACTTGAACGCCTGAATTCAAAGCAAAAATATGTTTCTGTTTCTTTTTACCGCAGAAACCGCACAGCCAGATGCGAAAAGTGCACTGGTGAATATTACTGCGTCAGTTATACTGGGAGAAAATGTTGTAACCCGATTACTTAGCGGGTGAATATTGAAAAGTTGTGTCTTTGCCCGTCTGATGTGGCTAACCACTGATAATAACAGCGTGACACCTCAGCCGACGATTGAAGTTGTAACTCATAGCCTTGTGTAGCACTGACCGTTGCGCGTGGATCATGTTAAGCTTAACAAGATCCCATTTGCGTCGCAATACTTACGAAAACGGGAGAATCTCACTTAAAGGATCAGAGCAACCATTAAACTTATGAACAGACCCGTACATAGTGTTCCAGAGCAATTGTATTCAAGCATTTTGGTTTCTGTTGCCAACAAAGGGGTACTTAACATATTGCTATGATTGATACCCAACAAAGACCCAAGGATAAGTGTGTTTTTGCGGCCAGGCGTCAGTGAAAAAATATAGCGCTGATTTTGCACTTGAGCCTTGCTTGGCTAAACTTGCCCTGATAGTGCTTGGTTTTGGGGCAAAGGACGGCTTCACAGCCCGACCTATTCTATCGCACGTTCAGACAGGATACAGAGAAAACCGATATGTTTTTATAAGCGACCCTTTGGTTTGACTGTTGTGCCGGCTCTGCGCTTACCCTTATTGTCTGCCCGGTGCGCTAGCGGCGGATCGTGAACTAGGCTTCATTCAGATTTAAAGCCACCCTAGTCTATTTCTGGGTCGTTTGTCGTCGAGGCTAAAGGTGTTTATGTTTGAAGGATTAGTGACCGATCCCTACTTCCGTGTACCAATATTTTAAGTTAGGTAAGAATTAACCATAGTGATGGAGTATTGTGTTTCATCAGAAAGCGTATTGTCTTAATTTAATCCTCATACAGTTGTTCATTGATATGCATTTTGCGTACCAGCGTTCTGGCGTCCTAATCAAATCGCATTTAATACCATTTTGGAGTGCCTAGCACAGGGGTACACAACCCGCGGCGGGGCCCAGTTTATGCGGCTGTGAACATGTATGCCAAAATATATCCTCTGGTGCCCTCGACATAAGCAAAACTTTATGTATGTTATATATTTGCATTCAAAACTGCTCTAAGTAGATTTTGTGAAACAGAAAAGAGTTTTACCAGTCTGGTAGCCATATGTTTTCGACTTTTTTACGCCTATTATATGCTAACAATGCAAATAAGGCACCACTCGCGTCACAATATAGATGGTGACGTCATAAACAATATAGACTGTTCAGCTTAATCTGTGCTTGAAGTTATAAGTTAATCTTGGATTTGTAGGCACTATCAGACAGTATATATATATGTGAGAGATATTTCTTTACATTTGTATTTTGTAATCAAAAACAAGAAGACACTTGGCGGCCGTTGGTAAAATAAGTATGTGCAAAGCGGCCGTCATAGCGGAAAGGTTTTGTACCCCTGCAGTAGTAGCATAATACACAGAAGGACGCTTAATAAAGAGAGCTGTTTTAGGTTTATACTATGCTGCAACAGGTTATGTATGTCTGAATTGAAGGTTACCAAATGTACAGTACGTTAGCATGCAGTCGTGTTTCTGTAACATTGGCACAAAAACGGTTTAAATCGATCTCATAGGCCCACTTGAAAATCCGGTAAGTAAAAAGTTTCATGCTCGGCACCCGAGGTGACTGATGTTTAACTAGTGTTGACTGCCTAACCGCAAAACTCCCCGAACCTTTAGCAGCTATAACAGTCGTTTTGCTGCACAGTGGGGGTCCGTAATTTTGTGGACGGTGTTTGCCTTATGATGTGCCTCTCTTTGTTTGCATTCGAGAGTAAAATCGACTTGCCCGCCTCGCCACCACAGCCGCGCAGACGAGAAGGCAAGAAAAAGCCGATGGAGAGAAAGAACCGCCCGAAATTGGTTGAAGAGCTTGGTCACCCGGTCGACGCGTTAGTCAATGGCGCTGTAGGTGCCACGGAAAAGGCCGGCGCAGATTTTACCTTTTTTAATGATATTTGAAATAAAATTTACAAGTATCGGTAACTTTGAGATTTTACTGTTTTGCAGGTGCAAGCGTCCGTTGTTATTTGCCTTAATTGTACGGAACTGAGTTGCAAATAAACTTAAGAGCACGGATGCAAGATAGTGGACTTTAAAGTTTTGCAATTGTCCAAATCAACGTTCAAACCTGGAAAAATTGAATGTTTGCCATTTGCTAGACTCTGGATAGCAGCTTTGCACCTCCACTTCGATCAGACATTGAAGACGGTCGACTGTTTTGGCCAGGATTTAAGCCAGGTTTTACCGCGGAGCACTGAGCTTTTCGTTGGTCTCGATCAGAATGAGATCCGCTACTCTGTTTGCGAGTTCAGTCTGCAAATATACTATCACTGTAGTGTTGATGTGTGTTCTTGTCGGATGTGCCAAGGTGGGTGAAATGAGAGGAAAATTGATTTTTAAAAATTTAAGAATTTTTTTTCAATTTCAAATATTGTTAGTGTTTACTTTTGTTAGACTAATGTAAATATCCGTAGAACATTTTTTATGCGTAGTAAACGTATTAAAACGGGCCGTGATAACATTTGCCCAGCGCCGTCAATTGCCTCGCGAGCGCAGGGTCTTAACAATCAATCTCACCAAACTGGCGCAGCGCCGATGTAAACTTGTCGAGGTGAGCCGCCCGCCGTTAAAGGGCCGTTTGTCTCTGGGTTAATCATTCGCCATGCAACACAGTGAGCCTGTGTGCTGGGCAAACACGCCAGCGCTCACCCGCTTGAGTGTTCGTTTGTCAGGCCACGAAAATCGTGTTTTGATTTGTTGCGCGCGTCTAAACAACCACGATTAGATTCCACTCTGGCCTTTCAGTCGCTCTAAACCGCAAATGACGTAATTACCTGGCGTCCTAAAGCTCTTGGGTCTTTGCCAAGTATGAGTTTTTTTGAATGAGCATAATAAATCAAATAAAAACCATACTTGTGCATATAGAATACATCATGCAGACATTTCAACAAACGCTGTTGTCTGCAGTCTGCACTGATGGCGACAACAGCGATTGTTGAAACGTCTGTATGATGTATTCTACATACACAAGTACTCTGGCCGTTTTTGATTAAATTACTTTAAGTTCGTGTATAGTGTTCCTAAACATAATAAACGACATCAAAAAATACCCCTCTTAGTGTAAACTGAATAATTTAAACGTTTCGCAGCAATGTTGCATTACATTTTAGTCAATAATCAGTTTTGCTCTGGTACTCAATTAAACCCCTAAATATTAAAGCAAAATGAAATGTATATCTTTGTGTTCTTGAGAATCTCGCGATTTCAAACGACCCCTTTTATGCCGACTCATTTGTGTACGGATTTTTTCCGTGGCTACAAAACAAGTGCAATGTCTAGGTATCTACATAATTGCATCATGGACAACGTTAGCTATTAGGTGTTGACGGACAAATGACCTCAGCATAGAAATGCGCACAAGCGTAGCTACAAATGGCACGTACAATTCCCATGTGTAAAAGCGTGTCTAGACTTTAGGCATTTGACCATCAACTATAATGTGCAACTTGACGCTAAATCTGCAACGGTATAAATTCGCTTATTGTATCTTTCCTTTCACTTTCAGATTTAAAATGTTCCAAGCAAGTCATAATACAATTTGGTTCTAGGCATAGTTACTGAGGTTTGATTCACTATGTTGTGAACGGTAACCCATTGCAACGTCATCTTTCAGGAGTCGAGACGCTTTGTCTGAATTTGTTAATCCGTGACTGATTGCTTGTGCTCTGATAGCCCGTGTGTCATGCTTGTATAACTTTCACCTCTCGCTCTGTGCGACGCGACGCAGCAGCTATCAATAGCTGTGATGTGGCAAGATCGTCGGATAACGATTACCAAAACCTGCTCTTTCAGGTCGGAGTGCAGCGCGTCAAAAGAGGCGATTGTTGCTAACGACGCGCTCATGTACCTGTGACATGTAGATAAAACCGCTTCGATTTGTGTTCAGCCTCGAAAAACTGTTTTCCGTTTTGTATCACCGCAACGCTTTGTTGACATGAGTGAGTTTTGCCAAACACTGTGTAATTTTTTTAACGTTGTACAGCGCATAACGTGTTGCTTTAATGCTAGTATGTTTTTAACAAATGATCCGATTTTAATATACAGTTTCGATACACATTAGCTTTGGACATATGTTACATGTAAACAATTCCCTACAGAAACATACAAGTAAATATATCATAACACGCACGGCCTAATAAAGGCGTTATACCGAACCAAGTAAATATTGGTGTATATTTGATCATTTGCAATGTCTTACACGAATATTTGCTTTTTCGCCAAGCAAGTTCGTTTGAAGCGAAATATGCGCCTCGCGTTTAATGCGGTTAAGACGCTGCAGTCTTTAAGCACCGAGGGATTTGAGTTGCGCGAGGCGGTGACATAAGCGAAATCCAATCACCTTTGATCGAGTTCCGAGTTTGTTCAGACACATATGTTTAGCGCACATCCAACACTCGCTAGGGGATTGCGGTTGTTCCGAATCAGCTAATGCAACTCTGTAGAGATTTGACCCACTGTCAAGTTCTAGCTTGTGTCATGTCGTCTGACCGCTGGCATTTTTGTTTCAGAGTCTTGATCAAGAAACCTGGCCCGAGCACTACACCGATTCCCATACAGAACTACACAGACATCTGCGATCTACCACGCATGCTCATTTGGAAGGTAAGGTGTCTAGTAATGCTCCTAATATGGGGTATTGCGTGTGTAACATACCTGTGGTTTTGTAGGTGTAAATTGGTGACTGCTGTCTACGCCGTTAACAAACACTGTTACCTATTTTCTCCTAATTTTAGTTGTTTAAGTTATGTAAGCGTTTGGTAACCGGCTGGATTCGGTATGTGATTTTGTAACCTGGCATGCTATGAATGGTTGAATTTTTGTTCCGTTAAGTATCAAATTTTAAAGAAAATCCACAATTTTCGTTTACCAAAAACAAAAACATTTTAAAGGGTTTGATTCGGTATGGTGCCTTATATGACCTAACGTGCGATGACTTGTTAAATTTTTCTTGCGTAAAAGTATCAAATTTTTACGAAAACCTAAATTGGCATACAATTTGCGTTCAGTACTAAATTGCGTGTATTTCAATGATTGGTTTATCCGGTCGTCTGAAAATTGTAATGCTAAATTCAGGAACATGCTTACGTGATTACGTGAGCACCTTATGAAATCGCAATACATAGTGCTTGATCTTCCGCTGGCAAAGACCGTAATTGGAAAACTGAGCGACGCCCAAATGATAAGCTTCTCCACGATTTTCTTCTAAAACTGCCTCTTTTGTGGTCGTACAATTCACAGGTTTGCGCCGATCTTTAGGGCTTAGCTGCTCATCGCCAATGCCCCGAGACATATGAAAACACATGCGTTCCTATGTGTTATGTGAACCGCTTTTCCCCTTGTGAACAACGCACCTGGACAATTTAAATCAAACTTCGCTGAAGTTTAGTGACCCGTAAAAGCGGTAAACATTTACACTCTGAAATAACTGAAATGTAATCCATACAAAATATCAGAAAACAAGTTTGGTTAAGATAAAATTAGTTATACATACCACAGAGTACGTATTTCGCCTTTTTAGCTTTACCACTTCCTTATACTGAAATAGAATCCAAAGAAGATAGCTGAAAGCTCATTTTAACTTTTGTTGATATTGAAAACAAAATGAGTCAGTTCTATTTAAGTACGAGAAACAAATAGTTTGCTTGTTCGAAAACATCATTCTTGTATTTAAGTAGAATCAAACGTTGGTAGCTAAACCATTTTAACCTTAATTGGTTAAATGTCAAAACAAAATCAATCACTATAGGTAAGAGAAATATATATATTTGGCCTACTGGAAATTACATTTCCTTATTCAAATAGAATCTATAAAAATGATAGCAAAAAAAAAAAAAAAACATTCAACCGTTTGTTAACTTAACCCAATCAATTAGTTCTGAAGGTTGCTTTTTGGAAATCACCATTTCCTTCTTCAAGTAGAAGAAAATCCCATTTAACCCTTGGCTAAACTAAAAACAAATTTAGTCAGTTCTCTAGACACGAGAAATACATATTTTGCCCTCCCCAAAAAGAAAAAAAAAAACGTAGTGTATAGAGCACGAGAGCAAGTTTATAGAGTCAGTGAGCGCTCAGATCACTTGACTTTTAATTGATCACACACTGTGGACTCGGGCAATTGACCCGTTCCAAGTTTTGACAGTCAAGTTTAGATGAAAGGTGGCGACCTTTTCGAGGGATTAGCTTCCCGAACAAACGATGATTTGCAAGATTTTGCCCAAAGCTCCAATTGGATGCGCTCACTTGCTGCTAAGCACCCGGTTGAGCGGCTTTCCTCAGGAAAAGCGTGAATCAAATTACAATTTCACATCTGTTCTTGATTTTCACTGTAAACAAACTTAGCTTGTGTAGTTGGAAAATATCGAAACAGGTGTGGAATTATTATGTTCATTGACACGTTGCGTAAAGATACACAAAATTTAATATCCGTTTTTTACCACATTAACGTTTAAATATTTGGAATATCGAGGAGGTAGAATTTGAGAAGTAAATAAAAATTGTTTTGGAAGAAGAATTTGAATATCACATTTAAGTTGCTCCAAAACCCAAATATTAAAATACGGTACAATAACAAGAAAGGTACAAAGTAAAATAAAAATGTATTTATCATTTTAAAACGCATTTAAATCACACAAAACATAAATAATACCACAATAATAGGATATACGTTCAAAATGATAATTCATTAGCGATTTTAAACCACAAAACATTCGCGTTTTTAGGATGCAAACGCTGTTTCAGGCCAAAAGCCGACAAGATTACGTCATAATCTACGCTTTGTTACGCGGTATGCTTCAAGGTAAATAACGCAGTGGCCTGGGTATCTTTTGGGCTTAACCGTGCGTACAGTGCGCGTTTCCGTTTCAGCGCCAGTTCGCTGTCTTTCCCGAAATAGTAACACCGGTCATCATGGCACCTTTGCACTTCGAGCCACGCGAAAAGTAGAATTCGGGATTTTCATGCGCTACATCGTCAAAGGCTGTGTGGTATGGAATTCGTTTCCGACAGACCCAATTCTAAGGACTGAAATTTAACACAAAATTATTGAGTAAGGATGAAATATAGACTGATTTTAAGTTCAAAACTTTGCCTTTTTTGTACTTCGCTTAATCTGTGAATGTCTACGTACTATTCTTGCTGATAAAGAAATAATTCATTTCCTGCAAATAGAGAAACAGATTTGTGCAAGGCACTTTTAGTTTTACCAACGAAAGCAGTAGCCTTTTAGTCACCCTTCATTAATGCCATCTCTTACCAATTGTGATGCAATTGTGACGTCAAGATTCAGCTTAGTGCAGTCAAATCTTTGAAAATATCGTGCATTTCTGATCCTTCAGTTATGCGCTTAACAAAAGCCAAACGCGCATCAAAAGGTTCATAGAAATGTCGCGAAGTTAAATACCAAGCGGAAACGATGACCATGGATTAAATTTTCTGTTGCTATTCCACCGTTGACGCAGGTTTACCATAGAAAGCCTTAATTAAATTACCGTTACTGCTTGCTTAAACCTCGCTTAGTAATCCAAGGCAATATTACAGACCACGGTCAATGGGCCTTAATACGGTAATGCATTGCGATCGCCTATAATGAATGAAGATTTGGCAGTGGGTCTTTTGTCAACCCTGTATGCTTGGAAGCCGTTCTCACGTGTATGTATACAGCAGAGACGACTTTGTCGCGTTAAAGTAAACGTCGCTTCACGGGCCAGTGGCCTAGAATCGCACAAAGTCATTCCACTCTATAGGGTTGATTAGTTTTAGAGATCCCTTCTCTCTAGTTTCTTCAGGGGTGAAAATGTAAACTGTGTGTGCAATGATGTGTAAAAAATGCCCGCATTCTCAATGCGATATTCCGAGGAATGCTACTTAAATATACGAAAAACGTTTTGTCTGAAAATTACATCAACGTTTACTGTCTAACATTGAAAACGGCCTTCGTTATGTTTTGCTTGAAAAACACAGTGCTATCAGTACCATTACTCAAATGAAAGATTTCAACGCATTCAGTATGAAGGCAGAGGCGTTGGTTTTTACCGCAAAATGTGAAATTTTCGCTTAAAAATCACAGTCGCACCAATAACATGACTTAAAAGGAGGAATACAACGCATTTAATATGAAGGTAAAGGCATATGCAAGTGCGCAGAAAATATCTACCGCTTCTAACTCACAAACAGATGCGATACAATGCATTTCTTTGTGACAAACGATTCAATGACACGTGGTTTTATTGGCGGGTCCGTTTGTATCGGAATTTATGTGGTCGGCAAAATTTGAAGCCGGCCTGAGAACAAGGGATAGGAATTCAGCCACCAAGTTCCGTCCCGACAGAAAGCGCAAACAGACTGCTTTAGATTTTTTGCCAGAGTCAATACCAAGTCAAATATATTTATTTGCGTTCAGTCCACAGTGCGTTTCCTGTGCCGCATGAAACACAGACGTGACAATCCCGGCTTAAATCAGCACTTGTGTATTATGAAATGTGCTGATGTTTTCTGTCTTAACGCGAACAGATTTACGGCACTTCAAAGGCTCTGAATTAAATCGACCAAACCAGATTCGACTTTTGATTTTTCCAATTATGTTTGATGAAAATGTTACAGTTTAATTTGGCCAACACCAGCTGAATAAAGTTTGTAAGACTTCATACTTAATCGGACAGAACCAACAAACCAGCAAAATAAAGTTATTATGCCACGTTTGTATTTTGGTACTGTTCTCTGCTGACGTCATAATTGTCATTATATGTTAAGTAGCTGTAGCGAAGACTTCGAAGCGGGCAGTTAAAATCAGGCTTGAACTGAGGTTGTGTTGCGACTGTTATACCTGCGCTGCTTGTATTTTCTTTTATCGTTTTTATTTACTTAAATACTGGTTTGAATTGGGTTCTGATAGCTCGTTATTGCAGCAGAACCAAGAAAAAGCATAACAATTGTACCACTTAAAAATACGAATATTTCTAACAAAAAGAACATTTTAACAGATTTCGAAATCGTCGTCCCGTCAATGGTAAACGAACATGGCGAGCACGTGACCCACCAAGTACGTCACAAACGGAGCAACCGGATGCGTCGCGATACCTCCGATGACGTCATCCGGTTAGAGGAGTCGGGTTTGCATTATCACGTGAGCGGATTCGGTGAAGAGTTCAAGATGCATCTGGAGCCGAACCGGGCTCTCCTGGCTCATGGATTCACTGTGAAAAGGATGAAGAGGGATGCAGGAGCTGAGAGTCCTACTCTTCGGGAGGAGGAGCAAGGAAGCGAGAAACTAGGATGTCATTATCAAGGAAGATTGTCATCCCACTTGGACGGTGCAGTAGCTGTTAGCACGTGTGAAGGCTTGGTACGTGTATTTTTGTTTAAATATTTAATGAAGCGATAGTTGTACATACGAAGATGCGATTTTGGGTCAAAACCTTCATAAAGTTGACTTAGAATAACAGCACCGCTTAAAATTGCACTAAAAAGGAAAACGAAAACTAAATCTGAAAGTTTAGCACGCAAAACCAATGTACGATGAAACCCTTTGGTCAAATCAGAGTTAGACATTTTTAGATAGAGTTATATATTTTTTTTCTACGATGACATCATCATTTCTTGTTTATGTTGACACAAACTGCATTACCCAAATCCACAAACCTATATAAACATGAATTTATAACTGGTTTGTGGTTTTAAAAACGTGGGAAAATGATACTTCAGTCACAGTGCGCTGCGTTTAAACGGTGATTTTTGCTGATAACAAAATGTCAGTTTCGAAATCGGTGCTTATTGGCGGGTTTTCAGTTCTCACCTTCCTTCGCGGATCACTTGAAGCCTAAAGCCAATCAGTGTCTTTGTTTTTACTGCACAATCCCTTTCGACAGTTCCTATCTCTGACTAAACTTAAACGCTTGACACTTCCAGCGAAAGCGAAACGGGTACGATCCCCGGACCGTCCAAAGTGCGTGTATTGTTACAGTCCACTTTGAAATCATTGAAATCAAGGCGGAAAATAAATTGCGCGTGCAGGAGCCGACTTTGCCTGGCGTCGACCGTTAATTCCAAGCACTTTTCCTAAACAGTCAATCATTATACTAGCCTAAATTGGTTTTGACAACGTGCTCTTGGGTAACATACACGTTACATATTGCGCCTAGGGTGATATCCAGTTCATACATCATTACGTGTACCCTTATAGTTAAGTAAACCTCTGCCGTGGATTATTTACTTTTGCCAAGTTGCGAGATATAATCAACATTGCCATTGCCGTTCGCGTAGTCTATTAATAATCTTTCACAATGGTGATGTTTTGCTTTCTACATTTCCCCCTTCCTTGGTCGACCACCGAAATTATAAGTCCAAGAATAGACCGTGATCGTCTCATTGTGCTTTCACAAGCCTTTGTGCGCCACCAAGCTCCTCTTTTTTAGTTGTTGTTTACAAATCCACGTGGCCACAATTATATTCCCGTCGGCTGGCGTCTGCTTTGAAGTCTTTTCTTTTCTTCCCGCCTGGTAAGCCGAAATAACAAACGTGCGCAACTTTCTACACAAATTAAGGGTTCCTCAAAGTAACTAGCAGTTGTTTGAAAAGTGTCTTTACTTTGCTTGAATGTTTTGCTGCGAAGTCATGATAAAAAACTATTATAAGGAAGTAGCATAAACAAGCACGTATGATTAAAAACGTGGTCGTATTGTAACTCATTCAAGTTGGTCATGTTGTTGAGGGTAATTATTGACCAAAAACGTCCAAAAAACGAAAGCATTCGAAAACTGGCATGACACAAATAAAACGAACTAAAAATTAATGACCAGCTTGGTTCTATATTAGGCAAGGCTAACAAGATAAATTGTAACCGTTATTAAAGAATGACGTGTAGCCAAGATTCAGGGCATTTAAAAGCGTAATCAAGGGTCGTTTGAGTCGCTCAAGTCCAATTGCAACATCACTTGTCGTTTAAGCGCGTCCTTACACCAATGGTAAAGTATCTAGTTCCCGGCGTTACGTAATGCTTTGCGGTAGTCTGGGTTGAAAAATGCCCTCAAAGTCGGCCGGGTATATGCGGTACCCCGCTCTGCCTATGTTTTTCTTACCTGGGCTTAGGAAAGGTTAATGGAACGAGGTTCTAGCTAAAGTCGTTAATTTGTGATTGACGGAGCTTGCATTATTTATGTGTATTCGTCTCAAGGCGGCGTTCAATTCGATTTTAGTTGATTAAGAAAGGATTTGAAGTCTTAAAATTAGATTTGTGTGAAAAAGTTTTGCATACATAGTGTTTTAATGCAATAAAAAACTGTCAATTTTTATGTTTTATCCCCATTTAGCAACCAAGTCTGCACAAAAATGTTCGTATTCAAACAAAATTTTCATGACTAATCTTTAAAAACACTTAAAACTAGTCCTTTGAATGACATATGAGTCCCGTTTTTTTTAAAAAAAGCTCCTGCATTTTCGAATTACAAAGATTCGCACATTAGAAAACAGAGTAAACGTACAAAATCATAATGGGCTTAGACTTTATCACTGTCTTATGGTGCGTGTCATCGACAACGAGGTCTTTACATGCATCAGCTTTGTCTTCTGAGAAAAAAGTATTAAAACCCACCAGGTAACAGAGCATCCATTCGTGCTGAGCCAATATCGTAAAACCAACGACGGGCAGACAAATCAATCCAGCCTCGTAAGAGTGACATTGTTCGCCGCTTTACGATCGCTCAGTCAAGGCCCACAGTTAACCGCTAATAGGGCCCCCAGCGTAGCTGCTTCCGAGCCCAGAACGGCTTGGTCCACAAACTCCACACAAAAAGCGAGCCCCGTTTCGATTTTGTTTGCACAGGATGAGGTAACCGCGGTCGTCCTGGCGAAAAACAGATGAGGTAATGGTTTTTTAATTCAGGTGTAAAATTAGTGGTTTCGTTACTCCACGCAAACCTCTGTATCAATGGAAAATCTAATCTCGTGCACTCAACCGCGAGTGACGTCACCGGCGTGTGCCACGATGACGTCACCTATGCGTCACCGTATCAACCGCACGCACTCGGCCAAGTCTTAATGGCAGAAAGCTACTTAAACCACATAAGGGTTAAATTTTCTAGAAATGTGGCATGTTGAGGTTCTAATCTAATGACCCTTTGATTCGAATTCCTCGTTTAACTTCCGGCCTGATTTTAAATATATACCCACGCCTTCTACGTAGAACCTCTTTGGTCACTGCCTTAAATGTATTGGAAATTAAATTGCCAAGCCCTCCTTATACGGGCAATGACTTTATACTGTGCGTATTGGAATGCCTCCAGCAATACGCTTAAAAAATTAAACCTACACAAAAATATTCAGTATTAATGATATAGTGTACTTCAAGCTTAATAGACAATATTGCTTTCCATGGTAAATTGCAAAAATACCCGCTTATGTAGACAACTTGGAGTAATATACAAGATAAGCTCTTTGATTAATCTTAACTATGTTCTTGGGATATCATCAATTTCATGCGTTTTACATTTAAGCAGGAATAAGTATCTTGGGATTATTGCCAGTTGGACTTATTAACCCACAAAGCTTTGCCTATTTATTCCATTCGGTTAGATGAGTTCTCTTCCGTTTTTCAGCCCCTATCAGTATATAGCAATTACACCGTAACGTTCTACATGCTGCTTGCATTATGCCTATAAGCCAAGCCCCTATTACCATTGGCCATAGTGAGATAATATCGCGCGCAAATGTGTACACAACAACGTAAAGGGCCACCGAAAATCCACAAAGACAAATAAATGAGGGTCTTTGAGGCCAAAATCGGCCGGAAAATCGTCAAACAAGGTTTGCTTTTGAGATCTCTTGTTGTCCAAAGCAAACAAAATCTCTGCTGCGATGAAAGCTAAAGAACCCTGCGGGAGATGTTTAAGCGCGATTGTACATGTGTATCTCCGTTTGGGCTCAATCAGCTGTTGTTCTTGGAGTTGAGTAAATGGCTTTATCTAATATCTCATCGCTTGCTATGCCTGCTTAAACAATCAAACTTAGATCATAGTTTTAAACAAGACTGCAAATTTTGTATGTTGGGGCCAATACGACTTACCAATACTAAACAAGCAGATTATGTAATTGTATAAAAAAATATGCATGGGTGCATATGTTTTAGGCTTAGACAAACAGATATGGACTGAAAATGCAACTTTTTCCAACCCTTTATGTGGCAGGTTTTTCGTAGTTTTAGAAATCCAGATTTCTTTGTTTCCTTTTTTGTTCGTTTTCGTTTCCGGCTGTTACGCGCTGATTGTTTACCAAGTCAAATATTTACTACCAACGGGATAGTGGACTAAGCGCTTGGCTCGTACACTTTCACAATGGATCCTGTCATATACCGAGGCGCCGTGACATTTTGATGTATGCCTTTTGAGTCGTGGGGCCCGTAATCATATTTCAGTTTGCGATTCGGTATTTCTAACGCATAAATTAGGTCCCAAATGCGACGTGACCGATATATCAATTCGCTAATGTACGAAAACGGCTTTGCGAAAAGTGCAACGCCCTGTGTTAAAATTGACCAGTTCACAAGCAGCACCTGTTATCAAATTAATTTCACACCTACACTTATTTGGTCCTCTTACGTCATGATATGTCTTTATTGCCCTAAATCTTTACGTCACAGCCTGTCAATATTCCCAGTTTCCTATACCATTGCTCTGACCGACCTTTGCGCATACAAAGGCCATGACTTAATGCCGAGACTTTGATGTTTTTGTTGGTAGCAAATTAGGGATAACGGGGACGCTTCGGGAACACCTGGGTCGCGTCAAGCTTCTTACTGATGCCGTTTCTGGTTAGTTGGTTGTTAGAACAAGTCAGTTTACCGGCAACATTTAAGTTATAATTGTTTGTGGTTTTTTGAAGTTGAATGAAAAACCGGAAAGGGAAACCAATTTTCGATCGCGGGTGTCACTATATGAAGCGTTATATTTTCGCAAAATGTTTTAAACGCTGTGCTTGAAAAAGAACATTGCTGCACCCTTTTTTTCGTTCAAAATCGCCCTGTCTTTACTTGGAATTATTCATATGTGATGCAAATTGATTGCGGTATCTCAAAACATAAAATTAAGACTGCATTTGTACACAGCATATAATAATAGGCGATTGTCAATGGGATAGTCAAATCAATTTCTCTTTACAAATGTATATGTAAACAAGTCGATATAATTATGTATGTCGAGTACCACAAACATATTTGTTCCGTGTGACATGTTTACACAACAAGTTTCACTTTCGATGTTAACCCAACTCCTTTTCGCAGACCGGACTTCTCCGCACTGAAGAAGATGACTTCCTTTTGGAGCCGGCTCCCGCGCACGTCAATCACTCTTTCCCTCATCCCCAGCACCCGCATGTCCTCTATAAACGTCGTCATCTCGATGGAGGCAAGCACCGACTTCACTACTGTGGGAAAAAACGACGCCGTAAGTTGCCTTGTAAATATCACGTCAGGAGTGATTAGTTTGTTTATGACAACACACTCATTGGTGCATCATTGCGTTGTCCAGTGTGGCTAATTAATTGCTACACTTGACACACTGACACGACGCTATACCCTACGACACGAGCAATGACATTGTTATTGTAAACAAAATCTACGTCGGTTACTTGTTTACCAGCAGTGAAAGGGTTTAATTGCTCCGGTTTAAATTTGCTATGGTAACGCTATCACTGGCTATTGCCGTTGATAGCAGCACCTTTGAATTGGAAGATTGCTCGATGCTTAAACGGAATCAGCATCATTTTGTGGTTAAACTAACTCTGCAATTAAACCTAATCAGCATAGAGCGAAAGGACGTATTACTGATGAACTTTTAAGAACGATGATCATAATTGCGTCAATGATTCCCGGTTAATGTTCAACGACTCTATTATTACTTAGGTTGGGCCTCGAATCTACCCATCATTAGCAATAGTCTTTGAACAGGCGTGCTTTTTGTAACCCGCGATTTAATAAGACTCCAGGTAAAGAGCTGGCTATTCGGAAGCAATCGAGAGCGCACTTAATTAACATGCGTCCGCGCAATTCACTATCTTCCCATGTGAGACCGTCAAACGGCGTGTTAAGGTGTCAACCCATCAAGTAGATAATTGCGAAGTCATATACGTTGTCGCGTTTCGCTGAACAAGTCTTCGCCGCAAAGGCGCGAATCGGTCAAGTGTCTCGAGTGCTGATAATGTCCAGATTGGTGTGTGCGGTTTTTGGAAACATTTTGTCCAGGTTTAAATGTGGGCTGTGATATTTTCGGGGTTAAGCTCACATCGATTCGGACTGGGGCGGATTTTGGAAACATTGTGTCCAGGTTAAAGGTGGGACGTGTTTTCTTTATTCAAGGTTAAATTCACATCCATTTGCTAACTTTTAAGTTTTTTATGCTGGTGTGCACAGTTAAGGAGGCCTATTAGGGAGTTATGGGCCCAAAATTAAGGAGTTTATGAGACCAAAAGATTCCCATACCAGTCCCAACCTTTTCCCGTACAAGTGCTATGTTGAATTCGAATTTCTCATGACACGTGAATTCCCGGTGATGTTTTTTAAAATCATCAAAGAAACGCTCCAAAAATGTGTTTCCGTTTCCAAACGGTCAGAGTCGCATGGATGCCTCGTCTCACGGTTATCTCGTCTCGCCGCTCTTTTGTGTAGTTGATTGTCACCAAACGCGTTACTTCTTTGCTCTGACGCTTGTTCCTCGCGTTCTCACACAATTTCGTGTCAACAACCAGTGACGTAAAGGGGGCAATGTTATCCGCGCTGTAACTTTTGGAAGAGTACCTATACCTGCTAAAAATGCTGCGAAAACGCAACTACGTGACAACCAAAAGCCTTCAGTGGTTTAAAGTCAAACGTGCATATGGTTTCAAATAATGGGTTATATAGGGTTGGCTGTGCTATAATGAAAGCAAAACGGGTCAAAAGATACAAATAATGCTTTATGTGGGGTTGACTGCTTTTAGAGCAGTGGTTCTCAACTCGTTTTAACTCAGTGGTTCTCAACCTTTTTTCTTTCGTGGCCCACTTTCATTGCAAAAAAATTCTGTGGCCCAGTAAATTTTTAAGACAGAAAGAATTCAACTATAAAATAGGTTCAGAACAAAAAACAAAACAAAAACATTCCTTCTCAATTCCTCCCCAAGCCATTATTCTTGTAAAATTGAGTGTTGTGACACAAATGAAAGTAAATTCTTAAAAAAAGCTTTCTATTTGGTTGGTCTGTGGCCCAATCAAAATGCTTCCATGGCCCACTGGTTGAGAACCACCTTTTTTAACCCATGGACCACCAAATTCAATTAAATGAATATCGTGGTCCAGCCCATTGTAAAATAAGGATAAAGAAAGCATCAAAACAAGCATCTTGGTTTGAAATTGTCCGTGGACCACCAGTTGAGAACCACTGAATGAGAGGCTGCAATTAATGGGCTATGCATGGGTTGAATCTTAAATGTCTTTGCTACAACAGATATTTGGTGATGAAGTCAATAACTTTCCAATTGTACTCGAGCATATTGGTAATGGCTTTGCGTCCGTGCATATTCCCAAGCACGCTTAATATACATTTCGATGTTATTTTGCTCTTAAAATATCCTCCCAATATTCCCACGTATTGTAGGAACAAGAAGCAACAACTAAAAACCATACACAGGTTGGCTATTCGCTTCAGGTTGCCAAAGGATTTCATCGCTTCGCAAACATGCACGCGCTTGGCATTTGCATTGACATTTGGGCGACATCAATTATATAGGTCTGTACCGGACGATTACGCTCAATTGCTACGCCGTAATCTATTCCTGTCGACAGGCCGCGGAGTTCGCAAGCCAAGTGACAAAACGATTGCTTGTTATCGTTACAATGTAAAAGCACATTATTGTGCTTGGTGGTTGTCCATAATAATCTGAAATATACAGGATCGCTTTGTGCACCTTAATATCGCTTTGTGCACCTTAATATCGCTATAGGTGCACATACCACTTGGTGCAACTTTATATCGCTTGGTGCACCTTTATATTGCTTGGTGCACCTTAAGGTCACTTAGGTAAGCTCTAGGTGTACCAAGCGATCCAGTATTAATTGGATACACCGGTTGAGTATAGCTTTCCTTCTCTTCATATACGTGACTTGGCAATACACAGCACATAGCAATGATGTCATTCTCGCGGAGCGGCGCGCCTGTGAATCCTTGATGAACACTGTGTGCTTGTGATTCATGAAAGATTCACGCCGACCGGTAACTTGCGGCATTCCAGGCTCTACAATTCCACGACCGTTCCCCGCCTGTGACGGTAAAACAAAAGCCGGGTAATGCGATATGTTTGTGGTGCACTGGCCGCTGGTACACGTAGTGCGGGACATTGTCTTCAGTGAGTCAACGAGGGTTGGGGTTTGGTCAAGTGAAAATGATCGAACACCTTCTTGCAACAGTGTAACCGAAGTTAATGAGAATCTCCTTAGGAATTCTGTCTACGTAAACCATTACACATCACTCAAAATCTCTGAACCACAGCAAGTGTAAATTGAACCTAGTAGCAAAGCAATCGTCGGCAGGCACACGCAAACACTGGCCTATGTTTTGACTGCATATACTGTTTCCCTATGCGACCCCCCAAACGGTAGCGACCACACAGGCCTCACAGGGCCCCTTCAATCGACGACCGCCTTTGGGCCAACAGTAAACAGGGCGTTCGCCGCACAAAAGCACCAAGAGCTCGTAGTAAGCGTTGGAGGGCCATTCAGCTCTTTGGTCGCAAGCTGAGTAGTTTGTTACGAAAACTTCAGCACCGGAACTACGAAACTTTATTTGTCGTACGCCAGGGGATTACGTCACCCTTGATCTCGGTGGTTAATTACGTCATTGAGGCAATGCTCGTTGCAAAATCTACTTGCCGTTGGATTATGAGCATCATAACGTTTTGTTTTACTTTTGACCCAAGGGTTTTTGAACTTGATTTAACTTAACCCTTTGAAGAATAAATTGCAACAAAAGTTCTCTAACTTTTGAAATGCCAAGTTTGTAGAAGTAAATTTAAAAGTTTGAAAAACTAAAATTGATGTGACCCCTCATATTACTGATGATGGCATGAGCATTTGCCTAAACGTTTAAACAACAAAGCATGTCGCGTTTTACGTCTATTTTGGGAGGTTATTTACATTATTAAAATTTATAGAAACGCATAATTTGAAGAAGTAAATTAAGTGTTTTCGCGAAGGCTTAGAAAACGACAAGTATAAAACTGACTTGCAATTCACAATTGACAAAGCCACTCTAATAGGAATGACCGCAGGGTAAAACGACGATGGTACGATAAACTGTGAAAGTGCGACGCTCGTATAAGGCAAACATGATATTTTGTCAAGTGCACGCGTTGGTTAGATCGTCACCGATAAACCATCTCAAATCCCTCCAACTCTGCCACCCGACACGATCCATCTTAAAGACCAACGTAGAGACATTGTTTGGCTAAACACAACTCCGACAATGGCACCCCCTTCACGTCACAATGGGTCTCAAGTAAGCGTTGCCAGGGCGACGGATTTGCCAATGGTTTTATTTTCGCCACGAATTGATTCGATCGCATATACAATAAACCCGGCCTTCGCTTTGTGTGGGGTCGCCGCGTAGCAAATTTGTTTTTTTCTTTTGCGCCACCTCGAAAGTGGCAAAGCCCCGGCCGCAGACATAGTCATTAATCATAGACCTCATAAGAGTTTATAAAACCGGGGCTAGACTCAGATTTCGCTCCGTAAACCGCTTTCGGATTGTGAAGTATAAAAACCGATCAGTGTTGTATGTATTTCGTCACAATAGCTGTCAAAACTAATCGTATCAGATCATGAGATGGTGTTTGAAAGCCTTCAAATAGTACTTACCTATTTACAAATATGGACTTGTATGTTTGTTGTTTTAAAAACAGCGTTTCTTTAACTCTTCGATACAATTAAACACTATTGTACACTGAGTAACTTTTTTACACCCAATTTTAGGTATTGACTGACCTTTGGAACTTGTAAAACGCTAGTATTAAGTAAGCTGCAGACAGTGCACACTGTTTCGACCAATAAGGTCTCATCAGTGCAGCTGGTAATAAGCAATATGCAGTATTAATGTTCAGCAGGGGCAAGTTTCATATACTAATCCTAATTGTTTTTCAAACTTATAACCTTTGCCCGATTTTACATCCTTACATCTGGGAACGAAAGGGCGAGATACGGTTCCAAAAAAACTCTTAATCCCTATCCTAGCGAGCGTTTACCGTACAAGATTAACCTCATAACAATATCTCGTACATTACAGCCCCTCTGGGTTGTGGGAAATCTTCGTAAACAATATCGTGCGACTGCCGGGAGCTCACCCTGGGATAAAACCTCACTGCACTTGTTGCTCTTGGCCCGGAAATCCAAATAATCTCCTGAAAGTTGGAAGCATTGTCAGTGCAAGGACAAGCACGTGTCTAAAGGCGTACGTTGAGCATTAGAAATGACGGTATAAGTCATGAAACCTGCTCCACACGCGATTCGCGGTGAAATAATGTGGCCAGGTCGATTTTGATGCTTGATATCAGAGCTAGATATGTCTTTGTAAGTTGATGTGGAAGTTGACAGCGCAAAGCCTGTAGCAGCTGCGTTTTTGCCGGGAATCGCATTTTATTGTCACCCGCGTTCAGTGCCGCGAGATTGATATTGAGGTTATAAGGATCGGTATCAAGTTTAGATTTCATTTTCAGTTTGACCGCACGTGTTCCGCAGGTATGCAACATATTTGCAGCCGTTTACCAAACAAGTACACATTTTTTATCATCACGATTTCATAAATTCTTAATTTTTTGCTACAAATCTTGATGAGAAATATTACGACCTGCAGATACGTAAAAAGCTACATGCTTTATTGTTTAGAAGTGTCGGCAAATTCTTAAGACATAATCAGTGATATGAGGTCACTTCTATATGTTTATATTTTCCTCATTAAACGTATCAACAGATCCGTAAATATAATGTTATTTTATCACCAAACATCTCACACTTCCTTAATTTTCATACAGATCCAATTCAAATTCCCAAATCGTCCGAAACAAAGACGATAAAACTGATGTCCAACGGTGAAATCGAATTTGAGGAGGATTTTGACCTTCCCAATGACCCTCAAGTGACGTCACGACACCGCAGGTCGGCTGAGCGCGTCACCAGCAACCTGGGGAACCACCTAAATCGCATGGCATCTCCGATCAGGGAAAGGCCTTCGGATAAAAATGTTGAAACTCTGGTGGTGGCCGATCGTGATATGATACGGAATCACGAACGCGATCACAGGGACATCACGACGTACGTGCTCACGGTCATGAACATGGTGAGTGACGTCAATTTTTTTGTGCAATAAAGCACAGCGGCATTTAAATCTAACCTTTTGGTAAATAATGTCATTGAGCTGATGTAAAACTTTGGTGAACGTTGCCCTTATAAACGCCTCGTACTGTCGTTTCGATGGAACACAAAAGTTTTGTTCGCAACGAAATTACCCACGGTGTGCAAATGCCAGAAAAGGCAATTTAATTCGAGCCGTTTAGGGATAGCTTCCACTGGCCTACTTGTTTATTTACTGTAAACCCATTGGGATAAAATTTGCCGCCAATGGGCAACGGTCACACGCTTTTTCGAACCCAAATGACCAGTGACCACAGGTGGCCAATGAAATAGCTTAACAAACCATAGAAACCTAAAGGCCCAGTGCTACTTTGTAGTAGCCTATTCCCATTTACTACAAGTTAATTAACCGCCGTTGCGCTGGTGCCCTTTGTGTTCGTTAACTATAAATAACAGAACTTGGACCACCGACGTTGTTAACAACTGGGATAAGAAACGTGCCCGTTTTGATAGTCATAAATGCTGCTGTTTTGTCGCCTTTGCTGCTTGGTAGGCGATGAGCAGGCTTTGGGACGAAAAATGCGGTTCGCTGAGCATGAATATGACACGGCCGTGCCCTTGCTGTCAAAACAAGTTTTTGGACCTTTGTGTTTAAATCTGTCAACCGGTTAGATTTGCTTTGATCATGCGAGGTAGAAGAATAGACCTGGGCCCTATTGAAATCACATTTACGGTTTTACCTTGCTATGCCTTAGCTTCTCATGCCCGTGACGTAATCTCTAGTCTCGGAGCAGCTCAGGCGCTGACGTAATGCATGCTTTGTTGATGCACGTCCAGCTCGGCGACGCGCGGGAGCCTGGCGGGAATTTAGCGTCAAGTTTTGGGCAGCTTTGTTTAACTTTGATAGATCTTTGTTTTGGTTTGCGATTTCGGGCGATATTGGATTTTTTGTTTAGTCTGCAAGAGCGCTCGCATTAGAGTTGTTGAGTTTACCATATAGGGCACGCTTCTAGTTTATGACCTATTTGACTTTAGCCAACCGTGAAGCCCACATTGTTGATTTTGACTGTTGGGTCAATCGCACGTTAGAGTGACAAACATAGACAATTTTCGCGCGGATTTATATTTTGACATTTTAATAAGTGTTTTTGTATCAGCTAAAAAGGGTTTTCTCATAATCTTATGTTCTATTTTTGCCTGCACTGTTTTTTGATACCACAATTCAGCAACGCAAGCTACTTATGATGTAATTAACCGTGTTTATCAGTTTTGTAACTATGGAGTTGCATTGATTGCTACTTCAGATAAACAAAAAACTTACCTACTCATGAAAACATTTGTCGCAATAATGTATATTTTAAGTAATAAAACAATAATTATTGCTTGGCTACAGCAAGTTATAAACCTATTTTATCAGTTTGGTAACCATACGATTAGCATTCGAGTTCACATTACAAAACTAGATGTCTACTTACCTTTTATCATACTTTGTTTATTTAACGGTAAGGTACAACAGCCAATTGTTCGGCTGTATACATATGTCACAGGCAATAATGAAAAAGAAGAATAAACGTTTTGACATTAAAGCTAAAGATTAAAACCGGATACGAGCTGTTTAAATAAGGTCTGCGGACGCATTCTATGTAAACAGTAGTGTTTTTGCAACCTTGAGTAACAGCCATGCTACGACAAAAAACAAATAGGTTTTTGCTTTCATCCAGCGGAGATGTTTAACTTAGCCTCATTCACTTATATCTATTGCGTCGAATACAGAAAGTAAAGCTTTTTCTTGTCACACCTTTTCCGGACCTACCAGGCCGATTACAGGTCCCGGGAAATCACAGCAGACAATCATTTAACCAGGATTCACGGGCCGACGATTTATAATGTCGATTTTATATTGCACCTGTTCATTTATTCTTGGGCGTATAAGCGTCGTGACTGCTTTCATGTAACTTGTGAGAAAAATGCCGAAAGATAGGGTGTAAGGTTTTAAAAAGTCTATTTTGCGGTATATGATACTTCATGTTTTGTCAAAAATATGCCTGATTTTTTTACACGCAAATCAGTTATAACTTAGTTACTGCTTGGCCTTTGTATTACGTACCAGAATACTGGCACAAAACGCTCGTCTTGTGGCCTAAAACGTTTTTAGGGTATAAAGTTGCAAACAAACACTGTTTATAATTTATGCTGAACAGGCGTTTCGTCCAGCAGGTTGCATGTTTAAAAAAACATCAACAAAATTACAAGTTCTTTAATAACAACTGTAGTATTTTGTTTAGCATCACATAAGTTAAACGACAAATTTGTTCAAAAAACACACATTTATGTTGCATAGTCAATAGTAGGATAAAACTACAACACAACTTGGGGCCTGTTTAAGTCTATTGGCGCCTACAGACAGTAGAGTCATTTTCACGAAGCGTCAATATTTTGTTTCAACGTCAGTGCGTGGGCAAACCTTGTGTAGAATCTTGTATGCCGCCAGATAACGATCCTGTCCCGTTATCTCGCCTCTGTTTTCATGATTTTGACATGTCGATGACGGGATACACACTTTCTGATATAACACAGCTAAACGCTTTGCGCTTGTTTTTCTTTTTCATGTTCCTTCGTCGCCGTTGACGCATGCCGCTGGTGACGTCATTAGGTTTCAGGATTGTTTTCGGATCGCACCCTTGACGGACAGGTGAATGTTGTCCTGGTGGGGTTGATGCTTATGGAGGATAATGAGGTACGTATATGCAATTACATTGTGAACTTTGAACTAATAAAGTATGTTTTGAGTTCGGAGTTCCAACTTTGTTTTTTTTTTAAATTCAGAGAACACTTTTAACGTATTAGAATAAGTGGTTCGAGTTTTTTATGCAAGATATCCCTAATCACAATAATTCGATAGCTTTGCCAATTTGAAAGAGTCTGTTTACAGACATACTAAATGATACTGTACATGATAAATGACATTTTAATGTGACCGTTTTAACATTCGACACCTAAATAACTTTGCCAGAACTGACGCCGGTTTACTATGCTCACAAGTTCAAACGACCGGAATTAGTAGCTTTAAAGCGGGTCGCAAGCGGATAAACTAGATCCAAGCTTGCATGTTGCCCCAATGGTTAGACATGGACCATTGCACTCGGAAACTACTGTCTATCTCCACTTAAACCGTTTGCCACCCGAAATAGTCCTCTGTGGGGCTTTGTAAACCCCGTATAAGCTGCATAAGGCGCTTGAAAATCCGAAACACGTGCTCTATGATGTCACAGACAGTCGGCGGTCTGAAATCATGTTTAAAAGAACTTCCCAGGTGGAACAATATTTGCGACCATTGACATATAGGAGCGATAATTGCCTACGCGATACAAGATCATTTGGACAGTGAAGCGATTAGCGGCTACAGCAAACACTCCAAGCGGGCTTTGTTTAAACGCGTTCGAAATCGGATAATTACCGCATTGTCACCGAACAATCGCCGATTGTGCAGTCAACGCCTATAGCTATTAAATCGATATTTGCCTATTGCGGTCGAGGGGAAGATGTTATCTGTTCGCAGCAGGGGCCGTTTTAATGGGGAGAATCGAAATAATGCTGGGTTTCGGGATTTACTTATCCTACTTGAAAACTGCGTGGTTGTCTTTAGTGTGGTTTTGAAGCAGATTCATGTACTTAATCCTCCCAAGAGACCAGTAATATGTTTACATAAACCGTTGCTACCAGGCATACTATATATAAGCTGTTTGTACGAATAATATCTTTCTTTGAGCAGCATTCTATTTGATCAGTTCAAAAAAAATTTCCAAATGATTTAATTTTAGTATTTTTGTACATATTTCTTGATATTTTGCAATACTATAGTCAAACTAACTTACGAAAATGTCGTCCAGAATCTTGAATTGAAACACAAAGCTGACGAGTCGCTTAACAACTTTTGTCGCTGGCAATCTGGCCTCAACTACACTGACGGAAGACGGCCTGACCACTCCATCCTTCTTACGGGCATCGACATCTGCGTGAACAAAAACAGCCCATGTGAAACACTAGGTATATTAATTTCAGTTGAATAGACAAAAGTTGAATGTATTTCTTAAACTTTTACCACATTTGTTTGTTTGAACTTAAAGAGCTTAAACTGCGCTATACCTAGGTTTTTTTGAGCGTCGATGTACCTATATGTTGTAAACCCCAAAAAGTGGTGGGCAAAACAGTGGACAAATATAATACAATCATCATTCAATTGTTCACCCGAATATACCGAAGCAAATGAATTCATGTAAATCGTGGGCTGTAAAAATAGGTTTGCGCTTTAGAACAGTACGCAACCAACTCTATTGGAAATTACGTGTTACTCTGACCTCATAACACAATAATAGAATTTCTCACGTATATTGCTGCGTTCGTGTGCAATAAATCTCGGGAAAAGGCGTTGACTCCTACATTCGTGCTGCCGATAATGATTCGCACAAAACAGGCCAAATCAATTTGTTTCCACCGCATATTTTGAGTAAAGCGCCGTGATTTGGAACGCTGCAATAAACCGCCAACGCAGCCTCCCTTCTAAATGCCATCGATCGTCCAGACTTAGCACGTCGAATTGATTTTGAACTTGAGGAAACCAACGGCAAGAGCGACCGCTGTGCACACCGGGAGGCAATTGCCCGAACGAAAAGCCCTAGCCGCTCTCCTGTGTAAGGAATGCTGGCAAACGTTGAAAGAAAGCCACGTTGTTAACCATTAAAGACGCTTGGATCCACACGCTATAGGCTGTAGACTTGCAATTGACATCCGTGTACCGTGTACAGAACGTAGACGAATCTGTGTTATGTGTTGGCAGGTCTGGCTCAAATTGGAGGCATGTGCTCGTACCGAGACAGCTGCACCATCAATGAGGACATGGGATTGGGATTGGCCTTCACCGTCGCACACGAAACTGGTCACAGGTAGGCCATATGACTTCAATGCAATTACGCCAGCGATGGCTCGCTCCAAGGCGCGCATACTTCCATAGCGAGCGTCAACGAATGAAATTACCCAGCCCTGCGTATCATGTAGAACCAATAAACGATCCACTATGAGCCAGCTGTTATATCAACAAAGTCACAAACAAAGTTACTCGCTTTTTGCGCACTTCAAGGCTACCAAGGCTTTGAACGGAGCCCTAGTGTTGCCATCACTTAGAAACGCAAGGGTCCTTCACTACTTCTTGAATATTTTGCGGCACCAAGACCACAAAGGCGCCGCACTGTATAAGTTAAACCCTCGCTATACTTTTGAAGATATTACATTGTTTACGAACGGTGCATTGCCACTTTTAATACTCGCTTCGCAAATTATAAAACTTGTTTTTTAGCGGGCAGATATAATTCTGATAAGGGACATAATGTAGGAGTTTTATCCAAAGGTGCATTATTGGGGAGAATGGATTTAGATAATGTGAAAAATAAACAAGTGTATTTGCCCCTAACATTTTGCCAGTATTGAGAACAGCTCGGCACACACGTTTAGCAAAAAAGATGTTGTCTTACCAAAACCACTGTTGCTTCCAAGGGGCGGCATCCAATGTGCTCCAATAGGGAGAAACTATTTCCTAAAGATCCCATCGCTTGCAGACGCTTAGGTTATGACAGATTCGATTGCCTCTGAAAAGCCTCACCGAATCACACGTATCCGTTTTGCTATTAATCGCACAGTGTAGTTGTTAGGCTTCCGTTGGCCCATGACCGGTTCCTTTCACGGCACGAGCACCGTTTCCGTACGTAGGGCGAGGCTAAGTAGGGATTTTCATCCACCAGTGAAAGTGAAGGGGCAATCCGGATGGGATGGTCTCACTTTCATGTGGTAGACGTTACGGAACATTTGCGACTTTAGGATTTGTATCCATCCCCGCGTCACCTTGGCTCGCGTCAGCCAGTGCTTCAAGGCACATACCCCCGAAATATTCCTTCCGTGGTGATCTTTGCACTTTTTGACGCCCCTGTTATGGTAATGGCCCCAAACGAAGGCTTTTTATAGTCAGAATAATCGCTTAACTGGCAAAACGGGTAAAGTACTCTACAGACAAGACTCACTGGAACGCTCATTGAAAATCTACAGTCAAAGTGACATGCATCAGTTAAAGAGCGTAGTGGGTCAGTGACCATGTGGGGCAAGATGCTCTGATTAATGGAAAGATATATTGGTGAAAAACTGACACCAGGCCCGTGTACAGTGCTTGGCAGGTTGCACCATTCGACACTTAGCTTTTTGGATTACTCAGCAAACTGTGTGAAGGTTTTCAAGTAATATAACTACCTTATTTGACGATAATGCGGCTTCTGTCGTTTGCAGTGAAGAGTGCATGTGGTTTTTGCATGGACATGATCGTGTGTGGTACGACATGTATTTTTTGCCGCACGTGCTTGGACTATAAAGGCCGGTCCTTGTCTTTGATGTTGAACATCATTCATTAAGCCTAATCCCTCGATCCTTACAGCGCCCGGTAACCATGACCCAAAGGCTTTCAATTTTTCGCGGTGTAGCTGCTCCGTCAAAGGGGAGGTTAAGTCGTAACCTATGTCGTGCGATTCCACAATCGTTCAGCCGTCCTTTGTCCGCTTGTCATTTGCGCCGCTTCAAATGTGATTTTGAACGTATAACCGACTTAGACCCCGTGAAAAGTTCCGTAATCCGAGTGTTTGTTGTTAATACGTGATAGCGCCGCCGATGTTTGCTCATTTTTTACGCGGGGTCTTTTTCAAAGCGTTTGATCCTTAGCTATTTGTAGGGGCGCAGCATTGAATTGCCAGCTCTGTGGGCAATCGAAACATCATCAAACTGTTCAATGTTCCCAAACCGCGACTCGACTATACCGAGACTTCCTTAGGAAAACAACAATACATCGGTCCCAGCCCTTGTTCACAAATCATGACCTTTGAACCGAAGTGTGTGCTGTAAAAATAACACCTCGTACCCATTACAAGTAACTTCACTCCTAAAGACTTGTTTTCATTTCCACAGCTTTGGTATGAAGCACGACGGGCAAGGCAATGTTTGCAGCCGACGAGATGGCCACATTATGTCACCCACTCTCAACGGCCTGAACGGGGTCTTCACGTGGTCTTCGTGCAGCCGTGAGTCCATATCCAACTTCCTCAGGTAATAACCGCTCGTGCTGTGCAGGAAATCCATACAGTTCTGGGTAAATGGATTTTGTTTACGCACTTCAACGAGCCAGTGTTGATGGATATACACTTGGACTGTTCTTTCGCTTTTCAAGGGCTTGTGTTTTTAACGCAGAAAGGGCGGCTATAGCGGTTGCTTTGAAACCCAAGCCGCAGTTTCCTCATCCAAACTCGACTCTATACCATAAACAACACAATTAAGTCGTCTTGAGTATGATTTTCTCGCTCGATAAAGCGTGAAAATCACAAATCGAGAGCCGGTTTCAGTCTCTTCAAATCGACAGCGACCTTTTCGCAGTTACGACACGCGCCAACTGTAGAAACGTCCTGTCACGGTATATCGAGTTCGGGTGAACTTCTCTTTGCAACAAAACCCGACCGAGGCACTTCAGTGAGACAAAGCGTGCATCTTAAGCCCGCCACTGTTCACTGCCAAAGTGTTTCCCCATTCTCGACCTCGCTACAGAAAAGAGATTACGTCATTTTTATTGACGCCTAGGTTAGAATTGTAAAGATGGTAAATTCAAAATAGAAACAAGATACGTATTGATATAGCAATAGAACGGACGCATTGATATCAATGTCACATTGTAAAACTTAATATAGCTCTTAAGGCAATTGTATCTTGCGTAGGACTTCCTATTCAAATTGCCTTTATTATCAGTGAGGTCATAGGACATCGGTATGCAAATTACATGCCAGTTTAATAAGATGTACAAATTGGATTAAAATGTCATTCTAGCGTTGCCATGTATACCTGCGTTTGACATGACGCCCTAAAACTGAAAATAGGTACTATACAATTTACCTAAACGATATTTCGTGGTAACTATATTTCAAGCATTACTATACTATTAACCAATAATATTCCTAATGTTTGATTTAATCCTAGAATGTAGAATTTGAGTTCACATTTATTTTTTGTCACAGGGGTCCGATTTCGACGTGTTTAGATGATCAGCCCGCTCCGGTTAGCAATCTAGACTACCCGGATCAGCTACCCGGTGAGATCTACAACGCCGCTTCGCAATGTCAATGGCAATTCGGAATCGAAGCCAGCACCTGCGCGTTCCGATATCAACATTCTCAGGTAACCGCTCGAATTGCTTGTTTACCCTGGAATGTGCGTTGCTTGCGAACTCAGATAAACAACCGTCTGTTTGACGTACAGCGGTGTCTGCTGATAAGACTACCAAAACAAAATCGCAATCTATGCATTCCCCAGCGTTCCACGGGAGTTACTAACTGTCCGCGTAGACCACCTAAGCCGCCACATGCATAGTTTTATCACAGAACACCGTCGCAATTTTGGTTGAAGCAGGTTTTGAACGGCTTATAAGCTTCTGCCTGTCCAAATATTTATAGGCGCCTTTGTCGAGGACATTTGCTTTTGCTCCAAACCGGCGTTTATTTGGGATTTAATAAACCGGTCCGCCATTGATCGAATGCTGTTTACACAAACCGATAAGGGCTTACTGAGGGATTGCACCCGACGAAAGGTGATTAATGGGATTCGAAACGGTTTTATTGTCCGGGCTGCCCGCAGGTTCGCTTCGGTCTCAACTTAGAAGCCAAAATTGAAAGCTTGAAGATACACGAGTTGAGATGATTTACAGAGCAAGGTCAAACCAAAGTCGTTTGTTGTAAGGCGCCGGTCTAAATATTTGTGAATTGAAATATCCCTCCATGATAAACCGGTCTCCCCCACCCCCGGTGGTCACTTTTACCGCACACGAACGCTTTGAACGCCGCCAGATCAGCAGGACACGAATATTTGCAACACCTGTGTAAATTGGATTTAGCAGTAAGCGTGAGATTAATGTTTGTGGCGTAGACAAGATCTAATGCCAAATTGTGAGCTTGTGGGTTGTGTATACTAAATGAACTTGTGCAATGGTATTTAGGCTTCCATCACTTAAATGAGTATATATATAAAACGCTTTATTTTGTTTTACACTATGCAATTAAACACGCTTTCACGCACAAATAAAAAAAAAGAAATACCAAGCAATTTTTCAGTTGAGAAAAAATGTACTTTTTTCTACTTACGCTTATCAGCAAATGGGATTTTTTGACAAGGTAAATAAAGTTCATACTGCTATTACTAGACATGGTGGAAAAAACGTCCAAAAACGTTGACCGAACTGTGTAGTCTGATAACACTCTACTGTGTAAAGTTACTTATAATCGGTATACGATCTCAATTGAGCGTGTGATTGGATTTAGCCGTCAATGAGCCGAAGGTATTGACTTTCAATCGCAGTTACATGACCTCTTGCATATTCGTTTACAGACAAGCATGTGCAAAGTTCTCTGGTGTCAACGACGCGGAAGTAGCGTCTGCGAAACTAAATACATGCCAGCAGCTGAAGGGACGCCCTGTGGAACCAATCAGGTATGTTTGATCAGAAAGTGTAAAATACATTACTTTGTGTGTATCTTTGAATTGGTGTTCCTTGGTATGTTCGCTTATGTGGCTAAATTTTTGGAACCTAATCTAAGTGACCTGTTGTAAATTTCGCTTTGGCGTTTAACGTATAGGCCTAGTCATTTAAACAAATTTGTAGCTCTTCCAACGGTTTTTATTGTAATATGGCGACTATTCGATGGCCTATACCAGACACCTTCATCAGGGCAATGACATAAATTGATAAGAAGTCGTTATGTAGCAACAAATGCGATGAAACACCCAAAAACGCAGTGGTAGCAAGCTCGTGTGCACCAATGGACGACTTGATTGGGTTAAAGCGAGAACGTTGATAGCAAATGTAAAATGAAGTAAACGCACAATTTCGACTGCCAATATAAATACGATTGTGTGACAAAATTTGTTCATTTTCCGCAACTGTTCAAAAATATTTTCAAACCTGTGTGCAACATAGCAACCATAGTAAAGATCCCCCATAACGCGTTATGCATCCGTCGGCGCGGCACGCCATACCACGAAAGACCTCCTTGTGAAAATAAGCAGATAGCAGCCGCAAGAGTGAATACCGACAGCTGCAAATTACATGCGCCAAATTCCAGCAATACTTCGAAATTTTCTCTGACTTTGCCGAGACATCAGAACGTGCATCGACAATTTCTGTGCTTTATCGTTCAAATACTGTTTCCTTGTTGCTGTTACGTGTGCCAGTTTGTTGAGAGTTCACACGCCTTTTTGCGAGTTGTGTCGCTTTTGGTCTTAATTTTGTGGTCTCGTTTGAGTGTATCACCTCCGTAAACTGTACGGTCCTCAGAACACACAAATGTAGCAGTTCCTGCCGCACGGTTTAATAGCCTAGTTCAAGGCTAAAGATAATAACGCGCATATTGTGTGCTTGGACATTTTTGAATGCACATTTCATTGCCACGTCAAATGGTCGGGCCAAAATTACAAGAGAATTTCGCCTAAATAATGAATGGCATCATAAGTTTTTGTTTTAATAGAGTCTGATTCTGTTAAGATGAACGTTAATTCTTAACTGTAATCAGCCCTGATGCGTTCATGTAAACCAGCGATCACAGCACCCTAATGTATAAACCACAGTACGCCAGGCCCATTGAAGGCATGATACCGAATCACCCGGTCACCAAGCATTCCCATATGGCAAGGCATAGGCTAAAAAGCCTGATTGCATTTGAACAAGGAAATTTAACATATGTGCAAAATCATCTATAGTTTGTGAATAAACATACGCATACCGATTTAAGTTAGTTTGTTGAAATACTGCAGCTGCAATAATTACCACGTTCATGCTTTTGGCAGTGGTGCAGACGTGGTACTTGTGTTGAACACGGAAGTCCAGGACCGGATGCCGTTGATGGTAATTGGGGAGAATACGGACACTGGTCGTCATGCACGCGTACCTGTGGTGGCGGCGTTCAATTCCGAAAACGGTCATGTGACAACCCCCGTCCTCAGTATGGTGGAAGACACTGTGACGGAGAAAATAAGATCTACCAGATGTGCAACACAAGGGTAGGCACTAATGAAGCTTTCATATATTTGTAACACAGGCAGATATTTTCTTTTGCTTTTTGTGGTGTTTTTTTCTTGAGAGGATGTGAAAATGCAACCTTTCATGTATTTACATGCATGGTATTGGCATACGACAGTTGACCATGTTTGGTCGATGTATAATATACTTGAGCCATTTAATTTGCTAGCAAGATGAACTTTATATTACAGCAAGTTTACATTTACAATTTTCCTTTGGGTACATTTACAATTTTTCCGTATTTACAGACCTGTCCGCCTTCTCAAATCGACTTTCGGTCACAACAATGCGCAGAATTCAACAAGAAACCGTACAGAAGGCAATATTTTACTTGGGTCCCTTTCACAAAATTTTCCAGTTTCAGTAAGTACTGATACAACGCAATGTGTATCTGAGAGTGTATAATTCAACTAAAAAAAATAAAGTGCCTTTGGGTCATGGTATAAACTCGGGCTTATCATATATAGGTCGAGGAAAATGCGAACTTCTGTGCAAAGCTGAGGGCTACGATTTCTTTGATATGCTTGCCGACCAAGTAGCAGACGGAACACCCTGCGATGCTACCTCATCTGATGTCTGCATCGAAGGAAAATGTCAGGTTAGTATTACCATCTAATATATAGTTAAACCGCAAGTTTGAAAGGACATTTCAAAGTCGCAAAAGGCTCTGACATGTTTTATGCATCGGTTTTAATTGGTAGCCTACAAAGAGAATGGCATAAAAAATCTTCTTACCAGTTAGCTGAAATGAATACATTCATAGCCGGGACCCGCCCCGAAGCGTCCATACAGACAAGCGATCACGGCATACTCATGGCTCATACACATATGATAGTAGACTACGCCAACACTTGCCTATTAAGGGCGTTATACCGAATCAAGTCGGTATCCCAAGCATTTCCATATGACGAGCACAGGCCAGAAAAATCTAGCTTGCGGCGGGATTCGAACCCACGACAACAGTCTTTCAGGGACTCTGGAAAAACTCATCAAAATAATGTGCGTTTTGATAGGCCTACTCTATAGGTGTACCAATATGCAGTAACTAGTATCAGAAAAAAAGTCAATATTTTACTTGAAACATTACAGCACGTTGGATGTGACTATGTACTGGGCTCCAACGCAACTTATGATGCGTGTGGAGTATGCAACGGAGACAACAGTACGTGTCAAACTGTAGATGGTTCCTACAATGACCGCGTTCGTGATAGTGGTAAGTAAAATAGAATGAATTCCATTGTTTTAACGAGAAAAACAATTTTGTGTGTACGACTGTTCGTGGGCGAGCTGTTTTTAATAACGTTCCATTCGTTTGCAGGTTATTACCAAGTTGTTCGAATTCCACGTGGTGCGCGAAGTATTCGAATTTCTGAGCAACGTTGCTGTACACACAGTTATATTGCTGTGCGTAATGCCAACAACAAACACAGGTAAATATACAATTTAGACAAGATTTTAATACATATTTGCTGTTTTATTAAAAAGTGGGTGTAGTTTAGGTCTACAGTAGCAGTCAAAAACTTTTTCATATCTGGCATAATATATCATCAGGATTTCCATACCACACTCATATAAATGTTACAAGGTTAAATTTGTGTTTACATCATTCCATACTTGCTTTTTTGTATGTTAGCAATAATAATGGCACGAATTACTAAAAAAAAATGCTTTTTAAATTGCTTTCTACCTGGTTTTAATTTTTGATAATTATCGACTTTTGAAACATATGTTTGCTAATTTTGTTCAGATATTACCTAAACGGAGGTTGGCGGATCGATTTATCCGGTGAAACAACTTTCGTCGGTGCGAAGTGGACTTACGAACGAAAAGCATTCCACCCAGAAACACTGACCACAAGAGGTCCAATCGACACCGACATCGTTATCGAGGTAAGCCAATGAACAATAGCCATACGTCTGCTATATAAACGCTACATTCGCCAGTTATCGTCGTCTCCCAGGTGGTCTAGTGGTTAGGATTCGTGGCTCTCACCCACGCGGCCCGGGTTCGATTCCCGGTCTGGGAACCTCTTTTGTTCGCGTTTTTTGATTTTTAAAACAAATTTATGTTACAGTTAAAGAACAATTTTAAGGCGAATAATAAAATATTTTCTGTTTGATTCTTAAAAACTAGTTTTTAGGCGTTTTTCCATGTTTTAAAGCGAAATATTAAAAAATCCACATCTTGTAGCCGACGCCCTTTTTGTTCCAAATTTTAAGCGTTTATGTATGTTTTGAAGAGAAATAATAAATTCACATTTTATTTGCACCATAAAATTGAAGTTTTAGACTTTCATGGAACATCGTATTTTTGACTTTGGTACTTCAGTAACTTACTTTATTTATGTTTTCAGATTTTGGTGGTTGCAAGAAATCCTGGTGTCACATATTCCTACACACTTCCAGTTATTGACAACCGTATTCCAGATCTTCGCGTCGGAAAACCTGTGACTATAAACCGATACCAATATCAGTGGGAAGTCAATTACAGCGAGTGTTCAAAATCCTGTGCCGGAGGTAAGTGTTGTAAATGGGAACAAATTAAAAAAAAGCATATCAGTTGCTATACACCGTATAGTGTTTACATCGTTGTCAAGTAGTTTAGGCCTACAATGCATGTAATATCATTAACGTATGATACAATTGGTTTGCAAGTAGGCCTAGGCTAAGCCTTTGTTTTTGGTAGATTTCTATTTCCGACAATATAAGTGACTTTTTTACTATAAATAAGACACTAGAAAGTGTCGGGACTCACTGATAATGCTTTTTGACGTTTGAAAAAAGTTTCTGGTCTCATGTAATTCAAAAATTTGCACATAGACTACACCTTTAGTGATAGAGAACAGTTTTTTGGTTGGCCTTTATACCAGCAGGGGCCTTACAACAGAGGCTAACATCTGTAAGAACAAAGCCCTAGTGGTTGTCTAACTTCACTGTTTAACATTTTTCACTTGACTTTCTCTTAACCTTTTTTTAAAAATAATGATGCAGCAAAAATTTCCCGATGGCAATAAAAACATGGCGGCCCTTAATCTCCACGCGTGACTGGTTGTTGTAATAAGCTTCCATTGTTACGCTGTCTTGATTGTCGCTTTACACGCATCGTTTACGCCAATTGATAGAGCGCTTGATCCAACAAAGGGGTGTTGACCTGAAGGGGCACAGACTGCTAGGCGCATTTCATGAGAAAATTCCCTGGAATCGAAAACAATGCGCAGATGAAATGTCAAATGCCCGTGAAAAACAAAATTTTACCCGCTCCCCGAATTCACACTAAGTAGAGATTTTGAAAAGCGATTTGGCTGCAACCCAACCCGAAACCCAGTGAGAACAACTGATGTATTGATATCCGTGCATTTGCGATTACATCTTGGGTGATTTTGTGGCGATATGATTCAGTGCCGTTTAAAGAACCTTTTTCAGATTTCAGCTTACAGCCTAACGTACATCTTTATTGTATAGTGTGTTTTAACTTTATTGCTGTGTGTTACAGGCAAACAAAGCCCTACTGTCACTTGCCTACGTGATAACTTGGACGTGGTTGAAGACTCAGAATGCGAACCGTCCACGAGGCCAACTCCTGTACCGAAAGAATGTAACACTCAGGATTGTCCGCCAAGGTACCGTTGCATTCATTTCCAAACCAACCAAATTTAGATGTTCAGCTAGTATAAAAATCAGTAAGCTGCAGACAGTTAAGATGAACATACAGCCCTGAAGCGCTCTGCTGACAGTGCACACTTTTTTGACCTATATGGTCTCATCAGTGCAACTGGTGACAGGACTTGGGCCGTATTGGCTAAAATATCCGTCTAACGGAACTCCAATTTGTTTTTAGGCTGTAAAGCCATGCTTCACTAATTCTGTTTAAATAAAAACATAAATTCATAACTGGGATCATCTCTGAAGCGTTGATGCAGACCAGCGATCACGACCTAATCATTTATGAATTATAGTATGTCAGCCTTATTGAAAGCGTTATATCGAATCAAGGCGATCTCCCAAGCATGCTAGTTCACCTTTTCAAAACTCATGTCTACATTATAGGTGGGAAACGGACAAATGGGGAGACTGCTCACAGACTTGCGGAAGCGGTGGCTTGCAGAGTCGCCAAGTCACGTGCAAAAAACTGACGACGACCGGTGACGTGTTTGCCCAAGAGTCAAGTTGTGATGCTTCACGCAAACCCACGGCCTCACAGACTTGCCAACAGGTCGACTGTCCGCCGGAATGGCACACTGGCATTTGGTCCAAGGTAAGCAAATTCATTTCAACGTTATAAGCTACTACAAGCTTAGCAGCTGCTTCTGTATGCATGATATAGCGATTTGTTTGTATTTGTCAGTATGCTCTGCGCTTATGTTGCCAATCATATTTTTCTGGGCCTTAAACAACGATTAGAGAGCACGAATTTTTGTTGTGTTACCCTCATTTACCAACACTGATCACAAATCACACCCATCATGCAGTGCTCGCGACAATGTGGCCGTGGGACCAGATCGCGGTCTGTGAGATGTCTAAGCGGGACAAGAAGTCTTCCACACTCTTCCTGTGACCATCGTATCAGACCAACACACAGAGAAAGATGTCTGGTTGCTTACTGCTCAAGACGTTACCAATGGTTCATCACAGGCTGGGAGCAGGTTTGTTAACACTGTCGCATCTACGTTAAAGTCATCGTGTGTGTTTGTTACTTAGGCCGTTTTTTTGCATGGTTCGGTTTTTTTGTTTACAAATTTGGCATCCTGCTTTGCTTATTGCTTCCACTTTATTAAAGGCGTCGCTTTGTTTGGTTTTCAATAATTTGTAGAAATTCTTATGTGGTTTTACGGCGTGTATAAATCTACATGTCTGAGTGGGTGTCACGTATTTTATAGTCTTTGGAGATTCCAATTTCGGCCACAAACATAGTGTATATCTCCGATAGGTAAGCAATGCGGTATCAATAAAGACCTACGCGACGGTCTCGCGGCTAGACAGGAACGCCAGGCGAAGTTAAAATACCAGTTAACTTACTCTCACATATTCAGCTGTCAAAATAACAAAACCGCAGTATTACCCCCTGTGTTTTTCCTACAGTGTTCCGCCACTTGCGGCAGTGGAGTGCAACGTCGCCAGTTACGATGCAGCTACAAACGAAAGAACGGCCAGTATCGACCTGTGAACGAACGACGTTGCAAGAGCTCACGACGGCCGGCGATCTCCTTACAGAAGTCATGCACCCAACCGGCCTGTCCATCCACGCAAAGCGATACTCCGAGCGTTTCAACCCGCGGAGGCTACAACCACTACCGTCGCAGTGGCGCCTTTTCACACAGAAGTGCCCGATGGATTACTGGAACTTGGCAGAAGGTGCGTTTCAACCTGATAGAAACTTTTGAAATTCAAAGCATTTAGTTCCTGTCTTAACGGAGAGTATTATACACATAGGTTGAAAAACTGTTAACGACCATTACAAATTGTAACTTAGGCAATAAACTTTAATCTTACATCAAGAGCAATGAGAGCATATATATCAAGCGTTCCAGCCCTGAAGTGTTTGAACTAACCTAATTATTTTCGTACAGTGTTCTGTGAGCTGCGGAGGCGGAACTCAAACAAGAGTTATCCGCTGTTTGCAAGCTGGCCGTCCATCCAGTGTGTGCAGTCACCATCGTAAACCTGTCAACAGAAGATCGTGCAACACTTATAAATGTCCAGTGAAGGCTAAGGCACCCAAAGGTGAGTTTTCATAACATACAAAATCAAGCGTTAAAAACGAGATAGCATGTACATACGAATCAGGTTATTCGCATATTCCCTTTAATTGCTGACTTAGAAAATCCTAGTAGTATGTATCTGTGAAGAAAATTGTCTGGACTATCACAAATTCCGGTTATATGCATAAAACAGTTGTTAAATTGTTTATGCGATCAACCGGATTCGTATACTTTAAACTAAAATCTCTTTAGCTCGTTGCTTGGTGGATGAAGACTACATAAACCTTATGCTTATTGATTCAAATTTATGAACACATTTAGTCACTGATCCTTACGAATTTTAGATGTATATATTTTGCCTTCACGGCATCATCGGTATCTTATACAAATAGAATGTACATTTCAAAAAATATGAGTCTTAAATTCATGGGAATAAATGACTAAATGTGTTCATAAATTTAAACCGGATTTGTTATCATTGTTTTCCATTGTGTAAATATTTCAAGCATAAACACCCATTTATATCCTTTTTTCTGTTTTAGGCGAAGACTGCAAGGACAATTTCAGTTGGTGCTACTTGGTGCCAAAGCACGGGCAATGTGACCACAAATATTTCGGTGAAAATTGTTGCAAGACGTGCCAAGCAGCTGGAAGCAGATAATGTTCACAAAATACGTCGCTTAATCGCGTCTAAAGATTCACAAAGCGCGCTCCGAGGAAGAAAGCATCGTTCGCCGTGTGTTCCTGCCTCCGTCGTCAAGCATGTTGTCCATTGTAAACTCTAAACTGGAAAGTGTCATGGCGAAACTACATGGCTTGTACAAGATTTCGGAAAGCATAAATACACAGAAAATCCACGCATGTGACTCAACTTCTGCCCGCTTTCTTGCCCAGCGCTTACTCAACCTTTAGTAAGGTCTTGAAATCAGCACCTCACATCAAATGCTTATGTTAGAATCCTCACCGTGCATTCGTGGTTGGGTTCATTTTGTCGTTAGCTTTGCCCGTCGTATTCTTATTATGATACAGCATACATCATCTTCTTACTTTTGCCCGACTTGTCACATTGTTATTGTTCTTATTTTTACTATTATTATTATTACGATTATTTTTCTATTGCGCGGCCTACAGAAGCGCTCTCGAGCGACATCTGCCGGTTAAATGTCGCCCCTAACCTGCAGTTCATTTCTAACCCAATTTTTCTATTATTTAATGCAAAGGCCCCGTTGCAGATCTATTTCATTTTACCACTGTTCTACGCAAGAAATTATTTATGTTCTTTTTTTCGTGGCTTCTTTGACGTATGATTTCGATGGGACTCTAGTCGGCCGTAAAATACTCTATATCTGACATAAACGTTCGTTAAAATAAGAATTTGTTTTTGTTGGGTATTTTTCTTTACGAATTTTTCCTTCATCAGTGTCTTTTCATGTTTACTTAATCACACGTTATGGTGGTTGCCAGCGGTTTCATTTTGTTTTTTGTTTTTTCTATTTGTTGTACTTCGTGCCATAGGCAAATACAAAAACAAACCTTACAAAAATAGACTCGGTCTGCAGGTGACTGTTGTTATGTTGTAGGTGCAGACGTTTTGTCATTTTCGTAAGATCATATAACTTAGGAGTTTAAATATTGGGTTGCAAATACATAAGAATTTGCACAGAAGGTGAAGCTGGTGGTGGTAGACTACTCTTTAAAAGATATCTTTGACAAAAACACACGAATGTAATAAATACTTTTTTTGATAGTTGTAGGGGTTTGACCAGGTCGACGTCGGACTTCTACTGCAGAAGAATATATTTTTCTGAAGCTGTATGTTACACTTAAAGTCCTTGCCTGTGTGAGCTTATTTCGATAAAGAAGACAGCTTTTTAAAGTTTGAGTTACTGTATAAACTTAGAGCAAGAGATGGAAGTCTGGTAGTTATTAACTATTATTGTGACATCGCGTAGTCATATGAATATATAGTGGACAAGGTATAGCCTTATGATGATGTAACTGTAGCCTACAATTGTGTAAACGGTGTTGGATAGCTACAAATGACAATTGAGTTCGAGTTCTGATAAAGTGACGATGACGAAATAAAACGTTTATGCAATCACAGTTACACGTATGATATTCGTCGTGGTCACTTCTAAGATAAACAAATCCTCCACACTTTCATTTAGTTTTATTCGAATGGAAAGGGAACACGTACTTAAACTTTGCTTGTGGCGTTGTGGATTGATAAAGGAAGCACGCAAGACGTTTGTTTGTTTCAGTTTTACCCTCGGTAGGCGTTTGTCCTAAACCGCCGTCGAAATGCCTGTATTTATCGCGAAACCATTGAATAAGATTTGCTTCGATATGGTTTTAGAACCAACACCCTTGTTAACATACGGTAACGCTCTAATTACTCCGACAATAATTATAAATATGATTGTAATCTAAACTGTCCAGTTAGTTGATCACTGTTGTTTTGTTTGCTTTTGTTACATGACTTAAGAATAAATTTTGTTGTTGTTTTGCCCCCTAAAATGATTTGCACAAATTGCTGACGTAACATGCCGCAAGACACGACATGATTCAGCAAATATCGTGAAGAAAATTACATAAAAAATTGGGATTGTCGGTTTTGTTTTACTCTGTTGCTTCGGCTTTGGGAGTTCTACAGCGATTTATAAATGCTTTTAACAAAAGTGTTTTTTAGTTTCATGTACTTAACCTGACATAACATGTGGTTACGAAGTTAAAACTTAAACGTAGACAATATGTCATATGTCGTTAAATTTGTAAAGCCATTTGGACTTTATCAAAATGCTCTGAGAAATTTGTTAAAAAAGAGGACGCTACAGGTAAAAAATAGTAGTGAATGTGTAATAATTGTGTAGCTGACATGTTTTTTAATATAATAACCCGAAATGCTTTTGAAGTTTATTTATTTGATAAAAAGTAAACACAAACTACTTTTTAGTGGACGTTCTTACATCAGCGAAATGTAAAAACAACGACTTTATTATACAATGAACCAAAAGTTCCAAAAGGTATTTTATTAAATAAACGTTGTTGCTTAAATTTTTGACATCTGTATTTTTTTCAAAGGGTTTGAAAAGTTTTTCAAGTCTGGAGGCAACAAAAAAAATAATGGTAGGTTGTGCATTACATCTTTTTTTTTGCAGTAGCTAATAAAGTTTGATGTGCAAAGGTGCCAAAGAACCTAAGCCGAAAGAAGAAAATAAATCTTCCAGTGGTCGCTCTCAACCTAAGGCAGAGGAAGCAGAGACCAGTAAAAAATCTTCCACAAAACCACCATCCAGCAGCAATACATCCTTTCAGCAACAATTGCAACAGGTACTTTAAAGCAGTGGTGCAACGAAGTTTCGGTTGGCCGAAACATTTTGCCCAAATACGTTGTTTTCCGATGTTTTGGTTTTGGCCCCAACTTTATTGAAAACTTGGCCGAACCCGAACTTTTTGATTCCATGTAATATTTTTCGGCAATACGTAACATTATAAATTAACTATTTGTTGTCTATAAAATATGAGCCACTTTGTTTGCAAAATATTTCAAGTTTAGTAAAGCTTCAACATTGTAAAAGTGATTTTGGTTTGTCATAATTGAGTTCACTTTCATCAACAACACAGGGTTCAGTTGAAACATCCATAAAACGGGGATTTTAGGTTAGGCCCGATTGAGCCAAAATTATTCAGCCTTGTGGCAGAATATTCTGTTTCGGCCTGAACCTTTTTTGGCTGGTTTGGTGCATCACTACTTTAAAGGCTTTAAAGTTGGTTACTGAAAATAAATTGTGTATTAATTTCTCTTCAAACATAAGGTAACAATTTACCATATGCAGATCTTTTGTTGCCGTTGTCTGTGTTTTTTGTGATGATTAAATATTGCATGATACTGCATACTTCAATGCCATGATTTGGTTTTATTCAAGAGCAATATACTTGAAAGTAATCTGCAGACAATACACCTGTTTCAACCTATAAGGTCCCATCAGTGCAGCTGGTGACAAGACATAGGCAGTATTGGCTAGCATAGCCAGTAACACTTAACACCAGTTTCCCCTGTTATTTATACCCAGTTGTTGCATAGAACAGAATTGGCCAAGGGATGACTTTACTGCCTGTGATTCTTGACAAACTGGAGGGCCTTAGGTGGCTATACTAGCCAATAAGGCCTATGTCATGTTCAATATCTGCAGCTTACTTTTCATTTATTGACTTAATGCTTTCATAAAAATATACTTAGTGTAAAAATTAGATTTTTGTTGGCATGTGAAAATGCTGTCAGTACGGGGTATTTGGTTTGGGTCAAGTGTTTGTAATTAAAACCTCCATATTTAGGTTATATTCTCACATGCTATATCTTGAGACCGACATATGTAATGTTGCCATCTATTTACCTAAAAAGGGTCATGTGGAAATTTAAAAAAATAATAAAATGAATCAAATAGGGCAAGTCAGATGGTGGAGATATTTTTTACGGTGTAATGCTTTAGAAATTAGTTACAGATGATTCTGGTTATTTGCATATTCCATTTTGTTGCATGTCCAGTTTCTAATTGTAGCCTATCATCAGTTAAGAAAATGTATCAAGTAATCAAATGATAAATGCTCTGCAAATTAAATATGCAATAAACTAAAATCTTCCTTAAAGATATTTTTTAATAAAAAATTGTCTGTAGACTGATGTATAAATGTATGTAAGCAGAACGACTACAAACAAATTGTATGTACTCAACAATATGGCCATGTGTTCATTTTGCACAGTTACATTTTTTGTTTGCAGTTTTTTAAAGAGTCTCCAGGTTCGGGGATGCCAGACAGCCAAAAAAATCTAATTGCAATTGCTATACTGGGAACTGTAGCTTTGGGATTACATTTTATCAACCAATCAAATGCCAAGTATACTCAAATAACATGGAAAGATTTTGTTACCAAGTATTTATCGCATAATATGGTAAGTTTGCATTCAGTATTTTTTTATTACATATTTTAATTTAAAAGGGCAAATGGGTGTTATGAATTATTACCAGGGCTTGTGAAACAAACTGCTCTACACTAAAAGCCCACTAAGTCTGTTTTTAGCAGGTTTGATAAAAACATGATAAATGGCTAAAAACGAATGTCACACACTTGCAGGCATTTTCAGCCTTTAAACTTGGCCATTGAAAAAGTTTGGACACCCTTGCTTACAACTTGTTTTATATATGCTATGATTTTTTTATGTTTTTTAGGTTGAAAGTCTGATTGTAAAAAATAGGAAGACTGCAGAAGCAATAGTATCTGGGTTACCTGACCAGACTGTAAGTATTATGTTGCTGTAACCATAATGTTAGGATTGTTAGTATTATTTTACACATGAGTAATTATTAATATGCATTATTGTGTCCCGTCGCATTTCCATATTGTGTGACGTTTTACGAGATTTCAAATTATGGCATGACTGTGTTAGTGGCAAATACAATAGTAAGCTTAGCCACTTCTCATGTTTATTGTTTACTTGTATTACAATACATACATTTATTTGTTTGACACAGTATCATGCCTTGTTGTAGTTAATGAAAGTCACTTAGGTAACATCAGTGGTGGGATTCAGCCAGTTCGCACCGCTTGTATAGAACCATCTCACGAAATTTTATGAGATCAGCGAACCGGTTAGCTTTACTGATTACTGTCAATGGACTTTTTGTAACAGAACTGGCTAAAAAATGTGACTTCTGTAATAGAACCGACTGTCCAAAATTTTGAATCCCACCACTGGGTAACTTACTAAACAAATTTAACAAATTTGGTGACCTCAGCCTGTTGTAGTAATGTCTTGTCAATCATTTTCTAGCTGACATTCACTGTTGGAAGTGTTGATTCTCTTGAGCGGAATCTTGAACACATACAAGAGGAACTTGGAATTCCACCAAATGAGCGTGTTTATATTCAATATCAAGAAACATTCGAATGGTTAGTTTTGTTAAAGCCCTGAGTTGGGGGGTGGCACCACTTTAAAACGACTGGTATGAACCATTGTGAAACTAAATATCCCTACGGCTTCAAGCTTTATTGGTGAAAAATGCATTTTTGATCCACGATTATAAAAGTGTGTACTATGATTATAAATGAGTGTACTATTATCACTGGTCAGCATAAACGCTTCAGCGCTGCTCCCAGTATGTGTGTTTGTTCACCTTAGCTGATCAGTGGTCAAACTGGTGATCCTGTACTATGATGCTGACAAATGCAGCATACGAGGCAGGCAACAGTGCTTGTGATTTTACTCTCAGCGGGTTCACCCCTGAGCCTGTGTAGCTCAGTTGGTAGAGCGTGAGTCACAGAAGACTCCTGTCGGGTTCTAATACCACCCCAGGGTGGATATATTTCTAACCTGTGCCTTGCCTTATGTGAATGCTTGGAAGACTAGCTTGATTCGGTATAAAGCCTTCAATGGGCCTGGTGTACTATGACTTATAAAATGGCTGTTTTGGATTTTGCAATGCTTAGGCAAATTTAGCCAATCTGTTTATTGTTTAGGTCATCATTCACATGGTTAATAGGTCCGTTGCTAATTCTAGGATCGATTTACCTCACAATGAGGAGTTTACCAAAATCTGGAGGAGCAGGAGGCAAGGGTGGTGGAGGCCCAATGTCTGGTTGGTTGTGCTTTGTGTATTTTGTTATTTGAGGATTTATCCTATGTATGGGTTTTGAGCTGGGTGCCAGGTTTCAGAGTGGTTTTATGTTTGCCCTTAGTTCTAAATATACTGTTTTTATACTGTTTTTTTAAATTTTTATGTACTTTTCATAGTACGCCAGGTGTTTTAAATTCCAGTATGAATGTGTTTATCCTTACGTACTTTTGGCATGACAACTGTGTAAAATTTTAATTGAACATTTACAGCTTACAGGTGTACTTTTGCCCCGGGATGGGTAGTTTGGGGGGAGTGAAACTGTTGTAAACAATAAAAAAGTAAAATGTTTATCAACAACAAAATAACAAACAGATTTAAAAGTAATTAAAAAGGTAAATATTTTGCACCTGGATTTCAATCATAATTCGGTATATCAGTTGATTAAAAAAATCTTTAAAAATCAAGTCATTTTGTTCCTACTTTTCAAAAAAATATATGTGTGTTTTTATCACTATGTTGTTATGGGCCTAATGTAAATGTCCCTTAGTAGTGGAAACAAACGAAATTCAAAACAGGCATTCAAGTTGGATAATACATGATTGCTTATCTGGTGTTTCCTGTCATTGTTGAAAAGCAAATTAACCATTTGTGTAAGAAAACATATTAAATTTGCAAGCAAGACTTTGCCCTTTGCCTTTACCTAAAGTAAAAGTTTAATCCAGTGGTAGTAAGGAATGATCAAAGGTGGTCACCAGTAACATTATGTTTCATCAAAACATAGAGCAATCAAATACACTTCCTTGCTTTTCAAAAAGACTAGCAACCTTTTTTTGCTAAAAAAATAGAAATTTAGAAGTTTGAAAAAAGTTTTTTTTTACCCAAAGATCAAAAAATAAACACTTTCTCAATTGACACAGAATAACCAACTGACAATTGTTGAATTCTAGGTTTAAATCCTTTTCGAAGCATGAGTGAATCCACTGCAAAAGTATTAAACAAGGGAGACATTAATGTGAGCTTTAAAGATGTGGCTGGTTGTGAGGAAGCCAAGATCGAAATATTGGAGTTTGTCAACTTTCTAAAACATCCACAACGCTATGAAGAGCTTGGAGCAAAAATTCCTAAGGTAGATTGCACTAAAATCAGGCCCAGTATTAAGTTTATTTTTAAAATAAAGATTTTGTAGTTGGTCAAAAACCCAATTGTGCCCTCTACTTTTTTGTGCTCCATAACGTGTTATCATGTAGTGATGGGATGAGTACTCAGTATCGAACGATTTCAGTGGTATCGATACTCGTACTCGTATCAAAAAATATCTGCTTCGGACAGCAAAAAATTGGAAAAAGTTCCGCCAGTTTATGTATATCTTTTTCGCTATCACATGGAGAATACATTTTTCGGCATGTGTGTGTGCCCCCCGACCATGACAGATAAATTAGCCAGTGATATACAACTAAGTACAACACTACACTTAAGTAGTCGGTATCGAAGGTATATACATGTGGTACTCGTACTCGGTATCGGTACTCGCTTCAAAACCTGGTATCAGCCCGTAACTAGCGTGTTAGATTTTCAGCTTGGTGGTGGTTTTAGTGCTGTTGTGTTGCTATGTTTACTTTCACTAAGTGAAATAAACCTAACTCAACAACCAAAATATAATAGAAGTACAATGTCCTAAGTCAGAGGCCTGTGGGTTTCTTGTGACCTTAAATGTTTTAATTTGGCCTGCTTAGCTAAACTTTAAAATTTCGATTGCAGTAAACCTCGGTTAATCTGGACCCATTTAGACCAAAAAGTCTGGATTCCTGGATTAACCAATCTCAATTACTCAAAGCCTTACCAGATTTTAATCATTGTGGGTCCCCTTCTATGAAGGGGACACATATTGTTTTTGTGCGTATTTTTTTTCTTTTTTCTGTCTAACGCTGGTTTGTTAAATGTGTTTGGTCAAGAAAGAGTACTCCAAATTTAATAAAATTTACACAAATGTTAGTTATTAAACCAAATTTTTTTTAAAAAACGGCTGTACTGACTAAAGTACAGCATCTCTGAGTGATATGCGGTGTTGTTTGGTGCAATATAAGATATTTCATGAGGGAGCAGATATGCTACAATTGATAACTTGTGATTTGAAATTAGAACTCTGTTTTATTTACATGCCATAATCAAAAGCTCTGATAAGTATACCTACAAACCAAAATCATGGCTGTAAGGAAAGTTTCCCACCAAAGGATTCGGCACCAAAGGCATTAAAAGTTTAGCAATTTTATATTCTGGTGAAAAGCTTCATAATGTTGTTAGGCCTTCTTCTGCTTTGTTTATCACATCATCACATTTTTTATCAACTTTTTGCAAAATACTTTCACTAAAAAACTTTTTCAAACATTTTCCCAAGTCATTTGCCATATAAATCTCTTGCCATAAAAAAGGATATTTTTTGTTCTTTCAGGGTGCAATTTTGTCAGGACCACCAGGAACAGGCAAGACTTTGCTGGCCAAAGCCACAGCTGGTGAAGCAAGTGTACCTTTCATTTCTGTCAGTGGTTCTGAATTTCTTGAAATGTTCGTGGGTGTGGGAGCTTCCAGGGTGAGAACTGAATTGTAGTTTGAAACGTATAAGTGCAAAAAAATACCTTTTGCAACAATACAAATTTTGTTACACAGAAGAAAAAATCTCATTTCTAGGATTTTAAAAATCAGCCACTTTGTAACGAAACAACAGTTTTTAAAAGTTGTTACGACTGTTGGAATTTTTCTCATTGTTGTAGACTTCTGTGATATTTGCATGCAACTTTGCCACTTTATATTTGACAGAGGATGTAAGCTACTCTGTTTGTTGGGTCAGCACAAAAACGCCATGCAGCTTTTTGTGCAGGGTTTAAAACTTTTTTGATGAATACTTTGCTTGTAAAACTGGTCTAAAAGAATTTTTTTAGTCTGGCAAGGTATATTGCAAACCACATAGACATCTGTGTTAGATTTTTTGTAGCAAATCATGTACAAATTAGTCATAAATGAGATGTTGTAACATAAATGCCAATTTTTAAAAGCTGTGGTACATTAAACAAAAAACTCATACATTTTGGTGACCGTTGATGGAATAAGGCCCTGTAATGTGACCGTCCAAAGCAAGAAATTGTGTGTTTTTGCATTTGCATGTAACTGTTGTTGATTTTAGGTTCGTGACATGTTCTCCCTTGCGAGGAAAAACGCTCCTTGCATCCTCTTTATTGATGAGGTGGACGCAATCGGTCGAAAACGTTCTGGATCTAATATGGGTGGAAATTCGGAAGCCGACCAAACTCTTAATCAACTTTTGGTCGAAATGGATGGTAAAAAACATTTTTACATAAACTACAAACCTCGGTTAATCCGGACCTGTTGGGACCAAAAACTTTGTCCGGATTAGGTGAAGATCCGGATAAACGGATGTCTATTAGTTAAAGCCTTGCCATATTACAAATCATTTGTACCTCGAGTTTTGCCCGACTTAGCGTAGACCTGGATTAACCTAATCCGGTTTAACCGAGGTTCACCGTACAACCTCATTACGACATGTCTTCGCAGTATTTCCTTCGCATTTAACAGTAAATGGGATTTTTTCGGCCAACGAAGCATTTTAAGTCAGGCAGCATTTTTTGGGTTGTATAGTCATTTAATGTTGGGTGCAAAAGATTTTTTTCTCAACTAAATAGTCACTCTGACACTAGCGAAGGCATTAGACTGTTCAGCTGCAAAAAAACATGTTTCCACTTAGATGCGAGAGCAGTTAATACGCTACTTACGTCCAGTCCCACATACTGTATTGTTTCTACACCGTCCAGTTACCAATCCCAAACATACCTTGCCGTCCCATTTACCTCCTAACCTCTTGCGAAGTATAACGATTATATATAGTAAATAATAAAAAAGTAATATTAACAGCTTTTTTCGTAAGTGATAATACTAAAGTACGGCCTCAAACAAAATATTTACCGTTCTTTCAGCCAAATTGAAAGCTGCTTTGACGAAACACTGCTGTTGGTAACAGTTAAGAATTGTAGTTTGCGAGGGTTTCTTACAGTGTGATACGGAACTAGGCAGGTCTCGCTTTCTCTTATATATGGCAAAGTATATTTGGCTATAGAAAAACCTAGACTGCGGTGGGATTCGAACCCACGACGAAAGCCTAGGTTGACCAGCTAAGCCAAAGTAGGATTTCACAACCCATCTGCGCCGCTACGTGCCTAGGTGTTTTGCTATTTATTTTGCAAATTAGGACGAAACTGTTAATTTTCCTTCGTTTTCTAGTTGTACTTGGCTGTATTGTTTCAGTTTTGTCTGCGAACTTTAACTGCTTGTTTTTCAAATGCGATTACATGGCCAAAAGTTAAATTGTTTTTTTCAAATTGTAAAGGATTTAATACGATTGGCACCAACGTTGTGGTTCTGGCCGGAACCAATCGAAGTGATGTGCTCGACTCTGCCCTCATGCGGCCGGGTCGTTTTGACCGACAGATTTACGTGGGTCTTCCTGATATCAAGGGAAGATCGTCTATATTCAAAATTCATCTTAAACCGCTCAAAACCAACCTGGACAAGGATGCACTTTCGAGAAAAATGGCTGTAAGGACACCAGGATTTTCTGGTAAGAATCTGGCGGCTTTTTAAATAGTTTTGTTTTTGTCATTTTTAACGAAGTCTTTAAATTGTCTTTCTCTGGTATAAACTGGGTATATGTAACTATAATACTAGCATCAGTTTGAGAGTGTTTTGAGGTCTTGACTCGATTAGCGTTTTTTTTTCAACTGGGAGTTTGTGGAGATTTTTCGAGAACGCACCCCTAATCGGGTCTGATATGATTTAAATCATTATAGCTTGTGCAGCTTACTGTTTTTGTCCGTCTGTTTCAACCGTTTGGTCAAGAAAGAGTGCTTCAAACCTATTTAAATTTACACTTATGTTGGTTAGTTATCCAAAGTTGATGCCAAATTTTGACCCCGTGTGACCCAGCTGACTCCAAAAACGTAAAAATGAAAACGACTATACTAAAGTACATGATTCAGGAGTTCATAGAAGGTTACAAAATACTAAAGTTGCTTACTATGGTCCTCAGTGTATTAGCACATAAAGGTATGTGCTGCGCTAATAACTGCAGCCACGGCGTGTACATTTGATGTTACTTGTAGTGCCCTTAGTGTATTTGGATCTTATGTTTCCGCCCCAGTACATAAAAGTACATAATGTGCATAATCTGGTAAGCGGTTGCCTTGACACACTGCTTCGTTGAACTCAACACAACCTTGTCCAACAGTTTTGTTTTCACTATTTACCGTTAAATTCTTCCTCAGGTGCTGATATCGCGAACGTTTGTAACGAGGCAGCATTGATTGCAGCCAGGGATGCTGTACCCGCGATTGAGGACAAGCACTTCGCCTCCGCTATTGAGAGGATCGTAGCAGGTCAGTAAAATTACCCAAAATATCCAGTTCAACATTCGCATAGTAGACTTCTGTCGTGGGTTTTTTTGGACGGTCTTATTTGCATTTTGCTGTAGCACTTTAAACGCAATACATTGTTGAAACTGAAAAAAATCAGAAAATGTTTGGACAAACACCATTCATTGATTTGTTCTTCGATATTCAAGACATAAGGCATCGCTAGTAGCTTAATCAAATTACAAAATTACCTAAAGACTTGTTGATTTTTCTAAACTTTAAGAACCTAAACCTACTTCTACACGACTATAGGGCTGGAAAAAAAGACTCAAGTCCTTCAACCGAACGAGAAAGCTACAGTTGCTTACCACGAGGCTGGTCATGCTGTGGTCAGTTGGTTTTTGGAGCACGCTGATCCACTACTTAAAGTGTCAATTGTCCCTAGAGGAAAGGGACTCGGCTATAACTTGTACCAGCCTAAGGAAATGTATTTGTATACCTCTGAGCAGGTGTGTGCATGCAGTGTTATATGTAGTACTTAATTTGTCTATGTTGGTGTTTTTTTGTTACCTGTAACCCTGGAACGTCTTGTCTCAGGTGCGATGAAAACGGTTTGGAAAAATTTACAACTTAAAATTAGAATTACCTTAAACCTCGGTTAATCCGGACCCGTTTGAAAAAAATGTAAAAATTGTCTGGATTATACGGATTAACCGATTTCGATTAGTTTAAGCCTTATCACATTGCAAATCATACAGTTGTATCCAAATTATACTAAGATCTGGATTAACTGAATCCTGTTTAACCGAAAATTACTGTAAATGAAAACAATCCAAACCAATAAACGGGCGTTACTAAAATTTTAAATTATTCCAGTCCACAAAACTATTTTGTATTTTCTGAATTTTTAAAATTATTTGCGTTTTTTAACGAATTCTTTTTTATCGCTAGATGGCGCACCGCATGTGCACGTTGCTCGGTGGAAGATGCGCGGAGAAAATTTTCTTCAACAAAATAACTTCTGGTGCTCAGGACGACTTGCAAAAAGTCACACAACTAGCCTATGCCCAGGTTTGTAAACCAATATGTACTATTGTACTCTAATAGCAAAACTAATACAGTCAAACTTCGATACTATGCCACCCTTTGGGACCGAGAGAAAGTGGCATAGTAGCGAGGGTGGCATAATAGCGAGGGTTGGTTGTAAAAATAGCCTTGTGACGTGACAATGTACTGTAATGCCACGTTGTGTTGTACGATTGTAATTTATTACAGTATACAGTATAAGGTACAGTATACTTAAAAAAACGGATAGATCGTGCATAGAACAAACAGGATCTGTTAGTTTTGTCGTGACACAAGCACGGAACGGCGTTTACATAACTCGCTGCAAAGCCGTGAAACCTCTTAACATGACCACGTTTGTTTACTCAACGATTTGTTTTTCATGTTTTCTCGGTTTTATCATGAGCTCAAACCGAAAATTGTCAATTTTCAATCCGGAACCAGACCGTTAATACAGTAATACTGTACTCTCATGTGTCATAGTATCAAGGGTAAGGGGTGGCATAGTAAATATATTTTCTATTGAATTTAGTTGGTGACGATCAAAAGTGGTATAGTAGCGAGGGTGGCATAATATCAAGGTGGCATAGTATCGAAGTTTGACTGTAAATACAAAAAATTGCAACAGTGTTTAAAATTTCGACCACTTTGCCTTATCAACAGATGTAATAACTTTTAATTGAAAGCTAATCCGTTTTCGGTGATTGACACACATATTTTCCTTTTTTATTTCCTTATTTAAATAAAACCCAAATCCAAATCCAACAGATTCTATTTGAATAAGGAACTGAATGTAGAATTGATAAATCAAAAAGCCCCCCAAAATGTACTGATATTGTATTAAACAAATAAGTTTTGCTGTATGTATGTGTTAAAGCTATACGTAAATCTATGTGAAGTACCCGACTAAATAAGACTTATTGCCGCTAGGTGACGCAGTTCGGAATGAGTGAGGCGGTTGGACAAGTTTCTTTCGACCAATCCAATCAATCCCAATTCCAAAAACCATTCAGCGAGGCCACGGCACAGCTCATTGACGAAGAGGTGAAAAGTGTTTTTCATAGTTGATTCACCTACCGATCTGTCAACGTCCTATAGTTTGTTCATCTTAAAGAAAAAAATAAGTTTTATCCTTTTTGGGTTATTCAGTTATTAACAGCTTCAGTATGATCCAGTTAAACCGGATTCGGCTAATCCGAATCTTCGCCTAAATCAGACAAAACCTGAGGTACATATGATTTTTAATGTAGTAAGTCTTGAACTAATGACATCGGTTAATCCGAATCTTCGCCTAATCCGGACAAATCTTTTAGAAAACGGGTCCGGATTAACCGAAGTTTACTGTATTGGACATATACAACACATAATTTGCATAGATTTAACCGTAGGCCCTGTATATAAAGGGCACTTTGATGAAATTTCCTTTTATAGTAATGATATATTTCAAGCAGTTGAAATTTGTTTACATCTGTATATTATAACCGGTTTTCACAGGCACGGAAGATTATTTCCTCGTGTTACGACCAAACCATAGCGATTTTGGAAGACAAGAAAAGTCTTACGGAAAAGGTAATGCCTTGCAGAGAAGTGAACATTCACAATTAAGAAAATGGAACTAATTAAAAAGAATATGGATATTATTTCGAGTGCCTATTTTAAACAAGTGGACATTTTTAGCATTGTTGACGTGACAATAAGTCTTGGATTTTTAAAAATGTAACACTGGGTCATAACTTCTTAACCTGGTTCAATGGGACGAAAGACGGATAAGCGTCGGTTTCCATCAACTATTGGTTTGTTTGGTTATTCTAGGTTGGTATTTTACACTTTTTCATGTCGACATCCCATTCAAAGTCACCAACCAGTGTTTACACTCCTTTCATATTTCTGAAAAAAGGTGACTATTTCCTTGCCCAGTAGTTCACAACCTGTTTCGACGAATTCCTCCCTTAACAATTTAAAACATATTTATTCCTCCCCAATAGAATCCATGGTTGATGCTAAACCGTACAAAGATGATTTGAAATTGGGTCTTTTATCAACTTCACAAGTCAGTGAAGTCACATTTTAAAAACACAAAAATTTAAGTAAACTCCTCGCCTCAAGTATTAACTTTCTTCCCTTGGAGGAGAACCACTGCCCTAACCGTAACAGTTTAACTATAGCGGCCTTGTGTGTAAAGACGATGGTCATAATGAAGATACGAGTACCAAAACTACACGCGCAGCCGAAGTAACGTCAAGCAACTCTATGGGTCACATTTTGCCTGTATTGAACTTGTCAATAAATTATTTCCAGTTGGCGCTTAGACTTCTGGATCAAGAACACCTCGAACGAAAGGACTTAGAAGAAGTGCTAGGCGAGCGTCCGTTTAAGGACAAATCAACGTACGAGGATTTCGTGGAAGGCACAGGTGGTGAAGAAGAAAATACTGAACTCCCAGAGGGTCTTAAAGGTTGGGAAAAACCATCGGAGGACTCTGACTTAGAGGCCGAAGAACCTACGACAAATTCTCAAGATAAAGTCGCAAGTTCTTGAGCTACCCCATTGTTTTTTTTTCACCGTATGTTGCTGTGTCTTCGAGAGCGTACTTAAAAACTTATTTAGAAAGTCAGCACGAAAATGTTGAGTCAAATGCAAGTTTGCTATTGTGGAAGTTTTTGGCAATCGTAACCTGCAAAAGTGTTTCCGTATAAGTGGACAGTTTTAAATCGCTTTGGGCAGGGCAAGCTATATAAAAGTTTGAATCGTCGATTTTGCTTCCTTGCCTTGTGCAGCGTGTGTCTGCTCTCGTTTGCATACTATTGAAATAAACTTTTTTGCTTTCTGGTCAAGGTCCGCACCGGATAGGCACGTTTTTTTATAACATTTTACAACAAGCATGCGACCGTTTGAAAACTAAAAATTGCTCTTTGTTGTGTCATTCATCGAAAACAGGATCATTAGGGATCAAAGCTAAGTATGGGCAAACAGCAGACAAATTCAGTTGACAACAGAATAGTCGGTGCGTTTTAAAGCAGACAGATAAACTTAAACGGCACTGCTGAAACACTCAAAACGATTTGCATTGCTCATGTCAGGATGCCCGAATAGTATACAATGACGAAGGGCATTAGGTGGAAGTCTGCAGAAGAATGAGACATTATAAGCTCATTGTCGGTACGTTTCCTTATCGTCGTGTAGTATGGTTAGTTAGGCAATTGCCTGTTTAAAACAACATTTTAGAATACTTGTTTTAAAGTGATAGCCCCTTTTCACGTCAGTTGCATTTCTGTGAATCAGTAAATGTATCTTGTAGCTGCGTTGCGTTGAGCTGCTAAATCTGTTTACGATTTCGGCTATGATCATTGAATTATAAAAATTGAAAGAGATAAACCTTCAACAAGACATCAGACATATTATTAAGTTGTCTAAAACGTAACATTTTAGCTGAGAAAAATAATTAGTTTGACAAGGATAAGGGTTTTAACAGTTACCGACTTCATGCTATCATATCTTTAATCAAGTGTTAATTAGGCGCTTTTCAGAATTAGTTAAAATTATTAGTAAAGCGATGAATGAATTTCCGGTGAATCAATTTCCGGTATGAATTTTCGGTAGAATGTATTTCCGGTAGACACCATAGGGATCTGTTATAGTTATGTCACTGCACATAATTTGCTTAATAACGGCTTTTGTAGCAAGAACCAACGGTTTTACGATAATTTGGTGCATTTTTTTCTTCTTTTCAAGAGTATCTTTAAATCTGACCGATATGATCATCACAAAACAGATTGAATTTTTTATTGCCGAAATCGAACGCATCTAATGTGCACAAGCGTTCTTTATACTTTTCCCACATAGGTATATTTTTTAAGGTTAGTCTAACTGTGCAATTTCATATTTTTTCTGTTAATTTTACTACAACACAGGATAAAACACTGTATCTAGTACGTTACTTTCTTGGTAAATTAATTGCCACTTGCAGAAATTTTTAACTTATTACTCTTGTTTCACAAAGTTACATTGTGGCACGAATCTGTGACATCTATAAATGTGAAGAATTATTAACATCTACAAAAAGCCGTGCAACGTGTATAACCAAAAATGGTAAAATCAGATAGTAAGGCTGCAGACAGTGTACACTGTTTCGACTTATAACGTCTCATCAGTACAGCTGGTGACAAGAGATCGGCCGTATTGGATAGTGTAGCCATCCAACGGCACCCATAGTTTGTTGCGAGCAACAGGGCAAAAACCCAGGTTGTCATTTATTGGCTCGGTGCTTTTACACAGGTATAACTTCTTACAATTCACAAAACGATAAAGTGGTCGGTTGTTTTTAAATTTACAGTCGCAAGTCTGTCAGTGGCTGACGGAACTGTAACTCTTGCTTGCGCTGCAGGCTTTTGGAAGTTTTGTGCAATAGAAATAACACGTAAGCGGGATGAATGAAAGAGAAAAGGCACACAATTACAAAAAGGACGTTGACAACTGTAAAACTTCCTCCATATGTCCGTAAAACCAATGACAGCAGCGGATAACGAATGAGCGAGACCACAGCACTTACAACCAAGGCAAAACCAAACAATGTAGCATGTAGACGGGTGGGAAAATACACCGCAATTCCTATGGAGGGATTGCTGTACACCGCCACTCTGAACATCACATACAAAAGGTACGTAAAATACTGCATAGGCAGACTTGTAACGCATAGACTAACAGAAAACAATAAAGCAACGCCACTTGTGTAGATAGAGCTTACCAGCACTGCTTTCAAGTCTGCTATATCTGCATTGACGTCTTTCTTTTTAAGGCAATCGTTTACGAAGTCTACCAACGTGCCTGTTACAGGAGCTGCAACTAACCCGCCGACAAGTACAAATATTCCAAAAGCGTTGGTGTAAGTTTCGATCTCAGTCAAGCCGTCCGTTAAACCTTTCAGTCTTTCGTTTACTGTCCCTTGGAAAAACTCGTTGCAAATGTGCAATGAAGCCAATTGCAAAAGATTTGTCCAGTAAAATGGAGTCTTCAAATGACTCCATACGTTTACATTCCCTTCAGCTGACTCGGGGGAATAATTATGAATGTCATTGGCTGATTTAGTCAGCTGACTGTTGGTCTTACAGTCAACAAGCCCGTAAGTAAAGCCTTCCGGTACAGGGTGCGGAATGAACCGCCTCGGTGTAAGCAGAAAAGTAACAAAAAAACTTATGATTGACAAGCACGCCAAACAATAAAATATGCTGGAAAAAGCAAAACCCGATTCGTAAGCAAATGCAGCGGCCCAGAAAACAACGTTCGAAGACAGGAAAGCACCTGTCAGGATTGAAATGATTGACAAACGTGCTTTTGGGAACAAATTGACCAGCTGGGCGTTTGTCATGAAGTACATTGACCCACTGCAGCCCAGCAAAATCATACCAGGAAACAAAAACCCTGAAAGTTGAACACCTGAATTTGCCATAAACAATGAACCAGCAGCAAACATAACTATTGCTAGCATTCTGCAAATCCATATGCCGAATCTTTTGAAGATTATACCATGAAGAAGGCATGATGCCACAGCAATTGAGGTCGAAACAATAAACACCAGGTTAAATGTTTCCGTTTGTGCATCACAAGTCGGGTACCCATGTTTGTCTTCTTTGCTACTATTTCCCATCAGCTCTTTAGAAATGTTTGAAGAACACAAATGACTGAACATACCTTCAGTTTCCAGAGCTGTAGTCAGAAACACCCATCCTCCGAGCGGGCCTGACATAAACAGATTTTCAAAAAACACGTACACGACGCTCAACACAAATTGCAACTGAACCATCTTTTTGGCCTTCACTATACGTTCCGAAAAAGTTGCTACAGATTGGTCTGCAGCTGTTGTAGTAGACTAACGCTGAGAACATTGAATTGGATCTATTTTGTACAGAAAAAAACAGTAATTTTTAATGCGTCAGCGGAGCGTGTTTCGTTTGTCATGCATAACGTGAGTAACTCCCTAAATCGGCGCATTCAGCAGCGTGATGTCAAGCACCTCAACTTCTATTCGACACTTGCGGTAATGTTTTGTTTACTTTCAAGTCTACTGGCCTTATATAGACAAGTGGTTCTCGAACTGTAGTACGACTACCACTAGTGGGACGCCGGAACTTTTCAGGTGGTACGCGAGTAGCGTTCTGCGATACCTAACTTAAGTCCAATCTAAAATTGCAACTCAACTGACCCCACTGGTCTGCCCTGGTTTGGGCGAAACTCGTGTTTTGAACATTCTTTTGAAATTTCTAAATATGCTAGCCAGGTTGAGAAAATGGGCTTATTTCTTGGTATATCCATTAAAACAGGGTTTAGGACATTAGGTGGTACGCAGCGATAAAAATTGTCAGGTGGTACGCGAAAAAGATTGAGAAACCCGGAAAAGATTGAGAACCACTGCCTTCTGCCTTGGACGGTTGACTTTTCTAAAACCTTTAGCCCAGGGCTTATCAGATAGTTTTGTCAAAGGTCCAGATACAAAAGTTAAAAATTAACGCAGTCCGGACACTTTTTAGTTGTGGCTAATGGAGAGAATCCCGGTCCGAGATGAACACATTTGTCTGATAACATTTGTCGCGTGTGACAACCCTAAACGGACACATGCACACAGCACACGCTTATGCAGATATAGAAAACAGACACATAGTGTTGTCAGATGGCGCAATTTCATTTTATCCTAAACATTGCTGTCTCAGATAGACCTTCCCCACAATAAACTTTTTTAGTTCGCAACATTTGCCGTAATAAATTGTGTGTGAATCAGTGTGAATGGTGCTTGGCGCTTTTCCTCGTGCGTTGTTGTTACGTTTGTATTTGTCAATTATTATGTTGCGTTTGGTGGATCGATTCTATATTTGTGATCGTGTTTTTATTTTGTCTACAAGACTGTATTTGTATTTGTGTGCTAACGGTTTCACACTTTGTGATTTGTAGATTAATGAGTTATTAAATTTTGTTGTGTATTGGTGCCAGAATGCAGTACAAAAAGTTGTTGTTAATTAGTGGTGGAATTGTTTCTGGAGGTGGATTGTTTTTGTCTAATCTGCGATCAAATTTGGTAAACAACACTGATATTTCGAAAACCCGCGATGAGCATAATGGCAATGTGTGGGATAGTAACTGGGACAAAAGATCAAACATGAAACCAAGAGGAACCCGAAATATAATTCTGATCCGCCACGGCCAATATAACTATGGAAAAACAGACCAAGAAAAAACTCTCACAGAACTTGGTAAAAAACAAGCAGTCTACACTGGAATCCGACTGGCTGAACTTGGCTTGGACAAAAAACTGAATGTTGTGTTTGAATCCACCATGACTCGGGCCCACGAAACAAGTGAACTAATTTACAGACAGTTAAACGCTGATATTCCAATCCAGAAAACTGATCTTCTCAGGGAAGGTTGTCCTACTTTCCCAGACCCACCCTTTGAAGGTGGAGAAGTTTCTTTAGAAAGAGTAGAAAGGGATAGCAGTCGGATGGACGAATCTTTTGAGTACTTCATGCATCGAGCAGTTGTGGATCAAGATGGAGATTCATATGAACTGTTTGTGTGCCATGGGAACTTGATACGTTACTTTCTCTGCAAGTTGTTGCAACTGCCAACTTCTGCTATGCACAGGTGGCGATTAAGGCATTGTAGCATCACTTGGGTGACTATCCGTCCAAGTGGCAATGTTTCTCTGCGATTATTTGGGGATACTGGACATTTGCCCTCAGATAAACTAACCTTTGAATAACTTTTATTTGCCATTTGATTAGGTTTTATTACCCATTCTAATTACAAGAAGCAGTAGTTTGGCAAACTTGATGTTTGGATATAAGTACTGAAAATGCACTTGCTTTATTTTGTTACATTACATATCCATGCAAGAAGCCTATAATACACTGTGGTTACTTTAAAATGTACTGTCCATTTTTCTCACTTTTTTGAACTTGTCTATAGGCCACTATCTATCCATAGGTTTGTGAATCTGATTTAGGAATATTGCACGTTTAATTCAAAATGTTATTTTTAATTGTGCATATAACAACATTTCTGTTGGTTTTTCTCAATGCTGTGCTATCAATTATCATGATTTTACTTTACATTTATAGGAAAATTGACACCTATAACAAATTTTAATATCTAAGATGAAGCGACATTTGTGGAAGATGGTGGGGCTAGCAGCAACAGGAGGTGCTACAGTTTCCGTTATTAAATACTCTGGGTGGAATAAAAAGGAACAAAAGTCATACAACCTATTCTCTCCTTTCTTAAAAACTGCACATGCTGCTGTTTCTGAAGCTTCAAAATGGGACAACGACTGGGACAAACGCGCTTGTGACAAATCAACAGCAACACGGCATATCATTTTGATTCGCCATGGACAGTATAATTTAGCTGGTAAAGGGGACGAAGAGAGGTATTTGACCAGTTTGGGAAAAGAACAAGCCTCTTTAACTGGCCTGAGGTTAAAAGAATTGGGTTTAGACAAGAAACTGAATTTAGTTACATATTCCACAATGACAAGAGCTAAAGAAACTTGTGATCTAATTTACAAACAGCTTGATGCTCCAATCACTCTGGAAAAGTCAGATTTGCTGAGGGAAGGTGCTCCTATTGAGCCTGACCCTCCAACGCCTCATTGGGCACCGGATCCTAAGACATTTTTTATTGACAGTGCCCGCATAGAAACTGCATTCCGTCATTTCATGCACCGAGCAGACCCAGACCAGAAGGATGACTCCTACGAGATTCTTGTATGCCATGCAAATGTAATTCGTTTTTTTGTGTGCAGAGCTTTGCAAATCCCACCAGAAGCTTGGTTGCGTATTAGTTTAAGACATGCTAGCATCACATCTTTATCAATCAGACCTAATGGAAAGGTTTCCCTTAAATGTTTAGGAGATTCTGGACATCTCCCCCCTGACAAGTTAACCTTTGAATAAAAAACATATATGCAACCAATGTATGACTGTTACTACTTGTTCAATCTTTTTGATGCAAAATATTGTGCCTTTTATATCCTTGTAAATTACTGAATTCCTGGTCTTGACATTTTGTACCAACTATTACTGTAACTAGAATAGTACTTATTCTTTTCTTTGATTTCTTTTGTAAGCAGGGTTAGATTACGGATTAGCTGTGGTAATTAAAACTCTGGTCAACTGTCTGGACACCATGGATATTAAGCCAAACCACACAGTCTATTGCAACAATCTGAATGAAAAAATAAAGAAGGAAGGTAAGATAAATTGCACTCTTACGTGTATCTACAAATCCAATAAAAAAACGTATTGTTTTTTGAAAACATACATAATGTTTCAGAACTGAAGAAGTCCCTGTATGCAATCTTCTCACAGTTTGGGCAAATTCTGGAGATTATTGCCATGAAAACTTTGAAGATGCGAGGGCAGGCTTTTGTGGTTTTTAAAGACATCAATAGTGCTACAAATGCCCTACGCTCCATGCAGGGATTTCCATTTTATGACAAACCGATGGTAAGTGGCAATTCATTCGTTGTTTTTGAAATTGTAAATCGAGCCCAAAGTAATAATACTGCAGTTTTCCACTATTATTAGTTATGCATGGTTAGAAATTTATCCATTTCATGAAACCCTTAATTTTGTTACATTTTTTGACTCCAGTGACCCTTTTTGGTTTTTGTACCCCATGTAAGGAACCCTGACTTTCAGAGTTTTAGAAGTAGCATAGTAGTTTATTTTTAATTTAAACCAGTGGTTCCCAAGCGGGAGGAATTTAAATACTTCAAGGGAGCAATTTACTTTGTACATGTGGTTTGTAAATATACACTTCAGCTCTGGGATTGTAACCTATGAAGTTGATGAAATACCGAATTGTAAATGATCTTTGTATCTATGATTTAGAATGTACTATGTAGTCTATTGGGGAGGAATAAAAATGTTTTGAATTGTTAAAGCAGGAATTTGTGAATAAAACTTGGGAACCACTAGGTTAAAACCAAACATACTTGAAGATGATTGCACTAACTTTATTAGTGATTTAGGAACTAAAATATCATGATGGAAGCCGAAATGTATGTGTTCTGCTTCACAGAAACTTTCGTATGCCAAAAAAGATTCTGACGTTATTGCAAAATTGAAGGGCACATTTCAAGAACGCACAAAGGAAAAGAAGAAGAGAAAGAAGGAACCAAAGAAGGTACATAATTTGGTTAGGTTGCTAACAGCACAAAATCATACATCATATTGCTATATTATTCCAATATAAATTATTTTCTTTGCAGCCCAAGCAACAGGCATCTGCACAAGGTATGCTCATGAACAAATGGAAGAAAAGATCAGTAGTCATTTTCAGGGCTGTTTGTGTTTGCTAAAGAAAATGGATTTCAACTCCTAGTTTAAATTTCATGTGCAGTAAATCTTGGTTAATATGGACCCGCTTGGTCCAAAAAATTGTCCGAATTAGGCAAACATCTGGATTAAACGAATCCATTATAACAGAAGTTTACTGTATTTGACACACTTTATCATCCACAATTAAGTCTAAGTTTAGCCATTTTAAAACAGGAAATGGAGCCAAAGGAAATGAGGAAGGTGGTAAATTTGGTCCAAACCATATTTTGTTTCTTCAAAACTTGCCTGCTGAGACACAGGAAGGAATGCTGAGTGCACTGTTTAGCCGGTATGTACATTAACAGGTGTTATGCTGAAGCCTTAAACCTCCCAACATCTGAACAAAAAGCATTTGTCTATATTTTGCATTGTTTTGGTATTTTTTTTTGTTAAGAAGTCTAAAAGATATCATGTGACCCAAGCCATTCTTTGGTAGGTTAAACATATGCAAGATTACTTAACTTGTAGTCTTGTTCAGGTTCATGGGATATAAGGAGGTAAGACCTGTGCCTGGTCGACACGACATTGCTTTTGTGGAATTCGAAAACGAGCAGCAGGCAGCAGATGCAAAGAGTGCTCTTCAAGGTTTTAAAGTATCACCAGACCATGCGATGAAAGTTACATTTGCCAAGAAATAGGAAGCAGTTTTGGTTTTTATTGAACTATTTTGACTTCGATGATCGTGATTCAGACGCCGGTAAGGTGTAGACTACGATATTTTAGTTGCACTCAAGGCGATCAGCCTTGATGGATCGTAGCGACTGCACTCAAGGCCAACGGCATTGCACACTTGACGTCGCTCGTTTCTTTTCAATAAAATGATTTCGTCTTACCTGCTTCGTGTTCCTTTGCATTTAGCGAGGGGATGCAGATATAGCGTATATTGCAGCTGCAGTTGTTTGGGACCCAGTAAAAGTTTGAAGATAAGAATAGCGTGGCTGCCTTTTATTCGTTAGGCAAAAGCAAGAAATTCGGAAATAGCTGCATTCTGTGTCAAGTTTTCATCAAACAACTACATTAGAAAGGTTTTGCTAAATTTTAGTCAGCAATTAGTTAATTAGGAACAGATTTTTAAGAAACCAATCGATCAATTTAATTTGGTACTTTCAGCGCATCATAATATTGTCAGAAAATAACCAAGACACTTCGAAAAAGCAGACAGCACGGCATATTTAGGCACTTTTCAATTGACAAGGGTATACACAAAGGACTTTTATAACCTACCACATTCAAGGTACAAAGAACGTTCCAGGTTATCTATTTTCTATTTGCAAGAAACAAGAACGTATCTAAACTGTGAAAAATTTACGAGAATGAATTCAGCATTAAGAGGGGGTCAAGGTGAACAAACAACATGAAAATAAAGTTTAATTGTCCTGGAAATGCACAGTACACGCAAAAAAACTTTCTTTGTAAATTAGCAGGCTGTGGCCACGGGCTCCCGATATACAAACTTAAAAACCTAGTGACTTCGCATAAAGTAAACACGCCCCAGGCATCCAAACGTCTCGGCTTGACCCTGCCCCTGGCCACAAAACAGCGGTGGTACATATAAGCATCAATAATACATCAGGATTTTGTCTTTATTAATTTTTTTACACCGGCCGGCAAAAGAAACGTGCAATCAGCTGGTGTGCGTTTGTGACGCAACAAGAAAAGAATTACTCATGCGTAACGGCTGCTTACGATACCGGATACAAAACGATTCGTGGTGTTAAGTGTGAAATTGTGAATGTGAACGTTTTTTGCTGAAAGCCTGTAAAACTTTTTTGTTGATGTTCAAAAATCCAACAGAAGGCAAAAAAGTTTAATATAAGGTAAGAATAATATTATCAGGAAGAATAAAAGACACGTGTTTATGTGCAATGCGAAAAAATGTTGATTGATAATAATAACCATATGGCACAACGTCATTTTGTAAAACGTGTTAACCCTGACATATTTACGTAGGTATATTGGGTAGTTGTGTACTGTTTGTGCAATAGTTGTTTAGTTTACAACTAACACTGTTTTGTAATGCTAACTACATGATAATAGTTTTTGCAAAACCTATATTTTTTATGTAAGTGTTTGCAAAAGTTAAAGCTAACCACAAACGCTAATGTTAATATGGTTAAATTGTTAGTAATGTTTTCAAATGATGCATTGTTTACTAGTATGTTTCTCCAAATTGAATAAACAATGCAGGAAAATTTCAACCGTGCTAATGTAACAACTCCTTTAGGCATTCCCTGACTTCTTATTAATACTACCACTTTTTTAGATTCCATTTGGCAGTATTGGAACCACAATGCAACTTTTTTCATAACAAATAATCAACAGCAATGAAGTGCCTTTGGATCATAGTATGTATTATTTTGGTTTGGAGCAGTGAAGTAATGGGATATGCAAAACTTGCTGAGACCATGCGATGTGCAAACGAAGAATGTACAGGTATGCCAAGTTTTCTGACACTTTGTTTACCTGACATACTACCCTAATGTTTTGTTCTGGTATTGTAATAACTATTTCAAGTGTAAGCAGGTTATTAACACAGCTGAGGAGGGAGGTCTGCTTAAAATATAAGTGAAGTTAGGAACAGTCAGCAAAGCATTGTGTGTTCTTACTACTTCTTGAAGGTGAGTTGAAAGCAGATAATAGCCTACAGACAATGGCGACAAGAGAGGTTTCATCAAGACAAAGGTATAAGGTAGTGTCACAAATGCAATCTTTCAAGTGTTAAGATTTTGGCAGTCTTAAGAAAAGAAAGAAGCGAAAAACTTAACAAATAATACAGGCTTCAGTTTGCAGTTGAGTGTAAATAAAAAGTAAAAGCCAAATGGTGTCATAGTAAATATGTGTTTCAAAGTTAAACTTACATCCTGACTTTAATGTGATAATAACCCATTTTTAACTGTTGTTTTCAGAAACTGTATCCCAAGGAAAAGCTAAACTAGCCTATCTCCCAAGAGATAGTAAATTCCTAAAACTGAAAAAAGGTGATGTTGTTTTGGTGAAAGGAAAAAAAGCTGGAGCACAAACTGAGCTGTGGGGTGGAGAGGTAAAAAACTTTCACTATTTTGTTATTTTATTCTTTGTTTTTTTATGATTTTTCTTTGACAGGTTTAATTTTTGCATGTTTAATTTTTAGGTTCTGGGTAGTGAACATTTTGGTTTCTTTCCCAGTGCCTTTATCAAAGAATTTATGATAATCCACCAAAAACCGTCAGTGGTTGTGAATATAAAGGTGAAACCAACTTGGTGACTAACCTGTAGCATTGTAACAGATAATGCTTTTCACCAGCATGCATCATTAAAAAAAAAACATTTCCCATGTAGCTTTTTGTTTATACTGAACTGTAGTACTACATGTGTATTAAAGACATAATGCAAAACCAAAAGTTTGTCGCAACTAGTTGCTTTTGCAAAAAAGGTATATTTTTACATGGTAAAATACACAACTTGTAAATGTGTCCACAAAGGTTGTTTTTATCAACAACTGTGATGACACAATAGAGCTTAGCAGACTCATTTTTTTAAAACATAGAATTGTAAATAAGACTTTTTTTAATTTCCACAAATAAACTAGTAGCCTGTTTTGGTTCCAAAACTTAAAATCTAACAATTTGGTGACAGTTACATATTATCATTTATTGAAGCTGAGCATGCATGCATTCTATTAAAAAACAATTATGTTCACTTACTAGACATAGAAAATTATGTTTTTAGGAGTTTTTAGATCAGGAAAGTGGTGTTGAGGAGCTGACTTCCTTATCTTCAGAGGGTCCGGTAAAATAAGCTTGGTCATTTTAATAAAATAAGTGCATAATCAATCATCATCATTTATTTGCAGAAAATCACCATTGAAAAAAAGAAGACTGATGAAGTGGATAGTTCTGCATCACAAGAGAAAAAAGAAAACTCAAATTCAGAAGCAAATGGAAAGGATGACAATAGTAAACTGGAAGCTGCGACTGACACTGCTCAACCTGATTCTGAAAATAATAAGGATTCAAAAGAAACTAAAGCTGCAGAAGAATTAGGAAAGAATCAGCCCATTAGTGAAGAAAAAGATAATGTTTTGAACTCCAAAGATTCACAAGGCATGAAAAGAAACGAAGACAGCGAATCACTGTTAGAAACTGAAGACAAAAGTGTTTCTAATTCGGAACAAGCAGATACTAAAGCACAAAATGTGGATGATGGTCATGATACTGAAGAAAAAGAGGAACCTGATGTGAAAGAAATTGATAAAACTGGGAAACCAGAAAAATATTCCACTGATAAAGAAGATTTAGCACTTGAAAATGATGAGAGCAATGCACAAAATGAGAACACTGATAAAACTGTTGATAAAAATACACAAGATGTTGACATTGATGAAGATACAATTCCTGATGTTGATGCACAGGTTGTGGATGTCAAGAATAAAGAACTTAAAGAAGAACAAACAGATAACGAATTTGTTGAAGAAGATACAAAGGCAAAAAATAGTCCTGAGGATCCTGTTGAGGAAAAATCACAGGCAACTGACCCCAATAAAGTCCAACCCGGTGAGGAAGATTTGCCAGACAATAAAGATGGCGAAAATGAAATACATGAATTACCAAAAGAGCTTGGAGATCTCCTGAGTGATGAACCCACCACTGAAATTCTAACCAACAATTCTGTAGCTGAAAGTAACGATCCTGAAGGTAATGCTACAGCAGATGGTGTGGCAAAGGAAACTATTTCAAATTCTACGGAGGAAAATCTTCCTAAAGTAGACACTCGTGTGGAGGATAATAAAGAACAGGAAGAAGAAAAAGATGACAATGTTTCCAACTCCACTGAGCCAGATGCATCAAATGACACAAATGCAGACAAACTTGCAGATAAAGAACCATATCCTTCAGCGGACACAGATAAAGCCACTACTGATACAGCAGACAACAAACAGCAAACTGATGATAGTCAAGAAGAACTGAATGAGGTTGAGAATCTGTCAGACAAAACTGATCTGTCAGATCACCAACAAGACGAAACAATTGATGGCGAACCAGTTACAGATCCTGAAGATGAAAGCACTAAAGGCCACATACAAGATGAGGATGATAAGCAAGAGGAAGTTGAAGATGGTGAAACTGAAAAAGATTCAGAAGTTACCAATCAAGATGAAAACCTAGAAGTTGATAAAGTTGAATCCGAAAATGATGATGCTGGGACTGACGGAAAAGATGTTGAAAGTGATATAAAAGCTGATGGTGAAAAAAGTGATGGTGAAAATGTAGAAGATTCTATAAAAGCAGGAGCTGATGTCCAGGGTACAAGCACTGAAGTAAATGAGTCCAAGTTGGAAAACAATAAAACTGATGAAATTCAAAAAGTTGAAGAGGGTGCGGCAACTGTAGAGTCTAATGTATCAACTAAGGCTGAGCCTTTGTCAGATGATAAAGAGGAAAAAGAAACCAATAACCAGGAGGAAAATTCTGAGGAAAATGTACTCAGTTCAAATGACACTGTAAAAGTAAATGAAGAAGAAGAAAAATATGCTGAAAGTATAGATTCAAACAAATCTGATAATGAAACTGAACCAGTGGCTGATGACACAGAAAGTGGAGAGAAAGTAGACACTGTAAATACACAATCAGAAACTGGTGAACAGGAAAAAGAAGGGGCAGAAAAAAATGTGGATTCAGAATCTGATACTTCATTAGATTCCCGTAGCAATGAACCTAATGACACTGAGGAGAATATGCATGAGGAAAGTGCTGATTCTCTTACTGACCTGCTTGACACTGAAGCAAGCGAGGAAAATGAAAGCAATGATGGAGATTCAGAACCAACAGATGCTGCAAGTCTGGACAAAAGTGAAGCTGACACGGAACATGACACAGGTAATGGTGATGATGTTGTCAGCTTGCCTAATTTGCATGTTGTGGATGACTTATCTTTTGTTGTGACCAATTCACCGCATGCTAGCAATGATTTATTTCATTTGGTAGATAATTTGGGTGTTAACAAAAGCTCGTGGAGCGACCACAAGCTTTTGAGGTGGTATTTTAAGTCAACATCAATGCAAACCGAGTTATCTGATACTCATACCCCATTGGAACATGCAGATTTAAATCAAGAGTCTTCATCAATGGAGAACTCAGTAACAGATGAGATTGAAGTGGAATCAACAACCAAAGAAGATGAAAATCAACCTGATGAATTTGAGGACTTGCGAAATGACCTCACTGAGCTAAAGGAAAATCTTGATAACAAGGACCCCACTCCCACTTTGAAAGATGAAGAAAGTGTGATAGGAGCCGAGGAAACTTTCAAGGGATTTGAAGAATTAAGAGAGAACATGTTGGAATTTACCAAAGACTTGGAAGCACAGTTTGGAATGAAATTGGCATCAAATAGTTCAATGACAGAGCAAAGGGACAAAGAAGGTGTGATAGAGGAAGAGATACATGACGAACCTGAATCTGAAACCACTGAAAAGAATAATGATGAAGAAATGAATGCAGCTGAAACCTTAGAGAACAATAATGACATTAAGGTCAGTGAAGATCAAGAAATATCAGAAACAAAACCAGAAGACCTTCCACCAGATTCTACACCAAGCCTCACTGAAGATGACGGGAGCAGTGATTCGAAAGATGAAACAACCAGTGCTTCAGTGAAAACTGTTGATAGTGATGAGCCAACTGAAACAACTTACACTGATCTCATTGCAGAAGAAGCGTCCAGAGAGGGCGATGTACCATCTGAGCTTGTGGAAGATACTAAAAATGATACAGAAGCACTAGACCAAGATGAGCCGGATAAAAGTTCAAATGAGATGGATAAGATGAATATTGAATCTTTAGAGAAAAAGGATGTTACATTAAAAAGTGAGACTGATTCTGAAACAAATACAACTGATAACCAGTCTGTTGGAAAACTGAAGGATGATGGGCCCACAAGCAGTGAAAATGAAATAAAAGAAACCCTAGAAACTCTGGAAGAAGGTTCTTCATTGCCAGAAGAACATGATCCCAGTGAAGCTCAAAATGATAAGTTAGAAAAGGAACAAAATGATGAAGGTAATGAACTTTTGGATGCCGATAATCAAATAGAAGTTAAAGACGATGATTCATCCAAAACCAGTGAGGCTAGTGATGAAGAGAAACAAGATAAGATGAGTGAAAAGGCTTCCATGGAGGACATGGAACCTAGAGAAGATGAGGGATCAGAGCAAGAAAACATTGATGATGAAGAAAAAATACAGCAGGCACTTGTTAATGAAACAATCACAGATGTGGTACAAGAAGACCCAGACACTGAACTTGACAATGATGAAAAAGAAGAACAGATTGTCAAGCAAGAAGATGCTGAAATACCAGAAGATGCCTTACATGATCAGTTGGATTCTTCACAATCAAATTCTCAAAGCAGTAAGACTGGTAATGATGGTCAGCCTGATTTACCACAGGGAGATGAGTTGGTTGATGAAATTCAGGAACCCAATGAAGATGATGACAACGAGAGTGAGGAAAGTGAAACTGAAGATCAGTCTCAACCTGACTCTTCTAAAAATCAGGATGAAGCTGAAACCGATGAAGTGGCAAAAGATAATGGAAGTCCGGAAGAAGAATTACTTGAAAACAAACAAAATGCTGAATCACCAAAGGACACCGAAGACTGGTTGAACTTAAACCAGGAACAACATGATACTGACAAGTCTGCTGAGGCTGAAGGTGATGAAAGGGATATATCAAATGATGAACAAGTGATTGAAGAAAATGATTTGTTAACACAGGAGGAATTAGAAATAGATAATGAAGCAGCAAAAGAAAAAATGCAGTTTCTGGAGGAAGAATTGAAAGCAAAAATGGATGATGAGGCTGAGTTTGTTGATGAGGCATATAAAGATGCTATGGATCTTCGATCAAAACTTGGTAGCCTTGTAAAGGAACTTAGAGAAATGCAGCATAAACCTGGAGAAGATTCAACAAACTTGGCTGCAAGTGAAGCTAAAGAACTAAAACAACGCCTCAGGAACTTGGAAAGTCAACTAGAGAATTGGAAAGAAATGGAAGCAAATCTGAGCACAACCTCTTCAGTGAAAGATGATGAGATACAAAGTCGTATTACAAAACTGGAAACCAATCTCTTAAAACGAGACAGAGAGGAGGATGAGCTGTTCCAAGCTCGAAAGGAAGCTTCTGTCTTGAAGCTGCGGATTCAAAAACTTGAACGAATGTTGCACAAACAAAGGTTCATGCCGGAATCACATTTTATTGAACTGGCTGAAAAACTAAAGACTGAAGTTGAAAACCGAAAAATGACTGATGGCAAAGCTATTGAAGAAACTGGTCAGGAAACAACAATGCTCAAAGAAAAACTTTCAGCATTAGAGAAACAGCTTGAAGACCAAACCTTCGAGAAAGAAGATGCAATGCGAAATGTTAAAGAAGAAGCTGAAACTCTCAAACAGCGCTTGTCATCTTTGGAGGAGGAAGTTAACCAAAAGAAAATAAATGAAGGAAAACAGCAAACTATGTCTCAAGAGCGGGAAGAAGCACTACTTGGAAGAATTTCATCTTTAGAGTCGGAGCTGGAACAAAGAAAAAATGATGAAAAGGTGATTTTATCTAACCAACAAGAAGCATCAAATTTGAAAGAGAAGTTAAACCTTTTAGAAGAACAGCTGAAAAAGGCTTTGGAATCCAGTGATCCACTTCTTGAGGAAAAGCTTCAAAACCTAAATGCTGAATTAGAATCACGAAAGTTGGCAGAAAAAGAATCTTTAGACAAATCCCAACAACAGTCTGAAATGCTACAAGAGAAAATTACAAAACTGGAAAGCATGCTACAAGAACAAAAAGACCTCAGCCAAGACAGCAAACACTTGGAAGAAGTAAACTATCTTAAAGACAGTCTTGTTGGCATGCAAGAAGACCTCAATAAAAGACAACAATATGATGAAGATCAATCAAAGTCAACTACTGAAAAGGAGCAGAAAATGGAAGAGCGTATTAATCAGTTGGAGGAAGAACTGCACCAAATGTCAAAAAAGGAAAAAGATGCTGCATCCAGTTTCCAGCAATCTGAACAGTTGCTAACTCGTATCAAGGAATTAGAGAAAAATGTTAAGGATGCTGGAAAACAAAAGATAAGAAAGGAGGATGTATTGCTTGCACTGGAAGAGGCATCCCTTGATGAAATAAAAATCAAGCACGAAGATAATTTACTTCAGGACATGTGGGGTATCGTGAAATCAAAGCAACAGTGCAAAGCTGATGGCAACAGCTTAATAGATTTGGATGAAAATGTTGAAATGAACAATATTTCCACCATTAAGGAACCAGATGAAAAAGTAGCAGGTATTTTGAAAATCGCTTTCTCAATTTTGATTGCAACCACTGGACAAGAAATGTGTCGCTTTTAACTTTTATGTTTTCATTTAATGTTGTTTGAATATTAATTTTAATTTATTGGTTTGTCGGCATGGATTTGTTTCAATTAATCAGTGTGTGTTTCTGTTGTTGACTAATTTATTTTGTGTGCGATGTATAGAGTGCATGGTAGCAGAGGAAAAAAGGGTGCGCTGTGGTGTGGGTCGCTCATCTGAGACAATGTGTAGATATCTGCTGTGTTGTTGGTCTCCACATCCAAAATCAACAGTTCCTGATTGTTTCTTTTCACGTATGAAATTTTCTGAATTTAAAATCACATCATTATCATACATTGATCCATATGGCATAATTCCACATACTTCAATTTGTAATAAAGATTAAAAATTCTATGTTGGTTTGAACCTAAAGGGTAATTTGTTGGTGTTTTAATTTGTTAAATTTTCTTTTTTATATAATTTTCACCTTTTTTGACATATTTGATGGACAACTTTCCAGTTCTTTACATAAAAATTTTAGAAAGCCAAATGAAAAGTTTAAAAAAGGAACTTTCATCTGGAAAAAAGAAACCCAAACCAGATGCAAATGTTCCCCATAAAGAGGAAGAAACAAAACAAGAGGACACATATGAGAAACTTCATGAAGGAAAGATAGTGGATTGGGATGAGTCGGTTGATGAAAAAGACAGAAAACCATCCACTTGGGATGAATCCCTTGGCACAGTCGATGATGAAGTTGAATTAGATGGTAAATACTGTAATAACCAACTAATGCTCTGAATAGCTTGATACATTGCACACAGTTTTGACCTATACAGTCTCATCAGTGCAGGTGGTCACAAGACGTTATCCTGTAAGTCCTAACAAACCTGTACGACTTATGTCCTGTCACTAGCCACACTGATGGGACCTTATACGCCAAAACAGTGTGAACTGTATGTATTTAACTTATCATTTAAGTGGTACATTGCTTTTATAGTGCTTAGATTAATGCTACAAAGTATTTTTTTGTTATTTTAGTGTCCAACAACACTTCTGATAATATTACCTCATCTGCAAAAAATATCAGTGATTTCACTAACTCAGAAAATGTGACAAATAGTGAAGAATCTGGTGAAAGTAATGAGAAGGAGTCAACTAAGCTTGACCAAGATCAAACTGCTTTACCTGATATAAAGGAAACTGAAGGTATTTGTACTTTTTGCACTTTGTAATGTCATGGCACATGTTTTCAAAACTGAATGCAATTCCATGGAACGTATTTTTATCTTGATATCAGTATAAGTTTGGTGGTCAAACCATTTGTCTTGTCAGCAAAATGCATTTTTTTATTCCTTTTGCCAAAAAATAAGACATAAATTCTCCTCAACATTTATTCGTACATTTATGTGTTTGTTTAGAAGACAGCAAAATTGCCGAAGAAGTGATTGAAGAGCCTGAAAATAATGATGCACCTGATGAACCTATCAGAGAAATACCTGAAGAAGACGATGTTAATAAAACTGAGGAAAATCAAGATGAAAATTCACAACCTTCAGACACTGAATATGCGGAATCTGAAAATATTAGTGAAGAAACAGACCCCCATACTGGTATAATTTTAATATTTTATTGCAATACTTTATCTAATATCCTGTTTTATGTTTTCAGAAGAAACTGAAGTTGAAGAGTATTCAAATGACAATGCACCTTCTCAGCCAGAGGAAAAACTTGATTCAGAAAAGGTACAGTTGAAAGCCTTTGATCCTAATACTGTTTTAGCTACTATTTCATTTCAGGATGACCAAGATGATAGCCAGGAAGAATTACAAAGCACAGTCGTCAAATTGCTCATCTTGCTTGGCCAACTTCCCTATGATTTGGTGTATGTGTTTCTTCCACTGTCTAACTGGGTAAGAGCATTTTTAATACCTGTTATGATTGAATCGTGCAATATCGTAAGAAAGTTGAAAATTATAATGGAGTTTAGTTCACTTGATGACAATAGTATACCGGTATCATTGTCACAAAGTTTTAATAGAAGGTAATTTTGGTTCATTATATGATTCCAATATTGTTGAGCTCTATTAAAGTATGTGCTGTAATTGGAATGATTTTCAAAAAGTTTCATGTGTTGTGTAAGTGGTTAGTCTATTAGATTTTTGTCAAATCTCAGATTGTCTTACTTTTAAATTTTAAAAGTATTTATGAGACCATGGAATGTGTGGTTTAGTGTAAAATGCATTTTTTCAGTATGTTTGGCAATTAAGAGTTTTTATTAATGTTCAAAAAATATTTAGCCATACGATCCAGCTTTATTTAAATCAGGGAAAGAAAGAGAAAAAACAACAGCAGACAGCAACATGCTGTACGAATAACACGCATTGTTCCTCTGTTGGATACGTCACTTTCACAGTGAGCCGGATACCATGCTCAGCTGTGACGCTTTGTGACCTTTGACCTAAGCAAGCGCCGTGTCGAGTTGAGATCAGTGATGTGTCAATAATCGCAGATAGCCTTGTCACTGTAGAGCGGCGTGACATGTTTATTGACAGTTGATTGGTTGCAACAGGAAGTTGGTTTCCGCAAATTGAGTTTAAGTTCACTAAAGGTGTTTTTTGGTATTCAACACCACATTAATGGTGTCCATTGTATTGAAAGTAAAAACCGCGAATTATTTCCTGTGTAGACATAGCAAGAAGTGACATGCATACAATGTTTAGACAGCGTGCAGTAGCAAAGAATTTATTAATGTATTTGATGTAGTTTGCGGCCCAAAATGAAAATGCTTTTTATGGAGAGTAAATACCATGTGTTGATTAGGGTTTTATAAATTGAAATTTTGCAATGTGAACAATTTTAGCCTTATTTGTAGGTCTGATAAAAACAGCATTAAACTATACATGCAAGTGATTTACTTCTAATTTAACATATGCTGGGTTTTATTCCTGAGTTTGGTTGTAAGATATTTTTTTAGATTTCAATCAGTTTTTGTGATTATGCCAAGCCTCAGAAGCAGCAGAAATGTTTATCCAGTCTATCGTATTTTGTATGTGTTAAAATGTATCCTGCAATGTTGAGTAATCCATACTTTAGTGAATTTGGTTAATCAACATTTGTTCTTTGGTCAGTTGCTAGAGCTTTGCTGCCTTGTTTTGAATTTTGAGCTGTAGAGTGTACATTTGTGTTTATTTATTTATAACTTGTGCTGCTATAAATGGATTCTACCATGCATCAATCATTAGCTGTTGCTTTTAAAATGTCGTGCGACAGAGCTACAGAAAAACTAGATACTGTAAGTGGTTGTTTTTTAGTACACTTAATTTGTGGTTTCGTCTAAAGTGGTTATTTTACAAAGTTGTACATATGGAATGAAACTGTTTGAGTTATCTCTGTTTTTACATGCATCAGTAACAAGTATAGTTATGGTATTGTTATATATGTATCACAGTTATGATTATGGTTAGCCCAGTCAGGGTATGTTGGCTAAATTAGGGTAAAGACCAGTAGTGATGGGACGAGTACCCAGTACTCGGTATGAAACGATTTCATCTCAATTTTTGATACCATGGTTCGATACTGGAGGCCGGTTTACACCAAGAATACAGGCAACTTTTTGCCAATTTTTGCTTCGGACAGCAAAAAATCGGGAAACAGTTTCGCAAGATTACATATATTTTACTGAGCTTTCGCATGGAGATTACATTTTTCTGCATGTGTGTGTGCACATCTGTACCCCGGCCATGGCAGATAAATTAGACAATGATATACAACTAAGTACAACACTATACAAGTACTCGGTCCTTGTGATATACATGTGGTACTCGTACTCGGTATTGGTACTCGCTTCAAAACCTGGTAACGTCCCATCACTGAAGAGCAGTACATCACATTAACAGCTCAAAACATGTTCCGAGCTATAGTAGAAGAATTGTATTTCACCTGTTGTAACATAAATGGCTGAACGCTATGCACAACAAGTGTTTATTTACTTAAACTCTGATATTGTTTTCTAGTGGCTCTCATTGCTGCCTGATGAATACCAGGATGACTTACATGGAGTACCATGGCACATTGTATTTTCCACCACTGTACTTGGTTTCTTTATTATTTGGATTATCATGTGGCGATTGGGTGTGTCGAAACGCAAGAGAAAAGAATCCCACCTCACTGAAACTGCTGTTGAGTTAAAGAAACAATTGGAAGAAATAATGAATGAAAAATTGTCAAAAGAAAATGAACTCAAAACAACACAAGCTCAGGTGAAAAATGACGAAGTGTCTAAAAATACCTTATTTGTACTTCATTGGCATTTGTGTTTGTTGGTATCATGTTTTGTGAATTAAAATGTGAAATTTTTCTACAGTTGGAACAGAAGTCACAACTTGCAGAAACTAAAGATGAAACACTTCATGAGTACAACGAACAGTTAATTCAACTTCAGGTTTGTGTTCCATGTGGTTTTCAGCAATCTGCTATAGGACCTGTGAAACAATAGGCATAATATATATTGTCGCTTGTAAACTGTTTCAGGTTGGGCATGTATGGTAGGCCTTTTTTGGATTTTTATTTCTTGCTGCAAAGTGTGCTTTATTTTTGTGTGACCTGTGTTTGTTTTGTAGAGGCAACTTGAGGAACTACAAAGTAATCAACATAACATGCAAAAGCAACTAGAAATGTCTGATGCCAAATACAAACAGGTTGTACAGGAGAAAGATGCAATTGTCAAGGAGGTATATATGCTTCTGTAGTGTTAATTATTCTCATTCTCATTTGTGATATTGTGTGTGTTTTTGTTTGCAGTCTCAAAATATTTCCAAGTTAGCAAAGGGGGATAAGTCTGCTATTGTTGATCTTGAAAATAACTGCGCTCAAATGAAAACTCAACTCCAAGAGAGCAAAGCAGAAAAGAAACAACTTGAAGAAACTATACAGGACATCAGGGTATGTTGTCAGCCATTGTTTTTGACATTTGAAAATGTAATGCTAAAATAAATTTGACCCTTTTAGAAACGGCTTAAAAAGGAAGAAAAACAGAAAGAGGAAAAACAACAAAAATTTGAACAGCACAAAAAACAAAAGGAATCTTTAAAAACTGAATTAGAACAAGTAAAAGAAAAGCTATCCTCAACAGAAAATGAGAATCTATCCACAAAACAAGAGGTTGATGTACTGAAAGATTGTCTGCTTCAATTTAAGGTATTGTTAGTTCATTTAAGGCAGTGTTTCTCAACGTTTACTCATCGCGTACCACCTGGAGACTTTTTCTGTCGTCGCGTACCTACTAAACCCTGTTTGAATGGATAGACCTATACACTTGCATATTTCTGAAAACCAACAAGGTTAGCGATTCCTGAAAAATTTCCAAGACCCGAGTTTTGTCCAAAACCAGGACTGATCAGTTGGGTTACAATTCTTGATCTGACTTGAATTAAGTACCGCAAAAAGCTACTCAAGTACCACCTGAAATGCTCTGGTGTACCAGTAGTGGTATACATACCACAGGTTGAGAGCCACTGATTTAAGGCAATAAAAATATACAGTAAACCCATGATGTAGAGCAGGGGTCTCAAACACGCGGCCCTCCAAGGGTTTTTGTGCAGCCCGCGAAGTAACTTTTAATTTGTTTATTAAGGGGGAATACCCTTTATGACTAGAGAGTTTACATGATGCAATCATTCTGTTAGTGGTATATTTTACAGGATAATCGAACTAGCCCATTTTGAGAATCAGCCATTGCGATTGTTGCATCATTGTTTTCACACAAGGCAATATAGCATAGTTGACTCTTTCACTGTGCATCTATTGCTGTTTTGTTATTACAATATTGATTTTTATTGTAGCTAATGGCATAAATAAACATTTTACTTTTTAATCTTGCAATATTTTTCTTCGATATCGATAGTGCGGCCCTCGACTTACTTAAAAGTTTGTTTTTGGCCCCCAAAGCAGTTTGAGTTTGAGATCCCTGATGTAGAGTATGAACTTGGCCAGGTTGTGTATATGCTATGTGGGGCCCCCTGCTTAGTATTTCTTGATTTTCAGGGAATACAAGATGCTTTAGCCGAAGATGGGGATGATGACCTTACAGCAGATGAAGTTAATGAAAAGCAGGTATGGCATGACATAGATCCTGTTTATTTCAAGCTATCCACTGTGTGTCAATTCCTATGTTACTTACATTTACCATCATACACTATATTTTAAACACCTGGTGGTGTAAATGTTGTATTGAATGAATGCTGCTTTAGCAACAAATCGATCTGTAGTTTATAGAACACACCACAGTTGGGCTACTTGAATTCAAACAATTTGGGAACATTTTTTTGTTTTGCTTTATCTTTAGAGTGTTCTTTTGTTTCTTATGACGTCTTTAGGAAATCATGTTTCATAAAACATATCCCACCTCATAGACCTTAAATGCATCTGGAAATTAATTTAGCTAGGTGCCTATGTACAGCTAAAAATGTTACTTGTAACTTTTACTCTTTGTAACTATTTCCAATATCAGTATTTACACAATTGTTCCTCCACTTTTGCTGAGTTAGGAGAGATTGTTCGTTTAACAACATTAATATTTTTGTCTTTTTATCACAGAAAGAAAAACTGAAAAACCTTATTGATGTTGCGGGAATTCAGCGCCAGTTGAAACAAACACAAATCGAAAAATCAAGAGTAAATTTTGAACTTGAGGCAGAAAGAAAATCAAGAGAAGAAACTGAAGGTTTGTATTTTATATTTTTGTTCCGCAACAACTGGACTTTGTTGTGGTGACAAACATATGACTGTTTTTTTTTTAAATCCAGCTCGTATTGGTAAACTGGAGGCTGAGTGTGAGAATGAGAAGTCACTAAAGGGCAAAACTGAAAGAGATCTACAGTTGCTGCAAGCTAAACTCAATGTGATGCAGGAGTTTTATGCTAAGCGTGAAGTGGAAATGCAAGGGTACGTTATATGTCACATTTTCTGCACTTAAATCTTTCTTCTTTAGATGAAATCTTGACCTTGTTATGTGCCACATGTTGCATGAAATATTATTATATAGTTGTGATGTTATTTTAGAAAACTGGGAAAAGAGCAAACACAAAAAGAGTTCCATGAGTCATGTTTGGCTGAGCAAGGGGATAGAACACAAAAATTACTGGAACAATTGGAGGTTTACAAGCGTATGAACGAGGAGGCTAAAAAAGAATATGAAGATGCTGAAAGGCAAAGGAAAGGCGAAATCAGTCAGTTTGAAAAGAAGGCTCACTCCAACTGGGTATGTACCAACAAATACTTAAAAATGTGGCCAGAATTATGTTTTTACTAACAGGATTTTGATTTTTTAGTTGGCTAGTCGAGAAGCTGAAAGAAAGCTTGACGAGGCAACTCGCGAAATAAACCAATTGCGAATGGAGTAAGTATGATTTTTGCTGTTTGAATCAAAACAAATTTATTACTGTGATATTATCTGTAGATTGGGTGATTACCAGCAACGCATTCGGGATTTGGAGGAAAGGGAGCCGATTATAATCAGACCTAGACCTTTACCCCCACCCGGTGGTCCATTTGGAGGTCGTCATGGTAAGTAAAGTTTACAAACCTAATTTTAAAAACTTCGCAACAATAAATCTTTGAACTTTTGGTATAGCTTGAATTTGAATGCAATAATTCATGAACTTTCCATTATTGCTGTGTTTAAATCTCAACTTAACTGTACTAAAGGTCACCCACAAAGTCCACTGCCCATGCGCAATGGATCTATGAGAGAACATGAAACACCGCCACCTAGGGAGGGTCGAAGAGGTCAAAGTCCAACTGGAAGTTTGCAGGATGAGATGAGGCGCCCAGGAAGACCTCCGAGCATGCCTGGTCATTCTGAAAGAAGACCACCATCACAAGGATTTGGTCCTCCTGACTTTGGTATGTCAGGTCCGCCAATGAGGCGTGGACCACCATCTTTAAGGGATGGTTCTTCACCACCACCACCACTCATGATGAGAGATGGTCCCCCACCTACAATGAGAGATGGTCCACCACCTATGATGCGAGATGGTCCACCACCGATGATGCGAGATGGTCCACCACCGATGATGCGAGATGGTCCACCACCAATGATGAGGGATGGTCCACCTCCGTCATTGATGCGGGATGGACCACCACCTATGATGCGGGATGGTCCACCACCAATGATGAGGGATGGTCCTCCGCTAAACCCAATGCGAGGTGGTCCACCACCTTCTATTAGGGGTGGTCCACCTAGTATCAGAGATGGTCCAATGCCAGGTAGACCACTGCAATCAGGTTTGTAGATGACAATTACGTGTATGATTTTGTACATTGTTTGATACGTATTTTTTAATCCTTCTATGTATTATTAGATTCTGGTCCAATGACTTCATCTCCTTATATGGAAAGACCTATGGTAAGAATACCAAAAAGATCTAGCATTTTTTTGTACCACCAGTAACTTGATTTCTCTTAATAGATACCATCATCTGAATCACCTTTACGACCACCTCCTCCGCATGGTTCTTACCAGTCTTCATCTCTTCACTCTCATACACAGCCTAACAAGAGCAATATTCGACCTCCACATGGAAGATCTTTTAACCAAGACATGATATGATGTGTCTTATTTTGCAATACTTAAGTTAATGTGTTTGCGGAACCAGTATGTTGAAGACCCACATACCAGTGTTATGTGCAGAAACCATTGCTCACAAATACTGTGCCAAAATAATGTGAAATTGCAAATTTGGATGGCTTTAAAGAAATGCCAAAACCTGACCAAGGCCATACACTCTGACCAGTGGTGGGATTTAGCCGGTTCTATAGAACCGTCTTACGAAATTTGATGAGATCAACAAACCGGTTGGCATTACTGGTTACTGTCAATGGACTTTTTGTAACAGAACCAGCTAAAAAAAATTTGAATCTCACCACTTACTCTTGACCCAGTATTGGTCTGCACAGGCATGTGTGTTTTTTTACAGGGTATTGTGCAATTGCATGATATAACTGAAGCTTTGCCATGCGCGTGCAATATTTTTACCTGATTGCTGTGGTGCATAGAAAGTGGTGACAAAGATAGACACAAAGGCGTTGGTGTGGTATGCATAGCATTCATAATTTTATTTGCAAAGATAAAAAAGCGTTTTAGAATACTGTAATAAAAGGTATGCAACGAAATTAAGTGCAACTTTTTCCACATGGATTTTACTTCAATGCTGCTTCTCCAGTGATAAGTTAAGATGAAGGTATAGTGGCTTCTTAGTTAGTAAGGTTAGCTTTTTTCTTTTGTTGTCATATGGCTTGTTGTACCTGTGTTATAAAAGTGCTCAATCACTACCACAAGCATGTGTTAAACTTAATGGTAACTTACAGTTCTATAACACAAGGTCCTGACTTCAATTCATCAATCTCCATGAAGGCATAGCATTTCAAGCTTGTGGCCCGTCGCTTGGGTTTATAGTGGTACAGTTCGAAAACCACACCAGTGCCTGGAAGTAAGAAAAAAAACTTCACGATAAAAAGCCTTTTTGTTACACCAGGGACCTAGAGTACCTTTTGACATTTTTTCAAGAGGCATTTGCAGCTCTACATTGACATCATATGTCAAGTATGTATCGTCTCTACTGGTCGGAGTTGGAGTAGTTTGCTTCGCACATAACTCAACTCCATTTAAATCTGTTGAAAAAAGCATAAACACAATAGAAAACTGTGCCCACTTAGTCACATAAACCAACTTAATGCTGAAACATCCACTAAAAACATATATATATATACATATCCAAATTGTTGTGCAAACCATTACCTAAAAACAAAGCAAATCTTGTATTTAATAATTCATTAACCTTTTCATGAATATTTAAACTTCTTAGAGGTTTACCTTTGCATGAAACTGTTATGACTGGGTCTATATGATCTGCAGCATCTTTCAAGCCAATTTTCACTATGTTTACTGTAACCAAAGTTAGGCCAGGTTCCACATTGAGTTTGGGAAGGAGTGAACTCACTGTCAAAACAATGAGTTGTTATTAAACTTCTATTCAAGGTTTCACAAACAAGTCCATACATTTTCCTTGACTGCTAAGTGGTAAATCTGTTTCCTCATTAGCTTCGAATTCTTTAACTTGCACAGTCTCCGAGGCTTGTTGTTTCCTGAAAAAAGTTTTTTACCATTGAGTATTAGGAATACCACCAACAAAACAACACAATTACCTTAATCTGTCCACAGGTGCTGACATTTCTTTAGGTAGCAGTTGTACACCCGGTGAAGAACTTCTGAAACTTTCTAGGACTGCAATCAAATACAAATTTTGTTTGTTATTTTATCAATAGATAAATAGTTACACCAACAATGAGCACCTTTTGACAATCTTTTAATATCTTCCAACAGAAATTCCTCCAATTCATTTTCTGATTTGAGGAAATTCGCTCTAATTTCAAGGCATGATGCCACCTTGGATAGCACCATCTAAGATGCAGACAATACAATGTTTGTTAGAAATAATATGGGGTTACAGCTACTTATACTTTATACCTTTTTCTCATCATCCAACTTTAGAATCGAAAGTTTGGACCTAATTTGTCGCATAAGCCTAAAAATACAAAATGTTTACATTAAAAGTTTGTTTGTTGTTTTTTGCAAATTTCGTGACAGCTTTGATTTATTTTTCAATGTAGGTCACAGTTTTTTCCTATATGTTTCTGTCATAGGTTATTAAGTGTAGCAGGTTGCTTACTACCGAGCAATTTTCGTGAATAAAATCAACATTTATTTAACACAAAAAGCTTTCACTATCAAAACGTACCTTGCATATTCATCCCCGGCTTCAACAAGTTGACCCCACGAATCAAAATCGGTAGCTTTCTTGAGGCCATGGAGCCATTTTTCAGTTAACTGGTCCGTTTCAGTTTGTTCCATTTTAAAATTATCTTTCCCTTTATACTATCTATTCTTAATTCCTCTCATTATACGTAAACTACAACACATCGTATGTACAGATCTGCTAAATGCGGTATAAATTAGTTCTACTTTAAAAAAATATGATCCTATGTTTAAACCTATCTTCTACATAACTTTACGAGTTTGGACAAGCGCCTCGCGATAACGATATCGTTCTTACGTTCAATGCCCTCCGTGTGTTTCTTGCTCGCCTGGGCAAACAACCTTTTTTCGAAAAGTAAACAGGTGAAAGGATTCGCTCGCAAGGCTCGTAAGGAGAAATTGGTCGCGGAAAAGCCTTTCTGTCAAATACCTCTTCCCTAATTAGAAAGCCGTGGTACAAAAAGGGGCTTAAAAAATTAATTGATTTCGCACACAACACTATTGATTTTACATCAAGTCGAGCATACACGTTTTTGCAATGAGTGTTTCTGGTCAATTTTAACTTCTATTAAAGAACGACCACGGTACATTTTTAGGTTCATTTGCACATTTGTAGAAGAACATGAAATCGTTCACCAATCTAGCTCTTGAAGGATAGCAACATTCAAAATAGACAAGCACTGGTTCAGTTACAACCCGCTAAATGACAAAGCACCAACATATTCTTTTGGTTTCAATAAAAGAGTACTCTTTTAGGCTGGAGATTTAACTTAATCTTTGTTCAAGAAAAAGGGCAATTCAATGACATTTATAGCAAGCCATGCATTACAGATGGAGAACAAGGCAGTTTAACAGGTTCCTCCCTGGCATTGCTTGCGATATTATGGAATAGAAAAAAGCGAAAACAATATATTTCATATGTAAGTTCATCAGATAGTCTTAAAATAATGCACATGGAAAATAGCAACACATCATTTTTCCTCTGGGCCATCTAGCTCTTGAAAAATTAGTGGCAACAAACAAATGCTTCATTGTGCACTGGTACCAGCTAAATGACGAGTTAACCAAAACATGAAGAATGGCTGAATTAGAGCAATAACAAAGGTAAGATACATTCTACGAGTTCCACCACTTTGACCAAAACCATCCGTAGCAGTATGTGGAAGAATTTTTAAACGAAGACTTTTTACCTGCAACAATGGTAATGACATTTAACTTTACTTTGCTGTACAAACGTAATGCTTCAAACTTACCAAAAAGTAACCTATTGAGATGCTAGTGTAAGCCAAAGCAATCCAGTAACCGTAAGAATGGAATAGAAATCCACATATTATAATGGCAATCATTCTGCAACAACAAGAAAACGTTGTGCAATAAACAAAAAAATGAATCTATTTGTATAGTAACATCCTAAAAATTGGTGCACAACATGGCCTTACCCAACATATTTATATCCTGTAAATGCCAGAACGTCCCAAGTAGATAAATCAGTCCTTGCATTGACTATATAAAGGCTGAAGACAATAATGGCAACTTCAATTGCTAACCATACAAGAGCACTACTGGCTTGAATGCCTAATTCTTCTGGGGTGAATCTGAAACAAAAATCATGACATAACAAATAGCTATGTATCAAAAAGGTATGCCTACTTATGCTCCACATACTTACTTGTTAGTCATTCCAAGAGATATACCAGCAAGCAGGAGATAGGTAACATAAGCCATCACTAGAATAAATCAATGAGACAGTTAGTTGTGAGTAAGCAACATTTTTTCATTCGGTGATAATTTTAGTGCTATTGAGTCACTATGTTTTCTTTTACCAAGTGAAATATACTCAACTTAACTCCAATTGTTAATATATATGTTGTGAAAATGGTTGTTACCTGGAATATACAAATCAGGGGCATTGACATCAAAGCGCGGAGCAACTGGGTTGTCTTGTTGATACTGGACGCTCCATTCCTATTAGTGATAGCTGTAATAAGCTGGTGCCCTGTTTACCAATATTATATGGATAGATGGCAACATACCTGATGTGTGAATGGAAATGAAATTAAAAACAACTTCTTAGCAACATAATTTGTATCAACAGCAAAATAATATTTCAATTTGGAAACTGAAATGTACTTGTCCACCTGAAAGAGGAAACCACAGTAATTAGGGAAAATTCAGAAAGGGGACTTGAGTCACGTCAAAAAATGTGTGATGCTATTATATTTGTATTAGCTCCAACACTTATATTTGGCAACACTTCTCTGGATGCCAAAACTATTTGATGAATTACATATGCATTTTGGAATGCAAAACTATTCTGTAAACTGGTGCTCAATTGGGGCAAAATTAGCATAGATCTCAATACAAGAGAAACTATAAAAGTATCAGCTACTTTTTATATATACACGACCCACATTTTTCTCAAACATTTCTTTTCCTTGTCCAGCTAAAGATTGCCCATACTGCATTGCCATGTTTGCCATTGGATCAGCCATTAAATTGGAACCAGGAAATTGTCCTGGAGGCATGTTATATCCTGGTTGTTGCATTGGCATGCCGCTGTTATGCATTCCTTGTGGTGCTTGACTTGTGTCATCAAACAACTGGGATTCTTGTGGTGGGCCCCTCATACGAGCCTGTGCACCTGTAAAAAACAGGGTTTAAGAAAAAATATATTGTATTTTACATTGGGTAACCAAGTACCATTCTAGACAACAACATAGCACTGAGGACTAAGCATAACTCACTTGGTCTGTGTCCCATTTGAGGGTCCATTGTGACTTTTAGATCACCTAACTAGGTAAAGATGTACAAAGTGAAACAAACTTTAATGACTTTCTTATCTACCTACAAGTAAAATATTAGACATTAAATATTTAACTATGTACACAATTTTTGTACATGGATACGTGTGGTAAAAGTATGCTATAGCGTTGTTATGCTAATAGTCAATTATACTTCAAAGTAGTGGTTGTGTTTAGTAGACTGCCATATCAACGCGAGCAGTGGTTCATTAAAAAATTGTGAAAGTAAGACAACTCGTTAGTTTTTGTCATATGTTTTCACGACGATGTCTCATCAATTACTCAAGACTTGAACACAATCGCGTACTAAAGGTTTCTGGTGTCCTACCTTAGTTATTGGCTTATTGCACTACAAAATTACATTTCAGCGAAAGTTTGAAACAAAATACTGCAGCAAAACACGAATTTTTTGCAGTACCAACTGGTCCGACGTGTAAGTTTCGTGCTTGCTCATGCGCGACAAAGACAAAGCATGTGACTTTGAAGGAGCAGTAAGTTGATCATTCTCTTTTTGTGCGATTATTGTTGGTTTTTAAGAACATACTAGTGCTGTCGAATTTCCCAAGACCCAAGAAATTATCTGCAGCAATGGCAAATTTATTTATTTTACACTGTCTTTGTCTGACGAAACACAACTGACTCATTAGAGATTAGAACGACGCAACGGTACGTGGGATCTAAACTGTTACCATAGCGCAGTATGTAGTTCTCAAACTGTGCGTCGTTTCAATATTCCAAGGGCGTCGCAGAATAGTTCCGTTTTGTGGCTTTTTGTTGTTGTATCAATACACACAACTTTAATAATAAGTTTTGTCATTAACTTTTATTTGCTGGTGCGTCGCAAGTCGCAATAAAATTTTTCTTTTTTAATGAACGAAATGAATGCAGTTTATTTACTGTATGTCTGTATCTCTTGGACAGTTAACCTAACGTAGGCCTATTTTTGCAAAACGACAGCCTAGATAAAAATTAGACCACCGTGCACTAGATGGCGCCAGCAAGTTACAAATTAAAAGTTCGGTTATTGAAATCGTTGACTTGTTTAAACTCTTAAAGCCGTTTGGTGAATGAGGTCCCTGCATTATAATTGCAATCTGGCCTTAAATTTTTTAGGCCAGTAACCAAAAATATAACCCCGAACCAAAGAATGTTTTTAAAGCTGCAATTACGCCCGAAATGAAAGTTTTCTGCCAATTTGTTAGATGATTGACGTTTTATCGCCATATAACAATGTATCCTAAAACTGCTTTGCTCTCAGCAGAAGGTTTTAGCACCCTGTGTGGGGACGCCTGGACAACAAGTAAGCAACAAAACCATCTGTCCTGCTTATAACACTGCGGCCTGCAAATATATATTTTTTGGAGTTCCATTGATTTTTTTCCTCAGCGCAATAAAAGATTTTAGGACATATACAATACTCTGTTCTTGTTAGATGTTTGTATTTAGGTGCTATGTGACACATGGAAAGCGTGCTGGAGCAGCGGAGATCTGGTGCGGTTATAGGTGAGCAAAAAAGCGTGCACAGAACCGTTTAGAGCACAAAAATCTTTGTACAAATAAATAGCGAACAATACAAAAACTGAACCATACACATATTTACACCACGGAACACAGTCAATTCGAGGGGACAATTCACAGCACATTTATGTACAGATGTAACACTGAAACAATATGAAAGTCGCAACTGGCGGAATGATTGGTCTGCAAATACAAAACACCGGAGTTTTATAATTCTGTGAAGTCACTTTCCTCGAGCGAGGTCAGTTTTTCAATAAGGTCAAATCGTCCCACTTCAGATAAAGCGTTTTTCATTTGTCGGTGTCTTTCCTCATTGTCAATACTTTCATCCGACCTAAGCCAGTATGAAAACACATAACGCATCTCATCCTTAAAGCTCTCATAGATATCGTAGTCGACGCTTTGAATTATTACGTCATCGACGCCGAGTTCTCGCGCCACCGCTCGCCATTCGTTAGAGCGAAGATTGGTGCACGCGAAATCCACTAGGTGTGATGAGTCGTTGGAAAGCGCGCTGTCGTCGTGGTGACGAGGGATTCTTAAATCTGGGTAATCACCTTCCTCTTCGACATTGTTGTAGTCCACTCGTGTGAGGGACTTTCCACAATCACACGCAAAACAACTTTCAGAGTCGCTTTCGGCTTCCACACCACTGTCACTGTCACCGTCATCTTTTTCTCGTCGGTGGCAACAATCGGCGCTGTGAGTTTGAGGCGAAGCACTGCGACTGGTGGCTTCAATGAAGGCCTCTTCGCCCCACGATTCCGGCGTTGAAGACCGTGAGCTGTCCACGCTTGATTTACAGCAACACCAAACCTCCTCATTAGTTCCTTCCCGATGGACACAAAAGCACACTCGACCCTTACTGGCTGGCTTATACGGCTCACTCAGTGGGTTGAGTTTTGACTTGGGTCTGGCTGATTCAGTTAACTTCGTGTTGGTGAGGGCAGATATGTATCCGTGTACACGAGTCGAGTTTTGGTCTGTTGCGTAAACCACGGGGTAAACTTCAGGTTGTTGGACCACGCTCCTCACATACATGGCTTGTTTGCAGTACACTGGTGACGTATAGGCGGCAGGGACATACTGAGGACTGCAGGAGTACACAGTTGGAACATACCGCACTGCGACACGTGCTCTTCGGGGCGAGGTAACTGCTTCGGTCCTCTGCTTGGATTTAGCCTTGACGTAGTGGACAGGAGCTGGTACGTAAGGGACCAGCATAGGTGACAGCACCACATAAGGTGTTGTGTTTTGAATTCCGGCTACCCTCAGAGGGTCAACGGCCGGGTAAGGTACACTGAGTGGTTGTTTAGGATCCATTTGTACAACAGCCGGTCCAGCTTTGTCGGAACTCATCATTCAGTTTCAGTTAGTTCTAAATATTCAGTGTTTTACAGCTGTGAACACAAACGCAATGAGTTAAGCATGCGCGATTTTTGCATGTACAAAACGCACAGTACAATATTCCAATGTTCGTTTCAGGGGAAACCCGTTTCCCGCTTGAAATGACAGCATTATTGAAGCTCTTCCTGTTTCTGTCACTATGGGGAACTGACATCACAGTACCCTATTGCGTTTTAACAGTTCTGTTTCGAGTTCTTTGAAACGGACCATTGTGCCTTCGTTAATTTACACAGAAAAGGGCTTGTGACTCACAAAGACTAATAGTTCTAGCTATTTAAATCTTATGCAACTTAAACTGATGTGGTAGAATGCCTAAAACTAGTCTGTCGCCGGGAACATAAGCAACTACTTGGCCTTTACAATACATTCCCATCACCTTTTAGCCTGTGTCACAATATCAAAAGTAGCTTCACAGTACAAACGAAAAACACGCCTAGCTTTGTATTTATTCCATAGAAATCCATTCCAACCGTTGGACACTCAATACTACCCAGCGAGGCGGGCGCCTTGTCATCGAAAGGAGGCAGTTTGTTATGTCGATACCTCGGGCCTTTCACACTCAGAGTCACGCGCTTAACAAAGAGCGCACGCTCCACGTGTTATAACCTGACGTCACAGTTGTACACAAGACTCCCGCCATAAGCACTTCCGTTGTGGTGTAGTGGCTGGCGCAACCGCTGGCTAACCCGAGTGGATGTCACAAAAAGACAAGCGACGTGACGTAACAGTTCATCTTAGTTGAAACTGGTATGCCACTTCGGACTTTAAAGATAGCAATAAAACGAGCAAAAACCGTGGCGTGACATTCATTAAGCGTTTCCTTAAAGCAAATACACTTTTAGTTTTAACTACACATTACGTAACTGTGTTTCATCGCACGAAATCCAAATCGCCTTGTGCTAACTAGCTTGATCAACGACTAAACGAAACTTAACTATGTTGACAATAAGCATGCTAAGTACAGAAGAGAATACATCACGCTTGAGGCTTGCTTTACGAAAACAGCCTTACAGAACGGATACGCGCAATGCGTTTCTTCGTGAAAAACAAACATGTCTAACGCCCAACCCACGACTGACTCAACCCTCCACGTAACGAGTGAACAAACGCAATAGAATTACTCACACCACAAACATCGTCCCAGTGACGTCAACGTGTCGATTTCCATTAATCGCATGACTGGATAATTTTTTTACAGTTGGATAAAAAACTGAACGCATCCCCCAAAAAACAACGAAATATACAGTGTGTTTTTTGGGACGATGATAATTTTACGAACTTTTTGCCACACGTTTTAAACCTTTTCACGTTTAAACCTATAGTCTGCCTATGGGCGTTTTCTAACATTGTTACCAGTTCAGAAATTATAGATAAAACGTACCGGAAAGTAAAAACTAAACAGCAACGTGTACTACCTATTGGGGGGACAACCATAGCACTAACGTTTAGCCCCGTTCAACTTCAAACCGACAGTCTGCCTTTGGGCCTTTTCTAACACTGTTGCCTGTTCAGAAACTCCAACAATACTGAGATAAAAAATACCAGAAAGCAAAAACTGAACGCAACACAAAACAGTAACATGAACTGTCGTTTGGGGAAACAACGATAACACTAACTTTTGGCAACGTTTAAGTTCGAACCGACAGTCTGCCTTTGGGCTTTTTCTAACACTGTTGCCAGTCCAGAAATTCTAACAAAACTAGAATAAAATGTACCGAAAAGTAAAAACTGAACGCAACACAAAACAGCAACATGCACTGCCCATTGCTGGAACAAACGGTAACACTAACTTTTAGCTACGTTCAAGTTCAAACCGCCTGTCTGTCTTCCTCAACATTTTTGCCAGGTCAAAAATTTAGAAAAAACTGCGAAAAAAAGTACCGGAAAGTCGAAAAAACCCTTGCGCTCCATCTACCATGAAAAGTAACACCGACGTGTCTCTATTTGCTTCAACGCAACACACCTCTGAAACACGCCTCCCTGGAAACTTCACAACAATAGAAGGCGGGGGTGTAACTTGATACATGCCTCCCGTTGGCTCGTCGCGCGGTTGCCACGTCAACGAGCTGTGCTGCTGTGGTGATCTGATTTCAATGCTTGTTGGTGCATTGGTGACTCGCACCACCTAAGCTGTTGTAAGAAAAACCCCGCGGCGTTATTTTGCCTTGGAAAAGCCGTCGACATTCCATCGGATGACGAGGCAAATTATATGACGCAAAAGGCCGCGAGAATGATTTCTATTTAGGAGCTAACCCCGGGCGATCGCTCGAAATCTGGACAACTTCTGCATAAGTCCAATGTGCTATCTCGAAGTTCGGATTAGGTAAACAGAAAAATAGTGCTGCGTCACTAAAACCGTCACCTAGGGATTATAATAGTACACACGACCGAAAATGCGTGTAAACTAACTTTTACACTCGCTTATATTTGTTGCTGTATTCTGTATACGTCTAAGTAAACGCTTTTCTGTAACTAAACCAGCCTAAACAATAAGTCGACTAACCGAAAAAAACGCGGTGGCCTGGAATGGTTCCCGTCGCAAATGACTGAGTTCTGACTTCTACTACTGTACTTGCGTCCATATTAGGTGCGATGCGCCAGCTGAAAAACTACCTTTTTTACTATTCGGCGTGTGAATCGTCTGAAGTGCTACCGATCCGCAGCGTGGAAATCGTGCTCTGAACATACGACGGTCTGGGACTGTTAAGTCGAAGTACTTGTTGGCTAACAGTTCCCAGTTACGAAGCAGACGAACTGCCTTTTCTCCTGTGCGACGAGGACTTCTGGTATACGATCGCATTTGTGTTTTCGAAAACCGCCACAATTATTGCCTGTGAACTGCTGTTTCTCGACGCCTTTCGGACGCGTTCCAAACAATTACATCGTCGCTTGAACACAGCAAGCCAGCGCAACTTCGACTTTTAACTGCTTTAAATTACGACTAAATTGAGGGTTACTAACTAGTTACAGCGATGGCATCAAAACTTAGGTTTCGGCTTTATAAATGCCTCATTACTTGGTTTAAAGTTGTTGGAACGCGTGTCTCTTACGTAAGGGCCACTTAAAAGTGTTCCAATCACGACAAAACACTGCGGTATCGTGTGTTGTGATAACAACTGAAATCATAACAAGTTGTTGCGACAGGGTAAATACAATGCGTCGTATTGTTTACACTTCCAGCAAATAACATCCACACTCGCCACTTCAGCGGAAAACGAGAAAACAAAACTTGCATTGGCTGATTTGCATAGATTCGCTTACCGCCTGATAGACCAAAAACTACCGCACGCGTGACAAAATTTGCGGCGATTCAATGCAAACGAAAAAGTCAACCGGCGCTAAATTTAAATTGACTTCCAGCGAGGTGTTACTAGCGCCAAATCTCAAGCTGATTAAATATCAAACTGACTGTGTGCTATTATACCGACTTGTACTATAAAATGTATAGGTGCATCCTGTTTCTGTTTCGACGCTTTATCATTTTTTTGTCCCCTAATGTTTATGTTCTGACGTTGCTTTCATTTCCGAGTTTTCGATTTAATTGTTTCCGTTTCCGCGAACATTTTTGCCATCACGCAGCAAAAACTCTCAATGGAACGAAAGGCATCAACGCATAAGGCTCGCTTTGTGAAAGAGAAACAAAAGCAAAAAATCCAAAATAATAGCACCTCGATTAATTGAAACCTTTTCCAATAACATACCCTTACGAGTCTGGTCTAATGTGACTTACAACCGGTTAATTTAAGGATATGCTAATTCGTATTTTCGTAGCAACCGGAAGTACCTTTTTAACGCGTTTTCACGATTTCCTGTTTTGCTGTTCCGGCTAAACAAGGAAACAGCTTTCTGAATATGACGTCACAAAATTCGTTACTCGCTTGTGACGTTGCCTATTGTTTCCGTCACTTAACCTTCGCTTGCGCCGAAGATGAATAAACACATCAGGTCATCGACTAAAGATTTCAAGTTCCCCAACCCGAGGGGCGTCTGTCTGGGCCAAAGTCGACCCGCATGTTTGGTCACAGCCAATGCGTATAAATAACTTGGCGTGAATCACATCCGAATGCCAAAATTTCAAATGACTCACCGAAAACCTTTTTGTCGTTTTTCTTTTGTTGAAAAGTCCTTCTCCAGAAAGTGGGCTACGTTTTTTTCAAACAACATTTATCAAAAAAGGACCCACTAATACGAATAGCCAAGGCTTAATCCAATAGTTAACTCACCCACTATACAACAAAAACACCCAAAATCATACCAATTAATGAAAATAATCTAGATTTTATAACATAAATTGTTCTCTTTTCAAAAACAAACCTAAATTTTGACAGGCTTTGGTAAATTCAGACCCGTATTTCAGAACTTCTTTGTCTACTATAAACTTACATAAGAGTAAAGACATATAAACTTCCCAAAGACTGACTTCTCAAACACATGCAACATGATATACACAACTGGTGTTTACAAAGCTATCGCATGCAGTTGTGAATAGCTGCACCCACATTATATATCTTGTCCAGACTTCTTGGCAACAACATCGTTTTGTTTACTTTCTCTCACTTCAAAATAAACTGCAATGTGTGCATGATGGGAAAAACAAACACAGCAGTTTCCACTAAGTCGCCTACAACCACAGACCAACAAACAGTCTTCTTGGAAGCTTGTGGTGCAACGAGTTTTGTTGTCGATCGGCTGATGTAATCTTACAACCAGCGTTTCGGTAAATGTTCACGCTGACAGCGCACACCTAATTGCTGGGAGTAGTGAGAAAACTAGATTGCTGCAAACGGTTTTCGCGCTGGTTAATTGGCAAAATCCAAAGCGCACCTACAACCGTAAGGGTTACGATGAAATGTAATTACAGCAGCTGCAAAACATATATTTTTTTAAAATATCGACCACAAGGATTAAACGCAAACCGGGCTATACACGCGTATGTTGGCGAGGCTTTAAAACGAACTGGTAATTTACGACGAACGATATGTGGTTACGTAAGGAGATTAGCCCAGCCGCTTGGTACTGGCCACTTCGCCTTTACTTCGTCAACAACACATCATTGACCTAATTCGCCTCAACTTTCTGTTATTGTGTAAGAAACATACAATTGTTTTTAATATAGCTGCATTGTTATGTTGACTGCTATTAGCAAAAATATAAAACTTGCACAAAATACATTTAACACTTAAACACAACATATAATAACATCTCGTGCCTGCTGGTTTGACGAACTGTTGGTTTCGATGTCTTTTACGGTGATTTTTAAGTACTGTATACGTTCGTTATTTTGGGTTTTACCCACAGTTGTGAAGCGTAAACATTTCTAAGGGTTTTTTCATCGTTTCCCAGTCGAGAAATCAGCCAGGTATAACACAAACACCGAACTATAAACATAACAAACAAAGCCGAATTGTTATTGTTTTCATTGTTACGTTTTTAAGTAACAAACACGCGAACAATAACAGTCCATTGTCGCTCTGTCTTGATTTGGAATATATATTGGCAAGCTTTTGTCAACTGTTATCACGCTGTTATAAAAACATTTGCGTTTCTCGTCTATATAGGGTTATGCCGGTTTAAGAAGATCTAAATATGTGCATAACTGCAGGCATATCTTCTCAAAACTTGTTCTGTTTCTCCTGCCAAGATTTTCTTTCTGCATTCAAAGCTCTAACTGGGCCGAGGGGCAGACCAATATGCTCTGTAAGGCACATCAGGTTATACTAAGTTAAATCCAAGCGCAGACACAAGTCTTAATTGTAATGCACACATATACCCCTTATTCAGTTCACCTTGCTAAATATTTGTATATTTACTAAGCGATCAAAAATAACTGCATGAACTTTTCAACGACGTCCGCTAGTTTTAATATAGACGCTGATTATTGTTTTAAGCCCATCATCTGTTGTTTAAACTATAAGTTACCTGTCTCAACTAGAATTTTACTGACTAAGCTAAAAACAGCAACAGCACGACTTAAACGTGTTACTGATCCTCCAGTGAGGTAAGTCGTTATTAAGGGGAATACCAAGAAACAAAAACCAGTTTCACTCTTGGTGAATTTTTATACACCTAAAGGAAGTTCGTATGGCTGGAAATCCCGGAGATAATAATGGCGTAAGTCTTTTTTATATAGTTTCAATTCGGAAGGCATACTTTTTATTGTCTTTTCACGTTCATACAAGCATATTATTTTCGATACACAATAGATTACGTTGAGGTGTGTTTAGGAATATTATCAAGCCTGTAAAAGCACAAAACACATGGTTGCAAATATAACGTAATAAGTCCCTTGTTTTGTGTGTGAAAACTTGGTTAAATCTCATAAGGCACCACTGTGTGTTCAGTCGGCAATCTTTGCCATACAAAATTAATAAGATTTGTGCGATTAAAATCGGTTCATGGACTGTGGTTTTTATATTTGAACTCACAATAGGTACCCGGGAAAATCCCATAATATTTCGTGTTACTTACGCTGTTGACCGAAAATAGGAAGTTTACTATCGGGGCGCGGCCCTATAGTAATTCTCAACCCCCTTTCGCGACAAAGAAGCCCCACCATACATATCCAACCTGACCAGAACCGAAAGTCATTGAAATAGAAGGGTCGCGTGACTCGTAAGCAAACAGATTTCGATTTATTAGCTTAATCGTAAAAAGTCACAAGATGGGCCCTAATTCGTCACAAAAGCCACAAGAATTCGTCAAAAGGCCTCGCCCCTTCTTGTAAGTAAAAAGCTTTGTCATTTTGTTTCTAAAGTCGCAAATTACAGAGTTGTAAGTTAGGAATGTAACAAAATTGGCTCATTTTATCAGAACTGATTTCGGTTTTTACAATAATTTCTTACAATGTGTAAGGAAAGGGTGGTAAAGCCTGGTTTAAAGGGTAAAACACTGATAACAATAGAGTGTTGGCTTCATTTTGATTTTCGGACCGTAAATACAGAGCTAAATTATAATTCAGTAGCAAGGTATATACTCCATCTGTGGAGCTTAGTCCTTTAACTTTCGTATGTTTAAAGCGAATTAAAGCAGCCAATTTCTTGCACATAATAAACTTTTTTTCAGAAAGTTTAAAAGAAGTTAAAAAAGTTTAATCATAAACATTACTGCCAAGGTAGTGGTGTATATAGAATACATCGTGTAGACGTTTCGACAATCTCTGTTGTCATCATCAGTACATCTCTTTGAAGTGCTTCGATCTTCCACAGTTTAAGCTTGACATCAATACCGTGGTGGCATCCAATATACTTAGGAACACTATGCACGGACTTGAAAAGTAGTTTAATCATAAACATTACTGCCAAGGTAGTGGTGTATATAGAATACATCGTGTAGACGTTTTCGAGATTGTCTTTTCAAGTCCGTGCATAGTGTTCCTAAGTTAAAAAAGATTGAATAACAATTTTGTTCAAAAAAAATATGGCAAAAAATCCCCGAAATCGTTGGTATATTTGGAAAATAGTTCAAAGTTATAAATGTGCTTGTTGTACCAAACATTTTTTTGTATGAAGCGTGTGAATTGACAAAAACAATACGTTTCAGTTCTTAGCACATCCACACATTCGACACGAGAGCTATTTATTTACAAATACACATAAAGCGATAAAACATCTGAACTGCATTTCGACACACATGCAATTTATTTCAAACACAAAACGACAGTAAGTACATTAGAATAGCAAGATGACGTCATACCAGGTGTTCTGAGTAAATGTCTGGGGCAGAATTGGATAAAACAAATTTGTAGTTGAACATTAAGTACCCTATCTATGACGCATTTAAACGTAACTTGTTTTAATAATAGCAAACCTTGTTGTGAACTTATTTGCGCAGTTCAACGTTATAACACAAACAGATGGTCATTGTACACATGAGGCATTTGAACTTAAATGTACGCATATTATTGTTCTAAAAGGTACACAGGAGAATGCTGTTAAACACAACAAACAACCTGTTTCGCGTATATCCAATCAATATTGCAAAAATACTTAAGCCGTAACAGCTTTGTCAAACAAATAAACTGTAAAACAAAACCGTATTACCCTGTTAACATATGGTTGTCAGTTTGGTTTTGCATTCACAGAGCCTATTTCCGGCTTAACAGCAAAGCAAAGCATTTAGGCGGCCGCTAATGTGATATTCATTATTAACACGTTGGCATGTGGAGGCCAAAAATAGGTTTGTCACGTCATATCCCTCACCAATCGTGATGAACCTAACATGATACCCTTGAAAGTAACGTATAGCGTTTTATGTGTCCGTTTAGCATTACACGCCGGAGCGGCTAATTGGATGACGTCGCAATGCAAGTGCAGTGACGTAGAAGATAGATTAGCCGATTCCGGCGTATATACGGTGTGCTATAGGGTAATGCTGCCATATTCGTGTGATGACGTCAATCACGATATGACGCAACCGTTGTCCTTGGTAACTTTGATGTCAGGTTCCTTGATCGGTTTTACATCTTGCTCCTTTTCAGGTTTAAACTGCGACGGGAAGAAAAAAGAATTTATTATTATTGACATGGCTTCGTTAAGTCAAGTTTACAAAGCAATATAATGCCATTAAACGTTTCGGTATCCGGTTTTACGGATTGTTAGCAAAATGAAACAGACTTCATCGTTAAAAAATTTCATTTTGAAGGTTGCAAAATTATGCGTTGCCGAGTGAAAAAGGTTTGTACTGTTTATGGTAATTTAGTTAGATGAATAGAGTGAAGATTGGAGTAATGCAAAAAGTCACAATTTATCGTTTTACAAGACCAGTACCTAAAAGTTTAATTTGAAAAAATACGTCCACAAATTAGAGAAAAATTTATGTCAATATGCCGCTACATCAAGCAATACCCCGTAAAAGTTAAACGGTGCACCTTATTTTACTTGGTACAACTTATCTACAAAAGAGACTTTTTTCATTACAAAATGCGCGAACCTTGTTCACTGATTTGTCCACCTGTTATAATTTCAACATTAAAACCCGGCATTCTGCTATTACACGCTCGTACTCTAGACCGGACCAGGCCTTACACGAATGAATGAGCTCAAAGTACATTTTAATGTCGCGCGAACTGGGGACATATGAGGCAAGACACATATTGAAGTTTCTCAGAAAAGTCGAAAAGCGCCGCCATACACGGAATACACAGAGTTTAAATGGTAATGCTTTCCTGTTTCTTTTCAATGGCAATTATTAAAACGTGCTCTTCTTGCCCGTACATGTATTTAGAGTTTATGAACCAAATGACAGTCAGTACGTTTAAAGCCACTTATCGTTGATGTGGTTGTTTCTATATTTAATTATTTGTTTTCACACAATGTGGTATAGCAATGGTCGGCAACAGCCGGTCCGCAAAAAGTTCGTTACCGGGACGTACAGTTTTCAGGTTAAATGCTTTGAAATATTTTTCACGTGCATTTTCCCGGGGATGATAAACTAATTTAAGCGTTTTTGTGGCTAAATATTTATAGTTTTTTGAAGGCCGGTCCGCGATAAAATTTCAGCATCAAAAATGGTCCGCAGTACAAAAAAGGTTGCCGACCCCTGTGGTATATTATCAAAATTTGTACGTACAAAGGTATTGAATTTTTATTCATTCACAATTGTCATGAGTATACGAAATAGAAAAAAATAGTTTTGTAAGAAACAATTATATTACACCCAATCCCAATAAACTGGCGTGCGGGAAGGTGGCTACTCTATAGCTCAAAGGCCCAGGTCTTTAAAATCTAAACAGTGTGCATTATATGAGAGGCGATTTGTTTTAATATTTAACCAAATAACGAACTAATTTATGCTTCTTCAATTTTAAAGCACAGTTTCCAAACAGATATTCCAGTATGGTTACGCAACAAAATACAAAATCAATCACAGTAAAAGTTTGGGGAAGATCATAACGGTTACCTTTTTGTCGTTTTGCACGTTCTTGCTGACATTGAATCCAGCATAAACGCCTGAGGTCCAAGCGCTGCTCTTTTCTGGCACAGAGTAGGGAGTTGGATCAACAAGACCATGTGTCGCCTGAAAGTCAATGTTGGGGGCGACGGGAGGCACTTTTTGATGGTAGCTGAATAAATACTGGTGTTAGATGGCGCCATGCTTTATTGGGGTAATGTTTACTATAAAATGTTGCCTATCTTATGCGGTAACGTCATGGCCAATTTTTCATTTACGCAAATATGTACTGCTTGCAGATAATGTATGTGGCACATAGGAAATAACAACCGACACTGTCTGGTCGCAGAATGTTTATCTAGTGTTGCTTAGTTGAGTAAACGAACCAGAATGTATGCCCAGAGTTTCGCAGACATAAACTCTGAAACTTGTAAGTGTTATGGGAGAGTTTTTTTCACATATACACAGGGGAATTTGTCATGCAGAATATCTTGGAAAACTTATTCATCACTGCATCTTTCTAATTCACACGAGTAGTTCACCACGCAATTTTATCGCATGCTATGCAGCATTATTATTTAAGTTAAGAAGTTTAGATGTTTATAACCAAGATAACAGTTCATTTGCCTTCGAATCCTAACGTCAATTTACACGAGGTTGTGTGAACTAATTCAGACCAACGGCTTTTTGCATTGTGTGCAGTAGCTTTGTAAATCACAATTAAAGAGCCAGTGGGGGCGAAGATTAATATTCTCGTCGTCATAAAGTGCCTCTACAGCGCCATCTGGAGGCCAATTAAATTAAAACTTCACAGTGTAGCTAATAATCCGATTAAAAAAAGCTTATGGTTATGAAACGAGGTCACTTACATAAATCCGTTTTCGGACTTGCTTTTCTCGAACTTTCGATTTAAATCCTTTTCAAAGTTGCGATAAAACTCGTGCTCTTGAGGTCGAATCGTGGAACCGGCTCCTTTCGTTGCCATGTATTCCTTGCACAATGCCGTGGTCTTCGCAAACACTACAGTAAAACAATGCTTTAAAATGGGTTCCATTTGAGTTTCACCACACAATAATGAAAAAACGTTGACCACCCAGTGTTTAAAATACCATTTGGATAAAATTTTGGAAAAAAAATTGGAGGTGATGTTTTCACTTGGATCAGTTAAGTTTGGAAATTGTTCTAAACACCATTTTTTTTACTTTAAATGTTCATAAGTCGAAAAAAGCAACACTATAAAGCAATTGTAGTCGCACAAAAACGAAATTGTATAAAGCTGACTGCTGTAATAGATTGATTACATCAGTTACAAGCCATTTGGATGTCACTACATGATTATCCTGTAACTGACACAGACAAACAGCCTTATTATTAAAAGGGTAAAAGTAAACATATTAAATACGTAAAATTACCCCTGCTTCGACAGTGTATGAAATTTGTAACAAAAAAAAAACGTCGAAAGTGCAAAACGTCAGAAGTACCCAACAAATTGTCAAAATTGAAGTACCCAACAACAAATTGAAGCATGTTTTTACTATGACATTTACTAGGTTCTTGGCAAAATTAAAACACATTTTTGTCACCACAATGATACAACTAAAGCACCAAGAAAAGAAGGTATTTGAGACTAAAAAACAAACAATTACAACAAAACTAAAATGAAACAATCAACTTACTATCTGTGCTGTCTTGTAAGCAACGAATAGAAAGACCACATTTCTCTTCAGCAAGTAATGCGCCTCCATGGTAACATAAGGCCTGAATAGATTGTGACAGTTATAGACTCACTGTGGTTACTGTGAATACAAACTTAATTGACTTACATATGATTTGTAAAATGATTGTTTCAACTGAAGATATTTTCTCCACTTGCCGACGATCCCTTGATCCAATGACTTAAGGTGATCATCTAAAATTAAATTTAAAATTTTAATATTTGTGTGTACATGATGATCTACTAACGTATTAAATGTGGCCACCATACACTTAAACATGTAACCACTGCCATTATGATCAAAATAACAATTTTGTTACCAGCAAAACAAATGACTAACCAAACTTGGGTACACATTTACCAAAGGTGTTTATGCTTACTATAGCGACATAATCTGTTGTGTATTTTTTAAAGTTTGTAAAAACAGGTATTCAGGCAACTTACCAGCCATTTGAAAGTACTTTGAAGTCTCATTTGCAAGTCCAGCAATCAAACTTGCTTTGTGTTTCATTTCAACTGCTCTCGCTATGGTAACTGCAAAAGTGGATAAAATCATTGACAGAAAATCTTAACAACATATGAGTAGCTTTCCCATAAACCACTTCACAAAAACTACATTCTTTTTGGGCCCCTATCTTAATCCTGCCCCACATGTGCACATGGATCCCACACATGTGTACATGCTCACTGGTAAAGGTATTAAAAAATACAATCATTTCAAAAAATGTTCGTCAAAATTTACATGGCAAGCATCAATCTAATTATGTGCCTATTTAAAAAGATTTTTACCCAATTAAAACATTGGAACCCGCATTGGGCAGTGAAACAATCGTGGTACTCAATGGACTAAGAAATTATGATATATAAGGGGACCAACAATTATTCCCAATTAAAAAAAAAATAAGTTTGTGCCCTTTCATTTCATAAATTCAATTGGGCATTTTGCTAGGTAACACAATGCTTTTGAAACTTCAGTCTTACCTTCTTGGGCTTCTGCCTGGCAACACATTATGTAACAGTCAAGAACACTGGAGTCCATGTCTGAACATTTTTCTGGTGGGTTGGATAGCTTTCCCACATGATTATCCTGAAAACAAAAAATGAATCTCATATTCCTCACCATAAACAACTGCACTAGATGCTTTATTAATGTAAGCAGAAGGGCAAATTCTTTGTTAAAATATTGTTTACAATACTTTTTTGAAAAATGTAAGAAACTAGATGTATATACATTTACTATTTTAAACATGAAACAAAAATCATCATGATAAACTAACAATTAGCAGCATAAAACTTACTCGAAATTCTTTAAAGATGCCAGCAGCTTTTTTCATGCAGGAATGTATTTCTTTAGCATCTTCCATTTTTATTCTAAAAAACATTCACACTAATTTGCCAAATGGGGAAACTACAAGAATTTAAAAAACATTACTCAACAAAATTAGTTTATTCTTCACAAAACACATGCTTTTGTTTCACAACTTTAAATGTGAGAGTTAGTAAAATAGTAATTGACTTTCTTACTCAGTTTACAATTTTTAATGACTATTCCATGTAATAAAATTGTCTATTGTTTTAAAGAGATCAGTCTGTACAGCCTAATACTGGAATAGAACTAGACCGTTTACTTATTCAAACAACTAAGAATAGTTATTCTTTAGTGGTCATCACCTTCGCTTGAACATTTTTATTTAAGTACAACTTACTCAGCTTGTGCAGATAATTTAGCAGCATGCTTGGTGTACCACAGAGCGATGTTTACACCCATGTTGATGAAATCAAATTCAGCATCATCTTCCACCCTACAAGATATAAAACAGGCAGTTAATTATTGCTGCCTTTATTTAGTTTTAAAGAGGGTCTTTAGAAGCTTTTCTTATTTTCAGTTGTTTACAAAAGTACAAGAAAAACTTACAGTGGTGGTTTTCCAACAAACAACGTCTGGGTCCATTTAAACTTGAAAAATGTTTTCAAAGTAATCTTTGCTCCCACTGGTTTGTCTTCTGTAATAAAACAAAAACAAAATCTTTTACACAGAATTCGTTTCGATCAACTAACATTTCATTTGTTTGTGGTAAAATGTGACTTTCCAATGAAGTAGTTTTCTGCCACGACAGAACGTAGTACTTTTTAAACAGCAGGTATAAGTTTTGGTACACCTTCTTGTTCTGACATGTACCCTTAATGGTGTGGTGAAATTGCAAACACATGTAGCACAATTCACATGCAAAGCACCAACCCATCCAACGGTATTTGTTTGGTTAATGAAAAATACAAACATATTTACCTTTACCACTCTCTTCCTTTTTGCTTGAGCTTTCTTCAGTAGATTGACTGGTCTCTGCAGTGTTTTTGCCTTCCAATCCTTCAGGTACTTCAAACAAGCCTTGAACGAGTGCAAAATATTCGGTGCTTATAGTGTCCATCTTCTCTGGTGATGCTAGTGGATCATTAAAAAGTGCCAGCAGGTTTGTCCGGGCAGTTCGAAGGTCGCTGAAAAAGAACAGAACTAATTTATAGCACAACACACAAATACAAAAAATTAGAATAATATCAAAAAGATGCTTTAATGTAAAAAAAATTCTTGACATCTGTTAAACAAAAAAGGCATGAAAAGGACATAAGGCAAAATCATTACAAACCTGATGACTTTACTGAAGTCATTTTTCATAGCAATTTTTCGAACATCAAAGTTCTGCACCGCAGTGGCTTTGAAAGGGTTTCGGTGAAACCAATGCGCCATGTTTTGTTAATCTTGCAAAACTTGGTAGAGAACACGCTTCCAGGTCGAGCGCTCTTCAATAAATCGTTTCTTGAACTCTATGTTCCTAAACACAACTAGACACAAGAAAAGTAATTTACGCATACAGTCATCACAATCACATGAAATTTTGTTGTTTTACTGACGTCATGTCGTACATGAATAATCATCACGTGACACAGAACAGACGGTCTCAGTCATGCATGAAATAAAGCTATTGAACCATAACGATTATAAAGTAATGAAGAAGACACAATTTTAATTTTGTCGTCCTATTTAACTTATCAAGCTTTTGTTTTGCTCGTGTTCACTCAAACGAATCTAATATTTACCGAAAATGTTACGTTACGATTACAAAAGAAACACAGGCGCATTGTTAGCGTATAATGGTAACTCAACGCACATTAACTTAAGGTTTATATTTAGAGTCTAAATTTTAGACAATCGTAAACAAGCGACAATGTCGATTGATAACGCAATAAGCGAAATTATACCACAGAACTCACAGCTAAAAAGGTTTATTTCAATAAAAGCTCCGTAATCATAGAAACAACAACTCGCACCAAATGTGTTTTGTTGACACAGGAGTCACGAAGAAAATCGACTGAAATTGTGAAAGCCATGTTTTGTTAAGACGCGAGAGAAGGAATGGCAAACGAAGGTGCTGCGCCCAACGCAAATTCAAGGCGGCTTTGTTGGAAATCGAGGGACGCATATTTGTCGTGTATTATAAAGTACAAAGACGAAAAAGACGCTGAAACATCCTGCAAAACTTTACGACAAGATTTTGAAAAATCCTGTCCTAAAGTTTGGGTAAGTTTTGTGTTATATTTAATAACATTAAAATTCTGTGACGAAGGTTTGTTTTTGAAGGTTAAGCACTTTTTGCGTCAACAATCTTGGAATGAATACAAAAAAGAAGTTTTAAAGAAATCTACTAACTAAAGTTTAAAATGTATGCCAAGCAGCAAACTTATGCTTTCAAAGAAACTTGTTCAAATCTCTATGACAACTTAGATTTCCTTTCAGTGAAAGATGATGCAGGTATTCAAAAAATGTTTTGCATATTCTTTCTATAAGACTAGTAACTCATTTTTTGCATTGTCTTTTGATATTCTGAAGACAATCATTCTATCAGCCACATTTTAATTGTTTAGTTCCATATCTGACATATTTTCCTTCACTTTTAGACTCTACTGTTTCCCATCAACATTTTGCTTCCATACACAAGCATCATGTAAACATGGTACAATTTGGTGAAAATTCGAAAACTACAACATCACAGGTCAGCAAATAATTTTTTTAACTTAATGTATTATACGAGTACAGAAATGCTGCCAATGTCAATGCCAGGATTGCCATAATATTTTGACAAATAAACCATACAGTTTTCTATGTCTTATTAAATCAAAAAAGGACTAACTGGTTCATATGGTAATTATCAGGGAAGGGGACACATATGGTTTTTGTCTATATTTTTTTTCGTCTGACGCAGATTTGTTCCCACGTTTTGGTCAAGAAAGAATGGTTCAAACTTTTTCAAATTTACACACATTATAGATATTGGTCTAAAGATGGTCCATGTGAATTTTGACCCCGTTTGATCCCTCGGTTCACCCACAGCCCCCCAAAACGTGAAATTTTTAAAACGCCTATATTTGCTAAAGCAGATGGTTCTGGAGTTTCATACTTTTTTGATTGGTACATTGCAGCGTATTTTAAAGTATTTTGTAACTTGAAGTTGTATATATTCATTTTCACCCCTTTACCCCCAAATATTTGTTTAAACTGGCAATATATAGGAAAACCACTATTCTAGTTTATGCAATACACATGTACTTTGTGTTCAGGTGCTCAATGAAAAGAGTTCCCCAAGCAATGAATGTCCTGTTATACAGGCAAAGTGGTGTAGCCTGGGGTCTTTAGATGTTTTGGTAGTTGTAAATCACAGGGGTTTGCTGGTAAGTGTTTCACATGTCTTTAAATAAAAAATAGACAAAATCTTTTTTTTACACAAATTTAGATCTATGACTCAACTGGACAATTTCTCATGTATTGGCACAACCCTAAGGAGAACAACAAACCTAGCTTCTCTCCGTACTGCAGGTAAGCTTTTTGTTTTCAGAGTATACATTGTAATGCACTGCTAATGTCAGATTCAATTTTGCAGAGGAATTGCGTGTGCTGCATCAAAATACATTTGTGTTGGGACTCCGAATGGTGTGATTGTTTTAAGTTACTCCAAAAACACATTCAGCATTAATGAAACTTTGACAGGACATACACAGGCCATCACAGCTCTTAGTGGAGTCGACTGCACTGCCAATAAAGTATATAATTTTTAGAAATTAAATTACCTATGTTACTGTTGCAGTTTGCAGACATTAGGTCATTTCCATATATTTTTGTCAAAGCAAAAAGTAGTATCTTTTTGTGAATATCAACTTTGTAAGTTGTGACATGTATTTTTTTGAAACTTGGGCTATACTATTTGACCTTTCAGGTTGATTTTGTCAGTGCAGATGATGATGGAACAATTTGCTGCTTTAAAAGTGGAAACAAATTTGCAACAGTTTCTTGCATTCCTGGCAGCAGGTAGTAACCAATATACTAGCCTGAATATAGGGTTGTTGCAATTTTGTTGTGTTTTTTTAGTGATGTTTGTTCAAGTATCAAGCTTGTTAAGGAAGACCTTGTCATTTCTGGTTACCTCTCAGGCCACTTAAGGATTTTCAATGCAGCCTCTAGCACTATTCTTTGTGAGATTGCTGCACATGTGAGGGCTGTGTCTTGTCTTGATTGTGCAAACAACTCAGAAGAAGGAAGCACAGTAAGTGTTACATATGCTTAAGTTGTTTCATGCTGTTTAGGCCTTTTACAGCAGTTGGTGTCAACACTGCTCAACTTACTACAGCTGTCATATTATAGATAGTTTATGATGATTTATATCTTTTAAGTATTTATATTGAAAAAATCATCGCTAATCAAGGCGATTTTTTTGTGTAGGTAATATCTGGCAGTGAAGATAGCTTTGTGCGAGTTTGGAAAGTTTCAACAAACAACACAATTGAGGTTACTATTGTTGCTCCATTACTTTGAACCTTTCAAATAAGTGATCCATTATATCCTGCTGTTTTTGTTATGTCTCTTACTACAAAAACAGTAATTATCATGAATAGACTATACCAGTGGTTCTCAAACTTTTTTATTGTCGGGGCCAAAAGGTATTTTTTAAGTGTGTAGGGAGCTGCAAAAAAACGCACCCTTAAGAAAATCACTAAAGAATATGACTTTGAAAGCTAAAAAAACAATGTTTGATGGTTTATTGAGGTCTGGTGCGAGCCACAAAATAAGTAGTTGGGAGCGCATGCGGCCCCGAAAACTGAGTTTGAGAACCACTGGACTATACAGTGAAGTACTATCTTACATTTTTGCAGGTATCACATGAATGGTGTGCAAGTATTGCAGATTCCCAGGTGTGTGGAGCAAAATTCATTGGAAAGAATGACTCAACTTTTGCAGTCACAGCATATGACAGTAAAGACATCATAGTGTACAATAAATCACATTAACGACTCTTTGGCATTTGACAATACATGTGTTTATACTCTCCTTCTTGGGCATCACTGTGCAAAAATGAACCTATTCCAAAGTACATACTAATACAGCAACATGTGACTTGTGACAGGTTTTTGTTTGGACGTTATGTATTGACAATATCATGTCTGCTTTGCAGTTAAAAAGGTTTGGTGCATGATCAACTTTTTGTTGGTGCAACAATGATATGTCAGTGAGGTTTTCGCTGTTGAATTTGTTTTCTGTTGTTGAAAATGATTATGTTCATCATCAGATATAGCATCCTCCTCTACTTCATCTTTCTGAAACAACACACAAGTTCCAGGGGCATCCTCTCGCTTACCGATAAAAACACTGTTGTCCAATTGCAATACAGGCTCTTCAGCGTCAAGCATTCCGATTAGTTTGACTTTGGATTTGTCACAGTTCTTGATGACATCTTTGTCGATCATTCCTACCAGGTCGATAACAACATATTCTTCTCCAACAAGCTCCCATTCCTCATCACTATTCTCAGACACTTCCATAGTTTAATGTAAAATCTTATCCACCATCAACATATGGAACCCAAAAAGTTTAACTTAAACAACGGTCTACAAAAATTAATAAAACAATTAGACAAAATGGATGCCCTTGTTTTGCTTTATGCTTTAAATATATAACATTTTCTGAACAGTAAAGTATGGAAATAATGTTTATGATATGTCTTTTAATTAAAAAAAAAAAATTAACTCGTCTTCAGAGTAAATTTAACTAAAAGGTGGCCATTTTTCTTTTTTAATGTGCCAAAAAGCAATTTTAAGATTTTAGAAAACAAATGCATTGAATTTGTTGAGAAAAAATGTGGACATAACAAATAAAAATCTACACAGTATCATTTTAGGGCAGACAAAGTAAGAATGGAACCAAAACGAAAGTGTTGAATAACCGGAAACTTTTGTAGAACTTCCGCTTTGTACATTTTTAGTAAACCAGAGTTTACTTTGGTCCAATGGTGAACAGAACTAATTCCCCATAAGGTGTGTGAATGTTCTGCAAATGGCCCAGACTTGACTTCATTAATATATTTGATACATTCCAAGAACATATAATCATGATGATATTGGGTTACAATAGAGGTTTCAACAAAATCTTTGGGGGTAATTCTTTCATTCATTATTAACTGTGATGAACCAAAAATAAAAGGCAAAAACTGGAAATCATCCAAACCCCATACACCCTGGCTTCCAGCAGGTTCCATTCTATATGTTTTTTGCAACTTTCTTGCCAAAATTAGATATTCATTAAAAACTTTTGTCACTAACGGAACATGATCTTCTGGCTTCAGAACCCGAATTTTACAAAGGCAACATAGAAAAGCTGCAAACGCTGCTTCATGGCCTGTCCCATAGTCAATTCTCGTTGCATTTCCAAAACTTTCATTGAGATAGTCTGCAATCTCATCACAGGCATGTTGTAAATGATTTGGCAGAACAGTTTGCATCAAGGAAACAGAATTAGACCTCAGCTTTTGAATCCAGGTACGGAATGCCTTATTCCCAAATCTCTGGGCCTGCTCCATAGGAGGGATTTCGTCGACCCAATTGGATAGCATTTTGAGAACATCTAACAGTGCCTGGACAGTTTTCGATATTTCACACTGTACAGAAAGGCTTTTTCCTTTTACAGACTGGTTTAAAGCATTAATAAATCCTACAAAGTCATTGTGTGCTTGTGATTTCAACCACAACTGCATATCAACAATAGTCTTTATTTTTGTGTGTGGAACAATAAAGTCATGCTTGGCCAACATATTTTCCTCTGTTGTGTCCGAGTTAGCTTCATTTTGATCCATTTTTAGCCACCACTGGTATATAAATTTTAGTACATGAATCAGTTTGGAGCATCAACGACCTGTTAAAGGCAAATATTTAATATTTAGATTTTGCAGATTTGATGTACAACGCAAATTGTTTCACACTCCAAATCTTCAATGTGATTGATGCCAAATTTTTATGTTGATCTATCATTGCCAATATCACAATTCACAACCATGTCCAAGTCACACAAAAACGGATTCGCGAACCATAATTTGGATACCTCACGCTCACGGTTAATAGTGCAGCATCCGGCAATGTAAAAATATAAGTACAATTAAAACGTGGTCAATAACAGGAATTGTTTTGCAACAATCCACAATGACAGCTGTGCGTTACGCAACCATTACCACGCTATGATAAAATCCTGGCCAAAGAGCTAGTGTAAACTGACATTTCAACGACGCTAAGGTGCATTGCATCATAAAAGCCCAAACCCCAACGTTCAAAACGCACTTGTCAAGATTTCACATGGATGCACCGAAGCATGTCCAATTGTCCATCTTCCAAATCCAAAACATCACGTGGGAAAATGTTTCGCTTGTCCATGAAACAAACAATCAGTTTTGTTTTGGTTTGATGGCATTGAACGTGGGAGCTTTATTACTTGAAATGGAAGTTAAACCCGCGAACACAGACACCATTTTTTCGCTCCATTAACAGCTGACAGAAGGAAACTGTAACTTTTTTCTCAGTTGCTCGCACCTTTGAACGTAGCCTTTAAGTTGTCCAACTGCTGCTTGTGCTTGACTATATTAGATTGGAAAAGACTAGCGTTTGGTACCATGTTAGGCAGATTTATACTAGCTTACTTGTACTTGTTGCTTACACTTTAATTTTGTAGTTTGCAGTTTTGTATTTTGTACGTGAAAAGTTACTGCCTAATTGCTTATTGCAAGTATTGCCGAAAGACAAAATGCAGCGGTTATCAGACCTTATGTGGATGGGTCATGGTTTGACAAAAGTTGGCCAGTCGACTGTACAAATGGCATTTGACGAAATCACTCATTTGTCAACAACAAGCTCAGTAGGGCGTTCTTTGATGGATGCATGTAATAAGGTAAAAACACTTCTTGCAAATACTTTTGTTTTAAATTTTGGTAATTGTGTCATATAAAGTGCTCATTGAATTTGTTTTCAGGCATGTGGTGCATCCTTTGAACCTGACAGTGCATCATTTGATTTGGATGGAGAAATGCCAGTCGATGTTAAGTCCGAAAGTGTTGAGAGTAATGAATCAAATGGAAGTCAACCCATTAATCCCAGCAATGGTGTTGGATCCAGTACAACACCGAAACGACAATTTTCAACAAATTCAAACAGATTTTATCAATACAGCAAAGTTAAACTTGTTTCGAACAGTTCATCTGTTCTGTTTCGACGGAATTTACACACAACTAGAAATTTAGAAGCCATCACTTCGGACGAACTAGCCATGTTGGCAAAAGTACAACAAATGCGCCAAACACCAAAAGACAAGGACACACACCAATCAGAAAATCACGTTAACCGAATGAAGCAGAATCTCAGTAGCCAAGCGCAAGAAAGAAAAGTCCCCTCAACTCGCATTGAGAGACTAGCATCCTTTGGAGGTAAACAGAACTGCTTGTCATGATTTTTCAACCCAAAGTACAAGCGTATTACCTATTTGTAACATGTTGGGTGAAGAAAATGCTTTGTGATTGTACATTGATTTTTTACACTGCAAACTTGCATTTAGGTTTAGCTGCAGGGCTTGCTGTCAATTCCATTACTGATGCTGCGAAAAGAACTGTTGGGATGACAGGTAAGCTAGTGATGGGACGATACCAGGTTTTGAAGCGAGTACCGATACCGAGTACGAGTACCACATGTATATACCTTCGATACCGAGTACCGAGTACTTAGGTGTAGTGTGGTACTTAGTTGTATATCACTGGTTAATTTATCTGCCATGGTCGGGGTACAGGCGTGCACACACACATTCCGAAAAATGTAATCTCCATGTGACAGCGAAAAAGATATACGTAAACTGGCGGAACTTTTTTCCAATTTTGTGCTGTCCGAAGCAAGTATTGGCATAAAGTTGCCCGTATTCTTATGGTGTAACTCAGCCTTTGGTACTCTCACGTTGGTATCGAAAACTGAGGCAAAATATTTCGATACCGAGTACGAGTATCGATACCACTGAAATCGTTCGATACCATCGATACCGAGTACCGGGTACCCGTCCCATCACTAAGCTAAGCATACAATGTTACTTTGTCTATGTATAAAACATCTACAGTTACAAACCACTATAACCAGAACCAGAAGCACGTGGAACACAGTTTGAACAGTTTGCGATTAATTGCTTGAACTGCACTTAAAAATCAAATCCTATTGACACTGTGCAACACAAGATATTAAATTTAACTTAAACATAACCTAATGGAACAGTATTTGTGAAAAATCACCACACTTTATTGCAACAAACATAAGTACTTTGATAGTTGGCCAAAATGTGGTAATAAAAGTGTATGTTGAAAAAGTTATTTGAATGGATGCATATATACTGACATAAAACTTTTTTTTTCTCAAACCTTTTCTCATTTAGATTCCTCACAACAGTCATCAATGTTTCTTAATGAGGCAAATTTGGCTAAAATTGTCACCACACTATGCAAAGTTCGGGGCGCTGCTCTTAAACTGGGTCAAATGTTAAGTATGCAAGGTAAGCTAAATGCCTTGGTTTGATTTCAAGCTTGCATTTTGTATTGACAGTTGACTTTGTTATTGATACAGATGACTCTATTATTGATCCAAAACTATTGGAGGTTTTTGAAAGAGTCAGACAAAGTGCAGATTTTATGCCTGCATCACAAATGAAGGTATGTATATTAATTTCTTCAATAGGTTTTTTTACAACTAGTATACAAATAGAGTCAAAGTTTTTTGTGGCCTATAGAAAGTACTGGTGCAAGAATTTGGTTCCGATTGGAGAAGCAAAGTAAAGGAATTTGAGGAGACCCCATTTGCTGCTGCATCTATTGGACAGGTGAATGGGTTGAGAAAAACCAAAAAAGGTTGAAGTGCACTGATCTACCCTTCATATGAGCAATACTCTACCCTTGTAGCACTATAGTTAAATAAATTATATGACACACAAAAGAATGTTTAATTGCTCTAAAATATAAGATTTATGTGTGGGATGTTAAGATAAAAAATGGGGTATTTTCACCTTGTTTTGTTTTAATTGCAGTAAAAATTGCCCCAATCAAAGTGAATAAATGGATTAACATTAACCAAAAATTATCTAAAAAAAATGGTTTTGGTTTACTAACTATTTCATGTTTTAAGGTCCACAGAGCAGTTTTGTTTGATGGTCGGGAAGTGGCAATGAAAATCCAATACCCTGGTGTGGCAAACAGCATTAACAGTGACATTGACAATTTGGTGACACTGCTTAAATTTTGGGACGTCTTTCCCGAACGTAAGTGTATTGTTTTCTTATAAGCATCACTAATCAAATGCTTTTTTGACCGTTCTATTTCATTACTACGCCAGGGTGAACCATAGCCTAGCTTAACGAAGTCTATATATTTCGAGTTGCGTCAGTATCCGTTATTATGTTGAAATCGCAAATCACGATGGAGTACAATGAACATCACTGTGAGCAACATCACATCTGTGTACACTAGCATCAAATCTTTTTTATTATCCTCTGAGAAATGTGCAAACATTCGCGCTTGTGCAAGTGCACAACCAAAAGAGGCGGTTCTTCATATAAGTTATATATATGTACATATAAATGTAAAAGTGTCATCCGCTTAGTCTTAGCGGTTAGACGTTGTCAATGCTTTCTTTCCAATTCTGTCGGTTCGAGCATAATCGAATTAGCTCCACAAGTGATGTGGCATTCACTACATGTTTAAATAGCTCTACGTGTCGCAGTCTTTGTCTCCCTATTGATCTCAGGCTGTAGGGTCATCCATGTAGGCACAAAAAATCCGAAATTTCGATGTGTGTTTATGTTGTTCACTTACCACCTCTTTGTGTTTCACAGAACTTTACATGGATAAGTTTATTGATGTGGCCAGACGAGAATTGGCCTGGGAATGCGATTATGAGCGAGAGGCCGAATTTTCACGAATGTTCAGGTTTTTGTTTGATTTTTACTAAACCACTCGACCTTGAATATAAGTTGACATTGTTCTGTATATTGCAATGATACAGGGAGGCGTTGGCGGGCGAGGAGATGTACGGCGTGCCAGAGATTATACCTGAATTAAGTTCCAAGAGAGTGCTGACGACTGAGCTCATCAGTGGGATTCCAATCAACCAAGCTATTGAGCTCGGGCAGGACGAACGAAATTTTGTAAGTTGGTCCTGTTTGTTTTAAAGCATATTTGTAAAACATGTCCAGCCTGAATTTGGGCTGAACTATTAATTTCTGGGGTGAAATTACGACCCAAATGGCCCAGGGTTTGAAGGCAGGCCCGAAGCAATCCCGTTTTATTCAAGCATGGCCCGATATACGACTCTGACAGTTCGTATGTAATTATTTTATTATATCCCGCTCCCCTTGTGCATTTTCGCTTGTGTGTTCGCAATATATCATTCATTGCTCCGAAGAAGCCCTACCGTTCTGGTGGGCGAAACGTCAGCAAAATTACAAGTTCTTCATAAACAACTAGTATCAAGTTCAACATCACACCAATTAAATGACAAATTTGTTAAACAAAGCTAACCGTCGTATCGTTTCGTGTTTTTACTATGTATTTCTGTTAAATAACTATTTGGGCCTTTAGATTGCAGCCGCTTTATTGAGGCTGGTGCTGAGAGAAATTTTTGAGATGCGCTGCATGCAGACTGACCCCAACTGGTCAAACTTCTTCTACGACGTGGACCAACAAAAGGTAAACTCCATTCCGATTCATGACTAACAGAAAAACAAGTCAGTGTTTTCAACGTGTGGAAAATTACCCCCAATTTTTTGGCACTTTACAATTAGATTATCATATTTTTACGTTTTAAGAAGGGCTTGAAAGAAATTTATGTGGTTGTTTTTAGAGGTAGCTTAGGAAATAGTTATAAAACACTGCTGTAAGTAATCAGTTATCGAGAGCAATGTGCACAATGTGAACTACTTTTCTCTACAGCTGCATTCGTTTGCAAATTACTCTCTCATAATCCTAAGATTATATTGTTGCGATTGATATATTTTAAGTAACCGTTCACTAAAGGGGGGCATGTTTGTGTGGCGAATCTATATGTTTAAAAGAAAGTGCCGTTTGGCTAACGTGAACATTTTCTCTAAAATTACTGAGTACGATTTTAAGCGGTAAATACCACTTTTACAAAGTTGCGTAAAGGAATAGCGTACAAAAGTTTCATATTGTATGTTGCATTTGCATTATCTCGTCTATGTTAAGTACAAGAAAATATTTTGTTTTGCCAGATTTGGTTGCTGGATTTTGGTGCAAGTCGTCATTATTCCCCCGAATTTATCGACCATTATATAGAAGTGGTGAAGGGAGCGGCCGACGAAGACAAAGATAGGGTTTATGAAAAATCAATTAAACTTGGATTCCTTACCGGCTTCGAACCTCAGGTATTATTACTTGAAAAACTTTGCTTTGTTTGATGGCTGTCAATTAAAATTCTTTAAATATATTGAAATGCTTGTTCAGTTGCACTTGTATTTCGATGGAGCAACTTACACCATACCTCACGTCAGCCTCACATTTGGCTAAATTTCGATAGGTGGCGCAAAGAGTTGAATAAAAAATTAACAGCTTAAATTGGGTAGGGTTAAAAAAAAAATGGGGTAGGGTTGGGGAGTATGCTTTTGAAAATTTTACGCTAAAGGAACTAAGTTTTAAATGTAGTTTTATTGAATATTTTATGAAAATACCGTACCCCAACTCAATAACCGTCAGTATTTTTGGAGATATACCGTTTCAAGTAAGTATTTGTGCTCTTTGCGCCATCTATCGAAATTTAGCTAAATGTCCGAATGCCGTGAGTCATGGTGTTAGCAGATTTTTTCTATTTTTTCCTGGGTTTGTGGTAATAGATTATATCTGCTATACTACTATTCTTTATTTTTGAATGTTAAAACGTTCCATGAAGGTACATTTGTTAGACGAAACTCAACAATGTTAAGAATATAGAGATGTTCTAGTATGCTCACTTTATTCAAGAGTACATCATTCCTATTGCTTACCAACGCATAGAACAATAAAAAATTAGCTATTTTGTACTGGAGTTAGTTCTTTTTAACCACTTAAGAAATAATCCATTTTTTCTAATTCATTACCAGGTTATGAAGGATGCTCATGTCGACGCCATTATGATTCTTGGCGAACCTTTTAAAACTGAAGATGTCTTTGATTTCGGGGCACAGAACACGTCTCATCGAATTATGCAACACGTTCCTACTTTTCTTAAACATCGACTAACCCCACCCCCTGAAGAAAGTTATTCCTTGCACCGAAAACTTTCTGGTGTATTTCTGATTGCTTGCAAACTGAAGGCCAAATTTGCGTGTAAACAAATGTTTGACAACATTTACGAATCCTACTGGAGAACCAGTTCAAAATCCTGAATACATAATCCACTTTAAGATATCCTGTTCAACACAAGTGCCGTGAATATATGTGTGGTCTATGTTTGTATGAGCGAAGAGCTTGCAATATATTTGTTATCACTGTATATTGTTACATTGTGGCATGTTTAAAGGCAGCGTGTCAATAAAGTGGTATTTGCCTTCCTTACAGTAAATTTTTAAAAGTGCATTAAAAGTCCTTTAAAAACTTGCTGATCTTTAAAGACGAGCCTTTATGTTGCTGTTTTCTCTGGCAAAATTCAGGGTGTCCAAAAGTATTACGACTCCACTATATTAAAAAAAACTCCAACTTTACCATGCGACTCTTTGACTCCCTAATCCTGTTTTGCACCAAGGTTTACTCCCAAACACTGATAGAGTTATGACTCCTTAATATTCCGAACCTGTTTTACCCTACCGTTTGTTCTTTTTGTTTCTTAAAAAAACACATAGTCTGCAAAAGTTAAAATCAAATTATACGTTACTTCTCAAAACGAAGCACTTTACTAGCAGATATATAGCCTAGCCTACCTTTCCATGGGTGATGAACGAAAATAAGTTTGTCCAGTATTTCACTTCCAAAGAAACATGACACTTATATTTTTAAAGTTTTTATTTTGTGATAAGTTATATTTCAAGCACCAATTGCGGTGAATTACGAGAAATCACTTTTTTGAAGTTTACATGCACTCCTTCGGTACTTCGAACGTATCGGGGTTCGTGAGAGCCTTTTTAACGTCGAAGTACCTGAAAAAAATGAAAAGATAACCGTTTATTTCTAAGCCAGCATGTCTCAAAAATATACACTGCCCCCTAATGTCAATTTCAAAGCGCCACTCTAAAAAAAAAATATTTTGTTGGCGGTTTGAAAACCAGTGGTTGGTTTATACCAGTTCATACCAGTTTATCAACTTTAAATTGAATGTGAGAAGTATTATGGTAGGCTACGAAATAGGCATCAAATTGCTTAGTTGAACATTTAAAGAGGTAGCCAATATAATGTTCCAGCTGTCAAGATTAAAACAACCCCTTCCAATTACCCATATATTTACTCCCCCCCCCCCCCGTGTAAAGGCCCCAGCCCGCTTTAACAAGTGACCTATATACAGTACAGCATTCCCTACTTAATTCCAAAAGCCCCCAGCAGGGGCGCACTAGTGCTCTCTTAGAGAACCACTGCTCATACTAAACGCCGTGGAAAGTTCACACAAAATTACTACTTACATGAAATGGAAATGGGTTTCCATGCCAGACGATGTGGTACCATAGCGGGATACTTCTATGGGAATGCACCCATGAAGAGTATATGCCTGGTACCAGAGCTCTGCAACATAATTTGCAATCCTTAACCATTGTTTTTTTGTAGACCAAACAATTACCGACCATTTTTGGAAGGTTCGTGCATCCAGTTTTGTCCTAGAACACCCGTGCCCACTCTTTCTAGGGACCCAATGATAAATTGACCAAGATAGGTCGATCCCTGATGGATCTCGATTGGCACGAAGGTATGATTGATTGCCATCTTACTGCACTTGCGGGTTTTCTGGTCAACTCGGTAATGAGCGTCCTAAAAAACAGAACAAAGTATGGGTTTTTGAAAATAATATTGATTTGGTTTACAGTAGCTAAAATGAACATAGATTCGTAACTGAGATTAGCTCTAAAGCGTTAAAGCAAACTGGCAATCGCGACATACATACTCATTTATAATTAAAGCACAGTACGGTATAACATTTCAAATTTGCTTGGCGTACTATGACCGACTCTCTGGAAACCCAGATTTTATACCCACTTACAAAAGACTCTTGTCGTGGGTTCGAATCCCACCGCAGGCTAGATTTTTCTGGCCTACGCCTTGCCATATGGTGGTGAATGCTTGGTGACCGGCTGATTCGTTATAGCGCCTTCAATGGGCCTGGCGTACCGTGATGTCACTTACAATTTGGATTTAACTGTTTTTACAAATCGACGTCAACCAATAAAAAGGGTCAAACCTGTTTGTAAAGATACAAGGAATCGTATCGGCTCTCGGTGCTGTTGACGTCATAATCTTCGATCAGTCGAACACGTTCATTCTCCCTGTCATAAGCCATAAACCCTCGAGAATAGAAATGGGTTCGGTGGTCGACCTTTACACACATTTAAGTGGTGCAAGTAACAAAATACACAAAAGATACCAATTGCTGTTTACGGTCGTGTACATTTATGTGTGATGAAAATTACGTCACAATGAAGTGGCTAATTGGGATTTGTATTATTTGTTTTTCTACACAAAACAAGGTAGCTTTTCTTTATTTTGCTAACTCATATGTTCTATAAAGGAGCAGCACCCCAAGAGATTTTAGGCACGAGCCGCCACTGCAAATAACACACCGTTTTACCAGTGTTTTCGACCGTTATATGCAGTGAGAGAAAATCAGCTGGTTTGCACCAGGTTCGCACCGTTTCTATAGAACCGTCTCACGAAATTTTATGAGTTAGCATTATTGGTTACTGTCAATCGACTTTTTGTAACAGACCATCTGAAAAGTATGAATTTGACAATAAAATTGGATCCCACCATATGTACCACAAATAAGATATACAGAGTTTTTCGTATGTCCTTTTTGGTATGTAAGTCATATATGCGGGGTATTTTAAACTCCACAAATTCGTATGCAAGAAATTACGACTTTTTTATAATTTAAACATAAACGCAAACAATCAACAGCTAGATTTACTGTAGATATCGATCTAAAAAGATAGAGATACTCACTCCCATGACTTTTGCCTCCCAGAGCCTTGGTGCCACTGAAAAATAACAGTACGACCAGTTAAACGGGCAAATAACTAATAAAATCCCATTTTGAATTAAAAAAATTAAAAATACGCAACAAACCAAGTCTATACTATAGTGTTATTTTGTCATTGAGGCATTGCAACAACCCCACATAATTAAATCTCGCCTTAACCAATGCAAAAATTTACCCACTTTGAGCAGTTTGCAAAAAAATCGGTGGTAATACTTACTGCATGGTTCTAGAGCAGCTGCGTAGCAAACGAAAGCTAAAAGACAAATCAAAACACGCATATTGTATCTTTTCCTATCACCTAACGCTAAGGACAATCTGAAACAGTTATCAAGCATAAGCATTAAACCTTGTCTCAGCCTTTCCATTGCGTTTGTTACTGGATAAACTGCCTTTCTCACGCTATCAAGAGGTTGCAGCTGCAAAAAATAATAATAATGAGTTGCATTTTCGAACACCCGTTTGGCAGAGTGGATTTTTGCCATCACATGATGGTATCGGCTCAAAACCGCAGTCAAACACCTAGTGCTGGTACCTGCCGGATAATTAAACATTACCAAATAGTACAAACACAATAATTGCCTTTTTAGCTGCTTGATGGGTGACCTTTATGCACGGTGGGGAATTGGATAACCCAGTACCAATGTTTTTTGCAAACTGCTTTATAACATCATGTGATAGTTAACCTTTGGTAGTAGTTTGTAGTTTGCTGCAAGCCTTATCGTTTGCAATAAGGGCAGTGCGAAAGCGTAAAAGTAGGAGCTGGATTATACTGCGTCCATACATTTGGGCAGGTTTGAAAGTGTGTCAGGCTTTATATATATTAGCAACTTATGTATTATAGAAGGCAGACCGCTTATAATACACATTTGTAGTCTTAGCACTTATACATCTTATTTTCTTATTTTTTTGTTCATTAGGCTATATCTGTACATAGGTAATTCATTATCATGAGTTACTTGCGTTAACAAAAGCTTAATCCAATGGAAATTTGTATATGTTGCAGTGCTGTAAAAAACTTAAGGTACATTTGATACTACTGATAATCAATATGTTGAAGATCATCTTGGTTTGTGTGGTAGGTTTGACCTGCGTTTATGCACCTGAGCCCCCTCCTAGATGCGGTAGGTATATTTTAAATCAAACACATATCTTGCCTAACTCTCATTAAGATATAAATAATGTTTTGTTTGTTTAGTTGCACCGGCTTACTTCCAGGCCCAAGTTAACATGGTAAGTATAAGTATAAGTTTTAGTTTATTTTGAAAAGAAACTGCTAATGCCGTATAGGCGAAATATACATTGCTTTACCAGAAACTGACTGTTTAAACCAAGGATTTTATTTACCATTGGTTTCCTATTTTTCTCTTGGTTTTGCTATTTACTTTCGATTTTCGAAAATGTATTAAAATTGTAACAAGTTTTAATTTCGCAGCACGATCACGAAACTAACTTTTTCCGAGCCGGATTTTTCTCTTACGACGCCCTGGGTGAAAAAGTCCATTTCCTTGAGTACTTGCAAGAAAATGCCACCCGACCACAAGCAACTGAATTGTTCTTGTATCGCGAGGTAATTTAATTATATACCTCATGTTTAAAGCAATATATAAGCTGAACTTTTATTGGGAATAACTTAATTCCTGACATATGGAAATGTTGTATTGTTTAGTTTCGTATTCGGCGTTTTTAAAGCGGGTTTTATAAACCGCAATGACTTTTAAAGGAAGACCTAATTAATACTCGGTCTCTGCGATCCAAACTGCGCCACTTTTGCATGTTGACAAAGTAATAAGACCCAAATTTTCTCCAGTACAAACATTATATATATATCCAGGCATTCCATCTACAAAGCATCTGATTGTATTAAACAAAATGTGAGTTTGCTTGCAGGGATCATGATTATAGCCAGGGTTGCCATCGACTTGAAACCAAAAATAAGGACAACTGAAAAATTAAATTTTTATGCGAAACGAAACAAACGTTTTTGAACAAATCTTTGCATTTATACGAGCCATGACATAAAATTTGCAATATTTTGAGAAGAAACAAACTGTTTCAGCAACTGGTTGTTCATAGAAAATACTAAGTGCATCTCACAACAGGCCGGGTCTAGGTTCACTTCTACTTGTAGCAGGGATTTGACTACAGTAATTGTTGAAAATAAGACAAAATAAGGACTAACAGTCAAAAATAAGGACATTTCTTAGAAATAAGGACAATGAACTTTTCTAAGACATAGCGCTTCAAAATAAGGACAAATCTTAGACATAAGGACGGTAAGGCAACCTTGACTATAAGTCTGTTTAGCTCATTATTAAAACTTATGCACATTTTGCGAATCTTATAGAAAAAACACTATCGCATCGATTTGAAAACCGGAATTTGCAACGTTTCTGCTCTTGACTTGGAGTTTCGGCCAATCGCTGTGCGTGAGGATTCTCGTTTGCTGGGCGATGACGTCATCGGCACTTTGGACGAGCCAGGAGAAGGAGTTTTGATTTCTGTGTGGGGACATCATGTCGACGACTCCAGAGCTCAAGGTAGGTTTTTGCGAGGTCTAATAGGAAACCCTAAACTATTTTACATTAGTACTTTGCAACTTAACAGCTCATATATACTTTCCCTTTGCAGGCAACATGACTGTGTCGTTCACCAGAGATGATTGCATTCCCTTCACCGAGTCATTCTACGGAATGTCCAAAACTTCAAAACAGGAATTACACTACCATCGCACGTAAATATATCCACAAAGATCTTTAAATGAAGAAGCTTATGGCCTAAACTTTTTTTTAGGTTTTTCGACGTGACCCTCGGCTTAAGCGACCCAAACATTTTCGATGTCCCGAAGGCATGCATGAAGTAGCTTCACTACAATCTCTTGTGAAGCTATAGATGAATCAACTGTCATTAATTGGATAGTGATTATAACTTCGATAATAAATTGTACCACGAAAGCTGTACCCTGTTTTGAATATGCCGAAGTCTGGGCATGGATTTATAGCAGTAGGCTATACAACTTATAACTATATATATATATATATATATATAGACGCTGACATTTTTTCTGAAAGAAGAAACTTGTGGGATACATACGTAGCTAAATTTTATCTTGGATGTTGACATAAAAAATGTAAAAAACACGTTCAAAATAAAAGTACGGTTATCTACAAAACTGTCAGCAAAACTAAATGACGGACACTTGAGTTTAAACGGCTATTATGTTAGTCAAAAACGATTTTAGATAAGCGATTAGAACTTTTACCGTAACGCCATATAGTTACCACAAATCATCATAAACTATTTTAACTTTACATGTTATAACAGTAGGGTCGAGTTCCGGCGATTGTGGAAATGTCATGTGATCAAACTTTCTTTTTCGCCATGCTTGCCGTTTTTATGACTTTCCTTTGCCTTTTTTTTTATAATTCATGCATCGCAGGCATTTATGCAATTTACGCATCGGCATGTTATGATCATAACTAATGCACCAACTTTGACAGTGGCTTATTGGCACAGACATTAGCATACTTAACTCAATGTGATGTAACGTAGTTACATCAGAGCAGAGTCGTGAACGGGCCTGAAATTTGAGCCCGAACCCGAAAGTACAAGCGCGAAATCCGACCCGAACCCGAATTGTTTTTAAAAGCCCGTTTAGGCCGCGAAATTTGATTGACAGGTCCATACATTGAAGCCTCAGGAAAGACCAAGGCAATTGGTTTTGAACAAGGCGGATTAGGGCTGTTTGACATTAGGATGAGGTCAGAACCAGAAACTAGCTAGCCTACTTAACTACTTAAATTTATTCTTAAAAATAATGACACAGAGTGTAAAGTCAGATTCGAATCAATCCCGTTTTTTGAAGAAATCTATGCCCGAGCCCGGCTGGAACTGGTCTCGAAAGCCCGGCCCGACGTACAACTCTGCACCAGAGCGGTTTAACTTATACCAGATGCATGTTACTGCACGGTGTTTTGGGACAAAAAGACTAAAAAACATCCGCCTTGGCGACAAGCGCTATAAAACGGAAACAACTGTCGTTTTGTAACAGTGCTGAGTTGTAAAACATATTTAAAATATATGGGCTGGGCTTAATTTAGGCAGATTTTTTGGTAACACAACTACTACAACAAACAACATATATGCCAAATTAAAACCACTTAACGATTTGTAAAATCCAAAGTATATGTAAAACACGTTTATATAGACTTTGGTAAAATCCAACAAACCAGTACAAAAAAGAATACCTTTGTTGCACCAGTTGACAAAAACTCCGTTCATCTGCCTATATCGGCCCATTTAATTTTTTTCCGAAAATGATCTCATTTACTTTTTCGATTTTATTTTTATTTAATAATAAGATTTATAGGCATGTGGATGTGAGCATGCATTTGGTTTATCATTTTTTTTGTCAAAATGTAGCACGAAGTACCACGTCTCAAAGTTTTCCAATCAAAAATAGGCATAATGGTTTGTACCTATCACGTAAAAACATGACGAACAGCCAATGTTCGAAACTATTCATTTGCTTTCTTGCTCGGGCGCTCAAGAACGCGGTTACATATTTCATTAATCCGCAGCATTACAATTATTTTTAAAATGCTAGTCTTAAAAAAACATGAGATTTTATTATTTTATTGTTGTATATAATACACACGTGGTTTTTTTTTCTGTAAAAGTTGTAATTTAAGTGGCATTTGGCAAACAAAATTTCCAAACTTTATGGAAAAAGAGAAACTGCGAAGCTCACTCGGGTCTGGATTTCTTGCCTTAATTGTCTTCATCTTTACGGACGGTAGCCATGGCTGACGGTAAGTTTTGTCTCATTATATTTGTAATTTTTGTAGTTATTTGACAAGTTAGGACTGGAAGTTAATATTTATAACAAACATGTTTTTGGATCACTTTTGGTTTTAGCTAAAACCAAATCACTTACCTTCCCTTAAATAAATTATATGTGTGTTTTTAAAATTTCAACATTTTTTCTTTTTTGCATGTATTCTCGCACATGGCTTGTCTTTATTAAAATTATAGGCTCTAACATTATTATCTGTAAACAAAAAATGACTGAAATCACGAAAAAACCCACAAGTTTTCCACAATATGAAGGGGTAAAACTCTGAACAAATGATCTTGGTAATTCCTCACATAGCCATTGGTGCATTATGTAAAATGGGTAATGCTCAGGTTAAAATTAAAATTTCATGTGTCAAAATGAGATAGGACAAAATAGATGAATCATTCTTACATATATTTCATGCTTTGCTATTTACTTTCATTTTGCTGAAAACATTTGGGTGTGTATGGTATATGAAGAAAAAAACAATTTATATTTTTTAGCTGAAGCAACAAATGCGCCTCCTGCAGAAACACCAATGGAAGCAGACACCACTGCTGCTGCTCCACCACCGCCTGCACAAGAACCTGCAGTAATAAACATTTTTTCAAATTCATCAAATACATATTGTCCGTGGTTAAAATTTAACAGACATGGGAAATGGGTGTAATGTTGGTCTTCAGAATAAGCAATTTGTCCAAACTATTGTAGCCTCTCCTTAACTGTTAACCACATTATTTTAAAGGGGGTTTTGTGTTTCACCGGTGAAATGGATTGCTTGTTTTTCATTTTTTCCATTATATTTACAAATTCAAATTACAAATTTAATAGGAATTTTAGTATCTGGAAAAGATGCCAGTATAAAGCCGGGCAATTGCATTGTTTGTCCAATTTTTGTTAAAATAGATTCTGTTCGATGCAGGTTTTGAACAGCAGATTGTGTATTTTAGAGTAGCTCTGTAAGGTTTTTGTTGGTTGATATTGTAAAAAAATGTGTTAACGAATAACTGGGCTATAACACTTCAAAGTTAAAAAAGTGCGAACACAAGACAGTTAAAATTTGTGTGTGTTGTTGCTGTGCTAAACATTCTTGCAATTGTTTAGCAGGAACCTGCGCCTGCCGCACCTGCTGCACCAACTGAGCCAAGTCCGGCGGCTGGAGTCCAAGTAAGTCAATTTGAGTTGATTTATGTTATAACTAGGCCATGTCTCGTTTGCTCCTATTAGTTGTGCTCACACATGGCAAATTGTTGGGGCATTACCCATTTCAGTCATACAATACCATTTAAAATGTTTGTGGGTGAAAGCGTGCATTGGTTAAATGATACAATATTTAAGAAGCTGTTCATTAGGCCTCCACCCTCTAAGGTTTTAACCATTGTTGACGACAGGAAATAGTCAATGCAGAGAAAGAAGCCGTGACAAAGACCCCTAATACTGTGGAGTTGCAAGCTTTGCCTACTCGGGCTTATTTGGATCAAACTGTTGTTCCTATTTTGCTTTCTGGTCTGTCAACACTGGCCAAAGAAAGGTAAGATCATACATTTAGGATTTTAACTGTTTGTGTTGCAATTGTTGTTTATTTATTATGTTCATAGTGTACTGACAATACCAATTTGACTTTGTTTTGACTGGTTTTAATTAATTGTACAAAAGGGTTGTGTTTTTGTAACAACTTGGGTGTGCACAATGAATTGAACATTGTATTGTATTTTAAGAAAGTTAAAAAAACTGAAACAGTATAACATTTTAAATATTGATTCCGGTAACTACTAACTCATTAGTAATAATTAATCTACTGAGAGTGACTATATTTAACAGTATCAGACCCTGCAAGAGACAGCTTGGTCATTGACAATCACTGTTTAAGAGAATAAATAAGCAATATCTTCATTCGTCTTTTTATTGTGTTTTCTCCAGTTGTTTTATAGGAACTGAAGATGCTTGTTAGGCCAAATTTGTGAATGTATTGACTGATTTTGTTACTTAAAAAAAATATTTTTGATTCTCATGTAGTAACATTGTACATTTATTATTTCCCAGACCCCCCAATCCAATTGAATACCTTGCTGCATATCTTTTGAAGAACAAAGATGAATTCAAGGCCGGAGTGCCCAAGGAATAATCCTTTGTGCTGTATCCAATTTTGGAAGTCCTATTTCAATATTTGAGTTTTGTGCTGTGTGATGTTCAGTGGCTATTCTGTTTCTTTGCATCTGAGCTTTTGGTTTCGTAAATATTTTTTGTAAGCAGAGCACATCATGTAGTGTGTGCTAATTTCGAAGCCAATTGCGGTACATTGTAAAAAAACAGGCAAGTTTGTAATATTGTATTCAGGAAATTAATAAATTTAGTTTTCATGTCCAAAACAGTGCTACATAAAAAATTATGCACATGTAATCCCAGCACGTTTCATAATTCGATTATATGTGTTTCATTTACACAGTTGATAATAAACAAAACTTTTTACTCTTACTTCAGTTTGCAATCAATTGAAAGCCGCGGAAGGAAGGTTTGACATTTCACGACAATGGCAGGAAATAGGAATCGTTACTGAGAAATAAAAATCGTTATTCATATTTTTCGTGGAATTGAAACAGATTTGTTACTACGAACTGTTAAACAGAAAAATCTTGACTTAAAATCACCCTCGACTGACCTAAGAGCTGAAGCCTCCAACATAATAGGAATTCGAAACTACAGACCCGTTTGTTAAGGGCTTCTTTAAAATACGCAATAAACCTAAAAATGTTAACGGCTAAAGCAGTGGTTCCCAACATTTGTCGACGAGAATGATTGTATTATGTAAACTCGCTGGTCTGACAGGCAGTGATGGGATTTTTGCAGCCGGTTCGCACCGGTTCTATAGAACCGTCTCACGAAATTTTATTAGATCAGCGAACTGGTAAGCATTACTGGTTACTGTCAATGGACTTTCTGTAAAAGAACCGGCTGAAAAATATGACTTTTGAGATAGAACCGGCTGACAAAAAATTTGAATCCCACCACTGCTGACAGGGTATCCCGCCTGAGTAAAACACATAACTTCTAAATAATCTAAATGTAACTTCGCGGGCCGCGCAAAAGTGTTTGACACCTCTGTTGTAAATGGTAAACCACTGTTGTAAATGGTAAATCAACTTTCTTTTTTCTGAAATACACATTCAGGATTAAAGGACCGCGAGCCCTCGAAATAATGGAAATATGACCTTTTTTGAAAAAATGTGAAAAAGTTTGAGAACCACTGTATAGCAGTGGATTACGTATTTCGAGTAGCTATACTTGGTAAAGCGTTCAGGAGTGGCAAGATTAATAAATAGCCTACCATACGTAACGCATACCTCGCTACATACAAAAGTTGGAAAGCCTACAACGAAACTCATTTAAGCATTGGGTTTCAGGTTATCTAAGTCTATTTCAAGCAGCATTTACAAGCTTTTGTCGCATGACTAATCGGTTCTAAAGGCCTTTCTTGTGATTGGTTGTTGAAAAGGACACGCCCCGAAATGTGTGTTTTAAGGTTTTTTTTTTGGTGGACACATTTGTGGTCCCCCACAAACTTTTGTTCTTTTAACGATTCGGGAGCTATATGGTATTACACACAGTAACATGCAGCTGTGCTTTTGTGGTAGAAAAAGCTGTAACACGACGGGTCTTTGGCATAACGCTACAACATACTTCTCCAAATGGATCTTATAGATCAATGCAAGTGTTACGGAATTATTTCGTCAGCTTTGGGAATATTTTAAGTGGCGATGTTAAATTCCAATCGACCCCTTATGCCTAATTCTATACCTTAAAACTAAAACTGCCTCCCCAATTCGGGAACCGCCCGAACCCTGCAATAACGGCTCACCAATAAGCCAAAGAAAGACCACAAGCTAGTTTCACTAATGGGCACCTTATTCGTTAAGGTAAAACGATAAAAGACATATACATAAAACAACTCGATTTTTACAAGCTCCATTTAATTCAAAGTAAACGCCAGTACAACACAACACGAAAGAATACGATGCAACTCGCACGGCGCCCAGAGGAAGACTATAACCTTCACACGCTCAACGCAGTCAAGTACGTGGAAAAAACAATCACGTGCCGACCATAGGCACATCCGGGTAACGATAAGAACAATCAAGCGTAAATTAATGACAGGGAAGGGGCAAAACAATTAAACTCAACAATAACAAAGTAATAAATGTCGGTTGTAAAGATACACAATATACATCATTGCAAACGAAACGATTATATGTGCACGTAGGTGTGTGAAATAAAGGAATCGAACAGTCCATAATTAACGAAATGTGAATTAAAAATTCGCCACATAAGTTCGGCGATAGTTATAGAAATGGTGAAAATGTAACTTACCAGTGAATATTCGATAAATGGAATTGGAAAGACGAATACATGCGATTTAGCTTGTGAAAATAGTAAAATTGGTTGATTGTGTATAAAAACTGTATTTGCATGTTAGATTTAAAGGATTTTTTTTGATAATTATGAAAACTTGGGTAATATAGCTGGCCCATATTGTGTTATAAAAACGACATCATTCATTAGCAAATGGTCTTTGTTAAACACTATATGCTATGCTGCAGTTTTTAAATCTGTGAGAAATAAAATAATAATTTCCGTCGAGTTGATTCTTTTCCGTTGTTTCTGGATACACATTCTGTTTCAATAGTTAATCGGTCGTTTAACACTGACGGTTGGACTAATGGCGTGAATCTATGCACTTCTATTTTTGAGCAAACTGCTTTTAAGGTTTTAATAGCATTTATTTGTTGTTGCAAACGAACAGGTCGCAACAGTTAATACAAATAGCATTTATAAGCGGTCTGTCAAAATTATTCAGTTAAAAGTAAGTACAGATTGCAACATATGTGATAGACAAATATTGTTACGAACTGTAGAAATCAACTAATGTCGAAGAAAACTTTTTTAATTTCACTTAATTTATTCCCATTGTAAACTGGGCTATCTATAGTTTCGGCTTCAAATTATGGGATGGAGAACAAAAAATAAGTCATCGTGGTTTGTTTAAATAAAAGAAACACACTATTGGTCTCAAAGTTTTGGCAACTGACAGAAAATTACTTAGTTTCATTCTGTGGCGTTGTCATATACTTCAAATATAAAGTGTTTATCATTTCAGCTTGAAAATGTATGTGCAAGAGAGAAACAATAATTTATCTGTGATGGATTTTTCGAAAGATAGCGACGGAGATAACTTTCTTGCATTGCCTCTGCACAACCCACTAAAGCAGCAAATAACGTTGGTTCCAGATGGTACAACCACCCTGCAAGTAGCTAATACCGTTACAGCGAGAAACAAGAACAAAATGGTAAGTGGCGAAGATCTTCTTAAGATAATAACCAGGGGTTGGTAAACATGTATAGCTAAGAGCAGGTCCTGTGGCATAAGAAAAGATGCAGTTCTTGTAAAATGTGGCATTCGTATTCGCCCTATATGTCGTAAAGTCGGTAAAAACATACCATAGTAAAAAAAGTCACAGATTGGTTTCCTTAAACGGTACAAAATATACACAAAATAAAGGCTGAACGGAATTACTACAGCTGCATTTTTTCTGGTCATTTTTCTTTTTACCAAAATTTGTCAGCTTTTAAGACGATCTGTTAGCTGTTTGAATCACCCCAGAAAGGCAATTTCGGCCACTTTGTGAACTGCTAGTTTTCTATTTGCTTTTGAAATATATTTCCGGACACAGAATTCTTACGCCCAATTTTAGGACATTCTGGATTTCTTGTAACTCTGCGCAAGCGCTAACCTCTTATTCACTGTTTCCCAAGCATTACTTCAACCACTCTGTACTAATTAGGATTGGGACGAGCCATTTGCAATCGGTGACCTGGGGATCTTGTTGAAACAATACAAACGATGGAAGAAAGAACTTCCGCGGGTCGAGGTGTATTATGCGGTCAAAGCAAACGCTCTACGTCCAGTTATCAACACCATGGCTGCCCTTGGTTGCGGGTTCGACTGCGCCAGCAAGGTAAAAAGATCATTGTTGTTGAAAAGTTGACTGGAATTGTAGGTTGCGCCGAGCTTTTTATTAATTTTATCAACTGTCGGGCGCAAAGAAAAAACGGTTTGGATTGGGCTTGGCCCCCAATTTTGGACCAGTTTTTAGCTCTATCGTTGGTCTCTTGTTTTAATTGTACTCACCGGCCATGCAAGGAATGATTTCGTGATGGTCATTTGAGTCCTCTGGTGGTTTTAGCATTTCGCAAAGAGCAAAGAAGTTCTTTCAGTTACTTCTATTTTACGTTTCCACCGCCGTTTAGCTGTTTGATGCATTGTAATGATTGCAGGCGGAAATATCGCTTTTGCTGAACTGTGGCGTGAAGCCGAAAAAGATTATCTACGCTCACACGTGCAAAATGTTTTCACACCTCGCCTACGCACGTGACAACGACGTCACGAAGATGACTTTTGACAACGAGGAAGAGCTGTTGAAAATGAAAAAAGTGTTTCCAACAGCAAGGTAATATAAAAAAGAAATATTGACTTTTAACCACATATACGTATAACGTCGATTGCCAGTAGACTAACCGTGTATACGATTCCTGTCAAAAAGAAAAACATACGCCCAAGGCATTGCATCAGTAATATGATTGAGTCCTTCCCACACGGTGTAGCTGCAGCGCGTTTACCATCTATCCACCAATTGTGCCCTCTACCTTGTGCTTTATAATGTCTCAACGTTGCGCAGGTATTTCTGGCTTGTTGAAAATTTTAGCGTAATTGTGTTGCTATACGATTTGATTCACCCGGAGAAATAAACTCAACTCAAATCAACACATCAAACAAGTGTTCATAAGGCATCCTATACAGCAGTTGTATCATACAACTTGTATGTCGTCCCGGGTTTGAGATTCATTTTTAATAAAACGGACTTGATTCGGGCTTGAGTTTACTTTTGGTCACAGTTGTGACGTGTTTCTAAGGCAGTTACCGGTTCAGTTTGTTTGCGGAAATAAACAAATATTAAATGTTCGACAAGTAGATATAATGGTTTAAATGTTCGTTGTTTCTTCGCCATTCAACCCCGATTGCATGCGGTAAACATTTTTCAGACTTGTCTTGCGAATCAAAACTGACGACTCCTCAGCAAGACTGGCATTCGGTAACAAGTTCGGTGCCTCTCTCGAATATTCGAAACATCTGATCCAAAAAGCAAGGGACCTGGATTTGGATGTGATTGGAATAAGGTACAACATCAAATTGTAAATGATCACACATCAAAGTTAACTGGCAGCAAATTTTTATCTGTGTAGTTTTGCAAGTTTTCTCATTTACTTATCTGAGTTTGTACAAATTTGTAACAATTCTGCATTTTGTCGTGACAAAATCCGTTGGATATGCTACCTTAAACTTATTTACTTCTAAATTGTTTCTGGAAAGATTTACAGAAGGCATAACTGAAACGTAGTGAACAATTTGATCTAGTACAGTGGTTCCAAACCTTTTTCGACATATTTCCTTCTTTAACAATTCAAAACATTTCATTTTACCCAAATTTAGCCTAGCAGATACCATACAACGATCTATAAAAATTGGTTCTTGCGTCAACTTTACACGTCATTACTCTAAGAACTGAAGTGTCTATTAACAAACTGCATGTAAAAGTTAAAGTAGGTTCCCCCCTCAAGTGTCAAAATTCCTCCCTGGTTGGAAAACACTTACCTAGTGCATGCGTGCGTCTAAATTGTAAACTTATAAAAACGAGTCCACAAAGCTGTGCTTTGAAGTGCTATATGATGTCATAGGAACTATTTGTTTACTTTAATCTTGTTTAACGAATTTTTTCTCGACAGTTTTCATGTTGGTAGCGGTTGTCCCGACCTGGAATCCTTCACGAAGGCTATAAAAGATTCTCGAATGCTTTTCGACTTTGCTCGCGAGATTGGCTTCACATTTAAACTGCTCGATATCGGTGGGGGCTTCCCCGGAACCGAAGAGGCCAATTCAGTCGTGTCTTTTGAATCGGTAATATTTTGTTTGTTTGTTTTTTTCATTTGAATTTTACCCCTTCTTAGTTGTGTTTGCAATATAGCAATATCGAAGTAGGAGTGGGCCTACATTGTATTTCGGATCAGTGCATAGCGTTTGACGAGATTGAAAATTATCATGTGCACAAGTGACATATAATCAGAAAATATCTGCAAAAAACGTTTGAATTAAAAACACGTCAACATGAAAACATGGAAGGTAAAAAAATCACCCTAAAAACTTTATGCATTCACAACTAAAGCTGAAAAAAACAAAAATTATTTTTTAATGGGATCGCCGCTGTAAACTATTCCCTACAAATACAAAATTATTATACGGAACGAACATGTCGCAAACAATGTATTTTAAAATTCGATTATTTTAGGATTTTTCTCTTAAATTAAATGTAACTTATAAGCAGTAGGTCTCAACACCTTAATGCAGTGGTTACCACACTCTTTTATAAATTTCACAGATCAAATGCCCGGAGCTAAACTGTCTGTTACAAACCACAGGCAAAAATGAGTAAATTCCTCACCGCAAGTTTTAAAATTCCTCTCCGGTTGGGAACCCCTGTCTAGGTATCTTACATGCTTACATATTTTTATTAGATGGCAGCTGTTATACGTAATGCCCTGAGCATTTACTTTCCAACCGAATGTGGGGTGACAATCATTGCTGAACCTGGACGCTACTTTCCAGGCATTAGCTTCGGAATGGTTTCAAACATAACGTCAAAAAAAGTTATGCAAGGTACCGAGTTTTTGCGTTGCAAAAATTAAATGAAGTCGAATTTAGTAAAGATAATTTGTTTTTGTAAAAGGATTGTAGAAAACGTTTGGTTTTTGCGTTTACGGTTTTGACTGCTTCCTGATGTATCATGTTTTTAACCCAGGGGTAGCCAACTTAACACCAAACCGGAGGAATTAGGACACCGTGTCAATATAGAGTTGTTTAGGTCTTTTCATTAAAAAAGTGAAGCTTCAGTTTGGTTCAGAATATTTCTTGAAAAACGTTTTCACCACTTGGGCGCTGAGTGTATTGGTTGTTAATTTTAGTTTTTTTTCTACAATAGTATTTGCTTTTGGTTTGTCATCTACGAAATTTTGTTGGTGAGAGGCACCCATAGTTTTACACTCTTATCTTGAAATCGATTTTTTAAATGTACACTAAACAAAAAACAAAAATTTTAAACTTAGATTTAAGCATTTCGGACGAACTCGAGTATCGAAAAAACTTTAGTGGGCGATCTGCAAGAAAATGTTTTCTGCATCACGCGTAGCTTGTAACACTTCCACTGTCTCGCAGATCGTATAAGTTACCATATCGGAGATTGCATCTACAACAGTTTCTATCTGGTTTTAATCGAAGGCATGAAACTGCACCCTGTTCCTTTACATGTGAGTTGTAAGAATATGTATGTTTTTGTGCAAATTAACTGATTTCTGCACAAGAGACATTGTAAATCAAAAACTAAACCTAGAATTTACCTCGCGTAAGTAATTACTAGGAATAAAACCGAGTTTAATCCGCACCAGAACACAGAGCATAATGATATCGAGATTTGCTTACAACACACTTTCGATTTATCTCCAGCAAGCATCTTACATATATTTACAAAATGTTGTTGCACCCAGTGGTGGGATTCAGCCGGTTCGCACCGGTTCTACAGAACCGTGTCACGAAATTTTATGGTATCAGCGAACCAATTAGCGTTACTGGTTACTGTCAATCAACTTTTTGTACTAGAACCGGCTGAAAAATATGACTTTTGTGATAGAACCGGCTGACAAAAAATTTGAATCCGACCACTGGTTGCACCCATACTTAAATGACAACCTTTCTGACGTAACTTTTATTTCAGCCAATGGGAGACAAGTCTCACCCTACTACAGTGTACGGTGTAACTTGCAGCGGCCAGGATATTGTCACCAAAGACGTTTTGATGCAAGAGGCAAAGGTCGGCGATTGGTTGTATTGGAAAGGTAATTTCAAAATGACAAACATATGTGGGTGGATACAAAAAAACAGCGTTGGATAAAAACAAAAATGCGTATTTATACAGATTCAGGTGGATATGCAGCGATGGTGAGGTTTGGCTTTAACGGGTATTCCATGTACAAAGCTTGCTACTTCATCTCCAAGACCGATTGGTTAGTACGTTTTGGTTACTATTAGTAGAGAATGTTGCCTTAAAAATAATGTTCTAAGCGTTTTTTGCTTACATCATCTCGACATGCTCCTATATTACCTATAGATTGACTTTTAGTATACTAAGTAAAACTTTTTGTTGTTTCATTTCTGGATTACATTATTTTAACAATACGTACATTTGTTACGTTTTTAGAAGTTCTTTTTTTTGCAAAATTAGTCTAAATTCTTTTTCTTTTCGCACGTAGACTACGACTTACTAGCTCTTATTTTTTAAACATAAAACTACTGGTTGACGTGAAAAGAACAATTAGCCACATCAGTGTCACACTGACTTGAATAAAACTTGTATCATATTTTGATGCTGCGAATTGCACCGTATTTTTTACCATTCGAAACCCGGATTGGCGTGATAATACCTACAAACCTAATTAGTCCCATAGACGTTGCATACACAGCTCGACTGTCTAACCTTGAAATGGTGCACAGTCGTAAGCTAACATGAAATTGGGACCCGAGCTCGAAAGTACAAGCACAAACCAAGCGCGAACCCGAAATGTTGATGAAATAAAGTTCAGATTACAAGAAGTGAGATTTTTCAATAAAAATCTGCGACACAAAAGTTTACAAGTCATGCCCACCCTGTGTATTGATTAGTTGCATTCAGCCACAAATTTCGGTGAACTGTGTGTGGGGCTATCTGCCAGGTTAAACTAAGGTTTAGAGCTGAATTCGAGCTTTATTCGACTCCGGGTGTGAACTGTCGGGTTTGGACCTGACAGAACTCTTGGTTCAGTACAGCTGTTGTGTTTACCTTTTTTGCAATGTTCATCCGTTGGAACATTTACCAGATGAATTTCATTTACCCCTAAATTACCTAATGTGACGTCACCAACACATAACGTCACAACAGTATGTAACGACACCCAGCAAAAAATCAAGTGACCTTTTTGGAGGTATATTTACACGCAGGCTTTGAACCACTGCACAACAGATTACAAAACTTCAGAAATCTGTTGCTGACACTTGGTAAACCATGTTTTTGATTTGCAGGAAGGAACTTCAAAACCTATCTGTGTATCCATCGCTACTTCCAGAAACAAAAGATTCCATCTGAAATTAGACACTACCGATAATTTTCTATGTTCAGACTATGCAGAGTTTATGTGTGATTTATTTATTATTGTATTATGCAGTTGTTATTGGTAGTTTATTGCAAAAATATTATACTACAAGTTATGTAAATATACTCTGGAGCAAATGTTGTTTCAAAACGGTGTAACTGTAACATGACAACAACAAAATTGCACGATCAAAAAGTAAATGTTTATTAATGCCATTAACTACATTAAAAAAAACAGAATTGTAATAATAAACAAATAGATATAAAGTGTAGCCGAGGGAAAGAACCAACTGTTCTTTATTGCTTTGTGTGAAAACAATGACAAACAATTACGCAACAATTACAGTTGCTGATTCTAATGATAGGCTTTTTTCGTTTCTTAATGTTCTTTTCAACAATGTGTCCTCCTTTTGGGGGATGGAAGACCTATTTTTTTCAATGTAATTAAAGCGTTGTGTATACCACTAATAAACAATGATTTTATCATGTTAACTCACTAGTCTGACACGGTATTTAGCCTGAGTAAAACACACAACTTCTAAAAGTTCGTGCACCGCACAAAAATTCTTGGATGGCTGCGAGTTTTACACCCCTGTGCTGGCTAATTACAATTACAAGGGGGCGCCTTGATAATACAGGAAGAAAAGTTCGGTCCAAAATTTGATGGCCAACCCTTTTTTACGTATTTTTCGTTTGTTTTTCGTTTTTCGGTGTTTTTTTGCTGGAATATTCCAGTTTTTGCCGGAATTTTCCAGTTAAACTGGATTAACCGGTTTGGCGGTTTGGTAGGAGGCTAAAACTTGCTCAAACCACTTTAAAACTGAAAATATTCCGGAGAAAACCCACCGATAACCGGATTTCTCTTCGATTTTTTGACCTCCAATAATCAAAAAAAGGGAAAACTATAGCCTTAGGTTTTTTTCGAAAATCGGGTCAAAATTTCGGGTTTTTGATTTTCGAAAAATCCCCAAGGCCATAGCCTTTTCCTTTTTTCGGTTTTCGGGGGTCAAAAAATCCAAGAAAAACACGGTTTTTATTGGGTTTTCGCCGGAATATTCCAGTTTCAAACTGGTTCTAACCCAGTGTTTCTTAACCTTTTTTGCGCTAGTACCCTTTGAGATTTCATAAAATTTTCTTGTACCCCCTGTCTACAATGGCCGACGGATGTATATAAAATTGTAATAATGCATGTCGTACCCCCTGCTTTGATGCTTCGTACCCCCAAAGGGTACACGTACCCTTGGTTAAGAACCCCTGTTCTAACCGGTTTCTGCCTTCAACCGAACCTCCAAACTGGTTTAAAAATCCAAACAACCGGTAAATGTTAACGACCGGTTTGCGGATCACACTGTTCACGCAAGAGAAAATCTACAACTTTGTTTTGTGTACTGGGTGTTTTCCTTTTTTTTGCAAATTTACATTGATTAAATAAGTTGTACTATGTTGTAACGGGAGTGTGTTGCTTTAGTTCAGAATTTGAGAAATATCTGAAGTACTAGATAAACCCGAAAACAAATTTACCCAACGAAGTCCATAATAAAAATAAAACTAGACTTAAAAGTGAATTCTTCCACAGGTCTAGGAATTACGCAGCGCTGCAAAAACAGTTGTCAGGTAGTACGCAGTGTTAACGAAGCCAAGTTTGGAGAATTATAAAGATAAAAGACAAGCTAAACCGGTTCGAAACTTTAACACTTTTGCTTAAAAAACAACACTGGTGCAAGTTTGAGTTGACAATTAGCTAGGAATGCATCTTTTTACTCGAACCACAATTATTATATTAATGCTATTTAACCAGAATTACCTACAAATCTGTTAAGTCTAATAAAGAATGTAGCGGCCCAAATAGACGTAAAAAGCGAGATGCTTTAATATTGAAACGCTCATCATGATACTAATTGTTAGTTTACGCCTCATTGCTCCGCGCAACGCGTGACTGCGTATTACAGTTTTTGATTAAGTGATCGTTATTTTATTAGTATATTTCCAGTATATTTCCGCTTAAAACAGCGAATACGACACATTTACACGAAAAAGTTGATTGAAATAACAAGTGGAGGTATAATGTTTATAAACTGGTTTAAGAGGTCGAGGGTCATGTCACATGCCTTTGGAAATATTTTTCGAAACAACGCGGGGTCAAAGTTTTATGGTCATTGACAATTTCTTGAAAAGTTATTAGTTTATGTAGCTAACTGTGGTTTATATACCAGCTCTAATACACGATTAATTAAACTTTGAGCACAACCTACAGTGGAAGTATATTGATTGTTTTCTCTTTAAAATTAATTACCGAACATTTTACTCCCCAAACTTTTTTCTCGCGCCACATCATCAAAACTTGACAGGGCTGAGTGGGCGCACCCAATCAGCGCTCAGTGAGTTTTTGGCGTACCAAAGTCATTCCAGTCAAAGTCATTTGTCTCGTGGTGTTTGCGGCGAGCGGAGGTGGAAATATCAAGAAGTTACAAGGTAAATCCAAGTTCTGTGTTTAACTATGCTACACAATGAACAGCTCTAACAATATTGCAGTGTATGCGGGCATTCAACCCATAACTAAAACATTTCTTTGCCGTATTTATGTGTTGTAAACAACCTTATAGTGTTAAGATGAACATAAATTCATAACTGGGATCAGCTCTGAAGCCTGGCGTACTGTGATTTAACCTTATAGTGGTTTAATATGACAACTTGACTAACTGGCATTGTAAGGTTGTAACGTTGTACGTTATTGCAACGCATCGTGCTTTGGGCCTTGTGACGTCACACAGGCGGGCGCGTTTTTTTAGATCGGCATGGCTTGTAAAATCTGCAACGAGTGTTGTGTAGTTTCAGCCTTGTCGGCCTAGATCTATTATTACAACTTGCACAGCCCAGTCTCAGGGCTGCCACTCCACAATAAAGATTTTTTCTTTTGTATTTTGCTGGTATTCCTTAGCGTCCTTTCAAAGTTACGTGATGGCTGGTAGCCGGTATAACTATGAAATTATGTTGCTTGCGCCAGCTAGGATTTAAACTGTGCATTTGCCATGTTTTGGTTATCTTGGGATTTTTGGACAAACCTTGGTATTTTTGGTGGGTGAGCTTTGGGATATCTTAAAATTCTCAGTGGCAGCCCTGCCCAGTCTGTTACGCGTTACTTAATGTGTTGTTTTATTCGCAGAATCAGATGTTCTCCTGCTCAACGATCTCTTCCACCATCGTCAAGCAACTTCAAATATTTTACTTGTATGTAAAAATAGGAGTCTGTCGTGGGTCAACCGGGATTGCGGAATTGTTAGGCCTAACTTAGGTTAACTGGCGCTAGGGTTGAGTGACCTATTCTTTGTTCGAGGAGGACCCGTAAAGAAAGTCTTCTTCGGTTAAAGAACGGCCCAAGTCTGTATGAGTGCTACTTTGTCAGCAAGTTGGCGCTAGGGTTACAACTAGCGTAGCACTCGCTAACTAGGGGTAGGTTATAGTTAACATAGGTGGGGTACGTTTGGGATTCGCGCGCCACGTAGGGACTCTAGCTTAGATCGATTTCTAGTTAAGTGGGCGCGTTGCTAAATGGCTTTAGCTAAAATAAGGTGCGCATAGAAACACTGCCTGGGCACGGCCTCCACCGCATTGCATTGGCCGCGGTGCAGACGACACTGAGTAGGGACACCGCTATTTCCAATGAAGGCTTTGGCTCGAAAGCCAGAGGAGACCGGCTTTGCATATAGCCCGAAAAGTTTCGTGATCCACCCTGGTAGGGCGCAAACTGTTGTTAATTTTTTCCCCAGCCTTGCAGTTGCGTAAAACATTTGGGTCCTTGCGGGGGGACTCTGTGGGCAAGGGACAGTAACACGATGTTGTTGAGTTATACGACTTAAAACGTTACTGTCCCCTTTTAAACAAATTTCTGCGCCTATTATAACTGTAAAGTTAGGGATGTTGTGGATTTTTTATCGGGTTTGGCCAGCTTGTTTTATTCATGCTTGTACATCCGGCTCAGGGTTTTCTTTCCTAAAAAGAAGCCGCGAATTGGTTATCAAGCGTGTGATGTAATAATTCCTGTTAAACGCAATATAATTTTTATACTAAAAATTTCGCTGAATCAAATGCCCCAAATTTCCCATGTTGCTGGTTGAACCCATTTTTTATTTGTGGATTTAGGCTAACTAACTTATCATTTACTTCAGTTTCGTATTCCTGCTTGACCCGGCCACCCAGTCATTATGGGGCAGTGACAATTGAGTGGTTGTAAAACACGACAGACTCATCTTCTACTTTTCTAGGCTAATTTGCGACGGTTGTATGCAGGGCAGGTAGTTGAGGCTAGTTTGTGTACTTTTACATCGCACGCGCAGGGACGATGGTGGTTCCAACGTTTTTTCAGAAACTTATCTAACGAAGCAGACGAACAACCGACTCGTTATTTAATTCACCGACTCTGTTTTCAAATTAAAAGTCAATTAAAGAACTATTATAACCTATAAAGGAAAGTGTTATATTTCTCTGTCGTTTTCCCTCTCATCAAAAAACTGTGTGTGGAGTCCACTTTTTCTATCCTTTCATTTCTTTTTAAGTAGCCCAGTTCTTGGGGGGTGTTGTGCCTTTTTACATCAGCTGACAGGTCCTTTATGATGTTATTGTGTTTTATTATCACCCGTCGCTCGCTCTAACCATGCGAACCGCCATCGTCAAGCGTTAAGAGCACAAAAATTTTAGTTGTGACAGAAGTCCGGTTTTGCTGTTGTCCAATTCCAAGTCTACTTGCTAAATTGTAAGTTTCTTGTTGTTGATCCAGTTTATTGTTGAAAACTAAACTTGTTTTTGTTTTTCAGGTTTTTGATGAAAACATTGCTATTTTTTAAAATGGAAGTTGAAAATCGTAAAACGAACATGCAAAACAAAAAACTTACACCATGCAACGCAATAGATGATTTTCAGGTATTGTTGGCATGTTGGTTTTTAACCTTCATATTTTTTCTGCAGGAGTTTAATTTCTGCTTTTACAGGTTTAATCTTCTGTTTTGTTTTTCAGATTTTCACATTATTTTCTGCAGGATTAACAAATCATTTTGTTTTTCAGATTCCGGAAGGCTTATTGAAACATTTAAATTTACAACAATTTGTTTTGTTTTTCAGGTTTTAGGATTTTTAACCTTGTTTTGTTGTTCAGATTGGGGGTTCGTTAATAACTTCTGTTCTGTGAGTGTTGGGAAAAGTAGAGTTTTAATTTCCAAACAATAATTATTTTCTTTTGCAGGTTTAACCAAACCTGTGTTTGTCTACAGGTGTTTAGGGAATACATTTTTCTGATGAGTTTTCTATTTTAAACTTAGTTAATTTAATTTAGTTTTTTTTAAAGATTAACCTTCTTTTTGCAGGTTTAATTTAATTATTTAAAGATTAACCTTCTTTTTGCAGGTTTACCATACTGTGTTTTTGTTTTTCAGCTTTTTATGGTTTAAGCAGTTTCGAAATTTAGGTTTTATAATTCCACAGCTTTACTAATTAACATTTTAATGTTTCAATCAGAGGAATAACCAAGAAAAAAACGAAGCTGTCACTCGAACAACCCAACGTAAGTATGGCGAAACTTTGTTCTATATATGTTTATTCCACTTAGACACAACACGTGGTGAAAGTAAATTTCTGATTTGTTTTTCAGATGCTTCAACGAAGAGTGACGTCATACTCCTATCCAGTAAACGACGGCGACAGCGACGATTTCAACCGCAAAGAAAAAAGGTGACAATGTTTACTTCAAACGCTAATGAAATATTATGTATCTGAAACTTATAGAATAAATTGCATGACCTAAATTGTTGTGTTCATATTTAAGGAAGTTTTTTTTTTTAGTTTAAAGTTTAACCGATATTCTATATTTCAGACTTCGTACTTACTTCACTGGTGTCCAACGCACGGCTGAGCACGGGAGCTACTCCTGACATCATCGTCCATGACGTCATTACATTTCGTCAGAGGATGTTAGCTGAAGCACAATATCATCTCGCCATCAAAGTGACCTCGTGCAACGTACACCCCTCAAACGATGACGTCACAACACTCATCCGGTGACGTCACCCCATGTTGCCATCGCTACTTCATACGTCACAGTGATGTAAACGACGTGACGTCAAGCTGGGTTTCATTCTGGAGTGACCCTGTTTCACAGTCAGCCCCCAGAAGGCGACGCCCTACAAGGCTGGGGCTTCTCATAGATTTCCGACGTCATGAAATTCCACCGCCTGGTGGAGCTCTTGTTCAGGAACTGTTGTTGCCCCCCCAGTTTTGACTGGACGATGCTGGGACCTAAAAACACGCGCACACACCAACACAGCGGCATGTTATAATCGAGCATGTTTAGTTTCAACAACACTGCAAAGTGTAGAAAGCACGGAGATGCTTTTAATAATTCCGCCTCTGAAACTTTTTTCGAGCTTTTGAATTGTAATGCATACGTCCATTCAAAAAATCATTTTGCTTCTACGCAATATTCTATGCATCGTAACATGCTTCATATGGACTGTGATGATGATATTAGTTTCACTTTTTGTGATTAAACACCGATGAATTTTACTCACAAAATTGCTCTTTGTATTTGGCGCATATGGTTATAAACGTTCCAGTTTTTCACTTTGATGCAATCCGTTGGCAAACTTGACCTATTCGAATCATGGATTTGAGGTGACAACACAATCTGTTGTTTATTGTAAGAACATTGATCAAATTTCCTTGCAACGTAGCAATATCTAGCTTAATAACTTGCAATGATGTTTTTGTGTACTAAACAAAATTTCTTTTGTGGGTATTTGTGTTATTGTGTTTGGATTTAAAATGTTTGTGTATGTGCTTAGCCGTCATGTTTGTTTAACTTTGCTATTTTGCTTAGCACCTTCATGTTTTGGTTGCATCCTTATGATCCGCTAGGGGCGATGTTCCCAACTTATCACTGCTGTTTGAGAATTGTGGGTAACTGTGGCATCTGCCTTAACAATTCTCACATTACAAAGATGTAACATTAAAACAAAACCATCTGCAGTACGTTTAACACAAATGACAGTTTCATGTTTTGTGTACTTGTGTTATATTGTTAATTATCTGCCGTACTGGTCATGTGTTGTTGTTTTCTGCTATTACCATCTTCAACCAGAGGCGATATAAAACCTGTTTTTCATTAATACGTATCCAAAACAGTGGTTTTATTAATGGCAAATATATGTTATTTTGGATTCGTGTTATCTTGTTAATTATTTATCTGCCATATACTGGTCGTGTGTTTCTATTATTACCATTTTTCCCCTCGAGGAGCTGAAAAATATGTAGTTTCATTCACACGTATTAAAAGCTGTTACCTATTGACGACAATTGAGTTTTAAGTACATATGTATCCGCTACATTTGTCGTGTGTTATCTTCCGGTAGAGGCGCTTGCCATTTCTGTTTAACTAAGCTATTATTTTTCCCTCATAGTAAAGTCTAGTTAATACATAAAAGCTGTTGTTACATGATTTTTGAAACGCAACAAAACGAAATTTTTCTATTCGTGCCCTTTGATGTTATCTTACTCCAATCAATTGCCGTTCGTTGGGCTTTGCTTCTTGGAAGTTTGCCAAACTATTGTCACCTCACAGCGCATGTAAACACAGTAAGAAATGGCAATTTGATTCTTAGCTGAGATACTGTTCCAGTGAATATGTGCAAAACAAGTATGTTCAAATTTTAGGGGCGCTTTTCTCTGACGAACATGTTTAGGTTTACTTTATGACGTAACATCCACCAACATCTGTTCAATGTTCTTTTGTGTTGTTGTTGTCGCGATAAATGAATACATGGATGAGAATTTTGATGATTTGATTATTGTGCATAGATGGGTAAGGTTTTATTATCATGTTCAGTTGATTGGGAAATTACATGTATTAGATAGTTTGGGAAACCCAGCAAACTATAATGCTATAGCCTTAGGTTTTTTTCTAAAATCGGGTCAAAATTTTTGGTTTTCGATTCCGGTTTAAACCGGTTTGGAGGTTCGGTAGGAGGCTAAAACCGGCCAGAACCAGTTTGAAACTGGAATATTCCGGCGAAAACCCACCGAAAACCGGATTTTTCTTTGATTTTTTGAGCCTCAAAACTCGATAAAATCGGAAAGGCTATAGCCTTAGGTTTTTTTCGAAAATCGGGTCATAATTTTTGGTTTACGATTCTGGATAAAACCGGTTTGGAGGTTCGGTAGGAGGCTAAAACCGGCCAGAACCAGTTTGAAACTAGAATATTCCGGCGAAAACCCACCGAAAACCGGATTTTTCTTCGATTTTTTAAGCCTCAAAACTCGAAAAATCGGAAAGGCTATAGACTTTGGATTTTTACGAAAATCGGGTCAAAATTTTTGGTTTTCGATTCCGGTTCAAACCGGTTTGGAGGTTCGGTAGGAGGCTAAAACCGGCCAGAACCAGTTTGAAACTAGAATATTCCGGCGAAAACCCACCGAAAACCGGATTTTTCTTCGATTTTTTAAGCCTCAAAACTCGAAAAAACGGAAAGGCTGTAAGCGTTAGGGTTTATTTGAAAATCGGGTCATAATTTTTGGTTTTCGATTCCGGTTCAAACCGGTTTGGAGGTTCGGTAGGAGGCTAAAACCGACCAGAACCAGTTTAAAACTGGAATATTCCGGCGAAAACCCACCGAAAACCGGATTTTTCTTTGATTTTTTAAGCCTCAAAACTCAAAAAAACGGAAAGGCTATAGCCGTAGGTTTTTTTCTAAAATCGGGTCAAAATTTTTGGTTTTCGATCCTGGTTTAAACCGGTTTGGAGGTTCGGTAGGAGGCTAAAACCGGCCAGAACCAGTTTGAAACTAGAATATTCCGGCGAAAACCTACCGAAAACCGGATTTTTCTTCGATTTTTTAAGCCTCAAAACTCGAAAAAACGGAAAGGCTGTAAGCGTTAGGGTTTATTTGAAAATCGGGTCAAAATTTTTGGTTTTCGATCCTGGTTTAAACCGGTTTGGAGGTTCGGTAGGAGGCTAAAACCGACCAGAACCAGTTTAAAACTGGAATATTCCGGCGAAAACCCACCGAAAACCGGATTTTTCTTCGATTTATTGAGCCTCAAAACTCGAATAAACGGAAAGGCTGTAAGCGTTAGGGTTTATTTGAAAATCGGGTCAAAATTTTTGGTTTTCGATTCCGGTTTAAACCTGTTTGGAGGTTCAGTAGGAAGTTAAAATCGGCCAGAACCAGTTTGAAACTAGAATATTCCGGCGAAAACCCACCGAAAACCGGATTTTTCTTTGATTTTTTGAGCCTCAAAACTCGAAAAAAACGGAAAGGCTGTAGCCTTAGGTTTTTTTCTAAAATCGGGTCAAATTTTTTGGTTTTCGATCCTGGTTTAAACCGGTTTGGAGGTTCGGTAGGAGGCTAAAACCGACCAGAACCAGTTTGAAACTAGAATATTCCGGCGAAAACCCACCGAAAACCGGATTTTTCTTTGATTTTTTGAGCCTCAAAACTCAAAAAAACGGAAAGGCTATAGACCAGGGGTGGGCAAACTACGGCCCGCGGGCCGCATGCGGCCCGGCAAAGGAGTTCATGCGGCCCGCCAAATGTTGGGAAATTTTAAAGAGAAAGTTACCGAGCAACATGCGTAGTTTTTAAAAACTACCGGGGATGTTTACGTGGTTTAACCTGTTGTTTCTGCCACGTTATCATGCACATATTCACTTAAAACAATTTCTTCGTTCGATAAAAGTAAAAGCTATTCACGTTTTCAAATACAGCCCACTTTGTACTGTTGACGGCAAAACTTTGGTCACTTTGGATCAAGTTTAAGTCGTTGCAGTACATTGTAAACGGACATTAAATGCGGCTTTAGAGTCGTTAACACAAACCACACCACACTTAAGATGGATACAAAAAGCGGCTTCCACATAGCTGAAAATATACTATGCTAACATTTTGGGCTAAATCAGGGGTGCACAACCTGCGGCCGTACGGCCACATGCGGCCGCTGAGACGAGTTTGTGCGGCCGTGACCATGTATGTTAAAATACATGTACAGGCTGCCATGACGTAACTAAAAATATTTTGCCAAATATATTGATTTTTAAACTGCCAAAAACAGATTTCGCGAGACAGAAAAAAAGATTACCAGCCTAAGAACCACAAACGCCAGGGTTTTTAACCGCTTATTGTGTGCAAACAATGGGAAAAAACTGGCACCGCAATCGTCACAATACCGATGATGACGTCATAAACAGCTAGCTCCGTCCAGCTAAACTTATGCACCAAGTTGGAAATTATTAATATGAGCATTTTAAACGGCTTTGAATCGTATATACATGATTTAAACCTAATTTTTACACTAGTTATTTTAAAAAAAGCAGGCAAGTAATCGGTGGCTGTTGGTGAAATACTATGCGGCCCGATAAGATTAGGAACTTCTGAATGCGGCCCTTGCACTGAAAAGTTTGCCCACCCCTGCTATAGACTTAGGTTTTTTTTCTAAAATCGGGTCAAATTTTTTGGTTTTCGATCCTGGTTTAAACCGGTTTGGAGGTTCGGTAGGAGGCTAAAACCGACCAGAACCAGTTTGAAACTAGAATATTCCGGCGAAAATCCACCGAAAACCGGATTTTTCTTTGATTTTTTGAGCCTCAAAACTCGAAAAAACGGAAATGCTCAATTGACCAAATTGAAAAAACAAAGCAAAACAACAATTTGGCTAATCAAATTCGAGATAAAACTCTCTAATCTTTCAAATCAGGCAATTTATGGATTGTTTACCCTTCAGTTTTTGGACACAAAATGGTGTCGATGAGGCCAATATAGGCTCTTTGGTGTAAGAATAGGTTGGACAGCTTTTGTTTTATATAGACTTTTCGTTGGACCAAAGGTCTATTTCACATTTTGCCTATGTACTTTTACTGTACATTTTGGTAATTTCAAGGTGTTGGCTTTACTGCAGCTTGTCAAGCATGTTTAATAAAACTAGATACAATTATTATAATAGCCGCATTTTATTTATTAACATATAATCATTTTTACATTGGATCACATAACAGGCAGAGTTTTCCAGTCAAAACGTCTTAGAAATTCTTATTTACATAAAAATCCATTTGACTCCGAGGCTGGCTTGGTAACTTTTTGCGATAGCACCACACATTCATGTGTTTATTATTTCTCATTTGTGATTTAATTTGTTGGTGGTGATTGAGTTCAAAAATATAACCCAACACAAGGTTTACTTTTTTGTGGTTCAGTCAAGCAAAAGTCAGCAGCAGACTTCATTGATTACAAATAAACAATGCATATGATAATACATATTAACACATGTGAAATGAAAACTAGTGGAAACAGGCGAAATATATTCTGTGATAGTTCAAAGTCTGCAATCCCCAAAAACCGAAAAAACGGAAAGGCTAACCCAACGCGCAATAATACGCATTTATTATGTAAACGTCGGTTAAAGAAATTCATTTGACAGAACAGCATTAATTGGTTTGTAGGCATTTGTTAATTATGAAATCAGACAACGTAGTATTGACAGCAGATGGTTGGAACGGACAAAATGACATGCACGTTGAAGCAATGTAACAGTACAAGATGACCCGGGCAATTTATGGTACGTTTTTGTAAATTTCTTGGAATTGTAACGGTTACTTGCGTCAAAAGCAGTAAAACAGAGGAACACGGTATGTTGTTTCGTGCGCATATATTAATGATACAACAACATCCTAGTTGAGAAAAGCACACATGATATTTACATCATAGAACGTGGGTGATTTGAAAGATACACCAACATTAGAAACAAAATTCATTGATAACTTTCGGGTAATGTTTTTTTTGTAACAGGGGTACAGCACAGGGCCCAATGTCGCTTTTAAAACGCAAACTAAGTTAGTTTATTGTGCTAAAACAAATGACATTTGTTTGTTTAAAAAAAAGATCTTCACATTCTATGAACTTCACATTCTATAAAGATGCACTTAAGTCAGAAAAAAAACTTTTGAACGATATATCGGACGAGTACGTGACAAAACAAACTAATATTAAGAAATATGAAATTACCAATGGGAAATTACTACACACATGTAGCTAAGGTGTAAGTCAGGTCCGAGTCAAGCCAGTTGAATTCCAACTTAAACCCGAACACGGCCCGAAAAGCCCTGCCCAATAGTGAAACAAGCAAAGTGTCCAAAGTGTTGCAAACATAGACCTAATGGATTGAGCTTTCAGCAGCTTGGGCGTTTGCTTCGCTTCCTTGTTGCTCGGACGCGATACCAGCTTTTTTACGCTTGTACGCCATCATTCCCTGTCTGATGTCGTCATCCATGACGCAATACAGCAGGAAGACGACGATTCCCTGCAATCCGTTCACCAAGCTGTGGATGTACATGAACACCTCTTTTGAAATATCGTTCCCCATTCCTGCAAAAAATAATTCTTGTCAAACTGAAACTGCAGTTATGCCACGTAGTTAAAAGCGTGTCCGAACTCGACTGGAAGCCGAATCGATTTTGAAAAGTCTGTTTAGGCCCGAAAGTTGGGTTAAAATGAAAGCCTACAAAAAGTACGGCTGTACAGGATATAATAAAGAAGACATACACAATGGACAATTGATAAAACACGACGTTTTGGGGTTGTGTGGTGTTAGATGAAGTCCAACAACTAGCTACTTGCCTCGATAATTTAGTTTGAAACAATAATTATGAACACAGAATGTGAAGTCGGGCCCGACTCCATTGTCAAAAAAGTCCGAACCCGGCCCAAAAAGTCCGGTCTAATTTACAACCCTGGGTTGAAATTTACACACACAAACTTTACCTGTGAAGAAAGCGAAAACCCAAGTTCCACCGAGCATGAGGAAGAGTAAGATGAAAGACTTTGCTGCTCTCAATGTATCTGCTGTGCCTGGATCTTCCCCTCTTTTCCGCATCCTCTTCGAGTGCAGCATCACATGTGTTGTTTTCAATACAATCATGAAGTTGATAAGCAGGACGAGAGCAAGAGGAGCGACCACAGTTGCGTAGAAGATCGGAGTACCAGGGGCCAACCAGCATCTGTCGTACTTCAGAATAGGCAAAAACTCGTTACATTGCTCATACATTGGTTGGGACTTCATGTAGATACCGAGTGGAAACCCCACAGACATGGATAACCCCGCTATAAAAGCAGGAATAATCCAACCAATCAGCATGAAAATTTTAAGACGCTTTGATGAATCTTGGGTTTGGAAATCGAATGGAAACGAAGTTGCCATGAGCAGACGTATTCCTTCCACTAGAAACCACATTCCTAAAATACACATTGCGTTGCATCACTGACAATATTAAGATGTTTTTTTATTTAATTACCAGCACACAGCAAAAGATAGTGACTGGCTGCAGTCAACATCACGCATGAGATTTCATGCATCACGGCAAGATCATGTGATACGTTGACAGCGTGGAAAAGCAGAAGAGCCAATGACAAGTTGATTTGAACCGGAACCCGATCTCCGCTGTGTTTTGACTTGAAGAGGATTATTATGGTGGCGACCAGAAACATGATGGATGCTGATTCAGTAGTGTAAGATGTAACCTGATAATAAACGTTTAAACAACTGTTTTGAAACTTTACGGTAACAAATTCACCTTCACTCCTTTTGGAATGGTGGTAAATTGAACCGCCAGTAGAACGGTGAAAAGGGTGAGATGGTTGCACTTGCAAGTGATGTTGCCTGTTGTGTCACCAACGCTTGTGATGCAGCCACGATCCGAGTACTGCTTTTCAACTCTGTCGAAAAAGAGACAAATTGGCTCCAGTTTATTGATGATCAGGTTGCTTGTGGTTTCCATCTCCACTTTAAGCTTGTTGCAGACAGCTTCTGGCGAATTGAGAGGTGCGAGGATACTTGCATTACCGGGCAGTTGATCGTTTTCTTCATCGACAGCAGTTGGTCCACTGCGGCCTGTGCGCTGAAATCCCCTGGTATCCCAACCAGCAATGGCAATGTAAGTGGTGTTCAACGTAGCCATATACCGCGTGGCAGATAAAGAACCGGCTTCGACTGGTTGAGTTTGTGCAGTTTGTGTTGTGTTTATCTTAAATACAAACACTGCTACTACAAACTGTTTAACCCCATTTGTTTGTAACGCGAAATCGATATGAGCTGATCCAAGCATTAAGTTTGAATTGTACTTCATTTGATTCTGTTTGACAAATTCTATGTAAAGTTGGGAAAGACCATAATCTTCGTTGATTTTTTGTGCCTCTGTTATATTTCTTGCCACGTCGTACAGTAAACTTTCGACCCTCAGCAAATTCTCCGCACTAGCTGGGTTTAGATCCAATGATTCTTCAATTAGATTCGGTTTAAGATCTGAAAAATGTAAATTAGAGCCAATCTTATAAATTTCAGTAGATTTGAGTTTAATTTCAAAAAAATACGTTTCAAAAACTTAAACAATACAATTTCCTCTGATATATCCTATTTAAATGGACATACGTTCGCTACTACTTTGGCTTACTCTTGTGTGTTTCTGTTCCGGAGTTGTTCATTCCACCAGTAGTAGCTCGGAGCGTGGATGCCGTGGTTGGATGAAAGGTTGTGGGAGCGTTGTCCGTAGGAGTGTTCATGGCTGAAGTGGTTTGGGCCACGGTTGTGACAGGGTTGGGTGTTGTTGTATTGGAAAGTTTAACTTGAAAAAAGTAATATCAATTTTATCACCATTTGCAAAACGAAGTAATGAAACAGAAACTGGAAGTGAAAACGTGAGGATTTCTTACAGCTACTTTCTTGTTTTGTTTACTTTGCAGTTACATTGAAATTCGACGAATAAAGAATTTTTAAAGTTTAATTAATCTTTTAGGTGAAATCTTGGTGGTTGGATTAACACGTATATTGCAAAGAGCAAGCCGTGGTTACACAAAAGCAGAGAAATTTCATACTTCCTTACCGATCTTGCAGAAGCCCACAACGAACGCTATAGATTCTGAAATGTGTTATTTACAGATTTATTTATTTACAGATTTAATTTTTGTAAGGTTATATAAATCATTTGCATTTCTTTGAACTTGTGTTGTTTAACACTACTAACTTACTTAAGACCTTGTACTCTCGGAGTTTGGCAAAAACGAAATAATTTACCCCAAAGAAATCAACATAAAAGCCAACACAAGTGTTAAAGTCAGTGTCGTAAGCCTAGTCGGGTTAGGGCTGAAGATGAAATAAAACGGCCTCGATTTGAGTCTAACTTCGCCGTCGGTCACAATCGTGTCGTAATTTACACGGTATTCAAATTAATTTGCTGGTTGAATCAGTTTTAAAATTTTTTTTTCAGGTGGTTTAACCCTTGTTTTTCGGGCTAGTGCCACGTAAAGAAGTTTGGTTAAGGAAGATTTAAATGCAATTAAATACAAACACTGGCTTATTTAGGTCACTTGTTTCGGTGGAACGGCCCGTTAATATAGCAATGACTTACTGTTTCCGTTCAGTAATGCTCTAATTCCAAATATTTTAAAGTGGGCTTCAGTTGCGTTCCACTTGTTGATGCCTTGGATGTTACACGCATCAGAGCGTGGGGCGGCTGAAAATAATTCACAAAAATACAAACATCGGCTAATTCTATCTTAAATTTTAATATTTGATTTGACTGGTCTTTATGCTATTCAATTTTTAGTTGTTTTGCAAAATCCCTATCATTATTTTGTAAACTTACCCAAGCGATAGGTTGACGAATCATAGCATTTTGTTTCGGTATAGTTAAAGCAGCACACATTAGGGGCTGTTAAAATAATTCAAAGATGATGTTACGTTTACCAGCCCTATTAGTTCCAAAAAAAAGACATAAGTTCACTTTTAACAAACAAAAAATTATTTAAAGCAAAAATTCCAATTTAAATTTTACTTACGGACAAATTTTGTCCAGATAGCATTTGGGTATGATGAGTCTGAAAAATAATAAAATAATATTTGGGCCGTTATTTTCATCATTAAACTAATTGGACCATTTGGACAAGGGTTAATTTTTGGCATCAAGTCATTCTCAAATTTTATTTGTAACAAGCCATTTGCAAATCGATGCACTGGTGTTTGTAATAAGCTTACATTTTATGTGGCTCTTGCTTTTAAATAACAATAAATTAAAGACTTTAATTATTACAGACTTTTTGTTACAGTCAATCTTTGCTCCTCTATAATATATTTGGGTGCAACTTTTGAATTTAGTAAGAGTAGACCCTTTAGCAAGAGCTAAGCCTTCATACCTTGATTGATTAGATCCAAATTACCAATATCCACCAAATTGGGTTCATTCAGTTTTGCACTGTTGAAACCCACACATTTTTCCACACCTGCGCACAATAAAGCCTACAGTTACCAAGTATAAATCTTACTACTCAGAAAGCCGTAAATCTGAGCTACGAACTTTGAGATTGGGCGAATTTGACGATGAACAGAAACAAGAAAAGTTTAAAAACCCAACGACGTCCGTCCATCTGTGTTTCAATCATCTAAAATTGGAAGCTGTGATACCAGAGCAGTTAAATATAATATACATTGTAACTTAAAGGTTGCTAATAGAGAAGAATTGAAATGAAACTGCTGATTTTAGTTGAACAGTTTCACCACAAGACTTATTTCGATCCTTCATTTATTAATAACCTATAGAAAAACGGGGTGCGTTCTAAAATATTTTCTCAACTTTTTTTTCTAATGCTATTCAAACTAAAGAAAGCTTTTCTAATGCTAAATGATTTGTGACTGAATGGAAAATATAAACTTATTTAGAAACTATGTCTGCATTATTAGAACAGCAACTTGCTGGATTAGGGTAGACTGTTTTGTTGTAAATGTTAAGAGGTTGGCACAAGTAAAAATCACGAAGAAACTGTTAAAAAAGCAGAGGCCCAAACAAGTATTTTCTTCGTTTTATTTTTAGTAGAAAACAAACAATGTCACTTGTTGAGCTTTAGATGGATGACAACACTGCTTACAAGACTCTCCACCACAAGCTTGCAAGCATCAAACTGACACAAAAGATACTACGTCGCATCAACAAACGATGTAGCTATGTTGTGCACAAAACGCAATACCATATTGATACCCAGGGAAACGTTGTTTATTCTATTAATCCTAGTGGAGGGTTGAAAAAACAAAACGTTCTCAGTATTTCATAAACAGTACCAGGATGCAGTGTATGTCGACAGTGAAGACATGTTTTCATTAAGCAGATACCTATACATATACCACGTCTGTCTGTATGGAACAGCTAACCAATTTACCATGAACTGTAAAAAGGAATCACTTATCTGCATTAATGTATTCACAAACAATCGGATGAAAATACTGTGACCTGTGTTTTTGTTTAAATCAGTTTCAAGATCTGGTAGACATAGACATGGGAATTTGAGATCGCAATATATCGAGACATAATATTCTGTTCTCGATCATAGTTTGAATGAATTTGGTTGGTCGGCAAAAGAACACAGTTAAAAACAGTAATGTTCCGCCTTAATACATGTGAAAAAACGTATTTTTTTTATAAATTTAGGCCCAAAATCGGAAAGCACCTTTGTATTTTCAAATGATTGGATCGAAATTAGTAAGTTTAAACTTGTTTAAATGCTTTCGGACAAAATCATTTTGAAACTGGAATGTTTCACAAAACAACCCAAAGTAGCCTATCATCAGTACAGGTGACAACAGAGATTGTTGAAACGTCTGCCTGTTGTATTCTATATACACCAGTACTTTGGCATGATGTTTATGATTGAATTACTTTTCAAGTCCGTGTATAGTGTTCCTAACCCAAAAGTATTTTACAAAACGCACCATGATTAAAAGCGAAACGCTATAATTATTATTACCAGATAATCGTATGTAATGCGCATATGTCTGGATATACTACAGGTATGGTTTCGGATTACTCTTCAACTGGAAATTGTTACCTTTCTTCATGTTAAAAACAAATAACGACACAGTTTCGGGACCAAAGTTTATTGAACAAGCGGCAGTTTACAGCGCGACACGATGTGAATTAGCACATAATGGCAGGTAGGACGGTTTCACGCTTGAATAAATACGAATCACGTGGTCTTCTTCCATGTGAAAACCTTCGCTCGACGGCGAGCTACGATTGGAAAACTGGCGACGGAAGGACGTGCATCGGTTCTCGATGTCTAAAAACAAGTTTCACAAAAAAGTTGTGTTAGCCCATGACCGTATGTTAGCTGGCTGCTTGTGTAACTGGTTTGTGTAGTCGGGGAAGTGGCATTTTTTGGAACAGCTACTAACATCCTACCTTATGTCAACCCAAATTGAGGTAAATCACTGCTCCCGGTTCTACTTTTCATGGACTTCAAGTGCGACTAGAATCACTTGCAAAATTTTTTACTGGTAACTGTTCAATACAAGGGTGTCAGAAGAAAAGTCTTTGTCACATAAACGTTCGGCACCGCAGTTTAATCAATTGTTTTTGGCCTAACAGTAACGGTTGTGCACCGGATTTAAATTCACGATGGTTAACTTTTTTAACAAACAATTCCAGGCGATAAAGTTAAACCCAACACATCAATGGGTGTGAAAATTGTACTTCACTGTTAAAGCAGTTTTGCCGCGTGTAAACTGACCTTGGCGGTGACATTGCCGCTCGGAGTATTTCCCTTCTCAGGCATCTCAACAAGAACAATATCTTCCTCATCCTGCACCGAGCTGTCAATCTCCACGATGTCCGGTAGTTCTTCATTCTCTCCTGTCTCTGATATCTTAATGTGCACATGACGGGAAGAAGAAGTACGAGTGGTAACCACTTGATCGTTTGAACCAGATTTCCCTCGGTTTCTCGACGATGTGCGCGTTACTACTGGGACATCATCTTCCTGTGCTGAAGCCTTGGATGCTGTTTTACTACGGTGACCTTTAGAGGACGTTTTCTTAACAACCGGTGGTTCACTATCAACTGCAGCATTGCTAATTTGAGTCTTGCGTCGTCTTGAAGATGTCCTTGTAACAGTTGGAGGATGCTCTTCTATTTCGCTCTCACTGGCCTGATTCCTTGTTCTTCTCGAGGAAGAGCGCGGAACATGGGGTGGTTCTTCCTCCGCAACCGCTGGAGCAGTTGTTTTACGCCGACGGGATGAAGTCTTTGTCACGGTGGGAGCTTCTTCCGATACGACATCACTTGATTCCGGGACATCAGATGAAGATGCTGCACCTTTCCTCCTAGATGAAGTCCTGGTCACTGTGGGCGGCTCTTCTTGTTTTTGCACTTTGGAACGCCTCGAAGATGTTCTTGTAACCACGGGAGCTGCCTCATCTTCTGTGGCCTCCTGTTGAATCTTCAATTTTGATTGCTTCTTCGATGCAGTCTTTGTTACTGTTGGTGGAGCTGTAGGGTCTTCAGAAACAATAGTGACATCTTCTTCAGAATGTTTTCCTTTTCTCTGGGTCCTTGACTTCGATCCCGCTCTGGTTACAGTTGGTGGTTGAGGTGCATCAGCATCTTCAGTGTCATCCGAAATCGTTATAATAGTCTTTCTTTTACTTCGTGATTTCGACCCAGTCTTATGCACAACAGGAACATCAGCTTCTGATTCAGTGGTGGTCCCAGTTTGTTGAGCTTCACTAAGTCGTGTTCGTCGCCTTGGGGAAATATGCACAACCGTTGACGGCTGCTCGTTACTTTTTCCTTCGTTAGCAGTGGCTTTAGAACTATCATCAACGTTCACGATCTTGCGCCTTTTCGATGGAGTTTTTGTGGCTGTTTTTGTGAGTTCGGTATCAATTTGTGATTGTGTTTTTCTGAGATCATGAGTTTCTTCAGACTGGGCCCTGATTTTCGCTTTTCTTGTCGATCTTAGTACTGGTGTTACATCAGGTTGATCTTGTCGCGAAGGAGTTCTTGCTCTTCTGCTCCTGGAAGATGTCCTCGTGGTAGTGGGAGGATCAATGTGCTCCTCTTGTTCCACTGTGATCTCAACCTTCTGATGCTCTAGTCTAAAGTTACATTAAATGTTTTTATTTATCGGCCAAAACAGCAACTACTTTGTTTGCTCGGGTCGAAAATCTCAGTTTAGGTCCAACGTACGCACATGCTTTTTATTTCATTAGGTCAAATACATTTAAAAAAAACGACATAAAAAGGTTTATTTGTATAACGGTACACCAACATATATGCTTTTTTTTATTGTTATATAAACTTCATGTTCTTTGTTAGAAAAGGTTTCAAACCAGAGCCGAACGCAAATACTTGGCACGGAGTTATTGCATGTCTCCCCTTATCATTTAGTAAAATACATCAAAAAATATATCTAGTATTACTAACTTGTATAAAATCCACATTTTACGGGTTAAAACCTTTACGGTTTCTCTATATTTCGACAAACTATGTTGTCTAAAAACATATAAATCCAACTTCTCTATTTGTCCAAGCAAATAATAAACGAGTCATGAAAATTGACGCAAATGCGAGGAAAGGTTACTTACTGTTCCGATTTTAAACTTTGTGTCTGAATCTCTGTAGGCTGAGTATTGTCCACGTCTATGCTACGCGCCTGTAAAAATGAATTAGGATAAATGAAGGTAAAGAAAACCAGGCGTTTTCTTTTCACGCCAATTCCACCAAAGGTAACTCTAAACCCCCATTGGTAATTACACCCAAAATTGGGAAATTTGACTTATTTCATTAAATTATGAGAGTAATCTATCATTACGATGATTGTGCCGTAATGTGGGTACACTATAGCCTGCGCGATCCATGTCTAGTCACCAGCTGCACTGATGAGACTGTATAGGTCGAAACAGTGCGCATTGTCTGCAGATTATTATGTAATGGCCCCATAGATGTTTCTAGTAATCAAGGTTTCATGTCAGGCCAAACCCTATTTTAATTGCTTTAAACCGCAGGACATGTCAAATTTCCCCCTATTGAGAACCTTAACAGCTGCAGTTTACCTTCACCCTGGCGCTGGTGCGAGACGGAGTTAAAGGAAGTTTTCGTGACGTTGACTTTCTGGACTTTTTCGCCGAAGCTGGAACAGGCGGTTTGCTCGTGACGTCATCCATGTCTCTAGGTGGACTCGTCAGCCTGACGAATAAAAACATGAAATAAGTCTTTTTTGGAATAAAACAAGGGTATGATTTAGAATCAGAACGGCCAATGAACGCTTAACAGGTCGCAAAGACTGAATATAGAGTTTGTACGTATTGTAAAAAACATAGTTTTCAAGGCAATTTTGTATAGGTTGGCATTGAGCAAGATAATAAACAGGACAAAAATTGTGAAAATTCAAACTAAATTCACCCATAAGGTATAAAATCAGATAAAAACGTAAAAAAGTCTAAAATAAGTTGAAAAGACGAATACTAACATAATGTCATAATTGATTGGCCTTTTGGTCTAATGTCAATCTCGATGTCGTTGTGGCATGGCACAAGTAATTTAAAGAACATACCTGGATTTCTTTGCAGAAGCCGGTTCTTTTACAATTGTTGTTGTTTGATGTTTTCTCACAGATCGGGTGCGTGTGGTTGCTGGCGACAAAATGAACTGGGGCTCCGGTGTACCCGGTTCGTCTTTTATCAATGCTGAAAAAAAAAAACACATTGTCTTTACAAAACACAACAGTTTGCATATAGCTGAATAGCCAATGTTGGAACCAGAGACATTTTTGAGCCATCGGAGTTGGTAGAAATGGGAAGAAAAAATAGTTTAATTGATTGTTGAAAAATAAAAAAAAATCATAAATTGAAGAATAAATAGATGCATATTTTTAGATTAATAACCTATTATTATTATTGACTAATTAAATATTATTATTAACCAGAAAGACTTTAAAACAATGGCAAATAAATGTAATTTCTGATCCTATTTTAAAACCTTTGGATAACCAAAGATTTGTTTGGCCACAAAAAGTGGTTAAAAATGTAAATTTAAGTTTGTTGCCATCTATATTTACGAATCTATTCCCAGAATTCCATAAATACGACGTGCATGCAGTCAAACCCTCGTTTATTACTCAATTATTCCACTGAATTTCCTACCAGAATTTACGCACAAACTTACCAGCTTTAGTGCGATGTGCTCTGGTTGTGGGTGGTGAGAGAACATAGACTGGTTCACTGGTCAGACGATTGGTGGTTGGTGTTTGTGCAAGATTGGTAGAAAACCTCGATTCCACCTTGGGTTGTTTTACAATGGACTTTGGCGGAGTTTTGGGCGCGATTTCTGGGGAAAATAAAATGGATTACGCCTGTAAATACAAATGAATACAACACATTCGAAGTAATGAATTACACGAACCAAAATAAATACTAAAAAAGACTAAAAACATATTTTTTCTCGTCAAAAACATTTTGAGGGATGAGTAGTTCTTTAAGAACAGGTTCTTCACTACTGAGCACACTAAAATTATTCGCTTGATTGTCTTGAAAAAGGAAAAGCGTAAAACGCCATTGAAAGTCAATATAGTCGTTTGACATGTTTTTTAACTTAATTGTTTTCATAATTGTTTTAGAACTGTGCAAGCCATTAGCATATTTTCCGAATTTCTACCTCTAAAAACGAACAGGTCTTCGTAAATTGAAGATAAATTTCTACGACAAAGCGACCATCAACATATTGCACATAGGCTACCATAAGCACTGAACAAGCAGTTTTTCACAGTACAAACATACTCAATAAACCCATGGGTCCGAGAAACATGATTTATAGGAGATAAACATATTAATATTATTCAAATAAAATTATGGCATACCACTTTGTTGTTCCGCATTTGAAACCTCATCCTTGGGCAGAGATGCTTCCATTTTATCTTCAAAATCATCCTTTGGTTTTGCATCAGTTTCAGTCTTGCTAGATAACAGCTCGTCCCATTTTTCAACTTCATTCATAAATTCTGACACTGGTTCTTCTTGGCTCCCGACTACTTTCATAGAATGCGAATCTTTGACACTTGATAAAGGTGTTGGACTCGAAACGCTTCCGGAATCACTCGAATCCACCTTAAGCTCTATTTCACCTAATACTTCAGTTTTGCAGGGTTCCTCTAAATTAATACCAGGGCTTTCCTCAGCAGCAGTTTTATGTTCATTAACATTATCGCTTTCGAATAAAACTTCAGGCATATCCACCTGCGGCGAAACTATGTCTTCTGATTGATCTTCGTTTTCTGCAGAGTTGACTTCACCACCAGAGTCGCTGAGCTGAAGAACAAATTCATCAGCCGATTGTGGAGAAGCAGCAGCGAAGTCCTCTTGTAAGTTTTCATCAACTTCCGACATAACCACATCTTGGACAAGTTCAGCCTCCTTTTCCTCCTGCAGTTGGTCCTCCATTTCTTCCTGCTCCTCCACTACTTCACCTCCTTCTCCCACTTTTTCCTCATTTTCCTCCTCGGAGCCGCTCATTTGGAGTGAGAATTCATCTCCGGTTTCCAGAACAACCGGTTTATCTGCAATTTCGCCTGGAGATGCCGTATCGAGGTGTTCTTCACTTTCGAAGGGAACTTCTTTATTTGCAGATGTCCCTGGGACTTCTCCGGGGTCAGAGGTTACGTTGACGTGGCAAGGGGAAGTTTTGACCTTCACGTCGTCGTTTGCGCAAGGCACAACGGGTGATATTTCTTCGTGTATTGTAGAGAGATCGTCTGAAATTTAAAACACCTTTAACATAAAATAAAAAGAGGAGAAAGATTTTGTTTTTTGGGGATTGAAACGGGTTTCGGGAAGAGTCAAACCTTGTTTACATGACAAGTTACGCATGGTGCACAATTTGATGACCTAAAAAAAGATTTTATGAGTGCAGCTGGTGACAAGAGATTGGCCGTATGAGTTAATGTAGCCACCTTGCGGCACTCCAGTTTGTTAGGAGTAACAGACCATGCCTTGCCAAATCTGTACGCTGCCACAACTCAGCATAAACCACATAGCAGCTGGAGCTTTAATGGCTAACATGTTACGTTGTTCAGATTACTTAACAAATTCACTTGAAACTTTTGGCGTTACAAGTTTTTAGCCAAAAGGTATATATAATGAAGCAATTTGTTCAAGTTCATATAGTACAAGAGTTGAAACCTTTACAAGAAAGTCTATCACATTCAAACTTAAACTAAACAAACCCATTTAAATTTGCTCCTATACGTTGTGGGTTAGGACGTCTTATTAACGTTGCAAAAAGTGAAAATTTATCGTTTTGCTTACCGCTTGAGATGGCTGTGACATCATCGGTGACGTCACCAGTTACGTCGACGTCGATGTCTTCGTTTGCAAGGCGCATAACCACAATGTTGTCGTTTGACACTGGAAGTGGTTTGGGTGGAGATTCGCTGAAAAGAGAAGAATCACATGATGGGATGTTGTCTTGTGTGGTTTGTCAGGTTGCTGTTTAGATCCCACTACCATACGTTGGCGAAAATATGTGGCCGAACTTAGCTAGTGACCATGTACTTGGTACCTAGCATCGTTGTTTCAACTACATTTTGGTCGAACGCAAAAATTTTGTTAACTTTCCTCCTGTCCACTGAATTTTCATTTGAGTTATTTTGTACGCAAAAAACTGATAATGTCAATTTTTTGAAATAAATTGTTGGGTTGTCTTTAAACTAGGCTCCTTAAGTGTCATTACTGGCACCTTAGGACATCGAAACATCGGAACCAAAACACAATTGCGAGAAAACCTATAATTGGCCGATGTTATAACTGGCAGAAAGTGAATACTTATCACAACTAAATTTTTGTTACCTCCCTTCAGCTTCCTTATTTGGACTCGTCATCACACCGAAGAATCTCAGTCTCTTGGGGGTAAAGGGCCTGTGTGGGAGAAAACGACGTTGTAATTTTTCGTTTGCAAACATTAAAATAACCCGTATGTAAACTTACAAAGTTTCGTTTGCTTTGCTTTCAGGCATACGAATTCCTTTGAACGATTGTCTGTCGACGTTGGGAGTCGGTACAGCAAACAAAAGGTCCCTGTAACGGTGGTTGTAAAATTAGTATAGTACAGACGAATCCGGTTACTCGCATAATTGCTTTTATTTGCATAGAGATCGTTGTTTGTTACCTTCAGTGGCGTAGGCAGCCACAAATTTTGGGAGGGGCCAAAAAATGTGTTGTCTAATACAACGTTTTGCTAACGCTCGGCGTGTTGTTACCAATAACGTGACTTGCCAAACTGTAGTACGACGGGACAGTCAAACGCTTTATTGATTTATTCCATGTCTACATAAATATAAAAAGCATGGATTTCAGCTTACAACTTGGTGACAAAAGTCATTATGGTAATAAATGTATTCCTTTGATTGTTGAGAGACGAAACCACATTGAGGAGGGACGAAACTACACTAAATTACAGTTCATCAACGTACAACTTTAAAAATTTGGGAGGGGCCATGGCCCCTTTGGCCCCTCCCTGGCTACGCCACTGGTTACCTTGGCCATTTGTTTAAAAAAAACTCCCGGTTATTCGACATAAACCAGTTATTTGCATAAACAACTTAGCAAATGTGTTTAGAAAGTATGTACCGAGCACGGTGCCAGGTCGATAATTTCGTTTCAAAAACTAATTGTCCCATGACTGAGTTAACCTTTAAAATTCGAGATCGCTTAAACCTGGGCTGTTGCTCAGACCCGAGCATTGGTCCAAAACCGTTTTTATTCAAGAAAAAGCCGAAACTTCGATTAACCAACGTGGGCAAGTGTGGAGTCAGATCTTAATTATTTCATTTAAACTGAAGCCCGGAACTGGTCCGACTTACAACTCTGCATAAAACACTAAATTGCTGCAAAAGTGTGCCTTACAATAACATTGCCATTTGGCAAACAAAAATCGAAACTCGAAAACCTCAATAAATTTCTGTTTCAAATGTTTCTGCAACAGCTTTAAAGTTGCGTTTACGCAGGACTATGTGCCAGGTTTGCAGCTTTATATCTTGCTACAACGCTGACTTTACACTAAAGATCACTGCAGATGCAATCTGGTTAAACACAACTCGCGATCGTAAAACCGTAATCAGATTCCTTTTAAACGATTTTCGATTTCTGCATTTAAAAATAACGATTTCTTATTTGTTGACCTTGACCTGACATGGGCGGTTCGGTTATCGGCTAAAGCTAAAAAAAAATGCATTTCTATCTATTTCTGCTATTAACGATACTATAACGTTTACGAGATGTCTTTTCTGTATGATCTGGCACAAATGGGTGTTCCTCCTGTGTCGTTCCTTTCTTCCACTGTCTCTGTCCTTTAAATACAATGTCTTTCAGTTTATTCTGCATGTCTTTCTGACATATAACTTAAAAAGGTCTCGAGCAAAAACACCTAATTTTAAAATTTAAATTTTAGTACTGGTATGATTTTTAATAATAAATTCTCTCTTCTACCCACCGGCTGTATTGCAACTCGTAATCCTTAAACGACAATCCTTTAAAAATAGCCATATCATCTATGGCTTTGACAGTGGCAAACACTGGTGGACTGCAAAAAATATTCACGATGTACAGTCTATTCCCATTAACGACTACGTGTAACTGTTTTGTAATATGCATACATATCTGTGGTCTGCCTTTTCAAGGCGTCTACTGTGGCCTCGGAAGCTTGGGTTTCGCAAACCGTCGATTCGTCTGCCTTTAACCTACGAAGCACTGGCTGAATTAGAATTGTCAACTTTATATTGTAAAGTAGGGACCGACAACCTTTGAAAGGCCGCGTGTCAATTTACTTGATATGTCAAAATTAATGGGTTCGTGTGACAACATGTTTGTGTGTGATTATGGCCTGTGTGGGCTGAATTGGTTAATACAAATCTAAAACTATTTTAGGTTGTTAGGACATCTTAAACAAAATCATAGCAAGCTTGGGACGGTTCAAATTATATCAATTACATTTGATTTTTCCCAACCACGCGTACCAGGGGTCCCTGATTCCTGTTATAGAGCAGATATTTTTTGATACTTACACCAACTTTTACTCCTAATAATCAAAAAGGGCTTCTGAGAAAAGTTGTGAAGTTGAATTGAATAAAGGTAAAACTCCTGATACTGAACTATGCAAAAGACTACTCAATTTATGCCAAAATGCAATTATATCACGTAAGCTGTAATATAAAACACCTTGTCAGGGCCCTGGATAAAACTTGAAAATATCTATGCTAGGCAAAAAATAGTTAAACAAGGCGTGCTTTTTGAGCAAGAGAAAAAGATACATACTGACACCTTGTGGTTGAAACGTTGCATTCCTGACTAACGCGGCTGAGAGAAGTGAGACTTCCTGATTCGACTTGAGTCAAATTGCTGCTCGTTGTGGAATGTTGCGGTATTGAGGGCAGGGAAGGCGATTTTGCTCTAGATGAATTGAAATTTTTTATCCATGGTTTACAAAACGTTTGAAAGAGCAAAAACAGAAATATTAGTGTTTTGAGTCACAAGATGACTACATTTTGTGAACTGACCAACTTCCATATATTTAGTTATCTTTTTGTCAAGTAATATTTCTCATATAAGCTGTTGCTGTCAGGCATAATACCAACTTTATAGTGCTTTTCTGGCAAATGCATTTTTAGAAAAGTACAACCAGTCTCATTTTACAGATGTATGTCGTGCCATTGTTTGCGTTTGGTTCATATTGGGTTTTGTGCTTAACGATTTAAGCATAATTGTCCTGATGAAGGCGTCCTAAATAGCATGTTCGATGAAAATAAAACTTTGATGAAAAAAAGCATTTGCCAAGAGAGCGTTATTGAGTTTAAAGGAGTTTTATGCATAAAAGTACATCAAAGTCATAACACTTAAGCAAATAATATGACTGCGGTTCAGAAATCAAAAAAGCACTGCAGCTTTTGTTTGTTGGTTTTAGTGGACTTTTGCCTTAAAATACTGGGAATTAGTATTGGGATGCAATGCTTACTTTAATAGTTTGACTTTCAATATCGATTGCGGCGTCATCATTTCAAACGGTTGCTCCCTAGAGGCAGACCTTGGTAGTTTTCGGGTGATTGGTGGAGTTTGGAGAAGCATGGCCATCTCGTTAGTGGAGCTGCTTAAACGTCATCAAATATTAAACGTCATCAATATCTTATTAAAAAATCAAATATTATCAGTTTATATTGTTAAAATCTAAACTCGACAAGGAGAAGGTCTTTTTAGGTGAAAGATATTTATAACTTTAATAAGATGCCAACATCAGTGAAATACATGGATGATTTAACTTTGTGTGCCACCAAAAGTTTGCAAGCGAGGTATGCCCTTAATGGCATGCCATACACGATACATAAATGCCAAAGCTAGAACTTTATTGGAACACTATATACAGATCTGTTCAGATCTATAAGTTTAATGGTGAAAGCATGTCGACTTTTACGTCTATTAGGGCTGTTATTTTCATCATTAAACTTAGAACTCTATTATTGTCAGAAGCCTATTTATTTGTTACCAAAATCAGTCTCAACCATTACGCAAAAGTTATACATTGATTTCCTCGCCCAACTTTTTGTGTTTAAGATTTCAAGGTTCAAGTTCAGTCAGTTTAAATTAAAAAAACACAGATTTTTATGATATAAGGTTCACGTATACTTTTGCAGTTATAGTATACCTTCGGCGTTTTGATTTTCGCGAGATATCAAACACAGGAGATGTGACTTGTGCACTCGATAAGCGACTGTATCTTCGGAAGAGAGGTGAATCCGCTTCACCACCAAAGGAAGACCTACTTCGTCTAAACATGTGCAACATCGGGATTAAAGGACTCGATTTTAGTTTTGGGGCAGTTTGAAAGATTGTGTCGTACCTTATAAGGCTGAAAAGACACAGTTTTATGCTTTTGTTCGTAAAAAAAAAAAAAAAAAATTTGTTCGTAAAACATTCGGTTTCGGCAAACTGAATATTCGGTTCATCCCTAGTTTGTAGCCAATTTGTCCCAGTACAGACGGTTTATTGCATAACCAACTTACCAAGCTTTTATGCAATTAGGCCGGCGGTTTTCAAGTGATAGGTTTTACAAATCTTATGAAATTATTTCTTGTGCAATTCGAATCCGGATTATGCGATTATCCGGATTCGAATTACATAGACAATTTAACACTTTTTGAAACCACAGAAAATGTACAGAAAAAAAGTCATGCCGTTTCCAGAAAAATCGGCTTAACGGCAAAAATGATGCAAAATAAAAAAGTAAGCTATATCTTAGATGTAGAGAGTGTTTAAGTTATGTTTTTTGACATGCCTGGAAAATGACTTTCGTGTCGGAGTTTTAATCGTCGTAGAATCAGTTATATCCTCGGGAAAAATAATTTTGCTCGATTTATTTAGAAGCGTTTCAGAAACTTTTGAAGATCTGAAATCAAACACGTGTAAGATTAGTCTGTTTAAAAGACTTCTATATTGAAATTTGCGTTAGTAAAAAAATGTCCATACAAATTAATTTTAAAAAGTATGTAAAAGGTACCGGAAACTACTGTGGCCTTTTGCTTGTATATTTTATTGCATGAGAAAAACGTTCTCCGATTTTTGGAGTTTATACGAACTCGGTTTACATAGTTTGCAACCTGTTCGTTCTGTTTAATAGTTTTTTGTAGTTGTAGCAAAAAGTTTATGAGTTAGGTTTAGTATCTGTATGTACCTTTATTCGCTATGTTATAAACGCCAAAACAACATCTAAATTTTAGCATTCTTACTTTTTTCGAAACGGTGTTTCAGATGGTTTATGCTGGACCTCTTTGTCTTTATGATATGACATCGCAAATAATGCTGCGTGTGACAGTGGGACTTTACTACCGTGTGAGTTCAGTGTAGCTGATAGCGGCTTTGCTTTTAACACTGGAAGTCAAGAAAAACATTTTTTCAGCCATAGCAGGTATTATTGAAAAAGCCAATGCGAAAATCATTGACATATATTTATCGAGTAATTGAAGTTTCTTTACGAAAAGGAAAGTTAAAACATTTCCATTTTAAGCAGAAATCACAAACATATTGCCACATTGCATATCTTTCACATAAACAAATTGACAAACAATGCTAATATTTTTCAACAAACAATGTAACATTTTTTGTACCGAAAACATAGAAAAACTTTACATTAAATAAAATATATCATACAGATAGAAAGTAATACCTTCTTTTCTCATCTGTTTGTTTCTTTCAAAAGCCTTGTTACTAGAGCAAGCGATTTCCCTTTCCACTTCAGGAAGGATATTCAAATATCCCTGAATAACGTGTTTCAATGTTTCGTTGTGTGATTTTGTTGTATCGTCTCGTTCAATCTTCAAGCAAACGGTTAAGATGAACATAAAATAAATTCATAACTGGGATCAGCTCTGAATCGATCATACAGACCAGCGATCACGGCTGATTCGATATAACGTCTTCAATACGCTTGGCGTGATGTGATTTAAACAAACAGGTTTTAAATTATGTTTTTCAGCGGTCTAAAAAATCAATAAAATTACGTTTTAGCGACTTGATATATCAATAAAACTTGCGTATCTTTACTAATAAAGGTTGCATATTTGCAATGTTAAAACAGTCAGTTCCTGTCAATGTTGGTATTCTGTGTCTTAATAAAGTCTGAGTGAAGCAGGTAAATCGTGGCAATGCAACAAACCTGTGCATGACCAGCCTCCCGTTCAAGACAAATTTTGAGACATAAAAAGTGTTTCACTATTAGTGGTACTAAAAAAAATTAAATAAGTAATGACCGGTAAACACGGAAGGTTTGTTTTCTTGACCCTAGAACTTACCATCAAATTGGAGTGCTTGTTTTGTTGGTATGCACGAATCGCTTCTGTGTAGCGCGAATTCTTTAGGTGGTATAACACTAGAAGGTTCTGTGAGTTGGGAATGTTTCCGCTTTCAAAGTATCTTGCAAGTAATGACTAAAAACAAAAACAAAAAACGATTTTACAACAAACCTTAAATGGCACTTTGTTTACAAACAATACACCTTGAAAAAAGACATTGTTTAAAACGCATTTTAGAGTTTTGAAATATATATGTTTGGATATTGTTTCAGGACAGTAATTTTAGCGGATTATAGTTAACATTTGATAAAAACTTTAGCGTTTTTAAACAAACAATAACAAAACTTACATACTTTTTTATGTACTCAGTTTATAAGGAAAAACAGACAATTCAAAACAACAAAACGTTTTTATCTACATAGATCAGAATTATTAGATTAAATGGAAGGATTATTAACTTACATCTTCTGATAACGACACGGGCAATGAAAGTATACTGTTAAGAAGCTTATTCTTGTAGCAGCACGAAAATAAATGGAAGTAAATCATTTCCAAGTTGCAAGGGTCAGTGTTGGTTTGTGCGATCTTCAATGCATGCTGTGGTAATCTAATGGAAAAAGCATAAAATAAAAGCAATGAATTTCTTTTCTCTTGAAATTCTTTAAGATAAAAATTGGCTAACACATAGCCTACAATGCTTAACACAGACATTACGTTCGACATATACTTACAGGGTCACAAAGTTATTTTTTTATTTTTTCAACAAATACTGAAACATTCCTAAATAAATTCTAATCGTGAATATGGAAAAAGTTCAACTGTATGTTTTTATTTATTTTATTTTTTATAGTTTTACGTTTATCGCCTAAGCACACGCTACACAGTTGGCAAATACTGACTTATTTTGGGTGTAGATTTCAATTTTGAGTTTCACATCCTCCACCGATTGACTACCGGGCTGTTTGTTGAGTAAATACTTGAGTGCGAGTTCGCAGTGCCCTTGCGACATGTAAGCCGAGAGAATCTGTCGGTGTTGCCATGGCAATTGAGGCGTTTCCGTGCCAGCATCCGAAAACAATGCTAGCGACTCCTGCAATAATTTTTTCAAAAAAACAAACAAACCTTTTAGGCCAAGTAACCAAGCTTTCCCACATTTGGCAAGAAATTAGCCAGATTTTTCTAGTGGTGGAATTCGAACCAACGTCAAAAGCCTAGACAAGTTTGTTAAGCGATTAACCGAGTTTTTCTGCACTACGTTTAAGAACGAAATAACTCAATCGTAAATAAAGCTGACCATAACCCCACATTTAACAACATAATGGATAAACGGCAATCGGTGGAGAGTTTTCAGTGTTTTTATCTCAAACACCGTTAAAATTAGCAACTTATTAACAATTTATAAACCAGTGAGAAAACGATAATCCTATAACGAATGTGTTATTTCAGCAAAATGCCTAAAATGTTTAAATAAAACTTGTGACAGACTAGACACTAGAGCGCGAGTCCCGGAAATACTACAGTCGTGGGTTCGAATCCAACAGCGGGCTAGATTTTTCCAGTTTGTGTCGTGTCATATGGGAATGCTTGATAGATCGGCTTGAATGGGGATGGCGTACTATGATTTATTACCTACTTTATTAACATTTTTTAGCGATTACACAAACCTGCTAAAGATTATATACATTTTATCAATCACTGGTAACATCTCCTGTAGCCTACCTCGAATTCTTTGTGGTCCAGCAACCAGAAAGCTTTGATGAGGTTTGTAACTGAATTTGAGAGTTGAAATGTGATTGGAAAGAACGAAACCATGTCGCGGTGGTAAGCTCTCGATTGTCTGTATGAGTCGATATCTATGTTATCTAATTCGTCCTGAAAAACACAATATTCGAAATTCTGGTTTCAGAAATGAGAAGTCATGAGGTGTATGTGATCTGTTTAGAGTTTGTCGTGACTTTGTCCACCGATGTTAAAGCACCTGGGCTATGGGATTCTTAAACTAAAGTTCGACAATGCTGTAACAGTAATTTAACGAAAGTTTTTTGTTTTTGATATTATGAGTCTAAAATGCAGAAGAAACGAGGTTTCTGAAAATTACAAAAACACTGATAAAAAAAGTAAAATTGGAGGTTTTAATTTTTGTTTTGTCGACTTTACATTAATTAAAACTGAAAAAAAAATATATTTTAAACATGAGATGCAGAACTACTGAAGAATAAGAGTAAAACCTACCTCAGACATTTCACCCATAGTAAGAACGTCCAATAGAAAATATGTAACAATCATATTTTTCACTTCTATGTCAACACTATCCAGGTAGTACATGTCAAGAAGAGCCTGTGAATATGTTCAAAACTTGCAATTTAAAAACAAAATTTTAACACTTATTTGTCAATGTCATTTAATGAAAATGGTTTATTCTTGTCAAATTTGCAATCATTTACTGCTATTTTACAACTTATTCGAACTGGTCAAATCAGATAAAAAAATAGAAAAAAATTTGTGTTTAGGTTTCAATACTAATAGTTTTAGTCGCAGCGACACAAGGTTGCTTGTGAATTGTTGTGTGATTTTGCACCGATGGCGGACCAAACAACAATACATGTGCAAGTTGTGTAATACGATCTGCGGCTTTTTTACCATGATGCTGGGAGGTGGGTAAAGATCAGATTTGGTGTCGCTCATTTTCTTCCAGTTATCTTTGAGTGCTGCACCCGCGTCGTTCACAATTCCGTCGATTATAAGCATCGTTCCGTCCCCGTATCTAAAAAAAGGGGCAAAAACAGTTAGACGTACATCAGTGAAGCAGTCATACCAGAAGATGGATATTTCAGTTTTTTTACATATTAACAAAATTGCGAATGATATACTGTTACGTTATAATGAGTGTAATACAATATTAAGTCGAGCAGCCAAAATTGACCAGAGGCTCGTGGTATAAACAAGACATTTTTAAAGTGTGCCAAGTAAATTTTGCTCGAGATACAAATGATTTGTAACGTGGTAAGGCTTTAACTAATGTTAATCCGGATCTGGACTATTTTGGGGTCTAAACAGGTCCGGATTAACCGAGGTTTACTGAAAATCCATAACTGGACATAAATCTTGAACCAATTACATTCTTCTAAAGCAGGGGTTCTTAACCTGGGGTGCGAGAACTGTTCCTAGGGGGTGCGGGGATGCTGAATCATTAAAGTTGGTTAGGTCTATTCTATTTAAGCAATTACAGAAGGGGGAGCGAAAATTGGTCAGTGATTTGCAAGGGGGTGCGAAAATTGGTTGGTGATTTGAAACGGGTGCAGCAAGGAAAAAAGGTCAAGAACCACTGTTCTAAAGTATTCGGTCACACTTTGAAAAATTAAAAACAAGTATTATATATTTACTTTTTTGTGGCGTTCAGTTCCCGCCTTCGTCTTTCAAATATAGTCTGTAGCATCTTCTGATCGTAAACATAATGAAACTCCAGATGTTCCGGCAATTCCGGACAAATATGACCTTCCAGTTGTTCGGGAAGCAGACGAGCCTCGATAAACCACCGCAACACCTAAAAAATATAAAATTAATGAGACAGCACTCAACTTAACAGAATAGGTATTTTAGTCAACCCACAAAACCGACGGGTTAGTTAGATCCAAAATTACTGCGCACGCCCCTATTAAATTACAAACGCAAGTGAAGATTTGTGGGACAGGTATAAGTTATCAATATCACAGTTGTAAATAAAACCGTTTTTTTCAGGCGGTATAGGGCTTATTTAGACCGGTTTAGGGCTAAGCCCAAATATTAAGCCAAATCAAAACCCCAAACCCGGCAAGACTTCACAACTTTGATTTAGACACAGACTTAGTCTCATTTTTGAGGAAAACTGCTCACACCATCCCTCACCACTTGCCACCATTTTGCTAAGTTTCGAAAGGTGGCACAAAGAGCACACGTCTAAAAATACTGACGAGTAGGGCCATTAGGGTTGGGGTAAGGTATTTTAAAAACTTCAAAACTTAGTTCCAAATGTAAAAATTTTAAAATCTTATTTCCAAACCCTACCCTCCTTAAGCTGCTAAATAAACAATTCAGCCTATTGCGCCACCTATCAAATTTTTGCTGAATGTGGGTATGCCGTGCCCGTGAGGTATGGCGTTAGGAGTTCTACACATTTTAGACCGCTCTATAGTTTTACCTTGATGTAACCAAGAATAAGTTGAACCACGTTTTGTTTCATCTCGATTTCAGCAACACTCTCCTCACTGGAAACATTGGCTTCTCGTAAAAGTGCCTGCAAAAAAAAACAATCAAGTAAGTCAAAGAAAAGATCTAGTTTACAAACTTGTATTCTACCTTAAATATGTGCAAAAGATCCTCCAGGTGACGCTGGTACTTGCACAGATCGTTGTGAACTGTTGGATCCAAAGTGAAAGTGGAACAATCGAAAATAGGAACACCTGTGTTGATAATATATAAATAACTCAAAAAGTGTAGCCAAACCATATAGTTTTCTGTGGCCCAAAAACACGGCATCGCAAAGAATTTGTTCCCTATGTCTTTTACTAAACCAGCGTTATGATATAAAAAAGAAAAAAAAAACTTGCACCTATTGGAGTAACCAGGCATGGCCGTGGCCGCAACATGTTAAAAAAAAAACAGTTTCAAACTCAACTTGTACATACTTACAACATTGCTACCTCCATAGAACAACATTTGGTTCTCTGCCAAATTTACGTTCTTGCTACAAAACTGCATGCACCGAACAATGAATTTTTTTATAGCACGTTTCGCAACATATTTCTTGGCCTAAAATGGTTCGGAACCTAAATAAAAGTTGTCGCATGCAGCTTCAAAACGCAACAAGTGGGGACTTAAAACAATAATTAGGACACACTAATTCACATCTTTACATTCGTTTCCGAATAAATATATATATTTTTTTAAACTTAAATCAATAGACATAAGGTTCATTACAGTCTTCATTACGATATACAACGAGCTGGGTGATTCTTTTTTAAGTTTGTGGCACAAGGATCATTAATCTACAGGCGTTTACATAGACAAACCAATTCAAAATAACACAAAAGTGCATTTGTACATCTCGTAGAGCACCGAAAGCCATAAATGGCGATGCTCGGTACGGACGGACACGCTCGGGTCGGTTTATCTCAATATAGGCCGGTAATGGCGCTGAATTATAACAGAGTAAACCTCGGTTAAACAGGATTAGGTTGATCCGGATTTTCGCCTAATTAGGACATTTTTTTGATCCGAACGGGTCGGGATTAACCGCGGTTTGTTATAGTTTAACTAGGTTCAACTGCACGTACATAGCGTATCAAACGAATCCTTGATTATTGCAACCGTCTTCCACGCCCATTCCATCACGAAGCGAGAAGTACAACCCGATGACGCAAATTCGCCCGTTGCCAGGTCAACGATGACACGTGACATAAAGCCGAAGAGATTGTGATCCAGAGCTGAAAAATGAAAGAGTGTTTTAAAACACAAAATATACGGATTAGTTTTAAAAAAAAATAAAGTTTATTAAAGTTTTTAATGAAAGTGCGTAATTTGAGTTGGGTTTATTTATTATTTCAACTTTTCTGAGTAGTCTTTTTGTTGGGGCAACGTTTCAAGCAAAATTTTGCTTTAACAAACATGTGATATTGTTACTCTTTACTTATTTGCAAATATTAAAGAAGTAGATTTTTAAAAAATTACGCATAAAAAACAAGATGTATTCTTCAAATAATCACATTTCAATTATTTCTAAATCCCTTACATAAAGGCAGACATTTTCTCAATCATGCAAGTACATTAAACCAATTTCCATTGTTACATAGGTCATACTTTTAAAAACACACTAAACATATATTTAGCTGGAAGTTTTCTGGGGCTTTTAACAACACTTAACCCAGTGGTTCTCAACCTTTTTGCCTTTGCTTTTTGCCTTTTTGCCTAAGGTTTTTTTTTGTCCTTTTTTTGTTAACAAGCAACCCAAAAAAGGTGCCGGATATACCAACCACGTTTGTTCCAGGACCAAAATTTAAATCACTTTGACTGAGCTGCGACATCGGAACTCAATAATAAAGAGCCATTACATTGTGATGTGACGTTGTTTGCCACTGAAAATTTACCTCTGTTGCATCACAATGGGGTTAAAATGTCACAATGCATTTTGGTTTGTCGCCTACGAAGAACGATTTTAAACAAGTTTCATGCTATTTTGAAACGCTGAGACATATTTTTTAAATAGTGCTTTATCAATATCGTTGTCTGCAAAATTAGAAAGTTGTCGCGGACCTCAACGCTTTGCGGACCCCCGGGGGTACACGGACCCCCGGTTGAGAACCACTGACTTAACCTAAAAAAATGTGAGACCTGCTGTAAGAATTTTCTCTCTTTTCCTTTGCAAGGTGAGCGAGCTGAGACCGATATCTTCTATCAGTCCAACTTCAACCATCTGCTCTAAGATGTCGGAAGGTTCAACCAGACAAGCAGACCTTTCTTCCATTAAGAACAGAATAACCTGAACACGAAAGTATGTACCTCCAAGTCAATGAAAACATTTTTGCAGCAGAAAAAGGGCTAAATCAAGTATTCCAGCGCACGATCTGATTTTGGTCATTTTTTGATACTCAAGAGAGCGTGTATTAATAACCAAAATTTAAAATATAGTTGAAGTTACGATTTCAACCTAATCAAAAACGTTTTTCTATAATGCGTTCCGAAGCACAAACGTATCTTTGAATGAATAACATTGAAACATTTTACGTCATAAAAACTGACAAAAAGCGACCGATCAATTGTTATGTCATATACGTGTGCGTCATGACAGCCTGAGCATGCATTAACATATGACTCTTGTCAAGCTAAAACTGCTTTCACATTTGGTCCATTCTTAATGAGAAACGTATGTTTACCTGCCGTTGTATTCCGTGCATTTGCAGAGAGATGGTTTCATCTTTTGTGAGAATGTATGTTACCACACTAAACGCTGAAGGCCTTAAAAATTGTTCGGGCATGGGCTGCACCTTGGTCTTGAAATGTCGCAGGCTATTTTCTGGAGTAGAGAATGCCTGAAAAATGGTAATTTTAAATTACGGCAAATCACAAGTTTTTTTGGCTTTTGTTTTACGGAAAGGGGATGATTCAAAGCTGTTTTTACTTTGTGTAAAGTTTGAAAATTTTTAGTCTGCATGAACCATACTACACCCAGTGGTGGCATTCATTCGGTTTGCAACGGTTCTATAGAACCGTCTCACGAAATTTTATGAGATCAGTGAACCGGTTAACATTACTGGTTACTGTCAATGGACTTTTTGTAACAGAACCGCGGCTGAAAAATATGACTTTTGTGATAGAACCGGCTGACAAAAAATCTGAATCCCACCACTGACTACACACCTTATTAGGGCATTGTATTTTCAGTGCATTTGTATTACATGGCATACCAGGTTTGAGCATTACTTGAGTATTGAGCATTACATACAAGTGGTTAGCAATCGTTTTAGGTATTTTATACACAGGACCCAATGCATATTATATTCCACTTGTGGTCCGAACCTGTTACACAGCACCCCACAGTTTCACTTTATTGGGTAACGTAAAGCAGCAAATATAAGTAGGAGACTGTGACTTGAAATGGAGAAATACTGCACAAACAACAGAAAATAACTTATAACCCCAATTATAATTTATATATTGAAGGATTGCTATGAAAAACAAAGGTTTTCAGCAGTCTTGCTCAAATGCTTTGCTGGGCCTATATAGAACATCGACCCCAGGACTACTGATTAAACAGATGTTCCAACAAAAGGCAATCAAGCAAAAAGAGAACACACTTACCAACAAGTTGGTTGAAGCTTTTTGTGTTAAAACTGAATCCATTTCCCAAATGGCAATGTACGTTAAGTCTTCTCCAAAACCCCTATATCATACAAAAAATCAATTGGACACATTTGCATAAAATTGGTTATGATCCTGAACAGTGCATCAATTGTCATTAGTGATGGGACGAGTACCCGGTACTCGGTACTCGGTATCGATGGTATCGAACGATTTCTGTGGTATCGATACTCGTACTCGGTATCGAAATATTTTGCCTCAGTTTTCGATACCAACGTTCGAGTACCAAAGGCCGATTTACACTATAAGAATACGGGCAACTTTATGCCAATATTTGCTTCGGACAGCACAAAATCGGGAAAAAGTTCCACCAGTTTACGTATATCTTTTTCGCTACCATGTGGAGATTACATTTTTCGGCATGTGTGTGTGCACGCCTGTACCCCGACCATGGCAGATAAATTAGCCAGTGATATACAACTAAGTACAACACCACACCTAAGTACTCGGTAATCGTACTCGGTACTCGGTATCGAAGGTATATACATATAGTACTCGTACTCGGTATCGGTACTCGCTTCAAAACCTGGTATCGTCCCATCACTAATTGTCATATCAATTAAAGTGCAACTTGGCAAATGGCATATTACTATTTTTGCAGCAACTTGGCAAATGTATTGCCTTTTTAATTGGGACAAAACAAATTTACTCATAAAAAAGTGCAAACTGTAAAAACTGCCTTGTTACATAAAATCAGGCCTGGGAGGCATAGTATGCCTCAAGACAACATTTTCAGGTAACAAGCTGCAGAAAAATACCAGCATAATCCAAATATTTAAAGTACATAATAACACACTTTAACTTGATTCACACAACAAGTACAGAAGTCATGAAATAGGCATTACGAAAATACCTGTAACAAGTTGGCATGTGCGCATTGTACCAACTGTTGATGTCAAAAACAAGGACCTGAGTGCTTCTGCTTATATCACTGTAACTTTGCCACCCAATAATGAAGAGACTAGTAAATGGGGTTGAACAATATTCACTCTCATCTTCGTTAAACTGATGAGGGGGCGGGTAGGATTCTGAATGTTACAAAATATATTTACAAGAAGCTACATACCAAAATATAAAGAGTTTAATAAAGGTTGTTTAGTGTACAATGTTTAGGTAGGTTAAAGCAAAATGTTTTCATGTAAAAATATCCACAATTTAAAACATATACTTATGGAATATTGAAATAACAAAAAAATCTGTTTAAACAAAAAAATACTGAAATGATACAGACTAGTGATGCACCGAACCCGCCTACAAAGGTTCGGGCCGAAACCGAATATTCGGCCATGAGGCCGAATAATTTCGGCTGAATCAGGCCAAACCTAAAATCCCCGTTTTTGGATGGTTTCAACTAAACCTTGTGTTGTTGATGCGAGTGATCTCAATTTTGACAAACTAAAATCACTTTCACACTGGGTAAACTTTGCTAAACATCTAATATTTTGAAGGAAATGTGACTGGTATTTCATAGATGCAACAAATAGTTAATTAATGATGTTTCGTATGGGCGTAAATGAAATTTAAGGCTTTAATTCCGTGCAATAAAAACTGGGCCGAAACCGAAACATTGGAAAACAGCGGATTCGGCCGAAATGTTTCGGCCAACCGAAACTTCGGTGCATCACTAATACAGACCATTAACCAATAAAACATAAGTAATCATTCACTTATCAATGTTTAAAGAGCAAAAGTCTACAAATGGGCAGGTGTTTTTGTAATTGATAAACCTTAGTTCCTGCTACACAACAAAGGTTTTTTATCAAACATGCTTTTTTTCCATTTAAATTTATTCCTTTCATTTGGTTTAAACTTGCCCAAAGTCTGGATCGCTGAATAACTGATATTAAAGTGTTTCTTTGTTCAATATCTTTTTGTAACAAGAGAGAGTACTTTTTTCATTTTTACCGATTGTGGAGCATTGGAAGAGCGTTGACTTTCCTGGCTCCGGTGACAAACCAAGACTGGAATCAAGTATGAGATCGTACTGTGTAGAGCAATTCTCCAGCCTCTGGTAGAAGGATCTCAATGTTTTATCCTGTTCAATTATTTCTTTTTTTTGGTATACAAGCTGATGCATGGTGGCCGTAAGAGGAACATTGTTGCTGCAAAAATAAAGTTACCAAGATCATTTGTAGTCCATGAGGTTGCATTATTTACCATTACAAGCAAAATCAATTACAGTTGAGCGTGGAAAAAAAATAAATTGTCAGAAATACTAAACTTATAAGTCAACTTGTATGTAAACAAATAACTACCAAAAAACAAAATTTGTATGCAAAACAAAGAATACATAGTCCAAAAATTAAAATAGCTAACTTACACTGCATCAGTATCATTTGGTGATCTTACAACCCACAAGTAACAACAATTTCTTGGATCATTTTCAGGTTCTTGAAATGCAAAGTTGACAACCTCTGTGTTCAAGTCATCATGTATGCTGCTAAAACTGAAATATACCAAACATATCAGCATTAAATCCTAAACATAGAAAAGAATGATGAAAGAAGGTTTATACAAGTTTAGACAATTGATCATTAGTTACAATCACATGCATTATGTTACAAGTCCTGGAGGGGCAAAAAGATTCCAGAAATGCATAAGTTCCTCTTCTAAATCGTTTTTTTTTAGTTTAGTTTACACAAAGAATACCTTGTAGAGGCCTCTAAAGAAATGTTCAAACTTTATTATATGTATTGTAACAGATTGGTACAAAGAAATAATCTACAGAACACTTTAGCGAATTTATAAATAAGTAATTTTTTGTGGTCTTGTACAGGAACTTACCTTAAAGTCAAATCTGTTAGATCAAATATTTGAAATTGTCCAAATGAATAGCCAACTAGCAGAGACAATGTTCGATGCTCAAACTGCAAAGCTGTAATACTGACATCGCTGCAGTCTATGGTTTCAATTATTTGATCATCAGGGGCAGTGTAATGAAAATCGTTATTCTCAAAACATGAATCTGCAACAGAAAGGTAAAACATGTAAACAACACATAGTAAATGTTTAACGGCAATCTTCACCCTTGTTGAAAAATAAGAAAACATAGGAAAAAATAAAAGCAAAAAACACAAAATAAAGAGTGGACAATTTTCACTTCACATAAAACTTTAACCAATTAAATAAAACTTTTATTTATTTACGTTTGATCACCCAGTTAAAATATCTAAACCAACATGAAAGTTAATATTGCTTACAGTTTCATTTCATACTTAAAAAATAGTTTTGCATAGGATAAAGCTATATCACATACAATTAATTTTAACATTGCCTTTTGTTCATGTCTAAGTTTTTTGGTTGCATGTGGTAACTGATTTTAAACAGCCACCTACCTAGTAATTCAAATGCAATATGACCGGATCGTTTGTGAACTGTATCACGAATGTATGGAACATCATGGACAACTGTTGGAATAGCTTCAATTTTTGCAGGTTCATTTTCAAATGTTACAATCTTGTCATCCAACCTAAAACAAAGATAGCTATTGTATTTCTGCAGAAAAATTGTACGCTTGCAAGTGTTTGCTTGTTTAATGCTAAGAAATATAGTTTTAGTATCTTGAGAAAAATAGGATTACAAATCAATACACTACACATATCATGTTTCTTGAAGTGTGATCAGTAATTCAAAAGGTTTAAGAACAAAACAGGTTGGGAGCTATACATTTTTGGGAGTTCTAAAACTTATGCACTTGGGCAAGATGAAGATTTCAAACCAAAACCAAAAATCAGCATTTGGGCAAGATTAGGATTTCAAACCAAAACCAAAAATCAGAGACTATTTGCTTATTTATTTTAATCAATCTTACCTTAGGTCAAGCAAATATAAATGACCACCCTCTGTACCAACAGCAACAACACCAAACAACCATCGCAAGTTTTGTGCAAATGCTTTTGATCTTCTGTTAACTCCACCTTCATGGAGAACAACTTCCAAACAAGTAACCTGAAATACAAAACCGTGTTAAAATAATGTCTGATAACAATACAATGAAAACAGTTTTGTAAAAAAAATGGCTAAAGTAAACCGCAATATTTGATTATCTTTTGATCTTTTAAATCTGTGGCAACATCGCTATAACCAAATTTAGATCCTCTTTGTGTCATCTTAATAATATTATTAAATGCAAAACTATGTTATCTGAGAAGTGAATAAAAAGTCTATCATAAGCTTGTGCTCAAAATTTGCGAAACCCACCGGATATGGTAATTCAATTGATTTGAGGATCTTGTTTTTAAAAAGACTAAATATGCAAACAATGCCTCTTTCTTCTTCAGTCCGCAGTCCCACTATCAGTGTGTTTGAATCGTATCTCTAAAAACAAAATTATGTCAATTTAATACTAAAAAATAAAGGTGTGAGCGGAGGGTGTACATACCATATTTGTTTGATTGTAAGTCATATATTTGCAAGATTTTTAACACTTCAATTTGTGCAGTTTTATTCACAATCAAACTCATATTCGAGGGTGGCTTACTTTTTAATGACATGCATAATATATACCAAAAGATGCATTATCAAAAATTAGCATTTACAAACATTCGTATTTCTGCAAATGACAAATAGTTTTAATATGCAACAACAGAAAGAAATATTATCAAACAATTACATACACATCACTAGAAGTCAAGTGAGAGTGACATTTGAGTAAAGATGGTTTAGCAGAATGATCACAATAGTTTGAGATAGATCACATCAGCAAATGATTGTATTCAGTAAAAAGTGTGATCATACCTTGCATGAAGTTACTTTGACAAAAAGGTCTTCATTGTAATGTGAAAATATGTGTGAACAAACAGCGTGCTTAGAACCATGATTGACAATTTTCAAACTTGCTCCTTTTGCCAACCAACAAAGTTTTCCTGCATCACAAACACAAATAGTTTTAATGGTTATTTTAATCTTAAAATTACTTACAAATGAATTATTTAAACAATAAAATCTCCTAACACAAGGCATTTTTAGTCTACAACTTGATAATATCTTATCTACAAACATTGCCATTCAAGAAACACTTGTATCAACACTTTTTTAAGGAATACTTTGTACCTCCAAGATAGCCACCAACTACTTCATCAGGAGTGACATTTGGACTATCAGGAGGGAAACCAACATGAATTGCAGAGAGTGCACTGTCGACTTTACAGTGTAGAGCAGAATCCATAAAAAGACTCCTAAATTCAATTCTCTAACTAATGTTAGTCCATGCAAGTTGCAACCAGTCTTAAACACTAAATAAACCCTTCATTAAACAAACAATACTTTGGTCTACAACTGACAGTTACCTGTTTCACGTGTAGCAGAATATTCCGCTTATTGCAATTTACAGTAAAGAGTAAAGAAAGTTATAAATTTTTATCACTGGATTATCCATGCATGAAGTCCAAGCACAAATCCCGCGACATGGAAATAAAATCCAATGAGAGAAAATTTCAAAAAACCATGAGCGATAGTGAAAAGTGAATGCAAAGTGCGTACCGTATTTGCTCGATGGTAAGCCGCGGCTTATATTGTTTTTTAGCTGCCGTTTGTGCGGCGTATAATCGAGAGCGGCTTACAATCGAGGGCGGCTTATATTTTAATTTTATACCGAAATTGTTTCTACACTTCAACATTTAAATTATTTGGGGTTCAAAACAAGTATGCGTGTACAGGTTATATGTCGATATACGTTCTGTTGGGTACAGTTGTAAACGTAAATAACAGATATGGGCAAATCGTCATACCATATAACAACAGAAAGAAGTATTAAGAAACAATCGTATCTCAAATTCTAGCGTGCGGCTTACAATCGAGGGCGGCTTACATTATTTTTTAACACCTCAACATGCGGCTTACAATCGATGAATATACCATGATACGGTATTTAATCCTGCAACCTCAGGGTTAAAACTTCGATTCTGCACACGAAAGAAAGAGTAGCGCAGACAACATAATGTTTCTTAGGGAAAAAAACGACCAAATGTCATTTTTAAAGTTAAATTAAATAACAATTTTTAAGGCAGTGTACGATAGAAGTTTGGTCAGACCGTGACGTGATACGTTGGTGGAAGCCACTCACGGCGCAATAGTGGTAAACAGGACTTCTGCAAAATAAACCACTGCCGTTACAAAGTGTTATGAAAACCGTAGTATTTATAAACATTATGCAACAAATGAAACCTAAAGTAAAACCGATTGGCACACACTCACCTGAAATACTAGCAGTACCGTTGCCATGAATGTCAGCCCAAACAGGAAAGTCGTCCAGCGGAAACATGAAGCGACCATATGTGTTAATCGAAAGATAGATAAAGAACAGCCCGATGATGTTCAAAACACTTCCAGTTTTTATCTGCAACAAATTTTTAGAAATCATTTTTTTAGGCACTAACTAAGATGAATCCTACCATGTCCCGAGTTTCCAGCAAACCGGTTCCATAAGCCATTGCGTTAGGAAGAGTGGCTACTGGTAGCATAAAAGACAATGAGTTTGCAAGAATTACTGGAACGCAGATGTAATATGGATGTACTCTCATGGAAATAGCCTAAATATACACAAGTAGTTTACTTTATAACCTGCCACAAACAAAAACACTTAGATCATAACCCTTAACAAGAATACAATACAACAACTTTGTGTAACTTTGAGGAAACTCCTACTGACAAAGCGCTTACGACAAAAGCAATTTAACATACGACAAAAGCAATTTAAGTATTTTTTGTTAAAAAAATACTTACAATTTGCATGAAGATAGGTAGAAGAAGGTTTACTGCCACGACGTTACCCATAAACTCAGTGATTATCATGCAGAAAAAGGAAATGCATAAACAAACGAGCCACGCTGGAAGATAAGCGAAGACCTTGATGTTTAAAGCAACCAAAGTCATCAAACCAGATTTCTTTAAATAGAACAAAAATACAATGATTATGTAAACTAAATGTTTAAGTTAACAGAAATTTATTAACCTAAACAGGACAATGCTATACCTACCAATTAATTTTTTTTTTTTGAACTTTTTTGAAACAAAACTTGCTTTTTGATGCTTGTCTCTACCTAGAGAAAGAGTGACAAGCTTGCCACTGGATTAACTACTGGGCAAAAAGTAAGCAAGTGCTTAGGCTTGAGGCATCGAGAAAACGGAGGGGCTATAGAAGTGTTTTGGTCCAGTTGTGAGTTGATTCAAATGGACAATCAATGATTTTTTTTCAGTTGATTATGTGTAATATTCTGTCATGTAAATATTGCCCCAATGCAATAGATGAGATGAGTTGAGTTTATACACAATTGCACTAAAACAATCGCCAAGCTGGAAATATCAGTGCAACGTTGAAACGTCATGGAGCGTATAAAAGTGTTCTGCACAGTTGGGTGATTATGGTTTACGCGCTGCAGCTACACCGTAATAAATGGTGTTCAGTAATTAGGCACGCTAGTTGCTTACTGCATAAAGGTACTATGGTCAAATGTGCTTTTAGGGTCTCGCCACCGCTTGAAATTAGATTATTTGCAAAAATAAATGAATAATAAAAACAGCATTTTATTTTATTTTTTGCAAAATTATTTTTTTTCCTTTTCATCACCTTGATCGTAATTAGACTTTGATTTTTATTTCGTTAACCAATGTTAAAAATCCGTGCGATAAAACTTTTAACGTACCTCGGCTCCAATTGCAACTAAAAGACCTCCGCCAATAACAAAGATGATTTCCCACATAAGTTTTTCGTGCACTATTCGCCAGTTTAGAATTTTTGGGCAACTTTTTTTTACTTTGCTTTCTGGTAAAAAATAAACTTTATTGTTTTGTTTATGATACTATCGCAAATTTGTAATTATAAAAAAAATGTTCTCATTTTTATTCTCGCAAATGTTTCATTAAGCACTTAATGTTTTGGTCAATATTTTGAAGATAAAAAACACCCACGCGGATTTGATGAGAAGAAAACGGGTTTTTCCTTGGGCACAAGAAAAAGTAACAGAGCGGTAGTCATGGCAACCGTGCCATCGTTGACACATCGTTCGTTGAAAAAGGCCGACCAACCGGTTACGATTCCTGGTTTACGAGTGAACCACAAGATAACCGTCAAAGCGAAAACAACCAAAACCCACATTTCATTCCATCTGTAACAGTGTATAAATTTAAAAGAATGTACGATCAACAAAGCAAGTGCCTATGAGATGTTAAAAAAAAACGAATTCTTACCTAATCTTTCCCAAATTATTGTATTGTTTTCGCAAAACGCGCTTCAGCAACAAATGATTAACCTCTGAAGTTTTAGATGAGCTTTTCTTCGTATACCAGGTTCGAGGATGACTAGAAAAATATATTTGTGTGTAGTTACTTAATTTGTAGTGGATTATCTAACGTCAGTGTACCTAATACCAAAATAGAGCCATGCAATCCACACGTAGCTCGCAAGGTAAGTACACACCGCTGCCGGGGCACAATAGAAAAACCAAGTACCAAACGCAATCTGTGATGAATCTGGAAACGTCCTGATCATAAAGAGATTGGTGTTTGGAGAAGAAGGATAGGTTGCATAAAGGAATTATCGATTTAAGTGCCATATGTGATATCGTTTGCGTAAAAGCTTTAAGTTTAAATAAAAACGTCTCAATAATATTTGCATTTGTTTTTATGTCACTTTTAAACGTCATACTTAGCGTGGATTTCTACGACAATTTTTGACCCGAGCATTAAATTTACATATTTGTGCCCATGTATACGAATCTAGTGTTCGTAAGGGTATCCAAGAACAAAAATCACTGTTCGATTAAATGCATCGTATGTTGGAATAACGCGTTTAACGCACCGCTGGTACGTAAGGGGAAGCTACAAATCTTTAGTTTGGTGTGCTCGACCAAATAGAACATTTGCAGTGTTGGCACATCACTACTGAATACACGATAGATCGTTATTAATCCATATGCCAAATGTATTTCCAACCCCTTACGTTTTGAGCAGTACAATTCCAATAAAGTTGGTTAACGTGCCAGTGATTGTAGCAACCCCGCCAATGGACGCAGAATAGGGAATGCAAATTGTAATGGATTTCGACAAAGCGGTCATCATTTTCTTCACAATAAAAAATCAATTAAAAATCACCGTCTTGAAAATGATCAGTTTACTAACTTTAGATATAACGCTGTTTTTGTTTTTTGTGCTGTGCATGTCTTCATTGTTTTCGGTGAGCTCAAGCGTTTCCCATTTATCGTTAGTTTCTTCATCACTTGAGCTTGCTTGCTCTGTTGGATCAGATCCGCTCTAACAAAAGATGTACATTTTCAATGCTTTTCATAAAACAAACCCAAAATATTTGATTAAGTGAATTATTCGATTAAGTGAATTATGCCATTAAGTGAATTATTTGATTAAGTGAATTATGCGATTAAGTGAATTATGCGATTAAGTGAATTATGTCATTAAGTGAATTATGCCATTAAGTGAATTATGCCATTAAGTGAATTATGCGATTAAGTGAATTATGCCATTAAGTGAATTATGCCATTAAGTGAATGATGCGATTAAGTGAATTATGTCATTAAGTGAATTATACCATTAAGTGAATTATTTGATTAAGTGAATTATGCCATTAAGTGAATGATGCGATTAAGTGAATTATGCCATTAAGTGAATTATGCCATTAAGTGAATTATGCGATTAAGTGAATTATGCGATGAAGTGAATTATGCCATTAAGTGAATTATGCGATTAAGTGAATTATGCCATTAAGTGAATTATGCCATTAAGTTAATGATGCGATTAAGTGAATTATGCCATTAAGTGAATTATGCGATTAAGTGAATTATGCCATTAAGTGAATTATGCCATTAAGTTAATGATGCGATTAAGTGAATTATGCCATTAAGTGAATTATGTCATTAAGTGAATTATGCCATTAAGTGAATTATGCGATGAAGTGAATTATGTCATTAAGTGAATTATGCGATTAAGCGAATTATGCCATTAAGTGAATTATGCCACTAAGTGAATTATGCGATTAAGTGAATGATGCGATTAAGTGAATTATGTCATTAAGTGAATTATGCCATTAAGTGAATTATGCGATTAAGTGAATTATGTCATTAAGCGAATTATGCGATGAAGTGAAATATGCGATTAAGCGAATTATGCGATGAAGTGAATTATGCCATTAAGTGAATTATGCCACTAAGTGAATTATGCGATTAAGTGAATGATGCGATTAAATGAATTATGTCATTAAGTGAATTATGTCATTAAGCGAATTATGCGATTAAGTGAATGATGCGATTAAGTGAATTATGTCATTAAGTGAATTATGCGATTAAGTGAATGATGCGATTAAGTGAATTATGTCATTAAGCGAATTATGCGATGAAGTGAAATATGCCATTAAGTGAAATATGCGATTAAGCGAATTATGCGATGAAGTGAATGATGCGATGAAGTGAAATATGCGATTAAGTGAAATATGCCATTAAGCGAATTATGCGATTAAGTGAATTATGCGATGAAGTGAAATATGCGATTAAGTGAATTATGCCATTAAGTGAATTATGCGATGAAGTGAATTATGCCATTAAGTGAAATATGCGATTAAGTGAATTATGCCATTAAGCGAATTATGCGATTAAGCGAATTATGCGATGAAGTGAATTATGCGATGAAGTGAAATATGCGATTAAGCGAATTATGCGATGAAGTGAAATATGCGATTGAGCGAATTATGCGATGAAGTGAAATATGCGATTAAGCGAATTATGTCATTAAGTGAATTATGCCATTAAGTTAATGATGCGATTAAGTGAATTATGCCATTAAGTGAATTATGCCACTAAGTGAATGATGCGATTAAGTGAATTATGCGATTAAGCAAATTATGCGATGAAGTGAATTATGCAATTAAGCGAATTATGCGATGAAGTGAAATATGCGATGAAGCGAATTATGTGATTAAGTGAAATATGCGATTAGGTCAGGGGTTCTTAACCAGGGGTGCACGCACCCCCAAGGGGTGCGAGAGCTGTTCCTAGGGGGTGCGGGGATGCTGAGTCATTAAGGTTGGTTAGGTCTATTCTATTTGAGCAATTACAGAAGGGGGAGCGAAAATTGGTTGGGGATTTGAAAGGGGTGCAGAGAGGAAAAAAGGTTAAGAACCACTGGATTAAGTGAATTATGTCATTAAGTGAATTATGCGATTAAGTGAATTATGCGATTAAGTGAATCATGCGATTAAGTGAATTATGTCATTAAGTGAATTATGCCATTAAGTGAATTATGCGATGAAGTGAATTATGCCATTAAGTGAATTATGCGATTAAGTGAATTATGCGATTAAGTGAATTATGTCATTAAGTGAATTATGCCATTAAGTGAATTATGCGATGAAGTGAATTATGCCATTAAGTGAATTATGCGATTAAGTGAATTATGCGATTAAGTGAATTATGTCATTAAGTGAATTATGCCATTAAGTGAATTATGCGATGAAGTGAATTATGCCATTAAGTGAATTATGCGATTAAGTGAATCATGCGATTAAGTGAATTATGTCATTAAGTGAATTATGCCATTAAGTGAATTATGCGATGAAGTGAATTATGCCATTAAGTGAATTATGCGATTAAGTGAATGATGCGATTAAGTGAATTATGCGATTAAGTGAATTATGTCATTAAGTGAATTATGCCATTAAGTGAATTATGCGATGAAGTGAATTATGCCATTAAGTGAATTATGCGATTAAGCGAATTATGCGATGAAGTGAAATATGCAATTAAGCGAATTATGCGATGAAGTGAAATATGCGATTAAGCGAATTATGCGATGAAGTGAAACATGCGATTAAGCGAATTATGCGATGAAGTGAAATATGCGATGAAGCGAATTATGCGATTAAGTGAATTATGCCATTAAGTTAATGATGCGATTAAGTGAATTATGCCATTAAGTGAATTATGCCACTAAGTGAATGATGCGATTAAGTGAATTATGCGATTAAGCGAATTATGCGATGAAGTGAAATATGCAATTAAGCGAATTATGCGATGAAGTGAAATATGCGATGAAGCGAATTATGCGATTAAGTGAAATATGCGATTAGGTCAGGGGTTCTTAACCAGGGGTGCACGCACCCCCAAGGGGTGCGAGAGCTGTTCCTAGGGGGTGCGGGGATGCTGAGTCATTAAGGTTGGTTAGGTCTATTCTATTTGAGCAATTACAGAAGGGGGAGCGAAAATTGGTTCGTGATTTGAAAGGGGGTGCGTAAATTGGTTGGGGATTTGAAAGGGGTGCAGAGAGGAAAAAAGGTTAAGAACCACTGGATTAAGTGAATTATGTCATTAAGTGAATTATGCGATTAAGTGAATTATGCGATTAAGTGAATCATGCGATTAAGTGAATTATGTCATTAAGTGAATTATGCCATTAAGTGAATTATGCGATGAAGTGAATTATGCCATTAAGTGAATTATGCGATTAAGTGAATGATGCGATTAAGTGAATTATGTCATTAAGTGAATTATGCCATTAAGTGAATTATGCGATGAAGTGAATTATGCCATTAAGTGAATTATGCGATTAAGTGAATTATGCGATTAAGTGAATTATGTCATTAAGTGAATTATGCCATTAAGTGAATGATGCGATGAAGTGAATTATGCCATTAAGTGAATTATGCGATTAAGTGAATCATGCGATTAAGTGAATTATGTCATTAAGTGAATTATGCCATTAAGTGAATTATGCGATGAAGTGAATGATGCGATGAAGTGAATTATGCGATTAAGTGAATGATGCGATTAAGTGAATTATGCGATTAAGTGAATTATGTCATTAAGTGAATTATGCCATTAAGTGAATTATGCGATGAAGTGAATTATGCCATTAAGTGAATTATGCGATTAAGCGAATTATGCGATGAAGTGAAATATGCAATTAAGCGAATTATGCGATGAAGTGAAATATGCGATTAAGCGAATTATGCGATTAAGTGAATGATGCGATTAAGTGAATTATGCGATTAAGTGAATTATGCGATTAAGTGAATTTTTCGATTAAGTGAAATATGCCATTAAATGAAATATGCCATTAAGTGAATTATTCGATTAAGTGGATTATTTGATTAAGTGAATGATTCGATTAAATGAAAGATGGGATTAAGTGAATTATTCGATTACGTGATTATACGATTAGGTGAAATGTGCGATTACGTTAAATAGACCCTGGGTATTGTAGTTGCAGTAAAATTAGGTTTTAGCTGTCAACTGAAGTTTTCGCATTGCTAAGTGAATCTAATTCCCCACATCTACTCAAGAGGCAAGAACGTCACACAAAACAACTGTCTCATAAGAGGGCGTTTTTGAGCCAGTGTCCTGGAAAGTGGGCAATTTGAAAAAAGACCCCTGGTGTTAAGGATTAAAATCGTTGGTGTTTAAAAACCCACCAAAAAGTTTACTTCCTCATCGGTTTGTGCTTTTGATGCAGCACAGAGTTTCAATTCCTCTAGCACACCTTGCGTAATCGGAAGCAAAATCGCGGTGACAACAACGTTTGGGATCCACATCGAAAGTACGAAAGTAGTTGTCATAAAACCAAACAGCAATCTAACACAATGAATGGGGGTAAATGTAGGGCACAAAACTTACCACGTCGCTGTATTGGGACACAGTGACAATTACAAGGGCTTTGTCAGCGAGGTTTTGCACTTGCTATTCACTTCGGCTGCATTAAAGGCGTTTATTTGTATTTGCAACTGAAACGATTTAAAAAGCGTTGGTATGAAAGCTTTAAACATAATAGTATGTCAGTTGGTTATATTACAGAACAGTAAGCTAATAGCGGTTTCAGAATAGTAACCTATAAAGTATTTTGGACCGGTCAGAATTAGCGTTGCTCATAACCGGAAAAGCGAACATTGATTAAGCCAATGTCTTGCTAAAATAGGACATTTGCTGATAATAAAGTCTAAACCAGTGGTTCTCAACCTTTCGTAGACCGTGCCCCCCGAAAAGTAACTTTTGTCACCTTCAAGTAACCTTGTAGGACCTGTGGCCCCCTTAAAAATGTAATTGGCAATCTCGTGTTGTAATTCGGTACTAATTATGGCTTTAAACAGGTCGAATAGAGTAAACAAGAATCCGTAATCTTGAAAAACCTCAATATACACAAATAGGATGTGAAATAGTCAATTAAATTAGGGAAAGAGAAAATGACCTTTAGTGGGTGTTTCTGGTGAATCTACATGTGGCCCCCCGGAACACAACTCGTCCCCCCCTGGGGGCCATTGGCCCTGGTTGAAAAACACTGGTCTAAACATAACAGCATATATTACACGCTTACCGCAAGCGAATGATTTAACATAAAAACGTAAACTTCGTAAAAAAAAAACGTAAAAAGTATTCCACTTGGTTATGGTAAAGAAATTCAGGCGGAAAACTCTATACCTTTTTGGTTTTGTCCCAAAGAATAGCAAAGTTTTTAGGGCCACCCTTAAATGAAGATTTGTTGCCTCCGCTGCAATAGCAAGCATTAGACTGCCGAAAAATAGCCAAAGTCCACTGAAGAAAAAGGTATGGGTGATTTCCTTTACAGTCATCACTTCGAAGAACGCGAAAATCACAACTGGAATGAACGCTGTAACCCCGAGGGATAAACATCCCGTTGCCCAATATGCTCCTACCCACAGAATCACAAATCCTGCGATGGCCTCCTGTAAAACAGCCAGATAGTCAATAAAGTAGTAACTGTATCTCATTGGTGATACATATATGCTGTATTGTGGGGTCAAAAATCGCTTAGGCTGCGCTTTGTAATTAAGAATAACATTTTCCGTCTCATTTTATTAACGGATATAACGGCCCAATCAGACGTATAAAGCGACATGCTTTATTGTTCAAACGTTTCAGCAAATGCTTATGCCATCATCATTAACACCAGGGGGCACATCTTTTTGCCACCTAAATAGTCCCGTACATTTAAAGCCAACATTTGCAAACTATACCTACGAATGTAATGTATACGAATGACGAAGTCAAAAGTGTTATTGATATTTTGTCCGTTGTAGTCACATACAGAAAAAACATTTGTTAATTAAGAAACAGTAAACGATATGCTGAAAAAAGTCCTACCTTTCCAGGGATAAATATTGGAACTAGCGAAAAAACAAGAGGTGCTCCATATAGAACAACATCAAAAAGACTCGGCCACTGAAAGTGCTTCTTCATCCTAGAAAATTAAAACTTTGCTGCGATCTAATCTGACACCTTATAACAGCGACAAACTCAGTGTTTTACACCTTTAAGCATGTATTTCAGTAATGTTGTAGGCAGTGAAGATGTGCACAAAACCTAGGAACTAATTTGTCAATGATTCACTACATGCAGCGGTATTGGTGTGTTTTTCAAAATTGACTTACAGCATGCGGTGCTTGTTTTCGACCCCGTGGCTTTATTGCTGACAATCAAGCTGACAGCATATAATTGTTCGCAGTCGATTGACCAACAAAAATTCAGCTCGAAGGATTGAAATAAACCTCCATTGAACAGTCAAAACAATCTAACCATCAAATCCGTTTCAGGCTGGGTTTATAAGCAAAACTATGACTGTGCGCCTGTTGAAAAGAAAACAAGCCTTCTCAGGTCAAAAGCATGTTTTGTCTGTACACTTTCCTCCTTGAAATACGGTGGCCCACAAGTGCAATTCAACAACTTTTTGGCTGACATTAATTTTTTTCAGTGCAAACATTTTTTTTTGGATGCAAACATTTTTTTTTCAGTGCAAACATTTTTTTTTCGATGCAAACATTTTATTTGCAATACAAACATTTTTTTTTCAGTGCAAACATTTTTTTTTCGATGCAAACATTTATTTTTCGGTGCAAACATTTTTTTTCGATGCAAACATTTTTTTTGGTGCAAACATTTTTTTTTCAGTGCAAACATTTATTTTTCAGTGCCAAAAATGTGTTAGGTTCCATTACAGGGTGTGTCAAAATTTTTCAAAATTGTGGAAACGTGATAAACCTGTACATTACACAGGCAATTGGTTGTAATCCCTGGCCACTAAACAATTCAGTACTTTCTATAGTTAATAAAAATTATAATAACAAGTATGTTGTGGATTTAAAGTTAAGATGGATTGTTTTTTTGCACTTATCCACATTTACATTCTGTCTGTAGCCTACTCTCTGCACACCATGCCAAAGACCAAAACGCTGGAGTTGTTTGTCTTAGCTGCACTGTAGGACATGTAAAATGTTGTGTTGTTTTACATTGAAGCTTGCTAATAGGCTTCATTGTCAAGCAATATACATCACACTTCCTATTATTGTTTAGTTTAAAATAAAGGTCCAATACTTCTACCCTTGTGTTAACTTCTTAAAAAAAATCAAATTGTCCGCCACATCGAACTATTTTGCTTTATAATGCCAAAGTGAAGTATTTTGCTATTTTGCTTCATATTGTCAAAGTGGAGTAGGTAAACCGATACATATATTTAATTCAAGTCCCGAAAATTCAGATAAATTAAAATCGATTTTATTTGTGCCCTATTAGAAAGTAGTCCTTTAGAAACCATTGCTGCATATGGCTTTATTGAGCCTTCTTCCTCCCGGTTACGCCTGAAACTGTACTCCCGCTTCGCTCTCACAGCCAGCTTAGCCCGCCCCCAATCTGTCCATACTTAGCCCGTGTTAAATTTGTTAAGCCATTAGTTGACCTTGTTTAGCTCGCTAAGTCCAGACTTAACCAGCTTAGACTTAGCCCCTGTTCAATGAACTACGTCAGTGATTCTCAACCGGGGCCCTCTGGGCCACGCGTGTCGGTTCACTAGAAACATTCGCCAAGAGACATTAAGTAATTTTTCCTTCGTGGCGTAACCCCTTTCTTTCGTAATGCACAAAATTAAGGATATGTTACAAATGTCTTGACTTTGGATTTATTACATATGGATGTTCATTCGTATTTTTAAATTAATCGACAAATTGTCACTCGGTCTTCGTGGCACATTGGGGCCACCAAGTACCATACCTACTTGATTTGATGTGATTTTTCTTCAACAATAAACTTTAACGATTCTGGAACTAAAAAGTTGATTTGCCGTTACCTATTTTTAGGATTCGGCTTTTTACCTAATTTCATGGCCATAGCAATTTGTAAAACGTGAGCACTGTACTTGTTAAGGTACGCATGCCCCTTGTCTTAATATTTATGCCGTTTGTCTGTTTTATAGAAATTTATTACTACCCCTATAAATCCTGGACTTTAATTTAGGTAAGTTTTTTATCTGCGTTTTTTGTGTGCAGGGGTCACTGGGTCCTAAGGGGTTAATTATTGGGGGCACAGGTCCTTAAGGTTACTTGAAGGGGGGCACGATCTATGAAAGGTTGAGAACCACCGCACTAAGCCATCGCTTAGCACACTTGGCCCGGACAAGGTCTGATTACATCCTAAGCTCCGACGGTAGGCTGCACAATGCCTACCATGTCATTTTGCATTTTTTTGACACGCCGTGTAAGTCCTAGGTGATGAAGCCATAAATGTTTGCTCAAAAAAAGTTTGCAACAAAAAAAATTTTTGCACTGAAAAATAAATGTTTGCACTGAAAAACAAATGTTTGCACTGAAATAAAAATGTTTGCACTGAAAAATAAATGTTTGCATCGAAAAAAAAAATGTTTGCATCGAAAAAAAAATGTTTGCACTGAAATAAAAATGTTTCCACTGAAAAATAAATGTTTGCACTGAAATAAAAATGTTTGCACTGAAAAATAAATGTTTGCACTGAAAAATAAATGTTTGCACCGAAAAATAAATGTTTGCACTGAAAAATAAATGTACGCCAAAAAAATGTTGAATTGCACTTGTGGGCCACCGTATTGAAACCCTAGAATACAATTACACAAAGAAACAATGGCATTGTCCCTGTATCTCAGTGATTCTCGAACTGGTTGCCGCGGTAGCCAGCAGACTAGTGTGCCTTGAGAGATTTCCAAATGTGTCGCGATTTTTTTCTATTTGAAAGTACCAACGTTTCCTGTTGTTTTAGGACTTCATGACAAAATACTGGTGTGCAGGGTTTTTTAAGGTTTGGTTTGGGTGACCGCTAAGTAGTTTTAAGAGACCGCAAGTGTTTCATTTAAATACCAAAAACTGTAGTTGTAGTTGCAAGTCCAAATTTTGGGAAACCGCTGGAGAAATTTGGGGGACCGTTTCGGTCCTCACATTTTTGTTGTTGGTAATGAAAGCATCTTTACCCACCACAATAAAGTTAAAAACTAACTTTCTTTAAACAACTTTATTATGCTTAAGTGAGCCGCGAAAGAAAACAATAGTGCATGCAACAAAATTTTGAGAACAACTGCTGTATCTACGAGAGATGTACCAAATAATGGGTTTACTGAGTTTTTGCGAAGATTCCGAATCGCAATTAATTATTCGGCCGAAACCAATTACGAACACACATTTACAGCGTTAAACGTGTCTATTCTGATTATTCTGGTACCATGCAATCTTTCTAAATACATCAAAACGAAAATCGTGTCAATTATTAAAATTTTTGCAACATTATCGCTTCTTTCTCTGCAGACAAAAAATCAATGAGTCATTGAATAAACACCTCGCTACGTTCGATGACGCTAAGCGTGCAAAAACGGTATTTTTGCAATATGACAGAAACGGCAAACTCAGAGAACGGTGTTTAGCCATCATGCCATTTAAGTTTTGGACAGCTTATGCGAGTGTGGTTTAAGCAAGCGCTCAAACTGGGTTATGCAGAACATATAGGCACACTCTTGAGCAATAGGAAATTTGCGATCTGCGGCTATTGGCCAGCAAAGTTGTAAATTCCGATGACAATTTGTCCTTGTCGAGGCTGCTCGACAGTTACTCGGTGCCGATTTCTAAGGGTACATTTCCTTTCAGGTGACCTCGAGCATCGACGTTCTCAATGTCGAAACTTTCTCCTGCCCAAATAATGGCCAAGCCTCAGAAATAACAACTCCCCACTTTTCACAGTCACTTTCTTAGTATGGAGTTCAGCGTCTTTATAACTTTTTGGCTTGTTTTGGGAGACCTGGAGTTTTTTCTAAACCTGACCTTGTCCGTGGCTACCACCAGGGCTTTGTGGCACTGGCTAATATTGTAAAAACGGCCGTCATTACCTTTATGTGACTATAAAACTGTCAGGCAAAAACTCCTGCGATGTAAATACCACGATGAAATTATTGCGATTGAATTGCTGACGTAAAATTAGCACAATGAAATTGCTGCGATGAAACTACTACGGTTAAATTGCTAAGATGTCGTCACCACGTCGGTGTAAATCAAAGTCATACTTCTGAACCAGCCAAACAGTGGATTGCCGCCTAAAAACTTTACAACCTTGACCAAACTGGCCTATATTTTGAGACGGGGCTGTAACAATTTAGTGACAGGGTGTCACTCGCTGCCTGTCACTGACAGGCTGTCCCAGATTTGTGACAGGGTGTCCCTGATTTGTGACAGCTGTCCCTGATTTGTGACAGACGTCCCTGATTTGTGACAGGGTGTCCCTGATTTTGGGTAGAGCGACTAACACCATAACGAGAATCACAACCTCGATTTCACAAGGGGGCGTAAGGAGCTGAATTTTTTATTTAGCGGCTATAAATGGGTTGGGAAATAAGTTTTTTAAATTTTTACATTAGTAACTAATTTTTTGGGTTAGTTTTATTGAATTTTAAGTGCTAATACCTTACCCCGACCCTAATAGCCCTAACCGTGAGCATTTTTGGAGATATAATCAATCGACTTTTGGTTGTGATTCTCGTTATTTCATTGGACATTGTTTTACTGCTATTTCTTAAACAATAATACTTACGAATGTCAATACTAACTGCCGTTTCCTAAACAATAATACTTACAAATGTCAATACTAACTGCCGTTTCCTAAACAATAATACTTACAAAAGTCAAGAAATATCTTCCAAGTAAGCAATTACGCCTACCCGCTTATGTCTTGCTATTTATTCTTGGTGACACACAAAATCAGGGACACCCAAAATTAGGGACACCCAAATCCGCAGCGACTTTAGTGACAGCCTGTCCCTGATTTGGTGACATACAACGGGTGTCAGTGACACCTGTCCCAAACGTGACAGGTGTCCCAAAAATGTCACAACCCCTGTTGTAGGCTATATTTTCGTCAATTTCCAATGGAACCATATATTTGAGGAAGGAAAAGCTTTAAGGCAGAAAAAAAGTCAAAAGAACGCTTGTCTATTCTACTTACAAGTTACAACAAACATGAATGGTAAAATAGCAAATATTGGTTGATGTTGAACTTCCTTTTTAGTGTTCTTTGCTACGATACGGTTCATTGGAGAAGACAGGGAAAAGAGTCGGGGAAACACCCAAAAGCAAACTACTTTTTTGGTTTTGACAACAAATCAAAATTGTCTGTGATATCTGCGGTTACGAATTACTGACGAATAATTTCGAATTTACATACAAAATGCCGAGAAATCAAAGACGAAGTTCAGGTCTAAGTGACATGGAGCTATCGAAAGAACTGGTTCGCGTTCTGAGACATGGAAAATACGACTTAGCAATGGACTGCAGTAAGTTGTCAAAACGAATCGTAACACAGATTACAAGACTAAATTACTCCTATAAAACATTTAGACGGGTTTGTTGACGTGATAGAGATCATAGAAGCCTTTTCTCGGAGTGGTTTTGCACAAATCTCATGTGATAACATAAAGAGGATAGTTGAAACGGATCGCAAGGGACGTTATGAGTTAAAGATGGACAGATCACAGTGGAAAGTACGAGCTACGCAAGGACACACAGTTCAGGTAGCAAAGAGATTAAACCAAGTTAACCAACACTTCTTTTTTAAACCTTAACTCCCAATGAAAATCTGACAATTACCTAAACCTTGAAGCAGTGGTGGAACTCAATTTTTTGCCTGCCGGTTTTATCACAAAAGTCATATTTTTCAGCCGGTTCTGTTACTAAAATTCAGTTAATGCTAACCAGTTCGCTGATCTCATAAAATTTCGTGAGACTGTTCTATAGAACTGGTGCGAACTGGCTGAATCCCACCACTGCCTTGAAGGAAAATCATCTCGTTTTTTTTTCTTTGGTAATAGAAATTGTTTTTCTAAAATCAATTGAATATTTTAAACTTTTGTTTATTGTGGTTTTATGTAATTTAACATGTTTTTATTTGAGAAAATTTTGCTTAAATAACTTTAATAAACGCTTTAACCATTTGATTGTGAGCTGTTACTACCCTATTTAAACAGCATGTCTTGTATAGGTTGAAAATCCTGACTTGCAACTGCTGACTGACGCTGGCAAATATGAAAATATCATACATGGAACAAAAATGTCACACTGGAACAGTATTGCATTGGCAGGACTTCACAGAATGAATGTAATTTTGTGTGATATACAAAAATATAAAGGTTATACAACATGCGCACATCCTAATCTTTGTTTTTCCTTCTTTGGCAAAATTGAATGTTGGAAAATTATTTTGCAGTTACTCACTTAGTGTAATATTTTACACAAAGTTAGTGACTGGTAATTTTGGCTCAGTATATTTTCAAAACCGTCAATTGTCCACCCCAATTATTCATGCATTAAAGTTTGAACTTATGACCAGAGAACTCACATTCATTTCTGCATTGGGTTGCCTGGAGACAGCCAAGTCATTAGTGGAATGCCTCCCCGCTGTGATGTTGCCATTTACCTGAATGTCCCGAAGGCCATGAGAGGTTAGAGAGTTTTTTTGCAAAACTACTAATACTCATTAGACAGACGCATATGCACAAATAGCAAAAAAATGTTTTAAAACGGGGTAGTCTAACAAAACAAAAATGCAGATGCTGTATGATGTCAAAATCGTTGCTTTTTATACTAGTCATCTATTCTATTGTATTTCATTTGTTGTCCTGCTTTACAGAAGTCTGAACTGATAGTAGTGATGGGACGATACCAGGTTTTGAAGCGAGTACCGATACTGAGTACGAGTACCATATGTATATACCTTCGATACCGAGTACGATTACTGAGTACTTAAGTGCAGTGTTGTACTGAGTTGTATATCACCTGCTAATTTATCTGCCATGGCCGGCGTACAGGCGTGCACACACACATGCAGAAAAAAGTAATCTCCATACGATAGCAAAAAAAATAAGTAACCTGGCGGAACTTTTTCCCAAATTTGTACTGTCCGAAGCATATATTGGCACGAAGTTTTCAGTGTTCTTAGTGTAAATCGGCCTTCGGTACTCGCACGTTGGTATCGAAAACTGAGACAAAATATTTTGATACCGAGTACGAGTATCGATACCACTGAAATCGTTCGATACCATCAATACCGAGTACCGAGTACCGGGTACCCGTCCCATCACTAACTGATAGGTGGACAAAAACAAATTTTGATGTTGTAGCAAGCAAATTATATATCATCAAACAGTACTTTGAATAATTGCTCATGAGTAGTTTTCTGTTTCAATGTAACAGATAACAATAGATGTTGTTTTGAGATAACCTGTTCCAAGTTTTGTTTATCTGCAGCTGGATTGAAGCTGTATGAGTCCAAAAACAAGGTGATTCTATGCGAAGGAGACCATAAAGGAAGAATTCATCCCAAATTCTTCAGAAAAGTTGTTCATATTGGGGTTGGTGGTAAGTGAATGTGAAATAGATAATTGTACAACAATATAGGAAATCATTTTTTTTCTTCTTCAGAAATTGGATTTTCATATCCGGATGATTACCAAGAATAGTCCAAACTTTTATGATTGAATTTAGACCAAGGCTTCTTAACTGTTTTACTTCATTACTAACTTGTAGACTATATTTTAAATGGAAAATCGATTTCACTCAAAGTGAATCTGATGTATACATCATATGACTAAGCTCATAGAGCAAATGTTATTTACAAAGTGACCAATAACAGGAAATTCCAGCCAGGTTAAGAAGCCCTGATGTACATACTTCTGGTGTCTGTAACATCCTTTTTATGCAAGAATGTCATTTGCTGATTTGATGTGTTTCGTGTTTTTGTATATAATGCGTTTTTGCACTTATCTGTGATCCACAAAAATATTAAAAAGTATTACAAATACCACTCTTGCCACATATTAAAAAAAAAAAAAACCTTTAGGCCTGCAATTACTCTAAGTTTGGTGTGCTGCACCCGAATGCACTTGCATAATATATAGATTTTAAAATATAGTATATTTGTAACTAGTGATGGGACGAGTACCCGGTACTCGGTACTCGGTATCGATGGTATCGAACGATTTCAGTGGTATCGATACTCGTACTCGGTATCGAAATATTTTGTCTCAGTTTTCGATACCAACGTGCGAGTACCAAAGGTCGATTTACACCATAAGAATACGGGCAACTTTATGCCAATATTTGCTTCGGACAGCACAAAATTGGGAAAAAAGTTCCGCCAGTTTTCGTATATCTTTTTCGCTATCACGTGGAGATTACATTTTTCGACATGTGTGTGTGCACGCCTGTACCCCGACCATGGCAGATAAATAGCCAGTGATATACAACTAAGTACAACACTACACTTAAGTACTCGGTAATCGTACTCGGTATCGAAGGTATATACATGTGGTACTCGTACTCGGTATCGGTACTCGCTTCAAAACCTGGTATCGTCCCATCACTATTTGTAACACAGAAAATCGATGTAATTTGAAAACTTGCAATCTAACGCTGATAATAAGTTGACTGCAAAAAAATCCAAACTTAATTAAACTACTGTTAAAATCGTCCATCATTTTGTTTATTATCTGATGTCTTCACCTTAATGATGTTAAAATTAACAAAACAAAAAGCCACGATGTAATTATCACAAAATGATGAATTTCCCACATAAAATTGCCAGGGTAAAAAGTTTCGATGTAATGACCACGTTGAAACGTCTCAATGTTCGAAATGTAAAGTTTTTGAAAACTTACTTCCCAACCCTAACACTTATTAGCTGCTACAATAATAAACAATACATAAATTTAATCTGGGTGTCTATCATGAGGTATGGTGTTATATAGCTCTTATACCATTTTTTTTATTCTTGAGGAAAGTAGGGATTTGGGTAAGGTTAAAATAGCCTATTACTTTTTTAACCCTGATCATGCACATTTTGGAAAAATGTCTTTGCTCAGAGTAAAAACAAATAAGAAACCAAATATAATAACAACCAAGCTCTGCAGCGTCCTGCAGTTCATGTCGTGAACACTCGAGGCGAAGGCCTTAAAACTTACAACACGCTTGAGGAACAAAAAGCTTTAGGTGGCACATAGTCGAAAAAACACATGACTATAGGCCTACCAATCATAACAAACACCAATGGTTGTGGTTGTGACAAGTATTTAGTTACTCGAAACAGGAAAGCTAACAAAACCAAGACCTTTTTAAGGCGCATTTAGGCAGGGAGTCGAACCGAAATTGAACCTCACCCAAAAAATAAAAGCTTTCAGAAGCAGCAGACACAAGCCATATCAATTAATGTACACACTCCGGAGAAAAATTGGACACAAACACATTGAACTGTGTATACCAGGTAACCCCCAAGTGTTACCTAATACCCAAGCGTGGCGTCATGAAAGAACAACGCTATTTGACCTTTAGCGCGTTCTTTGCAACCCCTGTTGAGTGTTGACGATGTGGTTCCGTGGGGGAAGAACAGTAATAGAGTCGGGGAAAAACCTAAAGGCCAACTGCTTTTCACAACAAATCGAAATTGTTGGTCTAATTTTTGCTCACATATACGAATTCTTGACGAATAATTTATGAACCAAATATAAAATGCCGAGAAGTCGAAGACGAAGTTCAGGTCTAAGCGATTTTGAGATATCGAAAGAACTGGTTCGGGTCCTGAGACATGGAAAGTACAGTTTAGAAATGGATTGCAGTAAGTTTTGTCAGAAGGTTCCAATGAAAAACGAATCTTAACACTGATTTGAACTAATAAATCACTCATGTACAACATTTAGACGGTTTTGTTGACGTGGCGGAGATTATAAAAGCTTTTGCTCAGAATGGTTTTGCACAAATCTCATGTGATAAAATAAAGAGGATAGTTGAAACTGATCGCAAGGGACGTTATGAATTGAAGATCGACAGAGCACAGTGGAAAATACGAGCTACACAAGGACACACAGTTCAGGTATCTAACACATATTTTTCAAGCCTTAAAATCCCAATTAAAAAAAACTGACAAAAATTCTTTTGTTTAGGAAAAAAATATTTTTCTGTTGATTGTGTGGTTGCTTTAACATATGCTTCCGTTAATAAAAATTCGCTTAAAAACAAAAATAACTAATAAAACTGTAGTAGGCTCTACAAAAACTTCAGGTTTTTTTTATTATGCTCATAATATACTAAAATAAATACCACATTCCTACTTTAGGTGCAAAATCCTGACTTCCAACAGCTGACTGACACTGGCAAATATGAAAATATCATTCATGGAACAAAAATGTCCCACTGGAACAGTATTGCCTTGGCAGGACTTCACAGAATGAATGTAAATAATACATGTGTGATATACAACAATATAAAGGTTGTACAACTAATATGTTACGCTCAATCGTTTGGTTCCCTTTTTTGGTAATAGTGGGTTTTCTTTGGCAAAACTGGTTGAAATGTTAGAGTACAGTGATAATGTGGTATAATTAGGGTCAATATATTTAATACTCTCCATTGTCTATCCAAATAATTCACACTTCACAAGCATTAACTTTTGACCAGAGAACACACATTCATTTTTGCATTGGGTTGCCTGGAGAAAGAGGAGTCATTAGTGGAATGCCTTCACACTGTGATATTGCTATATACCTGGATGTCCCAAAGGCTATGAGAGGTTAAAAAATTTCTTCTAGCTTAGAAATAAACAGTTAACAAAAAATCGTAGCGTATGTGTATCCTTTTGCTCAGTGGTTCTCAAACTTTTAAAGCATGCTGCCTGTTAATGAACTAAAATTTCCTTCTGCAGCACATTTCGCAGGTAAACATAACAAACGTTGTTCAAAGAACCTTCATTTTCAACTATACTGTGGTGATTTTATTACCAATTAGTAAACTTTGAGCTTTAAAACATTGTCATGCACACCAGTATTTCGGCATGAAGTCCTAAAACACCAGGGACGGTTTGCACTTCGAAATAGAAAAGTTTTTCTGGCACACACTTTGAGAATCACGGCTTTTGCTTTTAAACTGGTGTCTTGTTTCACATATGTCTGAATAAAGGTGGACGAAAACAGTGAAATTTTAATACAGTAGCAAGTAAATTATAAATCATTAAGTTGTATTTGAATGATTAATTGTCTGTAACTAACCACTGATTTGTTTTGTTTTCACTTACCTGTACCCGATTTTGTTTATCTGCAGCTGGTTTGAAGCTGTATGAGTCCCAAAACAAGGTGATTCTATGCGAAGGAGACCATAAAGGAAGAATTCATCCCAAATTTTTTAGGAAAGTTGTTCATATTGGGGTTGGTGGTAAGTGAATGTAAAATACATAATTGTGCAAGAACAAAAATGAAGTTGGATTTCTTTTTCATTAGAAATTAGATTTTCAAATCCTGATGATTACCAAGACTAGTTCAAACTTTGATTGAATTTAGACCAAGGCTTCTTAACTGTTTTACTTCATTACTAACTTGTAAACTATATTTTAAATAACTTGTAAACTATATTTCATACTTTTGGTGTTTGTAATATCATTTTTATGCAAAATATGTCATATGTTAACCTTAACAGTGTTTCTGTATATATTGAATTTTCTGCACTTATCTGTGACTGCGATCTACAAAAATTAATAAATTTAACAGAAAAAAATACAGAATTGTCTTTTCGGGTTTAATGCAATACAAAAAAAGATTTTAAATACAAACAAAAAATGTGCTTTCCATAATCAGCACATGTTACAAAAATTCACTTGGTACAGGCCACTCAAGTGATTGTGGTTTGAGAATTAGTTCCTCCATCTCTAATTGATCAATATGATTTGTTACAAATCGAATATAGTGCACCAAAGCTTCAACATGCCAAGCCTCAGCTTCATCTGAATTAAAATGTACCAAAATTGTATTTTGCCATTGTATATTATATTTTAATGCATAAGGCCAGCATTTTTCAGTAAGTCAAAAAATCGTACAGTTGTTTTAGTCCATTAAAAACAAAAACACACAACACATAAGTGCACTTATAGTATGTAAAATGTTTTATCTGAATATTTTCTTCCTAAAACCTTAATAATAATGATGCTAAAAACCAAATAAAATGCTTTTGTTATCATCACATATAATAGATGGAAGTTTTTAATAATTCACATGCTAATAACAGAAATACAAACAAAAAACACCTACATGTATTAGATTCATATATTGTAGACCATAGAGCGGAGGCAAACTGGGCATCACCACTTAAAATTCCTTCATCCAAAAAGGCAAAAAACATATGTATGGCGTTGTAGTTTTCTTTCATTATTTCACGTACTTTCAGGCGCTCTTTGATTTCATCTTGAAACTTGTCATATCGACTGTTCAAGTCATTCCACATGAGATTAGTCATTTTGCGAATTACAATCTATCAATAGACACAATAGTAAGTTTGTGCTAGCTCAGACACCAGGAAGCTTAAAATTAGTTTCCTACTTCACCATCACGTCCTTCTTGTTTCAACCTCATAAAGATGCACCATAGATGAACAAATACCACTCTTGTCCACATGTTAAATGAATCCTCTAGGCCTGCATTTTCCCTGAGTTTGGTGTGTTGCACCTAAATACACATCCATAAAATGTAATTTTGGAAATACAGTGAACCTCAGTTAATCCAGACCTGTTTAGACCAAAAACTTATCTGTCGATTAGTTAAAGCCTTAATACAGGGGTGGGCAACCTTTGTTACTGTGGGGCCAATTACAATTGTCAAAATTAGTCCGCGGGCTGCACCTGTGTATAACACAAGGTGATTTTACTTTGTTGCTTACCAAATATGCGTAACTACAAAAAAAAATGCATTTGATTCTACCAACATATTGCCAGGTTGCAGAAAACTAGCACCAGGCGTATTAATCTGCTCAAAAATATATAATAGTTGAACTCATTTGCCAGTACATTTGAAATCCAAGCGTCTCTGCGGGACGCACAACCTTTAATGAAGGGCGGCATTTGGCCCGCGGGCCGCAGGTTGCCCACCCCTGCCTTAACATAATACAAATCATTTGCTCCTCAAGTTTTAACCTAATTAGGTGTAGATCAGGATTAGCGGAATCTGGTTTAACCAAGGTTTAAAAAACATATTTCTTGAATTTATGTATTCTGTGACAAAAAGCATGTAATTTAGGCAACATAGAAAAACGGTGTGTAAGAAACACAACCCACTACAGCAAGAATTCTGTATGCTTTATTTGTCTTATAATAAAATAGTTTCTGCACACATAGTTACATGGGTAAATGGACATACAAGAAATTGTTATTTGTTTGTTTCATTTTTATACTTGGTGGGTGGGCAACTCTGAATTCATTATGCTAACAATGAGTCTCCCATTAGGCTTCCTGTTCAGATTTCAAGTCCATTGAATATTTTTGACACTCATAATGGAGTTTGTGACTTCAGTTTGTTTCAACCCATTAGGTTTTACTGGGTGGGAGCAAACTTAAGCCTTTTGCTCAAGAAAACACACATTGCCAAGACCAGATTAGAATCCACAACCTTTTGAACACATGGCAGTGGCAGTAACCACTCGGCCATCTTGGCGAATTGACTGTAAACTATGCTATGGAACTAAAAAAATACACCAAATATGTTTGTAAAATTTAACTTATTCAACCAACATGTTATGCAAATCATTTTCAGGGTGCTTATGATATAATGACACAAAAGAAAATATCAAAGTATTCTTGAATGAGAACTTCATATACACATCTAAATCACAAATTGTTAAAAAAGACAAATGTACAATCACCTGGAACCAGTCTTTACTGTTGTTGAAAATAAAACAATATAAATGTAATTTACACACCTTCATATAAATTGAGTTAAGAAGAACATAGGCAGCGTCCTCAAGGTGTCTGTATTTGTATTTTGATGGCAAAATGATCCCAAATCTGTAAGCTCCTTTCTTTAACTTTTCTGATAGTGCAGTAGCATAGCACCGATTAGACACCAACGGATAGTTTTTTAAAAAGTTTGTGCATTGCAGGAAATTGTCCTTGGGTCTCTGTGCATTTGTGATCCAGCGATTGCTTAGGTTAGCAAGGCAAAATCCCCGATTTTGAAGTCTCATTATTGGATGTAATGCAAAAAACGTTTTCAAGCAAGACATTTTTGTGTTATCTTGTACGGTAAATTAAATGTTTCTTAAATTAACACTAGATGAAAAACATAACAACATTTTTGGGATTGCCTTTTGCCTGTAAATCAGATTAATAACATATTCTTTAATAATAAGGTATTTTTAGTTCTGTGTTAAAGCTACCAGCATATAAGGTACCAAACACCACAATTTGGAACTTATTCTTTTCCGCAAAAACAGCGTCGACTTTTGAAATTAGTTGAGACCTCTTTCATGGCCTCACAGTTTGCAGTCGGTTTACGCCAAGTGTAAGTGACTTTAAGAGCAAAACTAAATGATGAGTTTAATTTATCTGCACATATATTGTATTATAAAACCTACATTACAAACACAAGACTTGCAAAAAAACTTACCACCTAAACGTTTTGTTACTTTGCTTCAAAGTGTGTAGTTTATGAATTGTTTCGAAGCTCGAACTTTTTTCTCGGCAAGATGGGTGGTCCCCCTAATTGGCAACATACGGAGAAAACGTTTTGGTTTTAAATGGCAAGTACTATTTGCGTTGTTGTATGAAAAAGTAGAAATAAGTAGGATAACAGGTTTTTGATAGCTCAATGTCAGTATTTGTGTTTGTTATTTTTGTTTTTATTGATTTTGTTTGGACACAGTTTATGATTTCCATAGATACCCTCATGTTCTTGTTTTGCATGTGCGAGTATTAATGTGAAGCGTTTGTTTCATCGTCAATAGTAAACAATGTAGCTGTTTATCCAACACAAATCGCGAGATTTTGTTGTTGTTGCTATGATTGCCATCTTAAACTATAGTTAAAACAAATCACTTGTCCATGGCTACAAGCTGCACATATACCATGCTATTGTGTTTTGTTTTAGAATGGGACAAACCAGAGATATCCAGTTGGTGGTTTGCTCTGTTACGTGTTTTGTAGTTGGATTTGTTGCTGGTTATCAATTCGGAAACCTTCGACGAAAGTGGCTTCAAACAAAAAGAGATTTTTTTAAACGAAAACTAAATGAAACCAAAAAGCGTCTTGACACAGCTTGACTCGCATGTGAGTTGAAATCTAATTATTATTTAAAAACATAAAACAAATTGCTACATAAACATTTTGATGTGGAGTTTAAACCATAATTTGTAAAATTGTTTTTTGATTATAGTATGTACAAGTATGACACATTTTTTATTTGATTGGTTACTACATAACTTCCATATCCCTGTAACATAGCACTTGTAGTAACGGTGTAGCTGCAGCGAATTTACCATCTATCCACCAATTGTGCCCTCAACTTTGTCATGTTTTTAACGCCAGAACATTGCGCAGCTATTTCTGGCTTGATAAATATTTTAGCGCAATTGTGCTGCTGTGATTTTGCCCGGCAAAATAAACTTAACTCTTATTAGCAAGTAAATGTGCTTCAAATATAAAACCTACAAAAAGTTACGAATATACAACCTATGAATTTTTTTAACTTAAAAAATAAGTTTGTGAGTCAAGTGTCAGTTTTGGTTGCGACTTTAACAGTTTATTTTACTTGCTGCAGGTAATGCAGAGATGTCCGTCAGAATAATTTCAAATTGTGCTGTAAGATCCATTTCAAACAGTGTCTTGCATGGAAAACTGTTTGAAACAGGGAGTGTATGCCTACCACGTTTCCATAAAACAGGTTTTGTTGTTCCATATTCATTCTACAGTAGCGATGAAGTAAAATCTGTTTCCAAATTATTAAGCGAAACACACAAAGCCTTGTTCTATGTCAAACCAATAGAGACAGAAGAACCTCCAACAACCCAAGACCTTTTACTTGACTGTCACAATCTTAATGATGTGTTGGAACTATTTATCAATATGCACCAGTCCAAACAGTTAGCTGACGATGATCATGTTTTATATCTACACAAAGTTTTTGAGCTGTTAAAGCAACAATGCAGTTTGCAAGGGCATAGTGAAACACATAGCCCTGCTCAAGTTTTACAAGACAATAGATTTCAGAGTTTAATTGAAAAGACCATGATGCAAGTTTCCTTTCTTGGATCCGAAAGCTTATCATTGATTTTTCTTGAACTAGTTCAGATGGGTATTCCAGTTTCATCCCACACAATGCAACACATCATCAAGGCAATTAAATCAAGAATAAATGATTTTTTCCTTGAGGTATGACAAAAACATTGTTTTGTAGGTTACAAACTTTTTGAGATAATACCAATAACATCATGTGGTCTTTTTTTTTACTTTTTTTTCTACATTTTAAACCTTTCAGCCCAATAAGATTTGTTGATGTTACATTTCACAGCATTAAACAGTCAAATGTTGTTTTTGAAATTTTACAGGATGTGGCCATGTGCCTAAGACCTTTGAGGCAGCTGGGTTTAGAGCACCCCACAACTCAAGAATTAAATCATATTTTATTGCTACATTTGGAGAACCTTGCAATTGATGAAAACTTTTTTTATCTACCTACCACTGACCCTTCTTTGCTGCCCATACTTGAAGTGTGTGAGCATTTTGGTGACAAAGGTTAGTTTTTTTTCATTTTGGTGACAAGTTTTGTTTATTCTAAATGAATTGATTTATTGTCGCCAAATATAGACATGTCAATTCGGTTCTGTGGTGCTATATAAAGTACAAGTTTCAAGTTTAGTTTATTTGCACTTAAATTAAATGAAAATAGGTGGTAACACAAAGATTGTACGTGCAGGGCAACGAAAGACCTTGTGGTCATATACAAATAAATAATAAAGCAACTTTGCCTAACGAGTCTTTCAAACATGATTTATGTACTGTTTTTAGTTTCGTCTCATGTACGCACTTGTCTGCAAAGATCTTGTAAGCTTGTTGTGACAACATTTCGAAAGGATCAAAGGGAACTGACTGTGTTAGAGAAAATTAAATTAAAAAGCTTTTTAGCAAATTTTGGACCTGTGTCTACAGAGTTATTGGGTGCTTCCTATATTGATCAAGAAGGCAAGTTACTGTTAGTACTTTCTTGATGGCTTATGTAAAGATTTAAATTTTATGTGTTGTTTAGACATACCCACACATAAACAGGAGCTGCTTCTGAAATTGAATGCTGCAATCAAGAGGAAAATCGAAAGTAGCAGAAAAGAGGACATTGATTTAAGCTGAAATGAAACTCAAGACACCTATTTGTTTGCTGTTGTTGAATGAGAAATGCAATTACTTGTTTTAATACAACCGTTCAATTAAAACTTTTCACTAAGTGGAGGCATTTCGTCAGCTAAGTTTAGTATGCCTACCATATGTCCTCTTTTTGAAGGACATGTCCTCCTTTTTAACGAAAACCAAGTTGTCATCAGAAGACTAGAAAAAGTACCCAAATGTTCTCCATTTTAAGAATTTCTGCTTTACCAACTACATAACTGACAATTATGCCTTTGAAAACAACTAAATATTAGAATACAGGTGCATTTTACATTTAAATAAAAAGGTGATTTTAGTGGGGTTATGTAATAAACGTTAACCTCCATCCGAATCATAATTCAACACCATCTAATTTGTTTTTGGGGGCCCTAAAGTGTTTTTATGTTCTCATCAACAATGTGTCCTCCTTTTGGGGGACGGAAATATGGTAGCCATAAGTTTAGTCATTGAAAACGTACGGTAGACACAAAAATAAATTAATTTCTCAGAATACCGCAGTTAGTAAAAAAATGTTGCCTAAAAAAATAACAATATTTTGATATCTATGCGAAATTGTAGTCACGTGATAAATTGATGACGATCTAGGAATTTGTGTTTTATTGTTTACGAGAGGCTATGGGTTTGGCAGTTTTAGTATGTAATATGAGCATATGTTTGCTTCTGAGTTAAAATATTGGCCGTGAATTAAGCGAAACATATCCATACTTGGGTTCAAGTTGATTGAAGAAAGAAAAAAAACGGCTTTAGCCACCGACGCAACGTTTTTTTAAACTAAGTTGACTCTGGCGACGAGTGCCGAGTATTGAGTAATAGCTTTACTTCCTTTTCAGTTGTAATATTCTGAAGCTTATGAAGCATGATTAATTTATAACTAAAACCTTGTGTGATCTTGGACATCTGTAATTACTAAATATGGACGAAAACAGTACTACCGTAAGTGGTATTTTATAAAAGCTAAACTTGAAGATCAAACTGATATTATTTATACCTACTAAACTGAAGCTTTTAGTTCACTTAAATCAGTTTGTGTTATGCAATGTAACTGTAAAACATAAAAAAATAATTTTGCCCATAAATGACATCATCACTTCTTACTCTTATTCAAATAGATTGAAAGCTTCAGTTTAGATGTATATTAAAATAGGCATGTGTTCTTTCAAGACAATTTCTGTATAAACACAGTTTTTATATGATATACATTTATCTGAAATCAAAACCTAGACAAAAATTGCAACTTGCCAATTATATCATAGTTAAGTATTTTTCATCCAAGTCAATATTTGTTTGTTTCAGAATACGTCTGTGCAGCCAGAAACCACATCTCTTGTGTTTATGCAAACCGTTGCCTGTCAAGCTGTGTCAGGAATTTTTACCTGGGCTGCAATCCTTATTACATGCCACCATGTAAGACCATTTCTACCAAATGTAGTAATGTGCACTTTAAAACTAACTGTACACTTTGTGTAGATCTATAAGCATTTGAGGTTCTACACAGTTCCGGCAGAGCAAAGATGGATTGTTCGAATTTTATTGTTTGTGCCAATTTACAGTTTTGATTCCTGGCTGAGCCTAATGTTATTTAATGTCAATGACTTTTACATATATGTTGACACTATAAGAAACTGTTATGAAGGTTAGTCTAAAGTCGTTTATTTTATATCATGTTAATTTTACGCAACTGCTGTGACAAGTCTGTAATAATTTTCTTGTGATGTGCAACAATTTTTGCAGTGGTGTATTTTATAGCAAAAACGTGCCGAGTTAATTTGGTTTTGTGTGTGTATATCAACTTATAGTAATTTTTAAAACAGCAGTTTATAAAACAATTGTCAACATTTAAAAAAATAGTGTTGATTAACTTTTGTACCAGTCCATAAGAGGTTTTGTTTTATGGTTTTCCAGCTTTAGAAAGAATAAGATTCCTTGTTACAACAGCAGAATATTTTTTAAACATATATACAATTAGGTTGTAAATGGTGTAAAACTGTTGGTAAAATTATATTGACGTATGTGCAAAAAATCTAGCAAAAACTAGCATCTTTTTTGTGGGAGTTTTGAGGATGTATTTTTAAATCAATAACTTTATTTTTGTTCAGCATTTGTGATATACAACTTTCTGAGCTTGTGTTATGAAGGATATTTGGGTGGTGAAAGTGCAATAATGGCTGAAATCCGTGGAAAGCCAATGAGGTAGAATATATTTGTTACTGTAATATTTTAAAAGTGCAAAGTTATACCATGTGTGTGTTTTTTTGTTTCAAGAACAAGTTGGATAACATGTACGTGCTGTTTGGCTGGAAAAACCTACTCTATTGCAACATTAAGGTTTTGCAAACAGGTCGGTACTATGAGTTTTTTCTATCATTAAAGCTGTACACTTTATTCAACTTGTATATGTTTTTCTATTTCAGGCCACTTTGCAGTTTTGTTTTGTAAAACCACCATTGGCAATTATCACACTGATTCTCCAATCAGAAAACCTGTATTCAGATGGGGACTTTAGGTAGGCAGGATAAAAACATTATTTCACACTGTGACTGGATTCGGTTTGTAATATTTGTTTATTTCCTATTTTCTGCAGTGTCAGCTCTGGTTACTTGTATGTGACCATTATATATAACATCTCAGTAAGTCTTGCTCTCTTTGCCCTGGCTCTGTTCTACTATGCAACAAAAGATATGCTCAATCCTTACGACCCTGTGTTGAAGTTCATTGTGGTGAAATCAGTGATTTTCCTTTCATTTTGGCAAGGTTAGTATCAATTCTACTTTTTAGAGCTCTTTTTTTTGGCAATTGTTTTTTTGCACCAACGTTTCTACGTTCAATACAGGTCACCTTCATCAAGGTTAAGTTTAAAATGTTAGTCAACACACTTTTTATATTTCAAATTAATGTCATTTGAAGCGCCCTTTTACATTGCTCAATAAAGGTACAATGGATTTGTGTAACTCGAAAAGGAAATTGGCTTCTGTCAAGTGGCGGAAACTGGTTATTGGTTGACTAGGTGTATTGATCTGTTTTTGTCTGTGTACTGTGTAGTTGCCCTTGTATGCGAAGAGCGTTGATAGCCTAATATGAACAGCTATATACATCCCTAATGTCCAATTATAATGTTGTCACCATTGTTTTTCAATCTTTAGGGGTTTTATTGAGCGTACTTGAAGCAAGTGGTGCCATAACTCCATTGAGCATTGGTGGTGATGCTGACAAAGAACTAGGTACAGGGACAGTTGCTGCTGGAATACAGAATTTCATCATCTGTATTGAGATGTTTTTTGCTGCTATTGCCCTCCGCTATGCATTCCCTTACCAGATTTACCAGGAAAAGCAGGCAGATAGAGGTAATACCTTCTGTTTTTGTATCAAATAGATTTATGGTTTGCTTTTGTTACATGTAATTATGATATTATAATGAATTTTGCTTATATTAAAGATGTGTAAAACTTACTCACTTTGCATACAGTTCAAACTACGTAGTCAGGTTATGTTAAGTGTGCCATTAAAAATGTATCTAGTGCCGTAATAAGGCTATTTTGATTTTAACACGTTTAAAAGAATTCTTTTGATTGGATGTTAGGTTGCTTAGTAATAAACTTTCCATTCTAATCATGGGTAATTTGATTGTGTGGTGTGATGTAATTGTGTGTGCTATAATCCAATGCTGCGTGGCTCAACTTTTCATAATTACGCCCCCATGACTTTCATGAAACGTCAGCTCCGATCAATGTATTGAAGTTGTATCATGCGAAAATAAACAGACGCACAAATGACGTCATCGCGTGTTGTCTCGTGGCCACAGTCACGTGATACGCAGTAACGTCACGTGTCGGTATTTAAGCTTAAATCTGCGTGGCAAATGGACGGGTGTGTCTTTGGTACGTTGTTTCGGTTTGTGTGTGACTGTTTGCTTTTGGGGCTAAATTTTGTGCGTCTTTACGGTCCTTTAGGCAAACCACCTCTGGCGGTAAAACGGTTTGTTGATTTTGTGAGATAATACAGAGTCATCAGTCGATAGGGGCTACCAGGGCGCTTTAAGATCGCTAATATTCGGTGTATGTTGTTCGGAGGGTCAACACAGTTCAATCGATTTCAATATTACCCCGGAGGACGGTGTACAGTTTTAACGAAGCAAGCAATAAACGTTTCTTATTGAAGTTATATGCTTCAGTCGTATGTGAACGTATTGTTGTACTTGTTTAGTAGTCATGTCATCTTTACGTTTATACCCAATCAAACCGAATCTCATACATTTATCACATTTGTTTTTACACAAAGCTTTCATACCACACCTATTTGTTTATCACGAAGCCTACATCTAACTAACAGTATTTGACGTTACATGGCGTTGTTGCAGCACTTCGCATGTACAAAAAACTTTGCTTGCTTTTCGCATGCATGCCTTGATGTTGTACGTCCTCAGTTAACGTTGTTATTGCAGAGACGGCCAGCGCTCATACCATCTCGTCCAGGCTGAAGGACACAGTGAATCCCACGGATGTGGTGCACGATGCCATTCACAATTTCTCACCTACCTACCAGAATTATACGCATCTCAAGTATGACCAGTAGCCCTTTCTGCCCTTGCTTTACCGTGTTGCAATTATTTCAGCATGGTTGGGTTAACGATTCCGAAACATAACAAGTGTAAATTAAGGTGGTTTAAGTTACTGCTAAATGCCAAGCCATGACTGGACACTGACAATAACTTGAAACTAGAGTGTTGTATATTTATGCACTTCAGTATTGCCGGTATAAATTGAAAAAAAAACGTAAGCTAGGACTGGTCAAGCATTTTGCGGCATGACGTTTTATTTTATGTTTAAACATCTTTTTTTGAACATGATTTCAAAATTGCATGCATGTGTCAATTAAATATGGGGAATTAACACTATGATTTATGCATTGGTAATTTAAATATTAACAGTGGTAGGAAAAGCGATGTCCCTACATAAGTTACAGTGACTCAGGCATAAACATGGGAAACTCCAGAATCTAGCTCTATGGTTACATGGTATATTAGTAGTGGGTCTGTGGTATATCATTCCACATAAATTGTCTGTTTTACAGAGAACCTGACACCCCCAAACCTGCCCCTAGTGGCACAACACAGTGAGTACAAGTCTTACACCTTGTAGTTCTAATGGGATGTTTAAAGCAGAACTGATAGGACATTTTGATATTTTATGACAGCCATAGGGAATTCAAATTTCAAAGTTTTTCAAACTTTATTATAAAAAACGGACTTAAACAGCTTTACACGGACTTAAAGAGTAATTTAATCAAAAACATAACTGCCAGAGAACTTGTGTGTAAAGAATACAAACATTTGACTTTGAACAACTATATATAAAAGTTTGACTTTAAACATCCCTGAATATGGTTTCACTTGTAGTTCACTGGGTAAAGCTAACTTGCACACTGTAACTTTCTGTGAGCGTGGTGGGAAGTAGTTGTAGCCCTAGGTTAACAAACGTTTGCATGACCCTTTGTAATGCAGTTTTGTTGTTGCATTTGTGCATGCTGTATCTGTTTGTTTTGTCTGAGGTTAGTGCGATAATGATATTTTATGTATAGTTGATACATTTGCTTGCAGGCAGGCTATTAAAGTCGCAAAATTTAAAATGTGTGCAATATGTACAACAGGTGTGAAAATCTCTGGTTAGGTTATACTGTGTACCAACACATTTTGCCGTATCTATCATATGGTTTGTGAAATGCTCTTGTTGCAAATTATTTTGCTGCAAATTTTGATCTTGCTCAATACACTATGGTTTGCCTAGTGCTGTTTCATTTTTATCAATCAGAAGGTGATGCAGTGTGTCTGGTATGTATGATTTTCTTCATGAGGTGGTGGGTTGAACATAAATCTGCATGCTTTTGAGCCAATTATTATTTCATGATGAGCATGTAACAAAATAATTGGTCTCATTTAAGATTTAAGCGAACAAAACGAAAGTCGTAACCTCATTGTACACGAGTGCTTTAGATATTACTTAACATGTAATTTTTAAAGATAAATGACCTTACTGAAAAAACACCATTTAAATTTATTGGAGTTTGTTAACTTTAGTAACTGCTGGCCGATCTTTTTTCACATCTTTAATAATAAGATAGTTGTATCTCGTATTAGCATTAACTGACAATGAATCTAATGCACAGATAACGGAATGATGATGAAAAGCATCTCCAGTTCACTGCGCGAAACCATAAACCCGCGCGACGTTCTCCAGGACGCGATTCACAACTTTTCCTCCAAGTACCAGGACTATACACAACACACGGGCAATCACGTCGCCAAGCAACGCGATGACGTCAACCGACGACGTCATCAAGGCGATTACTCATACCATGACGACACCAGCGACCAAGAAACTGAAGGACGTAACGGCCGACGGCTCAGCGGGTATATTAAAACCGAGGACGATGTTGTTAATTCGAACGGTGTTCATACAATTTATGAGCGTTCATCGCCGAAAAAGTCGCTAGCTACAAGGATGGGCAAATCTGGTACAGCGCCCTCCACGGCCTCAACGTATCTTCTTAAGGACACCAGCGCTAGCGAAAGAATCAATCTACTCGGTTCCGATGATGAGATATAAATTCCGCGCGTTCGTTCTACACACTGTACCAAATCGCAAAAGCCACTAACCGCTTTCTAATCAGATTTTATTTTTGCACCGAAACATTTATTTCTATATCACAAGCTCGTCGTTATGTTCAAGCCGTGTGTTGTCGTTCTCCTGGTTCGCTGTAGCTATTTCATTGTTCCCCGTATCTCAACCTATATATTCTTCGTGCTGTATCATATAGTCGCCGATAATTCCATTGTATGGTGTAGTTTCGTATCGGAAAAATCTCGTTTGCCCCCCATTGTGTAAATATATCACATTCATGCGTAAGTTTTCTATAGAGGACTATACTATCGTTTTTTTTTCGTTGACAAAAAATCTGTTTGTAGTGTTGTAAGCTGTTCCTATCAATATAATTTTGCATCTATTCAATGACAATAATACATAAGGTTCAATAAAAAATCTGAGTTCATTGTGATTTTGGGCAAACTATTTTCTGGTTTAAAGTTTAACACTAAATATTAATAATGCGTTAAAGTGCAACAAGTATTTTACAACTGGCCGCTAAGCCCTCAAGCACTTTTTGAGATATAAAATGCCTGTAATCTTGCATACATTGGTTTATTGCGGAAGTTTTCATATCCTATATCATGCGTTGCTCCGAATATGCTTTCCTGTTTTGTTTTAGCTTTTGCTTGTTTCCTATTATTCGTTTCCATTCGACAATTTTCATTTATTCCACAATGGACATTAGATTCCACTGCAGAACTGACGTAAGTTTATGCATCGTGGTCGGATTTACAAGTGCAATAACGCTTGATTTGCATATAACAAGTTAATCTGGTGTAAAAATAGCACTTTGCCAGTTGTCCATCCATAAGTAAAGCTGTTGTTTGCACAGTTACATGGCCCAGTTTTTGCTTGTGATTTACAAAAGCCTTTAAGGTTTTGACATGCATCGTGTTCCTAGCAAATATGTAGATTGTTTTCGCTTGATTTTGTATAGCGTCATGGTTGGATGACGGTGGCTCGTGATTGGCTGCTCTTCTCCAAGCAAGTAAATAAAATTTTGTAAATGAGTTTCTGCCTTGTTCGTGACATTAGGCGTGATGGTCTACTATTTTAAGCGCATTAATCCGTTTACAATGGACATTAGTTCAACTGTTTAACAGCTTATGTAGTTCATTGTAAATCAAGAGTGCTTAGTTGATTTTTCTGTCGAGTAACCCAATGATTTACATCAGTAGTTCTCAAACTGTGCGTCGGGACGCCCTGGTGCGTCGTTTCAATTTTCCAAGGGCGTGCAGAATAGTTCCGTTTCGTGGCTTTTTGTGGTTGTATCAATAAAAACAACTTTATTAATAAGTTTCCTCATTCTCATTTATTTGCTGGTGCGTCGCAAGACCAGAAAACTTATCCAGAGGCGTCGCAACAAAAAAAGTTTGACAACCACTGATTTACACGAATAGGAAATATATGTTTATTATGAGCAACACAGCCTTTGACGACTAGCTGAATTGATGCTTTACATAGCCATTTACGGAAAAGGACAGAGTTTAGACGGCATCAAGCGACATAACAAAGTCTGTATACTGCATGAGCTACACAGGATTTCAAGTAAAACAACGCCGGTTTTTAATAAATAAAGTTCAGTTTTTGACTTGTTACAGCCACGAGTAAATAAATTACCGCTGATATCATTACAAAGCGTTCTGTGTTAGTAATACCCCGTTGGTGGACCAATTTTTGCAATAACATTTTTATTCACATAAAAACTCACAAAAACTATGACTTTAAAAAAGCATCTCGGCGGTGATAGTATGCTGACAATACTGATTTAACCACGATTCCACAAACAACGTTCTGTTCGGTGTATTATGTAGTTTGGTGTAGTAATCTTTAGACAAACTCTCTTCGAACATTAAAACCTTTGACGTGCAGCAACCGGAACGAAACGACCGAACCCAACCCGTAAGAAAAAACAGGAATGTGGGCTCGTTATGCTGTTGCATCGCGAGGCAAGGCGGTTGTGTTGTATTTTGGCTGATAACATCTTGCGCTGTAGCCGTTTTTCGCCATTGAAACACGCAATCCGAAAACGACCTCTTCCATTTTGCGGCGCGTCTCGGCAAAAACGTTTTTGAACCTGTGGCGGTACGTTTCAGACGTTTCTCGAAAACGCCGAAGCAACTCTTCCGCCTCTTCTTTGTCCTGCTTCTTCCTTGACTTTTGCAAACGTCTTGGCCAAGTACCGTGCATACTAATACCGTTGCTATTATCATTAGCATTATAGCCAGTATAACCAATATCTACGATTTGATCATCTTTCCAACCAAGCTCTTTATGATTGCGGTTAGGAGGATTTCCGTTCGGCTGGGTCTGTTTTCGTTCTTGTTCCGTTTTCGGTTTGCGCAAAATGCCCTTTTTGGCAGTTGGTTGTGGGTTGACTTCTGATTCGGATCGGAAACTGCTCTCAGAAGAAGTCGAGGCACGGTTTGAAGACCTTCGTACAGTTATGGGAAGAACAGTCACCTGGCTCGTAGTATTGGGAACCGGATTTGTATTTACAACTTCAATTTGGACGCGTTTCAGTGCTTCCGATGTATTGCTTTCCTCGTCAGTATAATCTATAGACGAAGTCGATCCGTTCGGCTTTGCAAGGTCGATTGCAAATGTATTGTTGTAGCACGATCTGAGAGATTTTGGAACGCCTGGTGTACGCGATTTGCGAGGGGCCGCGGCGGGTGCCTTACCATCCGCCATGTCTTCAACCTCACTGTTAGACAAACCTAGATCTAACTTATTGTTTAACGTTAGTGAGTTTTCTTTCTCATCTACAGAGTAAAATCCAGTGTCGACGATGGACGACACGTCGGAAGATGTATCTTCGTTTATTTCTTCCTCTCCTGCGTTGAAACTAACGTTCAAGTTTCTATCTGATGCTTCAGATGCACACTCGTAAGCTGAATCAGATAAAGCACTCGCTGTTGCTTCAATTTTCTGCGACGTTCCCTCGGGCGCAGGCTTCGCATTTTTCGCTTGTTCAATGAAAACAGTATCGCACAAGCTGCCAATCGCGCTATCATCAGCTCGCGTGTCGCCTTCTAGTGTATCAGAAATGCCAGGGGCCGTAGGCTCATCTGGTTTAAAGCGCAAGGCCTCTTCAAACGCCAAGCTCGGCGCATCGACATTATCGTAACTGTCGGCGTTCTTTGCAAGTGGTGAAACAGGTGGACTGACAGGAATATTCGGATGAAATACCTCTTGACTGGTTGAGTTTCGCTGGCTGAACGGACGGAAGGGTTTGTAGAATGGTGTGACCACTGTTGACTCAGAAAGTGGGCGGCTTTTCTTGCTCGGGGCAGGTGCTGCTTGGAGTTGTGATTCTTGTTTACTTTCAGGTGTAACTCTCTTCTCGGATTCTGAAACATAAGCAGACTGTCAACGCCCATGTCCTACAATCACATTATACGCAAATTAAAATCCGTGTCGTGCATTATTTGTCTTAGTTTGAAGTTAAAAGGATTTTGAGAACATTAAAGAATGTCAAAAACATTGTACCCTTCTCATTTAATGTAGGCTAACAATTGTACAACACATTGGATTGGCCAGGGGTTTAAAAAAAGTTAGCCAAAAAAATAGAGTTAGGTTTATGCGTAAGTTGGTAAATAAAATAAACTTTATAAATTTTTCAGCTTTATAGGTAGGCTACAACAGCGTTTACATGTCTCTTGCAGTTAGCAATAAAGCAAACTTGACTAACAACAAGTCTACACTCTGTCATATTTTTTTGCTAATTTTTTTAGAAGATAAAATAAAAAAATCAAACATAAAACAAAACAAACATTTAACAGAGCTCAAATTTACCGTGAGCAGCGCTGGCATCGACTGAAGTTTTGTTTTGACTTCCAGGGGCTGCTACCCGGTGAAACGAAGTCAACTTGTTTTGAAATTCACCCCATGAGCGGGGCCTCGGCACATAGACTGATTGTGGGTCGCTGCTGTTCTTTGATCTTAACTTTACTGTCCCATACATACTGCAGAATAAAGTTTCCAAAATTCAGTATGTTCAGCACTTGTAGCAAGACCCCTATATGAAAAACTACACTGCGAGGAATGGTTGTGTAAATAGAAATTCTAGGCGTTACCAAATCTGTCACAAGCACTTGTGTCTCGTCCAAATTAATCTCCTTTGTTTCAGGCGCTGGTCGTGTGCTAACTACACCCCGAACGCATGTTTGTCGTGCACAAATCTCCACTTATAACTGTTTACATAAGTAATAACTTCCACCCTGGCGGTTTGGTTTGTCAAATCATGGTCAAATGTTTGAAACATACAGATAAAACGTTTTTCCAATACAGTACGGTCACGTCAGTCGACAAAACTTTTAGGTTAGCGCTACAATGCCCACTGTAAACAACGTTCGCAAATTGTGTATTTTATATTCATTTTTTTATGAATTGCAATACACTTGGAAATCTACTTTGCTTTTGGCGATTCAATTTTTCGAAGCAATCATTGTTCAGTAACAAAGCCCGTTCAAAACCAAACAAATCCAATCTGAAACAACTAGCAAACACCTTTCAGCTAGCAGACGAAAATGTTTTTTAGGCGACATTGGACTATTTACGGAAAAATGACGATACTGCGTTACCATTTAAACAAACCATTTATGACTTCGCACCCATACGCCATAACCGTTTTGTTTACGATTGAAATCCGGTGAAAAAGCCATTTTAGTGACGGTTTACGACAACTGGCTGAGATATTTTTATGGCCGTTTAGGCTGCAGAGCCATTGACCCCCTGTAAACGATTTTACAAGGAGGTGGAATGTAAAGTATAAAGTCAAACACGCCAGCAATCTAACTCCTTGTCTCATTAAGTTTTATCCGAGGAATTTTGTACACATGTGAAACATCGCCTTGTTATTATTCCTGAGATCCAAACTTCGGCATTACTGCAATTTATTGTATTCAGTAAAATAACTTATAGTTACATCCAGTATACCATAGCTAATCAAAAACTTGTGTAATATGATGAGTACGAGTACTATCTTCAGGTCTATTTGACAACAACATTTTTGTTACAACTTTCCACCTTTTGTAAAACACATATTTGCAATAACAATGTCTTCACAAAAATCCTACACAACTCAACGCAGTCACTTCACAATCTACAAACGCCACAAACGTGTTTAAATTCTCAGCAGACAAAAGGTTGCAAAACGCTTTGAGCAATAAATTGACACAAAACGACAACTTAACCACTGGAAGTTTTGTGCACGCATCTTTACTATAACCTTTTCCACATAGTACACACTCTAGCAAATTATACTCCTGTTCCCTATGCCGCTGAATCAGGAGACAAATGTACTACATAGACCTCCTCTACATGAAGTGGACTTGTGTCCTGGACCACCGGTGCTATGTAAACAAGAACTCGGATAAGAAAACAGCTCGCACCATTCTTTACTGCTGATCTCCGTGTTGCGGATGGTCGTGAGATAACAATCCGACCCGCGCTTTTTCGCACGCATTCTGCCACCCTTCAGGCAAGGGCATTCGCATATAATTGTCCTCTTGCCATTGCGATCACGTCGTAAAAAAGGGAAGACTGAAGAATTTCGAGCCAACAGCTTCAAGTTCTGACTGTTTGCTTAAAGTACAGCCCACAAGTACATGCCGCAAGTTGAGTAAACAAGCGTTTATCGATTCCGATTTATGTAAATCCACATGCTGCAAATGCGTACCCTAATCGCCTGTACTTAATCTAAGCTTTATAAGCCCTGTTATTTGTTGGCCGGTCAATAAACAGCAATATAGCTAAAGTAGAACTTCGCGACAAAGCTATAGGTAGTTTACTTCAGCAGTGCAGCAGCATCATGAATTATGTAGATCTAAATATTGCTTCATAATCCGGCGGACTAAACCATACACAAGCCAACGATGTTGTACAAACATCTGGTACTGTTTGTTGATTGTTTGCTGCAAGTAGATAAACACCTGACATAAAACTCAAAACGAAAACGCAGTGTAATGATTAACTAAACCGACATTTACAACACAAATTGGCACTTATTGTCACATGCAATGCAAACACAATTCAAGCAGTACTCTACCCAAGTCGGAAAAACGGGGCTTAAACTTTTTTTTTTCTAAATCTGCCTTCGTACTTTTTCACCTGCCTGCATAATACCACCTACCTGATACGCTCAGTTAACTATGTGCGTCTGTGTTTTCTCTACAGTCAATACATGTTCATCTGCTGAACGGCGTTGAACCCAATAATTTGCTTGGGTTAGGTGGCTCTCACATACAAAACCTTTTTGTCCCTATCACTTTTAAAACTTGTCCGCACGCGAGTCAGACCTAAAATTTGACACATCGCCGATCAAGCATAGAGCCGCACGAGTCTTGAGTGTTCGAAACCGTGAAAGCAAAAAACAATGTGCAGCTTATGCTACAATGACCATTGTTGACGAAGAATTAGTATTCTTAAAGCAAATTAAAGCAATCTGCAAAATTGTCATTTACTTACTCTAATTTTGAAGTTTTATATTCGAACGAATCGTTGTTCAGTAACAAAGCTCGTTCAAAACCAAACAAATGCAATCTGCAACAACTAGCAAACACTTTCCAGCTAGCAGACGAATATGTTTTCAGGCAACTTCGGACTATTTACGAAAAAATGACGATACTGCGTTACCATTTAAACAAACCATTTATGACTTCGCACCCATACGCCATAACCGTTTTGTTTACGATTGAAATCCGGTAAAAAATGCCATTAGTTACGGTTTACGACAACTGGCTGAGATATTTTATGGCCGTTTAGGCTGCAGAGTTTTGGCTACTTTTTTGGCGGTTGCTTCGCTCTTTTTTGGACTTAAATGTCAAACAGCATTTTCAACTGTTGTTGCAGTAAGATTTTGCTCCGAGCAGCCAACAGGCTAACTGCTCCAGGTAAGGCTTAGTTTTGTTGCAAAATGGATATAAACCTGCTAAAATGTAACATAGTCAATCGATATTTTTCTCGTCAGGTCCAGGTGATGACCAGGTGTATTGCCGCCTTGGTTCATTTTTGAATCTAATCAAACACGTGGCGAATGCCACAACATTTTCAGGTAACAAAGTATTGCTCATCCAGCAGTTTTTATTATAAATAATCGACGTTTCGACGTCCTATTATAAATAAACGTCGATTTATAATAAAAACTGCTGGATGAGCAATACTTTGTTATACAGTATGCCTGGCAGCAATAGCCTATTTCATTTTCAGGTAAGTCTGCCGCTTAATTACGGGTAATTTTTATCCTATGAGATTCCCAGTAGGCCCAAGTGAGCTCCAAAATCCATCTCATGATTTTGTCCTGAAATCGAACCCCACCTCTTTCCCTGTAGGTGGTAAGTTTATAGGCCCCCCTTAAATGGTCCCACCAACGTTTGCTCCCCCGTCGTGTTTACCAACCTCACTTGCTTGTGAGCCCCAGTCACATAACGCTTTATAATACGGTTTAGCAGCAGCGCGTTTTGGTATCATCCACCAATTGTGCCCTTCACTGTTTTGCGCTCAAAGGCTCAAAAACGTTTTAACGTTGCGCAGCTATTTCCGGCTTGGTGATTGTTTTAGTTAGTGCAATTGTGTCGCTACATTTTCTTTCACCAAGCGAAATAAACTCAACTCAAATGTGCATGACATGCAAGAACGTTTTATATGTTGTGTTATCGAAACCATTTACATCCATCACATTCAATTCACCAATTTCTTGCTTTTATTGCTTTCGCCAGCAAAGTGTGTTGTGGCAAGAACATCAAACGTTTTGAACTTCTGCGCTAAAAGTGCCATTTTATTCGTTTTGTAGTTGTGAAGCGGTCAAGCAAAAAAGTTTTTTTCCAACAGGTTCTTCCTTCTTTGATTAAAAGATCAGTATTTTTGTAACTTGTGAAGATCAGTCTAAAAACAACGTGTGTCCAGTATATAGGCCTAATTGAGTCCGGTTCGTTTCGAGTCGCGACACCATGAGTATTTGACTAATAGGTTGAAATAACCCATTACGAACATACTTTTTTAACATAACCCAGTGATTAAAACTGTCATTTTTTGACTCCTCGATATACTGCAGTTGATTTCATGGGCTTTTGATGTAACTGAATCTTTACACCATTATCTGGACGCATTAAAGTGCGGCGCAGGTTTGCTTTATATCGCAATGCTCTTAGCAGCAAAAACGCCTCAATTTTGTCACTAGATAGTGCGCATGCGCCCGAAAGTGTTGTCTGGTTTAGCTACTGAGTACACAAAAGAAAAAACATCAGCAGCATTAATTGTGGAATTGATGTAACTTCAAAACATCGCTTCAAGCAGTAAAAGTCGATATTTCTGTCGTGAAAGCAGACATCATTGACGCCTGAAAATATGATGCAGATGGAGCAATAAACATAATTCCGATCATATAAAATAGTTTGCAAAAAATCCAGGCACTTATCAAATGCGTTAGAAAACCATGTATTTAAAACACATTTAGATGTGCATCATATTGACTAACTTAGCATTCGATTTTATCTGACAAACATCATAGCCTGATGTGAATCAACTAATGAGGAGTTCTCAATGCTGTAAATTATGTGGTCGCCGAATGTAGTTATTACATAAAGGTTAGCCTACACTCACGCAAAATCTATTTGTGCAAACAATTTCCAAGAAAATAGGGACGCTTCAATTAATGCACATATTTTTTCTGTAGTGCATTACAAATGCTACGCAAAAGAGAAACCTCGAAAATGGAACTAATATAAGGTGGCACGAAAACCATATTAACATCACCAAAAAGAGGACACTGCTGTTAAAAACAATGAATTATTAAAAGGAACAACTAAACCAATACTTAAATTCCATGCAATCGTTTCAAACAGACCAGTTTAAGTATATTTAACCTGCTGGCAATGCCAATCAACAAAATTCGCACAACACGCATAATGCTGATGTAAGTAGGTCTATAAGCTGATGGTGCAATTCCATTCTTTAGAAATGCTTAACATTTAAATTAATTTGTAATATGAGAGAATATTTCCGTATTGTTTGATTCTCCCTGAAGGGCAAGTTATTCCTAATAAATGGGAGGGATTTTCCTTCCAAAAGGCGTATACCGGTCTGCAATATGCAATCATTAAAGGTTATGCACTGTGTTTTGAAACTATAGCGCACAGACGAAAAGGTCACCTTCGCCTTGTTTACCACTAGCATTTCGCGGAAGAAAACGGTCATTGTGTCGTCACAATGCTCGTGCAGGCAACGGCTGAGGTTATGTGCTGGTTAGCGTTGGTCTGACAAACAATACGAAAATCTCATCTCTTCAGTCAAACATGACGCTACTTCCTGTATGACGTCACACAGCTGTTTACGCCTTTTATCGATAGTAACAGCACGCGTGTTTCTCTACAAAGCTTTACCGTGTCATAAGCCTGTGTGTTCATCGAAATGTAAGATTGCTTGTGATGCTTCAACTGTAGAAATTGTTTCAATCCGAATGTAAACCGTGTCCATTGCTGTGTCCCATGCACGTGGTGTTTACACTTTACTTTATGAGCTGGTTTATGAATTTCGTTTACTAAACCAAAGGTCACCAACCATTTGACTTTTTTTTGTAACAGAACAAAATACTTTTGTACTCATTCAAACAGTTTTCCACGTTAAGTATATTTGGTTAAAGAAAGAGTTTTCTAATCGAAAGGTTGGCGACTTTGAACCAAACCCTTTCACCAGGCCGTATGAACCGTATTGGGTAGTTTGAAACAACTCGTCAAGATTCGATTTGGATACATTCACTAACGCCAGTGCAAACAAGAGCAGCTAGGAGGAACAACTAACTAACAATTTGCGAGCCCATTTCGGCGGTCTGTTGGCATAACCACTGTACTCAGCCGGTGCTTGTTCTTCAAAGGGTCGCTGCAGCACCATATGTATGCGCCAAGCCTCGGAGTAATCACCATTCTCAGCCATTCGTATCGCCGATTCGGCCATCCAGTTCCTCAAGATATAACGGGGGTTAACTGCGTAAAGCCTTGTGCTTCGTTGCTGATCGGTCAAGGACGGTTCGGCACCTAAGATGCGTTTATAGTAAGCCGAGCACCAACTGGAGAATAGAGAATGCTTGCTAAGGTCAGCTAAGGCCCATAGATGATTTGGAATTATCGCCGTAGCGATTTCGTTTAAACGCCACGCACCGAGCTGACGAAAGGTCATCGTAAAGTCAGCTTGGGTTTCGTTCATGAGATGCAAAAGTGACGCAACAAGCATGACGTCGCCGCGGTCGTCGCCAACAAGGCCCAGTTTTTGTCTGAATGCAGACACCAGTTTTGTTTGATATTCCTCGTTAAACGCTTTTAACTTAGTTTTTATAATAGATTTTTGTGTTGAGTTTAGCAACGGCGAAATAGCGTAAAAGAGCTTGCGAAGGTTAAACAGTGCAACGCTTGGCTGGCGGTGCAAAGCATAGCGGCCGCCATCGTCGGACAAGTTTGGGATAAACAAAGGGTCGTATGAGTCCAGAAAACCGAACGGACCATAATCGATCGTAATGGACATTAGGCTGAAGTTGTCGGTGTTACAAACACCGTGCGCAAACCCGAATTTCATCCACTTTACGACCATGTCGATCGTTTCACGCTGCACGAGCTCGAACAATTGCAAATATCGATCAGGGTGGTGAACGTCCACCGACGCCGCAAAGTGATTTCGCATGATGAAATCCAACACCGTGGAGAGAAGATTAATTTCGCCACTTTTCGAGAGAATCTCTAAGCTACCGAACCGAAACCAACTGGGAGCTAACCTTAGCACAATGGCTGTTTTCTCTTCGACAACGGTGCCGTTATAGAGTGGGTCGCGCTTTACAACGTCATCGGACACAACAAGGCTGACAGCTCGTGAAGTAGGGACACCTAAATGGTGCATAGCTTCACTGCTAAGAAACTCGCGAATCGATGACCGCAAGACAGCTCGACCATCGCCGTGGCGTGAATATGGCGTACGGCCTGATCCTTTAAGCTGCAATTCCCAACGTTCACCTTGCTGGCTGAAGTATTCGCCCAGCAGATGCGCCCTGCCATCACCAAGTTGCCCAGCCCATTCGCCGAATTGGTGCCCGCCATATCTAAAACATCATAGAAAAGAAATGGAAGGAATATATTAACAAATCATTGTAATGTGCCATCACCTTTTGTGTTTTAAACATGTTTACCTGTGTGCATGACTTTCGTTCAACAAGAGGCGGCCATTTGCAAAATCTAGAAACTTTTTGCTGGAGCGAGCATCAGTAAAGTCAATGTCAAGGCAGGATTCCAAGGCATTGCGGGACAGAAGTTTGAGCTGCACGCCCTTCTGTAATGGTGTTGGCCTCACATGAGAAAACACACAGTTGTGAACCTGACGCACAAAGTTTCCTTCGTAATCCTCTACCGGCAGTTGGTGCAATAAATGACTGTTGAAACTCCAACTTGAAAACGGTTTATTGTGTAGGTAACTTGATTTTTCACCACCAATGGGTTCCAAACATAAAAACAGAGAAATCAGTGCTTGTAGTTTAATTGTATACCGACTCATTTAACTTGTTAAAGTATTTGCATGTACAGTTTAAATCTAGAAATAAACATGCACAAATATTAAATGCACACATAAATATAGAGTATTTTTTACAAATGAAATGAAAAATTTGTGTCATACAATCAATATGTACAACACTAGAATTAACACATTCCAAGCTTGACAGGTACAATTTCGACAGGGCAATTATTTTGTCAACCTGCTGTCTCACAATCTCACCAGGCTGGTTGAAACCACAAAGGATACCCTACAGCAAAACTATTTTATATACCACCAAAATATATGTATGTACAACTAAAACACATACGTGTAATCGAAAAACAAAATTAAAATTGACATTCTGAACAGACAGGTTTTATACACTTAACTACACAGCAATTAGTATTATTGCATTTTTTGTTAGTCAAGATCATATCCCATAAAGTGAAACATAGAGGAATTGAAGAGATTTCCTTGCAGATTGATGTTATCCATTCCACCAAGTTGGCTTGGTAGAACTGATTCGAAGCTCATAAAACGGAAAGATGTGATCAAATTTTTAATATCTGGATTGCTCCTTTCAATGCAAACAATCACTCGTTTGACTGATAATGATTCCTCAGCATAATCCAACAACTCAATAAAGCTATCCTTGGACAGATCTAGTGGTACACGGACAAACAATTGATCTTGAAGCTGTACCTAAAAAAGTTGTGTTTTATGATAGGTTCCCTTTACAATATATTTAATGATACAAATTCTATACATACTGTATCATAAGATATAATGGTGTGTTCTGCTTTTTGGCGAAGGAAGGTTTTAAGCTGAATATCTTGACAGTTTTTTGTGACCGACATACACTCTTTGGACAACACATCACAAGCAAACTTCACAGACTCTGAGGCTCCATTTCTCACATACACCCTGTACAACAAAAACAACCCAGTATAAGTCAGTTGGTCTTAAAGGGTTGAGCGCATTAACTTACTTATTAGGGACGTCAGGAGCACTGCCGAGGCCCTGCGGCCAGTTTGAAGTTACAGTGGAAAACTGTTGAAAGAGGCATGGAGGAGGAAAGAATGGTGAAGTAGCCTTCTTTTTCCTCTTTTTCTTCATGTTGATTGACTGAATTGGACACAAAATTCTCTGTATGCATGACAATTTAACAACAGCTTTTGTATGTCTTATGCTCACTGAAAAACTTCAACAGAAAGAAATTTTAGTAGTGAAAAAAGGCAAGAATGTATTTTTCATGTAAAAAATCACAGGCATATGTTTTACAGTTGTATATATTCATTAAAACCTTGGTCATAAATGGCAAAGTAAGCAACTGGCAACACATTGTCTTCTCTTCAACATATTTTCAAACCATTAAAAACAGCACAACTAAAAAATAATTGCACCGAAATGTCCATTGCCCATCTGTGTACAAACCCTTGTCATACATTGGTAAAGTAAAATAAGACACTGTATACATACAACCAATACTTGGGAATAATTATACAAGAAACTTCTCTATTTTGCTGTTTAAATCAATTCAAGTTTGTGTTTAAATCAATGCAAGTTTAGCAGCCTTGATATAATCAAACACAAGACTTTACCAATGCTTTCAGACTTTTTGGGAAAAAGCACTGCACAACAACATAATTAGTTTCATTCAATGGCCTAAGCAGACACATAGAAATAGTCAAAATTTTGTACATTTAATTTTTGAATCCAGTTTCTAGTGATGGGAAGGGTACCCGGTATCGAACGATTTCAGTGGTATCGATACTCGTACTCTGTATCATATTTTGTCTCAGTTTTCAATACCAACGTGCGAGTACCGAAGGTCCATTTACACCATAAGAATACGGGCAACTATATGCCAATATTTGCTTCGGGCAGCACAATATTGGAAAAAAGTTCCGCCAGGTTACATATTTTTTTTCCGCTATCGTATGGAGATTACTTTTTTCTGCATGTGTGTGTGTACACGCCTGTACCCCGACCATGGCAGATAAATTAGCCAGTGCTATACAACTAAGTACAACACTGTACTTAAGTACTCGGTAACCGTACTCGGTATCGAAGGTATATACATGTGGTACTCGTACTCGGTATCAGTACTCGCTTCAAAACCTGGTATCGTCCCATCACTACCAGTTTCCCTTCTTGAAAATGTATAAAAAACAAGTAATGATGACTTCATGAAATACAACACTACCCATGCACATGCCTTAAAACACTTAATTCATTGTTTTTGAACAGTATAAATATTTGTAATGCACTGAACCCACACTGAATGTACAGAATTTAAATTTCAGGAGTCAGCATTACTACTGAAAGTTAGACCCTATACAAATCAGCAACCTGGTTTATGCTGTAGTATATGACAACCAAATGTGACTATCAGCTTCAAACCTTAGAAAGTTAAGCAAGCAGGAACAGTTTAAACAAGCGTTCGAGCATTAATAATCGCAAATTTAAGAATAAAACTAGACAATGAGTTTTAAATTGTGCTCCGGGAGCAATATGAAATGCTATGCATGCATTATAAGGTAAGGTTTTAATACCTATACATTTTCTACAGGTTATGTTATTTCCCACAAAAAAAGTTAAGTTTGTTACTAAAAAATCAAAAATGGTCTGAGGTTACACTTTCTGATAATTTAAGAAGCAAAATATACATCTTTTGCAATTTCATTAGTCTTATAATTTTATTTTACTTGACATTAGTGCTATTGTCACTATGCTTTCTTTCACCAAGCAAAAAAAACTCTAATCGATTACAGAAATATGCGTTCAATGTTGCCTTATATATTTCATAATTCAGACAATAATGAAACAAATAATTGTTATAATACGCTTAAGCCTGATATAATAACATATATTGCGAAACACAATCAGTATGAGCGAAACCAAATAAAGAAATGTATTAGATATATTGCATTGTAATAGCATGTAACCCAACGTATTAAAACAAGCACTGATAAGTAGGAGGTTAAACAAATACTACACAAAAGTTCAAACAAAGCCATTTTATGACCGATTTTCAAACATACCAAGTCGCAGCAACATGCTGCAAGACACCATTACATCGAGTTGCAGATACATCTCCTTCGGCAGAATTTTGCTTTCGCAATAAAATTGCTTCGCGAGTCGCGACCTTTTTTCTTTGTGACCAAACAAACAAGTGTACTGTATCTCAACTCAGCCGTAGAAATACAACACAGTAATTGGAAATCACAATGGAACTTCACGAACAAAGTTACCGACAAACAGTTACAATTTTTTTAGATTGTGCTGAAATTTTCGTCCGGCGGTATTGTATCTTTGGGGCAAATTCTAAAGTTTTTAAAATTTCATGTAGCTGCAGAAAAAAATGCAGTAGATTTTGTTGTATTTTTAAAATCAAAGAATTATTTTGCCCAGTCTAGTAAATGCAACATTCTCTTAATCCGCAAATATTTCATAGCGAAGTGTTTTTGGGCATTTTATGTTTTCTTTGTGTTGCTTCTAAACCACGTGACCAGTTTTAGCGATGATTTAGCAATTGTAAAAGTGGCGAGTGGTGACGAAGCTTTCTTTTTGATTTCTTGGGTACATAATTACATATCTATTATAATATTTAGCTGTCACTTGCTTTGATATAGAAATGAGGTTTTATACAATTTAAAACCAAATTGTTCTAAAAACTGGGGGCGATAACACTTTAAGGTTATTATAAAAAGTATATTTTTGTTTTTATTGTAAACTCGTTGTCGTACTTTTGTCAGATTTGTGTAATAAAAATATGGCTAACTATGGTATGTATGCCATAGTTGGCATTCTTGCCATCATGATAACTTGGAGGGACCTGTCAGGAAACACAGAAGTTGATGCGAAAATGGATAATGATGATTCTCCTGTTCCAAAGCTTAAAAGTCAATTCACTGTTCCTGTTGTAAAATTCCTCATTTGTCAATCCTGAGGTTACAAGCGGGCCTTTGAGGAATACGCTCACATCATTCAGCAGCGTTACTCAGGGGTCAAGATCGACGGGGGTAACTACCCACCTCCTCAGATCAACCAAGCCATTGCTTCATTTTTGTCTCTTGCGAAATTTATTTTAATTGGTTGTATTTTGACTGGAGTAAATCCATTCGAACGATTTGGATTGGACACCCCTCAGATCTATATTTGGTGTCGTGAAAATATGATATATGCCTGTTTTATGCTGTTTTTCCTTACCAATGCCATAGAAACTCAACTTACATCAACTGGTGCATTTGAAATATCATTGAACGATGTCACCATTTGGTCAAAGCTTCAATCTGGAAGAGTTCCAAGAGTAGATGAACTGATGCAGATCATTGACTCTCACATCAGTGGTGGAAATATCAATGCCAACGAGCAGTTCAAAGTGCAATAAACCTTTCCTCAACTTTTACATTCATTTAGTGGTGTTGCGTTTTTGGTATTACGTTTGTGGTACCTTGGTTACACATTTTCATTTCACCTTTAGGAGTTCAATTTTTCATGGTGTTTGGTTTGTTACACCAGGTTTCACTGTCTTGACAAAACAGACTGTATACACAAAGTTAGTTTTTGAAACAATTTATGCTTAAACTTATTTATGTTTTGTGTTAAAACTCTGCAGCTGGCCGTGTTGACGAAACCCATTTAAAAAGCATAAAAAGGCTAAGTGTACTTTTTAAAGATGTGATGTACAGTAATTGTAATGAAGTTTTTTTGCAATGCACAACTTTTTGTCTATTGATTTGTGCTGGAAGTATTTATTGTATGCTAAGTTAAGTGTTATACATTTTCATTCAATGGATCTGCAGAGCAAAACTACGATGAAGACATTCTTCAAAAGGCCATGCCAGAAAATGTCTGATATGTTCATTTCGGGTAGTAATGGACAAGTTTTTTTTCTGTATTTACTATTGTTTGCGTGCATAACATCTGTCTTGCAATGATCATTAGTAATTTATCATTGGTGTTTTGATGCATTTTGTGGTTGGATCAGAATAAATGACTAGTTTAATGAAGCATTAATGTGTGTTTTATCAATAGGGTCTCTGCCTACAATGTTGTTTGTTTTGTAACCTACACAAAAACTACAATGGCTGGCCTGGAACTAATTTCTGATCAAGGTTATCGAATTGACGGAAGGAAACCCACTGAGCTTCGACAAATTCGATGTCGTTTAGGAGTTTTTACACAAGCAGATGGTTCCTCTTATGTTGAACAAGGCAACACAAAGGTCCGTTTTTTTAAATTGGCAATTTGTTGGTTTTAATACTTTTGAGTGGTTAGAACTAAGGGGTTTGGTTTTTATTTAGTTTTATAATGAAGTATACTTTTTAGGTGCTAGCATCTATATATGGACCACATGAGCCTTCATCAAATATGAGAAGCAAGGTTTGAGGCTACATCCATATTGTTCTCCTAAACTTGTTTTAAGCTCAACTGTCAAAAATGATGTCATTCGACCACCTTTTCTAAATGTTTCAGTATAAAAGAAGCTTACCTCTTACAGATTTCACATGACAAGTGCATTATCAATTGTGAATACAGTCAAGCCTCCTTCAGTTCTGCTGAAAGAAAACACCGTCCTCGCGGGGATAGGAAAAGCCTCGATATGGCTGCACACATAAAACAAACATTTGAATCATGCATTCATACTACGTTGTATCCAAGGTTTGTGTAATTTGCAATAAAATAATTCAATAAAAATATATTTTATTGTGAAAATTTTCTCCCATTTGCAATTTCAAAGTTTAAACAGGTTTACCTTTGAATACTTGTGAAGTTCCTACACTTATAGTCTTGTCTGTATTCTTTACAAGTTATTTACCAAATTTCATGCCCAGTATTTTAATTGTAAACATTTTTCTGAATGTGGCAAATTTAAATCATGAAACTTCTAACCACTTCTAATTGGTAGTTGATTGGTCAGTGATGCCAATTAAAGTTGATTTTGCATTTCAGATCCCAAATTGACATATTTTTGCAAATCCTCCAATCAGATGGAAGCAATTACTGTGCTTGTGTTAATGCTGCTACCCTTGCAATTGTCGATGCTGGGATTGCAATGAAGGCAAGATATTCATCAGCTGCACCTTTTTAAAAAAAAATTATTGCAAAAAATATTTTTTGTGTGATGTTCTTTACATTTGTATTGTTGTAATCGTAAATTCTTTTTCTAGGATTATGTTTGTGCTTGTTCAGCGAGCTTAGCCAAAGGAACAACTCTAGTTGATATCAATCATGTTGAAGAATCCGCTGGGTGTGCTGAATTGTCAGCTGCTGTTATGCCTAAGTTAAACAAGATTGTTTATTCTGAACTTAATGGAAGGTAATACCATTGTATTAAGTAATAATTGCTGGATCTATACAATTATGTCCCACCAAAATGACACTTAATTTGGGAATTAAAATCGTTCTGTGAGTAATCAATGAAGCACACTTTTATTCCGACTATTTCTTTTCCCATATTTAATTAAGTTTTGTTATTGCCACTCTGAGTTTAATTTATTTCGCTAAGTGAAAGAAATGGTAGCAACAAGTTGCACTACAACAGTAAATAAATGAAACTAAAGTTTTAACTTCTGACTCTTAAACTACGATGCATTTTTTTAAGTGAAAAAAACTTTTTTACCATTAAGTGACATTGTCAAAAAAGGCTCCATTATAAAGGTACCATTTTTGTTGCAGGTTGCATGAAGATGAAATTGGAAAAGTTCTAGACTCTGTTGTACTGGGTTGCAATGATATGTTTGCAGTAATGGAAAGGACAGTTCGTGAACATGTTGAAGAAACTGTTTCAAACTTTACCCACTCATAAATTTTTGTTTTTGATACATCACTGCCGTGCCCTTTTTCAATAAAATTGCAAAAATATTCATGTATTTTTAAACTTTCTCACTAAAAAGTTTGTGTGAAGTCAAAGACTATGGTTTGGTATGATGAGAAAAATAGCATTTCAAACTGTAAACCATAGTGGTTGAGTTTTAGTTGATGTACCCAATTATTCTGTAGATCAATCTAAATTAGAGCAGTCACTTATAATAACTTATTGCCGAAAACGCATGACAATTCAAGCATGTAGCTTTTTAACGGACATGTGGGCCAGGATGTTGATAATTATCAACCGATTATAATCGGTCGTCAAATCACGTTGCATCGCTTTGTCGCTGCAAACTATTAAAATGCACATTTTCGGTGTCATAGTTCAAAGGTGCACAGCACTGGTCCCTATTGGCCCAAACATTTAATTTAAAGTAGCCTTTGCTTTAACTGCGTGTGTGTGTTACGTTAAGTAGGCAAAAGCGTTCAGCAGTGGTGATTTAGGGTTTTTGAAACTGTGTGGCGCGCGTAATGTATTTGTTTGTTGTTATGACACAATCAAAAATTGGTTGAGTAAATGCAGTGTTTAACATTTCATAAACTGGCCAAGGAAACACTATTTGCTTAAACGATCAATACCGGTAGAGGGTTTAACTTGTTACTAAAACGATGCGTTGGCACTTGGTACTAAACAAAAGCAACAACGAAAAACTAAACGAGATGAATCAAGCAATTTCTTGAATGGCGTGGTGCGGAACAAGATTTCTCAAAAAAACTTTTCAAGCTAGTGGACATTCAAATCATGCACTTCAAGTTTAATTTGAGCTAGAGTCACTTGGTAAAATTACCTCCGCGTACTTTAAAATGAAAAAGGAAGACTGCGTCGACCGGGAGTCGAACCCGGAACTAGTGCTTGGAAGGCACCAATGCTAACCGTTACACCATCGACGCGGACGATAGAGTGCGCCTGAAACTCAATTATAAACTATACTCTTAGTGACTCACAACCTGGTACAATGTTTTTGTTGTTTTCCATTTTTGCATTTACATTTGTTTGTTAATTCTAATAATTATAAGTGAAAAAAACATACTTTGATCGCGCAATTCACGTCATTTTCAACGGTTTTCCAATTTATGCTTCGTCATTTGTTTTTCGACGCAACGTGATCGAAACTTGCTTAAATAAATGCTTAATCATGGAACGGAAAGTTTTAACCTGAGAAATTGGAAAAGATCATTCACCGTAATAATAGACTATGGAAGTTTAAGTAACACGTTTTGTCTACTCTAGTCTTTGTAAATTCTGGCTAACTGCATAATACATAGGATGGGAGATCGAAAAAAATCACCAATTGAAGAAAGAAAACAACAATACAAGGATTATTTGGACAAAACTGACGTGACATCTCAAGTGCGAGAAGCGTTACTAAAGTTAATTGAAAACCAACCAAAAGATCCGATGTTGTTTTTGGCAAACTATTTTGACAACATTTCGACCAGTGATAAGTCCGACAAAATTACAACAGTGCATCAGATTTTGCAGTTAACACATCATTCGCAACAGTCTTTTCAAACAAACTTAATTGTTGCCTACGATGCAGCGAGCCTGGCGAAAAATCCAAATTCCAAAAAGGCGTCGATGAATAGACCTGGGCTGACTGGGAGTGTGTTTGAGGAGCTACTTGCTACAATTTTGTCAAACGTTCCAAAGAATTTACATGCAACACTGTTAGAACGTATTGGATGCAGAGCTAGTGAAATGGTGCCTTTTGATGTTTTTAGATATTGTATCACTGTGTGTTATGTATTTGTTGATTTCGTTAAGTTGTGTGGTAGCATTTTTAGTGTTTTGTGTGGTAAACAGTCTGGCAAGGTCACAGACAAAGACATTTGTGAGATTGTTATTTCTTCACTTAAAGATGCACTTGATAGTTTACAGGATGATAATTCGCCTTGTTCTATTTTAGAGGCAGCGTATGTTCTCAGGCCAGATAAATTGGCTTCAAGTTTGTTATCTAACAAAAGTTCAAAAACTGACAAATCAACAATGAATGAAGACGATTTTATGAAAGAAATGATTGATGTGTTTACAAGCAAAATAAAAGTGCTTAAATGATGTTCAATAGACCAAACTAACTCAACCATGGTTAAAATTGTGACATGCGTAGCTGATTTCTGATTTTTTTCCATATATTTTGTGTTTAGAATTGCCTGATTTTTTATCCAGTCTTAGTCTTACATATATTTTCTTTTTTTATATTTTTAGGCAAAATACACAATTTTTTAAACAATAATAATCATGCTTTCTAGTAATTCTAATTGTGATTCTTCATTTTCATGGAAACATGCAGTGTGTGCTGCTGCCTTTGCAGGTATGTATAACACTTTTCAGTTAATTATGAACATATATAAATGCCAAAAAAATCATTGCCTGGTTTGTATTTTCCCTAGGTGGTGCTGTGGCAGTTTATAAGTTCTCAAAAGACAGATTGAAGAATCGCTTGCAGCCTAAGACAAAAGGGGAAACTGATAATCCATACGAGTCTGTCGCCCTTCTTAATCAGTACTTGGCATTTAACTATGGTGGTCCATCAGTAAATTGTCTTTTTGATGGTCCAAAGGATGGATTTGACTTTCCAAAAGCAACTGCAGATATTTGTGTCAAATACTTCAATCGTGATGTAAGATATTGTTTATATTTCAATGTTTTGATTTCAATGCCATTTTCAAAATGACAACTCATTATTATTTTGTAGGCATCAATTCCAAGTCGTGCATTAGATATTGGCTGTGCAGTTGGAAGAGCCTCATTTGAACTTGCACGTGAGTTCCAAGAGGTAATCGGAATAGATTACAGCCATGGTTTTGTGAAAACCTGTGATGTGCTAAAGCAAGCTGGAAGTATGGAGTATGAAGCACCAGTAGAGGGGGACCTTACTGAAAAACACACAGCAGTGGTACCTAGTGACATTGTAAGTTAATTGTTTGCATTTTACTTTCTACATGCGGGGCAAGAAATTTTTATTCCTTCTGTGATCAGAAAATTTGGAATTACCAAAACAAACTGACATTCTGAATGTTAATCTTTGACAATTTAGGTATATATGTTTGTTTTATATATGGTGTCATTAAATAGTTTTTCTAAAAAGAAAACATATTGCCCTAAACAAATAATAATACTTTACTAATATATGTAACAATTTTTGCAAAACTGTTGTGAATAAAATGATTTTTCATCCTAGCTAAAAATCTTTTATTTTTAATCGTAATACTTTGTACATTATGTGTAGGATCGAACTCGCTGCCATTTTCAAACTGGTGATGCTTGCAATCTTCCTTTAAACTTGGGAAAGTTCGGTTGTGTCCTTGCAGCCAACCTTATCTGTAGATTGCCTTCTCCAACAGATTTTCTTTTACGTCTGGGAAATCTTGTTGAAACAGGAGGCATATGTGTTATAACAAGTCCATACACATTTATGGATACTTTTACCCCAAAGGTATGAAACTTCCATGTCCTTAACTGCCATTTTTTAACAAGCTTTTCGGTGTTCGGTAAAAAAAGTCTAAAATTTACATGTTTACCAACATTTGTGTAACACCAATTTAAAAAAGGGCCAATTTTAGTGTACGGTTAAGATGAAATATATTTATAATGGAATCAGCCCAGAAGTATGCATACAGACCAGCGATCCTGGCATACTCATTCATAAATCATAGTACCAGGCCCCAGAAGGTGTTATACCGAATCATTTCCGTATGGCAAGACACAGATTAGAAATATGTGGCCAGCAGTGGGATTCGAACCCACGACAGGTGTCTTCCCTGGACTAGTGTCTACCAAACTGAGCTACACAGGCCGAGTGGTAAACTCACCCAAAGTCTAATTACAGGCACCCTGTCTGGTATGTTGTACATTCATAGCAGGGGATCGACAGTTTCCACCATTCATTTTTTTGTTTCAATAAAGGTTATGTGTTTTATAGATATGTTGGTGATGTTGAACGTTTTTCTAAACTATGTTTTATGTTTTACAGAACAAGTGGCTTGGTGGTTATGTGGACAAAAATGGGCAAGAAGTTCGAGCCATTGACACCATGAAAAGAGTTCTCAGCCCACAATTTGATTTAGTTGATTGCATTGATTTGCCTTTTCTAATTCGGGAAACCGCAAGAAAGCATCAATGGACTGTGGCCCATGTTTCAATTTGGAAGCGCAAGTAAAATTATATGAAGTTAAAGCCTGAAGTACAACATTAAAATAATATTATATCTACAGTTGTGTTAATCATCACTTGAGTAATTTGTGTCAACATCTAGGTAACTGTGCTGTTTAACATGAGATATTACTTAGCTAATCAGATATTGTGTTGTCTTTGATATTACCCAGATGATGTTTTTGTTTGTGTCAAACCACTCCCTTTTGTGTTGGTAAATAGTTCAAAATTTGTCATGGCAAGGTTAAAGTTGCATATACTGATCTTTACTTTTTCGTTTCTTACATTTTTGATATAACTCATCAGCAAATTATCTTCATTTTTGTGTGGTGCAATGCAATTGCAGCTATATTTGGTGCTTTTGAATGTATGTTTGGCATTTTTCGACTATTTAAGATTTTGTTTTGAAATGTTGCAATATACAAAAACTGTTGCGAATAAAAGAAAAACAATGCATGGACAGGTCTCAGTGCAATCTTTGCAGTAATTGTAGAAACGGCAAAAAATATGAAGAAAAGCTAGGTACACAACGCACGGTATTAAATATTCTAAGTGTCACAAATGTTTTAGACCGCCCCATGACAACATCCAGTTGCAACGCATTACGGGCAATTTGTGTCCGTCTAGGACAGGGGTGTCCAACTCGAAAACACCGCCGTGCCAATTTTGGTTTTGAAATATGCTTGCGTGCCAACGTTTTGTACTTTTTCCAAACCATGCCTTAAACGTCTTAACGGTATGGGCTCAATCCGAAAATTTTGCCAATATGTAAAACCCTTTTAAGTAATTAGAAAAAAAATATGACGTCCAATGCGAGTAAACTTGTTTATGATACTCCAGAAACCTTTCATTCCGTTTATGCGACACAAGATACAAATAGTTTGCAACGGAGCTCAAAAAACGAGCAATTTAATTAGTGGGTTTGTGTAACTTTGATACTGATATCTTTACTGAATTTAAAATAAAGGCCAAGAAGAATCAATAGAAAAAAAATTAATTGCCTGACAAATCCTACTGTTTACCACCAGAATGTGCAAAAGCTTGCGTGCCATTTTCAAATGCTCTGCGTGCCACGTGTTGGACACCCCTGGTCTATATAGGCTCTAATGCTGCAGACGCTATTGTGTTGTTATTGTTCTAGTGCAGGGGTGGGAAACCTTGGTCACTGTGGGGCCAGATACACTTGCGATAAATAGATCGCGGGCCGCACCTTTATATAACACAAGGTGATTTTACTTCGTTGCATACCAAAAATGCCTTACTACAAGTAAAATTCGCATTTGATTCTAACAGCATATTGTCAGGTCGTCGCTACAATATAGTATTTTTTAATGGAGTACAGTAATTAAAAATAGGTCTTGGTTATTTTGTAATGCAAAATGGTTTCTTGCATGTTGTATACATCCACTAAAAAGAAATTAAATATATAAAAGTTAAATTATTGATGTTAAATAGGAATCTGTTCTGTGTTACTATACTAGATTCCAGAATGCAATTTTTTTTTTTTTTACTTGTTGTGGTTAATTATTAACATTTTATCGCTCAGCTGGTGTAGTACCAGACAAATTACTCGTCTTTTGTTATAAAACTAGCTAATTATTATGTCTATGACTTATGTTTTAAAAGAAGTAAAAAAGTTTTAAAAGACGTGTCCACTCAAGCGTTACATTGGATTGTGACGTCGGTCCGCTTTCACTGGGGCGCGGCGGCAAATTTTGAAAAAAAGTCTTAGCTGTGTTTCTCGGCAAACCTTTTTAGGGGTAGATTACACCAAAGTTACCGATGTTAAAGGTTTTGTGTTGTTTTATGTAAAATAAGTTAGCCATTCAGATTAGGCCAGCGGCCTAAAAAAGTGCGTACTGCAAGCAACGTATTGCAAGTCACGTTTTGAAGAGAAGCTTCCACAATTGATTATATAGACAGCTTTGAAGTTTTTTGAACATTGTGTGCAATGGAGTACGATGAACAAGCTGATGTTATGTTGGAAGCAAGCAAAGAGAATGTTCAGCCATTGAGAACTGGACGGAACATGAATTGCTTGAAAGCAGCTTTAAAGGTATTTTATAGTTTAAAGTCTTTGAATTTGAACCTAGCATATTTGCTGACTATATTTTATCATAGACATATTCAGATTTATCATTGTGCATTTTCTTTTTTTAAATTCCACTGTCTATTTTGCTGACATAGTTACACTTACTCAAAAGTATTGACTGAAAATACTGTTACAGCCAAGTGAAGAAGACCTGCAAGTTTTAAGGAAAGAACACCAAAGGTTTGAAGAAGATATATTGGCTGGCGAAAATTCTACAGACCCTATTGATGCCTGGGATAAGTATGTGTTGCATAAACTGTACAGTTTTTGTATGAATTTAAAGTTGTTTTTTGGCATGCAATGTGTTGATGTTGAAGGAGTATGTTAAGATCTCATTAATCATGTTTATAAACACAGATACTTAAAATGGACAAAACAGCACCTGACCACTGGAGAAAACACAAAAACCTACGAACAACTTTTGCAGAAATACATCAACAAATTTTTTCGTGTTGAAAGATACAAGTATGCTGTAATTTTTATGTAGTCAGTGGAAATTTTTAATACAGGATAGCAACTATAAATTGTATAAATAACCTATCTTATGCATATGAAGTGTTAAATGCCTTCTACAAGCAAATACACAAAACAACTTTGTTTGACAGAAATGACTCTAGATATGTCAGTGCATGGCTTAACATGGCCCAACTCCAAAATGAGACCAAAAGTTATTTTCGAGCTATGCTAAGTGAAGGGATTGGAACCACCTATGCACCATTGTACGTTATCTGGGCAGAAGAGAATGAAAAAAATGGAAAGTTTAAAAGTGCTGATCAAATTTACAACCTAGCAGAAAAGAATGGTGCTGAACCAAAGGAGTATCTTCAAAAAATGAGAAAGTTAGTAAATATGTTAATTGCTACCTATTAACCAGTAATTCTTAACATGTGAACCACAGCACACTAGCGCTAAGAGATTTCCAAGCATGTTGTAAAATATTTAATATTATAAAGGATAATTCTGGTATTTTTTTACTATGTGTCAAAATGGGAACATGCATAACAACTTATAAAACACTGTTTTTCCTTGTTTTTGTTTTTTTAAAAAGCAGTCTTACACATAAAGTTGCAAATTAACTTTTGTATAGTTAGCATACAAAGAATGTTACAAAACGAAAACAAAGAAAGCAAATTTTGTAACAAATTAATTTCTCAAAACTGTTCAAAAACAAAGCCTTGATAAGTTCCTTGTCAGTGTACTTGTTGTTGCTAGTGTGTGTGTGTATGGCACTGTAGTGATGGGACGGGTACTCGGTATCGATGATATCAAACGATTTCAGTGGTATCGATACTCGTACTCTGTATCAAAATATTTTGTCTCAGTTTTCAATACACACATGTGAATACTGAAGGTCGGTTTACACCATAAGAATACAGGCAACTTTTTGCCCATATTTGCTTCGTATAGCACAAAATGGGAAAAAAGTTCTGCCGAGTTACTTATATTTTTTCCCTATCGTATTGAGATTACATTTTTCTGCATGTGTGTGTGCACACCTGCACCCCGACCATGGCAGATAAATTAGCCAATGATATACAACTTAGTACAACACTGTACTTAAGTACTTGGTATCGAAGGTATATACATGTTGTACTCGCTTCAAAACCTGGTATCGTCCCATCACTATGGCATTGTAAAAGTAATTTGGACAACAGTAGGTGCATTGCATTTCATCTCAAAACTACATTTTTACCTTAGTTAACTTTAAGTTAAAAACCTCTGACTTGGTCCTTAACAGCTTTTTTTTCTCTTTTAGTGCTTTCCAAATGAGAGTAGCTCGTGCTTCATCTAAGCAACTGGAGCAGATGCAAAACCTTGATGAGCCAGAAACCATGACGCAACAAAGAGGGTTTGTTTTACTTTTGCTACTATTTTTACTCTTTAACTTTAAACTCATCCACAAAATGATTTAAATTGTAATAAAATACCTGCTACACTGTGGGCATTTTTGTGATAATATTTTGCAAATTAGAAATGACCAACGAAAGGCCCTTGGCACATTGTCTGGCCGAGGAACAAGAAAAGCAGTTGGGACCACAAGAACTGGACATGTAGTAGCAGGTAGTGTGTGAAACCTTGTCTGTAGAACATGTTTATACATGTAAACCACTGACAATGTGAACTGTTTCAGCCTATAAAAACTTATTAGTGCAGCTGGTGAAATTGGATGTATTTGCTTGCAGACATTGGTCATATAAGTCAATACTAGCAGGGCATATAGGATCCTTTCAGTTTAAACAGTGTGCACTCACTGCAGCTTACTTATAATGCAATTGCCCAATGCTTTCATGCCCATTCATACAAAATTGCTTTGTTGTAAATAGGACCAACATCAGTTAAGCAGACGACACAGTTGCAGCAGCCCAAAGCACAGAAGAACTCAAAACTGCTCATATACAATGATGCTAATGAGGAAACAGATCAAATCACTGGTGGTTCTGGTTGGGCTGAATTGCCGGACAAAAAGAGGGCTGCAAAAGAAAACCTGATCAATGACCCAAAAATGTGGAAAGGGGAAAAGGTACAGAAGATTGCCTAACTTTGTTATATTATAGATGCAAGTAAAGGAAGTTTGTGGGTATTATATATTACAGGTTAAGCAAAAACCTAGGTCAACAGCATTAACTGTAAAGGTTCCACCTCCTGTTGCTTCCACTTCATTTGCAATTTATCAAGAAGAAACACCAGAGAATAGTGCCACAGGTGGGATATTAAAACAACAAGCAACCCTTGAGATTTTGGACTTGGTCACTTAAATGTTTATACATTTTTTTGGAATTTTAGGTGAAAATCTTTGCCCACCATCTGCTCGTAAAGTTTGTCCTAACGTTGAAAAGATTCTAACTGACCGAAAAATTAATCCTTTTGAGGAATCAGATTTCCACAAAAGAATCAGAGAGAGTTATGGCGATAAAGATTCTAATGTGGTGAGTTGCTTTTCTTATTCTGTACAAGGCTTGTTGGTAGGAATTCAATGGGAAATTGTGTTGTAAGATGTACCTAATTTTCGCTGTTTGATTTTTTTGTCAGATCCGTATGTATCCTGTGGACAAAGTTTATTCTGTAATGGGGGAATTTTCGCCTGAAGAGATCATGGCAGCAAAGTGGAGAAAGCGGAAGAGAGAACGCGAGGAAAAAGAGAAAATTGAAAGTAGGTCTTTAAACTTGTTACGTGGTTGACATTATCAGGTCCGTATCAGTTTTTCTCATCCAGGAAGGTGCTTTTCGGGGGGCCACAAGTGTAGGCACTCATCATAATAGTATAAATCTACAGACTTGAGCACCTTTAGGTTGTCCAAATTACTTTCTTGGGCATTCTCATGTTTTATCTTTCAATTCCTTTGTAGGAGAATTGGAAGAGAAACGGAGACAGGAAGAGCAAACAAGGCGAGAAAAAGAGATGCTAGAGGAAAAGCTTTTAAGAAGAGAAGATCAATTAAAACAGCTTATTCAACTGGTTGAAGAAAAAGTAAATTCAAGAAATCTTTTACACTGACATCACATCACCAACTTTGGATTTCATGTTGAAAGTAGTCAACAATACAAAAACTATTCACCAAATTGCTTACAGTGGTCAATAAAAATATATACAGCCCAATTTTCCTTGTCACTAAATTCTTTTTTAACTGTCTACATTTATTTTAGTCCCCCCTCTCATTTGCTTATTTCTATTCTTGTGGCGCCAACGCCCTTATTTTTTCCATGGGGTGTTTCAATTGTCTGAATGTTTTTCTTTTTTTAGGATCTTATGGAAACAGATGAACCCATTGCAGACACGAATACTGAGATGACTGTTAAGTTGAACAGTGTCTATTCAAAAGTTTTGCAAAGAAAGAATCTACAGCTACAAAATAGGCCAATGCCACAACAAATCAAAGGAGAAATGGAACTAGCACACGAAGAAGTTGCTGAAGAGGTGGAATTTATGAATGGTATGTCACAGAATGCAAGTGTTAAGTTTTGTCTTAAATGCTAAGTAAATGAAAAGTATTTGTCTATTTTGTGCCTCATACTAAGATTATTATGCACCCCGTGTTTTGTACCAGTTTGATACACTTTTTATAGGAGTTCACATTTCAATGTGTTCAATACTTTCCAAGGGTGGGGAAATAATTTTTGCTGTTGCTAAAACTTGAAATAAGCATTACAATGCGGCAACTTTTGGTTTTGTATGCAGATGATGTAAAAGTGTTGCCACTACCCGAAGCAGAAGAGATTGCAATGCGAGATTACAGTCAAACATCACTAAGTAACTCTCTAAATCGTTCGAAACTCACCCAACCATCACCAACTATCTTCACCAAGGAGGCAATTGGTAAGTTATACTTATTCTTGTAAGGCTACAAAATTAAACAGAAAATATGTTTTGTAGTGACAAGCATTTGAATTAGTGATGGGCCGAGCCGAGCCCGAACCCGAGTACTAGGTACCGAGCATCGCTGTTTTTAATGCTCGGTGCTCGACCAAACAGTTTTGGCACATCCCTAATTTGAATATCATGATTATAAGTTTTGGCATTGTGCAAGTACTAGATACAGATGGTTCTTTAAATGTGGTAACTGATTTGAGCTTCATGTATAACCTTTAAAAACTCTTTATAGAGGCTTGTTGTCATACCTTATTTTCCGACTAAGCATCAAATACAGTAATGTTGTTCTGGAAACAAATCAAAATTATCTAATGTCGACTACAACAAACTTATGTCAAAACTTGTATCTTTATGTCATTTAACTACTGAATACTGTGTTAAAAAACTGTACTAATCCGACTTTCTGACATTTTTTGCAGGTGAAATTAATGGCATGTTTCAAATGCCGCTAACAAACACTGGAGCATCAGTTTTGACTGATTCTGTGTACGGTGGTGACAATGAAGTAAGTATGATGCCACTGGCAGAACCAGTTGACAAACCAGCCTTTGAAATCTTCTGTGACGATGAAACTGATGAGCAACAGATGCCATTGAAGTTCAACATATTCAAAGACGACGACAAATCAGAAGATTCTGAAAACATGTAAATACTTTTTGTTGAACTTTAAAGGAAGTGTTGTTTGAAGCTGATTTTAATTGTACAAACAATACCATTACTTGTTGTTGTTAAGAAAGCCTGTTGAAGTTATGTTTAAAAACATATCACAGTATCCCAGACCAAGGGCAAGTGTTTGATATTTTCCAAATTCTAAATTACCGTGTTTGGCAAGTGTGTAAGAATTTACATCTCGATAGGTTTATTAATTGCAACTTTCTGACTCTTATTCATTTCGAATTATGTTTAATCACAAGAAAATCACAAGAAAAACAACCACCTTCCTAAAATAATGAAACACAATACAGAAAGCAACTGTTTAAACTCCAACACTTTAGCAAATGGTCTTGATAGGGTGTTGTTTATGGAAAATAAACTAATATTGGTGGGATATATTTTTGCAGCCCAACTCCCGGTTATGTGTCTCCACCAAAGCGACATAATTTGTCAGGAATCTTGCAACCTGCTGTCGGATTTGAGCTAGCTGACCCTGATGAAGATAGCCAGGAAGAAGTAAGTTCGGTCTGTGTATTTTGAAACCAACTCGTACTGCAAACTAAACAAAGTTGCAATGTAAAAAGGAAATCGAATTGACTAGTTAACATTCTCAGGAATTTTATTAAGACTTGGTGGAGCAAAGGCTTTGTTTTTGGCAGGAGTCAGAGTCAGTTTACGCAAAATTAGGTAGAGTCTGCCTGTCTGAGTCTTTTTTCCTTTTTCACCTAAATCAAATTACTATCCTGTTCAAAACCTTTGTAGGCGTATGCCTCTTTTCTATCATAACGGCATGCCCCAGTTGCAAAAATAGAAACAAAACATTGTTTTCATGGGTCAAGCAAGAGACAGCTTTGATCGGATAATGAAACCAGCGGCAACCATAACCCAACATAATTTGTGAACAGGGTTTACTTTTTGTCATGATTTCCCACGTAATATCTCACAGTAAAGTCATTAGGAACTGCTACCATTGTCCTTGTGGTTACAGGAAGATGACAACATTGTAGGCGTCGAACCACTTCTCACCGTAGAACCTGCTCCAACTTTTCTTGATGATGTTACAATTGCTGCGGGCCAAAATCTACTGGGAGAAACTAATCTACCCCTAAATCAACTGCAAGGTACAGAAAAGTTTTAAACCACGATTGCAACCCATTACAAAATGACAAACAGCACAAGTGTTATTTACCATGCAATAAAATTGATATGCTCAGTTTGTACATATAACTTAGGTGCACAACTCAAAACTTTTTTTACACTATGCTTTATTTTATCATACAATTGTCATATGTTTCAAAACAATGAAAGAAAATAAGAAAAGCATTCGACTGAAGGGCAAGTTCATGAACTGTTTAGTCACAGTACCTGTTTTTACAGAGGCTATTTCAGACCAGTGGAGGCCAATATTTTGCCTGTGGGTCCCATGTGGTCACCCTTTAAGGATACCAATTTGTGAAAATGTTTAGTAATTGTTTCTCACATATATGGTATTTGCATGCAGACATTCCATGCACTTCATCCAACAATTTGACCAACTCATACCAAGCCAACAGGTCGGCAATGTCAACAACCAACAAGTTTGACGACTCAATACAAATTAACTTTGGAAACAGGAACAAAATTTCGGCAGAAAGCACTACATATTGGCAGGTACAGTGTTCTTCTCATTATTATTTTACAAAACAGAGCTGATGGTTTCTTAACTTATTTTACACGCACATTCCAGGGTTCTGCCATACACGATGTTACGAAACAAGATGTAATTGAAAAGACTGTAAATCAGCCGCAAGAGGTCACCAGTGAGGCAAACTGCACGGAAATTGGTAACCAGCAGCAGGGTGTAAAGAAATTAAGGTTGGTTTAATCTAAATGAACAAAAATGTTTTGCTCATGCTATAATACAGTGCGTGGCTAAGTGTGTTATGACGTCATTAGCATACGTAACGAGTGTAGTGGTTGGTATTCTTTGAAAGTATAATCAAAATACCAGAGTGCTGGTATATGGTTAAGCCATTTTGTTGCAGACGTTTTACCAATTGCTGTTGTTTCTTTAAGTGCCAGGTAATTTTCAAATGTATGCAACATTATGTATTTTCGACATAGCCTCCCGAAAATTTTGACTTTTTGTAAGATAGCTTTCCAGCGCATGACCAGTGTTTCTAAAAAGAAAAAAACGTCTTCTCTAAGCAATTTGGCTGAGATGAAGTTACTGATGTCTAGAACTCCAACGAAAAATATCGTCACTGACCAAATTACTAACCTATACAAGTCCAAGCGATTTTGAATCCTTCATTATTGTGTTTAGTCCCATTCTGGAGGCAAGTTACGAATACGAGAAGTCGGTCCAATCCAGATCCCGCTTGACGTCTTCCGAAACGGACGGACAGGCCAGCGTTGCCATAACAACCACCGGCAAGTCATTCATTCACCCGCCCACCATTAATCGCAAGCCATTAGGCGAGCTGTCAGCAATCACATATGACCCTATGAAAACTTCCACGGCACCGACCATGTACGAGATGGGTAAGTTGATTCTCGTTTAGCTGTGATATTGGCTACATTATCTTTTGACTGGTGACCGTTATAGTTTCAAAGGAAAGTTGCTGAGAAGTCGGTGTAAAATTTGAACACATACAAATGATAACTATATGTGGATAGAGATTGTAAACGGATCCAAAATTAGAGCCCGAGGCCCTTCCCAGACCTCGTTTTTATTAAGCCGAAAGTTTTATTGACAGGCCTATAATAAAAAGATACACAATGTACAACAAGAGGCAATGGCTTAAACAAGACGTTTAAATGCTGTTGGTCATTAGGTTTAGTCCAAACTAGGGATGTGCCAAAACCGCAAATGTTCTGTTTGGTCGAGCACCGAGCATCTCACTTTAATGCTCGGTGCATTATGACGTCACAAAATCCCCTTTCTACGTTTTAGCTCTACGAGGCCTCTTACGTCACCGGCGGTGTTTTATTAAGCTGTATGTCCATAAAGTACGTGTTTTTTCATCATCTAGTGCATTTGAAAAATCATTCGTTTTTGTTCATAGATGCCCTTTAGAACACTAGTTACCTATGTTAGCAGGGCATGAATATGCAAATTTAACGCTCGGGTCAGTTTGTGCAACTGTTCGGCCGAGCACCGAGCATTAAAAACAGCGATGCTCGGTACCGAGTACTCGGGTTCTGGCTCGGCTCGGCGCATCCCTAGTCCAAACAACAACTAGCTACAAAGATAGAAGTTTATATTGTGCCTTAGTTATCATATTCAATGCCTATCGTATTGATTGGACTATATTTTTTTCGACATCATATACTAAACGCATACATGACAAATCCTTACAATGCCTTTTTCATGACATTTGTCGGCGAAAAATTACTAAGCGAACGAAGAGATTAAAGAAAAAGCTGTACCATGATGTATACTATAAACATGCACAGTCGTCCCAAACAGTGATACTATTACACTATTACAGCTATTATAAAAACCACATCCTGCATTTTTCGATACAGAGCCCGAGTTTTCTTCGTTTATGCCTCATCAAGGGATTAGCAAACTTCAGTTACATAATGACAACGACGAAACAACAACGGCATATTCCCCTATGTTTTTCCCAGTGCTGAATAACACAAGTATTCACCCAATTGAACTCAACCCTGATGCCATCATGGAAGACGAGCTATGCGATCAGATGTCAACTAGTAAGTTAAAAAATTGTTAAAACGGCTGTTTCTCATTCTCAAATATGTTGAATACCTTGTTTGGGTACCTATATTAAAGTAAGTTTGTGCAATGGAATACACATATGTGTTTTATTTTATAACGTAATAAAGTAGCATCGTAATGTTAACACAAAATGTGCTGGCAAAAACTGTTTGCACATACGTTAAACATAAGCCTTCTTTGCATCGGTATGACTAGTGCTCTATGGAACACCGGTCGAAAATGGCTGGTTTAACACAATGGGTTTAAACAGCAAATAAGAATGTAATTGCGTGGGCCTGTTGCTCACAAAACAGTAGTTAAGTATGAGATTGGTGGTTCATTGCATCAATACAAAATTTCGTTGTTTCGCAAGAATATTTTTATGCGCAAAGTGTTCCGCTGCACAAAAAATGTGTAGAAAAACACTAGTGTAACTAAATTCATGCATTAATCCAAGGTCTACAAATCGCCCCGCCTCCCGACCACAGTGTGTTCGACGTGACAACGTTTTTGTCTGAAACCAACAATCTGACGGTGAGCGGCCGTCTCACTATAGTAGAGGATCCCTGGGATGAAGAACTCCTCAACCGCTTACTACCTCCACAGTTTGCTAAGAACCTGCATGTCATACACGGCAAAACCCCAGTGGCGAGAAAGGGCAGTACGCTAAACCTCGGTGAGTCAAAAGCATTTTTTATCTTTTTCGCTTGTGTTTAAATAAGCGTTGTAAGTCGGCTCGGTCTTAAGTGTAAATAAAACAGGTTTGGTTAGGGTTTGGCTTCACACAATTTGTGTCTTAATTTTACGTTGGAAAGTCTAAAAAGATACTATCGGGCTTTTTTATTTGGTATAAATATCAGTTATGGCCCGATACGTTTGATACAGTTTTTTTCAATACAGGATACAGTTTAAGTTAACGGTGTGTTTTAAACCTGTTTTAATAGTGCAAAGCTGTTTAATGTCAAGCAGAACTTGAAACGCTTTAAACTGATACACAGTTTTTCTCTGTAGTTTAAGTGAACGCCGCACTTCAAAGCCTTAAGCTGTCAAGTTGTAATGCTATAGAAACGTTTAAGGCGGTTTGCTTAACATTCACTTGTCATTACAGGAGATACGACTTACCATTTAGCAGACATGCTTGGACGTGGTGGGTTTGCTAAAGTCTACAAGGCAACGGTTGAAGGCAAAAGCAACACAATTGCCGCTGTCAAGGTACGGAAACCACATGTTACTGATATTTCCCCTCAATGAGTAAATGTACAGTGAGCCAATCTTGATTTTAAGTGGTTAGCTAGGGCACGTGATCCGCAACAACGTTTTGATTGGTCAGAGCATTTGAGTTGCGGCTGAAACTAGACACAACTAAAGCTAAAATAGTCGATCAGAACGTTCCTAAGGCCAAGATGTTGGACATGTTTTTAATAGTTTCTCTTATATTTTCTTGACCTGGGATAAGCAGTTTCAAAGACGGCGAATTATTACGTCATATAGCCCTTTGTTATGTTTTATTACGTCGCAGATTCAGTCTCCACCCCATATATGGGAGAGCTACATCGTATCAGAGGCAAAAAGAAGATGCAATTCCGACAGTTTTCGATCTTCTCTCCTGCAAATCCACGCAACAAGTGTCTTCCCCGAAGCTTCGTTTATCGTCAGCGAGTTTTTGTCGGGAGGAACTCTTCTGGTAAGCTTATTGATGAAATTAGGCCGTGTTTGTACTTGTTTAGAGCTACTTGTGCACTGTTAACTTCATAGCACGAAAAACAGAAATTGTACTATTACAATACTTGCGATATAAAGTATGGGTCAACAACTGCACTGCGGACCGTTTTAAAACTGAAATTTTATCGCGGAACGACCTCTAAAAAAACAACAAATGTTCAGAAATCAGAATTTAATTCATAACTTTCATTCAACGACAACGTTGAACGTCCCCTCACGTCTAGTCTGGTGCAATTTGCCCATATAATTTCTAAGCATTATACTTACACTTTAGTGAATATTTCTTGTGGACAAACTGTTACCAATCGTTACCTGCAAATGTAATGTGTTGTATAGTTTGATTTCAACATTTTGATCAGAGACATTGGTGCTATATCTAGTTGTTAAAACACATACAAAATATATCACTTTGTGGCTGTTAACATTGATTTTTGAATGCAGGAGTTCGTGAGGGATTGCGCTGTTCATTCACGTGTCATTGACGACATTGACATCACCTTCAAGGTCATGAAGATCGTGAATTCGCTTCACGAAGCTGGGATTATTCACGGTGATATCAAACCCGATAACTTTATGGTGGTCTCAGAAAGAGAGTAAGTGGCGAAATGAGTTTGTTTTTTGTATGTAAACCTGCTCATAAGTCACGTGATAAAAATACTTTAGTTTAAATCGTTTCTGTAATTGTGTTAATTTTCCGTTTTCTGTGGCTGATACCATATTCAGTGATGAGTTTTTTGCATAATTTTTCCTAAAACTACCGTCGCGTACTCGGTGGTATAGCATTTTGAAAAGTTTGGTCGTCTTTTTTGCGACTGTTTTGGATCGTGATTTTTTTTTTTGAGGACTTAGCCATTTTTGTTAAAAACGCAATAAATTATCCAATGGCAACATAAAGGCTATGTTTTAAACGAAGTCGGATAATTTGTTACCGACCCCACAGCCTTGTTTCAACAGCATATACAACCACATGTATATCCACACGTTTCAACACAACAACCTGAATAACACGGTCTTATGTTTTCATTTCTAGTCCTTGCAAAGGAAGGCTCGGTCCTCTCGCTCCTGTGCTGAAACTGATAGATTTCGGAAGAGCTATCGACATGAAAGCTTTTCCTGCAGGGACCGCATTCAAGAAGAATTGCGGCACTAGTGGATTCGTCTGTTCCCAAATGATGGACAAACTGCCGTGGAATTATCACGTAAGTATAAATGAGTTCCTATTTTTATCTTCGAGTCAATGTGGAAACTGCATGTTATCTGTACTTAATGCTTAAAGTTGTGAGTTGAGTTTTCATGACAAGTTTTACAGAATTGAAACTATTACATCGCTTGTTTTCAGTTAAATCGTACAAAAAGCGCTGACTACACATACGAATATAGTTGCTTTCCAATTATTTTGCAAATCATCTGGTACAAACCACTATAACACACAGTAACGTTGGCACGATATAAGCCAATATCATTTAGACATCACAAGTAAAGAGGCGCGGTGTTTAGAAGATTGCCGACCCATGGGTTACACCAATTAAGATGCTTTTCGGCCATCGTGTTCGTTAACGATACAACCTGAAATGTTAACATCCAGTTGCAGTAAATTGCTTCAAGCCAAATAACCACCAAACTTGTACACAGTTTTCATTTGTTTGGAAACATTAACCAAGCCTTGCATTAACCCTTGTACTCTTGTCCATAGACTGATTTCCATGGCCTGGCTGGTACTATTCATGTCGTTCTTTACAACTGCTATATGACGATCATTAAACAAAATAGCGGAGAGTGGAGCATTACGAAGAGTTTTCCCAGGTATGTGTTATTAACGCTGAATTCTGGTAGAGGGTGCGAAAAGTTTGACCAAGATGGGGGTGTGAATTATTATGTAAAGTTGATAGTATTGAGCAATCCAGTATTGGCAATCAATACATTTTTTGTATTAGGCAATTTTTTGTACACATTTAAAACAACAGACAACCTTGAACTGATTTGTTTTGACCTAGAACCCTTTGCTGTACGTATATCGATTCTAAAAGTGGTAAAAACGAATTTGGATGTGTCCAGCTTGCATACTTTTTTGGGGCACATTCATGACACAACATAAGCCACGGACTAAAAGGAACTGCTAAATCTAATCTCAGTCTTTGTAATAAAACCATAGCTACATTGGTTTATTTTTGGCACGAAACGCCGTTTGAGCCTAGTTTGCTAATAAACGGTGTATGATATGCCTGTTTTCTCAAAAAAGCGGATTGTACTTGTTGAATACTCTTGCCATTTGCGGGTGTATTTATGGTTCTATGTTTTGCAGGGGAAACCGTCACCTGTGGTCAAGTTTTTTCAAATCGCTGCTCAACGTTTCAACCCCAACAGACGAAAATCCATTTGTTGAGTCACCTCTACCCAATCTACTTCAACTGTTTGGTGAAGCGGCCACTTAAAAGCACTTTGTGCCAAAGGTTTTCTATCAGTAGAAAGACGCTTGAATATTACACCGCTGCCAAATTTTTACGGTTCTTCGTCATGTAAGGTTTATATACTTTTCTGCTTGTACAAACCCTATTGGCGCTGTTCTTTACTTTGTGAATACCTTGTCTGTATCATTTTATCCATGTATTTCTTACAGCTGTTTACTTGCGTAATTTACGTGAAGTACAAGTGTTGCAGGTTATTTGACCTTGTTTTTAACTATTGGTGACTGTTGGAAAATGTACACTACTTGCAAAAGTAGTTTGTGCCTAAAACTAGAAAATATTAGCATTTTCCACAACTCGTACCAGTGTAGAACAGTTTGAAACTGTTTCTGACGACTACAAAGAAACCCATATTGAATACAGATTTTTGCACTAAATTATGAAATGATAAGGCAGTTTTTTCGATAGTCGTATGTTCTTGTCAAACGAAGTACGAATATAATCAAGGGAGCAACATATAGCAAACAAAGGACCAGGCTCCACTGAGATAACTACACTCTTTATTTAGTGGTTTCCTAGAAGCGTTTAATTAAAAACAGGCCTGGTTTATCACCAATTAGTAGTGGTTAACTTCAAAACCATTAAATCACAACGCAAGTACAAAATCAGCGTTGAAACCACACCTAATTTACACAAGTTGTTAATAATTAATCTGCGGTGGGCCCGTGGTTCATTTAGTTCAAACGACATGGTTCATTATATTAACTGTTCAAACATGCACTGTGAAAGGACGTTGGTCTTTACTTTCGTTGTAGATATGTATCCGTATTACATACACAACTGCTACCTGGACGAAAATTCCTTTGTGTATACGACAAAAAATTTCGACATGCATTTGTCAGTAGATAAATTTTTAATGACTGGATTTTAAATCACCTTCTTCTTGTGACGTTAATGTGACGATAGCTGCCGGAAAATGTTTTCCCATTTACCTGTTGTATATCATCAAGTTACAGTTGTTAATATTTATGGGTAATTTGATCGCCTTACGTTCATTTGAATTCAGAACAAAACTAGTCGAAGTACTGGTGCAGGAACACAGAGCGATACCACATCCATATTAATGTAACGTAGGCGGTGATAATCCTTCCTCTGGGGTATCAAATATTCTGTTAAATCAGGAATCGTATCGGTGTTCTAATGTTTTTCATTCGACACAAAATGACCTGTTCTAGCAAATCAAAAATTAATCGCACGCGCTAAAGTCGCCTGAAGCCTTCGTCTTGGGATTAACGCAAATCCGGATATTTACTTCAAAGACGGATTTTTCACCTCGACAAGCGCTAATCAGTTTTCGGCAGCAACGTTGCAAAGTGTAGATATCTCTTGGATCAGTTCACACTTCGAAAAAGCAAAACCCATACTAAATTGGCGCTGGAAAAATATACACTTAGAAAGGTTTACCACAAAACAATGTTTGTTAAACGTGTTGCAACGCGTCGTGTTTAACACCACACCACAAAGACTATTATGGTATCAATTATTTAGTTCGTGTGATTAGGCCTAATTTTGCACAGTGTTTTGGTTAATTGAAAGCACAGATTTAAAGAGATTTAGTTTCGTTAAAGTGAAAAACTACTAGTGTTATTACACCAACGTACACTTATTCGCCATGATTTGATATTAGAAAACCTAAGGGTTCCTTTTCAACACAAGAATCGTGACACAATTAAAATGTCTTTTCGTAGTTTCTTTTTCGCTTGGCTTTGCTCATAAAGAAGTTGAACAACATGTTTTTGTGGCTTTGAGCATAATGTGTACTTTTACACAAAATGAATTAACACAAGCCGTCAGGTTGGCCGAGTGGTTAGCGCAACCGCCTTGTGATCACAAGGTCATCGGTTCTAATCCTATCTCGGTCGCTTGTGTTTCCTTGAGCAAGAAACTTAAACGGCATTGCTCCAAACCAGTGGTTCCCGATGGGTTGAACTAAATTGAAGTCACCGACTGCCTAAAAACCGAAAAAATCAAATACAAAATGATCAACGGACGTGCAATAAAAACAGGCATCTCGAAGGCGGACTCATTGTGAGCATAACGCATTCAGGCGTGGCCCGCCCACCGATGATAAAAATGAAACAAACAACAACTTACCGGCACAGCTCTTTTGCCGGCACAAGGCCTAATTTGGCATTTAACACCCTTAGCAAACATGAAATCGTCCATTACAGAACCTTATAAGTTCTCGATAAACTTTACGACATTTGACGCAACTATGCCAACATAAATGATCAAATAAATATCTGGACACAGCGCGGGCAGTGTAAACCAAAGTCTATATGTAAACGACAGGCAGCGACGTCAAATTAAACAGCTTCAAGTCGAGGCGGCATCGGACTTGAGTTGAATAAAACGGGTTCGATTTGGGCTTGACTTACTCTCAACCTCAGGACTTTGTTTTAAAAATGTGTGGAGCCGAGTTTAGGGCGGTTCTGTGGGAAACTAAGCAAAACAAAGCTTGGATTATTTGTTACTAACTTTGTCAATATTATGTGGCTGGCGTTCGTAACATTGTGAAAGCGATATAAATCAAATCATGTTTATCTCCCAAAAATATTAAACATTTCCCACATTACCAAAATTTACTGCCGTTTGGAAACCTGGAGTTAAGGATACTAAGCGATTTCGGGTAACCCGCTTATCCACCTGTATACAGTATACTTAAAGTAGCCCTTCAAACTTTTAATATCGGCGCTCATGCTCCTCCAGTCGTGGCGGATTCAAGTTCTAACGCAGTTAAGTTTTCACCACGTCTTCAAGATTACGCCACCCGTCGTAGCTAATTTGACTCTTGCGAACCTGCGGTTTCAACCACAAAAGACTAAATTATTGTTATCGTTGTAAAACGCTGTTTCCGTTATTGTTCCATTATTTTCAGAGGGAATAGCGACATAGGTTTCACAAATTTGTATTTTCACAATTTTGTGCTGTATTTTGTGCTGTTTACCGCAACATACAAACCAGCCGTTATTGGTTATGTGTATCAATACAACAAACAAACTACAAATATACCAATTAACAATCCATTGTTCAGAGGTATTTGCGGTCATCAAGAATCACGGCTTTTTGTGCAAACGTCATAGTTGGTTGCCATAGACTACGTAAACATAGCGGGCATCATGTGCTCGTCTGGTGACTTTGTTTGTGAACACATTCGCCTTGACGTCAGAGTTGACGTCGCACGTACAGCTCAGCTAAAGAACACTTTGTGTTGACGACAGGGTGAGGTTTGTACCAGATTTCAAAAGAATATGGAAACCCCGCCACACCTTATTTGGAAGGTGATGAATGGTGTAAAATCGTTTTTGTCATTGTGCACAAGCAACTTCATTCACTGGTATAACTGAGCGTCCATTTTCTCACATTTTTTGTCAATTGTTCAGCCACAGGTTGTCTAGTACAAAGAAACTTTGTCATCATCAAAGTCTCACCATTTGTTGTGCATGTGATATTGCATCATCGATAATAATTGGTACAAGTCGTTAGGGCAAAATCCCTCATCTATCAAACCATACAATACTGACTATACAAACAAAGTGTCCAGCATGTGCCAACCTTTTGATGGTTATGTTATTGAAAACAAATATGCCTTGACGTCAAAGGTACTGGCGTAAAGTTTAAACACAATTTTTTGATAAAAGTTTGGTAGTTGATGGCATTATCACATTTGTTAGCCCTTATCTGTAAACGTAAAGCTCTTCATCCGGCGACACATCGATGCGTCTAGGTGGATTTGCGTAAGTTTTGTAATCACAAGATTAGAGAGGGTCGACATGGCAATAATTCGGACGTGTGTAACGCAATGTGTATATCTCAGTTTCAGGTTTCGCTTTTCAAAGCATCCTATTGTGATTTTCAACTTTCAGAAACCGACTAACATAACGTATACGAAAAACGATTTTAAAACTGGGCTGATTGCTTTACATACAGCCAACAAAGGGATATTATTAAACCAATCTGCCCAGGTCAACAAAACTCATCCGTCAAAATGCACACACCGGCACCCAACAACCGGGAAATTTAGCCCAAAATACCCGCTGCACTTGCTTTGATGGCTGAACCCAATCTAGCACAAGTTCAAACTGGTACAGCATCTTACCAACAACCTGTGGTACCCCCGCCAAGTGTTACAGCTTCTACACGCGCCATCAAACGCTTTCGTGGCGACTTAAAGGTTTCAAACTATACTGATAATACCACCAGCACACCACAAAGTCATCATTACCTTGTGTTGGCCCGATCAACTGCCACAAGCAAAGTGACCGATTGCGAACGTTTCGAAGGAATCGCCTCAATTGGCCGTCACACAGAATTATTGCAAGTCTCCGTCAGTTTGCCGAGGCAGGACTTTATTATCCAGGAATGGACCTGTTGCGAAAACAAAGGTGATGTTAGTTTACACAATGTATGCCATGAAGCAAACAAAAACAAAGGTAATATTATTTATTTATGCAGGATATCCGGATACATGGGCGCCGCCACGTAGGGGCAAGAGGGGGCACTTGCCCCCCCTTGGAATTTCAGTGTACCTCAATGTAACATATTTAGCAGCAAACCTAATTAAATTGGCAGCGCGGGGATTTGTGACATCGTTCAATGCTTTAACTTTTAGGCAACTCAATTGTGAAGTACACGATTTATGACCTCATATGTAACAAATTCTTGATGCAGTAAAGTATCAGCCAAAATTTGCCCCCTCTTGCAAAATTTTCTGCCGGCGCCCATGTCCGGAGAGAGTCAAGTACTGGTATTGTAACGGAGGACTGCAAAACTGGCAACAAAATGACGACCCATGGTTCGAACACTCAAAGTGGTTTCCGTCGTAAGTTATTTTTTCTACCTTCTTGACAACATTTTTCAATGTCTTTTGTAAAATCCTATTAATTGCGAGTATTTGTTACAAAATAAAGGAGTCGTTTTGTATACGAAATTGTACACAAATTTCCAAAATTAAACCGCGTAGTTTCTCGCTGTGGTTCCTTTCTACTTTCACATACAACGCAAGCTTGACGCTGTCGTTCAAGAGCGCTGTCTAGTTAAGTTGAGTGTATTTCCCGCATTGTTGAGTATATTTCCCGCTTTCCATATGATAAAAAACAAAGTAAGATGCCACATTAAAAGCGTTGCCAAAAACATAAGGGTACAAAGCGAAGGTTCCTCTCGGTAAAACCGCCGTTTATTGATGAAAGTGAGCTAACATTCATTCCGATTTCCAGTAAACAATGTAAAGCAGAAAGATAATGGACAGAGAAAAGTGCGTCATATCGTTACACTATAGCCTGGTATGACATTGTGGCTCGTAGAGGTCATCAAAGTCATGCACTGTGCAAACGTCATAGTTGGTTGTCATTGACTACGCAAACGTAACGGACATCATATGCCCGTTTTTTGTTGGTTTTGATGTCAGAGTTGGTGGCGTAAAGTTTTAACACCAACGGACCAAGAAAGAGGCTACATTACAAGTAAGGCTTACCGAAAGACCACTGTATGTTGACGACAGAGTGATGTTTGTATCAGATTTCGAAATCATATGGAAACCCCGTGACACCTAATTGGAAGTTGCTGAATCGCGTAACGCTAGTCGTTCTTGTCATTATGCAACTGTAGCTTCGTCCATTGGTAGATGAAGGGGAATGTTTTCCTCAACTTTGGTCATTGGTTTAACCACGTGTTAGACACACTCACAGACACATTAACGAAAATCTAGAAAAACGCATTTTTTTGCAAACGGTGAAAGAATTGTGAGCTCGGACATATTCACACCATTTTTCTGCTTCAGTTATTTTTAAGCTGCTCGCTAGCCATAGAGAAGGTTCCATACAGTTCCATACCTTATTTACTGTTTGTTAAACAAATACGCCCTCCTCATTACCTTGTAAAGCAGAAAGATAATCGACAGAGCAAAGTGCACCATATCGTTACACTATAACCTGGTAGGACATTGTGGCTCGTAGAGGTCATCAAGAATCACGTCATTCATTGTGCAAACGTCATACAGGCCCAGTAGCCATTGGCTATAGAAAACATAGCAGACATCATACGATCGTCTTTTGTTGGTTTGGTGTTGAAACACAGACGCCTTGACGTCAGAGGTGATGGCGTATAGCTTTCACACAAATGTTTGTGATGAACAGGCAAACAAAAACATGTTTATTATTCGAGAAAGAAGGCTACGTTACACGTATGGCTCGGTCAAAAGCCACTTTATGTTGACGTCAGGGGGACAGTTGTATCAGATTTCAAAGTATTCAGAAAACCCACAACACCTTCATTGGAAGGTATTGAACATTGTGTCCAAATCTTTTAACCACTTTGGGACTCGTAAAGTTGGATACAAACCAAGATTACGGACCTGATAAAAAATGTTTGACATTTAATAATAACAAGAAACTAACGGCGTTATCACTGTTGTTTGCCCTTATCTGTTAACGTGAGCTCTTCATCCGGCGTTACACTGAAACGTCGAGTTTGATTTGCGTAAGTTTTGTAATCATGAGATAAGAGAGGGTCGGTATGGCAATGAATCGGACGTATGTGAAGCAATGTGTATGTCTCGGTTTGAGGTTCCGCTTTCGAAAGCATCCTAACCCGATTTCACCTTTCAAAAAAATGACAAATATGTTGTAGAATACAGTGTTAGTTTTGACACAATGCCACCTATAGTTCTTGACAAACAAAAACAACTTGGATATTTTTCATAAAACCGTTCTTCGCCGTTTTGCGACAGCCATTGACACGTAGTTTACCCAAACAATGATCTCTTTGTATGGTCCATTTGTACATATGTTTATCAATATTTTTTGTCATTTCTTGTCTGGAAAGCAAACTGTGCACTATGACAAAGACCGAGATTCCAAGTGACTAAAACAAACCAATAGCAGCAGGTTGATGTATAACGCGATCACTCTATGATCATGTCGCGTTATCCAAAAAACGTAATGCAAACCTAGCGAAAAATCTTTTTGTGCATCGACATTGAAAAGAAAACAAAACATTTAAAAAAGGGGTGTGTCTTGGTGCTAAGGGGCGCGACCATATTCGGACGCTGATTGGTTGGCCACCGTAAAAAGGAAAATAAAACATTTGAAAACACGAACCGCGGCAGTTGAAGTCAAAGTCCAATGAAACGCCGTTACAGTCACGGTATTATTCAACCAATCAGCGTTAGAATACCACCCCCTCTGCACGCAACCAATGACCCATAATATAATTTTCTGCCTGAAAAGTTACAACACCCCTTGCGCCCAGCCAATCAGATCAAGACACGTGCCAAGCTTACAAAAAAAACGGCTACCCCAGCTCTAAGTGTAACCCCCTCACGCCGGGTATTATTTTGGCAAATGGTGCAACAATTTTGTGTTAAGCCTAAATATTTCCAGCCCAATCAAATATGTGGCTCACTCCAAACTAACGTAGGCCTATTACCGACAAAAATGACAAAAAAATTTACAAAATGGCAGCCCACGCGAAACGAACAAAGTTACCCTTAACATTAAAACCTACGCTAGATAAAAGTAAGGCTCCTGCAAACGTACATAGCGTGTTTGTGAGTGTGTTGCAAAGACATGGTAGTAATTCAGTCACGCGTAAACACAGTGTCAGAAGAGCTTTAAGCACCGATATTATCCCACCCGCTTTCAAGCTTATCCTACCCGTTCCGCTTTCGAAAGCAAAACCAATTCCTTTTTTGATTTCTGCGGAAACGATCTGTCCTGATCAATTGATAGTCGTGCAATTAATCCCTTTAAAGACAAGTGCCGTTAACAACGCATGCGTAAAAGCGAACCACAATACTTCAGGTATAAGAGCGTAAGTTACGGTCTTTGGCTCAATTCACCACAAACAAACGAAGTAACACCTACAAAGTTTTATGTCCCAACAACTTGCAATAAACTGAATGTTTGACAATTTTTGCCACATTCAATCACAATTGATATAAACACGTTTCAGTAAAAGGTAAACATTGTGGCAGAGAACTATTTCATCCAAATTCTTATAAGGTGCAATTATTTCGTGTGGTTCGTTGGTATTTTTACCAATGTGTTTGTTCCTTTTATTATTTGGGTAACACCATTTGGACATTCCAGACACGCTGAGCATTCAGAAGTCCTAAACCACACATTCTCTGGTCTGAACTAAACATCGCAACAGCTTCACGTCACGGTACAACGGATGCGGAATCACTTTTGTCGACCAATTTTGCTTCAGCTCACGCGAGTTCGCAAATTTGTTCTCTTTCTACTTTCGGGGCAAAGTAGGCGCGTGGTCCTCTCGACGAATCACAGGTAGCGAAGGGAATCGAAAAAGTTTCTTTGCGACTATATTATTCTTTTGTAGATTGGACACCTACCAACGACAGTTGGTGTTTGTTTGTGCAATAGTTTCTGGTATAGATTTTTTAAACGCTGCCAGAGGTTTATAAGGACCCTGGTTTAAAGTCACTGACCCAAAAGAACTTTGGAACGTATCGTTACATATCACATATTTCGCAAAGCTGACCTCGAAACCAACATTAACATGCACATAAAGTCAAATCTGGCAATATACTTATTTTACTGGTTAGAGAGCCCAAAATTGTTGACCGAGCAGTCTAGTTAAATGCCTTGTTGTCATGCATACAAAAGCATAGAGACCTGTACACCTCAGTGTTTAAAATCGCAACGATCGGCCTGTTTGCTTTCAAGCGTGCAAGAAAAAGGCGACACATGTACTTTCATCATTGTTGTAACAGAACGTCTGCACTCTGGAGTTTATTTGCTATAATAGTCAGCACTCAGCGTATACTTATTCCTGTGTTGTGCTTTCGTGTCAAATAATCGTGAATTTGAGCCGCTCATTGTTAAACCACCAGTTTTTTTGAATTTAGGCTGCATTTAAACCAGGGGTCTCAAACTCAAACTTCCTTGAGGGCCAAAAAAAAATTGTTAAGTTAGTCGAGGGCCGCACTATTGGAACTTTTCTTCGAGTAATAGCAACAAAAATATTATGTGCTTGAAAACATTTTTATGTGATAAACAAGAAACGTATAAACAGTGTAGCAAAGTGAAAGAACCAACTGTACTTTACTAACTATACGTGAAAACAATGGCATACAATGACGAAACAATCGAAAAATATGAATCAACAATGGGAATTGCTAATTCTTAACTGGACGAACCATTTCGATCATACTCCTAAACGTTTCATTAATTTTTAGCTATCACTAATTTCGAATGACTGTTTCTTGTAATCGGTGGTCTGACAAGGTATTCCACCTGAGTTAAACACTTATATTTTAAAAATTGGTTCGCGGGCCGCACAAAAACCCTTGGAGGGCCGCATGCGGCCCGCGGGCCGCGTGTTTGAGACCCCTGATTTAAACGATGTGTTTAAAGTTTAGTATTTAGGCTAATATATAGCTAGTCTTTGAAGTAACATATTTTGTTAAACTATGCCTATAAGTGGAACTGGGTGAGAATTCAGCGAAAGGCTAAAAATGTTTCGTCTCAGTTTGCACAGTTAGGAAGCAGATTTTCGTAGTTAAGGAAATTGTTCTAATATTAGGCGTTTCTTATTACAGCATAGAATAATGACTGTACCCGCACCCCACACTGTTCTTCTGTTGTTGTAGCCGATTTCGAAAACGCAAATACGCCTAAATTTCCATTAATTCTACTCCATTAGCTGGAACTCAGCCTAACGTTCGTTTTGAAGCACGGAAATTTACCAAGAAAAATCTAGACAGTTGAGGCAATTTGGCTGCTTATAGTCACGTAATGACCAAGTGTATTTTTTATCGAACCTTTATTACACGTTAAGCACCGCACAGTGCCACTGGTCAAATCCTAGTAACGCAATTTACATACCAACCTAGCGTGTAAAAATTACTTCGGCTGCTCATCTTTAGAGTGACAGAGGTACATATGGACTGTTTTGTAGTTTTTGTCAAGCAAAATGGAATTATATGTATTGGATTTGTGCCTATATTCAATTTTACCAAAGAAGGCATAACAATAACCATCATTTAGGGTTGTAGGTCGGACGCATTTGTTAAGGTCGGGTTCGGGTTTAAGTTTAAATAAACCAGGCCTCGTGCCTAGTTCAGGTTCAGGCATTGTATTTTCGAGGTCGGACTCCCAACTCAAGCCTGTTTTCATCTTTAACCTATCAATATGACTTCCTCAGTAAGCAAATTGCAATTAAATATTGGTAACGTTAACTGGGTTGATAAAAACTTTAATGGATTTATATTTCATGGTTGTACCACAAATAATTTAAGAACCAAAAGTATTGGACTGTCAAGGTCCGTGGATACGGCGGCGACACATCAGTCCCGTATATGACTTTATCGATCCCAGAGGTCATCAAAAATCACGTCATTTTTTGTGTAAACGTCATAATGTCCGTTAACCATCGTGTAACGCAGGGGTTCTTAACCAGGGGTACGTGTACCCCTTGGGGGTACGAAGCATCAAAGCAGGGGGTACGACATGCATGGTGAAATTATATGCTATTTAGGCGTATTTGTGAAGAATGGGTAACAAGTTCTTTTGTTACATACAGTATCCAGAACGGGTTAGTTTTGTACTACTTACAATACTGTTTTCATGCATGCATTCAACACCCAAGTTATAAATACACTGAGTTTGATTGTTACAGTTTATTTACTCCCGTCGGCCATTTTAGACAGGGGGTACGAGAAAATTTTATGAAAGCTCAAAGGGTACGAGCGCAAAAAAGGTTAAGAAACACTGGTGTAACGCAAACAGAAGTGGCGTGATGTGGCAATATTATGTTGGCTTTGTAATCGGTAGTCGGATAAACGATAAGTTGGTATATTGCCTTTACGTCAGAGTTGATGGCGTAATATTTTACTGCATTGGTAAAAGTGCTCATCAAACAAAAAACCTATGCTCCAAACGACCTGCTCGAAAATTGCGACAAGATGCAGTATACATGTGTTTACATCTGTAAAACACCTCCCATGACGTGCTAAAACGCGGATAAAGAATTGCGTGAATTATACAATAGTGTTTTGTATGGAAACTGCACGGGAGTGTAATCAATGCAATGGAAATTCCCTCTGCGCATTGGAGTATAACCAGCATTTACTTTTACAATGTCTTGTTAAAAGGACATGTCGACAAACATTAATATTATATTATTATATTTTATATACAACATTGCATGCTGCTGCAAACATATAACTTGTTTGTAAAAATGTTCAGTAAAATATGTGACATTCAAGTAAATTTGACAAAGAAATAGAAAAAAATGACGCCATAAACGCGTATAGCAACAATATTTAGGTTTGTGAAACTCGTAGCCTTTGTAAGCATGACATAGCATTTCCGCCCACGCGGCGTTGCCAATGGATGCCTTATGACGTCAAAGCGTTCAGGTGTTTGGCCAACAAATAAAAGAGTGCCGCCCTTTGACACACCCCTTTACGTCATAGCTAATGAAGTTGCAAAAAGAGGAACTTCCGCAGGTGTCAGATTTCATCGAAATAAACAGGAAATAAAGCCCAACATCCAAATGTCAAGCATAAGTTAGTTCAAAGTCTGATACCATAAAAAGATAAAGTTATGTGTAAATAGATGCACAACTTCCACGTTGGGTTGATGTACATGATTTGTCTCAGATTAAAACAAAGGTTCAACATTTTAGTTATCGATTACTGCCGACCTGCAAAGATGCGAGAAAATGCAGCGTATGTTGTTCACATTTGTAAAACACCCCCCATTCAATGCCTAAACACTGATAACGAAATCGAATATTATACATGACTCTTTGTGTGGGAGCCTCACTGAGGTAACATAATCGAAAGACCTGAATACAATGGAATTTCCCTCTCTGTACATATAATATTCACGTTTACGTCGTCTTGTTGAAGAGCATTGCGACAAAGTTTTAGCTTGTAACCATACATTACGTATGCAACATTGCGCACTGCTGCAAACATACAACGTGTTTGTAAAAAGATTGTTTAAAGCTTCCATAAAATATGGTAACGATGTGACATCTAAAAGTGGCCAAGCGGATTGGATAAAATAATTGAAAAAAAATGACACGGGAAACGCGTATTAACAATATTTAATCTTTCTGCAAAGTTTTGGGCTAAGAAACCGCAGCATTCCCATTTCCACCCACGCGTCGTTGCCACTGGATACCGAATGACGTCCGAGCTCTCAGGTGTTTGCTCAACCAATAAAAAAGCGACGCCCCTAGACACACCCCCTTTACGTAATCACTAATGACGTGGCGAATAGAGGAAGTTGCACAAGTGGCAACTTTCGCCGGACGAAACAAGAAACGACGCCCATAAGCAAGATCAAAGTCTCATATTGAAAAAAAAAACGTTTAAAAGTCAGGTTATGTGTATAGAGATGCACAGATTTCTTGTGAAAAGTGCAATTAATTTCCACATCGAAACTAGGCAACAATATGCCAAATTATTTGAAAAATGATTATGCTCTTCTTACTTGTGGGACAAAGATAATAACAAACCTTTATCAATAAGTGTTGTGTACTAATAAACGTTAGGTATTGATTATAGAAAGCTTTTATCGGAGTTGCTATTAATACATCCCGATTTGACATAAACGCCGCGCATAAAGTGACGGTAAGCCTTGTCTGGGAGATAAGAGAGCGTTGTCATGGCAATGAATCAGCCACGCGTTAAGCAGCTTTGGTCTACTGAGCCCGAAGCTTCGAGCAAATCTCATTTAGGAAATCATTTATCAAACCGAGGAGTTCCGCTTTCGAAAGCTGCACCAATTTCTGGTTTGTGATGTACCGACTACCGAAGTTTCGGTTACCAACACATTTCGGCTGAATATGCAGTTATGGCGATGTTTCGGTTTCGGCCCAAACTTGTTTGTTGTGTGAAACCAAAAGTTCAGCAACCGACCATTTAAATCGTAACATTTTTTTTATAAAAGCCCCTTTTCACAAAAAATACAAATAAAACAGTATGTTTTGGGCCCAGGGTATGTGGAGCTTATACAACATAACAGATTTTTTGGTATATCCCAAACGAGTTCACTAGCACAACTAATAACACAACGTTTAAAAGCGTAGGTTACGATTTAAACTTTGATACAACCCACCACAGGCAAACCAACTCACACCGCGAACTTTTACTTCGCAACGACCTGCAATAAACCTATTGTGTGACAATGTATAACATTCATTCACAAATCGACATTGGAAAACGGTACAATTTCGTGAAGCAAAATCAAACTTGCTGCGCCAGTCATAAATTTCCAAACCAAGCATCGCAACAGAACGGCGGTGGCCGAAGATAACCCAAGGCGTCTGGCGCTTACCTGTGCTCTAGTGTTTGCTCCAAGTTTAGCTCTTTTTAGTGAATGTCTGCGCACCTCCAGCAAATCACAGGGCGTAAAAACTAACACGCCACTCTGGCGTCACTGTGATGACCTCACGTAGCTTCTGGTGACGCGATATTGCATCATGCTTGCGCAATTCAGGTTGTTCCCGACTTTTCCGGTAGTCTTCAGGTTTCCTTTTTTTGCTGGACGTCGCTACTGGCATGTTTCCTTTGCAGATCTATTGCAGACCAACAGCTTTGAAAGTCTAAAGGTGTCGGAATTGTGTTTGTGCAATGCATTCGGGTTGCAAAAATAAAGGTTTGAATGTCGAAAAACTGCTGCATGTTGCACCAATTAAAATGACAAATTTGCAGACATATATTACCCAAGTTATATCGACAACGTGCGACTGTACAGTGAAAGCTACAGGGCATGCCCGGGCACGAATTGGCCGCTTGTTCGAAGCCTATTTTCGTAGTGTAGAACTGTAGCTACTCAGTGCCCTGGCGTTACAATAGCTTTGTGATTGTAACTGTGTATTGAAAGAAGTTGATTTAGCACCTGTGCTACACGAAATGTGTTTAGCATTGTGTATTTTACATTTTTGTGTGTTATTTAATTTAGCGGCATATCAGACACGTCAAGGCTATTTTGTCTTTCCTTTCAAGTCTAGCGGCCTTAGATGTTACGTTTTCTGAAACCACACGCCCTAGCACTACACATGTTTCACCATTAGTTGTCCTTATCGTTTTGATCAACAAGTTTTCGCATTAGTTAATAACTGTCAATCTATGTAGGGTTTGAGCAGCTTCTTGGTTTTAGTTATGAGTCACGTGCAATCAACAGCGGATGTAATTGGTCTGATGCCCGAGCCATTACGTGTGCGTGAAGGGAACTGTTTTGGTAAATTTCCATTACGCATTTTATGTTTGACAAAAATGCATCCAGTACTAGAATCAACAAGTTAACAGGTGACGTGTCGAAGTTCACTGTAAAATCTACCTTGAAGCGATTATCGGGTCCGTATTGGTTTTGTTGTGAAGTTCGAATTTACAGTCGTTGTTGTGTGATTTACAAGCGCGTTTATCTTTCGAAAGAAACGACAGCGTTTCAAATCACTTTAATTTAAAGGTATCTGTCTTTCATAAAGCTGCTACTGTTTTTCAGTTCGTGTATTGTGAGAATTACAGCATATTTGCACATGCTTACTTCTGCAGGTCATAGCGAAACAAAAACACAAGAACAATCTAGTTTAAGCAGGAAAAAGGCATGTGACACGCAGCTTGATCGTGTGGTAATCAACCCGCATTGTGTTACATGTATCCGGAATTGAAGGAGCGTGTGTCGCTTGGAAGTAGTTGTTGCTTGTTGTGGAAAGTTTTGGTCAATTTTTCTTTCCAAGGTAATTTGAGTGGGTCATTGGGGCAGGCCACTTGCTTACACGCAGCTGTTACCGTTATGCAGTATCAAGTCTTCGTCAGTTGTTTCTTTTGTCTCATGTACGGTGTCGGTGCTTACTTTATTTAGTTTTGTTGTGATTGTTTAATATCGGAAGATCAGTTTTGCTTTTTTCGTAACGCGGAGTGTGTTAATTTAAAGCACTGCTTTTTGTTTAAGGTAATAAACCCCACTTTTCTACATGTCATTGACCGAAGCATACTAAATTTGGATCAACGAATGAACCCATACTTGCATTTGTTTTAATGTCAAACCTAAGTCCCAAATGTTGTTATGCAGGGGTGACCAAAATTTTTTTGATGGGGCCCAATTTTTATCAGGTGGTGTTTTACAATTAGAACAAAATTATAAGGGATTTAAGGAAATTGTGGAATTTTGTTTCGTTAGCACCATGTATGCTTTTTTACCGGTAAATAAAGTTACATCTAAAGCTTTTGCCGGAAGTCGCAAGTGGCCACAATTCAAACATAATCCAAACTATGGGGGCCACATGCAACACAGTTTGAAACAATTGGCCCGCGGGCCGCAATTTGAACAGCCCTGACCAAGCTGATAAGAGAAATGTCCAGTTAACAGACCCTTTCAAGAAAGCGTTGCCTAACACCGGTTGTTGAATGTTTTCTTTTAGGCTATCAACATTTGTCTGGCCACATAACAAGCACCGTTTCTGGGGAGTTATCTTTCTTCAAGGGCCTAATAGGAGATAAGCTGCTTTCGTACTTCGGCCACATCAGGAAAGGAGTGGGTATGACGTCACTCACAAGCGCGGCGAACTGCTCTTAAATGTAGCGAGCCTGGATGTTAAAGTCTTTGCTAAGCTTGGAACATCCCTGGTTTATTGCTTAATCGAGTTTAAAAGAAACAATACAAATCAATAGGTCGATTGCCGCAGCACGTAAATAAAACAACCATAATGTCCAAAAGTTTAGTTATTGCTTTTCGGTGACGCACATTTTTTATCCTGAGAATTACCGGTAATACCGTCCGTAATTTATAGGGTTTGGTCCGTCTCAACTGGCTGAGCAACGTTCCATCTATTGCTAGACTATGACAAATTGTCATCCATAGAGCAAAGTCGTTTGCTTATTGCCCAAAACGTACTTATACTTGCTATTTATAAAACATACCGGTGGTGCAACGAAGTACGTGACGAACACATATGTGTACCGATGAATGCGGAAGACAAGGCAAATATGGGGGAGATAAGGATTGATTTGATAACCGTTGCTTAAACATTCGCAGCAACTTTGTTGGGGAATATGTACATGATTCTTGTGTTCTGTGTTTGTTGATCGTACAGTCAAGGGCAGTTGTACGAAACCTTGAGCAGTTTAACAGTCAAATTAAGGTACATTTGTAGTTTCACCAAACGAAAGATTACAACTTAACGATTGGAGATATGAGTGGACATCGAAAACGCAAGTGTCTGATGACAGGCACAACGAACAAGTGAGTGTCATAAACGTTTGTTTATCTTGCTGTGGATCATTCGGATAATCAAGCTAAACACTTCAAAGTCTTTATTACAACACACCGCCACAGGTCATACAGTGGACATTATCGTTGTGGCGACAATACATGGTCTTCATAGTAACCTACGCAAAATGATTCTAAAAAAGAAACGTTTTGTAATCTGCTGCCTATGACAGTGTAAGGTTTCAGTAACAATACGGACTGGCATCCAAAATAGCGACATAACTTCAGGGGCGGTGCTTGTGGTATTTGAAAAATCCGCCCATGGCACAACAGAAATGTTTGACGAATTTTAGGCATTTTTCAAATAGGCAAACTTGATCAATAGTACGTCAAGCTAAATATACACGTTTTAACACTGGGTAAAAAGTAGAATCGATTGCCATTGTTAGCAAATGACGTCGAACCGTAACGGCGATTTTTGTATTCTTTGTTACCTGTTCGGTAGCGCAAATCCTTTGTCGGATCATCGACGATTTTATTTTTGGACTGGATCGTATCACTTGGTTTATTCACGTCAAAGGTTAAACATTCACATTGTTAAGGCCAAAATAGCTCACAAATGTCGGTGGTTGCCAAAAATATATACTTGTTACGGTAGCAGATATGAGTTGACATCGATAAAACTGTGTAACAAACAAACAAGTGAAGTGTGTATTAAACGTTTCACACATCACTTTAGTTGATGTAAAGTCGTGAAGGTAGTCTAAGTCTACGCCTTTAAATGAAACTTGTTTTACAATCTTTTCATGGCAATACGGATTCAATAACAATAGGGGCAGGCATGTAAAATCTTTTGGAAAGTTCGACCACGAACCTTGTCGGTATTTCAAAAATTCTCGCATGGAACAATAGGGACAGGCATGGTGCAACAGAAATATTAGATGAATTTTGACTTAGCAGTTACATCATACGGTGTCGCTTGGGCAAATTTGATCAACATTTCCTCAAGGTAAATACACGACCAAACGTATTAGAGCGCTTAACAACAAACTACATGGCGCAATGATTTTGAAACTTCCACAATTTTACAATCTGCTGTTTGTGGCAGTATAGGGTTTTAGTAACAGGGACTGGCACATAACATCCTTACGTAGTTCCGACTACGAACCTTGTCGGTATTTCAAAAATCCGCGCATGGTGCAACAAAAATATTTGATTTTTTTCACATGACATTTCACAGCAATCATGTTTAATGATCAAATATAGTTCGATGAACTCGATACGGTCTCAAACAGACGCATCAATATTACCTCAAATCAAATACACATCCAGTCACATGTCGTAGAGAGTCAAATTAATAATTACATTATGTCGCAAGAATTTTGAACTACCATAAAATGTAATGGTTTTCGCGTTAAGTGTTTGTTCATCGCTTCACACGAACTTCAAAAGCGTTGTTCTTAACTAAGTTGGCAATATTTGTGGTTCTACGTCCCTCGTCACGTTTGGGTTGGCGCTGCTTTTGCCTTTGAAATTACTTTCGGTTTGTGTAGTGTGCTTACGGTGATAACCAAGTGTAAACAAAACAGACGGTTCCGGAAAACTTCAATCAACTAAACAACGGCGTTCGATAAAACTTACGGATTTCAGTTTTCCTGTTTTATCCTCCTTGAACTTTATGTGATCTCAGTTTTTGAACGCAACGTTACGAGGATTAGGCATTTTCAGCTGATGTACGTTGTTTATTTTCAACGGAATATTAAAGATCAATGGCACATAAGCGGGCTTGGGGTTTTGACTGAGGATTCGCTTCGTGACCGCCAACTTGGGGTTTAAGGTTGATTTACTTTACGATTTTTTGCGACTGTAAGGAAATCAAATAAATGTGAAAAAAATATTCGACGAATTTTGAGCATTTTTTAAATATGCAAACTTGACCAATATTACCTCAAGCTAAATATACACGTTTAAACACTAGTTCAAAAATAGAATCGATTGCCATTGTAAGCAAATGTCCGCAACGGTGATCTTTTTATTTATTGCCTGTCCTTTGTCAGATTACCGCCCATTTATTTTTGAACAAGCTCTTTTTATCAATTGGTTGAATCATGGCAAAGGTATTGCTTTGTTAAACACTCATATTGTTTCGGCCAAAAATAGACCACAGATGTATATTATTGCCAAAAACAAACCCTTATACTTGCTACGGTGGTAGATATGAGTGGGCATTAAAATGACCTTTTTATCAATCACAAAGTGTGTGTAATGAACGTTTTACACCACACGTTAGTTGATACACTGTCGTATGCAACTCCCGGTTGCAAATGAAGCCTATTTTATAATCTGCCTGCTGTTTATGGCAATATATAGGATTTCGATAACATTGAGGGACAGGCAGGTACAATCTTTACGTAATTCCGACCACGAACCTTGATGGTATTTGAAAAATCCGCACATGGCGCAACAGAAATACTTGATGAATTTGAACGTGGCATTCACACCATACGGTGTCGATAGGGCAAATTCTATCAACATTACATCAAGGTAAATACACGTCTAGGCACATGTCGTAGAGCGCCTGATTAATAATTAAATTTGTCGCATGGATTTTTATATTCTCATTAAAAATTGCAGTTTCCTCGTTGGGCAGTATTTGTTCATTGCTACATTCGCACTTCAAAAGTCTTTTTTAAACTAAGTTGGTGATATTTGTGGTTCTACTTGCCCCGTCACGTTTGGCGCTGCCTTTGAAGTTACTCTCGGCTTGTGTAATGTACTTACGGCGATAACTAAGTGTAAACAATACGCGCGGTTCCGGCAAACTTCAATCAACTGAGCAACGCCGTTTTGTGCGGTTTAGAAAGTTTGGTAAAACTTACGGATGTCGGTTTTCTTGTTTCATCCTCTTTGAACTTTATATGATCCATTTTTGGAACGCAAGCGTTTCGTTGCACGACTTGTACAAAACACAATAAGTAGATTTCACACAGTATAACGTTGTATTTTTATTCACTGTCGAAAAGATTTCGGTATTAAACGGGATTTCGAATCTTATAGTTCCGTTTCGTTATATGTTAACCATAGAGCAGTGATGTCATTCATTAAAATACATGCCTTAACATATAAAATTGTACGTACAGGTTTTAAATTCATCGGCAAATTTGTTACGGTATGGCGTTACCCTTGCACGACTCTCGTTTGCGGCCGTCGTGGTGACTATTTACGACCAAATCTTGGACTTGAGATTGAGACGCAGTCAATAAACATTTTTGCGCAAAGGGCGGTGGTGAAACTTCATTTTTTCAGTGAACACAGTGTTTTGAACACTCCGTAAACAGCTATACCACATGGTCCCAATCGTACTTATATGACAATTTTAAACATATTGGTTTCTTTCCGATATAATCCAAATTGCATAGAAGGCGTTGAATATAACAATCATCGTTTCGACTTCTAGGGCCCGGTGTCGAACTGAATTCAGTGGTAGATGGGCCTGTGGTGAACCTTTTTTTTAACAATCGAAGTGGTAACTTGAGTGTCCGATTAACATTAACACGAGCTAGTCATGCTCCCATACCAGGAAACAGTTTACACCGGTGATTTTTCGAACTTGATTGCCAACGCCCCACCTAATAATCGAAATGCTAATGTCCCACATGATACATGTCGGCAATATATGCAACTTAATGTATAGAGGAACTTGCATTGTGCTAAACTTCAACAACATGGTTTTACAAGCTATCAAAAATACACCATAAACCTAAGATCCAGAAACTGTAATACACAAGCTTTGAGCAAAACCGCAAAAAAATCGAATTTTCCGCAACAGGCTGCTGCTGTCCGCCACACGTTGAAAATCGCTGATTTTAAACACAACTTACTACCACCTGCGGGTAGTAATTCAATGTTGCCAACGCACGTTTATGAGAAAATTCCTCGTAAACACAAACGCCTTTAGTTCCAGTTAAAAGAGAGGGTGGTCTCTTCCTCGTCCCTCACACACCCCTCATTGTTGCGTCAGTCATTGGACTTTCATCCCAAAGAACCAAGAGAAACTTCGAGAACAGTCTTTGCGTACCTTACGTTTGTCAGGTTTTCCGTCCTTTCACTTTAGCCAATCATAATCGGCAATGAACTCCATAGCAGTTGACCGTGCAGGTGAAGGCAATATCAGTTGTAACTTTTGCTGTAGTACAAATGAATGCTGAAAGTAAGACGTACAACAGAATATCTGGGATAGATATGCTTCTTTTGTAGTTTTCCTTCAGGAGACAAGTTATAAGTATGCCAAATTTACTAGTGTCGTCTGTGCGGTTTTCGGAAACGCATTTGCGCATGGGTATACAGGTAATGGAAAACAGCTAAATTGCGTTCAGGTCTTTTTGCGTGGTTTTTAATTGATCGCCAAACCTAATGATAAGAAAAAAGATCTTAAGCATAATGCTTGTTGCTCTGTTTTTGTTTACAGAGGCAAGGCAAGGCAAGGTACCAGCGTAGGGCGTTTTTTGTGTGTTATTGGGTATAATGTGTTTTATGTGTATTTGTGTATTGGGTATGATGTGATTAAATGGTTTTTCAGGTGGCGTGACAATTTTTGCCGTAAATTCTGCCTTAAAAACGATTCATTAAAAGTTGATTTCGAAGCATAGTTTGCCGACGACGGAAACTTTTTGTCAAAACGTTTCAAAACAAAAAAATAACGTTTCACGCTACCTTATTTGCATTTCTGTATTAATAAAACCACCAGGCAAGATATGACCACAAGGAGCTGTTTGTTTCCATGTGCTTACCTCATCACTGAACAGTAATATACAATCCAGACATTTTAAGCGGAGAAAATACCTTAGATTTATACAGTTCGACTAAGCGGCAATGAACTCGAATGGCGTTACATGTATCCGATATTGTAGTAGCGTGTGTCGCTTGGAAGTTGTTGTTGCTTGTTGTGGAAAGTTTTGGTCAATTTTCCCTTCCAAGGTAATTTGAGAGGGCCGTTGGGCTTGGTCGCTTTACTACACGTAGATGTATACAGTCCAAAGACTTTCATGTCTTTTATATCAAGAGAGAGGTAAGGGGAAAAGGTAGTTGAAGTTATCGAATATTTCGTTTCCAATAAAGCTTTGCTAACACTTCTAGGTAATTGTTTGTTCCACACTAACAACGGATGTCTGATATCTGGACGCTTAAAAAATCACCTTATGCTCATTTAAGAAGTTGTGCTTCTGGTAAAGCAAACTAGGTGATAAGCTGCTTTTATTCTAAGGGAGGACAAAAACACAACGGCTCTTTTAAATGCCTTGTCGGATTACTGCCAATTTTTCGAACTGGCTAGTATCAAATGAATCATGTCAAAGGTATTGCTTGGTTAAACACCAACACTAAAGATAACTTTTAAATGAAATTCGTTTACAATCGCTGTTTATGGCAGTATATAAAAGGTTTTCAGTAACAGTAGGAACTGGCAATGGCATCTAAAGTCTCTCTCCGTAATCGCGACAACAAACCTTAACGGTATTTCAACAATATAAAATTATTCGAAGAATTCTGACTCAACATTTAACGATCTTGTTTAAAGAACGATAAGACACTCCGGTAAACTCGATACGGCCTCAATCAATATTAACTCAAGGTAAATACACATCCAGTCACGTTTCAAACACCGCCTGATCAATAATTACATTATGTCGCAAGGATTTTCAAACTCCCATAAAATGTAATTTTGCGTTGAGTTGTATTTTTTTATCACCACATACGAACTTCAAAGGGGTTAATTGAGGTCATTAAAGTGTTTCTGTTAAATCATAACTGAAATCCTGTTTGTTTATCGCTACATACGAACTTCAAACCTTTTTTATCCAGCAAGTTGGATATATTAACTGTCGAAAAGGTGTTGGTATTTAACAAGGCTTTCGAATCTCGTACTTGTGTTTAGCAACATGTTTAGTGTCAGACGATGGTTTTAAATTTATGAGCCAATTTATTGGCGGTTGGGAATTAACCTTGTTCGCACGCCCCTCGTTTGTGGTCTTTGTGGTGACTATTACGACGAAATCTGGGACTTGAGATTAAGACACAGTCAATAAACATTTCTGCGTACGGCGACAGCGGTGAAACAAGTATTTTAAAAAGCAGAGTATGTAACAAGTAAAAGATCGTCTAGCACAATGCAAATGACCCGTAAAACAGCTAGACAATTGGTTACCAACCTTTTTGGCGAGTACCTCGTAGATTTTTTCCTCATATATGCCTCAAATTAAATAGCCGACAGTCAATCAAACACGATTTCTGATTAGGTATACCACATCAACCATACGAAAACCCCGCTGCCAAAGCTAAGGTGAACATCTTTTAAAGTAGAATACCTTGTTAAAACTTACTGAGGATGAATTCCTCCTTCGTTGGGAAGCAGAATTTTGTCAAACGTTCTGAACCGGGCGGATGCAACAAGGGGTATTCCGTATCTGCCGCGCCGGAGATTGTGACTCAAAAAGTGCAAACAAAGTGTACGTGACCACTAGTTGCACCATGTGTTAGTCACCATGAAGCTATGCGTCTGGGTGATAAGTAAAAATGAACTTTAATGTGGCGTTTATCCTGCAAAGTCTTGATTGTTGTTGGCCCTTGCTTTTTGAAGGCACAAAACTAACTTTAGGACGACGTGATGTTCTGTTGTTTGGTTGCGGGCGTAATTAAGGTCATTATTTTTTAAATTGATTGTGTTGAGTCGTAACCTCTAAATTAGTGATTCTCACACTGAGTCCCTCGAAACCTTGAGGTTTTTCGAAAATCGGGTCAAAATTTCGGGTTTTTGATTTCGGTTTAAACCGGTTTGGAGGTTCGGTAGGAGGCTAAAACCGGCTAGAAACAGTTCGAAACTAGAATATTGCGGCAAAAACTCACCGAAAACCGGATTCTTCTTTGACTTTTTGACCCCAGAAAATCAACAAAAGAAAAAATCTATGGCCTTAGGTTTTTTTCGAAAATCGAGTTAAAATTTCGGGTTTATGATTCCGGTTTCAACCGGTTAGGAAGTTTTGTGGGAGGCTAAAACCGCCTAGAACCAGTTTGAAACTGGAATATTCCGGCGAAAACCTATCGAAAATCGAATTTTTTTTCGTTTTTTTTTGGTCCCCCAATAATCGAAATAAGGAAAAGGCTAATATAGATCAACCGCCAACTTTGTCTTGATGGTTGATTTACTTTACGACTTTAGCAACTGTAAGTAAATCAAACAATATGACATATAGATTCGTCACACATATTTATTAACTGTCGAAAAGATTGGTATTCAACAAGGGTTTCGAATCTCGTACTCGTGTTTCGTCACGTGTTTACCCAGCGTAGTGTCAGACGATGTCCTATAACGAATAAAATTTTATCCAAAGGTTTTAAATCGATGAGCCAATTCGTGAGCGGCTGGCAGTTAACCTTGTTCGCACGCTTGTCGTTTGTGGTTTTTGCGGTGACTATTACGACGAAATCTGGGACTTGAGATTGAGACACAGTCAATAAACATTTCTGCGTAAGGCGACGGTGGTGAAACTCGTTAAGTCTTCAGAGAAAACAAAGTATTTTAAAAAGCAGAGTATGCAACAAATACAAGATCGCCTGGTGCACAATAAAATTGACCCTTAAACAACTAGAACATTGGTTACCAAGCTTTTTGGTGGGTACCTTGTTAAAGTCACCGTGAAGCTACTACGTGTCTGCGGCTGGGTGATAAGTAAAAATTGCACTTTAATGTGGCGTTTACCTGGCAAAGTCTAGATTGTGATTTCCTTTGAGGTACTAATTCCTTTGAGTGATTCTATTCTTGATTTGCAGATCAAAAGGCCTTTGCTTTTTGAAGGCACAAAACTGACTTTGAGGCGACGTAACGTTCTGTTGTTTGGTTGCGGACGTAATTCAGGTCAATATTTTTTAAATTGATTGTGTTGAGTCTTAACCTCTTGATCAGTAATTCTCAAACTGAGTGCCGCGAAATATGCCCTATTTTGAAGTGCAAACACGAAATACTGGTGTACATGACAACGTTTAAAAGACCATATTTTGGTGATTTGTAATCAAAAGCATGTAAAAAAGTATTCCACGAATTTTAAGCATTTTTCAAATAGGAAAACTTAACCAATATTACGTCGTACCTGTATTTCGCAACATGTTTACCCAGCGTAGTGTTAGACGATATCCTTAACGCTTAAAATTTTATACATAGGTTTCAAATTTAATTTATTAGCGGTTGGGAGTTACCTTTGTTCGCACGCCTCTCGTTTGTGGTCTTTGTGGTGACTATTAACTTACGAAAAAATCTGGGACTTAAGGTTGAGAGGCGAAATAAATTAGACGGCGCCCATTTCACCAAACACCATAAACGATTAGTATATCGCAACGACTACAAGAGCTCGGTTGCCGAAACTGAAAACCTATTTCCAGTATAAAAGACTTCCCTGAACTTCCAGCTGAAGAGGAATTCCTTTCGAGGTTGTGAAGTAAAAACGTTCTTAGAACCTCCATAGGAATTCGGTTCGGGGTTGCCAAACGTTGCAAGAAGCTTAATACGATGCTATTGTATATGGCTTGTGGTGTGAATGACAGCTTTGGCGCAAATCGTGTCGGTCGGCTGCAACGGGGTAGCTCGCATTCGCCGCGCCGGGGAATATGACTAAAACCAAGCTTAGGCTACGTGACCGCTCTTGCACCGTGTTAGTCACCGTTGTGATATGTTGGTCAGCGTCTGGTCTGGCGTCTATCCTGCAAAGTCGTGACCGTGAAACTAGTTCCATTTAGGTCAGCGGTTCCCAAACTGGGGTCCACGGTCCTTTAGGGGTCCGTGAGGCAATTTTGGGGGACCGCGAAGCGGTTGAAGTAATTCTATAATCTTATTTGGCGTCAGTTTGTGCCACTAAATAAGTTTAAATCAAAGTAGAATTGAGAATCGACTGTCTCCATTGCTAAACAATGGCCTTTATTAAATGACAACTATCAAAAATGCAATTGTTCGCGCACAATCGTAATGGTTTTTGTCCTGTTTGTGATGTCACATGCTGTCTTTGGATAATTGTTATGCGCAATTTTGCATAACTAGCTAAAATCATGCAATCAACTTTCGTTTTTATGTAATACACATTTAGGTTTAAGGACCGCGAGCCCTCGAAAAAATGGCAAAGGGACCGTTTTGAAAAAAATATGAAAAAGTTTGGGAACCACTGATTTAGGTGGTTTTATTTTTAATTAGCAAATCAAAAGATTTTAGGGAATACATTTTGAAGATCATACATGTTTCATGTAGGCTATGTTTGTCGCTTTAAATCATACACTGTCCCTTGACTACATTTTAGAGTGTTTTACGACTGTAAATTGAATGCGTAAATAGCATCCCGTGAATTTACACGACGAAACATATGAATCTGATGTTTTGGGGTCACAGTGATGGCCACAAACTAACAAGTATTTGGAAAACACGAGCACGTTTTTGTTTATATCATTTCTTTACCTGGGAATCTGGAGTAAATACAAAAATATACAGAGCATTTATTAAGCACTAGTAATACTAATATTAGGCGATCAGTTCGTTATGTGATTCAATAAAACATCGCACTTGTAACCAGGCTTCGAGCTAAGGGAAGTCACCTGCTGAAACGGCCCGATTCAATTCATTGTAGAGGCGAACAAAGGAGTTGTTATACACACAGACACGCCCCCAACACACCTTCCTGATATTGAGCACTCAATTGGACTTTCCACGTGCACACACACCCCTGTATACGCCCTGTTTTGTTCGACCAATCATACAGCTGGAACTTGTTTATCGTTCGTCAGTTATCCAACACTAGTTCTTCTATTGCTACAGTGCAAGTGATAACGAAAGCTGAGGTGTAAGATTTTGTTGCCTAATTATTACCACTGGTCATAATCCGATAAAGCGTGATAACTATTATTTTGGGCTTATTATACCACGAGGCATAAAGTAAAAAACGTCGTCGTTTTATGTTGTCCAAAAAGTGTTGGTTTTTGACAAAGTCTTATTCTGTTGAAGTTATAAGTTAGATACATTTATCAGTCGAAAGAGCATCTTTGTATATGGGCATGCAAATTGAATACGTTAGTTGGCGACAAGTACTTTTCAATTCAGGTTCCTGTTTCATAGCTAATAAGTTGATTGGGTTCCTAATTTTTTAAATTTATGATCCAACCCTAATTATGTGCTTACGGCAGTTCGAGTGTGTAGTACTGGTTATCGTATGTCACATAATGCTGTGTTCTGTTGAGAATAAGGACAGCGCGTCTATTGTCACAAAAAGTAATTATATTCGCAAGACCAACTCGGATTCAAAGTGTTAAGTAGCGCAAGTCTTTTAATGGTGTATCTGGTTAGGTTACAAGTCATCATAAACTAATCACGTTCTTTCCTCTTTGTTAACGCATCGCATCATACGAGTTTTCCCCACACTAGAAAATGAAACTAACACTGGAAAAATTACACAGTCTCCACGCTATAGTGGTGTTTGCTTTCGTAACTTTTTACAAGGGCGGGCTTTATTTTCATCCCGACGTTTACCTTGCACAAACATTAGTTTATTGCTACAATGAAGTGATCGCGAAAATTGAGGTGTAAGATTCAGTTGCCCAATTATCACCACTGGCCACGATCTCATAAAGCGTGTGATAACTGTTATTTCAGGTATATTAAACTACGAGCCATAAATTAAAAAACGTCGTCGTTTTAAGTTTTCCAAAAGTGTTGATTTTTGACAAAGCCTATTCTTTTAAAGTTACAAGTTAGTTACATCTATTAGTCGAAAGAGCTCTTTGTATATGGGCATGCACATTGAATACATTAGTTGGCAGTTAGTACTTTTCACTTCAGTTCTCCGTTTCACATCGGATAAGTTGACTGTGTTTTTTTTTTATTATTAGAAAAATATTACCAAATCAACATTACTTAATCGTATATAGACAAGGCAAATTACGTCCTAATTGCAGGTTATCGGATTTCACATAATGCGTTGTAAAGGGCGAGGAAAGCGCGACGGCAACACAATGGGTAATTGTATTCGCAAGACCAACTTGGTGATAAGTAGTGCAAGTCATCCAGGTGTTGCAACGTACATACCAAGTGATATCTAGTTGCAAGTCATCATGATATCGATGTTCTCCCCTCTTTGTATACCCATCGCATATTACGAGTTTTTCTTACACTTTTACTGGAATAATGACACAGTCTCAACGGTAGTGTTTGCTTTGCTTTTGTACGTTTTACAATTTACCGTAAGTCGGTGGCCGCTTTTGTTAAAGGTCGGAAGTTAAATGAAAAATATATATTTAGGTAGTAAAACAGATAGTAAAGAGTTTTAAAACGGTGCTATGAAGTGTACTTGGGAAGAAGGTTTTGTATTACAACCTAACGCGAGGCAGGGGCCGTGGTTGTAAGTTAAATAAAAATATATTAAGGTAATAAAACAGATATTTGAGAGTTTTGTAACAGTGCTGTGAAGTGTATGTGGAATAATGGTTTCATGCCTTTTGCGTTTTCGAATCAGGCACTTGACTTGAAGGCATAGCATAAGCGGCCAAAAGTAAGAAAATTCCAGTTTAAAGCAAGTTTTAAACCAGTTACAGACAGGCTACAACGCAACCTATTTTTAGAATCGCACCGACAATGTGAAGAAAGGTTCGACACCAAGCACGTTGTCAAAAGGCATTTCTCCTCGCGCGCAATCAAACAAACGCACTGAAGCGTGTTAGCTGACGTGCGTCGCGAAGTCTCGACTCATGGGGGGCAAAATATCTTAAATCCACCGGACGTAGTTGTTTTGGGGATTTACCTTGTACCACCGAAAAAAAAATATATTGGTAAAGTACTTCGAAAATCTCATTTTTGCTTAAAGTGGTCCACTGATAGAAAATAGAGAATAAGTAAAAGTAGCGCTTTTATTGGGTACCATACAGATGTGCCGAATTTGTCTGCGTAGTGACACCTGGACTTTGTTACTTTGCCCTTTGAATTTCTGGAAATCGTTAATACAAATTTCGTTACCATTAATGTATTGTTTTATTTAGGAGTAGGAACGTGCGCAATTTAAGTATGACAAAGGCCAAAATCGAAATACCAACTCCGTTTCAAAGCGTTTGGTAGTGAAAGTAAAGTCATAACGCACATACATCAAGGTGTTTTAAATGCAAGTCATCATGATAATTATCCCCTCCTTCCTGATTCTCTTGTTATTGACAAACATCATCTGTTACAAGTTGCTCTCACACTAACATTTCACAAAATATCAGTTTCAACGCTATTGTTTGCTTTTGAGCGTTTTACAATTTACGGCGAGACCTAGACCGATTTCGTAGGAGGTTGAAGGTTAAATTAAAAAAAAAGTAATAAAACAGACAGTTGGGAGTTATATAATAATTAGTGTTTGGAAATGTAACTAGAACGATGATTTCGTGCTTTGTCAGAAACTTGGGAATCAGTTTTCATGAGCACTTGAAGGCATATCATTAGTGGCGAGAGGAGGAAAGTTTCAATTTGAAACAAGTTTTTAAACTGGCTCCAGGTAGACTATTATGCGAAACCCTTTTTTTAGAATCGCACAAGCGTTGTCAAACTGAGGAGAAATGTTCTGCTCCGAACGCAAGGCAACAAACCGTTCTTCTCACTGCAATTAAACAAACGCACTGAAGCGTGTTTGCTGACGTGCGACACGTCGCAAAGTCCCGTGACCAACGGGGGGCTAAATATCCTAAAATCCACCGGCCGTAGTTGTTTGGGGGATTTACCTCGTGCCGCCGACAAATATTAATGGTAAATTACGAAAATCTGAGTATTGCAAAAAGCTGTCCACTTGAGCGCTTTTATAGGGTATGAAACAGGTTCCAAATTTGTCTGCGCACGGATCCTGGGACTTCGAATATCGGGAAAGCGGTATTTTTTATTTACTGGTGACGCATCATCCATATTAATGATAGAATTCAAAGGGTCGTTTCTTTTGAGTCGTGTGTTAGGTAAACGGATGTAGTACATAATAAAACAGAAAAATAACAACATCATAAAATCTGCTTGCGGGATGTGAGAAGAGCCCGAAATCATAAAATAAATATACGTCACAATATAGGCATTCTTTCTGTGTATGATGTAACAATACAACAAAAACACTGTACCTCAAATAGCACATTTTTCAAATCCTTTCCAAATGGGGGTCGAGCGTTGTTTGCCACTCAGAATCTCCCTATTGACAAGTCGCTACAAGTTCTTAACTATTGGTGACATGTCTTCAAGGTTACCCCAATCTGATTTGAAACCCAAAATTTGATTAAATTTTTTTGTCAAGCCCCATTTTGTTCATGTTGTTTGTCTGTAGGTGCACATTTCACAGTTTAAAGATTCTGACAAGAACCACACATGCCAATATATTTAAAAATACAAAACGTTTTGGAAATTCTTATGTCATTCCAAATAAAAAACGCTTTCAAGCTGACATGCCTTAGATGCCTCTATCTTACTTTTTTGTTTCTTCGGGAGAATAAAAGGATGTATTTGTAGACAATATAAACACTAATACCTTAAAGCTTGCTTGTGTAATGTGAATAACGTGGACTATAAAAGCTTCAACGTCCAAATATGCTATCTATTTACGATGATATGTTCCTGCATAAAAATCAGGGAATTAAATTGGTCAAAAATAACACAGGTAATGATTAACTTCCGTACGTCAGACAGGACGTCCAACTTAACAAGTCACGAGGAAGCTAAGCCATTTTAAACGCGAATCCCCGATTTATTTAATGTTTAGCGGGGTTGACGGTATCGAAATGTCCCTGCTAACAGGTTTCCAAGCTGTGCAAACAGTTGTCCGCGTACATTGGACTTGACGGTCAATTGTAAACCGACGAACCTTTTCAAGAGTTCATAAACCCAACTACGTACGCAAGAAAAGAGGTAATCATTAAAATTGGGACGTTAAAACAAACTATACAACCTAAGAACACGTCACAAAAAAAACAATTCTGAACTGGTAATACGAAAGCGATTGTTGTTTATTTTAGGTTACAGATGCGACCTTAATAAATCTTTGGACATGTGTGTTAGCGGTGGTGTCGAAAAATTTAAAATGTTGCTATAAATACCGTTTCAGGTACAATGAGGGGAAAATTTAAGGAACATAATGTCCATGTCGCAAGGTAGTCACATTGAATAGCTACACACGTATGAATGATGTAAATGGCTCGCTCAAAGTTTCGACATTTGTTGAGCCTTGTCACCTTACTGCGTCATTCCGTGGGTAGCGTTGGACGCTTGGACAACTGTCAATCAAAACCGACAAAAGCCGCGACATTTCACCGAATACTATTGTGATAAAAATAACACGAAAACAAACAAATTTTATAAATCCGTTGAGACCGCAATTGCTCAGTTGAGGCGCGACGAAGTATAGAATTAGTGAAGCAGCAAACAAATTTAGGTGTGTCTTAGGAAATTGGCCATAGTTTTAAGAGAAGTTAAGCTGGGCGTTGGTGTCGTTCATTTCAGGATTACCCACTGTCTTCCTTATGTCTCGCCATGTTTCGGTTTTGTTTTGCCACATTGAAAAAGGTGTGGTGCAAATTAGGGATTTGCGACTTTTGTTGGGTGAAGGTCAGCCGCCCCAGTTAGGCATTATTAATAGCTATCACGACCGTCAACGTTTTGCTAACACACGCCCCATTAAACACAAATTATACCTTGTATGGCGACACATTATCACGTGTGTTAAACATTGCCTAAGTCTGCAGACACAGTGCAGCGAACTTATCGAAACTTTTAAAACATTCCTCATTGTGCCGGGTACTTCTTTCAGGCGTCATTTCAGCGCCGCTTGACGTCAGAGCCAAGGCGATTGATGCGAGCGGCGCTCGGTAAACCTCACTTTTACAAACCGCTGACGCGCCCCGTGCGATAACAATTATCGCAATCTCCGCTTAAATCTTTAAATCCGACTCGAGGTACATACGTCACATAACCAGTATTACGTACTGGGGAATACGGTCGAAGCGAGTTTCGCCATCTAAAACGCAAGTAATACCTACCGTTGTAAAACTTTTTGTTAGATAAAATGTCTTAATGTCCTACATAGGGTGTGCTTGAATCCAAACAGGCATCATTAGCGGCGTGTACAGAAAGTTACAGTAGCATGTTTGAGTTATATTTCGAAAATGCTAATCGAAACTTCGTTGTGTTTCAAAGCAATGCAGAGTCATAACACATTGACTTCAAGACGGTAGTATTAGTAACAAATTAGACTGCATCATTTCGTCAATTGACAAACTTAAAATTAAAGATAATAATGCGATTGTGGAAATTTTGCAAAGTTTTGAACTTTGAAAGACATGAGGAATTATATTTCGACCATAATCTTCCGTTGCCCAATATGTCTCACTCTGCAATTGTTTAGTGCGTTTTTTTGTTTCATTGGTATTTCTGCACGGTTGTTACAACTTCCCTGGTCAGAGTTACGCACAGCTAAAAGTCAAAGAAAATCACGAAACGAACAAGCCAGCACAAGACATTGTAGGATAGAGTCCCTAACTTTGTAATGCTATATGCCAGGACACGAAAGATATATAAGTCGTTTAAAGGGGCGCCGTTGTGGACACAAATTTGAAAACAGAGTTAGGGAGAAAATATTACCTATGCGACCATACTTTTCAAAATCCTAAAAGGGTGAATCATCGACAGCGTTGCGATAGACTGGAGAAATTGTGGTTTTCAGGTTGACATCCGCAGTCAGGAAGAATGAGCAAGCAGCGTATAGCGGTTGCTAGGAAACGGGATTTTGACAGGGAGAATCGCCAGGAAGTGTAAGCTGGAAGCGGATAAAGTAATTCCGGTTAGCAATAATAAGGGATGAGTCAATTTGTGTGGTGGGCTAATTTTAAGTGAGGAGCTATTTAAAGGTGTGGGCAGCTATTCCGTATTTACCAAATAGTGGAGTATTAGTCACACGGTTTAAAGGGCGTTTAATACCATAAGCGCTTCGCTTTAAGGCATCGCACCCCACAGCTGCGCGTAATATCCTGTCCTGAGCCCTTAACCGCTGTTGTTATCGAAGTGGTTTTGTCTCAAAATTGTGCAGAGCAAAGCGTGGATTGCACGTCTGCAAAAACAAGCCTTCGTTTATGGATTTGTTTGTGATATGTGCTGTACTTTGAACCAAAACACATATCATCAGCCCCTTGCATAACAGACGTCAATATCTTGTTGAATGCGTGGGTGGCGAATTGAGGAAAACATGACGTCCCAATCGCTTCTTACCACGTGACCATTTTCCTGGTTTTCCTATTCAAGGAATTGAGAGGAAAGTCGCTCTGCACCGGACGATAGTACGCGATTGTTTTGCCATGCAAGCGTGGGAAACGCAGTTAATGCGACGAATTGCAGAGCTTTTCGTCTTGTGCGTCTCCAGGGGCCTGACTGCGTAATTGTCCAACGATGATCAAGTCCTCGACCTGATTCGATTGCATCCGGATAGGGTATTGCGACACGATTGCGTTATGTTGAGATGCTGTTTTGGTGGAATTCATTCGTTCAATAGCTCGGGAAGCACAGTTCTTTGTTGTCTTTCTTTCGAAGTCATTTACTTTATTAACTTGATGTGGTAAAACGTCTTAATTTTGATTGTTTTTTTCGCGAAGCCGTTTTGGTGGAATTCATTTGTTCATAGGCTTAGGAAGCATGGTTCTTTGTTGTCTCCGTTTCAACGACAGTTATGTTTAAACTTTAGTTGTGTGTTTCCTTCGCGGAAAGGTACTGTGCTTTAGGTAGTAAAGGTTTTATTTTTTTCTTTTATAGTAAGTGGAGTGACCACGAGATCCCAGACCCTAAGCATGTTATTTTTAACCCATCGCGTCAACTGCAGAAAAATTTAATTTGTAAATTTAAAAACTGATTCTTGGTGCAACCATTGTGTTTTTGGTTCGTCGCTTGTTTTAGTTCGATCAAGAATTTGATTCTCCGAATACAAAAAAACATTTACCCACATCAAAAACCTTATTAGAATTAATGCTCTAATGCTAATCGCTCGGTTATGCTTAGCCGACAAAATCTATATTTGGTAATCATAAAGTTACCATTTATAAACATTGTGGTCACGTTTTAATTGTACAAAACCTGTTAAAGCACGTAGAGTTAGTCGCTACTTATGGGAAGTTTTTAACTTTACCGAAAGGGGAATTACCGGGTAAAGCCTCAGTTACCTCAAAGAGTCAAACTGGTATGAGCCGAACGCCTTTTTCACTCGCTTTCAGACTCGCTAGAAAGCGGTCGTGTTCGGCTTTGTTAGTCCTATTACTTGTTGTTGTGTCTGGGAAAAGGTTGAATCGCTGTTCAGGTTATTTGAAAGTAGCTGTCAATTTGCAATATTTGTGAAGGTATCTCAAATAGTGTTACTTCCGAATTGTTGCAGTAGTCTTGTCAGTCAGGCCTGAAGTTTGGAGATGTTGGCAAGCAACATGATTGTGGATTGTGTGGTAACACTCAGCAGAGGGTTAGGTATGAAAGTTCAGTTGGTTTGGGCGGAAAAATATTTGCCATTCCAAATTTTAAAATGTTACGAATAGCCAAGAATGAAATAGTAATATTTTGGTCCAGAGTCTTTTTAAAACATGATTGTACTAATTTAACCAGCAGTGTAAACAAGCACGATTCACAAAGGTACCTTCACGCTTCTTGTGTATACTACATGGCATTTAAATTCGCGAACAATAGGCCTGAATGACTTGAATAGGCCGTTTTCATTTTCACGGTTTTTCGCGTTTGCTGTCATCAAATTTTTATGTGACGATAAAAAATATTTTTAAATCTTAAGTAAACGTAATTTAATAAACAGACATGTATATTAGGCAGTTATAAGTGTTTTCGAATATGAAATGCGACTATCGTATTTTAAAGCTTTTGCCGGGTTAAGCACTAATAATACTGATTATAATCAGTCTAACGCTAAGCTAATTTCTGGTCAGTTTCCCGGCCAGAAGGCCTAAACACGTGCAGCATGCAGGTCAGCGGATTTAATAACTTCCTGGATTTAGTAACAACGCCGCAGCGATATAAGGAGCGGCCAACTGGTTTGAACTGGTCGAAGGCTGGATCGGCGGCAGGCGCGCCAAGATTTGGTAACAATAATGTTTCGCAATCAGCGACATGGCAGACAAGACGTGACTCGATAAGCAAACAAGTAAATCATGTGTTGTTTGCCGAAATACGCGAGCGGTTTATTACCCGGTTTGAGGTTGTTGTTCGTGCACAAGAGTTTGTGAATTATGTTTATTTGGCGCTTAACTTACATTAAAGGTTGGATTTTCTACATTTGCGAAAATTACGTATTAATTAATGTTTAACCGGTTCGTTTGTTTTTCAGGTTTTTCCTTGTTAGCAGTTGCATTAAACCATTTTGTAGGGAAAGTAGCATTAATTTCCACAAAAAATTGCTACTTACATAAGCCTTCTCAGTTCCTAATGCCTAAACTGAATAAAAAACTATTTTGCTGAATCATTCATGCTGACGTGATCCCACTGGCGGAGTGAAGCTGATACTTGATCTTTTACGTGGGAACTGAAAACGTCCGGTGAATCAGCAGAAACCACAAAAAACGACCTTGCGGGCACATGGCATTTTGCAGATTGTTTGTCCTTCTGCTTGTAAAATCAGTAATAGCATCACAAAACACAACATAAAATCACCGGACAAAAAACTGAAAATTTACTGCGGGATAAGCATTTAATGTTATTTGAGCTGTCAACAGTATTTTACAAATTAGAGGTTCCCTAAATGCTAAACAAAATCGCTACGCAAGGTCAAAGTTAACGGTATTAATGGGATTACAGAGTTGAAAGCCAGGGAGACTCCGAAAAGTGTTTTTTGTCTATGTTGTTTGTAAGTTGTTGGCAACTGTGTGTCTTTGTCGCAAGACTCCCTGTAGCGCTGTTGTTTGTACGGTATTAAGCACTCAATCGCGGCGGGCGCCCGGCGTGGAAAACATGTTATTTATAGCTGTAAGCGGTCGCGCAGACGACTGGGTGTTATTGCCGCTTAAACCAATATTAGACGGACTTCAAAAACAAGTTGCGCAAATTCAGATTTCGTCACATTGCCAAGTCATATTTATCAGCCGTGGAAATGGTTGCGTATAAGTAACTGCATGACGCGTATGGTTGGAATAAAGGGTCATGTTTAATTTTGTAGCAGCGTTTTTGGTAAAAACTTGTGGCAACCTTAAAACCGTGCTGGTTGTTGTTCGTGGGGTCATCGGCATTAAATTAACATGCTTTGTCTGCATCAAAACTTGGTTTCTCTTCAGTTGTCGATAATTTTAATTAAGTAGACAAAACATATGAGATGGCTTTGTTAACAAAGGAGAAATGTAGAGGGCCCTCAGGTCGAACACCCAGTTTACGAGGAATTCGCCCTGGGAGAGTTGAAGGCTTTTGTGCGCTTTGACTCAAAGGGCAAAAATGCGGAAGTGACGAAAAGCAAACACGTGGCTTTACACTGTTCCTTTCATTCGGTTACTGCAGGTCAACGCCAGTAAACGTATCTCACGTAACTTTCACGTGTCTGAGTCGGAGGTTACTTTAGGACGCGTGAGTAAATAGCGCGTAACAATTGGCATGAAGTTACCTATTAGATTTTTTCTTAACCAATGTGCCGTGTTTTACAGATTTGGTAATGTAAAATTGACTTTAAACTGACATTTTGTTGATAAAGCTATACATAGCAATGTCTAGATCTTGCATCAACAATCTTCGTCGAACTGCTATTCTTCTTTTTGGTCTTTTTTTCCTAAAGGTAAGCAGACTAAACCTTCATTTAACAAAGGTTACTGTGCACAAGTACACGTTAAAAATAGTTTCGTCTTGTTAATGCTTAACCCTAGCATTAGGTTTTTCGTATACTATATGATCATACAGAAACTGGTCTATTAATGTGTCTATTAAACTATTGACTTAGCCTAATTCTATTCGCACATACTGCAACTAAGTTTTGCGTCTTAAGGTTAATTCGTTAAGTAAACTATTTATTCTTTCCAGGTTACTGCAGCTGATCACAACTCTGCGGTGAAAAATCACTTCACCAATCCCTGTTCCCATCTGGGTGACGAACTGACACGATATTTAGCTGAAGATGATGATGGGATTTTGTGTTGTTTATGTCCTGAGAACTTTTACTATCATTCAGCCTGCAAGTAAGGATATTAAACCATACGAAACTCGATACCCTTGTTGCATTTTAAAGACGTAATTGCCCGTTGGTTGCAGAAATCGTGAGTTCAACACCACGGTTTGTTTGCCGTGCCCTGAAGGAACCGAAAGGAAATTTTCCACTGAAGTTCAAGGGTTAGAAATGTGCAAGCCGATTCCTACCACAATACCCAAATCGACCACTCCACAGCCACAAAAAATGTAAGCGGTGGCAATTCAAACTCCCTTTAACGCATTTTAGGACAATTATGTTTCCTTTTCTTTGGGGACACATATTGCTTTTGTCCGTATATTTTTTTCTTTTTTCCATCTAACGCTGGGTTGTTTCACGCGTTTGGTCAGGGGATTGCTTTAACGTATTAAAATTTACACACATGTTAGGTATTATCCAAATTTGATCCTCCTAAAGTTTGACCATGACTGAACCAGCGGTTCACCCACTAACCCCCAATACTTATTTAAAAAAAACGCCTGTACTGACTAAAGTACATAATCTAGCAGTTTTATGTTTTGTTGGTTGGTGCAGTATAAGTAGTCTAAAGTATTTTGTAACCAGGGAGTCGAACCGGAACTGAACCCAAAACCGCGAACCGGTTTGAGCGGTTAATTTCATTAAACCCGAACCGAACCCGAACCGCCAATTACGATTTTCTAAAAACCCGAACCGGAGTTGAACCCTATTTTTTGTTTGGCGTTGGACCCGAACCGGAACCAGTAAAAATGCAGTCTGTTATATAATTTATACGAGAGATGACACTTATAGGGCGTGTCAAAAATAACAGTGCGCAGTCAATATTATTTTGGAGTTTGGTAAGGCCAAGTAGATAATGGGTAGAATTAAATTGAAACGAATGAAAATTTGAACTGGTTTAAAAACCGCTAACCGGTTCGAACCGGATAATTTGCCGAAACCGGAACAAAACTCAAATATACATTTTTAAAGACCTGAACAGAACCCGAACCCTTAAAAACAAAACCAAGTAAACGCGAACCAAACCTGAACCCATTTGACAAGCGGTTCGACTCCCTGGTTGTAACTTTTAGTTAGATTCACCCATTTTTACCCCTTACCCAGAAATATTCGTTTTTAGGTTTGCCAAGACCTTATGTGCAAAAATGCAAGACCTAATGTGCTGAAATTGTAAACAATTGTTTGTAGTGTGTTTTTAGTTTAGTATTTAAAAATTTAGCCTGATCGGTCTCGTAGTTACCTTTACAGCCCCGAATATGTAAACCTTCAGGTACTGCAGTACAGAAATCCCACGGTAGTGAATCAACGGCGTCCGATTGCGGCGGTTTAATTTAGAATGGGAGGTTTCTGTTTGCTTCACGAATGGTCAGAGGTTTTAATAGGCTTGTTCCGGTAATTAGAAATCAGGTGTTTAGCGCAGCAATGCTATATGGTTCATTTGGTTAGCATGCGCAACTTTAGTGTAGCGAAGGTTTCATACTCGATAAACGGAACTTCGCTTTGTAACTTATGTTTCTTAACATAAAAGTCAAAAAAATAACTGGAAGAAAGCCACGGTAAACGGTCATTGTCAGCTTGACCGCTGCATGACGAGAAGTCACAAGGTCGATTTGTTGGTGTGGCAAAACCCTGCAGAAACGATTTTTTGTCACAATGTAACTATTATAACTAAATGTAACTGTTTTAGACAAATAAATTCGAGAAACAATACGTGTTTTGTATAAAATAGGCAAAATGTTATTGCTGAACACCAAGGACTGCCTGTATGGAAACATGTGTCAAAAGGTCGTTAAAGGTCAAAAATATCGCACCATTTTTATAGCGTAACCAATTCCCATTAACGTGTCTGTTGGGACCCATTCGTCTTTGCCTGCAAATACAATTATGTGTGCAGTTCAAACGGTGCGTAGTAAATCGGTAAATAGGATATAGAATATATAAAACGGAAAAATATAGAAAAGCCACTTTTTTAGTTTTATCCTAAAAAAGCCAACCGGGTATATTTTGCGCTATTGATAACTCCAAATGTACAGTTTTTCCGTTTTTTTGTTTAATTACATTATTAGATCCTTTAAGAAATATTAGCAAAGACCGAAAGTTGCCAACAGTAATCAACATTCCTAATAATACTTTTTGGTTACAGAATTTCAACTGACGAACAAGATGGAAAAGACGAAACCGGAGAAAGTAAACAACCAGAAAACAGCGTTCCAGGTATAGCTTCAATCCGTCTCGGGAACCAGCAAATGCTTTGTTTGTTATTAGTCTGACTTTAAAAATCCTTGTATTTCTTACAGGATTGATAATTGGGTTGTTGGTTGCGGTAGTAGGGATGTTGGTGATGTTTGGGTTGGTGGTTTGGTGTGTCACACAAAAACCGAATGTTGTTTCCTGCTCTGGGGTGAAGGTACAGGATAATTTGTTTTTAAGTAATAAATCACCAAACTGATTTTAAACTCGCTTTGCTAACAGAAAACCATTCCGGATGTCGAAGCGGGAGTTGATATGTCCAGCTCATCAGTTACAACTGGGTAAGAAGCTTAAACTAAGCGCAAGTTCTACAACATACTGTTATCATCGCTTTATTTCTTTTCCAGACACTCATCACAAACTCCAGTGAGCAACAGGCGTGATTCGATTGCGTCAACCACAAGGTTTGTAACCTTATAAGATTTTTTGTCTTAAAGCTTTGTTGATTTTAAATTTTTTGTTTTTTTAGTGCACCCCAGGAGAACCCAACAAGGAAATACGAGGTAAGGTTTTATCTTTCGTTTGACCTTTGACATACATTTTTGCAATCAGCCACCATTCCGCTATGATTAAAAAAAATCAGATTAAAAAAATAATAATAACCGCTGTCATCTTGGCGTTGTCGTTTCTCAAAGTATTTACAGAGGGTGAAAGCTCACGTTTCTTCAGAACATTTGAGGCTTATGTTATTTAGGTTGAATTATTAAACTATGCGTCACTTTTTGCAGCAAAAACGTTTCATAAAGTTCGATCTATTTTGCAGGTGCAATACACGCAATGTCCCACAAACGACCCTGACGTCGTCATAACCGAAAAGGGGGTTACTAACGACGGTCAAGCAACACCAGAAAAAGTTAAAGCCATTCCACTAAGAACCGACTACCGAGAATCGAGAACAATTAGCGAAAATCCTACGGCTCCCCGGGTACAACAACCTGTCTATAATACAGACGACAGGTTAGGAACACTACCTGAAACGAGCACAGGTCTTCCAGTAATCCGTGGTTACAACATCAACCGAAATGCGAACAGTAAGTAACTCGATTCGGTCGTATTTTGTCTCTTATAGTAAGTGTATGATCCATGTGTCTCTTGTTTATATAACTAGATCGAAGATCTCTGTAAATAGACTGGTGTAGCATAAACTATAAAAACGTAAAATGGCCGCGTTGGCTCCAAAAATACAACATTTATGGTTTGAAAATCGTAATCAAAATTGATAATAATGCAACAAAATTTTTAGAATTCTCTGTTTTAGTTTCTTATCTGCATCTATTTTTTTTTTTACTTTTTAGTTCAAACGATTTTAAACGTATTCTTTTCCATTGGGACAACCCTTGATGTTCCAATTACTGCATTTCAAGTCGAAGGTTTTGGCTATCGTTTCGGTCTGGTCGATGATCAAATTTGTACAGCGAAAAAAAATTCCGGTAAGTGTCAAAACAACCATTCATGATTTTATAAAACATTTAAGTGAAGTCTTCTGCCTATCGTTGTAAGGATGAGCCATATATAACTCAAGTTAACAATGTTGCTGCAAACCTAGCATAAACCAACCAATGGGTATTGAATTATAGTCTAGTAAAGTAATTACTAAACACTACCCAACGCCGGGACTGACTTTTAATTCCTATTTTTTGTTAGTTACAGAGGGCAATGCCGCGTTTTTGTGCAAAGTTTTCAAACAAATAGTGAGCAAGAAGGGCATCCATCTTGATCTGAACGAAGTGGTAAACTTCTTCGAAGACAGTGGAATGGGACTGATTTACGATCATCTCGTCCAACAATTGGGGTGAACTGGACTGAACACCCACGGGGTATTATTACTCCAAAGTGTTACACCTGTGGGGTCATAATATAACTCAATGATGGCAACAAACTCCACAACTGAAGGCGAAACATGGAGGCGCAAAGGTGGCAGAAAAGGTCCACGCGAACGCTTCGAGCCTTAGAGATCAAAATCTCCTATCTTGTTCAATCCCCAAAAACGAACAAGATTCAGCATCTCGTTCAGATTCAGCTGCTTCCGGGACAAAATGCTTATTCTGGCCAGGAGCTCTACAAATATTGCTTGATTCTCAATGCGTTTTCTCGTTGAGATGTGTTACTAACGCTATTTGAAAATATCGTTCCTATGTCATCTCGTGGCCTGATTTGAATCCAAGAGCAAGTTGGACTCAAAATATCGTTTTTGTTGACGTACATGGCAATCCATCGTGATTTCAAAAACGAAATGTGCTTCTAGGCCAGCTAACTATACACAATGTGCCTTACGAAATTGCTGTATGTTTATCGCATTTACAATTTTCGTGTGTGTAGAGTGATGTTGTAAACCACTGGTAGACAAACTTTTCGCACTGCGGACCGACTTTCATATAAGTAGGGATTATGTTTTGAGTTGTAGTTTGTTGGGGCCATGAGAGTTCTACTACCGCATAAAGGTGCTGCTGTCTAGAGATGTTAGTATAGTCAATTTCATCGGCATCGTGCTTTCTATGTCCACCCCCATATATGGTATTGTTTCCGTATATTCGTCAAACAAAATCCCCGCCGCCCCTCAATTCTCACTTATCACAACTTTACTGTATTTACATGTGAGGAGTTGTTTTGAGTATTCAAACCGCTGGGCGAGTCTCAAATCCATGACCGAACCTGGACGGTGTTGGTGCAACACTGGTGCGAATTTTCATGTTTTTGAGGAATAGCTGAAAAATCTTCTGTGAAAGATTTTAGGCATGAATTTTTGCTTTTATTCATTGTCCTTATTGTTTCTCCTTTTTTCTATTTATTACACAGAAAAATACATTCTTGTGTACGGATTTGCTGAAACCATTAAACTTGTGAGTGACCGTTTGTTGGGGATTTTTGGAATAAGCTAAGAAATAGAAACAAACAGTGATGCAAACAAATAATGCCCATTTTTCCATGTCAAATACGAAACTTGCCAACAATTGCCAAGCACGTTTCCGGGTCAGGTTTACTTTAAGCAACATCAATGTTCGAACCTGTTTTTACGCAGCAAAAACTGATAAAATGGTTACTTAACTGGGTTTCGAACTCGCGTTACCCGAGTACGAATGTCTATCAGTACTTCACAACTGCGGGCCACGCGCCTCAGACATTTTGATCCAAAATTTAACAGAATCATTTAATGTTACTCGAGCGACCTCTGGCGGACCATGAGCAAATAAAAACCACCAAAACCATAAAAATTACGAAAAAATATATAAACCACCACGAATCGACACACAGAATTTTCATTTCAAAACATTCTATTAGTGTTTTGATAAATTAATTAAGCACAGTCTTTATATGATGGCGGAAATATAAAATTATCTCATTGGATGATGAAAAAAAGAAGGAAACAAAGAACTGACTGTAGTTCCGCTTTAGCATAATGTTGCGCAACTTTGTACAGCTCGTAACTTCTTCTAAGGTATTGGTACAACAGATATAGAGGCTAATAGAGAAGTTTTATTATAAAAAGAGAATCTTCATGCAATCAGCATATGATGAACTTGAGGAGTTAAACGATGATAGCTTTAAAATGCAAAACTTGAGCCCTGTTACGAGGAAAACATATCATGACATTAAATTATAAATTTATTGGAGTGTCTAAAATGCTTGGGTTGAAATATACAAGCGATTGTGCCTATACGCAAGTTCAGTTGTGTTGCTAAATTATATTTAAAATTCAACCATTGTTTTGCAGCAAGTTTACAATTTGGGAAAATATTTCTTGCGTGTTCAAGTTATAAGCGTTTGCAGCAGTTTCATTGAAACTGCTTCGAACCTGAGTGGCATGATGTCCATTTCCCACTTCAGAGTTCAACATTGGTGGCTGCTAATTTTCCTCATGTGTATGGTAAAGGTAAGATTTTGCTATCATGAACAAATTTGTAAAACCTGATTTGTAAGGAACTTTTGGAAACTGAAATTAATCAACTGCGATAAATTATCTCGGATAATTTTTTTTACTGGAAACAATGGTTCCTGGTAAAAGAACTAGGTTTAAAAGTTAACAAAAAAAATTAATAGCGGTATTAGAAGCAAAAAGTAAGTCACAGCCTTATTGGGGAAAGGGGATCAATATATTATTTAAAACACCCAAAAGCAACAAAAAAACAGAAATCCAAAATAAGCGGAACAAGTTCCCCTTAAGAAAGGTAGCTGTTACACAAAGCCCATAAGGACAGTTACACAAAGCCCATTGCCCCTTTTTCTTGTTTCTTCATTACCTCGCGATATACTGAACTTCACCTGAGCATGGAAATTTTGACTCGTTCGATTGATTTTCTTTAGTCGTCTTGCAATGCTGTCGAAGATGAACAGACGGTTGTGCCAACTAAGCCTCCTGGCTTCTCAACTGGCAGTGAAAAGAAACAAGACGCGCCTGATATTTCGACAACACAACAACCAACTCAATCACCCATCCATTGTGGTCAGCTTTTTTGGACTAATAATAAATCTGCTGTTATCGTTATAGTGGTGACTCTGAATATATGTTGTTCAGTATCACAGAAAAGGCAAGATGACAAAATAAAACTGGAGCTCATACCAATTGGTTTCCTAGTTGCAATCATTATCTGTGCACTAGCGTTTATCATTGACACAAAATCTCAAAAGATTGAACCGGTAAGGAATTATTTTTATGTTCTCAAAGCCAGAATCGTAACCTCATGTCTAAAACGATTTTTTTCAAAGACATTTTGTTGTGATAATTCAATCAGTGTCGATCTGTAAATGAACTTCCTTTGATGTATAGGCCAACATCACACCGAACATTCCAGTACTGGACAATTCAACACTGAGCACATCGTTTCAGGGGTAAGTAAATGATATCGCGAAGAAAAACCTTGCTTCAAACTAGTCAAACCACAATCAATGGCATTGCCAACCACAAATTGTAAAAGTTGGATTATCACTACTTGCTGAAGATAGTTCCATTTTATACAGTCAAAAACTGTTGGTTTTGCACAATGTTTCTTATGTTAATGGAGCCTAAAAAGTTTCTTATATTAAACAAGCCGCATTTCATAATATCCAAAAAGGATGAGTATCCAACCGAGTGAGATAATTTGCTGAACAATGATTCAAAATTGCTGACAAAAAAGTGAATTTCTTTACTAGACTTAAGTGTAGAGACCCTTTAATGCGTTTGGAAAGCTTCCCGCAGAACGCTCACCAGCACCCAGGGTGAAAGCCCATGGGTCTTGCAGGAGTTTTTCTAAGCGCTCAATAATATATCGAATAGCAACATAACTTCTGATTTTATATTGCTTTGTTATACAGACCAAAACTTCAACCAGAAAGCGATGTTGACTATATATCAGCGGCACAGGACAATTTCACATCGGAGAATCCCATCAACGAAGAAGCAAGGACCAAACAAAGCCCAGTGGCAACAGTAACAGAAGGGCTGGGTTTCGACAAAGTTGAAGCCATTGGTGATGCAGAGTTTCCGGCAACAATTCGAGAACCAGGCCCACCAGAAAAAGTTATAGTTAAACAAAGTCGTGCAGAGGCAACAAACAATGGCCAGGCACCAGAGAGTGACACAGAGAGAAATCGAAAACGTAAGATTTTGATATTTTTTTTAGTGGATGTAAAATACATAGCTGTGGGTATTAAGCATAAAGTGAACTTCGTTCGGTTTGGCAAAATAAATTCGACCGGTTTTGACCACCGAGCCTTGCAACAGACTTTAAAATACCTTTCAATCCAAAAACAACAGAATGGGAGTAGTAATGTGTGGATGTATTTGAATCATGATGTTTTTTGCATGGTTTGCAATACAAAGTAGGATCTATTGTACAGTGTGCTAGGGTTGTTTTTTTCCAGGCAACTAATGTTAAAAACTTTGTTTAACAGTTGACAAAGCGGAAGGTATTTTGCTTCATCTAATGAGCATATCTGTGACGCCCATTAATGTAATGCAGCTGGCAGCTCACTTCCAAGTTTCGCTGATAAATCGCCAAAAATTGGAAAGAATCTTCGAAAAAGGTATTCTAACAGTTGTCAAACAAAACAAATGCCTATCGCGTAGTGAACAAACTGCCAATGCACCATGTACATTTCAACAAACCGTAAGCTTGAATATCCGATACGTTAAGCATAAGAAAAACATCGCCGTAACTATCTTTTATACCTTTACAATTTACATAGTGGTGCGTATATCAAAGCCTTAAGAATGTATGCAAATGCTTTATAAAGCAAGTAAAATACATAAAGGTTACATTTTACGTACAGATCCAAATAGTGACATTCTAGTGTACCTTACGAAAGTCCTGAGGGCAATCCGTTCATCGCATGAGGACTTCAATGTTGAAATGCTGATTGAATATTGGAAATCCAACAATATGCGTCCACTTGCGTCGCATTTGGAAGAACAAATGGGATGTTAAAGAGTCCCTTCGGCGCTTGGCAACGACTTAAAGCTTGAAACATGAATATGTTTGTGTTAAACCATTATATTAGAAAAAAATACTAAATTTCAAGTCATTCGATAATATTGTAACGTGACAATGCATGTGTATTAGTCTGGTAATTTACGGACAATCGGAAGTTTTAGTTAAACCATACGCCAATTTTAGTTAAAAAGATTCTGTTTAAAAAAATATTAAACTAACTACAACCATAAAGTTATTTTCGCCACATAAAAAATACCATAACTAATTATGTCTTGTACCTTAAATTGCAAATCATGGTTTGTCGGAATCAACAATTGGTTACATGCATTGCGACGTTATAGTGTGATCGAATGACCATCACCATTTTTTAGTTCCAAACATATTCTTTCGAGCTTTATGTTCGCCAAGCATATTTATATCAAGTCCAAGTTTTCAAGTGCCGAAGGGACTCTATTTTTTGACGAGATTAAGATTTAGGGTTTGTTTTGGTTTCAAAGCTTGGATTCCTCGACGTTATTGTTGAGGCATATTTATCTAACGAGGTTCCCTATTTCTCAAGACTTGCGTTGTAGCAAATAGGGACCAGGTTAGGTTGAATTGCTATATGCTTTTTATCATTGTGTAATGACATATTATCTTTATTTGCAAGGGCAAATAATATTTGCCAAGTCAAATAATATACTACAAAAGTGAAATACTTTTACTGCGCTTAAACGTTTGATTTTTTTCTTTAAAACTTTCATTTGTTCTAGTGCAGCTACATTAAACAGGGCAAGTAACACAAGGCCAAGATATTGAAAAACTTGGCACTAGTGTGAAACCCATACTATTATTATGAATTTTTCTACATATTCAGCTGCTGAAACTTTTTGTCTCGTCATTAGGTTTAGCAGATTGAAAATGTTTTGAATTTCACCTTGTTTTGTACGTTGATTTGAAAAACGTCACTCGAGGTTATTTCTCCCACTTGTAAAGTCGCTGAGTGAAAAATCTCAAACGCGGCATTTTCCCGAAAGGGACACGTATTGTTATCATACGTTTCAACGTATTGTTTTCATACGTGCTTTATGCGGAAGTGTCCAATCTGGGGTTAAGAAATCGTGGTTGAAACTGGTTTATGTTTTGTTGCATACATTGTATATATACATTAAAAGTTTTGTAAATTTTTGACCTGGTAAACCACAGCCCCTAAGCCTCACCATTTCCAAAGTACAATCACTGTTACCGAGTAAACAGTTTAACTGACTTTTAAGAAAGCCACCTATAACATTTGAGCTAATGTTAAACCAATTGAGGTTGTGCTGCAAGCCTGCAACATATACAATAGTAGGCTGTTTTGAAAGAAACAGGTGCTATTTGCAAATGTTCGCATGTCAGAAATACATGGTGCAGAAATGCAATTCCCTTGTATATTACTCGACTAAATCGTATAAATATCTTTGTATTGCCCTATTGTACTGATTGTGTAGCGATAATGAAGAACACGTATGGATAAATAAAATTTACGACACCGTGTATGGATTATACCAGTGGTTCTCAAACTGTGCGTCGCGACGCCCTGGTGCGTCGTTTCAATTTTCCAAGGGCGTCGCAGAATATTTCCGTTTCGTGGCTGAACTCAGTTTATCTCATAAAAATGAGGTTTCAGTGCGGTTGACGTATATCTACGTCCAAATACTTTTTGCGTAGAGTGCGGATTGACGTAAATTTACCTCAAAAGTTTTTGATCAAAAATGCGGCTGTCCGTTAATGTACGTCGAGACCAAACAGTACAAGCAGCAAGTGCGTGATAGGCGCGTGTATGGGGCGACGCTTGGCGGGCATTAAACTTGATTATGTGAACGGAGTCTCGCTTCTTAACAAAGACGACTTTTGTAGCAAAGGCTTGAGGTAGTTATAACGTATAATTGTTAGCAAAGTTTGAAGTAATTATTGTACATGAGTTGCAGCAGTAAATTTTTGTGCATCAGTTTATATTGTGTGTAAGTTGAAACATTACTTTCATTGTAATTCGTTATTGATGCTGTTAAGGCCTTGCAGCAGACGAGACAATGCAATTGTGCGCAATAATTGAAACAATTAACAAAAGCCCGCACGTGATTGCCGGGTGCACTAAAAGTGTTGAGTGCAGTTTTATAACTTTGTCGAAAAACAATTAGGCTAAAATTGTTCTCCAAGTGCTGTTTAATAGATTTAAATTAACTGTTTGTTGATAAGTTTCCTCATTAACTTTTGTTTGATGGTGCGTCGCAAGTCCAGAAAACTTTTCCAGAGGCGTCGCAACAAAAAAAAGTTTGAGAACCACTGGATTATACAGTTATGCAAGTTTATTTGCAAAGGGAAGCTCTATGAAAACTTAAACCAGGGTTCACCAACCTTTATAATGCCGAGAGTAAAATCATATTTAAAAAAAAAATATAAAGCATACACAAAACTGACAAGTATTTGCAAACAAATGCCAAAATTTTGTAAAAGTTAACGAAGATTTGTAGAAGTTTAGAACATTAGACAAAAATGCTGCATTACTTTCAACAAAATCAACATAAGGCGCAGCATCTTTTTGCAAACCACAAAGGCATTTTGCTATTTTCGAACTAGTCGAACTTAAAAGTGGCCAACGGCCGACAGTTTGTTCGCGGGCATAGGATTGGTGACCCATGTGTTTAATCACAAATCTGCAGTAAAATCAAAAGGCGTTGTTAAGTGCTCGATGATAAGCTTGTAACTTATGTTTTAAGGTTACTATAAAATTGAATGCATAGCCATTTAGAACTAAAGACACACATCTGCATTATACGTTAACTTTGTTGAATGGTAAGAACTTTTTATTTCTACGCACATCTATATCACCCGTTTATATTTCCACCAAACTGTGGAACATTATAGAATTAACACAAAAAAGCACCCAAGCACATGACAAACCCAACCATTACAACGTTTTACAAGTAAAGCGAATTTTAGCTTCGTTAACAGAGAAACAAAATTTCATCAGAGGAGCCCAAAGTGGAACAGAATGACTACATTAAGACAAAAACAAGGTACTATAGCACTTAGAACAGCAATTAACTGTCCACAACAATCAGCAATACAGGATTGTGACAGCAACCGCATAACAACCAACAGTAAAATACGATTTTTGTATTTATATTTTTTGGGTTTTTGTGTAAAGAACAAACGCGGAGTGAAAAACGTATACTTTTTAATTTGTTTCCTTCGTCCAAGGTATAGGACAGGCTTAGGTAGTATGAAACAAGGAGAAATGAACTTGAAGCAGTGAAGCGCTTTGTTCGTTAGCTCTCTGTTACATCTAGCGGCCAAAAAAACAAACAAACAACATTAAACCTTTAATTGATTTTCAAACCGATTTAAACATGAACCAAAAAACAAAATTATTTTTTAATTACCTGTTTTTGTTTGTGGTGGAGCAAAGTAATTGAAACAATACAAAACCAGGTTCTCAATTAATCCGACTAGATTCCCCAGGGAAACCACCACAAATTTTTCGAGTTTCGAGAACCTTCTTGTACGTCGTAGATAAGAGAAAGGCGCACTCGTTTGGAGGTAAATCTCAGGTTTGCGTACTGGCAGTCTAGTTTTAGCCTTACTGAAGTAACAAAGCGAAACAGTTGACTTGTATACTGCTGGAGTTTATTTGGATCATTTTGAAGTTTTATACGTGGTAATGTTAGTTCGTTTAAAGTAGATTTCTGTTATTGAAGACTGAGTAGGCTTGTTTTGTTTAAAGATTAGCAGTATTTTTGCGTATTGACGTTAAAAATCGATTTTATGTTATGGGTTGCTAATAAAATAATTTCAACCACTTTTGTTTGAAAACCTTTTGCTTGCACGAGAAAGCAAAATTCCTTGTTAAGGTTGAATGCAGACGGTGAAAAGAGTTGTACTGTTTACTTGGTACAATGGTTCTTAAAAGATTTTGATCAGTTGCTCAAACGGTTGTTTAAATCCACTGTGTGAACCATGGTCGCGTGGATCAAAGCGTTTACAGTTATTTTCGACTGTATAGTCGTCACAGGCCCTTTTTACCACTATTACTACAAATTGTTTTGGGTAAAAAAGGTAGAATCTCTACGAACAACTTTTTAAAAACGCCTTTGTGATCCATTCCACGCCCAATAGTGACAGAATCAACGAGAAAGTCTTTCAAGGTGTTGGAGAATAAATCAAAAGATGAAATGAATAAACAACTGTTTAAAAGTGTAGCTTCCACAGGAACAACTAACTCGAAAACTTGAAACAACACTAGACCCCTGCAGACTAAAAAGAAAAAAAGGGATACGAAAAACAACCTGAAAGCCGTGTTGTCCTTTACGCCACCGTCTCGTGAATCGAACAGAGATTCCTTGACAAACAAAAAGTATCGTTTAGTACTGTTGACGGTATTGAGTTTATGACACGTGGTATTACTTACCAGCACCATCATATAATACATCGAATTTATGATCGCGACTGAAGAAATCCGTTTATTTCAGACAAGTCAAGGTTTAGCGTTATTTCATGAAGCAGAAATCAGTTCCTGTTTCAGCTTGGCAAGTACACTGATACCAGCAAAGGTGCAGGTGCTGTTTAGTTGTAGCTACTTCGGACAAGTGGAGCCGAAGATGAGCAAATATCTTTAAAGCACAAATACCTGTAGGCTAATTCTGCCAAAATAAATTAAATTTATCAGTTCACAGATTATCAGATTACCACAAACTTTCCACATATGTACGCTTGTATTGGTTGCCAATTTTTGTTCGTATTTTTAAAAGTCCTTGTATGCAGTCTTTTACAGGTTTTTTAGGATTTTTAAGTGATTTCGTTGAGATATGCTTTTTGCAAGATTGTTATTAGTCTTGCTTTTACTATCCTGCTTTGCACAGGTAAGAAAACAATTCTAAAGTTTTTTTATGAAACGTTTCGAAACTGCATTATCTACATACACAAAAACAAGATTCTAATTCAGTAAACCACATTTGTATGTTTATCTAAATAAAACATAGTAATGCTCTGTACTGTGTTGTTTCACAACATTTTTTTTCTAAACCGCCCAATATTGTAAAAACTTAACAACAGGGGCAGTTGGGACAGTTTGTTTACACTTGAATTAAATTGTATGTGGTCATTGAGTCGACCATTTTTTTCTGTTCACATGATCGATAAAGATTGAACAGTTGGTTAATTCGATGTTCTTATTACTTTAGGGTACGTTGGGGGTCAATAAAGATGTGAAAAATGCAGCCATAACCGACCCTTGTCCCCATCTTCTCACCAGTGGGGTGCGGCCATTATTGGAATTTTTTGACAAAACAGGACAATCTATGAAATGTTGTGGATGTCCCAAGGATCATTTTGTTCTAAAGCCATGCAGGTAGGTTTGCTACCAACATTGGAACATTTTTCTAATGAAATAATCAAAACAGTTAGTGTGAAGTGACAAAACGGATTTAATGTCATTTTCGTAATCCTACTACCGTACCAGCTAGTCTTAATTTGACATAGCATACACTAGAGTTCACGTTTGTTATTCCTAAGGATGATAAATAAAAACCATGCTGTTTTCAGTGACGGATTCATTTCTGAATGCCGGTCATGTCCTCCTGGAACGGAGTTGAATAAAACTGTACATGGCAGTGGACTAGAAGGATGTACACAAATCCCAACAACAGTGCCACCGGAAGAAATTTCCGATGATCAAAGGTAAGTTTCGCAATCGTCGAAGTAGCGCACAACCTTTTTGTTATTGTCCATGTTCACTGAGTTCAAACAAAAGGTCTACTGGCATGTATGTTGAGCCCCTGGCAGCATGTAATAACTCCGGTACCTTGTTGAAACAAACGGCCTTCATAAACCGTTTTGCCCGCCGATAATGAAACATAATCAAACAAACGTTTTACCTTCTATCACCAACATGACAACGTAGCTTATCGAAATAGTTGCATTCACTATTGCACCTGACAATAACAGTTATAAGTAACAAATAAGTAACAAACATCGCATCTATATGATACAGAAACAATGATCTAGAAAAAGATGATGACAGAACTCAACCACCACAAACAGGTCAGGTCGATTCCAAACCTCCAGGTAAGTTATTTGTTTTTGTTAACCATAACCATATATCACCTATTTCATCATGGCTAAAACTTATCCGTTTTTACAGAGAAAGACAAAATCACTAAAGAAAGTTTCACACACCCCGGATATTACTTTTTGGCTGGAGTCTTGCTAAGCAGTGTTGCTCTTGTTGCTGTTATTTACAAGCGAAATGTCCGGTCAGGTCCCATACAGGTAGTGCATGGCGATACAACTCAAAATGTTTATAGAATAAGCACTAAATCTGCTGTATTACAGAAAGATGAAACTGAGATTTGGTCACCAAACCAAACACGCTTAATGTAAGTTAAAAAACAAACAAACACTTGTGTGCGACGGAGTTGCGACTTACTTAGCTATAAGTCCTTATAAACCGTTGGTTTTTCTCTCGTTTTATGTTAAAATCTGTTAAACCTGCGACTACGTGAGCTAAATTTAACTGACGTGCTTTCCAAAACTAATCTCTACGCTGTGTTTAATATAATTTACACGCAAAGGAACTGGAGAGAAGACAACACTGTCAGCGTTGGATCTGAAGCGGACGGTCAAAATTTCGAACTACAGCTCGAAGACGAAACAACCCCAGCTTTGGGGTAAGTAATCGTCACGCGATACATAATAGGTCATGTAGAACGACGACAGTTTTTTATGAAAATAAAACTCTGCACAACTCCGTCTAGTTTCGTGGTGAGCCAGACACCCATAAAAGTTAAAAGAAAAACAAAAGCTCGGGTGTTAAACCAAATGGTGTGGTTAAAGTTGCGATGTTCTTTTAGCCCAGACCAACCGTTTTCCCCCTATTTTTCATATATCATATTTTTTTCATATAGGGAAATACACGAGCTTAACTTAACTTCCGTGCTTTTCAAAACCGACTTATTTACAATCATATTAACTACGTTCAATTCATTTGCAGAGCAAGGAGCTCGAGAGAAGGCGTTAATGGTAGCGTTGGGTTCGAAGCGGACGCTATAAATTCAGATGAGGCGGTCCTAGATATGAGGTATAAAGCGTAGTAAACGCCATGCGATACTTACTACGTCATGCCTTTCCATATACCATAGTTTTGACTTTAAAGCACGTTTAAAACAGTTTCAACATAGGCACAAACTTGCATAACCATTCACTTACTATCCAGTAAAAGTGGTCTAACACTACAACAGTAATGAAACCGTGCAAATTTTTAAATATTAATCCTAATTATACAATGTTAAATTTTATTTTCAAATATAAAACAGCGAAGACGAGGAACCTGAAGCAACCAAAGAGAAACTTCACACAAAAAATGTGAAGAATGATGATGAAGATGCAACCGTTCTATCTACAACACACGAAGAGCCGGAAAACCCTAAAGATAAAGCTACTCCCGATGGGGACCCATCGGCTGTTATCCGCGAACCACCAGTAAGACCATCAGTGAGCAATTCCGATGATCTGGCTGAAGACGGGCCTACGGTTGAAGGACAGGTGCCACAGCCGATACAACAAAGGGGTGTTGCATCTGCTAGTAACATGGTAGGAAGTGCAAGCCGGATTGAGCATGGTGGTGGTGGTGCTAATACCGGCCCACCCATTCAAAACATGACTCGAAACGCAAGAGGAGTGGAAATTGAAAGACGTAAGTTTAATTTTTTGCCTATTGTTTCCACTGAAAAGAAACCAATTTAATGATGGAGTAAAAGAATAAATTATTTTGTCTGCTGCAAATTATCTTCTAAAAATGGACAGTTTTTACGTACAATCAAAACAACACAGCGATAACCAAAATTTTTGTCACTCCAAAAAAAAAATGGAAGTGTACAAACGTTTCAATACGAAAAAACAGATTCCAAATTTTGGGAGCTGCTAACACTGATAACTGCATATAGTTATTTGTAGCAAATGATATTTTATATGCTCGAACTATAATGTTCAGAAACAGCAACAAAGAAAACTTGTCAACGGCTTTTATATTATTGGCACCATAAATTTAAAAACTTGTGCCTAACAGGTAACTGTTTGACAGAAACATATTTCATGAACCATATGTTTTTAGTTATGCAACTCGAGGACCTCGTGATACATTCAAAAACGACTCCGGTATCCCAAAATGACTCGGTTAAGGTCCTAAGTCATTTTCAAGTGCCAGAAAACATCAAGAAGACGTTGGCAAATGAGTACAAAAATGGTACGTGGTTTGTCCGTAGATCGATTTTTTTACTTACTTGAATGAAGGTTGAAAATGAATGTCGAAGACTGACAGCAGATCTTTCATACAGACAACGATCCCTTGACGTACCTCTACAAGGCTCTAAAAGAAATTCGCAAAAACTCGTCCGACATTACAGTCGAAATACTCATCTCATACTGGATGAAGAACGGAATGAGAGAGATGGCCACATATGTGGCTGGCGAGATGGGTATCACTGCCATTTAAACGTCGGGGGTCGGGTCAACTCCTCCGGGTGTTGACTTTGGCAAGGCTTGTGCTTTTTTAAATGTAAGCAAAACACTAGGGTTTAAACCGGTTTCTTTCAAACTCAGCGAATCCGGCCGAATTTTGGTAGCACTTCGAATTTCAACTTTAATACACCACATTTCGGCATTTTAAAATTTTTCGATTAAAAACTTCGGTTCGAAAATCGCTGAGTTTTTGCTGAATCTGTTTAAACGGAGGGTTCAATAGGTTTCAGGCGTGTAATTTACGTTTCAAAACCGTTTTACGTTAAACTCATTATTTGGTAGTTGGTGTAACTAAATTTCTTGTCTGAAATCCATTGAACCTGTTCACAAGTTGAGTTGAAGCACAAATACGGAAAGTAGAACTAGTCACACTTGATTACCCTTGCGTAAACTTTGCAAAGCAAACACGAAGAAAAAAGCAAGTGTGTATTTGCAATGTGGAGACTATGTATACTTTAAACTGTTTGTGCTTCAACTGTGCTAATGCAAAATCTACATGTATAACATCCACAATCACAGCCGGGTAAATCGCCTAAAATAGTTCTTTAACACGGCTAAATATGTACGGTTTAGTAGTTTATCTTTTTGGAAAGTTGTGTTGCCTTTTATGCATGTGGATTTTGGCATTTATACAAGCACAAGCGAAAGCCTGTTTGTTATTGTTGTTGTTTTTTTGCAATGTAAATGTTAAACTGTTCTTAAAACAATCATGCTAAAAAGAACATGCTAAACACGGAATTTCGCAAAACTAACACGAATTTTAAACTGGAATAAAAATATTTTTAATTTTAAACTGAAATGCTTAGCGCTCCAACGCAAAATCGTAATGTAATGCCCGAAATGGCGATCTTTATTTTGTTCTTGTTCTAGTTTTTTTTTATCAGGGTGCACTGACACCTCCCAGAGCATGGGGTCAGAGAATAATGACCCATTGAAAGGGCCCTTTGTGGCCAGTGTGCCTGGCGGCAAACCTATATACTTACAATGAATTATCATGAAACTACTTACTTACTTAGCCCTCAGTGCTACTGCTTACATAAGTTGAAACCAAGAGGCTTGTTGCCCTTGGTTGTGGCGGCGGAGGTGAAAAGCCGCGATACTTTTTCACAAGATGTTTTACTTTGCTGTTATACGACATAAAAGAGTCACCTAGTGTAGACGCCGTATAAGATATCAGCAAAAAGATGGAATTATACAATAAGAAGTGATAACATCTTGATTGCTACGCGAATATGCGCATTCTCCCGTTTTGTAAATATGTACATTTGCATTGTGTGTTATGCCTATATATCAGTAATCAACGTAGCTTCGACTTGCCTTAATACTATAAGCATGGCTATTGTGCAAAATTAAATGCGTTTTCTCATGTTTGCGTAACGCAGGTTGTGATCGACTGTATGGTGTAAAAAGCGCTTTACCAGTTATTGTTGTGACTTGTGATTAAACTTAATCAATAGGTTAGAACGTAGACTTATGCATGCCCCTCTAAAAAAAATTGACCACGTTGTATTTTTGGATGGTTGTGTTGCTTCATTTAATTTTTTATGTGGTGCCTAAACGTTTCAAATCAGTAAGTTGCATTTAATTTCATTGTTGCTTTCACAATCAGCTGTTTGCGCGTGTACGTATTTGTGAAATAAATTGATACGTGGTCATAAGTGGTATTTTTAGTTTCTTCCAATGAAAAGGTGTTTAAACCCAAAAGCATTTCAAAACAAAGTCATAGTTCCTCTCTAGTATTGCTATAGCCAGGCATTGCGCAACTTTCGAACAGTCTGGTGAAAGCCACCTCCGAAAGCATCATACACAGGTCTGCCGTCAGGCTTGAACTAGACTGTACATAACCTAAATAGAAACAACACATTGAAGGAAATACACAATGGGAGTCATTCGAATTTTAACAACCAGTTTTTAAGCATAGCGTGACCACAATTATGAGATAATCAGAATGCAGTCAAATCAAAAGAAACAACAACAGTTCCCAGCATTTGCCATAAACCACAACTTGTTGAAAAAACAAGTGTGTGCTTTTATAAAAGATAAAAGTATTTCAAGGTAAACCTATGTATGTATATGTACATGGCCATGTAGCCAGATAGGTTTCAGTAATCAGAAAACGATAAGTAATAGTTATAGATGCACGAAAAGAGGAACTACTGCTACATAACAAAGGGGCTCAGGGAATGACTAAACATTTTTCTGTTACGGTCTGTTTGCGTTGCAACATTATATGGAGTTAAAGAGACTGTAACCTTTTAAACAAAAAGCTTTGAATAACCAAATTTATTTAATCATTGTTGCAATAACATATTACCTTATAGTCTATTGTTGTTCGGGAACGAAATCAACTCATGTGTCGATTTTGTACCTATTACAAACAAGCTTATGTTTGTTCATGTCGCTTTTACGGGACTTGTAAGTCTTTGCCGTCGGCAAGTCCTGGCAATGCCCACAGAAGAATTACAAGGGTGAAACCTTCTCTGCCACAGTGAAACAGTTTATTGAATTTGATACATACATTTTGTAGGGGGCACAGGTCTTACGCGGGTTACTTATAGGGGTCAGGAGACCCGAAAGTTACTTTTAGGCACTGTGCATGAAAGGTTAAGAACCACCGTTGTAAATTGACCGATAAATACTGTCACGCGATATCAGTACTTTGATTTTTTTGAATACAAAACAAACAAACTGTATTGATGTCCAAACAGTTTTAAGTGGATTGTAAGATTTCATAGTTTTTTTAAGAATTTAGGTGAGCTACAACAGACACCATTGACAAACATTTGTAAATGCCGTTAGGTAGCGTAAAGAGCACAGGTTTTTAGTTAGCAGTGAAATAGAGATATAGGGTTAAGAAGTAAGGTTTAAGAAACTTTAAGGTTATAAACTAAGTTGTAAAGTTTTTTTGGCAGTATTTTTATTGCCTTATACTAACTCCAATAACTTTAATTTTACAGAACTTTTCTTTCAGATACGCAACGGTGGCTTTCACGCCACCTACCGTGATTTACAAATTTTGTCACATGACAAGTCGAAGCGTTCTGGCGGACGTCATAAGAAAAAAAGGGTTGAATTACCTTGTGGAATCGTTCGTATGTCAGTTTGCAGTCAGACTCAGCCTGCGTTGAAGTTACAAAACAGATTATTTAGAGGTGCATTACAACGTTAAACGTTTTTGTACTGTTTGCAAAAAAAGATAGCCTGGGTCGTTTTTCATACTGCATATCACTGCAGACTAGGATTTAAATCAATATTAATTTTTGAACGTGTGCCATCCGTAGATTGTACTTCTGTATGTTGGTCTGACAAGTCTAACCCATTATCAGCTGTTTTTAATATGCGGGGTAGGTGGCTGTTTAAAATACAGTTTATATATAATTAGTACCCAGGCGTAACGTTCAGACCCCAACAAAATAGAAAAAGGAGGACGTGGGTATAGGAGAAATGTACCTCAAAGTCGACGTTGTGTTGATTTTACGTCTCATGATCAGTACAAGTCACTATGGAAACAAAAGGGGGCTTTCCGCATTGAGATTACATACAGCTCCGTTTTTGTAAGTGATTGTAAGTGCAAGTAGATGTTGGAAATGCGAAACATCATGGTCTTAGTGTAGCAGTATTTAATGAAACAGAAATAAAACAAAATTCAGCGACGTTGCTGAATCGTGTAATATGCACTAGGTAGGCCTATAACCAAGTGTGACTAAACGACGGCAATGCCTTAAAATGTACAAACTGCAGATAACATTTTCGTTTATACTAAACGGATAACGTTCTTTTAATTATCGTGGCAAAAATGCCATTCTACTTCACACGTATTGTAGTTTGCGATTGTTAAATTGCGCCAAGTAAGCTATGAAAAAGTATTTTGACCTGTGCAAAAACCAGTTGGTGAGTTGCCTAATGGAAACAATGTGTTTCTATGAGGTAAATGGTAACGAAGGATTTTATGTACCCATGTTGGAATAAGACCGATACAAATTGTCACGGGCGCAACAACGTAACTAATAGGCTAAGTATAAAGATGTACCAATCGTCCTGATCCACGAATGCTTAACAGACGATTTCAGTTACATATATTGACATTATAATATATAGCCTACTTGGGTGACAAATTCAGCACACTCAAATCAGTCTGTGCATTTCCTATAACAAACCTAAGTAATGAAGGGTTTAGTTTAGAACGTATCTGCTGTGAATTTAATTTTATTCGAAATATGCACCTCTTAGAAGTCTTAGAAGACAAGAAGAAATTACATTTGAACTGTTTTAGTAAGATGAAGAGATACCAGCACCATTCACAACCTTTGTAAATGTAAATACTGACAGGTAACGTAAAAGGCACGGACATTTCATTACGAGGTACAGAGATCCAGAACTGAGATTTGAAACTAAGGTTTACACTTAGGTTAATATTGTTTTTATTGCAAAACCAACCTTAACACAAACAAATTCAGCATTTCTACAGAATTTTCCTTTTAAATCCGGAACAGTGGTTTTTAGGCACCTATTGGGGTTTACAAAGTGTTGTTTGATATGTTTTATGGTGTTGGTAGAAGTTAACAGGCCAAAGTTGAGAACGTTCCCGCAGCTGTCATGGAAGAAGAAAGAAAAAGGGTTGAATGACCTTACACAAAGTCGGTTTGTTAGTTCAGAGTCAGGCTCGGCTGCGCTGAGGTAACAAAACGGATCTGTTAGACTTGGTTATTATGACGCATTTCAGACCTTGTGTAGTCGTGGTAATACTGTTGGTTATGGGTTGTACATTTGTTGTTTTTTCAAGTTTAAGATTGTATTGACGTTACGTCATAAACGTCTCGTGATTTGTAAAAAAGTCCCCCCCGTAACAAAAGACGGTTTTTGTTGACTTTGGTATGTGGTTACCTTTAAAAACAGTGTCTCAAAAGCTTGTGTAAGTGCATAATGGTACAAAGAAGCCGAAGTTAAACCTTTTGTTAGTAATGTCAGACATAGAAGTCTTGTTTTTCGCGGTCTTTAATAAAACTAAAATAAAATCTTGTTTTAGCTTGATGTATGGTGCTACCAGCAAAGTGATTATACTGTTCATTTGTAGCATATTATGTACACATGAGAGATTTTTTTTAGGGAGTGCTTTTCAACCGAGTAGATCGTACACCCGAGGGTGTACTATAATTTTAAAGGGTGTACCACTTTGTTGAGGGTGTACAAGATACAATAATACAAAGTACCCGTGACCAGATATTTAAGACCACACGTACTAGAGTGTATATAATCATGTAAGCTCAAGCGTACGTAGCTTGTGTTAGTTACTGTATTCTTTTGTACGTATAGTATTGTAATTTGTAAATTACTGTATTTGTGACATAATAATTTAGCATTTCTTCAGATAATCCTGGGTTAGGTTTTTTGCAGTACAAAGTGAATTTTAGATTACAGTTTTCACTGAGTTGTTTGCACTAAACTAAATGACAATGGATTTACATTGTGCTCAGTCTTATACCCAGGGTTGCCACACAGTCCTTATTTCTAAGATTTGTCTTTATTTTGAAGGGTCATGTCTTAGAAAAATGTATTGGCCTTATTTCTAAGAAATGTCCTTGTTTTTGACTTGAATCCTTATTTTGTCTTGTTTTTAACAATTACAAGTAATATCCCTGCTACAAGAAATAGCAAACTTAGACATGAGCTGTCGTAAGATGCATGAAAGGTTTCCTACGTACAAGGAGTTGCTAGAACATATTATTTCTGCCAAAAAATATAGCATATGATATATTATGGCTTGTATAAGTGCAAAGATTAGTTCTGAAACGGTTGTTTTGATCCGTAGGAAAATTTAGGTTGTTTCGGTTGTCCTCATTTTTGGGTCATGGTCGATGGCAACCCTGCTTATTACTGATAGGACCACAGATTCAGTGTATTACATGGGTGAATAAATTTTCGTCTGGGGTGTAGAAATTTTGAGTAAACGTTAAAAGGGTGTACCGTTTTAAGAAAGGTTAACAAGCACTGTTTTATGGTGTAAATAAAACTTAATAAACTTATGGCCTTGATTGATTTGTTTGTGGGCCGATATTTCAGCATATATGTGGTGGTATATTGCATTTATGAATAAAACTTGCTGTTTGAAGTTCCAGCACTAGTTTGTTTTATATATTATTAACTGACTTTGGGGAACAATGGTAGGAATGTATTGCTTGGCAAAGGCGGCGTTGTGTTTCTTTCTCATGTTACTACTCAGAAGTGAAGAGGTGAGAAAATATTTTAAACGAAAAATATGCCAGTCAAAACTACATTCTTCACCTGCATATATGAAATGCATCAAAAAAAACTAAACCAATCTTTAGGTGTTCGCGGTAAATCCGGACGTAAAGAAAAGCGCTACAACCAACCCTTGTCCTCATCTCCACGTTAGTGGGATGGTTCTTTTCCAGTTCTTTGACAAAAAAGGAAAGTCGAAGCAATGTTGTGGGTGTCTCAGAGACCAGTATGTTGCAGTGCCATGCAGGTAAAATAATTGGTTTGACGTAAATCACACGTCAGAAATTGCAAGTGCTTGCTTAAAATGAGAAACTTTTAGCGAAACTCTACATTGCGGGTTGGGTTTGATGACAATGTTTTTTTTTAACTTTTTTTAATTCGAGGTTTGAATTATGCCCGTTTTGGAAAACGTTTTGTTCTCAGCAACGAACACATTTCTACTTGTATGCCATGTTTGTCGGGAACAGAACTAAATGCAAACGTTCATGGCAATGGAATGGAAGCTTGCACACAAATCCCGATTACATCGCCACCTGCAGTTATTCTGGATAATCAAAAGTGAGTTTAGCAAAAGTACTAGTAATAAACTAACAACTAACACTTTAACGTTTAACTATTGTATGTTCCGATCCTAAAACACATATATATTTGAGTTTCACTTTACTTTTTTTTTGCTTTTTCTCTTTCCCTGCAGCCTATCCATCCGCTTTTGGCATGCAAAGTTAGGTAATTTGGATGAAACTTTTCAGATAGTAAATATAGAGCCATAGATGGGCGATCAGTTTTGTTTACATTTCCATGCTGTTTATTATCCACAACCAAAGGTGTCTGACCATAGGTGAACTTATTTCGTTGGAAATATGATAGCTGTGAAGGCGGTGAACTGTTTGTTTTATGTATAGGTAAACCATCATGAAGTAGTTTCATACGTCACACGCAACAAATTTTTTTTAACAGAACAGTAAAACCTCTATTCGACCCAGCAACACAAGCATGTGCCTTCCTGTAAATCAGTAGTTCTCAATCTTATACGGATCGCGTACCACCTGACTACCTTTTCTATCGATGCGTACCACCTAAACCAGTGCTTCTCAACCATTTTGTAGTCACGGACCCCTTTTATAGATTATATAGGTCTGCGGCCACCAACGTAATTTACCGCAGGTCTTTTATGTTTTACGTTTCCTGCATTAGCAATTTAATTGACCTTCACAGTCCTTTAATTTCAACGTATTGGAGCGGTCATCACACAAAAATGATCAATTTTCTGGTTTATATAACTTGACACAACACTTTTGTGTGTGTTATGATGTCATAATGGGGAAAACAATCACAAAAAGTAATTGCCCTTGGTCCAATTAATGTGTGATAAACAATTTCCACTTGTATGCAGGATTGTAAAAAGGTTTAGGAAACTTAAAAATATTTTTCTGTTGGAAATAATACTAAAGATATTTGCCTCCATGGATCCCCTGAAACTATCTCACGGACCCCTTGGGGGTCCGCGAAGAGCGAGTCCCTGTTGGGAACCACTGATCTTGTTTGAATGGATAGACCAAGAAATAGACCCATTTCCTCGACCTGGCATATTTAGCTATTTCAAAAGAATGTCTAAAACAGGGCTTTTTAAACTGTGGGTCGCGACCCCAATTGGGAATATAATTTTGGGGTCGCGAAACATTTTGCGTTATTATGTCAGTCACAATAAATGGTATACGTTTTACATTTGTTGTTTACCAAACCAGCGATGCACAACCATGCGGCCGTACAGAAACAAGTCAAACTGCTCTAAACACATTTATCTTAAAGGAGTATTACCATCCAAGTAGCCATATGCACCAGACTTTTTTTAAGTCTATTGTGTGCAAACAATGCGAAAAAGCAGATAACACAAGCTTCACCATACAGATTATGACGTCATTAAAGCTAAGACAGTCAATTTGTGTGTCAAGTTAGAAATTAATTTAGGCTTTTTAAGCGCCATTAGATAGTATATGTATATATATATATAAATATATAATATAAGTATTTCTTCACATCAGTAATTTTGAAAAGCAAGCAGGCAATGCGGCCGCTGTTGAAATAAAAATCTGTGATGCGGCGTCATTGCAAAAAGGTTGTGCACTCCTGGGCTAAACCCATCAAGGGGTCGCGTAAAAATTTTGTTTTAAAATGGGGTCGCAGAGCACGAAAGTTTGAGTAGCCCTGGTCTAAAACACGAGTTTCGTCCAAACCAGGGCTGATCAGTTGGGTCAGTTGAGTTGCAATTTTAGTTTGGACTTTTATCAGGTATCACAGAAATCTACTCGCGTACCACCTGAAAGGCCCTGACGTACCACTAGTGGTACGCGTACCACAGTTTGAGAACCACTGCTGTAAATGAATAATTGACAAGTTTGCGGAAATGCATTCCCGGGGACCCAAGAGTTATAACGCAATATAGAGGCAATTAAGCGCACTTCGGACCGCCACAATTAAAACGAAACTGACAAACCGTGCTGTGGAGTAAATCGACAACACTGTTCACAATAAAAGCTGTGTTTGTAACTAGAAGGGTGGCTTAGCACATATTGCCCTTGCATATACACTATAACCTATTTTAAAACATAAATATATGTCCTATTCTTAATTTGTATTGGGTCCCATATTAGTCACCGTCTTTTATAACCTTAGTCGTTTCTGCAGGCAAAAACTCATGGGTCCCCCACACATGCAAAGTTGAAAATAATGCAATTCAAGAGATAACCATGAGAAAGTCGGGTGTTGTAAGGTAAAACAAAAACTGACTCGAGCGGGGTAAATAATGGGGTTAACAACAAAAACAAAGTGGGATGCACATCTACATAACTATATCTACCATCTGTGTAAATTTCTGCCAAATCCATCAAACATTTGATGGAAAAACGTGTCGGACAAACTTTGGGGGAAAAATACCCATTTTAGGGGACTAGCGGGGTAAATACCAAAAACGTGGGATGCACATTTACATAACTATATCCATCATCTGTTTAAATTTCATCAAACATTTGATGGAAAAACGAGTCGGACAAACTTTGGGAAGAAAAAAAAGAAGAGAAATAACAAACAATTTGAGTAAAATCACTATGTAACCCCTTCAGGGAAGGGGACACATAAAAATAGCTATGTACTTACGCAACTAAAAGTCACCGGGTACGCCAATCACTTTTCGCATATTATGCCAACAGAAACCACCACAAACAAACCAGTGAAATTCCTAACACAGACCTTAACACGACTCCACCAACACAAACACAACAGCCAGATGCACTACCGCCAGGTTAGTTACGTTATTAAAAGAAAACAAACCAGACTTTTTTTTAACAAACCAGACCAAAAATTGCCTAAACTGATCTATCTACACAGAGAAAGACAAAACCAAGATTGTTGTCGATTGGGTTACCATCATTTTTATTGTTGCTGTTGCTCTTGCTGTTTTGGTGACTTTTGTCGTAATTAAGTGGAAGGACAGGTTCTGTCTCAATCAGGTAGAAAACAAATCTCTGAGTAATAATACAGAGCAATAAAATCCCTTTTTTACACACACAGAATGGTGTCGCAGCGGACAAAGCACCCGAAAGGTAAGCAAAAAGCCTAAATAAATTAAACGAAGTGCGATTATGAATAATGGGTTTACTTTGTATTAAGGCGTAAGTGCAAACTACTTAAAATTTAAAACCAGTAGAAAAACATAGTATCTTCTGTGTGCTTGATGTTCTCATAATTTCTCACGTTGAAAATGTTGAACATTCTTTTTCAGAGTTGAAGGTTCAAGAGAAGACATAGAAACCAGTTTTAGTCTGAAACCTGACGAAGCTAAACCTCCAAACCAGGTCGGATGCGCCAGTTTCAACACACAAGACGAAACCACACCCGCTTTGAGGTAAGGTAAACAACAGGCCCCATTGAATGTGGAGTCTCAGTTCCTCTTGCAATGTGCATAACAGTTTACCTTGTTTGACTTGTTTCCTTACCTGAAATCTTATGCGACAAATTAGTTTTAAACAACAGGGTTTAATACTTATCTAAGTAACAGATTTGTTTTTATTTATATACGTGCTTATCTTTTAAATTAACTTAAAAGCTTGAGAAAATTTATTTATATACGTGCTTATCTTTTAAATTAACTTAAAAGCTTGTAGCATATTTGTTTCTGCACCGAAACACAATGTTGAACAAAAGTCGTCTTGTAAATCCACATCCTCTTCTAAGTTTAAAACAACTGCATTTTTTACAGCAAGAGCAAGGCACCAAAGCCAACCAAAGAAAAGCTTTCCACAAAAGCTGCAGAGGAGGAAAGCGAACAATGTGAGTCTCTGCTTGCCACAACACACGACGAGCCTGCATCCAAACTCAACGCCATTGGTGATGGGGATTACTCTGCCCTTATCCGCGAACCGGATCCACCAGAAAGACTATCAGTGAGCAATTCCCATGATCTGGCTGGAGATGGGCCTACAGCTGAAAGACAGATGCCACTACAGATCGAACAAAGGGATGGTGCATCTCTTGACATACCAGGACATTCAAACATGATAGATATGGAGCATGGTGGTGCTGGTAATCCTGGACCACCAATTCAAAGAGGTTCTGCACAACTACAGATGGTACAAAACACAAATCAGAACATAAGAGAGCGGGAAATTAAAAGGCGTAAGTAAAAACCAATTTAATGATTGGGCAATAAATAAATCTTATGTCAATTTTCAAGTATTTTTTCACGTAAAATCTGAAGAACAATATACAATGGCCAAACCATGTCAGTTTATTGCAAAACACAAATTGTTAATTTTCAGTTGAACGAGCCGAAAATGACGTGCTACATTCCAAAACCACTCCGGTTTTTCATTATGACGTGGTAAGACTTCTCAGTCACTTTCAAGTGCCAGAAAACACGAAGGAGAGGTTGGCAAATGAGTACAATAATGGTACGTGATGATTTAGTCGTAAATCTATTTACGGAAAATTTTTGATGCAAAACGAAGAAAATATATGCAATGTCACGGTTTGAACTATGAAACGTGTTTTGTATTTAATCCGTCTTCACTGACAAGAAGTTAAAAAAATCTAAATTCGTGTCAATAAACATAAGTAAAACGCTATACGCTAAAAAAATGCGTTGACTAGTAACAGATTTTTCATCCAGACAGAAATCCTTTGTTGTACCTCTACAATGCCATGAAAGAAGTTCGCAAGAACTCAGACAACGTTACGGTGGAAATACTCATCGAATACTGGAGGGAGAATGGATTGACAGAAATGGCAAGATATGTCGCTGACAAAATGGGCATTAATATCGCTTAAACATCGTGACAATGCTAGTATGTGTTTTTTTAATGTAAGCAAAAAAACTAGGGTTTCTTCTAATCTACCTATTCCGGCCGAATACTCGTAGCACTTCAAACTTAAGGTTTAACAAATTAGGTATGCGACTTTTCATATTTGGCTTATCTGTTTAAACGACAGTTCAATGGCTTCCAAAATTTCGTGTCTAAAATCCATTGACCTATCCATGTTTGTGCATCAATTGTGTAAATGCGAAATCCACATGCTCAAAATTTACAACCCAAGCCGGCTGCATTGCCTCTAAAATAGTTACCTAAAGGTATGTTGTTAAATGAGCAGTTGGCTTATCTTCTTTATACACAACAGTGCTGGATTTTAGGCATGTGAATTTCGACATTTACACAACCACGTATAAATTGTTTGATATTTGTCTTTCGTCATATTTAGAACGCAAAACAAAACAATTATGCGCATAAAGAAGCATCAAAAAGATGTGTTGAATCACTTCACTAATATACATCTGCACCACCTTGATATGGGGTGACAGAAAAAAAACGAAACAAAAAGGCCACTTATGTAAAAAAATAACAGTTAAACCTGTAAACTTCAGGCGAAACTACGTCGGAAAGCATGTGCCAAATGATGTCACATTTACTAACATCTGCACCACCAAAGAATGGGGGTGACAAAAAAAAACAAAACAGCCACTTATGTTTAGTGCGCCAAAAATAATTGTTAAACCTCTAAGTTCAGGTCAAACTTCTTCGAAAAACATGTGTCAAATGATGTCACATTTACAGATACTTCTGCACCACCTAGATAAGGGGTGACAGAAATCTACAAAAAAGCCACTTATGTTTAGTGCGCCAAAAATAATTGCAAACCTGTAGAAGGCAGGTGAAGCAAAGAAAAAGTTATGTGTCAAGTTGAGACACGTTTCTACTAACTTACATCTGCACCACGTAAAAAGGGGGTGACAGAAATCTACAAAAAAGCGGTACCTTGAGTGCTACGCTTACATGAGTTAAACCAAGTGGAACTACTACCCTTGGTTGTGGCGGCCGAAGTTAAAAGCCGCAATACCTAAAAAATGATTTGCTGTTATACGACTTGAAAAAAGTCAGTAAATTATCAGCAGTAAGATACGAAAAGTATGAAAAGAAGTGATAACATCTTGATTGCTTCGCGAATACGCGCATAATTATGTTTTGTAAACATGTATATATGTCTTGTTTTTGTCTATGTCAGTAACCAAAGTTGCTCTGATTTGCCTTATCAACAACATGGCAGTTGTCGCAACATGAATGCATTTCTCCCGTAGACGTAGTAAAAAGCGCTTTACCAGTTAATTGTGGTAATGTGACTCAATCGTTAGATTTACTATACTTTGCCGACCCAACAGAAAAATTGATCGCGTATATGTTATTTGGTTGATTGTTACTGCATTCGAATTATCATGTGTAGCCAAACTGTTTCAAAACAATTTGTGTAGCCCCATTGAAAGTGTACATATTGAGAAATAAACTGATACGTGATCATATATGACATTTTCTAGTTTCTATCAGCAGGCAGCCAGCGACTTGTAAGAGTCCGCTTAACAACAAAGGCTTGGTTCCTTTCATTGTTGAGATGATGCAACTTTCGTCGCGTGTGGCGAAAGGCGCCTACGGAAAATCACGAACAAAGCCAGACATCGCTGGCCGCGATTGACTTAAAAAAAGAAAAGAATGTGTGACGTACCCCGTCAGTTGACCTTGGGTTCGTTTGGAAAACACCTTGAAGGTCGCTTTCCTTCGTATGTTAAAGTCAGGCAACCTTTACTCGCATGTGTGTTTGAACAAAGGGATAAAGAACATATTTGTGAGGTTATCAATACAATGCGTGTTGTTACTATGAAACACATCAAATTGTAACAATTCCAAGATTCAACAAACTCACTTAGCACTTGGCGTGAACAACAACCCTAAACAATAGCGGGAAATAAATAGGTTTGAAAACATGTAACGTTTAACATCCATAGCGGTTTATATGTGAGCTCTGACTATTTAACAACCAAGCTAAAATACGTTAGGATGCACAGGAAGTACAAGCTCCCTTCACATAAACGTCAGCACCAGCATGTAGGCTTGGTAATATGTTATGTTTCAGCTATCAGTAAACGATAAGAAACTTCGAAAGTAAAAGAGGAACTACAAGACCTCGTAAGTGGCTTAAACCAACGGGGATGACTCGGCAATTTTCGCTTGAAATTTGTTTATGTTGCAACCAGTGGCGGTTTGTGGATAAGTATTGTGTAACGGCAGAAACCTATATTTTTACTTGATGTTGATGATGAAATTCAGTATGAGCAGAGTCTTTTTTATTTCTAGTTTGACAATGTACAATCACTAACTTAATACCAGTATCCACCCTACAGTTCAGACAAGCGTTGCAACTTTGACAGAAAATCTACTAACATAGGAACTCGCATCAGTCAAGCTTGGTAAATGCCGATTGATGACGCAAAGAACACTTGTGATTTCTACAACATATTTCTGTGCAAATGCTGACGGTTAGGGCTATTTGAGTTGGGGTGAGACTTCATAATAAAAATAACATTTATAATAATTTACTAGTGCCAGTGCTCATTACGCCATCTATCGGTATTAGCAAAACTTTTCTGATGTGAGTTGTTTTTCTACCCCAGATATTTCAATTACCAGCTACACAGGCATATGGTTATGCACTAAATTTCAAGTTTTAGTTTTAATTTTATTTTATAATAAAACCTTTAGCCCGACCCAAAGCCCCAGCTGTCAACATTTCCAAAGAATTTTGCTCTCATAATTCGCCAATCTTTTAGTGCCATATATCAGTAAATCAAACTTTGTTTGATAAGAGCTCTCGCTTGAGTAGGTTTTTCGAGTTCTACAGGCAAACAGCTCGACTTTGATAGTTCCAAACAATGTAAAGCACCGTCGCTCCGAGAGTAAAAAGAAAGAGCAGCGGAGAATAGTAGACAAAGAGCTCATTTGCTCTGGCGGAAAAAAAGAGTGAGGTAGCACTGTCGATTTCAAATTACTGAAGGTTTGCACAAAGGTAAACAACAAAAGTAGACTTACTTGAATGACAAGTATCATTTACATTATTTAGAATTTAGATTATAGTGAGTAAAAATTGTGTAATTTGTATTTTTACGATTTTGTAAGTCTCTTCCGGGTTGTTTTTTCTTTTGACATACAATTAAAACAAAACTATTTTTTCTTTGAAATAACCGAGCAGACACTCGTTAACGCGAAAAACGTTATTAAAAGTTGGGATGGCACCTTTAAAACAAAATACCTTTAATGTCCGATTCAAGTGTGTTGCATTAAAACGAAACAATTACAAATAACTGCAGCAACGCTCGAAACTTAAACCAGCGCATGCGTCAATTTCACAACTGTTAAATAAGCAAACGTTTATTTAGGCTTTATAAATAACTTTTAGGGCACTTTAACTGCGGCCATTACCAACATTCGCCAACTATTATGTCTAGACTACAAACGTTGACAATGCAGGCAGCGAAGCAGAGCGAACTAGAAAATCTATTTTAGGACAAATTTCACCAGGGGAATACCCGCATTGTGCCTTCGGTGATTTTAAGGCTCGTGTGGCGCAACGTGATTGGTCGATCAAACACGCACCATACTCCGTTACAGTTGGTTGCTGACGAAGACTGAAAATCGAAAAGGGGAAGTCGCACAAATGTCAATGTTGTGTCTAACGCAGACAGCTTTTGATTTTCAAATTTTAGACTTAATCTTGTAATTGTGTTGCAATAGTTTTATTGTGTTTTGTGGTTCAGCCGAAAGCAGTTAAAACCAAGAAATGCTACTGTCGGTTCTGCCATTGCCGCTGAGCAGTCTGAGCTTTTCAAATTTTTAACCAGGAAGCTAGAATTGGCAACTGGTGGAAAATTAGGAATGTGTATTATTGGGGAGAAATACCACAACGGATAACTATTATAAACTATTATTAACATAAATTATTGAACAGTAACATTTGCAGCTGCTTTATTGGGAAAGATGCCTTCGACAGGCATGTTCAGATAGGACGGAAAATACTAATTGCTATCTTACATTTAAAATTCACTACCAGTTTTTTGAACAAGGAAGCAACTGGTGATAGCAAAAGTACTGTGGAATCTAAGCCTTACTGCAGGGACAGTTTTGCATTGAATATCGAGCTATAACAAAACCTGAATGTAACAAAGAGTTTAAGTTCCTTATTTGCTCAAACAACTCGACACACTTTGTTCTCCGCCGCGTTGTTAAACCTTCGAGAACTATTAGAGAGAGACCAGACGACAAAAAGCGTGCAGTCTTTGTGTTTCAACAACACTAACTTGTCTTGTACATTTACATTTGCTCACTAGGTATAGCAATTTTTGCTTAAGCTATTCACTGCGAAAAAGATGCGTTCTGATATTTGGTCTAAAATCGTTTTGATGCAGTTGCTTGGAAATGCATTTGCACCATTTCTTGTTAAGGTTTGTTACTGTAAAAAGACGACATTTAATCGGCAAAAACCATCGCCTGAGGCAACCAAATGTTACTTGTCTCTTAATGATATGTTAAAAACGGCAAATAAAAACAGCAAATAAAACAAAACTAAAGTTAAACTTGCTACTACTTAACCTTTGTCAATACGTTGCAACTTTGACATTTTATTACTACCCGCTACTTAATCATTTTCATTTCAAAGTTCCACAGTGTTTAACATAGCGGACCTTTTACCTTAAAAAAAGGTTTATTTTTTGTTTACTGCTATATTTGCAGGTCGTCGCTGAAGCAAACCATGTCAGGAAACTCTACGGCAACGAGACAGAAGTTACATCTGGCGCCACTAGCGGAATTCACTTTCCCGAAACATCGACACTGGGGTTTGACTCTACGCGTTATTTTCACGATTGGCGTGACGAAACTGTTTCTTTAAAGTAAATCGCCACTATATAGCATTTGCACGCCAGTGATACAGTACATCAGCATTGCACGCCGGTGATGCAGTACAGTATTTCTTGCACCCTGGTGGCTAGTTAGTCGAGCATGCTTTCGATCAGAGAAAACTTTGCGTTGTCGTGATGCATGTTATATATTTCCTTAGAATGGTTTTACACACACAAACAGTGACGCAATTAGTGTGAAGATTAAACGACTAACCAAAAAGCGTTGTACTAATGCATGTTCTACAAAGACTAAATGTTTTGATATTGTTAAGTGAGATGCAGAATAAGATGTCTGTATTATGGACTGGCAACAGAAAAACAGTCTACAACTTAAATGTTTGCTCAAAAATATTCGATGCTTGCGTTAAACATTTCGTCTCTGTCATGCACAATCGAGACTCGAAAAACAATAAACCATGTTATTTGTTTTACAGAAATCATGCCGTCCAGTCCATAACCAACAAAGATACAGACCAAACTGATGTGACAAGCGCAGCAACAATCACAAACACAGATAACCTGACTACCAACGGAACATGCCTGTGTCTTAATGATGCCAACTTCAGAGAGACTTTGGAATACTTTTTTCACAGTAAGTATTTTAAACAAAAGTGTTAACGCTTGAACAATAAGTCCGTGTAACGTAATTTCTTAAAGAGTAAAAAATAACTTTCAATTCTTCGCCACAATTGTGTTCAGCTTGGCAACAAGTAAAACTGCAAACTTGTCATTGAAATTGCTTTAATACATCATATTGTGGCAACCAACCGTGGTCAAAACCACATACTACCAGCGTATAATACCGCGTGTATTTTATTTCCGAAACCGATCGCAAAAAGAAGACTACAAAAAAAGCAAAATATTTTCAGGTTTTGTGCGACCCAATTGGGGAAAGATCGCAATCGTGCTTCTCATGGTGGCTATGCTTGTCAGCGGTGTATTTCTCGCCATTTACAAGTTCTGCAAGAAACGCGAATTGAAACGGGTAGAAATTTTACTTAAAACTTCAACATCAAAATACTAGCACTCTCGCACTTTCTTTTTACATGCAGAATCGAACATTGACAGACTCGAACGGACAATCTGGGACGCAAAACAAATTTCCCACCCAGAGTTTACACGGGACAGTCCAAGAGGCTCCAACAAAAACGTCAGTTTTTACCGTAATTTACTTGTAAAGCAACATTTGACAAAGTCTTCGATGTACACACTTACATGCAAAAAAATAATAATTAAAGCCACATTTCAATTACGGTTTATGTGTTATCAGGCCTATCGAATCATTCGTCGGGACAAGTTTGCCTGGTGTGAGCAGTCGAGTTTGTAACTCTTCTCAAATACTGGTTGGAACAGAAGTTGATTTCTCAGACACAAGCAAGCTGCTAGCAGATCCCTTTATGGATCAGGCACCACCTGCTCATCCACAAGATTGGACCAACCAAGAACGTTCAGAGGACGAGAACCGATGTTTTGCTGCGGCCACGTACCCACAAACACACGAACCAGTTATGTCTATGCAAAGCTTGATAGGTGCAAGTAGGTTACTTTTATATGAATTTTAGAAGCCTCCGGTTCATTCTAAATGACACTTTTTGCTCATCGCATTGCCAACAAAGTTGTTGCACTGCAAAAAAAGACCACTACATTGTGCATTAAGTAAAAAAAAAATAATGTTTGTGTTTTTAAATCATAAAGCTAAACGTTTACAAATTTTACGAAGACCCCATTGGTAGTATTTGCAAATTTATTTACAATTTACTTCATCATGATTACTTTCATGTAGTGAAGGTTTTGGAGACTTGCCTGTGGGACCTTGAAAACTCAACAGTTGTTGTTACTCCTGAAATGACCAAGAAATTTGGACAAGCTTTCGACCTTTCGGGAAATCAGATTGCGACTTGTGAAGCCAATGCAAGTAAGTAAAGTCTAAGGGAGAAATATCACATTGAAAAAAGGGTTTGATGTTGTCAACGTAATAGTACTCTTGGTAGGTCGTACTATGTCGGAAATTTATTTTTAATAGAATAACACATGATTAGTTTTGATATAGAATGAAATATACCTCTAACAAATATCTTGGACTTGACAATTACCCAAAACTGCATGTATTCGTTTCTAGAGACCAACACCGAATTCTTGGTCAACGTCTTTAAATTCATTCACAACAAGCGTGGACGAGATTTTACTCCAGAAATGATGGTAGATTACTTCAAATCAAACGAGCTACGTTTGCTCAGCCAAGTTTTGGAGGCAGCTCTCAACGATAAAGGATATGTACTGTACAACCAGTAGCTTGCCGCTTAGCTTGTTTACCACCGGCTCCAGGTGTATCTAAGTACATCAGTTCAACAAACAAATTGGGACAAAACGTTTCATGTCGGATATGACATTTGAAAGAAGTGTTTAAGTTTAAACGGCCAAAGCTAAACGCAAAGTAGCTAATGTTGAAAAACCTATTCACAAGCAGTAAAAACTTTAGTTTCCAAGCCTCGAGAAGTACAAAGCCAAGCACAAAGTGTTTGTACTATCGCACATTTTTTGTCAAACATTTGCACCACATTAAAGAAGCAGTCGCAAAATAATTCAATCCAGCTAAAAGCAGCAATCCAGAGTTCAATCCAGCTAAAAGCAAATTCCAAACTTTTAGAAAATTATGCAGCATTGCGCTGATACACCATAATTCCAAAAGTATAACATCTTGCATCCAACTCTTATCCTGTTTTTATGCAAGCCTACGATTCACATAGTGGATGAAGAATAACAAGTCAAAACCAGTTTGTCAACATTCGATTTTAGTGGTTATTTGTGATTTCACAAGTGGTAAACTTTAATATAATGTACTGATGCTGTTTGCTTTTTGTAGTGCTTATTTGTACTTGTAAATATTGTTTCATACTCTTTGTTTTTATCGCTTTTCTTTTTGTAACATCCTTTTTTGGAAATGCGTTGTAAAATAAACTTTTATTGTCATTATCAGCTTTGTACGGTGATTTTTGTGCTTGCAGTGAAACAAAACGTTTTTCCAAACTTGTTTCGAGTGATAGAGTGACAATAGTCGGCGCAAAACATACTGTATCTGCAAGCTTGTAACAGAAAGGGAAAGTGATAATAAAAAAGCAAATGCTTTCGATTGAAAACCGGTAATTTGCGAAAGTGGTATAAACGAGTCAGGTGTTGTGGCTGTAAAGGCATCGTCATTCTCTAAATCAAGGGTGGGCAACCTACGGCCCGCGGGCAACTTTGGAGCGGCCCGCGACACGTATTTTATTTTGATCGGCAGGACGGAATGTATGTGTCAAAGCCCATTTTTATGCCGAAGTGTTGTTACATTACACGTTAATAGTTATTAGTTTATTACTAATAATAGGAATTGTTACGTACAAAGACAAAATCATTGTGTGTTTGACTTTGCCTAGCACTACTATGTTATTGCATGACCATCGTTGCGGCCCGCCTCCGCAATATATCACTACTTTTTGGCCCGCGCATGCAAAAAGGTTGCCCACCTATGCTCTAAATCTTATTCTAATAGTGAAAGGCATTTCTGTTTTTCAGAGAAAAAACTGTAGCATTTCTGCACGATTGAATTGAGAAAATTAAATAACTTTGTTTAAACCAAATCAACACGTAGGCTAGTTACAGTTTAGATTAATTGGGTTAATTTTGTTTGAGTAATTAACAAATATTTAGAAATAATTTGATTGGGCAGAAAATGACTGTGTCTTTTATCAAAGCAGTAAATATTTGATTATGGTTTAAATATGTTAGGGTGAAAAAGTTCTGTGTTTGTTGATGTCGACCACTATGTAGCTACGTAAAAGTTGGTAACTACGCGAGCAAGGGGAAGAAACAGGGGAAGTACCCGTTGTTGCTTACCCAAATTTTCTAACTAGACAATGGCGTCCTACAAAGCTTAAATAAAAAATAAAACTGTATACAGATTTAGATTTTAAACAATGTTCAACTAAATAGTGGTAAAAGTAACAGAATTTATTGAATGAAGATTACATTCCGATCCGTGTACAAGTGGTGTTTGCAGATTTAAATAGTTGTGATTTTGTTGTGTAAAAAAAAAATGTACACAGTTTTGCAAAAGTATGTGATAAAAAATAAATGGATTTGGTTTTCTGTTTTGCATTTTTAGTAAGTGTTTTTATATTAGGTTTCTTTTTGGTATTTTCAAAATTTAGTACATTTGCATTTAACAACTCAAAAATGCTGATCGTCAAAATGTTAGTTACTTTGTCATTGATTATGGTAAGTTTAAACTGCAGTCTTTTATCACTCAAAATACTATTTTACACTTACACTTTCTTCTTTTAGGCAGCCAACCTCAAAGACATTCCAGATCCTTGTAAGCATTTGGAGGCACGCGAAGGTGGGCGCAAACTTGTTGAAATGTACAAAAATAATGTTCCGAGGCAATGTTGTGGATGCCCTCCTGGATTTTATCTGCACACTGTCTGCGAGTAAGAAAGTGTTAAAAAAACGGACCGATTTTGGCAACATCATGAACTGTAGTCCATATCATAAAACATTCAGTTTGTATAGAAATAAAACAATAAAAACCTGTAGTTTTGACCTTTAATGTTTTTAGGTGTCTATGCATTATAAAAATAATGGCATTATTCTGTAATTTACAACTTGGTACATTTGTTTCAGAAAAGGAAATTTTAATTCAACAGTGTGTAAAAAATGCAAGAATGGAACTTTTATTGATGAAAAGGCCCATGACAAGAGGAACTGTATCACTCTTCCTAACAAATCAATCACAACACAAGCTCCATCCTTTGAAGAAATGTATATTTCTTTCTTGTAACAAGTAGTTTATTTTCTGATAAACCAGGACAAAAGCATTTTGTGATTTAATTCCATGAAAACTACACTTTAAAAGTCCTTATTTGTGCAGAAATTCCAATATCAACTCACCAGTGTGTGTGGAAAGTGAAAACGGAAATTTTATTTTTAAAAAACCTCATGACAAAAGAAGGTGTACCCAGACAACGCAAGCTTCATTCTCAGCAGAAATGTACAACAACTTCTCTATTTTTCAATTTTGAACAGTAGTTAATGCTCAATCAACAAAATAGTCATACACTTTTTGACATTGATTGTTTACACACCACAGCAAAACCTAACACTTATTTTTAATGCAGGATTTCGCAATATGTTACACCAAAAATGACCACAGAAAAAATTATTGAGTCTGTCACTGAGTGGAGCTTGGGTATAAGTAAGTTATACCTTATACCAAAAACAGCACACCAAAAATAATGCTATTTTATTTCTTTAGATGATGGGATTGTGCTATTGCTTGGTGTGGCCTTCGGAAAGTTTTTACTACTAATAATTATACAATTTTCAAAGAAAAAAGAAACCACATGGAAAGATGTTTTTCATAACATTATTGTTTGCTGCAACAAATGTGACAAGGTTTGGTTAACACATTTAAATGTTAAGAGTTAAGATTTTGTTAATCAATGTGCATGAATTTTCAATATTTGCAGTGCTTTGACAGGTTGAAAACTGTTTTAAGTACCAAATGTCACATAGGGAAGAGTCTGTGAAACATTACAGAATTGGCTGACAGCTTTATGTCACTTATGGTGTTGATCTAAGTAAGTTATAAAACAAGCTATTAAACACACAGGTTCAAAACAATAAGGAAGACGGTGAACCTGAAGAAAACATCCGATTAGCTGAAAATCCACCAGACTACAGGTATGTAAAGATGAAGTTTTCAGGCAACCTATCACACAAGTGGTTTAATTGCTTCACATGAATATTAACTTACAGACCAGAACCTTTTTTTGAATCACAATCATCATCACTACCAAATGATACTCATAACACAAGCAGCTTATCAACTCTAAAAAATACTAGTGTTGCTGAAGAAAGACAAGATGCTATTCAACTTGGAGCCCAACCCTCAGATGAAACCATACCAAAACAACCCATAGCTGTTCGTGCAAAAACAAAATCTGAAACTACTATCAAAGATGCTGTGCCTGAAAAAGAATGTGAAATTTTGATATGTAAGTGAACGAAAGATATACATAGATATATCTGCAATAGTCTTGGACAATCAAATTAACTGTGTTGGACTCTTGCCTGTGTGTATGCTTGGTATAGGCACTGTCTTATAAACTTATCAGTAAGTATTTCCCCATGTGCTCAGACACCGATTGGACAGCAATTTTGTTCCTTTTTTAGACAGGCTTTGACTTTTGATTGGCAAAATGTAGTCATATTTCCCCCAATTTAAAAAAGAAGTGTTTTACAAGAAGAAATCGTACAGCTTTCTGTTCAACTTAAATTTTAAATTTGCAGTTATGTTTTTTGCAAAACGCGCTGCAGTAAATAGGCCTGCTGCACTTTTTATATCAAAAAAACATGCTATCTTTGTATTTTAGTAAAAAGGGTGCTGGCAAGTATTGCCCACAAACAACCACACATTCTACTTGAACAAAAGGATGCATTTAATCTTGCAAGAAAATTTGATATTGGAGAAATTACTTGTTCACATCTTTCCACAAAACATGCAGGTACCTTTCCATCAATATTTTACAAAATGTCCAATCTAATTTAAACACTTCCTTAATACTAACCAGTTTTTGTTTTTTTAAAAAAAAGCATTTTTAATGCTGCATTTATTCGATTGTAAGCCATATCTTATAAAGTTGTTTTACCCTACAGTTTGTGCGGCTTCGATGGAGGCTTATAATTGAGGGCAGCTTATATTTTATTATCATACCCCTATTATTTCCATGTCCCTGCATTTTAAATTAGTTCGCTTTCATTTTTTGCATGTACGCATTACACAATTGTTTGCCTGACTAACAAATGTTGACAAAAAATAACACTAATTAGCAACAAAAGGAAGTGTTACAAAACAATAGAGAGTAACAAGTGACTTACAGTCGAGGGCGATTGACATTATATTGTTGCAACCTTAAAGTTCGACTTACAATTAAATGCAGCTTACAATCGAGTAAATACTTTTTTTCCGTTTTTAATACGAGTTAGCAAAGCTTATTTTCGAATCCAACACAGTAAGGTTGGTGTGGTGTATTACATTCACCACCCAAATTGAAGTTATAGCATAATCCAATTTAGCAAAATACCAAAAGTTAAAAACACTCACATATTAGGTGAAAGTTTACTGATGTGTGAACTTTTGTGTGTTTTTACAAAACTTTATTATCTACAAAAGTTACTATACATGTTAAAACAGGAGATATCATTCAGCATTTTGTGGGCATTGTAACCTCTGTGCACAACCGGGATGGAAATCAATTTACAGCCAAAATATTCATTGAAAAGCTGAAGGGTGCAGAGTTGCTTTTGTTAGCAGAAACAATTGAACAAGAAATGGAAAATCATAGTCCGCCCGACATGTCAGATGGACAGAAATAAAACACCAACAGTATTTTAACAATTTAAAATACAAACAAACTTGACTGTAACTTTTAAGTTCCGAATCTGCCAATTGGTGCAATATTGGCCATACTGGCATTTTGCTTTATTTGTTTTTATCTGTTTTGTTTCTGTCCTTACATGTGCCCAATTATGTCTTACCAGCAGTTTTTATCATAACAAGCCGACATTTTAACATCTCATAGGAGACACCTTCATGAGGGTCATGACATAAATTTAAACACAAAACAACAAAGGCTATAGAGTTAATACATTATGCAACAACTTGTTTATGTCTTCCCAGGTTTTACGCATTTTATTCATTTCATGCTTAATAATTCACTTTTCTTCAAACACTTTTAAATCAATCTGTACCAGTACCAAGTAGTTTGATTCAGGCCCAACACAGCAGTAAATGCCATTGTTATAATTTGTAAAACTAAAATTACACACCTATTATTATCCAATCCAGGAAACTTTATGTATTTTAAATTGTTTATATTTTGCTAAACTGTGACTGTCAAACACCTATTATTTAATACCTATTAACAGTTTTCCTAAAGCTGTGCTTCCCTGTGAACAAAATTGCAATAATACTAGTTTTCATACTAGAACAATTGTAAGACTTTGTGTACATTGCATTGTTATTTATATCATGTCTATTGTCAATTTTTATTACTTTTAGTAGTATTTGCACGCATTTACCACAAAAACCAATGGGTAAATATGTACGTTTGATAATAATAGATAGTCTTATTTCTGTGAAAACCCATTAAGGATGCATATAAAAACAAACAGGTGTTTAACATGTTTTATAAATTAACATGAAGCTGTTAATAGCAGAGCCAAACTGCCTTTAACATTTTATTGCTTCCTAATGGTTGTGTTGAGGAAATCCTTATTATACGCACAAAGTGATTTATAATATTGCCACTTCACTTGTACAAAACTTTAATAAAAAAACTTACGCAGATTTTGTTTGCAGTTAGATGCTTAAACCAAAAATCAGTTGCATAAGCCAGTAGAGCGAAGTTTTTAAGCAGCTTTTGGCAATTTCATATTTGGCATGTTTATGGTGAGCAATTTGGTTGGGCATGTTTTTGTATGATGCAGGTAGAAGCAACGATGCTGAATGTGTTAGTAATATAAGCACAAGGAGTGTGTCGCCAAGCCATCTACCTCGTTTCAAACCCATTTGGTCATATTTAATTTGACTCTTTAGAAAGACAGTTTACTTTAACCTAACACAGGGATCCACCGGTTTCGGTGCTGAAGCTTCTTGTTCAGAAAAACACAACACGCCAAGAAGGAATTACAACTTGCAACAAAGTGTTTTCAACGCTATTGTGATGACTCGTTGAGTTGAGTGAAGTTTACTTCCTTTGGTGAAGCGACGCGATAACACTAAAACAATCACCAAGCCGGAAATAGCTGCGCAACGTTAAAACGATATGAAGCACAAAATGGTGGATACCACAACAGGTCGATCATGACTAAACGGCGCTGCAGCTACACTGTGTTATGAAGCGTTATGTGGCTGGCGCTCGCAAGAGAGTGAGTTTGGCGCACTGTGAGTATAACACGACTGGGGGGAACGTTGGTGGGGTTCGACAAAAAAGATATCACTAAAAGAAACCCTGTCGGATAGTTTTAAACGCCGAAAGGAAGAGCACACGCACAAAGAATGAAACCCTACAGTAACCGTACACTTCAAATTAAAGTGCAGTTTTTTTTTACTTTAAATCAGCGTTTTTGCTGCTAATTAAATCATTTGTCCGCGTTGGCTCTTGAAAATAATAGGTATAACATTTTCTGGGTATAAATATTTTTGTACAGGCCATTTGGAACCGTTTCCTGTTAAGGTTTGTTTATGTTTTAAAGGCGACGTCCTTCACCTTCACCTTCAATATAAGTCAACTAAAAGCAAAACAGAACTTTGAATTGGTTGTAAAGTACGCGAAGACGCAAAATGTTACTGTAATGTTTAATACGTTTTTCTTGAAGGAGATCATAGCAAAACAATGGCAATAAAACAATCACTATGTCGGAAATAGCTGCGTAACGTTGAAACGTTATTGAGAAAACAGCAAAGGCCACTGTTGGTGGATCATGGCAAAATGTGCTGCAGCTACACCGAATTATAAAATTAGATGCGAGTGGGGCTCACAAGAAATTGAGGTTGGGGTATTGGGTTGACACGATTTGCCTGTCTTTTGAAAAATAAACTTAGTGGTGGAATCAATCTGGCAAAAATAAGCATGTGATTTTCAAATATATTTTTAAAATCGTCAGGCTATATTAGCTTGAGAAAACTGGGCTAAATTTATTACGCTATGCCGACCACTAGGCGACGCAAACACCTATTCGGAATTTCGAAAGAACCAGTCGAGATTTAGGGAAAGTTTAATTATTCCCACCTTGACCTACAAAGTCAATGTTGTACCTACCGAATTACCAGAAGCTTTCGTCAAAAACCTTAAAATAATTTTCTTTAAGTTCATTTGGAACTCAAAATGGGAAAAAGTTAAACGAGCAAAGCTCTGTTGTAATATTGAGGATGGGGGAATCAATATGTTTGACCTGGACGCATATCTGGTGTCATTAGATATCAAATGGGTCAATCGATTATTTAACAATTCGTATGCATCTCCATGGAAAGATCTCGAAACCTCGGTCGGGAGCCCCAGCGAATTCAACTCGTGGTTAAACAGCAGTGTGTCTCCCAACTCAAAACTCTTCCTTCAATCAATCCCCTTACGAACATTAAGAAAGGCAGTCTCGGCCTGCAAAACATTCGCAAAACTTACAAATCTCCCCGCTAATGTTTATAGACCCCTTTGGTTAAATAAAGAAGTCCGATCACGCCTAAAACCCTTTTACATGCGACATCTAATTCGCGCTGGTATTTTCAGTCACCTTGATCTACTTAACAATGATGGTGATTACTATACATACGACGAACTTGCCCTCAAATTTAACTTTCAGCCAACAAATCAAGATTTCACCTATTTTATCAAATTAGTCGCCGCAATCCCAGACAATTGGGATCTAAACGACCGACAAACTAACAGAGTACCCCCTGAAACTAAACCATCTTGGTTGCATACCATAGCCCTGCGCGGCACAGTTAAAGAAACTTACAACTTCGTAAAAGATCACACATCAGAACCGCCAACACAAGAACAGAAAAAGTGGGAAACCGACATAGGGGTTAGTACAGAAAAGCCCAACTGGGGGGAGGTGTACAGGAACACGTATAACTGTACCTTAGAAACAAACTTAAGAGCATTTCAAATCAAATTAAACTTAAGAGCGGTAATAACAAACAATAAACTATACAATTTTGGCATAGTAACTTCAGAAAAGTGCGTTTTCTGCCAAAGTTTCCCTGAAACCATTTCTCATTTGTTTTACACTTGCAAAGTCGTCGCCCAATATTGGGAAAATGTTACTTCTTGGATCTCCCGCAAACTATTATTGAATATTAAACCGAATGTAGCGTTATGTTTATTTGGAACTCATTTGTACAGTTCTGTTACACCATTGTTAAATTGCATTTTTCTATGTGCCCGGTTTGTAATATACCAATGTAAATGTATGTGCACAAAACAAACCTACTGTGAACAGATTTATTAACGCATTAAAACTAACGAAACAGTCCGAACTAATTATTGCTACTAAAAGAAAAAAACGTGCAGAGTGCTTAGTCAAGTGGTCTGGCCTCTAATTGCCGTTAAATACTTAGCGTTTGTCTGTTTGTTCTGTTGTACTTTAATGTATCTGTCTTTCTTCGTGTCTTAGTTATCGCAATAAAAAAAAGTCGAGATTTAGGGGAAGCACCGTTTGTAGTTTTTCCCTTTAGGTTTTTCTAAAGCAGATTGTGAATGTAATGATCACAATTAAACTTAACGTTTATGCAAAACTGTGGTAATGTTCTGTGGATAATGTTCAAAACTGTGGATGTGATAATGTTCTGTTTTAATACTGTGGTGCGTTGATTTGTGTACCCGTTCAAATTTGAGTTTTCCTTTTAGGTACTAAATTGTATCCATTTGCATGTAGTTTTTTGTACTATTTGCAGCTGCGTTAAACAATTCAAAATGTTGCTCATACAATTTTTGGTACTTTGGTTATCAATTATGGTAAGTTTAAATGTGATTTATAACTTACAACAAGGTTTTCTTACATTTTATTTCATGCAGGATGTCAATCTTGAAGATATTCCAGATCCTTGCATGCATTTGGAGGCTCGTGAAAATGACCGCAAACTTGTTGAAATGTGTGGGAATGAAGGCCTGAGACACTGCTGTGGATGCCCTCCAGGGTTTTATCTGCAAACTGTCTGCGAGTAAGAAAAAGTTCAAAGCACCAAGTTTACAGGGATACTTAAAATAAAGCTCTTGGACATTATTGTGTTTTTGACACTTTATATATCTAAGTATGGAGTAAACTAGAAGACCAGTAAAACTCGGTTGGCCTAAACTTAACGAGCCAGTCAATAAACAAATAAAAGGAAAAAATTCTTCATTCTCAGTTATTTGTGGCCATGCTGTCTGTTGGAGGGTCTGATACCGTTCAAAATAATAACTATCAATAACCTAATAAACAGCCTAAAAACTTTCTGTATGTAATGTGTTGTATAAAACTTAGTACTTTTGCAGGATAGGGGTTTTTAATTCAACTGTTTGTGTGAAATGTAAAGATGGAACTTATATTGATGAAAAAGCCCATGATAAAAGGGAATGCATCACTCTTCCAAGCAAACCAATCACCACACAAGCTCCATCCCCAACAGAAACGTACAGAAGTTTTGGGTGGTTTGTTGTAAAGCAACACAAAATTACAACTAATTTGTTTGATACATTTCTACTTGAAAGATATCTCCATGAGGAAAGTAAATATAAAATTGTACTTTTTCTTACAGGTCTTCCCAGCCTTGCAACACAGAAACAATGCATGTTGACAGTAATACTTTATGTGGCACAGATTGGACAACCACCTTTGTGTGTAAGCCTTTTAAATTACAAGTTACAGCAGCACTTAGTTTAGAGCCTGCTCTTGTTCCAGATGGACTTCTCGCTGGCATTCCACTTGGTATGATACTTGGAATGTCATTACTATTGTTGATTATACAATATGGAAAGAAAAACAATACCAAATGGAAAGACATTTTCCCTTGCTCCTGTCAAAAGGTTTGTTCATCCGTTTTTGCATGTTGATTGACAACCATTTTAGAGCGTCTTGGTCATCATGTTTGACAGTAACTTCAGTTTTTAAAGCCTGTTTTCATCGCCAGTTTAAGTAATTGAATCATTTATTAAAATTGTCCACTTAAGGTGGGACCGTTTAACATGTAACAAGCTATATATAACATTCTAATCATTTCACTATGGTTAACTGTGTTTAAGTATCTTAAAGATTTATGACTTTTGATTTTGATGTCAACTATTTATGTGTTAGGATCAAAAAGTGCAACAACCCAGTGTTCATAAATTGCAAGACATGAACCCCCCAAATAATGAAGATGACAGGTACATTACACAAACAAATTCAGACAACTGGTCAAAGTAGGTTATGGTACTGTTTTGTGAACTCTTTTAAACAACAGCTAATAAGATTCTATTCTGATAACTAAAGCATGGATTTAATGATTAATTACTTGTAGACAAGCACCAAGCACACATCAGGTAGATACACAATCATCATCAAAATCACCAAATGGAACTCAAAATTCTAACCTACAAAAAAAGGGAAACACCCAAAATACTGCAAATAATACTACTGTATCAGTAACAATAGAAAATCATCTTGCCGAGGATAACCTATCACAACCAGGTGATACTCAGCCGAATACTAATGTCCCAACAACACAATATGCAAGTGGCTCACAATTGACTGGACATATTGAAAATGAAAGTAGGTTACAAATGATGGAGAATACAGGAGTTGATGAGGAAAATGCACCACTGCTAAATGGAACTCAACAGAACAGCAATGGATCAACAACGCAGAAAAATACTCAGAATGCAAGTAACTCACAACTGCCCGAACATACTCAAAATGGAAGTAGTGTGCAAGTGAGAAAAAGTATAGAAGTTAATGAGGAAAATGAACCACTACTAAATGGAACTCAACAGAACAGCAATGGATCAACAACACAGGAAAATACTCAAAATGCAAGTAGCCCAAATTTGCCCAAACAAGATCAAAATGGAAGTAGCTTACAAATAAGAAAAAATGCAAAAGTCACTGAGGAAAATCTACCCTCACCACATGAAACTCAGCAGAATACCAATGGCCTAACAGCAAAGAATGCAAGTGGCTCACAAATGCTGGAACATGCTCAGAACGGAAGTAGCGTACAAATGAGGCAAAGTACAGAAGTTGATGAGAAAAATGCACCACTTCTAAATGAAACTCAGCAGAATACCAGTGGCTCAACAACACAGGGTGCAAGTGGCTCACAAATGCCCGAACATGCTCAGAATGGAAGTAGCTTACAAATGAGGGAAAGTACAGAAGTTGATGAGGAAAATGTACCACTACTAGATGAAAGTCAGCAGAATGCTAATGGCCCAACAACACAGGAAAATACTCAGAATGCAGGTAGCTCACAACTGCCTGAACAAACTCGAAATGGAAGTAGCTTACAAATGCCCACATATGCTCAGAATGCAAGTAGCGTACAAGTGAGGGAAAGTACAGAAGTTGATGAGGAAAATGTACCACTTCTAAATGGAAGTCGGCAGAATACTAGTGCCTCAACAACACAGGATGCAAGTAGCTCACAATTGCCCGAACATACTCAAAATGTCACTGAGGAAAATGTACCACTACTACATGGAACTCAAAAGAACAGCAATGGATCAACAACACAGGAACATACTCAGAATGCCAGTAGCTCACCATTGCCTGAACATGCTCAAAATGGAAGTAGCTTACAAACGAGAGAAAATATGGAAGTCGCTGAAGAAAATCTACTCTTACCACATGAAACTCAGCAGAATACCAATGCCCTAACAGCACAGAAAACAAGTGGCTCACAAATGCCCGAACATGCTCAGAACAGAAGTAGTGGACAAATGAGGCAAAATACAGAAGTTGATGAGAAAAATGTACCACTACTAGATGAAAGTCATCAGAATACCAGTGGCTCAACAACACAGGAAAATACCCAGAATGCAGGTAGCTCACAATTGCCCGAACAAACTCAAAATAGAAGTAGCTTACAAATGGGGAAAAGTACACAAGTTGATGAGGAAAATGTACCACACGAAATTCAACAGAATACTAATAACTTTACAATGCAAGATTCCCAAAATACAAGTACCTCACAAATAGAGGAAAATACTGTCATTGTTCAAAACATATCCCCTACCCAGCTTGAGGTCGCACCTTCAAACGAAACTGTAGCGAAAGAACCTGTTTCCAAAACTATCACCAAGGATGTTTTTTCGACGAAAAATTGTGAAATTTCTATGGGTAAGTTGACAAAACAGGGTGTACTTTTAAACATCCACTGCAAGGTCAAACTGTGTCTAACTGTGCACAGTCTAAAAAACAATATATTATAACACATAGGAAAACTAATGTTTTTTTCGACAAAAGCACACAAGCATATGTGTAAGTCTATTAATTAAAGTATCTTCCTTCATTGTGATTATTGATGTAATAAACAAAACTGACATTGTTTCATAAAAACAATTGCAAATAAGTAAATTGGGTTAAAAGTTGGCCTAGATTTCAAATTAGAAAACAGCACCAAGGATATTTTAAAGAAAAAAAAATTAACAAAATCTCAATTGTGTCCTGTTTTTTTAGTGAAAAACGTTCTGACAAGTATTCCACAAAAACATAAAAGTATTTTCCTTGAACAAAAGCATGCTGATGCTCTAGCTAGAAATCTGGACATATCAGAGATTGATTGTGCAAATTTACGCAGAAAAAATGAAGGTAAGCATTTTGAGTACATTGTTTCTTTTAAATCTCTACTTCAAATGCATTATTTTGGATTATAAAGCTGATACTTGTTGGTACATTGTAAATACTGTACACTGTGAATAACCTGTACAATTATACCCAATTACAATTGGTGAAAAGTAAACCTACACCTGAGCTGTCATGAGATGCACATAGTATTTATACGAACAAAGAGTTGCTAAAACAAATTGTTTCTGGAAAAAAATAGGGCAGGTGATATGTCATGACTCCTTTAGGTGCAAAAAAGTGTTTAAAAACGTTTGTTTTATTTCGTATGAAAATTTTATTTTTCCATCATCCTTATTTTGGGGTCCATGTCGATGGCAACCATGATTATAGAACAGGGACATTCAAATACTGCAAATTTTGCTAAGTGTCGCCTGTGAACATTTTCTGCATGCGATGTTTGACTCACATTGCATAAACAATGGATTCTGTTTAATAAAGATAAGTTATACATCTTCAAGTGCAGGTCAATAGGTAACCAGTAAGGGTTAACAATGCCAGTTCATCTTAATTAGTGATGGGACGATACCAGGTTATGAAGCGAGTACCGATACCGAGTACGAGTACCACATGTATATACCTTCGATACCGAGTACCGAGTACGATTACCGAGTACTTAAGTGTAGTGTTGTACTTAGTTGTATATCACTGGCTAATTTTTTTGCCGTGGTCGGGGTGCAGGCGTGCACACACACATGCCGAAAAATGTAATCTCCACATGATAGCGAAAATGATATACGTAACCTGGCGGAACCTTTTTCCTGATTTTGTGCTGTCCGAAGCAAATATAGGCCAAAAGTTGCCCGTATTCTTATGGTGTAAATCGGCCTTCGGTACTCGCACGTTGGTATCGAAAACTGAGACAAAATATTTCGATACCGAGTACGAGTATCGATACCACTGAAATCGCTCGATACCATCGATACCGATTACCGAGTACCCGTCCCATCACTAATCTTAATGGCAACATGAATATGCAGAGTTGCAAAGACTAAAATTTAGTTGTCAGTAACAGAGTGTTTGCAGATGTAAACCTAAGAAACACTATTTTGGTGGCAAAACACTAAATCGTTTAGATTAGTAACTGCAGTCTTTAGTAAAGGGATTTCTTCCTTTTTTCACCCTGCCAAGTACTTTTTAAACATCTATTTGACCCTTAATGACGCCAGTTTTTGGGCCACTATGTGACACTTCTATACCAGTGTACTAAACATATACAACTTTTATAAAAAAACAGAAAACATCATTCAACATTTTGTGGAGATTGTGACATTTGTTCATAACCGAGATGGAAATCAATTTACAGCCAAAATATTCCTTGACAAACTGAAGGATGCAGAGCTGCTTTTGTTATCAGAAACAATTGAAGAAGAATTAAAAAGTCAGCTGCCTAAGTAACTGTATTACACACTATATTGTGTTGTACATGAGAGTATGTACATAAAAATGTACTACTGATTGTATGCAAACTATAAAAACAGAGAATTCAGCAAATCTCTTTATGTCTGACCTTTTAAAGGCACAATGCTAAATAAATAAACCTTGCAAAAACTTCTTTTAATTAAGTGCCAAAATTGTTTTAGCCATTGGCATTTCACAGTTCCAGTTTGTTGCACATTTAATGTTTACAGTATTACATGTAATGTCTTCCCGCATTTTTTGTACAGCTTTTTGTAAATGCCCTTTAAACAGTGCATGCAAAACTGTAAGTACTCAAAGATTTGTTGAAACAAAAAGCAATGTGATTGATTTGTGCCAAAACCTGTTGGATCAACTTTTGTATATTATTATCTATGCAAGGTTCATGGGCCAAAAAGATTAAAAAAAATTCTTCAGTTCTATATTAGTTTATTTTGGATATTTGAAAATGCTAATGCATGTGCATATGTGGATGTTTTGCAAATTTATTTTATTTTTTATGCTTGGCCAACACTGTGTACAGCAATAAATAATTTACTGTCTAACAGGTAAAATCAAACTAAAATTGCATGTCTTTTTTTAAACTCTGTTTAAAAATGTGACAGTAAACTTATTTACAGTTAAATATCTGTTTCAATTGTTCACTGGTAATACATTGTAGTGGTAAACCACATTTTCTGAGGTAACGAATACTGTACATAGTGTTTTATGTGAACATTTAAAACTTAATGAGTTATAATAATTCACATCTGTTTACTGGTAACACCCGTAGTAGTAAATCACCTATTTTGAGTTACCAAAACTGTACATAGTATTTTTATGTGAACATAAGTAAATAATTTGCAATATTGCACACCTGTTTGCTGGTAACACCTTGTAATGGTGAGCCACCTATGATGGGGTACCGAATATTGCAAATGTTTTTTTTTTCTGTAAACATCGAGTACATGATGAGTTATGTTTTTTTTCTTGAAAAAGTTTAAACTACTTTTTTTATTCATTTTTTTTTTGCTTTTATTAATTGCATTATCATTTTTAACCCCACTTAATCACCACTGCTTTAAAATTTTGTTGTTGAGTGTTTAAAAAACGCCATCAGCAGAATTATATGTTGTGCTCGGCACACTGTACTAATGTTTAGTAGCATAGCCTTCTTTCCCAATACAAAATTAATCATTTCCTTATATGTGATGTGAAGGAAATCCTGATTGCCTACAGTAGGATGGTTATTATGTTTTGATTAGAAGGAACCTCGGACAAAATGTGTGCATGATAATATTTGTTAGGAAACAATTAAAGCACTTCTTAACAACCTAATTTTAGTTTAACATCGCTACAGTTTTCTTTGAAAGTTATTCATGTCAAATATTTAAAGTTATTAAGTAAACTATTGAGTTCAAAGGTTGATTGCCGTATTCAGAAGGTATTTGTGTTTGTGACATATTGAATTGAGTGAGGAATGTGGAAAACAAAACTTTGCACACAAAAGACTTTCATTCCCTAGGGGGACTTTCCCCCAAAATATTTCCCTGTACGCCATGTATCTGCCAATAGTGAGTCAGCGAGTTAACAGCTTTTTTGTGACAGAAGTTTTAAATTGAATAATTTGTTTAGTTGTCTGATCAAGTAAGATTGATTTTTGAGCAATCCCAGACGTGTCACAAACATTGTAGATCTACGATGACGACGAGTCTTCTTTGGCAGACAAATGTGGCAAGTCAGAGCAAGTTTACAAATAGATATGGTGTTTGATTTTCAGAACTCGTTCCGTATAACTGGTAATTCTTGAATCCAGTGCATATATCTGAATCTAAATATTACGCTTCGTCAGTAAAACGTTCTACAGTACGTTTTTGGAGCTACTGCATAGTTTTGCCCAGGGGTGTGCAACAGGCGGCCTGCGAGCCACGGTCCGGTCCGCCAAGCTTTTTAGTGTGACCCTCACCAACACCGTGATTCAGAGAAAAAACTTCATTCTTCTGAGAATTTAGCAAAATTTTCCACTAGTTTTTGGTAAATCTCATAAGTTGCTATACTATACGTAACAAACACAAGCTAAACCACCGTTTTCCAACCGGTGGGCTATACAGCAGTTCACCGATTGTGTCGTAAAAAATACCCTTGTCTAGTAAACAATTATTTTGTTGTGAAAGTCAATGTTGCGGCGAAACTCTGTATGTTGTAGAAAATAAATGTAATAATGCAAATTTATTGTGCACATGAAAAAAATTGTGTGGCCCTAGCTTGATGTCCGAAATTGGTTATATGGCCAACCGACGAAAAATGTTGCACACTCGGGGTTTAGGTAAACAAGGCGTCTAGTTGCACTGCGGCAAGCTAACTAGTTGCACCATTGGCAAATATTACGAGTTAACGGCAGAAATACATCCAGGTTATTATAAGGGGACAACAAACAGGTAGGTCCCCTCTAAGATATATATTTTCAGCATTACTGATGAAAACAAACTTCTGGCAGACATATGTTAAGGTACAATTAACGTTTGATGATGTTGATGTTTCTGCTTTTCGGCTTGACATTGGGACATCCTTTAAAGGCAAGTTTAAATGTTGTTTGAGTAACTACGGTTGATGTTGTTTGAGTAAATTACGGTTTACAAGGTTTTCCAACGTGTCATGTACAGTCAAACGTAAAACAACCGTTATTGTAACAAACCTAATTGCTGTTTTAAAGTTATTTTGAACTCTAACGTCAATTGTATTGCAAAAGGTTGTCTTTGCTTCTTCACACGACAGTGTAAAGGTAAACGGTTTCCTTTACGTTTGATGCAGACTCACATTGTTGACCCATGTCCCCACTTGGAAGTAAAAGGTTCTGGAAGAAAACTGGTTGAAATGGGTGAGAATGGATTTGAACATCACTGCTGCGGTTGTTCGGCCGGGTTTAGGCTGGTCTTAAGTTGCGTGTAAGTTGTACAATGGTAAATATTAACTAGAAGTTTCGTCGTTAAGGTTAAGCGAGATCAAACCTGTTAGAAAGGCAAACACCTGAAAAGTTTCTGAAGAGTGTTAGTAGGTACTGACGTTAAGTACAAACAAGATGATGCTGTTTGCGTGAGAAAATCATTTAAAACACAAAACAAAGAACAGCAGCTTTTGTTCATGCTACAAAATGTTGTAATTCGGGTCGAGTCAGGCCAAAATGGCTTGAAACTTAAACACCATTTGTATCAAGTTTTTCGAAACTTGTCCACTAAAGTAAATTTAAAACAGTGGTTCTTAACCGGCTGAAGAATTCCGTAGGGGTTCGGCGGTGATAAAAAGGTTAAGAACCGCCGATTTAAAACGATGAAAGTGATTTGGCAGCAAGTTATTTTGTTAAAACTGCGACTAAACGTCAAAGAACAGAGAATTGTAGTTGTTGTTTCACCTCAAATATCAATTATCATACAGACCGCTAAAGTTTAATACAACGGAATGTGAACCGTGTGCAAAGGGAACGTATATCTTCGAGGAATCTCACAATAAAAGAAAATGCGAGGTTGATACACGACCGACGACAACCGAAGAACCCACTTCACCAAAAACCACCAAATATACTGATACCACTACCGTTACATCAACCGTGGTGACAACAACCTACCACACAAAACTTTTAAGGTATATGCTAAACATGATTGTGTATTTCTCTTTGCCTAGATCACAGGTGGGGACCTGCGGCCGAAAGGCCACATGCGGCCTTTAGGTTCACAAGGAGCGATTTCTGTGGGCCTACCAAGAGCTCGTGGCTCTCAAAAACTCTCAACAATCTTACTTGTGTAACAAAGAAAACAGTTGTTTGCGCATAATGTAATGTTTAAGACTTGTCTGCAATGTCACAAGCTTCCCTCAGATATGTATAAACAAGCACATCTACAAGTGAAATAAATGTTGTAGTGAAGGTGGAAATGTAGTGGGAAGTTTATTTACCTTTATTCATCATAGGCCGTAATTACCACGACTGCAAGAGAAAATTACACAACGGACATTCCGTAAATCAAAAAGTTTAAACACCACTCTCCTAGGCCTGGAAAATAGTCTATGCGGCCTACACGAGTGTCGATTAAACGTTGAGTGGCCTTTATGAACAAAAAGGTTCCCCACCCTTGGCCTAGATTATTCTCCCATGAACTTGCTCCGTGCACAATTTTTGGTCCGAAAGTTTGTGTTCCATCCGGTGATGAATTAGAAACATTGATGGGTTATCAGGTTTTTCAGAGAAAAGGTAGAAAAATAATCATCGTTCTAACATGTTTAACATTGTCTCGAGCATTCAATAAAATAAATAACAGAATTCAAAAGATTCCAAAACAGTAATTTATGATTTTCTACAATACGATTCGCGCACATGAAGTCCGTACAAATATGTGACCACGGTGTGTCCTTTGAAATAGGCTATGCGTTTTGTTAAAGACATTTTTTCGGAAAGTGAACTACATTTTAGGTAGAATTTCGGTACAGGCTGGAGCAACTTGCGACATTTAATTACTTGTTCAACAAATAAGACAGTGAAATCCCTACAGATGATTTGACTATAACATAGTGAAAAAAGCTTTACCGAAATAAAAAGATAACTCGAGCACAAACTTTGTCTTAGGCCAACAAAACAACCTAGAGTCCAACACAGGGGAGTACAACCACTCACATTTGCGACGCCACAAAGCACGTCCAAGGAAGGTAAGGGAACATAAACAAACAAACAATAATGGTACAGAGAGCTTTTTACACGTTTTTTTAAGATTAAAGTAGGACAAAAGTGAATTTAACTTGATTGCATGTCTGTGATTTGTTGGTCGTATTTCTGACAACTGTTTATCACGTACAGGTGACCCATACGCAGTAGTTGTTGCGATGATCTCCTTGGTATCCATAATATGTTTAGCCCTAATGGTTCTCGTCATCCTGCTGTACAAACGAAACAAAGAGTTACAGGTATCTCAAAAACGTTTTTCCGTTCTCGCAAATGTAGCAAATCGAGCCTGTACCTTTTTACTGTATGGTGATGCATTGTGTGTAATCTTGGACACCAAGCATTCACATATATGACAAGGCATAGGCTAGAAAAAATCTAGCCTACGGTGGAATTCGTACCCAGCACGACAGGATCCTATCCCCGATTTGTGAATTTATGTTCATCTTAACATATTTAAAAGGAAAACGTTTGTAACAATGCGTTTTGCTGGCACAGAACAAACGCAACCGGGCTCCTGCCGCCACATACACGGCGGACCAAAATACACCTTTAAAATCACCATTAGCAGCCAGCGATGCAGAGATTCAAGAGAGCGAATTTGGTAGCACGGAATCCTCCAAATATCGAGGCAAAACTGTGGTGGAAGACCAAGGGTTAGTTTTGGTATAATTCTAAAACATTTTTGTCTATTATAGAAAACTATAAAACATGCATACGGTATATGATAGATCATATGATACATTGGGTTTACCATTAACAGCAAAGTGTTCAAAATCAACGACACATGCAATAGGCGTATCGTGATATGCGATACGTGGCAGTATGGTGATTGGCGAACCATTTAAATACGTCATGTTCGAAAGCTACATTTTTTACAAGGAACAATAGAAAAAAAATAATTATAACTTCCGTTTTTTTTAAAATAACTCTGTTGCCTGATCATGTCAAGTAAGATTGATTTTTGAGCTATCCCAGACGTGTCACTTAAAATATTGTAGCTCTACAACGACAAGCCAGAGCAAGTTTACAAAATAGATAAGGTGTTCGATTTTCAGAACTCGCCCCATGTTAATGGTAATATCAGTGCATTTTTTTACATTTGTATTTGCCTCAACACCGTATTTGTGAAAATCATTTTCGGTAAATGAGAAAATGTTGAATAATCTGCATTTGATTTTATCACCCCTATAAATATAAATTGCAGTTTGTTTTATCACATGTATTGCTTTACAGTGCGACTTCGCAGCCTTTACTACATTCTAGGAACAACTCAAACGGCTTAAGGTACTTTCGGAGATCATCATCACCGCTTTTTAGACGCCTCTAATATGTTCCTTTGTCTTTCAGAATCGACATAGTAAAGGCACAAAAAGGCTTTGTAATGGACGAGGTAGGCAATTATTTTAACCAAAATGCTTTGAAAAACCCCAATAGCAAAGAAGACTAAAACTCAACCAAATCTATGACATCCGAACCTAGATTTTCCTTCAAAAGTTAACCTTACTTATAAAATACTACGAATGTGACTGAGTATAGTAACCAAATCACATGGTAGAGTGTTCAATATTTGACAAAACTTTAAAAGTATTGGTCGGCGCTGCACAAACGCAAATCATTAAAAAAATGTCCAAAATTGAATATTTATCGACAAAAAAGTATCTCAGTAACTAGCGAGTGTAACCACTACCATCCAAAATATTGATAAATCAACTGCAAACTCCACCACTGCTATTTTTCGAAGAGTGGTTACTGCCTTACAAAACAATGTACAACATCCGTCCCAAATATCGAACGAAAATAGTTGTTACCGCTAATGGTGGAAATATATCACCATATCAAAATAACGTGAACTTGCATACAGCTTATGTAGTTTAAATGAAACACGATTTCTTTACAGCAACAAGAGAGTACTGCAAAGTTTTTAAGTCCTGGAGAAGAGGAACACACAACCGAGCCCGTGTCACCGGTTAGTGAACAAGAAGAACCTACTGAGTCCGATGAAACAAAGACCAAACGTGAAATTCACATCGATGCAGAACCGCGATGTTCAAGCCACTACTATGCCGACAGTACGGACATCCACCAAACCAACGAACAAGAATACTCAGCGCAGAGTAAGTAGAGCAAAAAAGAAGCAATAATTCCACTAAAAAGTTTGCCGGATCATGGGAAACAGCGCTGGCGTTCCAGTTTTCAGCGAGTTTCAAGTTTTGACCAGCAGAACCTGCGGGTTCAACAACCGTTTCAAGCAACTGGCCGCACCCCGTTAGATTTGAGCGGTCGGTTGCGAACCTAAATTTAAATACCAGGGCACTTAGGTCAATAACCCATGTCTTTTGGGGTCCTTGCTGTTGAACGAAATTGTTAAAAATGACAAATTTGATGCAGAGGCATTACAAACAAATTGACTTGATTTGAGTTCCAGCAACTAACCAATGTTCTAGTTAATTCATCGGGTTAAAAATCAATTTGGGTTCGTACGATGCCGAAAAAATAACAGTAAACACGTAAAAAACGTCGTTCAGCGATGTAAACAAAAAAGCAATAATAGTACCGGATTTGATGTAGACATCCTATACTATAGTTTAGAATACAAAGGTGAACGATCTTATGTTTAGGAAAATTACAAGTTAAACCGTATACTAATACAAACGCACACTTACTAGTAGAACTTGATTTTGTGCAGTGGCGATTATAAAAGACTTCTTTTCCAATCTTACAATTCTACAACCTGATGTGGTTTTTAACGACGACATGGTGATGCAATTTGGCCGCAACTTTAATGTGGGAGAATATATGTTGACGCAGCTGAGGAATAATAAAAGTAAGTCATGAAAAAATCATGTCATAAATAGTACTAACAGATATGCTATATGTTGGTTTGTAAACAATGTTTAAAGTAGGTATATTCAACCAGAGTTGTAAGTCGAGCTGGGTTCGAGCTCAGTTTTTTTAAGAAACGGGCTTGATTCGGACCTGACTTCAAATTCTGTGTCCGTACTTTTTCAGACAAACTTACCCAGCTAAGTAGCTAGTTGGTAGACTTAATCAAATGCCCAACAGTGCTCAAACGCCGTGTTTATTTATATGCTATACATTAGTGGCCCTTTTTTGAGCTTAAATGTACAGGCAGGTTAATCAAACTTTCGGGCCTGAACGGCCGTCTCAAAAACGATTCGCTTTGGACCGACCTTGTATTTTAAGGTTAGGGCGTGGTTTAGACTTCGAGCAGCTTATAACTCTGTGTTAAACAGAACTATTCATTAAATGTTAGGATCAGATTAAAAAATATATCACCCATAAAGGAGAATGAAACTTTGTTCTGTTTTTTTTGTAAGGTTCAACAGGCGAATTTCTTATTCAAACATTTCTTCAAATTCGCAACATAAAAGGAAGTGCTTTGAAGTCAACCGACATCGTATCTTATTTCAAACAAAATCACCACGTCCTGCTTGCCCAGGAGTTGGAAACTAAACTGTCAGAAACACAGAAAATAAAAACAAACAACTAAATGGCAAATACACGTAGAAGTGCGTGTTGCGTTGTACATTCGAGATTGCTGGGTGCAAAGGGAAGTTTCTTGTAATATGATTTGTCGCATTTATTCAGAACAGTGCACTTTTTGTTTTGATTTTTGTGTTTTTGTTTATAGTTGTATTTACATTTGGGTCCGGGCTTGCGAATTTGTAGTGAATGGTCCAGTGAAAATGTGCCAAATACAAATAAATAACGCATTCATATTTACATGTTTGGGTTTTTGAAGAGAATCGTGTGTAGTTTGTCGTTGTGACTTCTAACAGTCCCGAAACCAACTAAAGATATATGATAGGCGTTTGGTCTACATGGCGGTAAACTTTCTTTCGACATTACTGAGACATAGTTAGTGGGTAGAGCTACAAACACCATACCTCACGGCAGACCCACATCTAGCTAAATTTCGATAGGTGGCGCAAAGAGCTGAATTATTTATTTAGCAGCCATGGAGGGGTAAGGTTAGAAAAAGAATTCATAAATTTAGGTTAAAACCTTTTTTTATTTAAATGAAAGTACCCAACCCAAATTCCTTAACCGTCCGCCTGTTTAGAGATGTATCGTTTTAATTTGGTGTTAGTGCTCTTAGCGCCACCTATCGAAAATTAGCTTAATGTGGAGTTGCCGTGGGCTATGGTGTAGATTTTCTTACTTTCTGAGTGTAAAACATAGTACATGATATAAAAGCTGTTGCTGCCAGGCAAAATATCAACCTTATAGAGTTTTTCTGGGAAATATATTTTTGTACTAACGTTTCGACGTGCGTCGGATACAGGTCGCCTTTATCAGAGTAAAGAAAAAAGTTACTTAAAGACAAAAACACCTGTACCACGCGAAGTATTAAGGCGGGTAAAACCGTGAAAGAAGTTACAATCACAACATGTTTTGAACGACTCACACAACTCACATTGCGGAACAAACTGAAAGTGATAGATTACCGTATAGCTGTTGAACACAGGTGTTAAACCAGCGGTTCTCAAACGTTTCCACTCGCGAGTTTTCGTATAGTGTTGGCGTACAACCTATATTTGGAAAATCTGTTCGGGTACTATACATCCAGAAAACAAGCTACGCTGTGAAATCTACCAACCATTCTCTATGTTCCGTCATAAACGCGTGAAATGCGAAACAAGGTATTTATGCACAGGGAATGCCCATTGTATCATCTGAAAGTCTTCGCAAATATTATGATTTTGTCTCGCCTATTAATGAGCCTTCCGTACCACCTAAAAGAGCTTCAGGTACACAGTTTGGGAATCACTTTGCTAGGAAAATGCGACAGTGCATACAAAAGGGGTGAATGGAATATTTTGTGAAAAAGTTCCACGCGTGCTACCTACAGGGCCTTTCACGCACCACTAGGTCCGTACCACAGGTAAAGAACCACTTTACCTAACGGAAACAAACAGTAGCGTAAACCCAACAACCCATCAGCAACGTCTTAAGTGCCTTTATAAGCTTTGTGGTGTCATCCAAAAAACTCGGTGCTTAGGTTTTGTGTGGGCAAAGTAATGTACAGTCATATGAAAGCGGTTAGGCCCAGATAATTGCCTACCTTGTTGCGAAACATTATAATTGAGAGTTTATTGTTTTGGAGCTGACCAAAAAGTCCAAGCTACAATGCTAGCTACAACAATATCATTCGAAACGCCAAAAATGTCCAAATTTACGTCAGGTGGAACTGCTAGCTTGAAACATATAATACCGAAGAATAACTTGGCTTTAAAATTGCAATCCCAGTTTATGTGGTAACACGGTAATTGATCAAGTCTAATCACAATTCAATGGGGACAAATTGTTACGATTGCATCGTCACTCGGGTTCATCCCTCTCGCGTTAATAATGAACTAGTGGGTTGCGCAAAACGTTCTCAGAAAAGTAAAGCCTATTGTGTCAAGAGAATTTCAACACTTTGAAATGTCGACGAGACGATGAAGTTTAAATTCCAATTTGTGACTCACAACGACTCGAAATTCTTTTCAGGCGTGACCAAGAGTACACAAAACCGTGAAGTTTAATTATTTTCATTGGAAGCACCTTTATTTTTTTCAACATTCTCACACTCAAGCATTACACAGCAAATCTTCGCTCGTTCGACCAGTCGAGTCGTAATTAGAATGAATCAGAACAAAGATTTGGAAAGCACCTGAGAAGTTACCTCTGACGCGTTAGACGAAAACCGGGTGAATCCCCGCGTGGTACTGCGGAAGATTTGATCAGTAAGCCTGCTGCGGCACTAGCCAGTTAGGAGAGAAAGCTTGTAGTGTTAGGACTGTACTTTGCAGCTAATCAACTGTGTATAATACCTACACCACAAGAAGTCTACAGCTGGATTTGGAAATAATCTACAAAGGTAAGCACTGTTTAAACGTTTTATTTAAAATAAGTTGTGAACCTATTGAGCACGCTTGTTTTCAGTATTTCATTAGCAACAAGCCTATTAACATAAAAGAAAACGTATCCGCTGGGGGAAAACAAAGAGTCAAATCACTGCTTTTCATATCTTTGCTCAAATAACAAACACGTTTTTTCTTACGTAGTGGTTCAACAATGCAATAATTCTTTAAACATTGTTTACTAGTTCGTTAACCTGTTAAAAAAACAGTAAAACATAATCGCATCGGTTTTGATAAACAAATATTAACACAGCGACTTATTACACAATGGCTCAGCTTAGCCAACGTAACAATACCAGTATTAGATTGACTAAAATGACACCGTGAGTTCCAAGCCTGCGGCTAAACGTCGTTTCGATGTACCGTCGCGCTAAACAGAACAAAAATGTTGAAAAACAAACAAAGTTAACAAACATGGAGAACCCAAACTAAGACCAAGCGTCTGTAATAGAACAAACCGCAAAACCCACAAAAGCAAAAATAAAGGCTTGTCAAGACTGTAGTAAATCGTGTGTTTTAATTTACAGAAGTTGCGAAGCATTGATTACAAAAGCGCCGTTACAAGACTTAAATATATGCTTCCAGTCAGTCACATGTGGACATTTCTAACAGTAAAAAAAACCTGCCCGAGTCGCAGACACAAACTGGTTACAGACCAATGAACACAGTGAACAAAGATAGCATCTCGGGTATTTTTCTTCAGGTTAACAGAACAAAACATGGCAATCTGTGCCCGAAACTGGAAACGAAACACAGGGCTAACTCAGGCGTATTAATTAAATCAGATTTTCTATTGTGTTGTCCATCGATATGTTTATTCAAAGCAAACAAAACGTGGAAGGCTTAATATAATTATGGACAACGCAGAAAATCTATCTTGGTCACAAAAAATCCCCAACAATGTCCTCGACAAAAAAAGGACCAAGACAGTCAAAAAACGCTGCAATTTGCCAAAAACAAACATTTGAGGAGCCTAGTCCTTCTCGCACACAAAGGTGAGCTCGACGTATCGATATACCACATCGTACGAAGTTTCTTTTGTGTCGCCGTTTTTGTAAGGTAATCTTAGTTTTCCAATTTTCCTGGCTTTGTAACCTATACGCCTAAATTAAATAATAATTTCACAACAGCTTGTTTGAATGTGTTAACATAGTTTTTGGATTGGCCGAAGGACCCAAACATTTCGGCCGAAAGTGGCACAGTAATTTTCATGAAAACTAGATTTTCGAAAAGCTTTACTGTGGTACAGATAAAAATGCACACTTATCGCCGGAATATACAAAATTTTGTTTTAGAAATACTTGTGTGCGCGTCAAAAAAGTTGGGTAAGTATATACCTAACCTAAGTATATAACAAAAGTATACATCCAAAATATATATCCAAAGTATATACCCAAGTATATAACAAAAATATATTACAAAATATATAACAAAAGTATACAGTGACCCAAGTATATAACAAAAGTATATGTCCAAAACCATGATTATCTGTAACACGAGGTCAAAGTTCAACGTGACGACACACTACGTAAAGCCTTGTCGCATGTGTGGGGAAATCTCAGGGGAATTCTTTTTAGAGACCTTGATAAAAAAACGAAATACTGTGGGTTAAAAACGGGGCAGTATTTACTTTATCGCGGTTTTTTTTTCTATGGCGCACACGCTTCAGCAGATATTTCCCAAACGCCCTATAATTTCCCCTACGGTGAACAAGTGAAATCCCTTACCCAAGACAATATGATAACAACCTAACAGATGGGAGTTTATGTGCTGTGCAAACACCGCCGCACCTTCCCACGCAGTCTGCGACTTTACAACCTTTTTTTTTCGCGCAGCATAAAGGTTTCGGAAGGACACAGCCTTAACACAGTTCGGAGATTTGCTTGGTGGTCTTACTGCTTTAAACTCGCGACAACAAAACATCAAGAATGGATTGGGTAAGTTTGATACTTGTTTTTCCAATCAACTTGGTCGATATTTAGTGAGTAAAGGTAAGGTTAACCAGTGGTTGGTTGACAACTTTACACGTTAGTAAGTCGCCTTTGAAAGCTGGGAGTTGGGCGTAATTCGCTGCAAGCATTTACTGGCTTTGTGTTGTGGTTAGCACACATTGAGGGGTATCAGGCGCGCTACGCATTGCCGTAGAAACTTTCCTTGGTCAAAAATAAGCTGCTGATGCCAGGCATGCTATACTAACAAATATTGCCCTACCATCTGACTTTCATCAAACGAGGCGCCTTTGTTAAAAGAATGTTGTAAAACAAAAGCTCTTATGAAGCAACGAAAGAATCGGTTATACTCACAAATCTTGGGCCAAATACAGTGCAGAGCAGACAAGCATATGCTTTATACAAAAGTACTTCGCGAAATACCTAAATCATTAAGTTGGTTTATGTATGAAAACACTGGTTAGTCGTTAACCGTAAATTCAACTAAATTGCCTTTAATCTAGATACAGCCTCCTTAACGTGGGTAAATCGGATCAAAATTTAGCTACACGTTTTTTTAACCAATAAAAAGAATTGCATCGATAATAACAGTAGCATATTAAGGGTGTGGGGTTTAAGAGTAGTCGTACAAAGTTCAATAGTTGCAGGTTGGGTTGGGTTTGGGGCTAGAACTCTCGGGCTTGGGTTTGTTTATTTCTGAAAAATGTACCTTGCCGCTTAAAGACTGTTTTGACAAATTATGTAAAGCCAAAACACAGTTACACATAGGGAAAGTCCCAAAAGCAGGAGAAACGCGCCACAGAGTTTCATTAGGGAATTTCTGAAATTAAAATTGTTGGAAGTTCCGTTTTTAAATTTCTGGACACACCCCTGGATAACACCCATTTTTTTATTCGCAGGCAAATGACAACCCGTGCCCGCACTTGGAACCTGATCCCAACGGAAGACAGCTTGTTGATGGCAGTGATAGATTATGCTGTGGGTGTCCGCCAGGCTACCGTATGGAAGCAATTTGTCCGTAAGTTTTTAGGTTTAACATCCTTTGAAAGGTCTCACAAGGGGTACAGAAAAACGCAATAAATAATTTTTTTTGGACTTCAATGCGAAATCAACCAAAGCGCCACCACAAAAGTCTTATGACCTACCTTAACATAGTATGAAGTTTTTTTTTTAGCTTGGGAAGTTAGCATAGTAAGGTTGTGAAGTCGGTAAAAGTTTTCCGACATTGACCCCACTAGAAAGCATTTTTTCGACTTCAAATTAAACTTCAAACAAAGCCGTGTTACCCTTGCTCAATTAATTACTGTCTATTTTTTAACGAATTTGGTCCAAAGTCAGAGTTGCCAAACTTTTCACGATTCCCACTTCCAAGCCTACTTAGGGGTTAAATTAAAACCACAGCGCATATTCTTCACGAAAGCATGCGCAAAGTAAACTAGAAGGGTGGCTTACCACATTTTGCCATATCATAACCTATTTTAAAAAACGTTAATATATTCCCTACACTTAATTTATAATGGGTCCCATATTAGCCACCATCTCTTATAACGTTAGCTGCTTCTAAAGGCTCATGGGCCCCACATGCAAACTTAATGTGCATTTCAAAGGATAACCATGAAAAAGTTTGGTGTTGTAAGGTAAAACACTGTGATCAAAAATGGGCTTCAATAATCATGCTATTAAAAGTACACACTATACAAATCTGATTCAATTCAGACATTGTTTGAACACAACATTCAACACCTATAAATAGCCAATTCTACAAGCTGTCCGAATTTAATTTAATTTGAACATTGGCTCATCATCAATCACAGTACATTGAAGGTGCCATACCGAATCAGCCGGTCACCAAGCATTCACCACCATATGGCAGGGCGTAGGCTTAAAAAATCTAGCCTGTAGTTGGATTTTAGGGGGCTAGTGGAGTAAATATTGGGGCTACACCTACAGGGTTTAGCACAAATAGTGACAACTTTAAATGGCATACTCTACGAGCTATCCTAATTTCAAGCCATTTCAACACTGTTTTAACAACTTACTCATTTTAGAAGGCTACTGGGGTAACTGATGGGTTTTAAACCCAAAACCAGTAAAATATGAATGCACAGTAACCCAATCAACAGTCCTGTAAAAATTTGTCTAAATTGCCTAATGTTTAAATTGTGACCACTGGAGGTGTTTTTGGCAATAACCGTTAATGCTTCTGGTGTCAATAGGGGTGCGAAAATGTCCATCAAGCTATCCACAAACTATTATACCACAGAAACCTTTCATTTGAGGTGCCCAGCAACATAGGGGTGGGGTAAATGTTAGGACTACAGAATTACCTATAAATGGCATATTATACAATCTATCAAAATTTTTGCTTATTCCGACACTGTTAGCGACATTTCAGGTTAGCAGGTTAAATACTGGGGTTATCAAAACAAACAAAGCAGATGACACATCTACATAAGTTTGATCCAAATCCATCAAACATTTCATGCCAAAACGAGTTGGACAAATTTTGGAAAAACAACTGGGGTAAAATCACTATGTTTCTCTCAGGGTGAAGGGGAGTAGGGGACCCATCATAATAGCTTCACAACCCAATTAGTGAGTTGATTCCTTAGAGGTAAGCGCAACAGAGAAAAATAGCTTAAAAATATAACAAAGATATATGCACCCCAACATGATCTACTCCAACGTCAAATTTCAACACAATTAATCAGTTTTCAAACTCTGTTTTCATATTTTTAAATCCTGTTTCAGAGGCGAACCAAACTACAATTCAACATGTGTGAAATGTGAGGATGGAACGTCCATAGTGGACAAAGCTCACAAAATCACGTCGTGTATGCCGATTCCGGGCTACATCCCTCCGACAACCACAACAACGACCATCCCCACCACGCCCACGCTGAAAACGTCCCCTCAAACACCGGCACTTCTCAATCAAGCAACAACTGAAAGGTTCATATGCATTTCATGAATACATTAAAAAGTTGGCAAATTTGAATAGCCTACAATCAACCGACAAGACAATTGAAAAAAATAATGGTTTTTACTGCAACAAAAATGTAACAACATGCAGGGACTGCAGTAGACAGAATTACAGGCCTCATTCCACCCCTTCCCTCGACTAATTAGGTCCAAAATAGTTTTCCTGTCCTAACTGAATGTTTCTGTTCACAGACTACAAACCGATGCAAACATTTACGACAACACACAGCTTGCCGGAGTTGCTTCAGGTACTAAATAAAGCTGATACTTTTTTTAACCATTGGTATTTACGTTTTTAATATTTGCAGGAAAAATGACAAGTGGGGAGACTGCTATAATTGCACTCCTCTGTGTCCTGATATTGGTCCTGATTTTAGCTTTGTTGGGGTGCTGTGGGTTGTTCTTTTACATGAGAAGAAGAAGGGTAAGTTCTGTGTAAAGTATCCCCTGAACCAAACATATCACAAAATTACTCAAATATACTTACACAGAAAATCAAAAGACAACGAAGACAACAAAATCAACATCCTGACTTAGATGTCAGCTACAGGTAAAAAATATGTTTACTAAATTTAACATGTTTTTTGGACTTATCCTAAAAAGTAATATATTTGTTTTTAGTGCTGTGTCTACTAAAGTTGATGTGCAAGGCGATGATTGGTGAGTACATTTTGTTGTTTCTACCAAATTTGAACAATAAAACTTTAAATTTAACACCAATCTACAGCCACAGGGATTATGTTTAGCATTCCTGGTAAAGAAAGTTGCATTTAACAAGGTTATTTTTCTTAACAAATGACGCATATGATTTACAAGACTCTTTGAACTAGACAAAACTTCCAATTAACTAGATTTCTATAAATCAGAGTCAGTATTGCAATAAACTCAAAAAAAAGTTGGAGCAAAGTTTGTTTGAAAATAAGCAAATATATATATAAGTACTAAAAATCATATTTTCAGTTGTTAAGTGTTAATATTTTGTTTTAGCAGCTCACAAATCAAATTGGAATGTGAAAAACAAGAGAGTCGATGTCCACAACCTGTGGTATGTACTGTGGGTTTCTTAGGTTACCAAAAATCTGTTGGGAGAGATACATTTATATAAACACTGTACGGAGACAAACCTATAAACAACTACTATATTACAAAGGTTCATAATCTGACATAACTACAAAATAGTGCCTATGTTTATGAGTAAAAATTACCATTTTTGTAATAAAGTCTAGAACAGGGTGGTCCCACCAGTAGCTTTTGTGCGGTTCACAAACACATTATAAAAAAACATTATAAAATTAATTGCAGTGGCCTTCCCCTAAAGTATCCGCTTATCATTAATTGCAGGTCAACAAGTATTTATTATGAGACAACAAATGTTTTTACACTTTTTATAATGACATAAACACATTGATTCTCTTGGTTGCAAATTCTAGCACCCACATGAACTTTAAAACAGTTGTAACTGAGCCCCAGGAAATGTGCTTTGTTGGAATAACATTTGGATATGATTACAAAAAACAAACGTCAATTAGCAAATTAAGTATAAGACCGTCTCCTTTTGGGCCACCTTGTATTTACAAACACTAGTGGGCCCTTCTTTCTACTGGTCTTTGACCACCCTGGTTTGGAGAACAGATTCCGAAAGACACAACTTTTTAAAAAATACAGTGCTGGCGAATATGAAAAAATACCTTGGTGTTTTATTTCATTTCATTTTTACTTTAATTCATGCAGAGACGATACTTAGATGACAGTGGGGCAAGTTCTTCTGCATCCAGTAGTACAAATCTGAACAAACAACCCAAATATATGACTAAAGACCACAGGTTGGTGCAATTTTGTACATGTAGTACAGTGATTCTGAACCTTATGCTGACCTCCTGGCCACTTTTTCTATCGCTGAGTACCAGCGATGTTATAATGGGTGAGATAATAGATGGGTCTATATTGCTAAGCATCATATTTCTGAAATCAACAATAGCAGTTTCAACAAATGTCCAAAACACAAGTTTTACACCAAAACCAAAACTGATTAGTTGGGTCAGTTGAGTTTTATTTTGGATCTTACCAAAATTGAGTAGAACAGAAAGTACCACTACTAGCATGCGTACCACAGGTTCAGAACCACTAATGTAATATTTTACTGATACTAGAGCTTTTCTTAAAAACTTTTTTGTTTTCTTTTAACAGAGAAGAAAAGGATTTTGGTGAATACGGAAAAGCATTTCTTAAAGATTTAGAGGTAAACCAACTAAACATTGGTTTATAGTTCTTTAACAGTCACCCAATATAACAATTTCTAACAGATACACATGTTAAAATACATCAGGATATAAATCATGTTAAAAATAAACACTTTACTGTGACAAATGAAGATACATTTTGTGTATAGGTCCAACCAAAGGCCAAACTTAAGGCTTCCGACAAAACAGACAAGGAAAAAACACATTCACCAACCTTTGACCTTGCCCTGGACCCACTTGAAGCATCTATTCCAACCAACACAACCCCTTTTACTGACGAATATTGTGAACACGCAAAACTAAATGTCCCCATAGATGGAGAATTGCAGGATCACTACAAAGAGAGTAAGTACTTACTACACAAGATTTATCAAACAACGATATGACGGGCCTAGAATTTCAATTAATGGTAAATTACTTATTGATTTTTGTTTTTTTTAATTTATTTGCGAATGTTTTCTATAAAGTTGGTTTAATCTATATAGCAGGTAAATACCAGAATATATATACAATGTATAGGTACTACTGAAATGCAACAGCCTTTTGACCCCTCAAGATAACTTAAACTTAGTGATAAGGTTTGGTAAAAAACTACTTTATAAGCATATTAATTTAATTCACAGATAATTTTTGAAACATGTAAACAACATCTTACATTTAAACTTCAGTTTTCCAAGCCTTCACAACACACATTTTCCATTGGTCAAAAATAAGGCATATATATATTAATGTTAACATCACCTCAAAAAATTAATTTAAATATCTGCAAAAAAAGTTATGTAGCAAGTTTCCTTCACAAACAATATACAAGAAACTTGTTGAAACAAAGTTTTTGCTTTTGACAGTGAAGTCAATAGAAACATTTTTTGAAACAATGGAAGAAAAACACCCAAGAATCAAAATCACCACCAGCGATGTGCAAAAATTTGCAGAAGCTTTCAAATTTAAAAGCACAGATGATCAGTTTTTTGAGTCAGGTTCGAAAAATGATTTGTTATTTACTTGCTTTATTAAGCTGCAGACAGTGCAGACTGTTTTGACCTATAAGGTTCACTTTGGTTCCCAAACAGTTGCTTGGCCATAGTGACCCAGTTTCATCTGTGCTGTGCCTAGTTGTGCATTGCACAGATCAGGTGAGGCATGGGTTTTTACCTCACAGCAAACTAGAGTGCCGTTAAACGGCTACACTAGCGGGGCCGATCTACACTAGCCGATCTCTCATTACCAGCTTCACTGATGGGACCTTCTTGGTCGAAACAATGTGCACTGTCTGTAGTTTATCATTTACTGACTCTATGCTTTTAGTTGCTTTATTATTTAACAAATGCAAATACTTCTGCATTCTAAAAAAGTGTCATTTAAAAGATATCATTTTATTTTCAGTTTCTGTTCCACTGCTGTTGACGGATGTTTTAGTCGAAATTCAAAACATTTGTGGAAAGGCCCTAAAAGCAAAGGAAATTATCAAATACTTCCGGAAAGAAAAACATAATCTTTTTGCTGATGCCCTCGAGGAACACGTAAAATTAACAAGTCAATACGCCGGGAAAACGTTTGTATGAAAGTAATAACGTTGTATCGTAATGGAATCCACGAAACTTTGTCGCTCTTCCCAAATCAAAGTAATCAGAAGAATGATGCTAAGCTGCAGCAGATCAGACAGTTCAACATATTTCACAACACGCCCGCCAAAAGATGTTTGACACCGATTGGTGACGACTTTGTTGCGAAAAGTTTTTACGGTATATTTAGTTATTTATGAAATATTTTCTCGTTGTTCATATGTTATAAGAAAATAAAGTATCTAACTACGTAAACTCATGCACTGGTCTGTTTTTCTGAACTTTGTGAGGTTTTTTTTCAACTGCAGTTAGCTACTTGGATTTTTACATTTTCTGTTCACGTATTTCGGTTTTTTGTTTGATAATAATATAATGTAAAGACTTTTTTCGTAAAAAATGTGTATTTGACTTGGTAAAACTGAAAACAGAGAACGATATATGCACAACCTAAAATAGTGACCTAAAAAACGCATTAACCCAAAATCAAAAGTAACATCATCTTAACGTTTTGATTTGTTTGCGACCACTGGTTGAAATTTCTGGTTTTGCTGGTTGATTTAAAAAGTTTTTTTCCATGCAAATAAGTGACTGTCGTTTCAACGGCTTTGCTATAAAATTGAAGTAAAGATGAGGAAAGGGCACTGTTTTACGCTTAAATATTTAGGTCAAAAGTTTTCCTTATAGTAAAATAGGAAAAAATGAGCCTTTCTTTATAGCACAACTCACATAACAGTTTGGTTTAAAATGTTTGGGATGAAACATCAGCCATTGTTTATTAATTATAAAATGCTCTTCTATTAAATGTATTTCTTGAAGCGATGTTTTTCTACTTAGGCCGCCTTTTTATCAGGGTAATAAGACTCCAAACGTAAATTCGAAATGAACAAAACGAAAAATGGGCGAAAAACACAAGCAACGACACGATAAGCGCAAAATAATCAACGTCAGTTCTTCTAATCACATGTATTAAAAAACTTCGTGTATAGAAAGTAGCCTATGAGTTATTAGCATTTGTTTTTTTGGCTTTTACTTTTACAAAAAACGGAATACTGTGTACTGCAAAAGTTTATGAGAACAGAAAATGGTCATATCGACAAATGCTGGTTTAATGGTTAACTGCATGGTGTAAAGGAAAAACGCAAATTACCGTGATGAAGTCGCCTGGATACAAATGCAAACATTTTTCATATTAAAAATATTGGTTTATAAAGTAAGTTAGAACGTAGCTGATTTTTTCTGTTTTGTCGCTTCGAAAGTTCGAATTAACTTTTGCACTGCTGACGAAGATAATTTGCCAAGTGCACCTAACATGCAAGGAACTAACTAACATAAAAAACTCGAATGTGGCGAGACATAAAATGTTTTAAAGGGGCATTTTATTTCAAATTTAAAAATATCTTTGTCCCAGTGCTTTTTTACTATGTGAAATTGGTCCGAATGGTTCTTAGGGTGGTAAAAGTCGGCGACCCATGGCATCAGCAAACACGGTAGTGTGGTCGCTACAGGACCCCCTTTAGAAGCAGGCTTGTGTTACAATGGCCAGTGATTAGGATCACATCATACGCAGAGAAATAATAGCTGCTCTTTGAGTCAATTTACGAAAAACAGTCGGTGGAGGACAGGTGACCGGCGGTTTCGGGGCGGAGCGGATTTTTTTCAAAAACCGGGTTGTTTTTTATGCCTAAAGAGGTATGTCGAAAGCTAATTCGGGAGGAGTGCTGCTCGTGTTTCTGGATGATGCGGGATCATGTAGCGTACCAGAGTAACGTGGTTCTCTGAGCAAGCTTAAGGTGCACGAAATGGTCACAACACGGCTGCTTCTTTAGCCAATTTATGAAAATCAACTGTTGCTGGGTACCGTTCAAACAAATCAAATGTCCAGAGGCACGTGCAAGAGTTGCGCTGCTTGTTTCTGCCAGGAACTTGCAAATAATTGAAGTCGACGCTGTAATTGATACGCATCTGTTGCAGAGGCCGTTCCAACAAGAAAATTAGTAACACTGCTGTAGCTTGTTCCAGTGTGTTGAGATGTAGTTCCAGTGCTGAGGTGACGTCTAGAAACTTTATTTTATCTGCCACAATCTGGAACAGAGCTCTGACTTAAAGCAAGACACTTTGCTGAGTTAGCGGACACGTGGGAAGCTTGAGACAGAAAGCGTGTTCCATGACATTCAAATAACGTTTGAGAGTCGCGGGGTCACCAATAAAGCCGCCGAAGTTTTATTAAGCAGCGGCGTCATGTCCAAGTGACGCTAGAAACGTGTAAGAGGAAGAACAACACGAAATCGGCGTTCATACAATGGCGAAATAAAGATAAAGGCAATAGCACGCTTCGTTGGCAATGGCCAATTAAAGAGAAAGGCAAATAGCACTCTTCGTTGCGCATAAGCGAACACGGTAGTGAGGTTGCTACAACAGGACATAAATCTCTTCCACGTACGTCCTCCTTCAAAAAATAGTTTCGCTCGTATCTGTTGGTTGAAGCAATACGACCCCTCAATAAGTACAGCACTTTCGTGCCCTCGCTCATTCCAGGATACATAAAATACAGCTTCTTCCCTCATACTAAATTACCCTTGTTTTCATTTCCCTTTCTTTTTGCTTTTAGTTTATCTCAGTGTGTTTTTAGATAACTTAGTCACACACAAAAGAACAAAAACTGGGATTCGGTCTTTTTAGATCAGCCACCCGGGTCAAAGACAGTGCAGAACCTTCCACAGCGAACTGTCATCTGAGATCTCGCCATCGATCTTACAAACGCAGAGGAAGAGATGCTCAACGGCAACATTATCATCGTCGTAAAAAACTGTCCTCGGGACACCCGGGTCTGTCAACGGGATCACAGGAAACGTTCCGAGCAACCGAGCTGGTGCAACCGTTTAGGCGGGTTTCATTTGGCCAGCAGAACCTGCGGGTTCAACCACCGTCTTATGCAACCGGACGTACCCCGCCAGGCCCGTGCGATCGGTTGCGATCCTACGGCAGAAAACACCCAGAAAACGGATTTCAACCAACATTCAAATAACAGGATATTTAACTCGATAACCCACGGTTTTGTGTCCTTGCTGTATACTTAACCGTTCAACAATGGAACTGTGATAATGAAGTGACTATGCAAATAAAATCTTGACTTGAATTGAATTTCAATGGTCTTCGGTAGGAGAACGCCATTCAGTTTAGTTTAGGTTGTGTCATTGTTGTGTCGCCATTGTCGACTGTTTTTGGATGTTAAACTATTGGGCACAAGGTTTTTGAAAGGTATTAGTGGTTACTTATCGACGATACTACAAATGCACACAAAACCTGTTTTGTGTCAATTACAATTACAAAAACAACACATTTTGTGTGTAGTAAAGCCAAAGGAAACCACATAAACGTGTTCTTCGTTTTTCACAGCTCTTGTTGAGTTGAGTTGAGTTGAGTTGAGTTTGTTCCGCTTGGTAATAAAAACTGCAGTTCTTCACAAAAAGAAAAAAATGGTTCAAAGGCATTTTTGTAGCCTATTGATCTAATGGTTCGGTATGAAAATATCGCAGCTAAGGGGTATTCCATTATTCGAGGCAGTGTGTTTGATCAGTTGCTCAATTGTGTAACCTCAATGGACAGGTACAGTTTGTAGTTCTGTGTGCAGATCCAAAAGTATGCTGTACAAAAAAGACATGTAGCAAAAGATTTTCATATGTTCCTTACGACAACAAACTTAAATGATTGTTTTATAATGTTTGGAAATCGTGTAATTGGTCCCATGTGTCTAACTAAATTTTGAAAGAGCCGCTAAAACCTTCACAGAAAAGTGCTGTTGATAGTCGTACAGTTTGGCCAAATGAACGCCGCAAAGGTTTCGTATATACCCCGATCCAGACACATTTTTCTGTTGGCCAGCACTGTAATTTTGCATCTTAGTGTTGCTGGTATTTGGATTCAATGGGAATACCAAACAAAACAAATAGAGACTGCAACAAATAGGTAGGTTGAAGACCAGCTTTAAAGCTAGAATGGTGTTTTAGATAGACGTTTTCTGCGGACGTGGTTAAGTAAGCCCCAAATAATAACTTTTAAAGCCTATTGGGGGTTAAGGAAATGAAATTGTTAATAGTTAGATATTTGAATACCTCGGTGCCTTTATGAAAATATTTTTAACTCCAACTGTCAGTAGGCTAATAATGTCTTCAGGAGCATAGAAATGAAATCCGCTGGTGTTTAATTATTTTTATATTTTTATTTTGGGCAATGATTAAACTGTGGTTATTTTTATCGACGTAGACCGTCTAACAACAATGAAGTAACCACGGAGTATTTGGACGATTTTTTACCAATAACATCACTCAAATTCGTTTTCCTGAAAGAACCCGACACGTTTTTAAGTGAAACTGAAAACGACGCTTGCATTGCTAGACAAGGTCAATGTTAAACGACAACGTACACAATTTCACCTCAGGCTGTTAAATTGTTGGTCTTGTTTCGATTTCCCAACAAGCGTTGCTACACCTTGCCATACGGGAATACTGTCGCATAATCTATTATAAACACCATAACAGTCCTGTCTCAAATTATGAAGTTTCTAGGATTCGCTATTGAATGAGGTAAGGTTAAGAAGAATGCCTGAACTTTACGAGACAGCCTTTTTGCAGATGTCTCGTGGAAGATGGCGATTTTCATCAAATCTTCGGCAAAGAATTTTAGACGGCGCGAGTTTCTTCGCCGTTCGTGGGCATCATATCGCTTTGTACAAGACGGAATGATACAGACCATCTTTGTAGTCGGCAACGCTACTGATCCAACAACAAATCAGCTTCTGAATGATGAATTTTTGAGATACAAGGACATCTTGCAGTACTCTGGACCTGATGACTACAGGTGATAAACTTGCAAATTTTGTAGTACAAGAAATTGGTATAGCAACGACATATTTTAGTTTTACAAGACTTGTTGGACTTATTTGTTGAACTCTACACCCCGAACACAAAATACTATGTGTATTGAACATTTCTTACAATGCCAACTTATATGATGTGAAAACAGATTGTAGCGAAAGCGAATTGCAATCTACAAAATCTAATTTATTTACTTGTTAACAGGGGCGGCTCGTGCGAGGGGGCTGCGGAGCTGCAGCACCCCCAGTATTTTTACTTGACATTCCGATTCCAAGTTGTTATACAAAACAATCTTTACATATAGTTTTTTTTGTTTGATCAGTGTATACTAAGAATAACTTTTATGGCATTAATCGGCATTTTATCAAAATAAAAATAATAAAAATTTTGTATTATTTAAAAAAAAAAAAATTTTTAAATAATAATAATAATAAGTTATCTATGGCGGAGCTGCAGCTCCAGTTTCGTGACGTTTCATGACGTTTTCAGTTGTGCGCATGCGCACTTGGAAGAGCTACATGCCGGGCGAAATAGGCGAGAGGGGGCTGTGGCTCGCGCAGCCCCTCCCGTGACGTAGCGCTAGTTGTGTTGTCTGCTTCGCGTCAGTGAGCTCCAAAGCCAAACCCGTGTACTGTGTTTTTAAGTTCGACAGCGAGTGCAGCGTTAAATAATTATTTTGCTATCATTAAATTTATTGTTTGACTGTTGGTCGTGACTTTTTAAGATGACTGTAAGTGGGTTTCAGTTTTTACAGTTATCATTGAATTAAATAAGTGTATCTAACACCTTGAAAAAGAAAAAAGGTCATCTAACACCTTTAAAAGTCACAATTAACCTTTATAATAAATAACTGAATTAAAAAGATTTATGAAAGTATGGGACAAAACATATGCTACTCCTAAGTCATGCAGGAATAAGCAACAACAAGAAATACTCAGTTTTTGTTCCTAATGCTACCAAAGAAAAATTAAATTTGTGACTGTGAAGTTAAATGCCTCACTGAAATTCAGGCAATATCAAATGCAGAACAAACAACTGCAAGCAACAGGAATTTTGAAATGAAGACAAATAAAAGAGTGAAGACAGTGTGGATTTCTTAACACACCATGTGGACAGTATTTGCAACCAAGTGCAATCATGTGTATTGATATAATGGACATGTACTGTTTGTCTAAACAGTAGCTGATAAATTGCTTCACAGGAAGTGTTTCTTAAGAATGAACATTCTACAGACAAGATAGTAGTGACACCAAGCACATCCTATTGTTGACAAAGAAAAGCTAGTTACTCAAATGAAAATGTTTTTGTAGATCTGATGGTCATGATTACTTTGAAATTAATTAATCTAGAGATGATGTTTTGACAAGTTAAATTACTAGGATGAAAAATCCTTTTTGCTGTTTCCATGATTCCTTCAAAGGCAAAACAGTTCTTTTTAACACTGAAAAAGATGTCAATTTTTCTGAGGAACACCAATATTTCCAAAAGACTTGCACTTGCAGTGCTAGTACTAAATAAAAAAACAGTTTCTTAGTTATCATTTGGGATTAAGGAAGAAGCTATCAATTATCATGCCCAAACTATAACTTCATGATTTATTTTGGTTGTAAAAAGGAAGCACAAGATTTAATAATATGGTTTAAATTTAAGTGAGAGTGTTGTAAATTTTAAAGCTTGAAGGCGTTTTGCACTTAAAAAAGGAATTATAATCTATTTGCCAGCAAGCAGCAATTATAGCAGTCAAGAAACTAAAATACAATTACTTGTCTGTACACAAAAATTTAAGAAAGATATTTAAATGAACAAGTTCTGAAACCAATGTAATGTGGTTGTTAAATTTGTTAGTTATGATACCAATAAAAGGCTGTATGGCTAGTTTTTTTGTGTGACAATAATCTGTGAAGTGTCATAGAATATGTTGAAAACGCTGACTGTGACTAAATTTACTCAAATGAAACATGACAATTTTTGTTGTCGAACTGAAATACTTCGACCTTTTTCGACTCATTTATATTTTTTTTTCTATATTCCTGTTGTGTTTTACCGTATTTACAACCGCTTCGTTTCGAAGCTGTGCCACGTGTGTTTTTGTTTTTTACATTATTACTGAACGTTATTGTGTTTGGCCCGTCGCTGTGCAAGTAAACAAAATACACAAATGATGCCGTCAGCTGTTTACACTCGTGTACATTATTGCGTAACAAAAATTACGTCACAATGGAGTTGCTAATTAAGATTTGTATTACTTGTTTTTCTACACAGAACAAATGGCTAGAAAACTAGAAATGTAGCTTTTCAATATATTGCCAACTTACATATGTTCAGTAGAGGCTAAAAGTTGTGGGGCAGCACCCCCACAAATTTTAGTCACGAGCCGCCACTGCTTGTTAACAATATACAATGTGTACAATAGCGATGTTTGTTTATTTATGTTATACCATGCATTAACTTATAGAATGATTAACTCAAAGCTTTGTTTCAGAAACATTTTCTTCAAAACCCTTGCCGGAATGCAGTGGTGTTCACAGAACTACAAAGACGTTGGTTTCTACACAAGCGGAGACGACGATTTTCTAATTGACTTAGTTTCCATGAGAAACACTCTCGTAGAATTCAGAGAAACCACAATCAAAAATCGTTGGCCAGAATATCCAATAGTTTGTATGTATGAAAAACGTCAATATGTCCTTCCACATCGACACAAGAGCAAATGGCATGTTCCAATCGAAGAATACAAGTGGCCAATGTGGCCGGATTTTTGCCTCGGCGGATTTTACACAATGTCAGTAAATGTAACAATACAGTTATGTGACCTTGCCCAAGTGCAAAAGCCAGTAAGAATGGACGACGTATGGATCACGGGCATACTACGCCAGCAGTTGGGCTTGCCTAATGTAATGCTGGTTTCACCTGGAAAGAAAAGAACTGTTGCCACGCATACTATGGGTTTCCAAAACGACCAGTCAAAAAATTTGAGTGGTGTCGTGCAAAAAGATTGGGAAAAGTTGAAACAAAACTTGAAGAACATAACCACATGCATTGTTCCGCAGTAAACATATTTGTCCAATTATTCCCTGGTTTTACGTTAAAGAAAACAGGTTTATTATTCTTCTGGCCTTTCTAAAGCTGTCTAAAAACCTGTTTGCCCATACTAAATGGCAACTGTGTTTAAATGTTCGTGATACATTATCATGTTGAGTTATGCAGGTAAATAATACATACAATACCATGTTACATTAAACTTAGAATCAATCGGTTGAGCGGTACTTGACTCTCTGACAGACAGCATACTTAACGACGATCACTGTGTTTTTTTTGTTTTTTAAGTACAACTCTAAATATGGAAACAGGTTTCCAAAGAAACGAAATCAGTTTATAACGAGAAAGATATATTTCGCCTATTGGCATCATCAGTTTCTGGCAAAGCATGAAATAAACAACAATAGTTGGTCGATATGGAGTCTCCAAAAATGGACCATGTGCAGTTTTTCCATGGAAGAACTTTAACATAAAAAGTGCGGCTGTCGAACAGTTTAAGAATGGTATCAAGTGTTACCGAATTATTTCGGCAGGCCTGATAAATCGATGTTATGCACGAAGCCTGCTTACTTAATTCGCAAGTGGTCGAGAACCCTGCAATCACGGCTCACCACTAAAGCCAATTATACTCCCTCACACTGGTTTAGCTTATAGGCGCGACTTATATTTAAAACAATGTAAAAGCAAAGTTACACCGGGCACGTGGCAACCCACGACCAACACCAACACCAACACCGCCACGTTTCACAGCGCCCAGAAAAAAGCCATCTCAACCACTAGCGACGCGCTATTTAAGGCATGTGGAACAAGAAGGCACATTCCGGCGCAATCAACGCCTTGCAAACCGAGGGTGCCACAACGCAAAAACGTAATTAAGGTGCCACAACGAAAAAGAACGAAAACAATAAGTGACGGTGACAAAAATCAACAAGCAAATAAAATTTCGCTACATCAAGAACCCAGCGAGCGTTCTCGGTACGTCTTCGATAAAGCGTAACACAGGGGTGGGCAAACTTTTCAGCGTAAGGGCCGCATTCAAAAGTTCTTAATCTTATGGGGCCGCATTGTATTTCACCAACGGCCCCCCAATTGCTTGCTTGTTTTTTTTAATAACTGGTGTAAAGAATTAGGTTTATATCATGTATATACCATTCAAGGTTGCTTAAAATGCTCATATTAATAATTTCTGACTTGGTGCATAAGTTTAACTGAACGGAGCTAACTGTTTATGACGTCATAATCGGTATTGTGACGATTGCGGTGCCTGTTTATTCGCATTGTTTGCAGACAATAAGCGGATAAAAAGCCTGGCGCATGTGGTTCTTAGGATGGTAATCTTTTTTTCAGTCTCACGAAATCTGTTTTTAGCAGTTTGAAAATCAAAATATTTGGCAAAATAGTTTTAGTTACGTCACGGCAGCCAGTACATGTATTTTAACATACATGGTCACGGCCGCACAAACTCGTCTCCGCGGCCGCATGTGGCTGTACGGCCGCAGGTTGTGTACCCCTGATTTAGCTCAAAATATGAACATAGTATATTTTCAGCTATGTGCAAATACGTTTGTTGTTTCTTTGTTTGCACAAACATTGGTTGAAACGCTACAATTAAATAAAAAAATAAAGCATTTGTTGCAAACATAGCATTTGTTGCAACATAGGCTGCACCACGTTTTTTTGTTAATAAATTCCTTGCGCCAACATTAAACAAAGCGAGCCGCTTTTAGTATCCATCTTAAGTGTCGTGGTCTGTGTTAATGATTCTAAACCCGTGTTTAATGTCCGTTTGCAATGTACTGCAACGACCTAAACTTGATCCAAAGTGACCAAAGTTTTGGCGTCAACAGTACAAAGTGGGCTGTATTTGTAAACGTGAATGGCTTTTACTTTTATCGAACGAAGAAATTGTTTCAAGTGAATATTTGCATGATAACGTGGCAGAAACAGCAGACCAATTCACGTAAACACCCCCGGTATTTTTCAAAACTACGCCTGTGGTTATAATACTACTCAGCGTTGCTCGGAAACTTTCTCTTTAAAATTTCCCAACATTTGGCGGGCCGCATGAACTCCTTTGCCGGGCCGCATGCGGCCCGCGGGCCGTAGTTTGCCCACCCCTGGCGTAACATGAGTATCCAGTGTTGAAAGCTAAGTGATGTTCACGGGTTTTCGTGTTTCCTGTACAACTCTATTTTTGCCCGAATTCGTCTGCCGTCGCGGAGTTCACTTGGTGAAATTACACTGGCATTTGGAATACGCCTATATTTTAATATAAATGCTTGCAACCTTTTTCGGGAGTTTGGAAGACTTCTTTTTAGAAGGTCGAACTAATCGCTGCTTGTCCTGTATTTTATGTTGCCTGAATTTCATTAAGGCATTTAACTTCAGCCACAAATCCATTTTTCTTTGGATACCTTTCAAAATTAACTGCCTATTTCTTGTTGTTGTCTATTCTTGTCTGACATATTTGGAATAAAAGGTGTTTTGTCCCAATTTTCTTTTTAATTAAAAGATGACTGGAATAACCCACTTGCAGTCATCTTGAAAACAATTTACCTCTGAAAAAAATAATTTTAAAGCTTTGAAACGAACTACCTAACTGTACTCTTTGAAAAAGCTTGGAAACGAACTACCTAACTGTAGAATTGTCGAGAATATGTTACACGTACGGGTTTTGCATTGGCACACAATAGACGCGGAGTAAATAACATAACTATATGGATCTACGTTGCGGGAGGTGCTGCGCGAGCCACAGCCCCACGCATGTCGCCCGGCATGCAACTTTTCCAAGTGCGCATGTGCCCTTGCTTTGCAGTTATTTAAATACCAAAATGTAAACGTGACTTTTATAAAAGCGAAATGAAAAGAAAAACGAAAATTACTAAAAACATTACAAGCTGCAGACTGTACACACTGTTTCGACCAAAATACGGTCTCATCAGTGACGGACAACGGGCCTTCTAATCAAATAGATTAAAAACTACCGTGTACTACAAACATTTACGAAAACAAAAAAATGTTCTGTAGGGAAATACTGGTTTAATGGTTAACTGCACAGCGTAGAGCGAAAAGGCAAATTAACATGCTGAAGTTAAGTGTTAATTTTGGCTTTACACATTATCACCTTAAAACAAATGCAACCACTTTTCAATTTAGGAGTAGGCTTTTCTAACGTAGGTCTGTAGCGGTTGCGAATTTATGCAAATTTTAAAATAGTAGCTACGTAATTGACTCGTTTTTAACAAAGGCTCGCAAGAAATTCAAATGGTGCAACGGGTAATTGTATTTAACTGGGTTGGAAAATTGTGCTTTGAAATATTTCCTGTTTCCGGTAATTAGGATGTAGATGTAACTTGATATGGTGGTTACGCAATTTAACCTTGTGCTTCGTCCTGTGCTGTGGTTGAACGCTGCTTTGTGTGGGAATAGTGCTACAACCAATGACAAGAGCACATTTATACGATTTAACGCCTTATCTGGGTATATATAAAACTGCACTCGTTTATTTCGATCTCTTCATCTCTCTCTTTCTCATGTAATAAACATCCGAACCGAAGTGCAAGACTTGTGTAGAGTTTCCAGGACTTGTCCTGACAAGCTCGGGAGCTTGGGAGGTTAAGGATGGTGGTATATCTCTTTAATTTGTAGTGACGCGGTTATAACCTTGAGACTCATCAGCGAACATTAACATAAATCGACCACTACAGGTCAATCACGCGATCGTGTTTTCCAGCAGTAAAACAAGGTTGGGCAGTTTTGTTAAGTAATTATAGTATCATCAAGGCCACAGATTGTTAAACAAGCAAGTTTAACTTCTTATAAAACTAAAGTGCATGACTTTAAATGCGAAATTAAAACAGTTAGTTAGTTTAGTAGTTTGTTTTGGTTTAATTTCCCACGATCTTTGGCAGGAGATAGGTCATTGTTGTGTCGCCATTGTGGTTTGTTTATGAATGTCAACCCGTTGCACACAAGACTTTTAATAGGTATTAGTGGTTACTTATCGACGATACTACATATGCAAAACTTATTTTTGTCTTAATTACAGTTACAAACACAACACATTTTGTGTGGCGTAAAGCCAAAGGAAAAACAAACAAATAAACCATGTGTCCTTCGGTTTTTACAGCCCCAAGGTGAGAAGAACGAAGATGGTTTAATTAAAGCAGGGGCGGGCAACTTCGTCAGTCGGCGGGCCTGATATGGGAAAATGAAGTACTTGGCGGGCCGGATTCCTGAATCGATACGTTAATCGCGTATTTATCCAGTGATTTAAAACGGATTTTTGACCACCTTAACCAAATACAATCAAGAACGCCACAATTACAATACAGTCCAAACAATCTAACTGAATTAACATAAAATTATTCACCACAGCAAATTTAATACATACACCACAGACTTAGATACTGCTGAAACACTAACTAGGCTACACGTGTGGAAACAAAGGAAACCGTGATAGCAGGTCACACACAAGGTTGGCAGTTATGCCGTAACAATGGACGTATGGTGCAATGGTAACAACGGCGAGAAAGTTTTTTGCTATTGGGGAGCGTTACTGTCCGTTACAACCATTTGACGGAGTAAGCAAGTAGTAGGGGATTGCGGCAGACTGTGGCCGCGGGCCACATTATCATGTAAGACCCGGAAACTGTCTGCGGGCCGCTCAAAATCCCGTCGCGGGCCGTATGTTGCCCGCCCCTGGTTTAAAGGCATATCTTTTGTCTGTGTCTTTTTGTAGCCTATTGATGTATAGTGGTTCGGTATGGAAATATTGGAGCTAAGCGGTATACCATTATTCGAGACAGTGGTTTAATTAGTTTCTCAATAGTGTATCGGTACACCAGCCTACAGCAGGGACAGGAATAGTTTGTAGTAATGTGTGTAGATCCAAAATATTAAACTCAATATTACACAAAGTATGTAAAGAATGCTTTACGAAAAAATTATATGTAGCAACAGATCTTTTCAAAATGGCGATAAAGTGTAATGACTACTTTACAGCTTAATATGTTCTTTACAGCAACATACTTAAATGATTGTTTCATAATGTTTGGAAATCGTGTAACTGGGCCCATGTGCTTCACCAAATTTTGAAAGAGCTGTTAAAAGCTTCACAGAAAAGTGCTTTTGATAGTCGTACAGTTTGGCCTAATAGGTGCTGCAAAGGCTTCGTATATACCCCGATCCAGACACATTTGTTTTGGCCAGCACTGTCGTTTTACATTGTTGCGTTGCTGGCATTTGGCTTCAGTGGAAACGCCAAATCCAACAAAAATGTGTATCAGCCTACAGCGGGGACAGGAATAGTTTGTAGTACTGTGTATAGATCCAAAGCATTAAACTCAACATTACATAAAGTGTGTAAAGTATGCTGTACGAAAAAGAGATATAAAGTAAAAGGTATTAATTGTCATGTGCTATCTCTTTAAATATAGTGATAAAGTTTGATGCCTATATTATAGCGTTATTTCCTAATGGTAAACAGACTTAACCGCTTCTTTCAGAAAGATCAGAAATCGTGTAATTGGTCATATGTGTTAACTGAGTGTTGGAAAATTCCCCTCTTAACCTTAAACAAACCATCCGTTAAAACCTTTACAGAAAAGTGCTGTTGATAGTCGTACAGTTTGGCCAAATGAACGCCGCAAAGGTTTCGTATATACCCCGATCCAGACACATTTTTCTGTTGGCTAGCACTGTAATTTTGCATCTTTGTGTCGCTGGCATTTGGATTCAGTGGGAATACCAAACAAAACAAATAGAGACTGCAACAAATAGGTAGGTTGAAGACCAGCTTTAAAGCTAGAATGCTGTTTTAGATAGGCGTGTTTCTGCCGGACGTGGTTAAGTAAGCGGCAAATAATAACTTTAATGCCTATTAGGGCTTAAGGAAATGAAATTATTAATAGTTAGATAATTGAGTGCTTCGGTGCCTTCATGAAAGAATTTTTGACTCCAACTGTCAGTAACTTCAGAAGCATAGAAATGAAATCCGCTTGTGTTCAATTTTTTTGTTTTATTTTGGGCAATGATTAAACTGTGGTTTTTTCATCAGCACAGACCGTCTAACAACTGTGAAGTTATCAAGGAGTATTTGAACGATGTTTTACCAACAACATCACTCAAAATCATTTACCTGAAGGAACCCGACACAGTTTTGACTGGAAATGAAAACAGTGCATGTATTGCCAGACAAGGTCAGTGTTAAACGACAACATACACCTTTTCACCTAAGACTGATCAAATTTGGTCTTGTTTCGATTTCCCAACGGGCGTTGCTACACCTTGCCATACGATAATGCAGATTTGGTATGGCGCCTACAATAGGCCTGGCGTACTATCAGTCGATTTCTACATTGTTTTAAAAACTTTTATGTGCAAGCCACTTGTACGTGCGTTTTAACGGAGCTACAAACGCTTTAAAAAACTTACAATATACACCTGCAATGTATATGTTACATTTCTGTTCGTTTTATTTCTATCCTCAATGGACCAAAACAAAGCTTGACGGCATGACGCACAAAATAACCCAATATGCATCGAGTCTACGGTGAGTGCCATATAATCCATTATATACACAACTAACAGTACTGTCTCTAATTATTTTTGATTTTGATTTGCGACAGTGTTTGACTTGCCGCTGATGCGTCTGACATCTGTTGTATACTCCGAAATACACGACAGATGACGTTGCTGTCGAGCAGACCATGGTTCACAAACCTTCTTGAATGCGAAAGTGAGGGGTTTATGATCGGTGAATGCTGCAAACTTGCGCCCTTCAAGAAAATAACGAAAGTGCCTAATGGCCAGGTGAAGTGCTAAAAGTTCGCGATCAAAGGCGCTGTACTTGGTTTCAGGTTTTCGCAGCTGACGGCTGAAAAACGCAAGAGGGGCCCAATGACCTTCTGTAAACTGTTCGAGTACTGCGCCAACAGCTGTTTGAGAAGCATCAACTGTAAGCGCTATGCTGGCTTGCCACTGTGGGTGATGCAACAGGGTTGCACGAGAAAGAGCATTTTTTGCTTGGCAGAAGGCTTCTTTCATCTCCAGAGTCCATGTGAGTTCCTTTGGCTTACCAGATAAGGAACTATACAGTGGCTTCATGATGGTTGCAATGTTGGGCAGGAATCTATGATAGAAGTTAAGCATACCCGAAAACTCCTGTAAGCCTTTGACCGTTCGTGGCACAGAAAAATTTCGGATGGCATCAACTTTGGCAGGAAGAGGTTTAATGCCATGTTGGTCGACCAAGTGGCCGAGAAACTGTATGCTGCTTTTGCCAAACTCACACTTCTGGGGATTAACAACAAGTCCGTGATTAGAAAGGCATCGAAAAACTTGCTTTAAGTGTTCCATGTGAGCTGTCTCGTCTGGACTTGCAACCAGAATGTCATCAAGATATACATATAGAAACTGCAAACCTTGAAAAATGGAATCCATTAGTCTTTGAAATGTTTGTGCGGCATTCTTCAACCCAAACGGGGTTCGAAGAAATTCAAAGAGACCAAACGGCGTGATGACAGCAGTCTTTGCAATGTCTGCCTCTGCTACAGGAATCTGGTGATAGCCGCGTATTAAATCTATCTTTGAAAAGACAGTGCAGCCAGCAAGGCGGGCGGTAAAGTCGTGGATATGCGGTATAGAATAACGATCAGCCTGCGTGGCCTCATTGAGACGACGGTAATCGCCACATGGGCGCCAACCACCGGCAGATTTTTCTACCATGTGAAGAGGGGAAGACCATGGGCTTGATGACCGACGAACTATACCCAAATCGAGCATCTTCTGAAATTCTGCCTTTGCCAACAACAACTTCTCAGGCGAGAGGCGCCTGACGCGGCAATGCACAGGTTGCCCTGTTGTCACAATGTGATGTTGCACACCGTGTTTGGGCAAGGTATCAGAAAACCGGGGGATTTTTACCTGGGGAAACATCTGCAATAGCTTGTCGTATGGAGAAAGCACAGAATGAAGAGTGCTAAGCTGTGGCGGTTGACAAAGAGACCTTTTCATGGGAAAACTTGTGAACGCTTCGGAGTGCACAAGACGTTTTTTGTCAATGTCGACCAACAAACGATTAGCACGGAGAAAATCTGCACCAAGCAGTGGACGCGATACATCAGCCAACACAAACCTCCATTTGAAAACTCCAGCTGAAAAATGAAGTGTAACAGATTTGTAGCCGTAAGTAGCTATGGAACTTCCATTAGCGGCCTTAAGATAGAAACCCTTATGGTTGGCACGTCGTTCAGCACCAGTGGGTGGAATTACACTAACCTCAGCACCCGTGTCAACCAAGAAATTGCGCCCAGAGACTTTGTCCCAGAGAAAGAAAAGGCTGAAAGAATTGCCGGTTGCCCCAGCCATTAAAGGCAACCGGCCTTGCTGTTTCCCTGGAAAGAACAAGGTGGACGGCATTGGTTTGCATCAGATCCAAAACGCCAGTGGAAGTAGCACATGCCGGAAGGCTTCTCGTTGTCACTGCGGGTGGGTTTACCTTGACGTGCTTTGCTTAGAGCAAACTCCGCGTTGCGATCACGAGAAAGCCATAATACGTCGGCCTTCTGGGCTAATTGGCGCAGATCTTGTGTGTCTTCATGCGCCAATACCAATCGGATATCCTCGAGCATGTGCTGGAGAAACAAGTGTTCAAAAAGTAAACATGAATTGTGATTTCCAAGAAGAGAAAGCATATCATCCATTAAGGCCGATGGTGTTTTGTCGCCCAAAGGAGGCATGTTCAAAAGACGCGCAGCACGTTCCTGTCTGGAAAGGGCAAACGATTGAAGCAGTCTTTCTTTAATTGCTGTATATTTACCTTCTGCCGGTGGGCGTTCAAGCAGGTCAATTAAGCGAGCTGCTGTAGCTTGTTCTAATGCTGACACAACATAGTAAAACTTAGTCTCGTCAGCAACAATCTTTTTTAAAGCAAATTGAGCTTCCACTTGCTGTAGCCAAACACGTGGTTGCGTCGGCCAGAACGTTGGAAGCTTAAGAGACACAGCGTGTTCTGATTCCATGACCTTCAAAATTCGTTTGGAAGCCGCGGAGGGTCACCAGTAAAGCGGATGCTTTATTTCAATGCAGTTCGATGATAGAAGAACGCGCAACAACAAAAACGCGCTTATAAGGCAACAACGACAATGCGAGAAAAAGGCAAAACGCACGCTTCGATAAACACGATTGTACACATGCAAGAGAGGTCGCCACAGGATAGTTTAAAATCATATTTATTTGTCTGTATCTTTTTCGCTGCATACATATTGATCTAGTCATTCTAGTGGTTAGGAATGCAGCAGTTATAAATGGTATACCATAACCCGAGGCAGTGTGCTTGATGAGCTCAATTGCGTATCAGCATACAAGAACAGAGATATTTTGTAGTAATGTATGCAGATTTAAACTTGCCATCTTTTCAAATATGGCGAGAAGGATTGATGTCTACATCATAGCTTTGTTTTCTTTGCGGTAACAGACTGAATTAAATGTTTGTTTTAGAAAGATTAGAAATAATTGGCTTAGTTGAAGTTTGGGCGATTCCTCACTTAAGCCCAATCAAAACAGTCATTCAAACCCTTATAGAAAAGTGCTGTTGAAAGTCGTACAATTTGGCCAAATGAATGCCGCAAGTATTTCGTACGTACCCCGATCAAGACACGTTTTTCTTTTGGCCACCACTGTCATTTTGCATTTTTGTGTTGCTGGCATTTGGATTCAGGGGGAATACCAAATCCAACAAAAATGGACCACAACAAACAGGTGGGTTGACGAACAGCTTTAAAGGTAGAATGGTGTTTTTAGGTAAGCGTGTTTCTGGGTACGTGGTTAAGTAAGCGCCAAATAATAGCTTTTAGTGGCTTGTAAGGGTTGAAGAATTAAGATTGTTAATAAGATTTGAAACGGGTAATAATGAAAATGAAATGCTTGTGTTAATATGGTACATTATTTTTACTTCTTTAGACAATAATATAAATATAAATATTTTTCTAACCGACGTAGACCATCTAACAACAGTGAAGTAAGCAAAGAGCGTTTGAACGATGTTTTACCAACAACATCACACAAATTCATTTACCCGAAGGAACCCGACACAGTTTTGAGTGGAAGTGAAAACGACGCTTGCATTGCCAGACAAGGTCAGTGTTAAACGACAACGTGTACAATTTCACCGAAGGCTGTTAAATTGTTGGTCTTGTTTCATTTTCCAAACAGCTGTCAGTTTGACAAAATATCTAATGGTGTAAAACTATTAATGTGTAGTCCAATATCGTCTAGTAGATTTTTGTTTGTGCAGTCATTGTCACTAAACTTTATTGTAATCGTTTTAGTCGATATTGGCTAAGATAAACATAACATCATAACTGGGATCAGCCCTGAAGCATCCATGCAGACACGCGATCAAGGAACATATCAATCAGACTATGTCTGGCCTATGATAAAGGCGTCATGCCGAATAAGCTGGTCAACAAGCATTCCCATATGGAAAGGCGTAGCCAGTGGTGGCATTCGAACCTACGACAGAAGTTTTTCTATACCAATTGAGCTACACAGGCTCCAAGGTGAGCCAGGCAAAAATCGAATCATAAACACCATTGCCTACCTCCAATACCGCAAATGTCCATTTCGTGTAGGATCGCGAGATCTGGTGACAGCTGACATGTGCAGCATACAAGGCAAGCACCGGTACTATTCGCCTTGCCGTATTGGAATGCTTGTTAGCTGACCGGCTGACTCAGACACCTTCAATGGGCCTGACGTACCATGAGCCTATAAAAAAGCTGTTTTGCAGATGTTTTGTGGAAGATGGCGATTTTCATCAAATCTTCGGCAAAGAATTTTAGACGGCGCGATTTTCTTCGCCGTTCGTGGGCATCATATCGCTTTGTACAAGACGGAATGATACAGACGATCTTCGTAGTCGGCAACGCTACTGATCCAACAACAGATCAGCTTCTGAATGATGAATTTAGGAGATACAAGGATATCTTGCAGTACTCTGGACCGGATGACTACAGGTGACAAATTAATGCGTGCAAGGAATAGGTAACGATTTATTGTGGTTTGTCTAAAATGCTAGAATAATTTTTTAAACACAGCACTCAAAATACAAAATACGATGACTATTAAACAAAGAAATTAATGACAAACATGAATCGTAGTTTGGCAACTTGTAGTGTTGGATTAACTTAAAATCCTATCAATACAGTAAAATTTGGTTAATCCGGACCCGTTTTGACAAAAGAAAAATGCCTGGATGACAAAGAGACAAATATTCGGATTAACAATGTAACTTAGATTAGTTTCAGGTTACGCTATACAAATCATTTGTACCTTGAGTATGATCCGAGATAGGCGAAGATCTCGATTAACCGAACTCGGTTTAACCGAGGTTTTGTGTACTTTGAAAGTTATACTGTGTGCAAATAGTCTGTAGTGACATACAAGTAGGTGGTGGTGGTATTGAAGTGATTATGGTTGTTATTATTATATGATTATGGAATAAAAGCTTTGCTTCAGAAACATTTCTTTGAAAACCCTTGCCGGAATGCAGTGGTGTTCACAGAATTACAAAGACGTTGATTTCTACACAAGCGGAGACGACGATTTTCTAATTGACTTAGTTGCCATGAGAAACACTCTCGTCGAATTCAGAGAAACCACAATCAAAAATCGTTGGCCAGAATACCCGATAATTTGCATGTATGAAAAACGTCAAAATACCCGTCCACACCGACACAAGGACAAATGGCATGTTCCAATCGAAGAATACAAGTGGCCAATGTGGCCGGATTTTTGCCTCGGCGGATTTTACACAATATCAGTAAATGTAACAATACAGTTATGGGACCTCGCCCAAGTGCAAAAGCCAGCAAGAATGGACGACGTATGGATCACAGGCATACTACGCCAGCAGTTTGGCTTGCCTAATGTTATGGTGGTTGTGCCTGGAAAGAAAAGAACTGTTGCCAAGCACACAGTGGGATTCAAGAACGACAAGTCAAAAAATTTGAGTGGTGTCGTGCAAAAAGATTGGGAAAAGTTGAAACAAAACTTACAGAAAATTACCACATGTACTGTTCCGCAATAGCATATTTGTCCAATTATTGCTTGGTTTTACGTTAAGGAAAACAGGTTTACTATTCTTCTGGCTTTTCTAAAGCTGTCTAAAAACCTGTTCGCCCATACCAAAAATTTGTGTTTGAATGTTCGTGACACATTATCATATTGTGTCATGCAGGTGAATAATACATTCAACACAATGTTACAATAAACTTAGAATCAATCGATTGAGCGGTATCTGACCCTCTGACAGGCAGCATACTTAACGACGATCACTGTTTTTTTTCATACAACTCTAAATGTGGAAACAGGTTTCCAAAGAAACGGAATCAGTTGATAACGAGAAAATATATATTTTGCCTATTGTCATCGTCAGTTTCTGTAAAAGCATGAAATAAACAACAATAGTTGGTCGATATGCAGTGCCGGATTAAGGGTCTGCTGGCCTGCAGGCACATTTTATAAGTGGCCCGAAAGTCAAGGTTCCTAACTAAAAAATTAGAACTATCAGTGTTGCCACATCATTGTCACAAAGATCGTTGTTGTAAAGTGGCCTGGATATTTTCTGGCCTGTAGGCACGTGCCTACTTTGCCTAATGGTTAATGCAGCACTGTCGATATGGCGTTTTCAAAACTGGACCATGTGTAGTTTCTCTGTGGAAGAACTTTAACATCAAAAGTGCGGCTGTCACCTCGTTTAAGAATGGTGTCAGGAACCCAGTGAGCATTCTCGGTACGTCTTGGATAAAGCGTAAAATGGGTCTCCAATGTTGAAAGAAGTGATGTTCACGTGTTTTCGTGTTCCCTGTACAAATAAATTTTTACCCGAATTCGTCTGCCGTCGCGGCGTTCATTTGGTGAAACTACACTAGCATTTGGAATACGCCTGCATTTTAATAGAAGCTCTTGCAACTTTTTTCGGGAATTTGGAAGACTTCAGAAGTTTGCGCTAATCGCTGCTTGTTCTGCATTTGATGTTGTCTGAATTACAGTAAGGCATTTAACTTCAGCCACATATCCATTTTCACGTTTTAATTCAATGATGACTGGAAAAAAAACCACTTGCCGTCATGCAGTTATCTTGAACACAATTTACCTCTAAAATAAATTACCTAAAGCTTAAAAAAAGCTACTTAACTGTACACATTGTCAAACTTAAGAATATGGTACACTGGTTTTGCTTTGGCACACAATAGAAGCAGAGCAGACAACATGACTAGCGCTACGTCACGGGTGGTGCTGTGCGAGCCACAGCCCCCTGTCTCCTGTATCGCGAGGCATGCAGCTTTTCCAAGTGCACATGCGACCCTACGTCGTAATTATTTAAATACCAAACCAAACAAGGAATGTAAACGTGATTTGTATAAAAGCGAAATATAAAGAAAAACGAGATTGCAAAAAAATACCAAGCTGCAGACTGCACACATTGTTTCGACCTATACGATAAGTGCAGCTGTTGGCAACAGGGCGCTATTGCCCAGTGTAGCCATCCAACGGCAATACAGGTTTGTTAAACCAACCAGCACTATACAAAGTAACTGTAATTCAAGTTCCACCACCCATTCAACAAAAAGCGCTCTGTGGTAGTACAGGTATTATTTTCGAGCTTATCGTTTGACTATACGGACCCTTCATTGCTAATCAACGAATTGATAAAAAATTAGCCTTTCCTTATAGCACAACTCAAACAACAGTTTGATTTGAAATGTTAGGGATGAAACATCAATATTTGTTGATCAATTATAAAATGCTATTCTGCCAAATGTATTTCTTTAACCGACGTGTTAACGTCCTATTCAGGTCGCCTTCATTAAGGTAATAACACTCCAAAGGTAAAATACGCAATGAATAATACGAAAACGCGGGGCGAAAACCGCAAGCAACGACACGATAAGCGCAAAAATAATAAATGTCAGGACTTCTAAACAATTGGATTTAAATACTACTGTGTACTACAAAAATTTACAAGAACAAAAACATTTATGTTATGTAGAGAAATACTGGTTTAATGGTTAACCGCACAGTGTACAGCGAAAAGGAAAGTTTACATGCTGAAGTTAAGTGTTGATTTTGGCATTAAACTTATCGTCTTGATACAAATGCAAACACTTTTCAATTTCGGGGTACGGGTTTCTAACGTTAGTCAATCACGCGATCGTGTTTTCCAGCAGTAAAACAAGGCTGGACAGTTTTATTAACTAAATATAGTATCATCAACGCCACATATTGTTAATTGAACAAGCAAGTTTAGCTTATTATAAAACTACAGATCATGGTTTAAAATGCAAAATTAAATCAGTTAGTCAAGTTAGCAGTTTATTTTAATGTAATTTCTCATGATCTTTGACAGGAGATAGGTCATTGTTGTGTCGCCATTTCCGTTTGTTTATGAATGTCAACCCGTTGGACACAAGGCTTTGAAAGGGTATTAGTGGTTACTTATCGACGATACTACAAATGCAAAACCTATTTTTGTCTTAATTACAATTACAAATACCAAACATTTTTTATATTATAAAACCACAGGAAAAACAAATTATCTTGTGTCCTTCGTTTTCCACAGCCCCAAGGTGAGAAAAAGACAGATAGTTCAAAGGCATTGTCTGTGTCTTTTTGTACCCTATTGATCTATAGTGGTTCGGAAGGAAAATATCGCAGCTAAGGGGTATACCATTACTAGAGGCAGTGTGTTTGATCAGTTTCTCAAATGTGTACCAGCCTACGCCCTACAGCAAGGACAGGAATAGTTTGTAGTACTGTGTGTAGATCAAAAATATTAAACTCAACATTACACAAAGTATGTAAAATATGTTGTACTAAAAAAAGATATGTAGTAAAATATTATAATTGTCATGTCATGTGCCATCTTTTCAAACATGTCGATAAAGTTATTGATGCCTATACATTATAGCGTTATTTCTTTACGACAAACACCATTAAATGTATGTTTCAGAAAGATTAGAAATCGTGTAATTGGTCCGATGTGTGCAACCAAATTTTCCTTAGTTTAGCTCGCAGAAAACAGCCGTTAAAACCTTCACAGAAAAGTGGTGTTGATATTTGGGAAAATGAATTACGCAGTGGTATCGTATATACCCCGATCCAGACACATTTTTCTGTTGGCCAGCACTGTAATTTTGCATCTTTGCGTTGCTGGCATTTGGATTCAATGGGAATACCAAATCCAACGAAAAAGCTCCCCAACAAATAGGTAGGTTATAACGACCAGCTTTAAAGGTAGAATGGTGTTTTAGGTAGGCGTGTTTCTGGGTACGTGGTTAAGCAAGCCTCAAATAACAACCTTTTAACGCATAAGAAGGTTAGGGAATTGAAATTGTTTTTTTGAAGTATTTTTGACTCCAACTGTCAGTAACAATGTCTTCAGGGCATGAGATTGAAACACGCTTGTGTAAATGTTTCTATTATTATTTTGGGCAATTATAAACCTATGATTATCTTATCGACGCAGACTATCTAACAACAGTGAAGTAATCAAGGAGTATTTGAACGATGTTTTACCAACAACACCACTCAAATTCATTTACCTGAAGGAACCTGACACAGTTTTGAGTGGAAGTGAACACGACGCTTGCATTGCCAGACAAGGTGAATTTTAAACGACGAAGCATACAACTTTCAGTACATTTAAGGCTGCTTAATTTTTTCCCATCTGTTTCATTTTTTGCAACAGGTTTAACAAAAGATTTAATAGTGTCAAAGAAAGCTTTGCACGATTTAGAATTTGTTTGAGCCGTCTTTGCAATAAAACTTATCTTAATTAATCGTTTTAGTCTATTTTGACTAAGATGAACATAAATTCATAACCGGGATTGGCCCAGAAGCGTTCATGCAGACCAGCGGTCAAGCTGCGCCTGGCAAGGCGTGGCCTACGAACTGAACCACACAAGCTCATCCGTGGGCCAGTCGAAAGTCGAATCAAGAGCATCGTTGCCTGCCTCATACGCGGCACATGTCAGCTTCGTAGAAGGGGATCGCCAGGTCTGGTGACAGCTGACATGTGCAGCATACGAGGCAAGCAACGGTGCTACGTCTTGTCATATGGGAATGTTTACTTGGTGACCGGCTGATTCGGTATGAACTTCAATAGGCCCGGCATACTATGAGTCTGTAAAATTCTATTTTGTAGATGTTTTGTGGAAGATGGCGATTTTCATCAAATCTTCGGCAATGAATTTTAAACGGCGCGAATTTCTTCGCCGTTCGTGGGCATCATATCGCTTTGTGCAAGACGGAATGATACAGACGATCTTCGTAGTCGGCTACGCTACTGATCCAACAACAGATCAGCTTCTGAATGATGAATTTATGAGATACAGGGATATCTTGCAGTACTCTGGACCTGATGACTACAGGTGATAAACTTGCAAAGTTTGTAGTACAAGAAATGGGTTTAGCAATGACATATTTCATAACCATGCAAGTATTGCTCATCCAGCAGTTTAATAATAAACAATCGGCGTTTCGACGTCCTATACAAGATCTATTTACTTGTCAACAATATACAATGTATAAAATAGTGATTTTCGTTTATGTTTTATATTACACCATGATTTAACTTATATAGTTATGAACAAAAAGCGTTTTTTTTTTCAGAAACATATCTTTGAAAACCCTTGCCGGGATGCAGTGGTGTTCACAGAATTACAAAGAAGTTGATTTCTACACAAGCGGAGACGACGATTTTCTAATTGACTTAGTTGCCATGAGAAACACTCTCGTAGAATTCAGAGAAACCACAATCAAGAATCGTTGGCCAGAATATCCATTAGTTTGCATGTATGAAAAACGTCAAAATACCCGTCCACACCGATACAAGAGCAAATGGCATGTTCCAATCGAAGAATACAAGTGGCCAATGTGGCCGGATTTTTGCCTCGGCGGATTTTACACAATGTCAGTAAATGTAACAATACAGTTATGGGACCTCGCCCAAGTGCAAAAGCCAGTAAGAATGGACGACGTATGGATCACGGGCATACTACGCCAGCAGTTTGGCTTGCCTAATGTTATGTTGGTTGTGCCTGGAAAGAAAAGAACTGTTGCCAAGCACACAGTGGGATTCAAAAACGATAAGTCAAAAAATTTGAGAGGTTTTATGCAAAAAGATTGGGAAAAGTTGAAACAAAACTTACAGAACATAACAAGATGTACTGTTCCGCAGTAGCATATTTGTCCAATTATACCTTGGTTTTATGTTAAAGAAAACAGGTTTATTACTCTTTTTACCTTTTTTAAGCTGTCTTCCTTGCCCATACCAAATGGCAATGTTCGTGCCACATTATCATATTGTTTTACTATATTTGTTACGACGACGTACAAATGAATAATACATACATTCTCGCGGAGCCATTGCACGTGTTTTTCTTCGGAGGCCGCCCTCTTTTTGGAGGTTGTGCAACCTGAACAAGCATAGTTAAATCGGCATGTGCTGGCTTAAGTCTGTCAACCTAAACGACATGAGGTCGCCCACCCAAATCCACTACGAAATACTTCACGCCAGTCTCAATGACTTTGTACCTACCTTCATATGGCGGCGTTAATGGCGGACCATGGAACTCTTTCCTGATAAGCACAAACTTTGTTGTGGCAAAGCTGGAACAGCTGACTTTTGTAGCGCGTGGCCGGACATACGGACAGGAGCCTACTTGAAAATGGTATCTTCTAGAGTAGGAAGAAGTGTTGCTAATTTCGACGAAGGAACCTTCAGTGAATCGATATCTCCCGGCATGCCTATCGGCGCAAGCTGTGATGCTTGAAAATCTTCTTTAGGAGTGGTTCTAATTCCTAGAAGAACCCATGGCAACTCATCAAGCCAGTTTGGACTGCCATGAGAGCACTTTTTAAGTGTCTATGGAATCGTTCCACCAGGCCGTTTGATTGCGGGTGGAAAGATGTCGTTTTATGAAGCTTGATGCCCAAAAGCTGATTCATCATTGACCAAAGTTCTGAAGCGAATTGCGCCCCACGATCTGATGAAATATCTGATGGAATGCCGAGTCGGGCAATCCATTGCTAATGAAGGCTCTAGCACAGGCCTGTCAAACTCGCGGCCCGCGGGCCGCATGCGGCCCACAAAGCCCTCCAATGCGGCCCACGAACAGTCAACAACAATTGTAGTATTTTGTCAGACTTTTATCTAATTACACTAAATTATCTTACTTTTCAAGTTGAAAGCTATTATTTAAACTGACGTTTACCGAAACTTAATTTATACATACAATTTCATATGTTATGAATAGAAACGATAATAATTGAACCGTTCCTTAAAGTTTCAGTCAAGGGTGTACAACCCGCGGCCGTACGGCCACATTGAAATATATGTACTGACAGGCGTGATGTAATTAAAACTTCTTTGCCAAAACTTTTGATTTTCAAACTGCCCTAAACAGATTTTTGTGTTACCGAAAAGAGTATTACCAGCCTAGTAGCCATATGCGACAGATTTTTTGTAGGCGTATTGTGTGCAAACAATGCGAAAAACAGGTACAAAAAGCGTCACAATATAGATTATGACGTAATAATAGAGTTAAAACTGCGGGTCTTCACATTGTGGAGCTTAATCTGTACAATAAGTTGGAAATTAATCTGGGCTTTTTGGGCGTCAATAGATGGTATATATATGATATAAACCTTTTTCTTGTAATTTTTAAACAAAAACAGCAGATAATTGGCTGCCGTTGGTGAAATAAGGATCTACAATGCGGTCGTCATAGCGAAAAGGTTGTTTAAGTGTATACAACTAGATTAAAAATCACATGCGGCCCACGGCATAATTCCCAAACTGCAATGTGGCCCGCGTACCCCACGAGTTTGACACCCCTGCTCTAGCACATGCAATTGTCGTTTGATTCTTCATTGGTATGGCTTCTGGCCATCTAGGATTACGGTCGACAATTGTAAAAAGATATGTATATCCTTGTGATTGCGGCAGCGGTCCTACTACATCTATATTCAAGTGACTAAAACGTGACGCTGTTGCAAATATTCAGCCAATGGAGCGCAAATATGTTGCTGAATTTACGACCTTTGACATGACAAGCATTGCTTCGCCCATGTACTTACAGCTTTTCGCATTCCATGTCACACAAACTTTGAAGCAATTAAGTTGCTTGTAGCCCGTATGGAGGGGTGTGATATTCCGTGTAATGCATCAAAACGCGTCTTCGCCAAGCTTGAGGAACTAATGGCCAAGGATTCCTGCCAGAAATGCCACATACTTCCTTCGTGGTCGTAAGCAAATATCTTTGAAATTCAGCTTAGTAATAGAGATGTGATAAGCTTGCATCTCGTTATGAGCTTCGTGCTGGGCTGCAGCTAATGACTTGTAATCAAAATCAAAACATACAGAAATACTTGCGAGCAAGGACCTGGAGAGTGCATCAGCAACAAGGTTATTTTTACCATCGACATGTTCAATATCAGTGCGGTAAACTCCGAAATGTATGAAAGGTGTCGTTGTTGAAGCTTTGTTAATGACAAATGGGAGTGGCTTATGATCCGTGTAGTGTAGGCATTTGCTAAAAAACGCCAAAGGTCTCCATTGACTGTCGATTTGCTGCTCCAAAACTGCGCCAACAGTAAACTGGGGAGCGTCCACAGTTAAAGTGGTTTTTGCCTCGAACCCTGGGTGGCTAAGTAATGTAGCATTTGCAAGTGTGTCTTTAACTTCATCAAAAGCGGCTCGAAGGCTGTCTGTCCACGTCAAATCCTTTGGCTTATTAGACAGAGTATATGGGTAACATTATGTTAGAAGCTAATGGTATAAATCGATAATAAAAAATTATCATACTGTAGCGTTTCGTGTTGTTTTACCTCTTAACACGTTTCTAACATGACTCGGACATGGCGCCGCTGCACAAGAAAGCTTCGACCGCTTCAATACCGCTAAATTGCTGTAAACCTGCAATTGTTGTTGGGCGCTTGAATCTTCGTATTACCTTCATTTTTTCCGGCAAAGGCTTGGCCCCATGGACATTAACTTGATGTCCAAGAAAATCAATTTGTGTCTGCCCGAACCTGCACTTCGCAGTGTTAATAATAAGACCATGGTTGTCCAATCTTTTGAACAGTTGTCGTAGATGTTCAATATGCTCACTTGAAGTTTTGCTGGCCACAAGGATATCGTCAAGATAAACAGACGCAAAAGTTAGATTTTGGCAGACGGAATCCATCAAACGCTGGATAGCTTTTGCCGCGTTTTTTCAAATCCAAATGGCATACGCAAGAATTCCAACAAACCGAATGGGGTAATTGCAGCAGTCTTCGGTACATCAACTGACGCAACAGGGACTTGGTGAAAACCACGAACCAAGTCTATTTTTGAAAAAAAATGTGGCACCTGTTAAATGCGCAGAAAAGTCCTGGAGGTGGGGAATGGAATATCGATCTGCTTCAGTGATCGCGTTCAAACGACTGTAATCACCACAGGGCCTCCAACCACTTGATGCTTTGGGCACCATGTGTAAAGGCGATGACCATGGACTCGAAGAGCGCCGCACGATTCCTAGGTCAAGCAAATGTTGAAATTCTTGTTTGGCGTTCTTCAATTTTTCAGGGGCCAGGCGCCTTGCCCTAGCATGGACTGGCGGCCCATGTGTGAAAATAAAGTGTCCTACCAGGTAGAATCTACCTGATGCTTGGGTTGTGAGTCAGAAAAACTACTTATGGTCATATTGGTAAATTCTGATAGCAGTTTAGTGTAAGCAGGTTGTGCTGCAAATGACATTATGTCACGCGCTGCTTTCGCTATCTTAGAAGCAGGGGCGGCTCGTACGAGGGGGCTGCGGAGCTGCAGCACCCCCAGTATTTTTACTTGACATTCCTATTCCAAGTTGTTGTACTAAACAATCTTTATATATAGTTTTTATGTTTGATCAGTGTATACTAAGAATAACTTTTATGGCATTAATTGGCATTTTATTAAAATAAAATTAGTAAAAATTTTGTATTATTTAAAAAAATGTAAAAAAAAATCAAAATAATGATAAGTTATCTATGGCGGAGCTGCAGCTCCAGTTTCGTGACGTTTCATGACGTTTTCAGTTGTGCGCATGCGCACTTGGAAAAGCTACATGCCGGGCGAAATAGGCGAGAGGGGGCTGTGGCTCGCGCAGCCCCTCCCGTGACGTAGCGCTGGTTATGTGGCCTGCTTCGCGTCAGTGAGCTCCAAAGCCAAACCCGTGTACTGTGTTTTTAAGTTCGACAGTGAGTGCAGTTAAATAATTATTTTGCTATCATTAAATTTATTGTTTGACTGTTAGTAGTGACTTTTTGAGATGATAGTAAGTGAGTTTCAGTTTTTACAGTTATCATTGAATTAAAAAAGTGTATCTAACACCTTAAAAAAGAAAAAAAAATGGTTATCTAACACCTTTTGAAAGTCACAATTAAGCTTTATAATAAATAACTGAATTAAAAAGATTTGTGAACGTATGGGACAAAATATCTGCTACTCCAATGTCATGCAGGAATAAGCAACAACAAGAAATACTCAGTTTTAGTTCCTATAATGCTACCAAAGAAAAATTAAATTTCTGACTGTGAAGTTAAATGCCTCACTGAAATTCAGGCAATATCAAATGCTGAACAGGAATTTGCAAGCAACAGGAATTTTGAAATGAAGACAAAAAAGAGTGAAGGCAATTTAAAGTGTGGATTTCTTAACACACCATGTGGACAGTATTTGCAGTCAAGTGCAATCATGTGTATTGATATAATGGACATGTACTGTTTGTCTAAACAGTAGCTGCTAAATTGCTTCCCAGGAAGTGTTTCTTAAGAATGAACATTCTACAGACAAGATAGTAGTGACACCAAGCACATCCTATTGTTGACAAAGAAAAGCTAGTTACTCAAATGAAAATGTTTTCTGTAGATCTGATATTTGTGATTACTTTGAAAATAATTAATCTAGAGATGATGTTTTGACAAGTTAAATTACTAGGATGAAAAATCCTTTTTGCTCTTTCCATGATTCCTTCAAAGGCAAAACAGTTCTTTTTAACACTGAAAAAGATGCCAATTTTTCTGTGGAACACCAATATTTCCAAACGACTTGCACTTGCAGTGCTAGTACTAAATAGAAAAACAGTTTCTTAGTTATCATTTGGGATTAAGGAAAAAGCTATCAATTATCATGGCCAAACTATAACTTCATTCATTTTGGTTGGAAAAAGGAAGCACAAGATTTAAAAACATGGTTTAAATTTAAGTGAGAGTGTTGTAAATTTTAAAGCCTGAAGGCGTTTTGCAAAAGGAATTATGAGCTATTTGCCAGCAAGCAGCAATTATAGCAGTTAGGAAACTAAAATACAATTAATAGACTGTACACAAAAATTCAAGAAAGATGTTTAAATGAACAAGTTCTGAAACCAATGTAATATGGTTGTTAAATTTGTTAGTTATGATACCAATAAAAAGCTGTTTGGCTAGTTTTTTTGTGTGACAATAATCTGTGAAGTGTCATAGAATATGTTGAAAACGCTGACTGTGACTAAATTTACTTAAATAAAACATGACAATTTTTGTTGTCGAACTGAAATACTTCGACCTTTTTCGACTCATTTATATCTATTTTTTCTATATTCCTGTTGTGTTTTGTCGTATTTACAACCGCTTCGTTTCGAACTGTGCCACGTGTGTTTTTGTTTTTCACATTATTACTGAATGTTATTGTGTTTGGCCCGTCGCTGTGCAAGTATACAAAATACACAAATGATGCCGTCTGCTGTTTACACTCGTGTACATTATTGCGTAACAAAAATTACGTCACAATGGAGTTGCCAGTTAGGATTTGTATTACTTGTTTTTCTACACAAAACAAATGGCTGGAAAAACTAGAAATGTAGCTTTTCAATATATTGCCAACTTATATATGTTCAGTAAAGGCTGTGCAGCACCCCCACAAATTTTAGGCACGAGCCGCCACTGCTTAGAAGAATTCGCATTGTTTGCAGAATTTGCATGCTACATTCGATTGCGCTTGAAGTTGACAAGCAACACGTTTGCATGCAAAAAATCGATGCCTAGGAGGGGCCGAGATACATCGGCTATTACAAATTTCCAAACAAATCTACCAATGGAAAGATTTAAAGTCAAATCTTTGAAGCTGTACGTACGTATAATAGTTCCATTAGCTGCTTTAAGTGAAACACCAGGTCTGTTGGAGCGAGTTGCAGGTAGCACACTTACTTCAGCACCACTGTCGATAAAAAGTTGGCTCCTGTGTTGCGGTCTGACACAAAGAAGAGTTGGTTTTACCTGCCGACCGTCGCAGCCATTCTGGGCAACCGGCTGGATCGTTTCCCTGACAAATGCATGGTCGGCGGCAACCACCTGCCTTGGGCCCAAAGCGCTGATGAAAAAACAAAGGCCATCTCCACGTGGGTCGAGGAAAGAATTGCTGCTTTGGCTCTGCAATTTTGAAACAATAAAGTTTGAGTCGCGCCTTGCTTGCCATAAAACATAATTATGAAATCTTCTGGCATTTGTTGTAGAAATAAATGCTAAAAAAAGGAAACACGGCATTTGATCGCCTAATAAAGCCAACATTTCATCATTTAGGGCTGAGGGTTTTCGATCCCATAAATCAGACTAATTTAAAAGACGAGTGGCTCCCTCTTGCTTCGAAAGTGAATATGTGTCCAACAATTGCTGCTTAAGCGCTTCATATTTCCCTTCTGCAGGTGGATATTCCAACAAATCAATTAGACCTTGTTCTGCTTGGTTAAACCAAACACGCAATTGGGCGGTCCAAAAAAACTTTAAAGATACTGCATCCTCTGAAAAATGCGTTATCAGGTTTCGAGGTAACCAATGTACCGCTGTTTATTTGCGCGAGTTCAAATATCGAATGGCAACACGACAGAACAGGGCGAGGCAAGACACGTTGCGAATAGAAAAGGGAATTGCCGTATTGTGCGGTTCGGTTACGCGTGGATGAATAACGCAGTTGGGAAAACACCCAGTTGGCGCCACAACACAATAATTTAACGGGTTTGTTGACATCACAATTAGACGTGTGATTTGTTCGCTGCTCACGTACGGAAGTAGAGTCTCCAAGAATAATAGTGACTGTTTTAAAAACGTCAAATAGTGGGAACACGCGCACTAAAATGTGTTTCAATTAGTGCTGTTGTTATTTGAAAAATGTTGTCACCTAGCGTTGGCTTGCCTCACATGTTACGCAGAAGGTACCTCTACAACTTAAATAAGGTACTGGGAGCTAAAGAGAGGCATTAAGATCAGTAAAAAACACCGTGACCGTCACAATACACCGAGCGTGATCGACCAAACAGAACGATTGCAGTTTTGGCCATTCCTGGTACCAAGTTCAAAGCAATGTGAACAGTATGCAGTTAGTGGTGTGAATTAACCCTTAGCAGTTTTGTATTTTAGACGCTAAAACATCAATTATCACATTTGATATTGTACGTAAAATAAAATCATTTTTATATTTGTTATTTTAAAAGGATGAGAAACTAAGGCGTGTATTGTTATCCGAAACAGAGTAAAAGGATGAAAAACTAAGGCGTGTATTGTTATCCGAAACAGAGTGTTTGATAAGTTGCTCAATTGTATATCACCTTTCAGGGAAAGATCTAGTTTGTAGTACTCTGTCCGGATAAAACCGTTATACTCAACAACAAAAGTATATTGTTCCAAAATAGAAAAAGGGTTGTCTTGTGCCTTGTTTTAACATGGCGATAAAGTTTAAGCCTTACATTATACCTTTGTTACTTTACGGCAACATAATTGAAAGTTTGTTTCAGAAAGATTAGAAATCATGTAATTGGTCCGATGTGCTTGACTGAATGTTGAAAAATTCCTCACTTGAGCTCAAACAAATCAGCCGTTGAAATTGAAACCTTCGCAGAAGTGCTGTTGATAGTCGTACAGTTTGGCCAAATGAATGCCGCAGTGGTATCGTATATACCCCGATCCAGACACATTTTTCTGTTGGCCAGCACTGTCATTTTGCATATTTGCGTTGCTGGCATTTGGATTCAACGGGAATACGAAATCCAACGAAAAAGGTCCCCAACAAATAGGTAGGTTATAACGACCAGCTTTAAAGGGATAATGGTAATTTTGGTAGGCGTTGGGCAATAATAACTTTTAGGTATAAAAGAATAAAGGTTTGAAACCGTTAATAAAAGACGCAGACTAGCTGCAGTGACTCCATAAATTTATTTTTGACTGAATTCAATTTTCAGTAAGCATTTCTTCCTAGAATGAAATTCGCTTGTGCTAGTTGGCTATATTAATTTTGTTTTTATTCTATTTGGCAATGATGTAAATGTGAATATTTTTACCGACGTAGACCGTCTAACAACAGTGAAGTAATCAAGGAGTATTTGAACGATGTTTTACCAACCGCATCATTCACATTCATTTACCTGAAGGAACCGGACAGAGTTTTGAATGGAAGTGAAAACGACACTTGCATTGCCAGACAAGGTTAAACGACAACGTACACAACTTTCAGTGCATTTAAGGCTGCTTAATTTTTTGCCATCTGTTACATTTTCCCAAAAGGTATCAGTTTGACAAAAGACTGAATGATGTCAAACAAATCAGTGCAGTTGGTTGTTGGAACCCAGTTTACATAAAGTAGACTTGTTTCTACAGTCTTTACAATTAAACTTTGTCCTAATCGTTTCAGTCTATGTTGGCTACAAGATGAACATAAATTCATAACTGGGATCGGCCATAAAGCGTTCATGCAGACCAGCGGCCAAGGATCACCTGGCGCGGCGTACCCCACAAACTGAGGGCTCAGCGGTGAGCCAGTCGAATATCGAATTACAAGCACCGTTGCTTGACTCGTATGCCGCAAATGTCAGCTTCGTAGTAGGGGATCGCCAAATCTGGGAATGGCTGTAACTTGCGCTAACCCACATTTCTCCATCTTCGAGTTCGCGGGACTTTTAAACAATGTTTCCTTCTAACACTGAGCCTAATGTTACGATAAAGCATTCTAAACCATCTAATTTAGCTATAACTGTTTTTTATAAACATAACTGTTTTTATAATAGATTTGCTCTTCGTCAAGGTGTTTTTTATGCGGGTCCAAAAGAAAAATGTCTCTATTTAAAGTATAGGTGTCTTTCGGAGTGTGCCTGGCTTGAACCAAAGATGTTAAGCTTCGTTTGCTTTAAAAGATCATCACGTTTAGAACCCTATAACCTCCTAACCCACAGTTGTGAACGGGCCTGAAATTGGATCCCGAACCCCCAAAGCACAAGCCCGAAAGTTGGATTGACAGACCTACACATTGAAGTACCAGGAAAGACCAAGACAAAAAACACAATAGACAATTGGACTTGAACAAGGCGTTTTAGGGCTGTTTGACATTAGGTCACAAAGTGTTAAGTCAGGCCCGAATCAGTCCCGTTTTTTGGAAGTAACCTAAGCCCGAACTAGACCCGAACCCGGCCCTGACTTACAACTCTGCCCTAACCAGCCGGTTTATGTGAAAGCCATTTTGCAGATGTTTCGTGGAAGATGGCGATTTTTATCAAATCGTCGGCAATGAATTTTAAACGGCGCGAATTTCTTCGCCGTTCGTGGGCATCGTATCGCTTTGTACAAGACGGAATGATACAGACAATCTTTGTAGTAGGCAACGCTACTGATCCAACAACAGATCAGCTTCTGAATGTTGAATTTATGAGATACAGGGATATCTTGCAGTACTCTGGACCTGATGACTACAGGTGATAAACTTATGGGTATAGCAACGCCATATTTTAGTTTTACCGAGAATGGAAATGTTGGACTGATTTGTTAAACCCAGCTACCCGAACGCAAAATGCTATGTGTATTGAACAAATAAATAAATTCTGAAAGTATATCGTATCTTTGTAACTAGTAGGCCTATTGTTAAATAATAACTTAATACATACTTACAATGCTAACTTATATGATGTGAAAACAGATTGTAAGCTTAACAAAAGTTAATTGCAATGTACAAAATTTAATTTATTTACTTGTTAACAATATACCAGTGGTGGCCAAACTGGTAGAGCTACTAACACCATACGTTTCGCCTGATCCAAAAGTGCCTAATTTTTTCGGTGTCGTAAAGTGCTGAATTATTTATTTAGCGGCTATAAATGGGTTGGTTTGGGAAATATTTACATAAAACTTTTACATTAGTAACTAATTTTTTGGGTTAGTTTTATTGAATTTTAAGTGCTAATACCTTACCCCAACCCTAATAACCCTAACCGTGAGCATTTTTTGAGATATACCGTTTTGAAAATTAAGCACTTTTGGATCAGGCGAAACGTATGGTGTTAGTAGCTCTACCAGCCAAACTACGGCCCGCGGGCCGCATCCGGCCCCCAGTCCTGTTTCATCCGGCCCAAACACCTTGCCTGGGTTTTTTCCAAGCACCATATTTACCACTGTGAACAAGCAGTGCAACAGCGCTGGCTGCTACTAGCAGTTATTAAATACAAGTGTAAACAAGATGGTGTTATTTATTGTTATTCTACTACAATAATATATATTTTAATTACGATGGCAACCAGTTACGACAAATTTTACGTAAATCTCATTTAATCCGGCCCTCCAGTGGCAAGACAGTTGGAAATTTGGCCCTCTGGTAAAAAAGTTTGGCCACCCCTGCAATATACAATACTATTATTTTACTACTATTATTATTGTGTACAAAGTAAATGTACAATAACAATATACAGTGCGTACAATACATTTTCGTTTATGTTAATATTATACCGTGTATTAACTCGTATAATTATTAACAAAAGCTTTGCTTTAGAAATATTTCCTTTAAAACCCTGGCCGGAATGCAGTGGTGTTCACAGAATTACAAAGACGTTGATTTCTACACAAGCGGAGACGACGATTTTCTAATTGACTTAGTTGCCATGAGAAACACTCTCGTCGAATTCAGAGAAACCACAATCAAAAATCGTTGGCCAGAATATCCAATAGTTTGCATGTATGAAAAAGTTCAAAAATACCTTCCACATCGACACAAGAGCAAATGGCATGTTCCAATCGAAGAATACAAGTGGCCAATGTGGCCGGATTTTTGCCTCGGCGGATTTTACACAATGTCAGTAAATGTAACAACACAGTTATGGGGCCTCGCCAAAGTGCAAAAGCCAGTAAGAATGGACGACGTATGGATCACGGGCATACTACGCCAGCAGTTGGGCTTGCCTAATGTTATGGTGGTTGTGCCTGGAAAGAAAAGAACTGTTGCCAAGCACACAGTGGGATTCAAGAACGATAAGTCAAAAAATTTGAGTGGTGTCGTGCAAAAAGATTGGGAAAAGTTGAAACAAAACTTACAGACAATAAACATATGTACTCTTCCGCAATAGCATATTTGTCCAATTATTCCTTGGCTTTATTTTAAGGAAAACAGGTTTTTTATTATTCTGGCCTTTCTAAAGCTGTCTAAAAACTTGCTTGCCCGTGCTAAATGTGGTAATTGTGTTTAAATGTTCGTACCACATTATCATATTTTGTTACTGTATTTGTTACGACGATGTGCAGGTGAATAATACATACAATGTAACAATAATAGTTTATACTAGTGATGCACCGAACCCGCCTAAAAAGGTTCGGGTCGAAACCGAATATTCGGCATTGAGGCCGAATAATTTCGGCCGAATAATTTCGGCCGAATCAGGCCGAACCTAAAATACCCATTCTCATGGATGTTTTCAACTGAAACTTGTGTTGTTGATGCGAGTGACCTCAATTATGACAAACCAAAATAACTTTCACAATGCGTAAGCTTTGCTAAACTTGTCATATTTTGCAGACAACGTGGCTCGTAATTTATAAACATAACAAATAGAAAATTCGGTGTGAAAAACCACTAATTCTGTCGCTATATTTTATTTGTTTTATCCAAACAAATGCATTTCGCTATAAAAAACATCATCAGTGTCTAAAAACAAAATAAAAAGCGGGATAAAAGCAAAAAATACAAAAAAAAACACACCCCAAGACCAACCGCAAAAAGCCTTTCCTCTGTCTTACAGGACTGCAAATGCAGACCGGCAAGTATGGCGCTGATTAAAACCACGAAAAAAGGCGAGGAAAAGATAAGGGCGCAAAACGAAAAAACAAACACGATTGTAACAACAAAGCGATTGCAGTCAACGAACCGCAGGAAGGACCATCGCTTGAACATTTATTGTGGCGCCCGTTAAAATTAGCCATTTGTTTTCACAAACGTCCAATTTTTCAGTCCGAGGTTCCTCTACAAAAACGATGTGAATTCACATCGAGCTGTTTGGCGGACGTCCGACATAAGTGTAGGGGGTGACCGCGCGGCCCTTCTCCAGCACTACCACAACAAACATTTCCGACTTTTCCAAAAAAAGTTAGGTATTGCACAATGTTATAATGTGTTTTTTGTAGAGATTTTTGCAGAGGAACCTCGGACTGAAAAATTGGACGTTTGTGAAAACAAATGGCTAATTTTAACGGGCGCCACAATAAATGTTCAAGTGATGGTCCTTCCTGCGGTTCGTTGACTGCAATCGCTTTGTTGTTACAATCGTGTTTGTTTTTTCGTTTTGCGCCCTTATCTTTTCCTCGCCTTGTTTCGTGGTTTTAATCAGCGCCATACTTGCCGGTCTGCATTTGCAGTCCTGTAAGACAGAGGAAAGGCTTTATGCGGTTGGTCTGGGTGTGTGTGTTTTTTGTATTTTTTGCTTTTATCCCGCTTTTTATTTTGTTTTTAGACACTGATGATGTTTTTTATAGCGAAATGCATTTGTTTGGATAAAACAAATAAAATATAGCGACAGATTTAGTGGTTTTTCACACTGAATTTTCTTCGTCTGATTTTAATGACCCTGAATCGTCGCGGTCGTTTTACTTGAAAGGAGATTTCAATAATAAGAAAAGAATTACTATAACAAATAGTTAAATTATGATGTTTCGCATGGGCGAAAATGAAATTTAAGGCTTTAATTCCATGCAACAAAAAAGTTCGGTTTCGGCCGAATTTTCAAAAAAACAACAGATTCGGCCGAAATGCTTCGGCCAACCGAAACTTCGGTGCATCACTAGTTTATACATAGTGTTGAAACGTGAACTTTAATTTAATGCATGCAGCGCTTACGATTTTGTAAAAAAGAAAAAATCTAAATACAAAGAGAGGGTGCTGCAGTGTTAAAAACTTGGCAAGATGAAAATACTATTCCAGAGTTTTAAACAGGCCTGAAATTGGAGCCCGAACCAGGCCTGAATCCAAAAGTACAAGCCCGAAACCCGGCCTATTTTGAACAATTTTTGAGAAGCCCGTTTAGGCCCGAAAGTATTTGAAGCCTTCAGAAAAGATCAAGACAACAAACACAATAGATAGTAATTGGTCTTAAACAAGGCGTTTTAGGGCTGTTTGACATTAGGTCAGAACTAGCAACTGGCTACTTGCTAGTTCAGTGGTCGGCAAACGCCGGGCCGCGGCCCGGTACCGGTCCGCGAGGAGTTTGTTACCGGGCCGTAAAACTTTTTTACGTTAAATGCTATTAAACATTTTGCCTAGGTATCTCGGTGATGATAAACTAATTTAAGTGTTTTTATCGCTAAATATTAATAGTTTTTTTGAAGACCGGTCCGCGATAAAATTTCACTTTTAAAAACGGTCCGCAGTGCAAAAAAGGTTGCCGACCCCTGTGCTAGTTAATATACATAAATTAAGATTTTATTAGATTTGGCTTTTGGATCGGTATTTGCACTGAACAAAAGTCTAGGATGTTTTTAATCGACAGAAAGGGAACGGTATATATAATAACAATAAATCTAAAGAGCAATATTTAGAATTCTATGAATAAATTACACATTTTGTGACCAATCAGGTGTGAAACGCAACTCAAGCATGACGAAAACAGCACATGTCAGTAGTGTCCGGGAGTTGAAACAATTTATGTTGATGGGAACACATTTTGTAATACTGTATTCGTTTTTAGGTTTTCATCGAACTTATATAGCTTAAAACTAGAAGGTGCGCATTTGTAAAGTTAGCGGGACCATTGACGTAACAGAAATATGGGAGAAACTCAAGAAGATGCATGCCCAATTTCTAAAAGCCAGGTAATAAACTTTGCTGCTTTATGTTGTTATGCCTTGTAAAGCAAACAAAACATACTATAGTTTTACTTTGTCCTACACGATTGCTTTGCAAAAAATACTCAAATACACAGCAAAATAACAGTGCAATGCAATTTGTGGCTTTACCACACTTCAGTCTTCAACCTAACGCTGGCATATATTTTAACTGCTGACTAAACAAAAATATTTTCGGCAGATTGAGTCTTCTGTTTCTGCTTTATTGAAGATTATAAAAGAGACCTCAAAAGAAAGCCTATTATCCACTCAACCAAGGATTAACTTGATGATAACAGCACACAAAATTCCCTCCAAGAAACAAAAAAAGGTTTTGATGTAGGTATCATACAATTTATTTGCTGGTACTAAACATTACAAGCCAAGCTTAAATTGACAGAAATGTACTTTAAGCGAAAATATTATTTTGCGGACATTTAAAAGTGACAGTTTGGGTATCAGGGTTTGTAATTAAAATAATATTATTATCTCGTCTCATTTACCCACATGGGGCTTATATTCATATGTGACATAACGTGTGGTATTTAGTGGAACCCAATTTCAATAAAAATGTGGTGTGACAAACATGAAGTTTATGCAAATTCCAAGTTGCCAATTATATCACCACCAGACTATGTTCATAACATTTCAGAAAACTCCCTCATCCTATATTCACTACGAAGTCCGAGATTTGCATTTTCACAAAAGACGCGGACAAAAAAGATGTGGAAGTATCGGAAGATAAATACAAAGAAGTTTTCCAATCAGCGCTTGGATTTCAGCCCAAGGTAATCCTAGATTTCAGTTTTCTAATACTTTGGCTTGAAAACAATATAATAGCACATTGACATTAAAGTTTTTTTAAGAAGGGGTGGGCAAAATTTCAGATTGCATATATTCCAAGGGCATTGAATGTTCAACCAGGCAAATTTGTCATTACAATGTAACAACAACTCAGCAGCTGTTTTGTTGGTAAATTGGTTGTACCTTTGCTTATTGTGTGGTGACTTTTAAAAGTGTTTTTACACTTGGACCATGATTTTTGTTGTGGTTTATGCTTATGTCCATTGTGTACAGATTATCCCACTGCTTTCACTAAGGAAAGATTATAAATCATATGAGGCAAAATTATCTCTGTGCGACTCATATGATTTGTTTCTTGCCGATGACACAATAATGAAATACGTTCCAGCTCGAATCGGAAAACACTTTTTTCTCAAGAAAAAGTAAGAGATAATTAAAGTTATTTGCTGCAAACCATGCTTCTTTGTGAACATAAAAAAAATATGCTGGTCATTAGTATAAACCCACACACCTGACAAATTTGCTATGATATGAAGGCTGTCAATTTTGTCTTTTGCAGACAACCAATGCAGATTAATTTAAAAACAAAATATTTGAAAGAGGAGTTTTTTAACAAGCTTTCGGTGACACGTTGGATTCAATCAGGTAAAATTGGTTTTTAAAGTCGTTGTTGTGAAGAAAAAAATAATTCTTAACACTTCTTTGTACTCAGGCAGGGGCAACTGCAGTATGATACACACTGCATACATTAATTTCCCTGTGGAACACATTGTCAACAACATCGAAGCATGTCTCACAAAAGTTGCTTCCGATATGATACGGGTTTGTAAATCAATATCTTGGCTGTATTTTCTTGTGTTTCTACAGTATGTATATGCTCATGCTTGTATTAAAAGCCCTTTTTTATATTTAATTGTAGTAAAACTGCAAAGTATTGCCTTATGCAGCATAAGTTATGCTATTTTTCCCTGTAAACCAGTGGTTCTCAACCTTTTACTGATCACGTATCATCTCATCCCTTATTATTTTGCTGTATACCATCGAAAACCTGTTGCAAAGGAGAGAAGACATAGGCCTAAGCTTCTTGACTAGGACAACATTTTTCTAAAGCCAGAAAGGTTTGAAATTTTAAAAGAATGTCTAAGACAAGTGTTTGTCCAAAACCAGGGCTATTCAGTAAAGCTTGGCTGTACCACAGGTTGAGAATACTCCTGTAAACCTTACCTATTAGTGATATCCTTGTAAGTATCTACTAATGTATTCATTATTTAAGGGTTGGGAAAATGTGCGTTCTGTTCACATAAAAACTGATGACTCCATTTCACTGCCCGTTTACTTGAGCAAAGAATGCCCCAAAGATGTGGAACTAAAAGACCAAGAAGAAGTTAATTATATTAAAGAAAAACAAGCAAAGAGAAAGCGCACGGTTTGTACCTTAACTTAAAAAAAAAATTGCCAGTCCTTTCAACCAACTAGATTCTGAATGTAATAGCTTGGTTCCATAAAATCATTGTGGTTCAACTAATGGTACAATAAAACAAGGACTAGTAGAACATTTAAAGACTGTATTCACCGCTGACTTAACTAATTTCAGCTTGTGAACTTCCGGGTTTGCAAAAAAACAGGCGAAAGAGATTTACTAGTCTCCAATACTCATTTCCTTGGCTGTAAGGTCTAAACAGCATTTTTTTTCAGGACATGTACGCGCCAAAGGTAATGAAGAAACGTCGTGTTCGGAAACCACAGACCCGTGCTTCCGTTAAATCTTAATCGTTTGTGAAATAAAACTCATAAATTCAACTGTTTGTGTTTAAAAAGCACTGTACTTGTCTTGGATTTTTTTCACATCTCCATTTGTGATTGGCCGCCCTGCAAACAGTATAAGCACGTAACGAAATGGAATACTTATGTAACGCAACTCAACAATACCAATAAGCATAGAACGGGTGACATCTTTAACTGCTGATGCTCAGAGCTGATAACACTGCTCGTCCGACTTCGAGGAAAACAATAAATTCATTTACTGGATTATACTTATTGTAATGTTAGATGAAGAAATGCATAAAGATACTTACATCTGAAATTGCGCAAAATGGCGTAGTCATATTCACCAAAAGCTTGCATCGTTTTTGCACGAAATTGGTTGTAGCCTTGCCAAACGGAAAGGACGCTCTGTAAAGTTGTCACAGTTTTTCAACTGGCCTAAAGATTTCTGTTATTAGGGCTTACAAGTTACAAAGGCTAATATTAGTGCAAGACCCCAAAAAGTTTTTGCGCATTTGATATAAACAGGTCAGAGTATTGTATAAAAAGCGCATTTATTTTTGTGAGGCGGATTTTGAAAAAGCGGAGCTAAAGGCCAGCAGAGTTTTGATATTTTGTAAAGACAGGCCGATATGAGCAAGTTCGGCTAACCTGGATTTTCGCCTAGTTCGGATAAAACTAGAGTAACAAATGATTTGTAATGTGTTAAAACCGGACAAGTTTTTGGTCCAAACGGGACCGAATTAACCGAGGTTTCTAAATACAAAATGATTGCCAGACCACCCAAGATAAAAATGTTTGTTGTATTTGTTTCATTTTGATTGGGTCCGCCGTCAAGCTGTCTGTTTTAGTCCTTTACATCTTTTTTTATTTTTTGACTTGAGCAGTTAGTGCCTTCAATTTAGTTAGGGACCACTGGGTCGGAGAACGATAGTTTCCGTATAAATCAGTCTAAAATTTTACCGAAGCTATTGCCTTCGCATTTCCGTTCACAGCAAATCCCAAAATAATTCCGTTTTTATCTTCTGGTTCCACAGCTTGGCGAATTTCTATGCTGTCGACGGTGATACCAAGTTTGGCAAAAATCCGCTTGTACTGTGACAAAATAGGATACTAAAACGGTTCAACTAATTTTTTATGCTCACAGTATTGGAGAGCAGTGGTTGGGTATAAAATACCTGAGGCTCTAATTTTTCCTTCATTTCTGCCACGTCCTTATGTTCGACATTCGTGTATTCTGGTCTGGAAGTAGAGTGTAATAAAACAATGGCACAAATTAATGCGGGTATTGAGTGAAACAACGTTGGTACTTTCGGTTTAAACAGAGCAATAGATTAAGGAATTTATTTACATGTAAAATTGTGTACCAAAATGGGATTTTATACATATACTTGGATTAAGCTTAGTTTTGTTTTTTCGAATAAATTTTTGTTGTTTTAGCCGACCTTCTTTACAAAAAAAGAACAATTCATTTTAGAACAAAATTATTCAGCAAAAAACCTGTTGTCTTTGATTTGCACCCTTCCAGACATTTTGTAAAAAAACACATACATAGGCAAAAAAGCCAACCTAACTTACCGGAAAATAGCTGGCTTGCCGGCGATGCTTCTATGTTGCGCATGAACTACAATGTGCTCTGTTCCGTCGAATGGGTTGTACTGTGTGGGGCGGAAACTTGTACTTAGTCCATCCGACTCGGCTTGTATGTAGGGATATGCTGGAGTGGAAACGTGAAACCCTGCTGCCTTTGGACTGGCTGGCGTGGTCACCGATATCAATGTTCCAGGTGCTGTAGTCAAAATAATGAATTTTTGTGCAGACGTAGTTACACAGGGCATATCAGACTTTTCGGCACGTTACTAGAGCCGCGATCTTATAAGGTAGCCTACGACTTCAACGGGGTTGAGTACCTCAGTTGTAAGTGATCGTAAAAATAAAACACTCATCCAAATTTTATGATTTCCCGCGACGCGTTGTTATGCATGTTTATCAGTCAAAAAATAGTTTTTCTAAAAATCACTTTGCCATTCAGGCAAAGATGCCTACATTCAACACAAAAGAACTGTTAGGTTTTTTTCACTTTAATCTGATTATATCCTTTACCTTTAAACGTGCAACTTGGCAGGTTAACATCGATCTTATACACAGTGTAGCCAACCATATCTTTCCCCTTTGGAATTGTGCTTCTGCCGTTGTATATCACTTCAACCTCGCCACCATTGAGCTGAACGACAAAAACATGTGAAAATCTTCTAATATACAAGCCTCAATAGAAATTATTAATTAAAAAAAAATAATCACAGTACGTCAGGCTCATTAAAGTCGCTTTACCACCCTTTTCATATTACAAGGCGTAGGCTAAAAAAATCTAGCCTACCGTTGTATTCGAACGACAGACATAGGTCTTTCTTGGGCTCGTGGTCTACCAACTGAGCTACGCAGGCTCAGCGGTGAACCCGTGGAACGCTCCAGGGCTGATTCCAGTTATGAATATTTGTTCATTTAAAAAACATGATATGTTTTGCAAGAATTTCACTCGAAATTTAGGTTTAGGTGTGGCGCCAAACGATTAAGGTTTGAACGGTGTGACGTGAGGAAAAACTGCTTGCGGAGTATTTGAATTAGAAATCAATTAAAGCCGGGTTTTGTTTCACTGCAAACGATTTATTGCACACGATTTATAACCCACACGATTTTATTTGACCCCAAACGAATCCATTGGATCCCAAACTGTTTTATTCGACCTCAAACGATTTTATGTGACCCAAAACAAATTTAATGTGGCCCCACACGATCTATTTGACCCCAACGACTTAATGGACCCCAAACGATTTGATTTGAGCCTATACGACTTTATTTGACCTCAAACAATATAATGTAAACCCAACCAAATTTATTTAACCCACAAATAATGTGACCAAAAACAAATATATTATAATAATTGACCGCAACGGGTTTTAACTAATCCGTTTTATATGATCCCAAACATGTCTGCACAAAAATCTTAAACAAACCATATCACGTTGTTACACCACCAGACAACATCCAACAAACATGTACATAAAGTTCTTTGGAACACTATGTACGGAACTATTCAAAAGTTTAATGCTAAAAATAACGGCCCAAATAGACGTAAAAAGCGCGGCATGTTTTAATGTTCAAACTTTACAATACAATAAAGCATGTCGCTTTTTACGTCTATTTTGGCCGTTAGTTTCATCATTAAAACTAAGTTTTTTCTTCAAAACCTACCCCTATGATCCCAGCATAGTAAGCGGTGAGGCATATTTTTGTTGATTCACAAGCAAACTTGTTTTCCGCCCCTCCATATATTTGGTGACCACCTTTGAAGCAGGAATTATCGCACACACAATTCATGGTCGGCTGTTTTACCGACATTTTGGTCGTAGAGGTTTCACATGAGCAAGGAACTCCTGTATTAAACAAACACAATTATTTTATACGTGGTGGTATCGACTTTAAGTAAACTGGGACCAATGAAGTATCCAACCCATTTTTTGGCTTGGCAACACTTGGTTTGGATTTCGCCTTGGAAAAATCTTTTTGTTTGCCCATTTGTAGTTTTCGATAGCAAAATTACCCCAAACGTTTTTTGTTTTCATACCAGGGGAAATCTACTAACACCATACCTTACGACAGAACCACATTTAGCTAAATTTCGATGGGAAAGACTGTTTTCTGGAGTTTTATAAACAAGTTTACTTACATACGATTTGTCCTTGACAGGTCATACGTTTTGACATACTGGCCGTATATTTTTAATTTGCCAAAGCCTGCGGGAAAACGGACAAAGGGTAACAAATAGTAGCCTACACGTGAAGAGCTGGGCTGCAAACTGCAGTAAAGATTTACATGCGATACAAGGGCCAAAAAATTACAACAGAAACTATCACTAATTGACTAAAAATACCAAACGTTGGTACGCGAGTATATTTAAAAACCAATATTCGCACGGCGGTGTTTCCAGTTCGACACCACTGCCAGACATAAAATAATCTTGATCGGGATTCGTCCCCGGGAGCAATCGAACCCCGTGAAAAATCTCTGATGTGGCAGGATTGTGCATTTGACAAAGTACAGTACCTGACACAACTTTCGGTGTTACGGCTGTTGTAACAGCAGATGGAACTTCAGCAACTAATGATTCGACCGTTTCTTTGAATTCTGGGTTAACTAAATAGATGGAAAAATTGAAACCTGTCTTACATCGGTGATTCACAATAACCTACCCTCAAAATCTTTCGTGACGACTTTTAATCCGGAGCTAGCAAGTCTCGTGCCCAGCAGCTTTCCAATACTTTTCAGTTGTTCCAGTTTTGCGCTGCCCAATGTAGCGGCGTTGCTCGACGGTTTTGCTTTTATATCGAGTTTAGCTCTGACATAGCTAATGCCTGGATACTGCAATTCGGAATTTAGGCTGTTATGCATAACATGTACATGTAGAAGAGTAGAACTGTGACTTTACAATTACAGTATTATGAATAAATGAAGTCTTGCCTTCTATAACTGCCACAATAGTGCCTTAGATGCTTTATATCTGTGGTTCCCAAACTGTTTTTTTTTTGGCGCGCGACCCAAGTGTTTCTACAGTCTCATTATGTGGTTTGTAACGACACATAAATATTTTTGTTGCACTTTTACGTGCGAGCGGAAAAGCGTTTTGTGACTGTTAGACGAAACAAATGAACCGATATAAATGAGAGCGAGCTTTATCAGCCATCAGATAACAATCAGTAATAAGCTGATAAATATGTGTGACACAAACAGACAACCTTAACACGTTGAAAAAAGGTTGTTACGAAATTATTATCACGCAACAGTTTAAAGCCATGGAAAAATGCTATGAAGCAAAGTCCAAAAATAGATGCGCCTTAGCTCTAAAGACTGGCGACCCAACTTTGGAAAACACTGTTTTATATTCATTTAAAAACAACCAAAAACCAAACAGAGAAACAGGGCTTCCTAAACAGAATCAGTCAACAGTGTCAAAAGATATATATTTCGTCCATGTGGGCATCACCAGTTGCAAACAATAACAATATCGTTTAACACTACTTGTTGGCAGATTCTGATTAAGAAAAACTGTTGTTTCGTCAATTATTCTGACAAAACATTGCATATTTAATCAGTAATCATCGACATATATTGGCTATAATTTGCGGAAGACCCTGTAACAAACTAAACGATGCAAAACCAAATAACAGATAATTTTTTGTGTCGCTTTATAAAAACGTGAATCCATCAGCATTATAGCTCGATAATACAGCCATAGTCATAGAGCAAGTTGCCTGTTACAGGGATAGATACTAAAATTCACAGATTTGCTGCTGAACCAAAATCTGCAAAACAAAAGCTTCACCGAGTTTATAGGACTCTTCTGGCAAATGTAGTTTTATTCCGACGTTTCGACGTCCTATACAGGTCGCCTTCATCAGGGTAAATCACCCTGAATGCGACAAGTACACTGCACGGTAAACAAAGGAAAAAAGATTAAAACGCAAGCACTAATGAAATTCGTTGTTTACCCTGATGAAGGCGACCTGTATAGGACGCCAAAACGTCGGAATAAAAATACATTTGCCAGAAGAGCTCTAAAAACTTGATAGTATGCCTGGCAGCAATAGTTTATAAAAAGCTTTACCGTTTTGGTTTCGACCGTCAATGATTCCAGCAGGTTGGTCGTATCCAGGCCTGTCGATGAAGATCCTTCTACTACCTCCTCCCGCACAACCGTCACAGGAGGGACTTTTTCCAGTGACGTCACCATGACGTGTTCGATAATAAATCCTTCGGCCTCAAGGGCGGCTCGGACCTATGTTTTAAAGCAAAAGTACTTGCTACATACTTAGAAAACTTCGCGTATCCGCTTGCATTTTTATCCAGCTGAGTTGTTTTATCTTTAACTTCGCGTCGCCCATTTCTTTACTGTTGTGCGCAGAGTTATAAACAGGCCTAAAATTAGAGCCCGAAGCAGGCCCGAAAGTACAAGCCTGAAACCCGGCTAGAACCTGAATCGTTTTTGAGAAGCCCATTTAGGCCCTAAAGCAGGGGCGGGCAACATACGGCGGGATTTTGAGCGGCCCGCGGACAGTTTCCGGTCTTACATGATAATGTGGCCCGCGGCCACAGTCTGCCGCAATCCCCCATTACTTGCTTACTACGTCAAATTACAGTTGTAACGCTCCCCAATAGCAAAAAAATTTCCCGCCGTTGTTACCATTGCACCATACGTCCATTGTTACGACATAACTACCAACCTTGTGTGTGTCCTACTTAAACGGTTTTCTTTGTTTCCACACGTATAGCCTAGTTCAGGGGTGGGGAACCTGCGGCCGAAAGGCCACATGCGGCCTTTTAGGGCACTAAGTGCGGCTTTCGATGGCAAAATACATTTTTAAGATGTTGATATAACCGACTGCACCAGGCGCTGAAAAAAATAGACAGAAACGTATTTTTGACTTTATTGCAGATTATTTTTTGATTAGTTCCAGGGCAGCGGTTTTCAAACAAGACCCATGTGGTCCCATATTGGTACATAAAGCGATTTCCATAGTTAGGACTACCAAAAACTCCAGGTTCAGCAATTTCTAGGTTAAATAAATCCTGAAAGTTGTAGTGAAGATGAAAATGTAGTGAGGAATTTTAATTAGCTGGGACCGTAAGTCCTACAAACTACGAGGAAATAGCAAAACGACCATTCTGTAAGTCAAAAAGTTTGAACACCACTGCCCTTGGCCTGGAAAATAGTCTATGCGGCCTACACGAGTGTCGATAAATCGTTTGGTAGCCTTTATAAACAAAAAGGTTCCCCACCCCTGGTTTAGGTGGTCAAAAATCCGTTTTAAATCACTGGATAAATACGCGATTAATGTATCGATTCAGGAATCCGGCCCGCCAAGTACTTCATTTTCCCATATCAGGCCCGCCAACTGGAGAAGTTGCCCGCCCCTGCCCTAAAGTTTGGTTGACAGGCCTATACTTGAATCAGAAAAGGTCCTCAGAAAAGACCAAGACAACAAATACAATTGGCGATTTGGTCCCGAGCATTTTAGGGCTGTTTGACATTACGTCATGTCCAGCAAATGGCTATTTAGCAAGTTAATTTTTTTTAATACTGACACAAAGTATTTTCAGTATTTTTTTTCTTCGAATAAATGTAACTAGTCAAATAACCAGTTGCTGCTATGGCAATAACTGGTAAGTCAGTATATTGCTATTATTGCCATAGCAAAAGCCTATACTCCATTGCGCCACCTTGTGGAAATTAGCAGGTCTGACCTATGAGTTCTTGTATTAGTAGCTTTACCGCTCTTACCTTGGCTTCAATCTCGCTGATCAGCTTCTGTGATTTGGCCGACTTCAGGTCGTTGTATTCTTCATCCCATGTCACAAACCCATCCTCAGATTCTTGAAATTGAAAATCGCCCGTAAACAAAGATAGAGGTACGTCATAGTCGATGGGGGTTTCCTTCGTCATAGCTGCGTTAAATTAAAACAACTCATTCGGTGCAGATTTACAAGTTGAAAAGATTTTCGAACAGTTTTTGTAACAGACAAGCCGTTGACAATGTCACCAGTGGGTCTCTACGTGGTGGTTGGTGGTACTATATACCTCACGATACCGCACGCCACCGCATGATATACCTATCTTATTATCACATCGGAAGCAGTTTTATTGAACAATAATACCTATTTTTAACAATAATGTAAAACTTATAATTTAACGGACTTTTGAAAGCACTGACGGTTAGAATTATTCGGGCTGTAATTGAAATAACACTACAATCTGGCCTTATTTTCCCTTGTTGGGGCTTATATTTTCACATTCCACAAACCATGTGGTAAGTTATATGCCCGTTATGGGCATGCAATTTGGCTGAACAGACAAGATTTGATAAATTTAATACCTGATTATGTAAGTTTTCGCGCTAAAAATTGTGCTTTGAAACAAGTTATCTTTTGCAAGGTAAAGGCTGCTTCGTCAAAAGACTATGTAAGTGGAACCAAAATCTACGGTGCCAAGTTAATAACTTTACCGCGGTGTCATAAAATTAGTTTTCAGTGTTAAACATTAAAACGTTTTGCAACGCCTTATTAACAATGAAACCGTTTGTTTAGTTACACAAACGCAAAACAGGCGTTTTGTGCAACATGAGGACAGTAGTTTATATAGCATATACCCAACCCAGTAGGTATGCTGTCTATATACTGTCGAGAATAAAGCAGAAATTCGTAAAGAATTGACAACATGGCAAGTTTGCATTTTTTCGATAGCGACGCACTGACATGTATAGGCTACCATAGGCGCCGAACACAGGTATGCCGGGTATGCCAGGCATACCCGGACGAAAACCTCGGGTATGTCGCATACCCGAAAATCGGACCATTGTTAGTCATGCGTTATATGCTTTTTGATACGAACCAATAAGTACCGTACACAATTGATTTCAATCGCGGTTATTGTTTCACAACCCACGAATTATTCGCATTCATTACAATCATGACAATTGTAACGTCTTCAAGAAGCATTGGAATTTGAACATTAAAGGGTGGTAAAAAATAAAACGAAGATGTTGGCGTTCGCTTACGGAAGAAGGGGGGACGCCGCTGCCCCGGGTTATACGTTAACAACCACGTGATAAAAACGTTTAGCGTTTGTGAAGTAAATTTTGAGAATACAGTCCAATCTTTGTTCTAACTGCCTTTAACGGAAAGGACAACGACTGTCTAGTTTCAACCGAAAAAACAACAACGCTTATTGTTACGTCACAAAGGTTGGTACTTGTAAACTTACCGTGTTAGCTTGTCAAAAGTTTTTGGCAGTTTAGGACATCGTTTGAAGTACACTAAACTTTAAAGTTAATAATGCGTCACATATGATTTACTGCGTCAAATAGGCTTCACGTTGTAAACGAAACAAACGACTTTATAACGTATAAAACGATTTTTGTGGTGAATAGGCCAGAAGTGTGTGGGCTTTGTTGAGTGAAAACAAAGCATTTTTGTAATAGTTATTACAGAGAAAATAAATGTAGTAGTTCGCGACGTAAGGTGACGTCCGACCTAAATCTTTTTTATGTTTATTATTCCGCCTCCCCGTAATTCGGCAAGTGGGTCCCATTTTTTGTGATGTTTCCACGTTACCGCGCACAAAAATGCGTTGAATTGCAACACTAGCAGAAGGGCCTGGCAGTAGAACTATGGTGTGTAAACTTATATACTACAAGCTTTAACGTAGTCTCATCATATGTAGCGACAGGAAACGAATTTGGTATTTCATGACGTCATTTTGTGACGTCATATATATGGCATACCCGAGAAAAATTAAAAGTCGGCGCCTATGTAGGCTACCACCCGTTTGAAGTGTTTAGCGCACTGCAGCTAACAGCCAGAGGTCAAGCAAAATCCATATTTCAGAATGCGCAATGCAGATTTTGTATTGTCTTATAGAAAGTCACTTACCTATAGTGAACGCAACAACGCCACCCACAAACGTAATAAAGGCGACTGCAAGTTTGGTCCTTTTGTTCTTTATTTGTGGGTGCTTCTTTTGTACTGCAACTGTAAGAAAAATATCAACGATCAAAAAACAACAACAATAAAGACCAACTGTCAACCAACCAGCTGCTTGTGCATATTTCCTAAATGCCTTTTCCCCAGTTTTAGTTTTGCCTTGCTGTTCGTTCTTAAATGATTTCTCTCCAGTTTCAGTTTTGCTGTGCTGTTCGTTCTTAAATGCCCTTTCCCCAGTTTTAGTTTTGCCTTGCTGTTCGTTCTTAAATGCTTTTTCTCCAGTTTTAGTTTTGCCTTGCCGTTCGTTCTTAAATGTTTTTTCGCCAGTTTTAGTTTTGCCTTGCTGTTCGTTCTTAAATGCCCTTTCCCCAGTTTTAGTTTTGCCTTGCTGTTCGTTCTGAAATGCCCTTTCCCCAGTTTTAGTTTTGCCTTGCTGTTCTTTCCTAAATGCTTTTTCCCTGGTTTTAGTTTTGCCTTGCTGTTCGTCCATTTTCGCCTTTTCTTTGTTCTACCACTTCATTCATTCATGGGGTAAACTAAACTGAGCACTGCCTAATCAAACACTGAACCTTTTTACCTCAAAAAAGCAAGTTTCAAAAAGTAAACCTTGTGAACACGCATTTGGTATTTTTTCAACACTACAAATTGATTCATCAAGTTCCACGAAACCTGATTAAACTTGATATTTTTTGAACAGAAACTAAAAAAAAACACCAAAACGACGACGGACGTAAAAGCGGATGAGGGCAGAATATTTTTTCCTCAACTTGCAGAATATCGCATGACCCAGTAGAAAATGTACGGAAAAAATATACAAAGTCCATTGGGTGTTTGTTTGTTATGCTAATTTTGTTTTAGTCGTTAGTAAAAAAAAATTTCTTTTTGTAACTTAAATATCTGATGCACTATGCTTATAGAAAATCACTTGGATTTTTTTACAGCAAGTACCCGCATTTGATGCGATAGTAATTTATATTGAGTTCATTTACTATATCTTACTGTATTCTATGACAAAAGAGTAAGCGGTCAGCGAAAATCCAGGTCCAATGTACAAACTAGGCCTATACCACAAAATGCGCCACAGCTAGGCCACTCCAAATTGCACAGCCTCGGCAACTTGAGCAGGCAATGTACGTTACAATGAACAGGCTTCATGTAAAATCTCTACCTTTCGATCAACTGGAAATGCCTTTTTTTCTGGTCCAACGAATGGTGTAATCCAACAAGGACTAGTAGAACATTTTAAACTGTACTCACTAGGGATGTGCCAAAACTGCACATGTTCTGTTTGGTCGAGCACCGAGCATCTCACTTTAACGCTCGGTGCTCGGCCGAGCACGCTCGGTGCATTATGACGTCACAAAAAAGCCCCTTTCTACGTTTTAGCTCTATAAGGTCTCTTACGTCACCGGCGGTGTTTTATTTAGCTGTACATGCCCATAAAACACGCGTCTTTCCACCATCTAATACATTTGAAAAATCATCCGTTTTTGTCCATAGACGCCCTTTAGAACACTGCTTGTGTATGTTAGCAGGGCATGAATATGCAAATTTAATGCTCGGGTCAGTTTGTGCAACTGCTCGGCCGAGCACCGAGCATCAAAAACAGCGATGCTCGGTACCGAGTACTTGGGTTCTGGCTCGGCTCGGCCCATCCCTAGTACTCACCATTGACTTAAATAATTTTGGCATTTTGAACTTTTGAGTTTGAAAAAAACAGGCAAAAAGGACTTAAGAATATCTAAAATTTGTTTTGTGAGCCATTATTTGCTTTTTTAGGTCATGTATGTGGCAAAGGTGATGAAAAACGTCGTGTTCGCAAACCACAGACGCGTGCTTCTGTTAAGTTTTGATCGTTTGCATCATAAAACTCGTAACTCCAATGCTTCTGTAGTTGTCTTGAAATTGTTTCAAACTGCCCTGCAAACGGTACAAGCGCGAAATAAAAAAACACGTATTTAATGCAACTCAACAATACCAAAAAGCATAAAACTCCCTGGAGAAAGAGTTATGGGTGACATCCTTAACTGCTGGTGCTCAGAGCTGACAAAACTGCTCGTCCGACTTAGAAGAAAACAGTACAGTTACGGAATTACACTTATTGTAATGTTCGATAAAGAAATGCATAAAGATACTTACATCTGATATTGCGCAAAATGGCGTAGTCGTTTTCACCGAAGGCTTGTCTTGTTTTTGCACGAAACTGGTTGTACCCTTGCCAAACGGAAAGGACGCTCTGTAAAGTTGTTAAAGTTTATTAAATTACGTCAATATTTCTGTGATGGCAGTTAGGCTACGCTAGTATATATGTCCAAAAAGAATGTGCACGTTTCTGGTTAAGGCCTGAGTAATATAAAAATTAACGCAACCATTTTGAGTGTGACACATTTTGACATTTTTAGGAGTGGTACTAAATACCTAGCACTATTTTAATCACAAACCTCGCCCAACCCGAAGAGCTCTAACCGCCAGCTCTTCAAAAGTCCGCAAAATTAAATAATTTTCGCGAGAGCATGTTCAAGTTCTTTGCAACTTCCTATCTTGTGATAACATGTAATATCATGCCGTATTTAGTACCACCGCATTTTTAGTATTTGGTAGAGACAGGCCAAGTTGAACTGTTACCCAAAATAATTTATTTGATATCGTTTTACGATAAATGATAGTTAAGCTCTTATTATTTTTAGATCTCGGACTACTTTCTTTAAGATAAGCATTATTGGTTTTAGGATTGAGTAACACTGGTTAGGATGTTACCAGTCGGACAGTTTGGCGGGTAGACCTAAACACAAGACCTCACAACAGAAACGTTTGCTGATGGCGTAAAGGGCGGAGTTATTTAACTAACAGTGAGACAGAGTTGGGCATGAGAACTAAATTTAACGCAAGGAACTGGGCTTTTAGGTTGATTTCATTGTTATTATTATTATGAAACCTCAGACCAACCCTAATCTTCAGCATTTTACACATTTTGGGGTTTTTTAAGGGGTTCAAAGACGAGTCCCGATCAGTTTTTTTATGTGTGTTTATGGTTCAGGCGCGCCAGGCCATTCAGCCAAGTTCCTGCCCATTTTTACACAAATTGCATTTTGAATATTCGCGAATGCTCTTTGCGCCACCTAAGAGTATTTAGCAAACATGTCTGGTGTGAGTTCTTGCGTTAGTGGATTTTCCAGTTTGGTGCAGTAGCTGTCACAGAAACACGAAAGTTACCGAAGCTATGGCCTTCGCGTTTCCATTGACTGCAAATCCCAAAATAATTCCGTTTTTATCTTCTGGTTCCACAGCTTGGCGAATTTCTATGCTGTCGACGGTGATACCAAGTTTTGTAAAAATCCGTTTGTACTGTAAAGGAAATTAATTTTGAAGCGTTTTGGTTATTATTTTAGTTTACATTAATAGAATGTAGTGGCCGCGTTTAAAATACCTGAGGTTCTATTTTTTTCTTCATATCTGCAACATCCTTATGTTCGACATTGCTGTATTCTGACCTGAAATGAGAGAGGAATGAAACAGCACATTTAATGGCATCCCCAGTTCTTTTTTTTATATAACACGACTTACCGGAAAATAGCTGGCTTGCCGGCGATGCTTCTATGTTGCGCATGAACTACAATGTGCTCTGTTCCGTCAAATGGGTTGTACTGTGTGGGGCGGAAACTTGTACTTAGTCCATCCGACTCGGCTTGTATGTGGGGATATGCTGGAGTGGGAACGTGAAATCCTGCTGCCTTTGGACTGGCTGGAGTAGTTACTGTGATCACTTTGCCCGCCTCTAAAGTCGAAAGGAGAGAATTTATGCAGACATGGATGAACAGGTAAAATGGTAGAGCTACTTACATCATAACTCACATCAGGCGCACAATTAGCTAATTTTCGATAAGTGGCGCAGGAGCTGAGTTATTTATTTAGCGGCTAAATAGGGGTAGGGTTGGGAAGTAAGTTTTTGAAAATTTTACATTGGGAACCAAATTTTTGGGTTAGTTTTATTGAAATTTTAATGATAATACATAACCCCAACCCTAATAGCCCTAACCGTAGGCATATTTTGAGATAAACCGTTTTCAAAAAGATTCGTGATCTTTGCGCCACCTATCGAAAATTAGCTAAACGTGCGACTGACAGGAGTTATGGTGTTAGTAGACTTTCTAGGTAAAATGAGCGTTTTTGCGCAATTTAGTGCAAATATAAACGAGCAGTTTTACTATCTTGCAAGATACGTCATTGTCCTTACGAAGGCGTCTTGTATGAGACGTCAAAACGTCGATCATAATAAAACTGCTGGAAAAGCAATACTCGTTTATACATAATGCCTGATAACAATAGCTAATTTAAGTAAAAATATGTTTTGTACATTATTTTTTTTTTAATAATATCATGCAAATGTCTTTTATGTGGCAACACAAACCTGCTTTACCGTGTGAACAACAATTATGAATTGACCCGTTACCTTTAAACGTACAAATTGGCAGATTGATATCGACCTCGTGAACAGTGTAGCCAAGCAAATCTTCTCCTTTTCCAATCGTTCCTTTACCACTGTATATCACTTCAACTTCACCGCCATTTAGCTGTAAGACAAAGGTATCCTAAGCTTCAGAATTGGCCCGTGTAATATTCTTTCATGTTATGCCAGTCAAGCTTATAAAATTTGAGGACGTATGTGATTAGTTATTATGTTAGTTCGTGTCCCCTGTGGTAAAATTAAGACACAACCAAGGCCATTTTCTTGTTCCACATGCAACCAACAAACACACACACACACACACACACACACACACACACACACACACACACACACACACACACACACACACACACACACACACATCTACACACAAACACTGCAAATGCACGAAAGTTTGACTTTAAAACCTACCCCAATGATGCCAGCATAGTAAGCGGTGACGCATATATTAGTTCCTTCGCAGGTAAACCTGTTATCCACTCCCCCGTATATTTGGTGACTACCTTCGAAACAGGAATTATCGCACACACACATCGACGTGGGATGGTTAACCGACAGATCGGCAGCTGAGGTTTCGCATGAGCAGGGAACTCCTGCATTAAACGAACACAATAACTTTACACATGGGGCTATCGACTATAGATTGACGTGAACATGGGACCAGTGGCGTATTCAACCCACACTTTTTTGAGAAAAAAATAGTATGGCTGTATGAGAATTGGTTTGGGATATCACTTAACTTGGGGAATCGTTATTTTAGGAAGCAGTTTAGGCTACTGGCTACGCGCTGCAAAGCTTGCAACGAAACTCGACTGAAAGCTTATGGCTTCTCTATGTATGGCCACAACTAACATAAAACTCAGATTACATGAGACAAATAATTTAAAATCTCGATAGGTGGCGCAGTGAACAAAAGACAAAAATATCCTGTGAAAATACTTGGCCGAATGGCCTGGCGCGCCTGACCCACATACAGACTTAAAAAACCTTGATCGGGATTCTTCCCCGGGAGTATCCTGGGTTCGAACCCCGTGAAAAAAAAAAAAAAATGGGGATGTGGCAGAAGCTTGGCCGAATGGTCATAGTCACTAAAACCCTGCCCGGGATCCGTACTCGTAAGGGTCATGTTCGACCTTCGTAAAAAATGCTGACGGTTAAGGCTATTTGGGTTGGGGTGCAAAATTGTACCAAAACTAACCCTGTTCCGGCCTGAAAGATTTTTCGCCCCTTTTTACCATTTACCATTTTATACCATTACCACCTACCGGTTATTACAAGTTCTTTTATAGTACGAGTTTTAATGTTAGCAGCTTCACCCAACGACACAGGATTTTACAACGGAGGGCAAAGGATACCTGAATCAAATTGAGGTGTCAAGGGTGTTGTGACAGCGGATGGTATTTCAGCAATTAGTGATTCGACCGCGTGTTGGAATGGCTCGCTGACTGTAAGTGAGAAAACGTTGAAATTGGAACACTTATATCGGTGATTCACATTAACTTACTCTGAAACTCTCTCGTGACACCTCTTAATCCGGAGCTGGCAAGTCGCGTGCCCAACAATTTTCCGATGTCGCCGATTTGCCAAAGTCTTGAGCTGCCCAAAGTGGCTGCGTTTCTCGACGGCTTTGCCCTTGCCCGGAGTTTAGCTCTCACATAACTAATTCCTGGGTACTGTCACATGAAATCAAATTTTATTGTGAAGTAATAAAACCGAGGCCGTCGAAGTCGATTCACAAGCACCGTCGCCTGCGCCTCGTATGATGCACATGTCAGCTTCGTAGTGGGGGATTACCAGTTCGACCATAGGTCAGGTTAAAATATTTCAGCTTTTTTTATGTAACTATACACTAGTGCCCATATTTGCATCACATTGTTAAAAAAAACTCAAAACCGATGGATTTGTGAAAACGTGCTTTTTTTAATTTAGCGTTTTAGTTTGGTAAAACAGAGTCAAAAAGACTGTAACAGGGATATAGATACTACTCGTATTTCAATAGTAACACTACACCTAATATGAGACATTTCAACCCGAAAATAACTTCATTCACAATTGAACCGAAACTTTCCAAAACAAACGCTCACCGTTTTGGTTTCGGTCGTGAACGATTCAAGCATGTTGACAGTCGCCGGTCTTGATGGAGATCCTCTTACCACTTCCTTCCTTACCACTGTCACGGGAGGGGCTTTCTCGAGTGACGTCACAATTACGTCGTCGATGGCAAATCCTTCGGTCTCTATTGCCGATCGGATCTAGGTTTACAAGCAAATGATCTTGCTACATATCCTAAAAACTGTGGTTTTCTGTACTAGTATGGTTTGATCTATCGTTTAGAAAAAAGCAAACGCGTTTCCCGCTTGAGTTTCGCAAATCCCCGAGCCAGATTCCAGGAAAAGTACCAGAAAAAAACATAAATGCGAAAATTTGTAAATCAATCTAGATTCTAGAGCAGTGGTTCTCAAACTTTTTTATTGTCGGGGCCAAATGGTATTTTTTAAGTGTGTAGGGAGCCGCAAAAAAACGAAACCTTGAGAAAATCAATAAAGATTATTACTTTGAAAGCTAAAATAGCAATGTCTGAGGTCTGGTGCGAGCCGCAATATAAGTAGTTGGGAGCCGCATGCGGCCCCGAAAACCGAGTTTGAGAACCACTGATCTAGAGTCTTTAAACCACCAAACCAAAGAAAAGGACTTTTTTTACCCAACACCCAAGAGTTTGGTTCCTGATTTTTTCTTATTGTTATGTCACTTATGTGAAAAAAACCAAACTAATCTAAACAACCATAACCAGAATACACCAGTTTTGTGCCAAACGCATGGCGACTTATGTTGCGCCTATAGGCCATTATTCGGCGCTCAGCCAATCACATTCGATGCTGTCTCCGACAATAACAGTGTGTAACGCCCTGTGATTGTCGAGGCAGCACTAATTAAAATTACGTCTACCATCTTGTTCGTAATGCTCACTAAGTCACTTTACCATTCATTTGACAGACCTTTGAAACAGTTCTACCGGTACTGCCCATACCTTGGGTCCAATATCATTGATGAACTCTTGTGACCTTGCCGACTTCAGATTGGTGTAGTCGTCATTCCACGTGATAAAGTCATCCTCGGACTCTTCAAATTGAATGTCGCCCGTAAACAAAGACTGAGGTTCGTCATAGTTGATGGGAGTGTCGCCACCAGTCGACGCTGCGGAGTAATATGATCATTAATCTGTGTTGTGGATTCACAAGGTAAAGGTTGTCAAGCAAGCTTGTGACAATGCAACCTCTAGGTCAGTGATTTCCAACCTTTCTGTGGTCGTGTACCACTATATGCTTTGTCATCGCGTATGCTTAGAAAGGAACATTTGCTTTGTCACCGCGTATGCTTAGAAAGGAACATTTTCAATCAGAAAACTATTACATTCTGAATTTATGAATGCAGTACAACGAGTAGCTCAGAACACTAATGAACAATCTATTACTGCTTGCTTTTTATCAGCCGCTGATCAATGCGAGGCAAAACGTCATTTGACACAATATTTCGTAAGTTATGTTTTAGCTTCGACATTGTACGATCATTATTTAGATTTAGAGTAATAAATTCGATGCGCTTTTTGCACTTGCAGTGCACCTTAATTGCATTAACACTATTTTAATGATCAGCGCATAATGATTTGTGTTAGCTGTGACGAAACAATTCCAGACAAAACAGTTTGTTTGCAAGAAGCTACTAGCGTCCTAATTTTGCACCAGCACATAGCAAGTGATACGCAACCCGGTGTTTTAAGTAACAAACGTTTTATGTTAGAATAAGCGGTTTGTGTGCAAAAATACGGATTAAATAAAATAATCAAAAGTGCTCGCGTACCACCAGAAATGCTGTCGCGCTTTAATACTAGTACGCGTACCACTGGTTGTGAACCACCACTCTAGGTCCCTACCTATGGGCAAACTTTTTGGCTAAAACGACACGATTTGCTAAATTTAATAGTTGACTGATTGGGTTTAAACAAAAACTTTGAAAGTTAAAACAAGCTGTGTTTGCTAGGAGTCAAAAACTGCATTGGTCAAAAGACCGCAGTTGAACCAAAAAAAAACACCTGCGGCCAAATTATTAACTTTGTAACAGTGTCATGAATGATTTTGTCGATAAACAACAAAACAAGCTGTGATGGCTTTAACAAGAACAACAATGCAATTAATATCGTTACGTCACTAAAAGCTTTTAGTCTAAAAGCCCCCTGATAGGCTTTTATGCAAGATTAAAACGGTGGCCTGAAAAGCATATTATTAAAGTCGCATAACATTCTATGCAAACTTGTTGTAGAAAGTGATTGAAAACAATGTTTTGGAAGAACTGACATGATTCTTCCCGTTTTGCATAATTTTCGTCAGGAACAAACTGACACTTATAGCCCCTTTAAAATAGTTGCACACTGCAAGATTTATTTAGAGTAGGGTTGCCATACGTCAGGATTTTCCCTGACATGTCAGGGAATTCATGGTTTAAATTTGCGTCAGGGAGAAATGTTAAAATGTACTTAAAAGTAAGGAATTTAAGAAAAAAATATAGATATACTAAGAAATAAATGCACCAACGGAGAAAATTTCTGGTAGTTAGCTACAACCGCGTTCAAACCATGAACGTAAAGAGGTAAACTGAGGGCGTCTAACAATACGCGTTAAATGCACAAATAAAAATCCGCGTCTCAAGAAAACACAGCGTTCGATGCTAACGTGGGGACGTGGGAAATTTCATTTGCTTTAACTATCCACCTATAATATGCAAGGAACCAACTAACAACCAAAAGTCGAATTTCGTTAGTTATAAAAACGTTTTTACAGTGGCATTGTATTTCAAATTTAAAAAGGCCTTCTCGGCTCCCAGGGATTTTTGTGTGTGAAAATTTGATATTGGTCTGAATGGTTTTTAGAGTGGTAAAGGTTGGCGACCTGATATATGTGCTTATTGTTTCAAGGATAGTGAGAGTAGTGAGTTTAGCCTTATAAACGTAACTAAACAGAAGCCTACGCAGAAAGTAAATTGACAAGGATCAGAGTATCGTATCGAACGTTTTCTAGTGTTGCTGTCCGTGTGACTTCCGAATATTCTAAATTTATTCCCGAATACAAGTATTTGGATCGCAAAAAGGTTAACGCAGCGGTTCTCAAACTGGGGTCCGCGGTCCTTTAGGGCTCCGTGAGGCAATTTTGCGGGGACCGCAAAAAGGTGGAAGTAATTCTATATTCTTATTTGGCGTCAGTTTGTGCAAATGAATAAGTTTAAATCAAAGTGAATATGAGAATCGACCGTCTCCATTGCTAAACAATAGGCTTTATTGCATGCAATTAACAAAAATGCAATTGTTCGCGCACAAATTGTAATGTTTAACGTTAAATGTTGGACCACAAGCCCTCGAAATAATGGCAAAGGGACCGTTTAGAGAAAATAACGAAAAAGTTTGAAAACCACTGGGTTAACGCAACTGAGATAAATTTTGTCAGGGATTGTGTATCACAAAATATGGCAACCCTAATTTAGAGGCCTGGGTACACCGTACATGTGTATGATGAATGATGGGAAAACAGGTTTTGTTTTGGTACAGGAAAAGTCACTTACCTATCACCAAAGCAACAATGCCACCTATACATACAACGGCCCCGACTGCAAGAATTACAAGTTTGATCATTTTGTTGTTTGCAGGAGCATCTCGTGGGTGTTTCTTTTGTGCTGCAACTGAAAGCAAAATGTGATGCCGTTTAAAAATTACACACACTGATGACTAACTGTTAACTAACCAGTCGCTTGTCCATATTTCTTAAACTTATTTCCCCTAGTTTCGGCTTCCATTTTGTCCCTTTTTGCACTTCTCTCTTTTTCGACCTTGATTCAGAGTCAAGCGAGGTCACACAGAGTCAAGCGAGGTTCGACAAAACCTGATTAAAGGCGATATTTTTTGAACAATAAAAGAAAGAACACCAAAACGACGACGAAAAATAAAGCGGATGAGGGAAGATTCATTTTCCTTTACTTGCAACATATCACATGACCAAGTGGAAAATTTACGGCTTTAATGGAAATATACGGAAGATCTATGTTATTGTATTTTGTGTTATCTTTAAGCCTTTGGGTTTTGTTTGTTGTAATAAATTGTTGTTGTTGTAATTTTAGGTGTATTATGCTTGCAAAAGTAACTTTTTGTAACAAATTCAAGAAATTGATTGTATTTTTTGTTCAAAAGCTTATCCAATATATTTTATTTTACCGTTCTTGCATTATTTACAGTCGTAAAAAAGTATAAATATATCAGGAAACTATGGCGGGATTACTGAAGGAGCTCTCACAAGACAAGTCACTAGAAAACAACTTGGAGTTTTTACAACAGGTATACCTGCATTTACTAGATCACAAAAAATACTCACAATCACATACAGTTTTAACTTTGCATTTGCACTGTGCTCATTTACAAACATACTGTATTAAAGATCATAAGAAAACTAACATAATATTTTTTTGTAGATAGCCCAGCGAAATTACCTTGTGAATGGGGACGAATCGAAGCCGTTTTACCAGCTGATGACTGCACTCAGAATTGGCAACGAGGTTTATCAAAGAGTAAGCGGTCAACGAAAAATTGATGAATACCGGGTATGTACAAACTGCAAACTGTACCACCAACAGGCTACTCTAAAATACACAGTCTAATTAGTCTGTATAAACTAAATGCAAGCAATGTAATTTGCAATGAACAAGCTTCATGTAAATATAATATATTTCATTAAGCTGGAATCTGCAATCTACTGTAACACAGGCATTTATTTTTTTTAAGTGGTGTACATATTTCAGAGATTGCACATTTTGAAGCATATTGCATAATTTTTATTTCTGTACTCAAGGAAAATAACAAGTTTAACAACTGAAATAAGTTGTGTTTGCATGGTCATTTAATTGATTACATATTTTATTACAATATTTTGCATGGTTTGACTAGTACATTGCTAGTTGTTAGTTAGCATTTTTTTAGATCAGCCTCACATATAGATAAACAAACGTAACTTATAATGCAACTCCTTTTTGTATTAGGCACAGTGTGCAGCAAACATCATTGCTTATGTGAAAGCAAATCCCAATGCCTCAAACAATGTGTTGAAGAAAGAGGTTGAAAATCAAGTTGCTATGTTTGCTGTTAAAGTGCAATCCATGTAAAGGAAAGACAATTGAATAAAAACCAATGGATCACTTTCTTCAATATATCCAAGCTTTATATTGTTTTTTTCCCCTTGAAATTTGCATTTTTTAACCAGCAAAAGTTAACAAATTTACCTGGTTTCAATTTTAACAAAATGCTATATGTTTTGTTATACAGTGTTTTTAAACTCTCGCTTAACATTTTTTGTGGATTGGTGATATTTTATGGTAGTAACAGGATATAAATACTAAATAATATTGGAATGATCTATATGTAAACAACTGCACTCCTGAAATAAGAGATGTGAGGTATTTTACTTAGGTGAATCACCTGTACCGTTTTGCAAGTGAATGCAGCCTTTTTTGCTGTTTGTTACCTACTTTGATAGTAGGACCAACTATTAAGACAGAAATTTGCAGAAAAAAAATGTCAGGGGAGTTTTTGCACCACTGTCTGCTTTTTCTGAAGCCCAAACAGTTGCAGTTTGGGTTTAATATTTTATATTTTCAACAATGTTTTTATTGTGTTGCTTGTACTTCACAAAGATACTAACTAGCTCGGTTTTGTTGGAAAACAAGCCAAATATTGTTTAATAAGGTCGTTCGCAAATTAACAAATAAATTGTTAAACAGTAAAGAAGATGTGCTAATCTAGTGTTGTTTGTTTGAGTATATTCATGCATTTATATATTTTTCTTAACATTGTTGCTAATGATGTACAATAAAAAAAGTGTTTTGAATGTATTGTGTTGTCCCTTTACAGCCTTTTTAAACCCATTTTTTGTTGCTTCAGGAAAACAAAACCAAAGAATCATCCTACTTTCTTATGTTTAAACGTGTAGGCTATCATCTACCTGGTTGGAATTGAACACAGCTTTTTTCGTGTCAGCCATCCTTAGCAGATACCAAAACTGTAAACTTTCATTACAAGCAGCAGCTGTGCATGTTTTCTCACCTTGCCAAACAATCTGTAACCATGTTGTCCAATATTCAAAAACCTTTAAATTCCCTTTCAACAAGGAGTTTTTAAAATCAATGTGTACTGTTACTGCCTTGCCTAAATTGTAAACCGTTTTTAGCTCCTGTAGACTACCAGGATCAGCTTTATGACACTTAATCTGTTGGTTGAGTATTCCAGGTTTTCATTGAAATATTTTTTCAAAACACCTTTTGCTTCCAACCAAGGATTTTTTATGAAGACAAAAAGTTTAGGGGGAATTAAAGTATTGGAAAATTGTTATTTTATGCTGAACCCAAACTGCATTTTAGCCTAAACCTTGAAGCACCTTTCTCTTTTTTCATTGGCAACCTATATATTTACAAAAATTGCAACACGATGTGGAACATTACAGAAAAAAAATAAGACTCATTGCATGTAAAATCTCAAATATGTACATGTACACACCTACTGCAAGGTACACAATTAGAGAGAAACAAAACAAGCAGTTCAATCTTCCATGATTCTCTACAACAACAAGCTGTTTCTCTGATTCCAAGCCTGGTCCCACACTTTCAAGTGCACAAAAATCAAGGGTCTGATATTCCTTTAAGGAAGTCTGCAATTTCTGGGTCAGGATCGCCTTGCTGTGGCAGTTGCATGTCGAAGTTAAATAGGTTATTATTGTTGTTTGTGTGAAAGCGATTGAAAGGTAGAAAGTTGCTCATCATGGGTGGTTGGTTCATGTGATTGGGTGGATTCATGTTGTTGGGCGTGTTCACATTGTTGGGTTGATGATGTAGGGGCGTCAGCGTTGGAGGTGGAGACATAATTGTTTGCGGTGACATCATATTGGCTTGTTGAGGTGGAGACATGATACCACCTTGTGGTTGCATCACTTGGTAGCTGCTTCCGGGCATGTTAGGTGTGTGAAAGCCATGCTGGTTGTGTGAAGTAATGTTGGGCTGGAAAGTGTTGTCTGTGATGCTCATTTGTGCTTCTTCCGCCGGATTTTTATCAAAGTCAATACTGAGCTTGCTTTTAATAAGGTCGTCGATAAAATCCACATCTGAAGGCTGTTGCTCAGTTTGTTTGAGAATGTCTGCAGTCATTTCAGGTCCAACGCTTGGGAATTTCTCTTGTGTCATACCGCCATTGGGAAAGGTTGTGAAGGTCTGTGGATCAAAGGGTGGTATAATTTGGGAAGTTGGGTCTGGAAAATCTTGGAATTGGGCATCAAATGGATGAATTGTAGTTGGGGTAAACATGTTGGGAGGCATATCATGGTTGTTGAAGGGAGTATGTGAGCTTGGATGCGGATGAGAAGAAGGAGTAGGGAAAAACGGTTGACCGAGAGATTGGGGCTCAGTTTTGACTTCAAATGGGCCTGGTTGTGACATCCAAGGTGGAGGGGGTCTGTGCGGTGGTTTTACAATTTGTGATGGACCTACAAAATTAAATGTGTTAAATAACGTAACATATTTAGAAAACAGATCTGGAATGTTTACAAAACAAGTGTTTCTGAAACACTTTTAAATTTTACCAATGGGAATCTAGTTAAAATAGATCATTATAATACCCACTAGTTTAGACTACAGCCAAAGTTATAAGTCAACATTTTTTCACATAAAACAAAAACAACATTTTTCATACCAGGTCGGTGGAAGCCAGAATGGAGACGTTTATTTGATTCCTTAAACTTTTTCTCGATGGCGCTTCGAATCCTGTGTCTGCCGTCATTACTTGATGAAGGCGTAGGCATGTTCGGAAAAATCTTGTGTTTTCCCTCTGCAAATAAACTGCCCGATTAGCAGGGATCTATAGGGAAGAGAAAAATTGGAATTCGAACTCACCACGCACCCTAGCACACCTATGGCACATCTGCCATTGCTAAATAAATCAATATGTTAAACATCTATTGTTTGCTTACTGTTCTAAGGCACGGAAACACATTTTATTTAAAGTGCATCTGAATGGCCACAGCCGTTGTTCATTGAGACGTAAAAATTGAAATCGATAAAAAAAGGACAAACACAAAAATGCTGCACAAAACCATATTTTGAATGCAGGCCTGCAAAAATAGGCCTGTTAATAAAAAGTAAAGCAATTTTGAATTTGTGTAGAAAAGCTAAAACACAGGTTGAAATGATGCTGTTTCAGCAGCATATTTTGTAGAAAGTCAATCTCATATTGCAAACGAAAATGCCCAATAAAGTTTGCATTGTTAAAGGGCCATGGGCACATTTCATCCTCCACGTGAGGTATCTAACATGTCCAGCAGGACCGGTGAGCAAAAAACGCGGCAGGCTTTCTTCTGCTTTGGTCCTGCTTCTTCACTATCTACTGAGAAGCAAAGCTGCCAAAGAAATGAGCTGTCTGAGACATTCCCCGACGAAAAAAAGCGCCAACTTTGTAGGTTACACTCACCGTGTTGCATGGGAAGGTAGGTGAACTGCAGGGACTTGCTGACTTGAGCATCGGATGGTCGCCGGAGCTTAAACTCAACTTCAACACTCTCTTGAATGTTTTGATCTTTGAAAGGTGGGGTTCGGAATACGATAGCAACCTGCATTGCATATTAGTGTTAGAGATTTTACAATACAGTAACCAAGGTGATAACAGGTATTGTGGACAGTTAAAAATCTATATTTTTAGTAAAATATATACATAAAAAGCAACAATATATAAACACATTGAACAGAATATAAACTGTTAGGTGTATGTGAAAGCATATGTGTTGCCAAGCATATAACAGTAAATTAAAACCAATTGATGTTTTAAGTATGACTTGTTAGTTTTATGTATTGCTTACCAAACCACTCCAGAAGCATATTTCAAGATACAGTATTTTGATTCTATTTCAAGACAAATTCTACTGGCTAGTCTGACAAAACCAAAATCAACACAAATTGAAAAAACAGTTAGCACAATACCTGTCTGTGCACATCGATTGATGAAAACTCTGCAAGAGCTTCCCAATCTCCTTTGCTAAACACAACTTGTATATCCTCTGCAACAAAGACAAAAAAATATATGGGTCACAAAACATCAAATTACAAAATCACTTGCAAGAAAAGTAACAAACCTTTTTGGACTTTGTCACACAGAAGAAATACTTCGTCCTTTCCTTGGGCACTTCCATGTGTTTTGTCAACACGACAAATCTTTAATATTCCTGCACAGGTGGCTTCTGCAAATACAAGTTTACAAGCATGATGTCAGGTTTTCTAACTTTAAAATCAAAACATTGGAATATTTGTAAATCATTTTATTGGTTTGGCCTATTACTTTAGCCAGGGGACAAGCATGCCAAGATTTGATATGCAAGGTAATTATTCGAGTAACACCAAGCAAATTGCAAATATATATTCCAGTTTTTCGAACTTAACTATTATATTATATACTCGTTTTCATGTTATGATGTAAATAGTCCTGATGTAATAGAAGTGCAAGTATAAGTTTCCTTCTGACCCAAACCCCTATTACACACCAAAATGTTGACAAGTAAGGTCATTACTATTTTGACTTAATAAGCAAATTGGCACATGTCAGAGAAAAGTTTGCCAACCCCTGATTTAACCTTGGTGCAAAACAATTTTGATGTAAAACAACATGGTGTTTACCCTGTACAAAGGTTAACATAGCATTTTAATCTCATAATAGCCATTCTCATTACAACAATTTAATACAGTGATTTTCAACTGGTGTGGTTAATAATGACTTTTTGGGTGGTCCACAAAACAATACTTATATTTGGTGATAAATTGGAAATAGTGCACATCATTTATTGAATATTCAGTACAAAAAGGCTTATCCAAGTTATTGGCCATGTATTGTTAGCTGCCAGTTGTTAGATATCACTCCTCCAAATTAAGTATTTAAGAAATATATTTAAGCCAATATGCTTGTTGTGGATGCTTTCTTTATCCTTACTTAACAATAGACTGGTTCACGATATTAATTCAATTAAACTGGTAGTCTATGGTCTTAATCAAGTTAAGAATCACTGATCTAATATGTGTCAAAAAACGAGAAAATTTTTCACATAGACTTTTACACCTGTTTATTACAGACATGCAGTGGGTACAAAAAATGACCTTACTTTTATCATAGATGGGATTGGATACCACAGGATTCAGTTTTATTGTGTAATGTCCGCTGTGGTCAGGCAGGAAGGCTTCAAAGCATAATCTCACAATGTTTAGATCCACATCCACAGATGATCTTTCATCATCTAATACTGTGTCGAATGGGTTCACGTTGTTGCGTATCCTATCCAAGATGGAACTGTTGACTTCTCGCCGTCTCACACATTGAATGCCCAAGTTTGAAAATCTAAACACAAACCATCAGTTTTGTTGGTTGAAGTGGTATGATCTATGTATTGACTATTTAATCTGCAGACATTTTATGTGTACCGAATTTACTCGAATGTAAGTTGCATGTTGAGGTGTTCAGAAAATAGTGCAAGCCCTGCTCGATTGAAAGACACATACTGTGGTGTTAGACATAGGCGCCGGGGTGGTGCCACCACCTTGGGTTTTTAAAGCTTTAGTGCTTTGTTTATGACGTCAAACACACTATTGTCTGCCAGTGAATGTTGGGCTATTGTTGTGTACAGTGCAAATGTGTTAATCTTAACGAAATATTTTTTAAACGCTGCTAAACCAATGATAAATGCTACAGCAACGTGTTGCAATTGCGAACTAAACATTATTTCAAACATATATTTTTCTGATTTTGACAAACATTGCATTCTATTGAAAGTTAGTTGTGGTTGCAAGCATAAGTGACATCACATAAAGTGGTCATCATAATTATTTTATGTCCACCACCTTTCACTTTTGAAAAACTCGGCGCCTATGGCATTAGATATTACTTTCATAATACTTTCTGTTGTTATGTGGTAAGCTATTGGTCAACAACCATAAATCAGGCAAATAACTGCTGAAAGATTTTTTATGTAAATTTTACCAAAACGCAGGTAGCAGAAATTAAAATTTAAGCCACCCTTGGTATCCATTTTAAGTCGCACGGAGTTAAAAAATATAATCTGCAGTTTACAATTGAATAAAAAAGATACCATTTGTTTTTGCAAACAATTCTTTTAATATATATTCCTTTTCTTATGTGGAAATACTTGGTATAAAGTTTATTTAAATCACAAACCAACTAGGGATTTTAAGATTTAAGAGATGCTTGTTTTTAAATTAAAACAGGGGTTAAAATATGACATTCAGCAAATAGGTATGAATTGTTTAAAAAAAGTCAACTGCTACTACATAGAAAAGCACTAAAGATTCTATATATACTACATATTACAAAACTGCCAGACGATATCAAATTCCTTCACACCGTTTCACTGCCAAACCACAATCAAACACAAAAAAGGGTTTGGCTACAGTAAAAAAAGGTTTGTGGTTTACTTACGTGCCAAGCATTTGGTTGCTCGGATCAAGATTTGTCTGGCAAACACCTTTGTCACAATCCCTTCCTACAAGACTGTGCGGGTGAGGTCGTGGGGGGTCATCTTTCGATACAAGCGAAACCCGCATCACTGCAAGTCCACTGTAGTTGACAATCTATTAACAGACACATATGTTTGCAAATTACAACCTTACAGCTTTGTTTGTGTGCTTCAGCTCAAAATTTGTTTGCAACTTTGAGATGGGTTAAATCCCAAAATGAATCCCAACCAGAGAGGAATTCCTCATAAGGGAGGAACTTTAAAACTTGAGGGGAGGAATTTACTTGTGGTTTGTAAATAGACACTCTAGCTCTGGGTACAAACCCTGTAAAGATGATAAAATACCCAATTTTAAATAATTTTTGTATGGCTTAGCATCTACTATGTAGAATATTGGGGTGGAATGAAAATGTTTTGAATTGTTAAGTGAGGAATTAGTTGATAAAGGTTGGGGACCACTGGGCTAAATCAACCATGTTGTATATGTATTGACCATAAAATGTCATTGCAAACTGTTGTGTACAGCTTTACTTTACTTGTTTTACTATTGACACACTTTCAGTTGTTTGTCCTTGGTTTTTATTGATTGTAAAAGGTTGTTTTGGACTGACAAAGTGAGGGTGGAGCCATGTAAGATATACTATTTCATTTGTATTTCGTACTTGCTTAGCAAACTAGTGCCTAAACTTATAATGGCTTGGTTTAAAAGCGCTTTAGCAAAAAAACATGCAGTTAACCACAAAAATTTCACATTAAACAATCTTCTTAAGTTACTAACCTGGCAAGCGGGCCACGTTTTTTTGTCAGCAGTTGTGTTTTCGCCTGGAATACTGCCAGCAGAACGGCCTTCACATTCATAGCGGAATCTCATTCCCCGTTGCTGAGGTTGCTCCACAATTTCAAGCCTTATTCTGTCCATAATGTTTCTTTATACCCTTGTTTTTGTGTGGTATTAAGTCTGGCTTTGTGTTGATGTGTAACAAAGAATTCCCAGATAAAATGCAGATCAAGTTGCCATAACAATCCAACCAGAGTGAAAATAAAACTAGTTGCTAAAACGCTACGACAAAAAATGAAGATGTTAACGTTCCTACATCTGTATTGCTAGATTTAAGTGTTAGAATAACCTTAAAAGGTATACCCATAGCAAATTCAACACTAGTGTGTCACAGCAAAACATTAAACGCAGCAATAGTTTCCTCCCTTAGTTAAAGTCATAACAAGTGTGCAGAGTACACAACTATCCGAGTGTGTCAAAATCAGCAACACTACAAATTTCTTGCACATATAAAGGTAAGCATTGATCCTATAGCTATCATAGCTCTCAAATAAACTGTTGTTAAATGTAACATATGCGTCATATTTGCAATTATTTTGATCCATTTAACCACATAAACTAATAACATCTGTCTAATACAAATGGTAGAATACATCTAGTTGGCAACATTCTTCCAGTTTTGTCATCTACATGTGTTTTGTGGTCTATATTATGTAAATCATCAAGAAGCGGCAAAGATAGGTAATGGCACAGTAATCTGACACCAATGAGAGAGTGACAAAAACAATATAAACTGATTGATGCCTCTATGGACCTCTCAGTATTAAATAGTTTTGTAATAAAAACAGCCCTAGACTAAAACTCTAGAACAAAACAATGCAACAAGGGAGTCATAAAACAATTTAGGTATTGATCTAAAAAAGCTAAATCTCATTGGTGGGAAACCTATTCCTGCACAAACATTCTCCTGTCCCAGACAGTTTTAATTAATCCACTAAAATGTATTAAAAGAGTTAAACAGTTAAATACTTAGTTTGACTTTGTAACTTAGCCAAGATTGCACATCCTACTTTAATGTTTAGTAGAAAAATAGTTGTAAGACAAAATTTCAAAAGTCAAGGGTAGCAAAAACAACCTAGTTTAAAACATATGCAGGGTTCCTGCACAATTTTGGTACATAAATTGAACGATTTTTGAATATTCTCAGTAGCTAAGAAATGCACAAAGTTTCATACATCTAGTGCAGTGTTTCTCAACCTGGGGGTCGCGACCCCCAAAGGGGTCGCCAAGCACTTTTGAGGGGGTCGCGAAGACGCAACCCAACTCGGAATGATTTTATCCGTATCAAAGAAACTTTCCCTGTGACTTCTGTTTAGCGTAGTAACTCACACGACAGTTTGATTTAGAACGGGCGCAACATTTTTTTTGCGATTGTATACTTGTATAATTGCCGTTTTTGGCTTTGCTTAACATAAAAAACACGATATAGTGAAATGGTTAGTGAAAATGAGCCACAAACACAATTTTAAGGGTTTTCTGAAGTATAGCAAAACGCCGAACTATTGCAGTTACGTTAGATTGAAAATGTGTGATGAACACAATCAACACATTCTGATAGTTAAACTTCTTGTGTGCGCGTGTAAAGGGGTCGCGTGGTGTTAGAAAATCTCTAAAGGGGGTCGCATAGTAAAAAAGGTTGAGAACCAATGATCTAGTGCATTATTTAACTTGCAACAATGTTTTTACAACACTTCACAATTCACATTAAACAAACCTAGCAGTTCATAGAATTCAAATCTAGTAGTAACTGCCCACATAACAACTTATTGCCGTACATAAAGTCTTCGAAATAACAGAGCTGCCTTCATCCAGCCCATGATGTTTTCGGGATCTAATTCTAATCTTATTACCTCTTTGACTAATTGCCTGATGGAGGACAGTTCACATTTCAATGCTGAAACTGCAAACTATACTTTAGGACAGTGTTTCTCAACCTTTTAAGTTTGCGGACCGGTAAACTTCAAAAAACAAACTTTGCGGACCGGTGGACTTCCAAAATCAACCCAAAATGTAATCATGACAAAAATATGCAATTGAAAGGAAGTATGAAAAATTCAAATTAATGAGAAGTTTGCTACTGTCTGTTTGATATTATACGTGTTAAACGCGGTTCTAATAAAGTTTCTGCAAGACTAAGTAGAGCATTGACTTCCACATGATTTCTGTGCCTTCAACATCTTGCACTTTGCAATTGAGATGTAAATTATAATATATATATTTGACGGACCGGCAGGAAAGTTGACGCGGACCGGCACGAGTCCGTGGACCGGCAGTTGAGAACCACTGCTTTAGGACACCTAAATTTCATACCTTCTTATGGGTTTATAAAAAAGTTCCCATTTTTCCAGGACTTCAAAATATAAGTTTACAATTTTGCAGGTTTCCCTTATCTGCAGGACCTGTTTGTGTTTTAACTAGTTGCACATTGACAGACAAAAATGCTTGTCACATAAATTCTTTTTTATGTAGACAAAGCTATCACAAAATCATTAGGCTACAAAGTGTTGTGGGTATATATTAGCCCAAAAATGTTTCACTTGTAGGCTTTATAAACAAAACATGTCAGTATCATTATTCTACATTTCTAGTCACACCAAAGTTTAAACAACATTCCCAAGACAAAACAAAAAAGATAAATTTAAAATCATCCATTGCATTTAAGAAAAATTGTGGGTGTTTTGCTGTGATATGTAAAGTTTAAATAATGTTTTAACACTCAATAAATTTAAATTTAACCTTGTGGTTGACAATTTACAGATCTTGTCTGTAATTAAATAAAACATATACACAAAGTTGATCTTAAGCTAAAAATCAAGACACCGGAAAGAAACTATAATTTCCCTACCAAAAAAGAAACAAATAATTTGATGGAGATATTTGTATTTAACCCACTAATATTAAATGGTTTATTATTTACTTCTAATTCAGTGGAGCACTAAATTTTCACACAAACATTTATGTGCTTTAAACTAATCTTAAGTTACTATGGGAATAGTACTATCACTAGTCATTTTTTATGATGTAAATAAGTTTGGTTTCATATTTGGTCACAATTCGTGATGGCAAACATCTAAAATAAAATATTATACTGAACTTTGTGGAAGCAATTTATAAACAAGGACACAAATTAAAAATGACATGACAAACCATTTTTCTAATACATTGTACCTCAAAATTAAAATCAATAGAAATGAACGTGTTGCAACACTGCATATGTATATATGTCACTGAAGAACACTTAATAAAATTAGTTATCTACACGTTTCAGACCTTTTTTGATGTAAAGAATACTTAACATGAGTTTTTACACCTGAATTTAGAATCACATTTAGTACAAATTTCGTAACAAAAACTTTGTCTCCTGAAATCTCAATTTCTGGCTTACTACAAAAGTTTTGCCGCTGAAACATACCTAAATATATTTTTAACATATTTTGCCCTAAATTTTAATGGACACATTTACACAGGAGAAAAAAATGTATGGTTAATTCAAGTCAAGTCATCTGTTTCTATTGTGACTTCAAATTCAATACTAGACGTAATCCGTTTCATTTTGAAGTCTAAAGGTGTCAGAAAATAGTTTTTTAGTAAACCCAAGCTTTTCAGTTTTCAAAATGAAAGTACTTATTTAACGTTTAAATGACCTAGGGCTACAAATATTATGCGCACACATTAATACAAATCCGTTTGCGTGTATTTTTATATCAGGCTAATTTTAGGTCTCGACTTTATTTTGCGTTTAAGTTGCGCTTAAAACAAAGATTCTATCCAGTTTGAACAATCACAGTCCTACACCACGCTCTGCCTTGCCAAACTTCCCTGCAAAACGGAACATCTAAGTTGAATATATCACCAGTCGGTATCAAATTAAAGAAAAACTGAATATCGCAAACTGTTTGCACTTTGTTTTTGTAATTACTTTGGCATTTGTCTGTAAATATTAAAAAAAATAACTTTTTAAATTATTGGTTTACATTAATAAAACTGTATTTAAACACACAGCGTTTTATTCATGTATTTTTTCTTAAAGTTTTATTTTTTTGCATGCCTACCTTTAATCTTTTCAGTGCTGGTGATTTTTGCGGGGCTAAGAAGGGAATGTGACGTAATAATAGAGCGAAACAGAGTGGAAAGTCCCTACTACAACGGTTGGTCGTTCTTTTGAGGTGTACAACTCAGCAAAAATTATATTTTACCCCGTTTTCACATACGAAAGAAAAAGGATATATTTTTTCCATCTGAAAAGTGGCATTGCATTTTGCCTGCATGACAAGCGTTACAATACCTTTCGAACTTCACAGAGATTATAAATGGCGATTTCAAATCTGTCGGGGAGCAAAACTTTTGAAAACCTTTGCATTATGATTTTTTGGTTTGATTTTCAACACCCTTTTTCATTTTTGTTACTTTATTTACTGTAATATAGAGCCTGTCAAGACTAGAGCCAACCGCCAAGGGCAATCACCTAAATAGCTCAACATCATGTCGCACTGCTTTTTTTTAGTTTTGTTTCAATTGGGCGTCTACCATCACCTTTTCCATTTAAGCAACAAAGTTTTAAATCTGGATTTCAGGTCAATATATAGCAGCGGTTACCAAATATAGCAGACGATTTCGGCTGTGTACAAAAATGTGTATTAGTCGGATCAACGTAAAAAGCGATCATAATAGTTCAAAAAAAACGACAAGATAATTAGCCAAACTGTATTCATGAGCATACAAAGCATACATATGTGTTTCTTTCCGCCAAAATACACGAATGGCAGGCAGATCATAGGCAGCAAGATTGGCGCGTACTAAAATGCAGAAAGCGAAGAATAAAAACAGTTTTACACAAATTCAAACATGTCGATCCCTCCATATATCTTCTTCCGTTAACTCCAGGGTAGGATTCAGTCTTCCACCAGTGGGCGCTCGTAACCTTTAAAAATAAAAAGAATGTTTATGTAGCACTTGTTTGCGTTTCTAGAAACAAATCATTCAGTGCTTTGACATAGACAATATCTTGATTAAATAATAATAAAATGTGATATGATTAGATAAAGTGTTTTGAAGAAACATGCCAGGCTTTTTTACTTGATTGCTAGTGTTTGATTGCAATTTTGAAACCTTATCAACATATTTCACAAAAATACACAGAAGTCCGACTGTATATCTTTAAAAACAAAATTTTACTGAATACATTAAGCAAAGGCAGCGATCTGAGTTACCTGTCTACATTGTTGTTGACCCCGTTTCGCTTGGCAGGCACTGGATGAATGTGGCTCATCGCAATCGCCGTTTCACCACTTGCGCTCCTGAAGCTCTGTAGTCTTTCCATGCCTGAGCGAACAACAAGGAACTTTTAGATTTTTAAGAGCGCCCGAGCGTAAAAAAGACAGATACGCAGTCACGCACTGTCTACAAGGCAACCGATTTCAAAAAAGCAACCCTCGCAAGAGATATATGCTGTTGTTGATTTTTTCCTTTAAAAATAGTCAAGTTGTGAAATTATTAGGAGTAGAGATTACGTTTCGTACCAAATTCGTTTTGATGTGTCATGTATAAACGCCAGTTTGAAAATGGTATGTTGAAAACAGCGTATTTTGCTGTTACCATTTTAGAAAACACATCCATCAAACGACACAAAAATAGAATATATTTGGGAAACAAATCACAGGAAAGTGAAAAACTACCCAACCGCTTAAACACTTCTATTTTTTGCAAATATTGTTTTATTTTTAAACACAAGTGCTAAGATTAGCAAAAAGGCGCCTCAACCACTTGTCTGGGTAAGGCGTGGTTTACAGACCTGGTAGGGACTTGCAGCAAACCACTGCTGTCAACAACTAGTTAGGAAACGAAGTACTTGGACTTAACGTGTTCACTTGACTCAACACAATGCATACACTAGTCAGGATGCGAATAATAGCCTGCTTTTAATTACTGGCTGCTGTGATCACGGTTCAAAAAATTTAGTTGAAATTAGTTCCTAAAATTACAAACTTCGAACGTGTACTTTTTACAACAAAACCTTGTTGCAAAGCTAAATCCAAACGTCATAGCCTTGTCAAAAAAGTTAAAATACTAAAACTGTTTAATCCCCAGCGACCAAATGAAATGTGGCTAACATTTAGGATAATGGGCACAAAACGGATCATAAATTTGCACTACTGGGCCTTCTAACACCTAATACCTCCAATTAATTATTTGTCCTTAAATAAACCCCCTTGACCTACAGGCGAAGAAAGTTTGTGCTGTTTACACGGACTTTTGTTGAAAGATATAAGTGCCTGTAGTGGTAATGCATAGCAGGAGTCGTACCTACGTTGTCGTAAGAAGCATCCAGAAATTTTATTTAAAACCTGCTTTCCACATTGTAAACAGTTATCAACATAGCTTTGCATATAATTTAAAAAAAGTTTCTATTTCACTACAGGGCCGTACTTGGCCTTAGAGTTGTAAGTCGGGCCATGCTTTTCGGGCTGGGTTCGGGCTTAGGTTTCTTCGAAAAAAAACGGGCCTGATTCGGGCCCGACTTTACACTCTGTATCAGTATTTTTTGAATAAACTAAACTGGTTAAGTAGTAGCCGGACCTGGCATAATGTCAAACAGCCCTAAAATGAAATGTACAAGACCAATCGTCTATTGTGTTTGTTTGTCTTGGGCCTAAACGGGCTTTTCAAAAACGATTCGGGTTCGGGCCGGGTTTCGGGCTTGTACTTTCGGGTCGGGTCGGGTTCGGGCTCCAATTTCAAGCCCATTTACAACTCTGATTGGTCTCGTTATTTATATATGACTTTCCAAATTTGTGCTTACTTGTGCCGTAGGCGTTTCTTCCCTCAGTCGGAAGTGTGCTTTGTGACGTGTATTTTTGACTTCCGTACATTGTTCTTTCCGGGGTGGCGGCGCCGTTTCCGTACAAAACGTCGTCAACATCTCCATGCCGAAGTTTGCGCATCGTTGCAAAAACAGGGCTGAATATTACTAATAGAATACACATTCCACTGGCAACCTGCGGAATAAATAAGGAATGAATAAGAGAAATTTTTGCCGGCATTTTTAATCCATATACTAAACTTTTATATGTTTAAAGAATTAGGCTTTGATTGTTCAAACTTAGTAGTAGTATAGCTTTTGAAGCAACAACGTGCCAAATTATCAGAAAAACTGAAAGATAGATTAATAGAAATTTAAAAAAGTTTTTGCTTGCTTTTTCTTAAGTGTGTAGGTTTCTTATTTAAATTGAATAAAATTAACATAACAGCATTTTTATTTTGGTTTGTTTTTTCAAGCTTTTAAAGGTAACTTATGCAAAGTTTTCTCTATTTATTGCTTCCAATGTCAATTACACTATAACTATTTCTGCTGCGTGAGTTATTTTACTTTATGAGATAAAACAAACAAAAATTTACCAACCATAAAGATGGCTGTGGCTGGGTCAAACCATTCTTCCTTGCCGAGAGCTCCATTTCCGTACGTTACCATGACAACCCAGGCAACTGCTAGCAAGATGACGAGAAATGACGTAGCAAGCGAGCTCACGGAAAAACTTGAATAACGCTGTGGACAAAAGAAGTGAATAAGAACACACTGTGAATGCTCATTGTTGTGTCATAGACATCACGTTGTGCATAATAATTTCTTTAGTGCCTTTTGATTCGAACCTCCTGTACACAAACAGTGCAGTTAGGCGAGCAATGATGTTACATTTTAGAGCACGCTTTAGTGAAAAGTGAGTGGGAATTCAATAAACTTGACTTTAAAATAAGCGTGTGACCACAAATAATAACGTGTTCAAAAAACGAGGCACTATTTTTATCCTTAACTTAGGTTGGAAGAAATACAAAATAACGTAGCCTTGGTGCTTGCAATAGTAAAACTAACAATAAATTGGTTTTTATTCATCACCTTCCTTACCTTGTTCATTGAAACTGTATGTTCACGCTTACACAGTGACACAATGGAACTGATAAAATACAGCAGCAGAAGAAATGCGTTGAAAACCAGTGAAAGAGGCAAATCTTGTGTATTAGGTTCACACATAATGGTTCCATTTACTGTCGTGTTTTGTGGCACCGGAGGTCGTAGAATGCACCATTCGGTAACAATAATAATTTCAACACATACGAAACAGCACACTGCCATTGCTAGCCAACCGCACCTGCAAAAATGCGACGATGTTAAACTCAATGGTGAAAGTTATCTAGAACGGCCGTTCCGGTAAAGCAGTGTTTCTTAACCTTTTTTAGGCTCGTACCCTTTGAGCTTTCACTAAATTTTCTCGTACCCCCTGTCTACAATGGCCGACGGAAGTAAATAAAATTGTAATAAGAGGAATTAAACTGAGTGTATTTCTAACTTATGTGTTCAATGCATGCATTAAAACAGTCTTGTAAGTTTAACCATATTTACAGCACACCAACAGTCAGTCAATTTAAATCAGCCAAAGACACATAACAAAGTAACTTGTTACACATTCTTCACAAATATGCCTAATTAGCGTCTAATTTTACAATGCATGTCGTACCCCCTGCTTTAGTGCTTCGTACCCCCAAGGGGTACATGTACCCCTGGTTAAGAACCCCTGCGGTAAAGAATTATTGCCAGAACGGTGTCCCAGTTCAAACAAAACAACAACGTAAAAGCGTTAAAGTATCAGCCCTGGTCACAAATGTATTACAAAATTATGTATTATAAATCGGCCTACTTGGTCTTTAATTGTTGTTTGTGTCTGAATTAAGATTTAAATTATTAACATTTAGGGGCGTTATTTACAAATACTGGATCGTTCAGGTAAAAAAATATACTTTTATCACTGGTTACACATAGTGGTAGTAGAGTGGATGACAAACTTAAACATGGGGCGAACCAACGAACTATATTTTCACGGTACATTTTGCAGGATAAAAACTTGTTCAATACAACCAATTTTTTAGATATGTGATACTGCTCTATAAACGCTGAAACCTTACATAAGGATAGAAATGAGATTCTTTAGCGTTGTAATGCACACGCAAAACGTGAAACGAGAGTCGTACTGTGTAAAAACAAGAGTTTCGCGGCACACTTGAAAACATCCCGCGGCACATATTTTAAGAATCACTTTTAGACACTGAACATTCTGCAGTGATGTGTGGTATTGGTTAGCACACCTTAGGTTTGAAAGTGTGGTGTAATCTACTGCGATACCTACTGCAAATAGCACGTTTAAGCATTGTAACCAAGCTTTAAATCTAATAAAATAGTTCCTGGCGCAACTGCAAAACAACACAAAACGTCTTTGTTACAAATTTGGAATAAAACCATGTTCGACTCCTAAAGTCAGATTTAAAAAAAATACAAACACCCTCAGTTGGGTTGATAACCAATTTTGGCCACGATAACATGGGTTACTGTTTAGTGATATACTTCCGTGGCCTTTTATTTATTCCTGAAAGATCAGTGAGATATGAGTATAGGTGTATATGAGCGGTCACGTGGGTTGGCAAACTTGACACGCTTTACTGATGCCAGGGAATTTTTCAGCTCGATTGAAAGCCAAGATGCGTAAAACCTGTTTGAGTTAGAACCACACAAACTAGATATTGCAAAACAAACGGTTGTTTCAAAAAATGAGGTGTCAGACAGTACGTAAATTTTTCCACAAATAGTTTGTTCCGGTTATGTACTGTAATTATACCTTGCCGTTTATTGCTCAGAATTACAAATTTAACTTATGTGTTTATGTGGTAATACCACTCCTCGACAAATTAAAGTAGTCGCTAAATTTAACTTTATTGTATCATACATTTGTCGCAAAAATTTAGTGACGTCATATAATGTTGTCTTGATGATTGTGTTTATACTTTAATTTAAATGAAACGATTGTCATCAATCCGTTTGTGGATATTACGACCAACAGTGAGGTAACTATTTAAACAAAGTTTGACGTCGCTGCAAAAAACACCTTAAAATCTCCCCAAAACGGTTCCGCCGAAAGTGCAACGTAGCAGTTAATAGCAGTGACGTCCTCACTACATTTAAAGCCGAATCGTCATTTGTCAAACATAACTTCTAGATCAGCGGTTCTCAAACTGGGGCCTGCGATCCCTTAGGGGTCCGCCACACGATTTCGGGAGGAGCGCGAGGAGCTTGAAGTATTTCTAGAATCTTATGTAACATTAGATGTTGCGACTGTAAAATTGAACATACAAGTGAGTCTTTTGTGACAAGAAGTGGTTGTTTACTTTATTTTCAAGTAACAAAAAGGGGCATTTTTTTGCTCACAATTTCATTGTTGTTTTTGTCTGTTTTGTGACGTAATAAATTAGCCTTAAAACATTCACACGGGAGGTTATCTGATGGAATTAAAATAAATTCAGTCTGAATTTTGTTGTGGCAATACTTTTACAAGGAATAAGTTATCTTTTAGTTGTTAACTATAGGTTTTGTTTCGCTTGGGTATACTCAGCTTCATAAATATATTTAGATTGGACCGCGAGTGTTTGAGAAAATTGCGAAAGGACCGTTATGAATATTTTAAGTTTGCCACAACCACTGAGTTGAATGTTTTTTAACGCTAGAATGATTTTTTATAAACCTCTGTTGTTGTCAGCCGGTTCTATCATAAAAGTCATATTTTTCAGCCGGTTCTGTCACAAAATAGTCAATTGACAGTAACCAGTAATGCTAACCGGTTCGCTGATCTCAATTTTATTTTTTATTTATTTTTTGCGTGAGACTCGGTGAATCCCACCACTGTCTGTACCCCGTCAACGAAAATATTGTGCATGGATAATATATACCTTATTTCATCTAAATACGACATCCTCCACGTTCTAGTAATCCCGACCAGTAGAGGCGATAGTGTTACCGTCCAAGCAATTCCCATTCCAACTCTCCGCAGGATGCATACAATTTCGGTGGGTTTTATGATGAATGGAATACTGAAGGAGAAGAGCAGGAAAACTCCAATCAAGACGAAATAGAGAATTGTTGAATATCTGTGTTTCTCGTGCCTAGAAATCATACACAAAAACGTATGATATATTTGCATGTTAAACACATTGGGTTGAAATAGTTTTCATGCCTAATGGAAATGAGCATGGGCGCCAGCACGTAGGGGCACGTAGGGGCAAGAAGGGGCACTTGCCACCCTTGGAAATTAGTATCCCAAAATTACAATATTTTCTCGAAAAACTTGATGACTGAAAAACGATAATGCTCTAAGAAGGGAAGTTGACATAGTCAAAGCAAATGTCTAAACAAGCGACTTTAACGATGTGTGCTTTGTTTTTACGTATCTGGTGTTGTTTCCATCGGCTCTGCCGCTTTTTACTTGATCTATCCTTGCAAGCGTGTAGATATTTGTCAAAATTTGCCACCTCTTGAAAAAAATTCTGCCATGGGTATTAGCTAGAGTTGTTAGCGGGTTAGCAACTAGGGACTAAACCCAATTTTTGGGGGTAAAGACGCAAGCTCGAAAGTTAGATAAACCAACATTTTTCAAATGTAAAAAAATATGGAATACCATTTTGTTGTTAGTAATGTGTTCGTAAACATAAATACAACTAATCAAAATTTTCCGCTTATTAAAACTTTGATGTCAATATGCTGTCGAAAGCGTTCAATCGCAAAAAATGGGCTATAATATTATATTCCGCGAAAATTACGTGTGTAGGGTCTGAAATCCAGCAATTTGGTAAAGTATATCATGTGGGCGATATGGCAGAGAAATTTCACACGCTCAATCAGCTATCACATTACTCAGTGCAGTGACAGGCCTTCTATCTAGTATAGCGAACGCCGTCTGTCAACAGTCACAAGCAAGATAATATACGACGGTGGACATTTGCAGGATAGCCCCAGGGGTGAATATTTCGACGGTTTTATTTCGAGCTGCAGAACGGAACTATCACCTACACATTAACACTCGCCCATGTGTTACCGTGTGTGGTTACAGCTTTATCGTCAAAAGACTGTGAAACTGCGGCATAATAATGGGGTGGTTTTAAAATTTCACGTTGCGACGTCAGTAGCCTCCTACTGGTTTGTTAGTGGGTGCTGTTTGCGTCGGCGTTAAATACTGGTTCTGACAAAATTTTTACGAATATGGAGAAAATGCACTGTATACTATCCAATCCGACTTTTCGAGCCTTGTTTACAATCCGGCTGCGTTTAAAATGGGTTTACATTTAATTGTGGTCCAACCAGCCGTTTAATTCAAGTTGTCCAGAATGCAATTGCTTTATTACTAAGCATCAAAACTGGTTTACGCCAATGCTTTAAATTTGTATGTGATTAAAACCTAAACAGAAGGCCAAAATTGCGACGATACGCCAAGATCGTTGGAACCAGCTGTTAAGCAAACAATTTTAACACTGTTCTCGGCTTGTTTTCAAAGGTGTCTAATGAGCAGCAATAAATCACTTTTAATTAGTCATTACCATTTGCTGCACAAGAGCAAAATCTTCCATTTGGTCCGAACAAATCAATGCACATCGATTTGACGAAAACAAGAAAAGAAAACAATAGCACCCTTGTGACGTACAATTGCCTTTAGAAATCTGCACTTACCTTACGAAACGCATGAGGTTGGCCGAAAATACAATGGCAAAAATCAACGTGAGTAACAGACCGAGGCCAGCTACTCCAATCACTATAATTCCCCATAATTGCGAGGTATCACATAGATTGGTAAATTCCGAAGGAATACTCCCACAGCTTGCAGGGACGGAACTCATTTTCTACGCCTATTTTTTAACATAAAATTCACAAGAAGTTAAAATGCTGTACAATAGTTTTATCAAACTTTAAGTTATAACATGACTGCATTTTATGCTACTTTAGTACAAGTATTTGTTGATATAGCTCTGTTTTGTTTCACAAATACAAGTCTGCGGTTGTTTTTTATTTTCTAAAACACATTTGCCTTCTATCTGTTCCTCTCACTCCAAGTTTTGCAGTCTAACATCAACGTAAACATTCATAATGGCCTTTCGAACTCTTGTGAGCTGTCACACTGGCCAGAGCAAACACAGATAAGACACTACAGCTTGTAACTCTTGAAGATCCCATTACTTGACCAACATTCACTAAAATCTAACAAACCCTGAAACTAAACCGACTAATGTCACTCAAATTTGCTAAAACCCTTTATTAAAATAATCTTTTTAGCCTTAACTAAACCTTACGTGACTTGTTTATCACCGTTTTGGTATCCGGCTAACACGTTCTTTTGGGCATATCAAACTTGCACGACGGAATTTTTCAAAACTCAAATAAATATGCGGTCACGGTTCGACCGTCGGCTCTCTCACTCTGCCGACAGAGCGTTGTAATGACAGACACCAAGCGTGAAAGGTAGCACGCCCGCGGCGCTTCGTAACAAAGAAGCCTTCTTCCTTGCCGCAGAGCCAGAAATGAGTTTCCGAGAGTTACAAATTACTAGGTTTTGACCCATTCCAGCTGCCACGGTTTCGTTAAGGCTAGCACTACCAATAGAGCCTAAAAAAGAAACCAAACGCATACACAGCAACAGCAAAAGCACAATTGAGTGGCCATGTAAAAAGAAAATTTAAAGATTGGATAACGTCTAGGATACATTTCCTGTGCAAATATGTTAAGACCTGTGGTGGGATTCAGTCGGTTCGCACCGGATCTAGAGAACCGTCTCACGAAATTCTATGAGATCAGCGAACCGGTTAGACTTACTTGTTACTATGGACTTTTTGTAACAGAACCGACGGAAAAAATATGACTTTTGTGATAAAACCGGCTGAGAAAAAATTGAATCCCACCACTGGTTAAGACCACCTAAAAGTTCCAAAATTTTAAGGGTTTTGATACGGTTTTAGCAAAATGCGCTTTAAATGAATGGCATTTAACGTGTTCAAAGTTTATTTGTACCTTTAATCTGTTTTGTGTAAAAAATGTCGTTTTCCCGCCGCGAGGAAGCAAGGACCCAAAGTAAGCTGCTTTGATTTAAAACTTACTAAACTATTTGCATAAAATACTTAAAGATCACTCCGTTCTGTGTCTATCAAATTTACAAACTGAACGTTTTTCTACGACGATTGAGGGATCATATCCCATGAAAGTGAAGAGCCTGTTTCGGTGCAAAAATCAGGGAATTTTCATCAATTTATTCCAGACATTAAAAACACTTTTCAAGACTTCTCGGCCACATATATTTCTTACTTACATTAAAACTGTGTTGAATATAAGTTATACCAGAAAGTTGTCAAGCAATCATCCGTTTTCCAGATGACATATGAGAAGAAGATTTTGTTTAACGACGCCGTCATGATAATTGATAAAACTTTATCCAACGTTTATGAAAGATAATGACTATAAACAACATTTGTAAATTTGTGTAAACGAAAGAAATATTATTTTCTAGAATTATCTTGAAATGCGTTGAACGTATGTGTCGGCACGTACAATTTCCACAATAATTTTTTTCAGCAATATGCGTAGCAATCAAGCAGTGTGGCAACAAAAAATGTATTTTTAAAATTTTTTGTTACAAACTTAATGCATTTTTCAATTAGTTTAGCTTAAATTAAAATGCGATCAAAATTTATGAAAAAAAAATGTTTAAAAGATAAAAGGAGATCTAGCAAAATTTACGGCAAAACATGCAACGAACGTATTGGATGTGTAAAACTGTTTTGTTTTCAAAATTATCAAAGTTCTGATTTGCGTATTCAAAACGTTGTGCTGTGCAAAAATAACTAAATAGCTTGTTGTGTATTCCTGTAATGCAGTCGTTCTTACAATATACCAGCCATAATTTAACGTATGGTTAGTAACAAGAAACGCAATTCAATTTAACAAAAAAGTTCACACAAACGTTACATTAAGATTTGAGAATTGTCAACAAGATAGCAAAGGTTTAAAAATAATGGAAAATGTTGTAGGCAATGCTGTATTACATTTAAAACTGTCAGAACTAAACTATGATTATGTGTCGAAAATCATGAAAAGCAGAATGGTCTTTTTGCACACTAATGTTATTTTGACAATAACTTCTATATAAAACATGTCTGCTTTTTTGACTTACAAGTGGCTTTTTTGTTAAAATTGCAACTCAATAAATTTGTGTTTATTAAACAGGCAATTGCAATTTTAGGTTGACAGTCTAAAGCTGCAATTTAAAATGGCTGCTGTCGCTGCACAACCAAATGGAATTCCACAGCCTCCTTCGACACCACCACTTCCTGAATTGAACCCTGAACAACGGGAGGCTTTGGCCAAGGCTAAAAAATATGCCGTTCAGGAAAGTGTTAAACATGTCTTGCTGAAGCAACAGGAGCAAGCTAAACTTGCCATACAAGCTAGCACGGCAATTCCTGGCATGATGAGTGAAGCTATGTACCTACAAAAGCAACAAGCTTTAGTGCTCATGTGCAGAGTATATGTTGGATCAATTTATTACGACTTGAAGGAGGAAATAATTAGAAACGCATTTGCCCCTTTTGGGCCATTTAAGTCGATCAACATGTCTTTTGATCCTATAACTGGAAAACACAAAGGATTTGCCTTTATCGAGTATGAGTGCCCGGAAGCTGCACAGTTGGCTCTTGAGCAAATGGGTGGAGTGATGTTGGGTGGCCGGTCGATTAAGGTGGGAAGGCCTGCAAACATGCCACAAAGTCATCCAGTGATTGATCTTTTGCTGGAGGAGTCCAAAAGATGCAAAAGGATTTATGTATCATCTGTACATACAGATTTGAACACTGATGATTTAAAGTCTGTGTTTTCTGCTTTTGGAAATATCATTTCGTGCTCTTTAGTTCCAGATCATCTTACAGGGAAACACAAAGGCTATGGATTTATAGAGTATGACACACTGCAGTCCTCCAATGATGCTGTTTCATCAATGAACCTGTTTGATCTTGGAGGTCAGTACCTCCGTGTGGGAAAAGCCATTGCTCCAGCAGGTGTTGTAATTCCAGCTGGAAGTTCATTCAACAATGCTCCAGCAGGCACAATTTCTATCCCACTTGGCCCAATACCTGCAGCTCCACCCCTAACCAATATTCTGCCTCCTCCTGGCATTGCGGTGCCTGCTGCTATAGGCAAGTTTCAAGCACCACCAACTTCAATCCCTCCTCCTGGAATTGCTACTCCGACAACAATAGCAAGCCTTGCGAGCAAACCACCACCAGCAAATTTGAAAGCTGCGCAGGAAAACATGGAACTGCCGAACACTCTCAGTGCTCAAGAGGATGTCAAGCTGTCTGGAGTGCAAGCTCGTCACATGGTGATGCAGAAACTAATGAGGAAAGAAGAATCCACTGTTATGGTACTGCGTAACATGGTGGATGTTGAGGACATTGATGAGGACTTAGAGTCTGAAGTGATGGAGGAATGTGGCAAATTTGGGAGTGTAAATCGTGTGATTATTTACCAAGAAAAGCAAAGTGAAGCTGAAGATGCCCCTGTCTTAGTGAAAATATTTGTTCAATTTGCCTCTGCTGAGTTTTGCGTGAAAGCAACACAGGCGTTGAATGGGCGATGGTTCGGTGGTCGAAAAATATCTGCTATTGTTTATTTACAAGACAAGTTCGATTCCAATGACCTTAGTGGTTGACAATATGTTTGTTTTAGTTACCTTGTTTCTTACCAAATTCTGGACCTTGTTTGTGCTGCCCAATACTTGCTATTTGGGCCTTTGTTTTGATATTTGTAAAATGGTTCAAGATTTAATAGACATATGACTATTGTGCATATGTTTCACTCTCAATTAGAACTGTTAAATGTCAGTGTAACATTTTGTTGTGAACATTGAACAATGCAGGCAGTATAATGTTTTGATAATAAACTGCCAACATTGTCTCATTTTTCCTTAGATTTTTATTGCGAAATAAATTTTAGGCTTAATCTCTGTTACCTATTTTTGACCCAACACTGTGAAATAGAAACATGCAGGACCCGGATGAAAAGAAAGACTTGGATCAGTTTCTGCAGAAAGTCAATGATCTTGGTATGTCCTTGTAAATTCAAAAGCAAAATTTGTGTTAACCAATATGATTTCTGTCTCAAAGTTTTTGGATAGCTTCAGGCCATTGATTAACTGCATTTTGCCTAATAATAAAACGTGTTGGCAATAGCACAAAGTAATGGTTGTTTATTGCTTTGTTAGAATCTATAATGAAAGATTTGACATCAGATGACCCCAAGAAGCAAGCTGAAGCAATAAAAAAGGCAGACCAAAAAGTACAAAGTTTTGAGGCAACTACAGATCGAATTGGTTTTGACAAAACGGTCATTAATAAAAAGTCGTTTGAAAACATGGCTAAACCTGAGATGGTAAGTGGGCCAATATGTCAAAAAGCGATGCAGGGATTTAAAAATGGTGCATTTAGATACACTAATGGAGGGGTCCGCAAATACTTTTTGGCGCGACCCTAAAAAAATTGCTCTAAATTCTCGCGACCCAAGAATTTTGTTAGCATGTAGGCTAAGTTTCTGGAAAATACTATGAAACTAAATATCAATATTAAGACTGCTATTATGCTGTTGTCGGTTGCTATTTTCAAATAAAACATGTATAAACGAACGTTTATTCTAACAAATAAATTTGAGGTTTAATTTGAGAGACGGCAAACCGAAGATCGTCCTCTACTTGTAGTCTCGATCAGTGGTGGGATCCAGCCGGTTCGCACCAGTTCTAAAGAACCTTCTCATGGAATGTTTTGAGATCAGCGAACCAGTTAGCATGAAAAACATTTGAATCCCATTAATGAAAATTTGAATCCCACTACTGGTTTTATTAGATCAGCGAACCGGCTGACAAAAATTATGAATCCCACCACTGGTCTTGATCTGTATTTGCTTTTGATTTATAATAGTGCAGAAAACACATGACTGCTTGCACAGGTGCGCTTAACTTATTGCATTGTTACATAGACTGTATGTAACAGTTACGTAGTCATGGGATATTGAAAATATTTCGTGACCCAGACTGGGAGGTCTTGCGACCCACAATTGGGTTGCGACCCACTATTTGCTGGCCCCTGCACTAATGTATTAAAAGATCATTTTCTGTTTTCTCGGTTTAGAATTAATGGCTTTTAAACTAAATGATTGGCGCGATTAAGTAATAACATACTTTGGGATGTTAGGAACTTAATTTTGCATATCTATTTCTTATCTTACCAATGTTTCCAAACTACAAGGAAGAATCATCAGTTTTGTGTCTTGGTTAAACTATATTTACTTATAGGCCTTTACTAAACAATTAACATAATTTCTGTTATTTAAGCCTCCAGGACCTCAGTTAACTGAACCACAAATGGACCAACAAGCTTTCCTCAATGCATTGGATGCAGACAGCAAACGAAGAGCCAAGGCAAGGAAAGAAAGGCACAGACAAGCAAATATCATCAAAGAAGAAGGCAATACTGCTTTTAAAACCGGTGAATTCGAGAAGTCTGTGGAGTTCTACACGAAAGCAATGCAAGTAGCGAGGGACCTTACTGCTTTATACACAAACCGGGCTGCAGCTTACATTCAATTGAAGAAGTACCAGGCAGCTATTGATGACTGTGAATTCTCTCTGCGGGTAAACAGAATTGTGTAATTTCATCTCATAGAGCCAACACCCCAGCTAATAGCACTATTAAAGATTAATGAAAATCCCTTAGGTTTGGCATTTGCTGTGGTATATATATTTTTTAAAATCCCACATGAAAAAACATTCAACACAGAAACACACACGTTTAAAAACTTTTAACATACAAAATGATGTATATATACTACATACTGCTGATTCAGCATAATGCCTTAAATGAGCTTGGCATACTGTGATTCACTACATATTAATATTTTTATAACGTATATATATTTATAGATTGACGAGAAGTGGATTAAGGCGTTTGTATTTAAAGCCCGAGCTTTACAACACATGTGCAAGTTCGATGATGCTGTTGAAACATTTCAAGCAATTATCGAGATTGATGAAAACAAGAAAAATATGGTTGAAAGTAAGAACTGATTACAAGCCCCTAACAAACAATAAAACAAGTGTATTAACAAAGTGTGTAGGTTAAAAAAATTACGGTCATTCAGTTTTGTAGCATTTATTGCCCCAAAACTACATCAAAATATATAATTGATACCAACTGCAAATTAGATTTGTCATGTAAATTTTCGGTCCTATGAGAAACAAAATGAGTAAAACATTTAGTTTGTAACAATATTCCAATTATAATTTGACAAGGCTAAATCAATAAAATTTTGTGCATATAATCTCGACAAAATCTTTTTTAGGCTTTGTGGCAGAAGTGAACAATGCAAAACGAATCTATGAACTTGAATCGAAAGCAGAAATTTCTGTCAAGGAAGAAAAACCAGAAGCAGAGGGAATTCTTAAGGTTATCAATACACTGCTGACCAGGCTGGAAGAGGAATTAAAAGTTGGTGTTGACCTTTCTGGAAGCCTTATGTATTATGCTGGTGGATTAAGGGTTCTACAAACACAGCTGATTGACGGTTAGCTATGGACATGACTATTTTATAGTGATGGGGCAATACCAGGTTTTGAAGCGAGTACCGATACAGAGTACGAGTACCACATGTATATACCGAGTACGATTACTGAGTACTTATATATCACTGTCTAATTGATCTACCATGGCCGGGTACAGACGTGCACACACACATGCAGAAAAATGTAATCTCCACCACACGAAAGCGCATAAAATTATATTTATAACCTTGCGGAACTTTTCCGATTTGTGCTGTCCTAAGCAACTATTGTCAAAAAGTTGCCCGTATTCTTATAGTGTAAACCGGCCTTGGGTATCGAACTATGGTACCGAAAACTGAGATAAAATATTTCGATGCTGAGTACAAGTATCGATACCACTGAAACCGTTCGATACCGAGTACTTGTCCCATTACTACTATTTTATGAGTGATCACATATTGTTTAAAAGATTTGCTTTTGGGACAAAAAAAGTGTTTTAAATATAAAATATACTAAAAGTTGGTCCAAACAAATTTTGACCTACAAAATCTCAAAATGGTAAATTTGACCTTGAAATGACTTTTGCACACAACAGATTTGGCAGCCCAGTTTAATTAAACAAATTTTGTTTTAGTGGTTTAAAAAGATGCATGACTCCAGGCCATATTATCATAAAACATCTGACTTCAACTAAATTTTAAATCTTTCTGCAACCTGCATTAAGGCTATAAAATAAAATTGACAAGAATCAAAAATACATTAAAAACCAATAGCATTAATTTTAAAAATGGTGTTATGAGCAGGCTTTTAAGTATAACAACAATATGTTTTAGAGCAATCAAGGACGCTTTTTCGCACCGGTGGTGGTTTCAGCTTATTAACACACGAGGGCTGCATATCACGCTGTTTGAAAAGTGGAATTGAAAACTTGTCAATACCTCACCATGCCAGTGAAGTTGTGTCAGCTGCTGTTGCTCTTTGTACTGCTGCTTGCCTTAATTTGCCTGAAAATCTTACGCTGCTGTTATCGCTCAACCAAATGCCAGAGGTGAGCTTGTGTTTAAAATGTTTGTCCTAATTGAGGTAATTGATGAAAATTTTGTAAAAAAACTTTTACACTATGTAAAGTATGCTTAGAAAGTAAAATATACCAAACAAACTACATTACATGCCAGATTGAAACATTGTGTTTAACACGTTGACTGCCAAGGGATATCCCTATGTTGTGCTTAAATTTGCCAAATATGTTTTAGTGGCTTTCTGAAATTTAGAAAGTCGAAATATGTTGTGTCATGCTAGGAGTTAATTCGTAGGTAACAAGCTGGTGTAGGGTGTCTCGTTGTTGCCGAAACACATCCACGACGTTAGTTCGAGACGCAACACGCAAGCTCGTTATGATCGAATAAGTCTACTACGAGTATACTCATATCTGGCAAGTCTGGCTAGATCGGCAACTATGAGATAACTCGTAGTTGGCAGTCAACGTATTAACAACTGTTAAAAAATTTAGCTACTACTTATAGTTCAGACCAATCTGGTTAATCACATAACCTTGTATGCAATTATCCAGATTTAGCAGACAATTTTCATAACAACGGTAAGCTATTTTCAAGAGCCTTTTGCAATTGAACAGATTATTTGATTAACCAGATTGGCTCTGTATTTACATACTTAGGACTATTAACATGTTGTCTATATTATTTCGGTATATATAGTTGTTAAATAGTTTTTTCATTTTGCCTGATCCTATTTTGGACACCTATACTAAACACACTCGACATAAAATCGTTCATATTTTTGTTTTAAGATGCTGCTGAATTTTTTTGAATGGTCAGATGAGCAATTAAAGAGAGATGTTGTCACTTTTTTCCATGAAGCCTCACTGGATGAAACTAGTCGCAAAATTTTGTACAAAACAGTCGACTGCAAAAGGTTTGATACAAATTACAAACCATTCTAAGCTTCTAGTATGAGGAAACATCTCAACTTCTCCCTTTTCAGGCTTTTCAAACAGCTTCTGAAACCAAAAACCCGAAAAGCTGATGTCAATTCTTCAGCATCAGCAACTCTTTGCAACATGTTGCTTGACCAAAAGTATGTTTTGCTGTTTTAATCTAATCTTTTGGAAACCATTTTTTCTAAAGAAATGTGTTTCCCAGATGCAAATCATTTCTAAGCACAAACTTTCAGCAGGAACTACTTCCCATTTTTCATGCCTATTTGGTAAGTACAAGATTTTTTTATTAGTCGCATACAGTTTTTAGTTTTTGTGTTGTTGTTTACAGAAGGAAGTTGGCTCTTCAGATTATGAAGCTCTCACTTTGAGGTTGAAATGCTTGGGACTGTTGCTTCAAAGCAAAGCTATCTGTGAACAAGTTTCTTCTGAAGACAGTTTTAGAAAAGCTTGCATGGAAGCATTGGTAAGTATTTGTCATCAGCATACAAGGCAGGCAACGGTGCTTGCAACTCGACTTTCGATGGATTACGACTGAGCCTGTGTAGCCCAGTTGGTAAAGCGTGAGTCCGGAAAGACGTCAAAGGGAGTCTGAGGATTCAGAATTAGTCTGATTTGGCGTCCCACTATTTCAATGCAAAAACATAATTTAAAAGTCAGATTTTTTTTAAAGTGGTCCAATATCTGGTGTCCTTAAGGATACAGTGAAATTTGGGGTTTAAATAAGAATTTACATATGTATGATATTCAATACTTTTTATTGTATATTGTACCTTCTGTTTAACACAAAAAGACACGGTATTAGTAAAGGCAGACAGTGATATGTTATACTTCACACACCCATGGTTATGGACATGATAAGCTTATTTCTGTATCAAACATGTGCTGTAGGTACGTTGCGTGGAACGCTTTAAATCTGGTCTCACCAACCCTTGTGCGATGGAAGAGCTGCTAAACGTCATTGTTGCCATTCTGCGGCCGAGTTTTACTCCCCAGCAATGCTCCGAAGTCATCCAACACCTTACCATACTGGTGCTAAAATGCAAACACAAAGATCTACTTACAGTAAGTGATTGGCTAATACTGTTGCAATATGACAATCTTTTTTTTTACTTGTATTTCATAGCAATGTCTTGTGGTGGTGAGTGCTGCTTTGGAAAAATCGAAAGATGTTAGCTTCGTGACTGGTGCACTAATGAAGCAATTCTTCAAACATGTAAAGGTGTGTTCTGTTTTTCAGCATATTTTCGTTAAGTGACCTTATACCTGTAACTCTGTATCCGAAAAAATTAAAATAACTTGGGGTATTTGTATTTTCCGCAGCAAGACGACATTCGCGTTCGAATTTACTCGCTCAAAATCTTATGTTGCATCGCACAACAAGATGCCATGAAACTTGAGACGTGGATAAAACTGGATAAAGGTAAGAGGACTTTGTATTATTTCGTTAAAATCACAGGAAACCAACCCCCCAGTTGTGCATTTTGCCCATCCAGTATTATACCACAGCATAGTAAATTCCATTCTATAGTAAAATGGTCAGAAATCACATATTTTTGTGGACTTTAAAATCACTTAGTCTCAAATTAAATCAAAATCACAGTACACCAGGCCATTGGAGGCGTTATTCCGAATCAGCCAGTCACCAAGCATTCCCATATAGCAAGACGTAGGCTAGAAAAATCAAGCCTACGGTGGGATTCGAACCTACGACATGAGTCTTTCTGAGACTCGCGGTCTACCAACTGAGCTACACAGGCTCAGCGGTAAGCCCGTCGAAAGTCAAATCACAAGTAAATAAATAAAATCAATTTGAAGCTACAGAAATAATCTCGATTTTTTAAAACGTCTGCAACAAAAACACTTTTTTAATTGCTAAATGTTATACTGCAGTTAATTGTGTTTAAATTAATTTTGACTCTCAAAACCTTATGCGTAATATACTATAATTTATTGTAAACTGTGTCTTAACATTAGCTCTTCAGGGCATATCTATAAAATAAATTTGTCAATGCCTTGTAGTCAACTTTCTGTATCTCAGGTTACAAAGTGCTTTTGGGAATTTTGGCTGACGACGGTTCGGAAACTGCCAAAATCAACCAGGGTCACGTGGCACTGATGATCGGTTACCTTGCCAACGTCCCTGGTGGTCTGGATCAGTGCGACCCGGGTGATGTGGTTCGTCGCTTGTTGGTTATGTGCAGGGATTCTGACCTTAAAGCGTGTCGGGCAAATTGTGCTATCGCCTTAGGAAAACTGGCTAAAGCCCACCCAAGGTAAGTTATCTAGATACTGGTGTGATTTTTAGCTAGAAACGTTTTGAGCTGGTTTGCCAGTTATTACTTAGCCAGTTACTCCCAACAAACTGGAGTGCCCTTGGATGGCTACACTAGCCAGTAGGGGTGCGCCGAGCCGTACTCGGTACCGAGCATCGCTGTTTTTGATGCTCGGTGTTCGACCGAGCAGTTGCACAAACTGACCCGAGCATTAAATTTCCATATTCATGCCCTGCTAACATAGGTAACTAGTGTTCGAAAGGGTGTCTATGAACAAAAACAAATGGTTTTTCAAATGTATTAGATTGTGGAAAAACGTGTACTTCTGGGGCCTGTAACAGCTTAATACACCGCTGGTGACGTAAGAGGAAGAGCTAAAATGTAGAAAGGGGATTTTTTGTGACGTCATAATGCACCGAGCGTGCTCGGCCGAGCACAACAACGTGTGCAATACTTCAGACGTTATTCTACATTTATCTAAACGTTTATATGGGTTAAGACGTTGTTGCTGTGATCAAATGATTAAACTTGTAAGAATTAAATTCAATGGTAGTACCTGATATCACGTACAGACTCAACAGGAACATTTCTAAAACAACAACTTCGTTTTCAGTTTACTGGGAAAAATCCCAATATTGCAAAGTTTTTTTTTGTTCAACCCTACCAGTAAACATGTTTATCAGGCCAAAATAATGGAAAAAGATGTTTGATTCTACACACACAAACACTAAACAACTGTTATGAAGTAATATGTACCTAGTCTTTATACAGTGTATCTTATTTTGACAGGTTTTTGGACGCGTTGCGTGAACACGACGGAATCAACATTCTGGCGCGAAACAAACCACCAGAGGAGCTGCTGAGCTGACAACCTTGACTTTCATCAACACCACTGTGGCGTTTAGAGTTTTGTATTAAAATATTTTTGTAGAAAATTGTTTTGACGTGAAACATAGAAGCGGCAGGTACTTGGAGATAATGAACTGCAACAGGTAGGTATTGGCAGGATGTGAAACCGAAAATAAAAGAGTTCGGTAAAGCAGTAAGCAGCCTTATCCAAAACCATGAATACATTTTAGTGCATTGGCAATGACAACAGTTACTGTTAAAACATCTGCAATTGAATGAATTCAAAACTGGCGCACAAGCGTTTTGCTTTTGATAAAGGTAGTTTTGTTTATGAGAAAGCGGTGATCACTTAGTGCAGGGGTCGGCAACCTTTTTTGTACTGCGGACCGGTTTTGAACTGAAATTTTATCGCGGACCGGCCTCTAAAAGACTACAAATATTCAGCATTAAAAACGACTAAATTTGCCCCCTCATCCTCGGGATACATGGGTAAAATGTTTCAAAGCATTTAACCTGAAAAAGTATACGGCCCGGTAACGAACTCGTCGCGGACCGGCATTAGGCTGCGGTCCGGCGGTTGCCGACCACTGACTTAGTGGGCAGGCATCAGTAACGTACAAGCACACGGCAAGTCATGTGATGGCCGATTTTTCACTGGGGACATATTGCTACAAGGGAATTGTGTATGATATATATGACTCAAAAAACATGGTTCAATCTCTAAACCATGGTCGGACACCCCTCCTCAATTTAGCTAACATTTGGTAAATACAACAGAGCTTTGAACAGGGTTCGGCAATTTTTTACACACCACGTACCAGTTTATGTCAAGTAAAAAAGGTTATGGCTTAGGGTTCCAACATTATTGTGTTATAAGTTATCGGTTTGTGTCTGGTGAATAGCAATTGGAAAACAGATATAGCTGTGGTCTGCGTTTTGGGATCATTAAAAATTAAAAGCAAGCGATCTGATAGTTTTAGTTCTGTCAAACTGTATTTAAATATGAAACCGAAAGTTACTTGACGTGCCATGAAAACTCCCCGCGTGCTGTGAAAACTCTCATGCGCGCCAGGGGTTTAGAAACAACAACACTGTATAAGCAAACAACCAAGCTTACTCATGCGAAGATTTTCTTTTCCGTGCAAAGCTAAAGAGACCCGGAGCTAAATATTTGAGGGCAGTTTTAGGCTGAACGTTAGTTCCATTGAGGTTCTCGTCTGTATACAACCATACAACCAGGCGTTACCATGCACCAGATGTGTGCAATTTCCCAATTGAATTAAGGTTTCAACATGAAAGTTAAAAATAATTTTGTAGCTGTTAACTCATTATATAATCTTCTTTGGTACGAAACAAAGTCAAACAGTTTTATAGAAAGGTGCGACCCGCGGGCTGATTATTTTTAGTTGTAAAAGTTTCACACCCCTGCAATACAGTAAAGAAACTTTTGTTGAAAATAATTGAAACAAAATTTTAACCTTTGTTTTGTAAAAAAATGCATTTTCGCTTCGCCGGAAAACATTTTCCAAGGCTCAAAAACCTTTCCACTTTCGCCAAAATCTGTACCACCTGATCTCTTCCTAGAATGCAGTAAAACAGAAAAAAATGAAAAACTGCTGCCTTCGAAGCTATCTCATGTAGCGTGTCATCTGCAAGCACAGGGAAGATGGCGGAAATGAAAGTTGAAAACATATTCGGAATTGATTCTCTGCACTGATATTGCGAAAGGCTCGTGAGGATGGAATGTGAATGCCACAAGACGACGATGAGCTGAAGATTGACCACCAGAGTTTATCATCCCAGCACGAATTTGGAATTTCAAAAGCCCAGATTGACGAGAATAAAACCTGATAAAACAGTTTGACGTATGTTTTTTCGTGTTTTAACATAGTGGTCGGCTACCATCGCGCCGCGGCCCGGTGCCGGTCCGTGAATGGTTCGTTACCGGGCTGCATAAAACCTACAAAATTTCACTTTCAAACCGGTCCGCAGTGCAAAAAAGATGGCCGACCCCTGTTTTAACACCTCAACGCCATTTTAACATGTTCCAAGGTGTAAGGGGGTTGTTAGAGGTTTTGTAATAAATTGAATTTTTAGACAACTTAGACATTTAATTCACTGATCAAGGTATTCTCAACAGTAATATTCTTTAAATTTGGAATAAGTATTTCCTAATCTTAAAAAAAACTGCAAAAATTACAGTGCTATTAAAATCGTCAGCTCTTAGTAACAACATAAAAATCGCCGTTCTTTTCCTTGAAAACTTTATAGTACAGTAAACCCCGGGTAAAAAGGATTTGGTTAATTCGTATCGTTGCCTCTTTCGGACAAAACGTGAGGTAAAAATGATTTGTAAAGTGGTAAGGTTTTAACTAATCAACATCGGTTAATCCGGATCTTCGCCTAATTCGGACAAACGTTTTCCAAACGGGTCCGGATTAATCGAAGCTTGCAAATGCAAATCCAAAAAAACATACACTTACCGAATGGGGTAATCCCCACAAGCCTTCGGTCTTTCTACAGGGGAAATCCATTTGTCGTCATAACTGAACAAGGCCAGGTCTAGATATGGGCTTGCACTGTGCGATTGCGATTGAATTGGAAGTTGCGATAAAAGACGTTTCACAGCCTCAGTATGTCCACCGTATTTGGCATTGATGATCGTCTCCTTAAATCTGTTTGAATTTTAGTTTAGGCTGGTAAGGCAGTGGTTCTCAAACTTTATCAACAAATTCCTCACTTAACAATTCAAAACATTTTCATTCCTCCCCAATAGACTACTTAGTACATGCTAAACCACACAAAGATCATTTAAAAATGGGTCTTTTATCAACGTCACAGGTTATATTCCCATATCTTAAGTTCCTATTTACAAACTACAAGCAAAAGTTCAACTTAATTCCTTCCCTCGAGCTTTAAAATTCCTCCCTTGTGAGGAATTCCTCTCTGGTTGGGAACCACTGTGGCAAGGTATTGTTTTGCAAGTGGGTAAAACAGACTTTGCAGCATTGATGCCATGAATGTATAGAGAAACTAGTGGTGACAGCCAAGCTATATAATTTGCGAGTGTTTTGGTAGTAGGCCAGTACAGTAACTTCAGGATTTTTTTCGACAAAAAAAGTTTAAAATATAAATGACCCTGTGTGGTGGTTTACCACATGGCATTTTGGCAACTATTTATAGAATTGGATCAGACAAAAAAATTCAGTGACAGGAATTGCTGCATTACAAAATTCCATCAAAAACAAGTCACATTCCACATCAAAAGTCGAGTCTTTTGATGCACAAAGCTCATTTTTAAGTGAGTCTTCTAAAAAAGGAATTATATAACCCCCTACCCCACCTTTGTTGCAGCTGTGTAGCATGGACATCAGAACAGGCAGCTTGCAGTTGTCCTCGCAATATGTCGGCATATCTAAAGAGCCCTGGGTGCTGCTCAAAGACTTTGAGTAAATGTAGGGATGTGTTCTCATACACAGACTTTACTGTTGCTTCACGGAAGTTGTAAACAACAAAAAATGATGGCTGTGCACTCGGTTCTTGGATCCGAAGTCCCACAACATCTGAACTGGCATACTTCAAATAAAACGGAAAAGTCAAGACTAGAAATTTTGGTTTAAGAAATGATAATCTGGAAGTTATAGGTGTTTAGCAATTTTTGATGAACTGTCTTTAAATTAGAAACAGAAGGTGTAAAAATGTTTGTTGAAATTCTCTAATCTTTGTTTTTTACTTGTAAGATTCACTTTCTAATAGAACAGTACAAAAGTAGGGGAAAAATTAACAAAATTCTTATTTAACAAGTTAAAAGCTGCACAGAATTTTTTATTCTGTTGAAAAAAATTTCTAAAGTTTGCACTTTTTTACTAAAAATAAAAGAGCTTTTTCAAGGGAATAAAGTGAGATCATTGTAAATGCAGGATGAGTATGTTGAATTTCCCAGGTATACAAAATGGTCATGAAAATGTAATTAACTTATTTTACAATAATAAATCTCAGTGGGATTCAAAAGGTTGTGCAACAAACTATTAACTCTAAATAAACTCAACTCAACCCATTCTAAAAAAAACTAAAATTTGGAACCTGTTCCATATTTTGAGGCCATGGCCCCTCTGCTAATGTGTATGCCAAATTCAGACAGCTATTTCAGAATCCTATTTCAGACAACTAAAAACATGTGTAGTTCTAAAAATAACTGAAAAACACTATTGTTATTTTTACTTTTAGCAAGACATGGTCTTCATCCAGCAACTGCATTCTCCATATTCGTAGATCTTCCAAGAAAGAAAAATGTTGGAAGAATCTTCTACGACTTTCTTTGCCCTCAGCTGCTGCTTGTTTGTAAAGATGAGTCAAAATCCTGAACAGGAAAAGCAGACAGAGATTAATAGCAACTTTTTACATTGCAATTGAAAGGTTGTTTAATATATTTGTGCAGCACAGGTACATGAACTGTTCAAATTGTCAAGAAAGAATCAATTTTAGACATGTGTCATTTGCAGATCCAAGTTCATATGATATTCTACTGTGATCTATGACTATTTAAATGTTGTTGTAAGCAAAATCTTGAGTCAGTACAAAATGCAGAACTGTTATTCAAGGAACTAACAGTTAACCATTTGGATAGTAATGAGTTTCAATGTTGTATAGTTGCCTCGTTTTGGCCCTACCTGTGTTTTAAGGAATTGAAGGTTATTTCCTGGCAAGCTGATTGTTGCACCTGTTGTACACTGGACACAGCGATCGCATCATCGTCGAAACAAAATCTTCCAATTGTGTGAGTTCGAATAAGGTTTCCTTCATTAACCTTCAAGATTTTGAAAATTAAATGATTTTCACAAGAAACAACAAGCTAATATATATACTTGTATAAAAAATGATGTTTTGACAGCAACTTATGTCATTCTCAAATGTCAATCTTTTATCTGTTTCACCTACCATTTACATTGTTTTCTTGCTTTTTTTACTGGTTTTGAGAATGACACAAGTTGCTGTCAAACCATAATGTTCTGTACAAAATATATTTGATTTCAACATGGTGAGGATAAACAAAAAACATTTGCAAAACAAACAGGGCTTACATGAAATATTGTCAGAGATTGATGCTGAACTGACAACACTGCAAGTACATTTTTGCACAGGTAAAGACCTTGGTTGTGTGATGGAAATATTTTGTCGCATCTAAACCAAAACAACACATGATCCAACTGTTAAACAACAAGCTGTCATCAACTAGTTCACAAACATACTTAAAATCAACAGAGCACTGAAGTACTCCATTGATCATATCCACAGAATGAATTGTGTAGTCTTCCAAAGGGTATCGAGGATGGGGCGTCATTGCCTCATTGTTTGTGAAGATATCATGGTATAATGGATGCGGATCGGTCGGAATAAATGTAGCAGAAACAACAAGTACATGGCGACCATCATCAGTAAACAAACTACACTCCCTATAAAAAGTGGTCAAGATAGTTTAGTAGTTAGTGCAACAAACTAGTGCTGACAAGGTGATAGTTTTGGCCATGGTTTAAGCAGTAAACAAAAAGCTTGAGAAGCATAGGTTTGAATGTAGTACTTGTAAGATTGAACTACAAGTCTATATAGTCTAAAAACACAAACATTAAAAGATTACACAGACATCAATAGAGTAATCAGCTACACAGACTAATACAATTACGTGTTCTTCCACCAACTAAACAAAGAAAAACAAACAAGCAAGGCAGCTTCACCTGTTAAGGTTTTGGCCCTCACTGGCAACAGGAATTTGATGTTTTAAAACAAAAAAGGTAGAAAACAGCTGTTCTTTTACTGTTTGATAAAATTGCCTGAATTGTGCATTTCTTTTACCACCAGAAAAGTCATGTAGAACCTCTCCAGAAACATTGGCAAGAAGTTTTTCTGCTGCATGGCAACCTAAAATAATGATAATAAACATCACTAACTTTACTGTATATCAAAAAAATGAAATATTTTGGGTTTGAACATGAAAAGGTAAGATTTTGAAATACTTTGTTTGCCTTAATTAGAGAAATTTTGTTTTTTTATCATTCCTACAAAAACTTAAATCAGACTACGAATTAAGTCAGGTATAAACCAAACTATGTGTCCCTTTTGGAGTGTAAAGCGCCAAAGCAAAGGTTATAAGATCTAGTGTCTAAATATAGAATGATTAGACCCATTATAAAGTTCCAATGCGATATGTGATTGTTAGTGGGTAACAAATAAAGCATGCATTCAACACATGTGTTACTTACAAATGTATTGCTCGATTTCAGTTACTACAATTTCATTTACTTTTTTGAATCATTACAAACAAAAGGTATGAAGCAATTTAAATCTTAAGAGTCTGAATGCTAAACAGGCCAAGAGCCACTGATAAAAATAATTCAATGTACCTTGAAATTCATACACTTCTACAGACGTTTGATCAGCAGAAAAAGCAATAAAGTGTCGGCCATTTGGTGAAAACTTCCTCAAATAAAATGGTGGTTTCTCCACACCAACAACTGTGAAGTTTGGAATAATGCAGTGATAAAACTTTCTTGTTTCACTCCATATTGTACCACATTTTTGAACATTTGTCTCTCTTGATCTCAATCTGCAATGAATGGTGTTTTGTCTTAACAAGGACATGGGTTAAGCTCTTAAAAGCAAACGAACGTTTTTGTGTTGCACAGTTTTGTATTTTAAAGAAACACAGTCAATAAAATCAATATTTTACTATTGTGTCAAATAATTTACAAGATTGACAAACAATATAGGTACTAATTGTTTTTAACACATTTTATTTAATCATATGTCTGTAACTTTCATAACCTTCATTCTACAAGTTTATTGAAGCACATTTACTTGTTGATTAAGTCTTGAGAAAAAAGTAATAGTATTTGAATAATGATAAATAGTGTTAAAAAGTAATTAAAAATCCAAATTTCAAACCTGTATGCAACATTCTGGTTTGGAACTTTTCGTGACAGAAACTTTTTCTCAGATGGATTCGATTCAAGGCATGTAGTATCAGGGACTTCCATGTGATTTTGAGAAGTTAATTACAAAGTTTTTGCGCTACCAAATTTTGCAACACTTGTTTACTTTTTCCTCTGCTCACAAAGGGGATTTCCCGTACTTGCACGAGTTGGGGTCAAAGAGCATCTCTGTTCAAATCAGCGTGAACTTTTATTGTGGCAAACCGGCAAACGGGTTGTTTTGGGCCATTTTAGGGGCATTCTATACACACATGCAGAATCTTTATGTATCATTTTCAAGTCGGGTTCAATGACATTTGACGTTAAATAAAGTTAATTTATACATTTTTTTTAAAGTTTAAACAAGCGAAAAAGGCGTTTACAAGGGTATCAATTTGAAAATCGCTATTAAAACATATTTTAAAGCGTTTCCGAATTCCCCAAAAGGTTCCCAAAGTTAGGAACACTATACACGGACTTGAAAAGTAGTTTAATCACAAACATTACTCCCAAAGTTATTTGACAATTCCATCTTTTTAAGCTGCGTCATTCCAGTCGATGTTTAAACGTTTGCACTAAATTTTACCTGTGATATATTTTTTAAAACTTGTTTACGATATTTTCTTTAAGATGGTAAGTTACAATTCTATTTTTAGTACGCACATGAGGCACATCACCATTTACCAGCGCAAGTCAAAGTCTCGTGATCTTCCGAGGACGGCCAACTTCCAAGCATGGAGCATAGAAATCACGTGTGTTTTAAATAAATCCGCACCAGACAAGTCTGGCACTTGACATAATGTGGTTTGTTTGATTGAAAAACAACGAACATTCTGGTAAAAAGTATAACAAGAATGCTTCATGCATAATATAATGTGAATAGGTTTCGATAATTCAAGAGGTTTATAGGAAAAGAATAATTGTATCTGGATAAAACGACTTTTTTGACAGCCTATTTATTGATTTTCTTTTATTTACCACCAGTTCGGTCACGTCTAAAACTGCAGGCCCGCTTGGCCCGCTTGGCCCAGCACTTGGCCCGTTTTTCCCTGCGAGAGACGGGCCAAGCAATGGATATTGTGGGCCCACAGTTTTTCCTTGCAAGAGACGCGACAAGCACTGGATATAGTGGGCCCGCAGTTTTTCAATTGCATGAAGTGCTGGGCCAAGTGATCCAAGTGGGCCCGCAGTTTTAGACGTGACCGCCACTAGTTTGATATTTCGGTTTTAAAATATAGATATACTTGTTAATTGTAGGGCAAAGCTGCCTACTATTTTTGAAATTGGTTATTTATCATTACCATGGAGCAAACAATAATTGTCAAATAATTTTTAGTGATTTCAAGCTCGCTTTTTAGGAATTTTCTAATTTTGCTATTTAGTATTTCGTGTATCGGATTGGTTTTATCTTACTTCAAAAGTGTTAAAAAAATGTCTGAATCCGAATCAGACACAGACGGGGTGAATTCCACTCAAGGTGCTGCTGCTGTTGCTATAAAGCGGGATGAGCTAGCTATACGAGTTGCGTCCCTTCAACAAGAAAACCGTGTGCTAAAAATGGAATTGGAAACTTATAAGTTAAGATGTAACGCTCTGCAGGAAGAAAACAAATCACTTCGTCAAGCAAGCGTGAATATACAAGCAAAGGCCGAACAAGAAGAGGAATACATTTCTAATATTTTAATGAAAAAGATTCAAGAATTGAAGAAGGAAAAGGAAACTTTAGTAAATAAGTATGAAACTGAAGAGGAATTTTTAACAAATGAGTTGCAACGGCAACTTAGTCAATTGCGACAGGAAAAAGTGGAGTTAGAGCAAACGCTGGAACGGGAACAGGAAAAACAAGTAAACACCTTAATGAGGAAAATCGAAAAACTGAAACGTGAAACCCATGACAAACACTACAAGCTTGAAGAACTTCGACGTGAAAAAATTGAACTTGAAAATACTCTAGAAAAAGAGCAGGAGGGTCTTGTTAATCGACTGTGGAAAAAGATGGATAAACTTGAAGCTGAGAAGAGGCTGTTACAAGAAAAGTTAAATCAGCCAGTTAGTGCACCGCCCTCGCCTCGCCAATCAGTGTCACTGGAGAGCGGTTCTAGTGATAATTTGACTGCACATGTGAGGTATCTGAAGAAAGAAGTTGATTATCTTCGGCGCCAGGTTAAAGCAATGCAAAATGAGAGGAATTCAAAAGTTAGCCTATATCTAAATGAAGAAAAGATTTTACGCGAAGAGAATGCCAGGCTTCATCGACAGTTGATGTTGGAAACTGAGCGCCGGGAAGCTTTATCTCGCCAGCTTTCAGAATCGGAATCAAGCTTGGAAATGGATGATGAAAGTCGACATAACTTGGACACTTCTGCTAGTTTTGTAAGTGGCGGTCCTTCATCAGTTCGTCCCCGTGCTATTTCAAGCCCTGTACCCTACGCAATGGTAACAGGGCGCCCTATTTCTCCCCATACTAGTGTAACAGCAGCGGGGTTTGCACCACCCTCACCAATGGGTAAAGGTGCTGTTCAACAACCAAACAACAGCTCATCACCAGGTGCAAGTCTTTTGTCCAGTAGCCCAGGCACTTCTCGTCAAAACAATGTGCGGCCCCAAATGACTCAACAAATGTCTACAGACCAAAGAGAGTTTATTAAGCCATCCCCACCAGCTTCACCGGCATCGCGCTCAAAGTCCATGTTTGACTCCTGAAGTTTCGACAAGTGTTACAAAAAACACTCAAAAGACTGTGTGTGTGCAAAAAGCTATTTATTTCTTAGTTACATTTGCATGTTCTTTCACTTAGCATTTCAATTTCAAGACAAGCATCTTACACTGCTGTAGTACAAAATGTACCCTTTCGTTTGCCAAAGTTCATTGTTTGTCATATGTTTGCATTGACTGGAAATGTTTCATTTTTGCGTTTCGTGCCTGGCTGAAACTTATGGTGGTCAATTTATTTACCTGATCAAAATCACCCTGCTTAAATCATTAAGTTCCTAATTTTTTGTAGTGAAACTGTTGTTTTCTTGCTGCTTTTTGTTAGTGTTGTTTCTGAACACTTGTTTAACCATGTAAAACATTCACTAGAACTTGGAGCTGTAGCAAATATGGGGTGTTGTAGAAAGACCCCTTGTCATGTTACTCTGACAGTTATAGGGCTCATTTTCTTAGTTGCTGGTATAGTTCTCATAGCACTGGATGTTGCTGAGAAGATTATTGACAAAGAATTGGACAAGGTAAATAAAACGGCCACTTGCTAATTTTAATAGCTTAAAACTTTGGTTACCAAGCGGTTGTTTGACCATAGTAGTTTCATTTCCACCATGGTTTGTCCTTATGTCCAGATTTGGTGAGGCATATGTCTTGTCACTAGCTGCACTGATGAAACCTTGTTGGTCAAACCAGTTTGAACTGTATGAAGCCATTTAGCTAATAATAAATAGAGCTGTTGTATTTAAAAACACAATGTGCAAATGATTTTTAAACAAAAATTAAACATATATCAAATAAACATGTAAAGGAACTTATGAGTTTTAATCCTAACTTAACTCTGTGGTATTTTTAAAAATGCAAGAATTAATTTTGCTGTGCAAATGGTTTATTTATCAATTTCAGTTAATTATGCGGAGCATCATTTGTGCTGAACTTACACTTGCTATAATAAATATGTTTTACACTTTTTTATTTTTCAGCAACTTGTGTTGAGTTTGGATTCTCCAGCATACTCGCAATGGATGAACCCAGCACCTCCCTTATACATGCAGTATTACTTTTTCAACGTTATAAACCCTGATAATGTTACTCATGGTGGAAAACCAATCGTTAATCAAGTCGGCCCGTTTACCTACAGGTCAGAATAGAAGTAAATTCTGTATTAAATGGTAGTAATTTAAGACATGATGTGAAACTTTTCCGTATGGTGTAAAAATGAAATACAGTAAACATTGGTTAACCGAACCTGCTTGGACGCAAAAAAATTGTCCGTATTAGCTGATTTTGGTTGGTGTAAGCCTTGCCACATTACTAATCATTTCTACCTCAAGTTTTGTTTGAATTAGGCCAGTGGTTCTTAAACTTTTTCTTAATTTTTTCAAAACAGTCCCTTTGCCATTATTTCGAGGGCTTGCGGTCCTTGAATGCGTATTTCAGAAAAACGAAAGTTGATTGCAGGATTTTAGCCAGTAATGCAAAATTGCATATAACAATTATCCAAAGACAGCATCTGACATCACAGACAAGACAAAAAACATTATGATTGTGCGCGAACAATTGCATTTTTGTTAGTTGTCGTGCAATGAGGGCTTTGTAATTGTTTTGTAATGGATACAGTCGGTTTTCAATTCTGCTTTGATTTAAACTTATTCAGTGGCACAAACTGATGCCAAATCAGATCATAAAATTACTTCAACGTTTTCGCGGTCCCCCCAAAATTGTGTCACAGACCCCTAAAGGACCGCGGACCCCAGTTTGAGAACCCGTGAATTAGGCAAAGATACGGATTAACCAAATTCGGTTTAACCACGATTTACTGTATATTCACTTTATGAATGCCCAGCAAATATTGTGTCAACTGGAATATCATTTTTATGGAAAGTTTATTGGTTCTAAAAAGTGTTCTATGAATTGTTGTAATTTTATAAATCTTATTGACACTTTACATTTAATATACTTTAAAGATACAACGAAATATGTTTTTTAGCATACACAATTTACAACGTGTTTCAAATTGATTGTAGATTGTATCAACCAAGAACAGACGTTGCATTTTACACAAACGACACTGTCTCTTATAAATACAATCACACACTGGTTTTTGAACCTTCCATGTCCGTCAAGGGTAAAGACTATGTCATTCGACAGCTGAACGTTCCTCTTATCGTAAGTAATGAAAATACATATACATACATTTATGTATGTCCTACATACAAATCTAAAAAAACTGACATTTTTCAGACCGTAAACAGCATGGTGAAGAACTTTCCTTCATGGGGAAAGGACATTGTCAGCGTAATCGTTAGTTTATTATCGGATGCAGACTTGTTTGTTGAGCACACAGTGGAAGAGTGGCTGTTTGGTTACAAGGACCCTGTTCTTAGTGCTGTTAGCGAGTTTTTGGGCAATTTAGGAATTCACATCGAGTCAGAGTTTGGTCTTTTCCTTGGTGTAAGTATGTATGGCTAATCAGTATCTTTAGGTTTCATACTGTGTTGTTGGTTTTGTGTACTTATGTTAAACTAGGAGAAGTATGTATTAGGGTTCTCATATATATGTTTTGCACTACAATCCTTTTTAGAAAGTGGTCCTTTGGTCCTGTTGTTGGTGTGATTAGGATTTGTCCCAATATGTTTATTATGCTACAAGTACTTTTGTGCGGATTTGTGTAGTTAAACTGGTTTTGATACAGAAGCCCATAAACTACACTTCCTCCCATTATTAATACAAAGCAAACAGCCTTGGGCTGAGATCACATGATTATTTCTGTGTCAGCAAGATTTCTGGAGTCACTCTGCTGAACTTGCAGACCAATATGCAAACATATCTTACCACATGGCACTTATATGACCTGATCTGTATTAAAGTGAATTAAATTGGTGTTACCCTGCTCCGCAACATAACATGTACTAATGTGGAACACATACACATGTGAAGGTCTTTATGAGACATGAATTGCTTTTTTTTCTATTTTAACAAAACGTTGTAATATTTTCAACAATGTATGCATTAGTTTTGCCAATCTATTGATTTATGAGAGCCAACAAGATGTTATCACAAAAATGCACATTAAAACATTTTTTTTCATTTTGTTTGTTTCTTCTTCTGGTTGCCAAAAGAACCAAAGTCCTTGAATTTGTAAATTAACAGCAAAAAAATACCTAGTTAGGTCCATTTTTACCACATGCATGTGTTTTCAAAGTGAATAAACATTATAAATTTAAATTTTGATCTGTGTTTATTTTGTACGACATAATCCATATTAAACTAAACCAAATTTGGATTACCCTGTGCCATATCAAACCGTCTTTCATTTGCAAAAAGTTCCTAACTTTTAATTGCCTATAAATAAAACAAAAGTTTTTCTTTTATTGAGGTATTTAGGTTGTGTTTTTTATAAAATAAATTCAAAATCTGTTTCTTTTATGACAGTTTAACAACAGTGATGATGGAGTCTACTTGGCTGACACAGGAAGGTCAAACATTTCAAACGCCAATAATTTGTATCGCTGGAACGGCAAGAGGTTTAATGCATGACAGTACAATGTGCAATGTTGCATTACATGTAACATGTTAATAATTAAAAAGATCAACTAGGTTATACATTTGTTTTGTTTTTTTGAGTCCAATGCATGGATAATATGTGCATGGTTTCAGCTATTTTGTTTTTATGGGTCCCCTTCCCTGAAGGGGACACATATTGATTTTACTCGAATTGTTTTTTGTTTTTTTTCTTTTTTTTTCTTCCCAAAGTTTGTCCGACTCGTTTTTCCATCAAATGTTTGATGGATTTGGCTGAAATTTACACAGATGGTAGATATAGTTATGTAGATGTGCATCCCACTTTGTTTTTGTTGATAACCCCAGTATTTACCCCGCTAGCCCCCTAAAATGGGTATTTTTCCCCGGAAGTTTGTCCGACTCATTTTTCCATCAAATGTTTGTTGAATTTGGCTGAAACTTACACAGATGGTAGATATAGTTATGTAGATGTGCATCCCACTTTGTTTTTGTTGATAACCCCAGTATTTACCCAGCTCGCCCCCTAAAATGGGTGTTTTTACCCAAAGTTTGTCCGACTCGTTTTTCCATCAAATGTTTGATGGATTTGGCTGAAATTTACACAGATGGTAGATATATTCATGTAGATGTGCATCCCACTTTGTTTTTGTTGATAACCCCAGTATTTACCCAGCTAGCCCCCTAAAATGGGTGAGTTTTTAAACAGTGTCAGAATTGGCTGAAATTTGGATTTCTTGTATAGTATGCCATTTATAGGTGTCGATTGTTGTGTTCAACCCTGTAGTCCTAACATTTACCCCACAAGCCCCTAAAGTGTAAAACGTATTTGTATGTTACTGGGCACCACAAACGAAAGATTTCTTTGGAGCAATAGTGTTACAAGGCAACCAGTTGTATGTCGCTCGTTGGGTTGCTTGGTGGTCGTTTTTGCGCCATGGCAGTTAGGGGCTTATTAACAGCCCTATGACGTCAGAAACATTAACGGTTGTTGCTCAAAACACCTCTAGTGGGCAAAATTTTAAACATTGGCGGATTGGGCTGAAATTTTGCAGTACTATTGATTGAGTCATTGTGGTTTTTATATATTTTTTAGTTTGTGTGTCGAACCCAATTAGTTGCCCTACTAGCCCCCTAAAATGGGTCAGTTTTTTAAAACGTTAAATAGGACATACTTCAAACAATATCTGGGGTGAATCTAATTTTATAGTTTGTATTCTACATAGTATTGTTATTTAAGCCCAGTGCCGATCACTGTGTTTTACCTTATAACACCCGACTTTCTCATGGTTATCTCTTGAATTGCATTATTTTCAACTTTGCATGTGTGGGGACCCATGAGTTTTTGCCTGCAGAAACGACTAAAGTTATAAAAGACGAATATGGGACCCAATACAAAATAAGCATAGGAAATATATTTATGTTTCAAAATAGGTTATAGTGTATATGCAAGAGCAATATGTGCTAAGCCACCCTTCTAGTTTTATAAAGCATTTTTGTAAATTTGTTTGTTTTTGTGTGAAATACATGGCAAAGCCTTAAATTAATTCATGCAGTTTAAATGTAAAATATGTGTGGTCCATTATATGTATTTGCATTTCTTTTTCCTTGCAATGTTTAATTAAGACAAATGACACTATTTGTCAGATCAATGACAGATTCTGATGACAAATTACTTTACCATCAGTCATGACCACATTGAGCATTTAAACTTGTGTTGCACTGAAGTTTTGGTTGCCTGAATATGCTATTTTGCTGATGTTTCAGTTTTGGCCCAAGCTTTTTTCAAATATTCAGCTGGAACCGAACTATTTTAGTGTATAAAGTTAATGCCTAAACTTTCAATATCACTAAATTAACACTTTATAAATTTGCTTATGATTGTATCTGGAAAACACCAGCCACTGTCTGCAAAATTTTAATTGTTTTGTTTAGGTTACATATTGTAAAAGTTGTTCTGAAGTTTCATTGTTCAGATTTGGCCTGATTTCGCTGCAACGATTTGCTAATATGACTGAATATTCGATTTCGGCCCAAACCTTTTGCAGTAGTTTGGTGCATCACCACTTTATACCACTTTGTTTGACAACTGTAACATGTTAATTCATCCATTTAAAAGTACGTATATTTTTTTTCAGAACACTGGACTACTGGACAAGTGACATAGCAAACATGATCAATGGCACAGGTAGGTTTCAAATTAAATCATATCAAACGAGCGTTTAATGAAAAAATGAAAAAAAATTAATCATTTTCATCTTGCAGATGGGGTGTTTATGAACCCAAAAGTGAAAGAGTCCGACGTGTTGTATATCTTCAACACAGATGTATGCAGGTAAACCAATAAAACTTTTAGTGGCTAGACTTTACGATTATAGTGGTTTTTGTGGATTACAAATTATACCCCAGCGTATACAAGCATTCCACACATTAGTCTGCCAACAATAAACAGAGTTCTATGTTCTGCTGGTTTGTTTTTATGAATGAATGACTTCAGTCAAGTGCTGAAAGACCTGTGACCAAGATCAAATTCATATTGTACACAGAGAAAAGTTTGTTATTTTGTACACACTTGGTTTCAACGCTTTTTGTCTTCTGTTACTAATGCATGTCAGTGTTCTGTCAGTAAACATGCATTAGGTCAGCACCAAACTTGGCTATTTTTTTTTAACTTCCTTTAAAATGAGCTAATGTCACATAAATCTTATAGACTTGGGTAGACTTTTTGTTAATGACAGCAATGCACTTCTTTAACCATGAATGTTGTTCTTGACTTACTCAACAGCCTTATTCGATACAAAACAGGCCCTTTTTACCACAGGGTTCCCAATGTGGTAAAACAATCTCTGTTCAATGTTACACTTAAGAATACATCTCACAAACATTTCACAGGTCACTGTATCTTACTTTCGTTGAGAAGACATCAGTGAGAGGAATTGACACTGTACGATTTAAGTTACCTCCCAGCGTTTTCGAAAATGTTACCGTAAACAAAGATAATGCTGGATTTTGTGTACCCAAAGGTAAAGGAAATTGTTCACACTCATTGTGAAAATTGTTAAGCAACAGTTTTCTGAAGTTTGAAACATTAATTTGCAGGATTCCAAAAACAATGCAAGTGGGCTTTTAAGTATTTGTTGATTGACATGGCTATTATTTGCTTACTGTCTGTTCTTGCAATAAATGTTTGCACAAGGGAATTCATTACAAAACCATAAGCAAACATACGAAATCACTTTGTCAAAATACTATAAATTGTTCACAGCATTTGACTGTATTGCATACTAAATGTGCCTGGAAATAAAAAAGACTATGTCTGCTTAACGAATCACATTTCGTTTTTTCCAATTCCAAATTACATCAAAAAAATATCATCGGAAATACTTTATGTCATTCAGGTAACTGTTACGATACTGGTGTAATGAGTATAAGCCCCTGCAAACAAGGAGCTCCAGTGTTGGTATCTGCACCTCATTTTTACATGGCTGCCAAGAGCATCATTGATGGGGTGGAGGGCTTGAATCCAAACGAAGCAGAGCATGAGACATATTTGGACATTGAACCGGTGAGGGGAAATCTTGTTTGCTTGATTAATTGCTGCTGACACAATCAAATGCTTCATGTGCTGGTTTTGAATAATATGGCTTGGACATTCCGATCGCAAAACAAATTGCAACAACATTGTTGTCAGGGTTATTTTAAACCCAACTATCTAATGCTTATAATAAAGCGCATTTTAGGTCTGGACCAATTACAAATGAGTAATGTATTACTGTGCTGGGTTATCTGAATTTACAAGTCATGTTTGTGCTGTAAATTCATTTTAAACCTGATGTTCTATTGAGTGTTGTGTTTTTGTACAAACTGAATAAACGAGTATTGCTCTTCCAGCAGTTCTTGAAATCAATGTTTTACAGTCCCATACCAAACACCTTCGTCAGGATAATGGCATATCTTGCAAGACAAATTTCTTATAATAGTTGTAATACTGATCAAATAGTTGTAGTCCAGTGGTTCTCAACTCGTTTCAGGCCATGGACCACTGGCCCAGTAAAAATAATATCATGGACCATTTCCTTTTTGAGCAAGATTGAAGTAAGCATACAAAACAACTATTTGGTCTTGAAACGTAACTCTTTAAAACCTATACTTAAGAAGTGAGATACAATTGCCAACAGCTAAACATTTTGATAATCTTTCAACATGTAACATGCAATCATGTCTAGTTTATCGCCAAATTTACTGGAGGTCCTGTACACCACCCAAAAAATCATCATGGACCACTTTCATGCAGTATTATTTTCGGTAATACTATTTGTGTCCCTATGTTTTCTTACACCCAGTGAGATAAACTCAATTTGATAGGAAAATTTCAATGCAAAAAAGACCAAGCACCTTTTTGCATTTATTTAAGCTTCAAAGAAATGTTTGTCATTGTGCACCTTGTTACATTTGCCATATCAAACCTAATTAGATTACAGCTGCACAGCATGACCTAGATAAAGTGATCTCTTCGTTTTCCAGATGTCAGGGGCTGTGTTCCAAGCTGCCAAGCGCTTGCAAGTGAGTGTTGATGTTGATCCAACTAAGGCTGCTTTCAGCCAGTTGAAGAATGTAAATCGTGTGATTCTGCCTGTCCTCTGGCTCAATGAGGTAAATAAAATATTACACATAAAAGTAAATTAGTATTTTGGTTTGTGTATTGTCCTTTTTATTAGTTTGTGATCGAAAATCTGTTGACACCAAAAATACTTTAGGCACAGAATAAATACACTTCGTTTACTAACGAGCTTCATGCTACCGTTCGTTTTTGAGGTTTAAATGTCACAAAAATCGGTTCACAATCTTTTAGGTTTTGTTGTTTGTATACGTTTTTTTTTTAAATTTGTTTGCATAAGTTAGTCGTTTTTTGCCAGTTTTTTTGCCAAAACTTATTCGCTATCCCTCAAATTTGGACTAAACATAAGATCTTATCGCTTCAACCTTGGTTAGCAGTTTCGAATAATTAGTTGTGTATATTTTGCGAAAAAAGCAAAGCCACCGCAAACATCAGTTAAACCGGATTCGGTTAATCCGCGTCTTCGCCTAATTCGGACAAAACTTGAGGTACAAATGATTTGTAATGTGGCAAGGCTTAAACTAATCGACATCGGTTTATCCGGATCTTCGCCTAATCCGTTTTGGTCCAAACGGCTCCGGATTAACCGATGTTTACTGTATAATGTTTCCCATTTGACCCAGAAATATTTTTCGAAAACTGTGAAATGGTAGATATCGTTATAATGTATCACAGTTTTTAACCTTTTGTTCGTATAAAACTATTTTTGCCTCAAGAAACCCTTAATAGGAGATGAATGGGAACGACATGATTGAAAAGCATTGCGTTATACGACGTTTTGCTTTTTAGTTTTGTTCTCTGAGCAATATACTGATTACTGAGCTGAACAAAATTCTATTTCAGAGCGTTTACTTGGACCAAGGCACCGCCAGCCAGTTTAAGAATGAAGTCTTGACCCTTATCAATGCTGTACACGCTATGCCCTACGTAATCTTAGCAATTGGGGTCCTACTCATGGTTTTTGGCGTTCTGCTTCTAATTAGAGGGGTAAGTAGCCTGCACAGCGTTTTGTTTTGTAAAGCTTTTCCGATTAAAACTCTTTTTTTCGAAGACAATCTTAAGTAGTAAAACCCTGTTTTGTCTAAATTAGCTGATTTAAGTAAAAACCGTATCGACGGGTTCACCACTGAGCCTGCGTAGCTCAGTTGGTAGAGCGCGAGACTCCTGTCGTGGGTTCGAATCCCACCGCATGATAAATTTTTCTAGCCTACTCTTTGCCATATTGAAATGCTTGGTGATCGGCTGATTCGGTATAACGCCTTAAATGGGTCTGGCGTACAGTGATTTAAACGGCAAGCAGTCTTTTAAAATTTGCTTTTTGATAATAGTATGGCGTTAAAAATAAATTTCACAAAAATCTTAATTTTTAGCGAGTCCACAAGAGAAAGTCGAACCCATATGTTCCCGTAAATGATGAAGTACACGTTACTGACAGCGGAGGCGCCAAGGTCACTGATCCCAGTGATGACTAACTTTCAGCGAATGCGTGCAACAATTTTCCTTCCTTCTCATTCTACATTTGTTTGACTTCTGTTGCCCCGATGATTGCAATATTAGCTGCGTGTTTGATTTACATACGAGTTGCAGCATGTATCGATATAAAGTTCGTACGTTTGTGTTCTTTATGGCTCACTGTTAAGTTTTTTTCTTATTTTTTTGAATGTTTTGCCAATTGTCATGTCATACTTACACGGGGTTGGGTTTTTGAATGAAATCTACAATTTCGCGAGTTGGACAACCTTTTTGGGCCCTCCGAAATCGACGTTGAAAAAAATAAGTTTAATGTCAGTTTTGTAAACTTGAAATATTGATAGGGTTGTTCTTTATTTCAAAAAATGATATTTTGTCAGTGTTAAAAATGAGTTTGAGATTTAAAAAAATGAGGTACGTCACATTTTTTTTTTCAATTTTGCCAATTGTGACGTCATACTTACACCGGGTTGGGGCTTTGAATGAAATCTTAAGTGAATAACCTAGAATTTCGGGAGTTGGACAACTCATTTGACCCTCCGAAATTGACATTAAAAACAATGTTTCATGTCATTTATTTGAACTTGAAATATTAATAGGGTTTTTGTAATGATATTTTGTCAATGTTAAAAAACGATATACAGCATTATGTACACACTAATTTAAAACGTTTTTGTGCACCCAGTTGGTGACAAACTTATTTGTGGCAAGTGTAATATGTGATTTTTCCCACCCCGTAGTGACTATGGCCTGATGTGGGGTTAAAATAATGTTATGCATCGATTTTTGTGGCCTTGTTATATCAACCTTTATTACTGTACTTGTACCACTTTTCCTTCTTGGATATACTTTAATTGAACAAGTGTGATTTTTGCGCATTACGATTAAGGTACAACAGATAGCAAATACACGTACATGCCTTTCAGCTTAAAAGTGACGAGAGAAGTTACACGGAAGGATGTGGACGCCTAAATGCGATGTTGAAGTATCTATACCACCCGTTCAACACAGCGAAATTTATCAGAGTGTAACAAACATATGCAATATTTAATGCATTAGAATAGCTGACTTTGTTGTTTCTTGGTTTATTAAATGGCGGTTTTATGTTTTTAAAGCCGCTATAAGTGAGTTTTGAAATTGCCTCTATTTTGAGTAACGGATTGCCGGTTCAAAAACTCGAAACAAAAAGAAAACTTTCGCAATTTATGAAAGGCAATTGACGATGGTTTTGTGTCATAAACATCTAGTTTTGACAACTAAGTTCCTGACAGTGATCGTAGAAGTAATGTTGCAATCTGTTGCAATTGCAAACGACACAGCAGGATTTCGCAACGCCTATTTGAAATCTCCTCTTAATGTAAGTTAATATTAGTGATGTATCGATTACTCGGTTTACCGAATTTAATCAAGCTGAATCACCTGGATTTACAAAGATTTGGTTTCGGCCAAATAATTTGTTGCGACTCAGCTGAAACCGTTTCTTTTACGAACGTAAGCGCTAACAGCGTCTTTTCCGCCTAAATATGCACCATATGCCAGAATCTTCCAAACTAACATCGCTGCAATTAGTATATTGCGATTGGTTTTGTAGGAAAAGGTCAGTGAAAACCCACATTTATAATACCATAATGAAACACAACTATTATATATCGCAGGTACACCACTGTTTGGTGGTGCTCTATTTTATGCTTTCATGTTAAAAGCGTAGCGTTGGACTTCGCATGACATTACAAATGATTAGGTTCCTTCAACCAATTTGGTTTCGGTCCGAAGCCAAATTAGCCGATTCGATACGTCGCTATTAAATATGATACAAAACAATCGTTAAAAAAGAAAAAGATATCGTTCAGAAGTTTCCAACTTGAAGTGAACCCTTGATAACCTTTATTTTCCGTCGTAGCTAATTATACTCGTCGCCGGTCACGGGGCCAACAGCTGGCCAATCAGCGTCGATTGTTCCCGTAATTGTCGTCCACTTGAAGCAGTCTCGAGTGCGCTGGGCATCGATTTCGTTCCCGCCTTTTTTCCCTTAAGAGAGTTGCACAGTCCTTGAGCAGAAACACGATGTTTGAGCAAAAGGGCGCCAAGTGTTTTGTGGAAAGTAGGTGAAAGATAACTAGAGCATTGACTTTGACATGCTAAGTTGATATATTGACTCCGTTTTCCATAAACACAAAGTGAAATTATGCCCCTATAGAATTAGTTGGTATCTTTTGCGACTTGTAGCCTACACATGTTTTAATGCATTTAAAGCAAGCTAACATCACTACTACTTGATTTAAGTGCCAATTGTCATTCAGGAACGGGCCGCAGTAGCTAAAGTGTTTGATGTTAATTTAAAAAAGCTATCTCCACACAAGCTGTCTGCATTGAACAAAAGACCATAGGCGCTAACAAAAACACAACGATCGGTTACCAGTTTTGATTGAGACATTACGTAAGAATGGCGTTTTGTGACGACACAGTAGTTCCGTGAAGTGGCAACTCGACTCGGAGGGTGCTTGGCCGTAAGTCGCCGGCAACCTTGCCACTCATTGCCATGGCAACCGACGGTAGAGTGTGCGCTCCAGCCGGGCCTGAGCCGCAGCACCAACACTTCAGCGCCTAAAAACGCTCAACAACAGTTTACTTTCTTTGGAAAGCTAAAAACTCCATTTTGTGTTTGCAAAACTGTTTTGGCCAGCAAGAGGAGGTCTACTCTAAACTGCTTTTATTTGTCAATCACAGCAATGTCAACTGAAAGTAAAAGTAGGCTAATCATTTATATTATTCGGTTTGATTTTCAAAATCAAACTATACACACGATACTTTCTTGATTCTTGTTATCACCCGGGACGCGTGTCTTTTAAGATATGGAACGACGTACAGACGTTCTTCTGCCATAAATACGTCAAATATTTTTTAACTTCATATTTAAGTACAGTAAGTTATACAGAAGTAAATATATCTCGCCGCTTGTTTTCAGTTTTCTAAGATTTAATAGTACCATAAACAAATCCTGCAAATACAAATCTATCTTCTTGTTTAATTCAAATAGCATAGCTTGCACATACACTATTAGGTCTGCACTCAGAGTCATAATTGCCATTTGACATAGTGGCGTATAAAAGGTGGCCCACCTTTGCATTGGAATTTATAAAAGTCTGTCTCACAATGCTTTTTTAATGTCGAAAGTCTAGTCCACAACTATTCTTTCTTGTGGTGAATGATGAATTGCGTCATCGCTGAGGCCCTTATCAGTTCTCCGTCCATCTACGTCACAGCTGATGATGTCACGGAGAAATGCTAAGATACCCAGCGTGAATGTGAATTATCGCTTGTCTTGCGAACGTGACTTTTGCCAGCGCGCTGCGAGCTCCTGCTGGACTCAATCTGAAAGAAAAATGAGAAGCAGACGTTTGAGCGTTTTGTTCATTAGCTTCTGTTTGACATGAAGTAAGTTGCTCCCGTAATGGCCCTCGTGTTCGTTCTAGTGTCCACTTGTACGTCTGTTCGTCAAATTTCGAGGAAGTTTTGTTGAAGCACCACTCACTTGGTTTTGTAACTGAATAAAAGCACAGTTGTTTTCACCCCAAATCCCCTTTCTAAAATTTAACAAGTAAACAATCCTTAAGAAAAACAAATCACCCTTGTTAAAAAGTGCATCTATTTTGAGCAACGGATTGCCAAATTCCGAAAACTTAGTAAAAAAAAGCTTGTGAAGTACAAAGCTATCAGTCCGAAATGGTTGGCCGAAATTTATGAATGACCGTTGACGATCGATCAAAGGCAGCTTAATCGGAAGAAATTACTCCACCTTAGGCCTTTACGAAACTGTATTTAAAACATTGGCTAGGTATTAATTAAAATATGATGTTTTCTGATAAACCAATGTTGACAAAAATGTTTGGAACAAAATGTACAAAGTACCGGTAATAGAAAATATAATTTAGATTAGGATTTCTATGGTGTAGTACTATTTCTTTCGTTTTTGGTGTGTTGTTGTTGTTTTCCTTTTTGCTGATCAAAAAGTTATTTTGCAGCTGAATTTATCGTCATCGATTTAAAGGTATTAATCACTGCTTAAAATGACAACCCCGGATGTGTTTTATAAAGAAGCTATGGAGCACTGTCAATCATACAACAGTCGTCTCATGACTGAAAGGCGGGTAAGGGTTTTTTCAATGCCGATTTAATGGGTCACCGACTCACCCGTCTTTGGCCTAAAAACAACATTATTTTATTTCAGATTCGTCTCCCTTATCTTGATTCGCAAACACGGGTTGCTCAAAATGACTGCTGCCTTTGGTTTGAAAAACGGTAAGTTAAATGAAAACTTATGAACCAATTTTTTATTAATATTGGTTATATAGTATTTATACTGGTTTTAATATTCACTGAACATACATGATTACATACCTAATAAAAATCTAAATTAGATTTGCTTACCTAGAGTGTATACTGGAGGAATACTTTTCATGACAAAATTTATGTATTTTATTTATTGCGATAGTGAAATGCTAAATTAAAATTAACTCAATCTCATTGCAAAATATCTTTCTTCTATTTTTAACAATATATTGTACTTACAAAACTGCAATCACTTTGTAACAGACACCGAGGTCCAGGCCTTCATCCTAACCAAGTCTATTCATATGCGAGTAAGCGATGGAAAAAGCGACCAAGATTCAATCCTCTACCAGACACACGGTTTGAAGGTATATGTATATATGTTTATTGCTATACATCAACTACCACCCTAAAAAACAATCACTAGATAAAAGGAATGTGTTTTGTGTTGATTGACTGTATTGTGCAAAACTGTTTTTGTCTTTATGTCCAGTTAGATCTTTGCTTGTGATATCTTGTTTTTTTATTATTTTTGACCAAAGTTTATTGATAGGATACCTTAAAAACTGTTTCCTAATTGTATTAATATGCTCAAATATATTATCATTCTCTCAATTTAGATAATGATTCTCATTTGCTGTGACATTCTTTAATTGCATATTTGTTCAGAAACAGCACATTTGATAAATGAAAACTCAAACGACTCTTCAAACATTCATGCAATTGCTGCTGCCATGATGGAAGAGGAACCAGAAATTGGAGAATCAAACTCTACCATACTAAATAATGAAGATTTGGAAGATTTTGATGAGGACTTCGATGTCAGATCAAGAAGGAAATCCAAAAGATCTCATAAAGTAGGTCCAATTTAAGAAAACTTAATATGGTCTACAATAACACATCAATATGCAGTTGTTGCACCAAGTTGTGTGCTGCTTTTTTACACAAATTATTTTTGTTTATCCAGGCCACAACATCTACAGGCAAAGCAAAAAGGAGTGATGCCCAAGACGATAAGACACATGCTTGTGAATGTAAGTCAACTCTAAAATTCAACACCTTCATAAATCTATTGTGCTTTCTGTTCTTGTGATTCTAAAACAGTGCTCTTCTACTTGTGTGCACGGTGCACCCTAAGGTGCACCAGTACGAAAAGGTATACAAGGGTGCATCACAAACTTTTAATGAACCATTAATATTTGACTTTCAGGATATTAGACAAAATATGTACGTTTCAACTGATGTATAACCCTGGTAAACTTTTTCGATGGTTTATCCCAAGTCTGGTTTGATAGTGTCTGTGTTACATTCGGGTGATGTTAGGATATCCAGTGTTGGCTTTTTCGACGATGTTTCATAGAAAATTCGCCAACTCGGAGTCAATTGACAAGATGATTTGCATAAGGATTTTTCATATCGCTTATTACCTAAGTTTACCTTTTATGTAAACAGGGTGCATGAGTTTGGCACAACAACTTTAAGGGTTCACCAAACAAAAAAAGGTTGAAGAGCACTGTTCTGAAAGAATCCACCCTGAATACAATAAGGACATGAGCATAATTTTTGAGCAGGTTTTGCAGACTTAAATTGAAAGTTTGCGTTGATTATAGATTGTGGGAAAAAGTACAAGAACAGGCCGAGTCTCAATTATCATCTGCAACACATGCACCAGGAAGAAATGGATGCGGATGATGAATACACTCCAGGCGGTCGTCATACCCCATCTTCCATTGTGTCAGATGATGTACATTCTACCACATCACGAGCCTCTGCAGCTAGTGCACAAAAAACTGTGACTACAACTGTCAGTAAGTTCAGAGTCATGTTCATTGCTTGAGCACCCAGATGTCATTTAGCAGGAAAATGCTAGTTTTTTTATTTTTTTACGTACCAATTGTGTATTGGGTTTAAACTAGTGATGCACCGAACCCGCCTAAAAAAGTTCGGGCCGAAACCGAATATTCGGCCATGAGGCCGAATCAGGCCGAACCTAAAATCCCCGTTTCTTTGAATGTTTTCAACAGAACCTTGTGTTGTTGATGCGAGTGAACTCAATTTTGACAAACTAAAATCACTTCTACAATGCGTAAGCTTTGCTAAACATATAATAGTTTGCAGACAATGTGGCTAGTGTTTTATAGATACAACAAATAGTTAATTTATTATGTTTCGTATGAGCGTAAATAAAATTTAAGGCCTCAATTCCATGCAATAAAAAAGTTCGGTTTCGGCCGAATTTTCAAAAAAGTTCGGGCCGAAACCGAAACATCGGAAAACAGCGGATTCGGCCGAAATGTTTCGGCCAACCGAAACTTCGGTGCATCACTAGTTTAAACCTGTTTAAAGAAGCCTTGCTGATGGCCAAACTTGCTAAATGATGTACAACTCATGTTCAGTAATAGGTTTATAAGTGACATACAAAGCTTTTGCAGGTGAAAGTGGGGATCCAGAGGGAATGGAAACAAGGCCAAAGCGAAAGCGCCAAACTCCAATGAATGATTACTGTGACTTTTGTCTTGGAGATGCTGACGAGAATAAAAAGACTGGAGTGTCTGAAGAACTTGTCTCCTGTGCAGACTGCGGCAGGTAAAAAAATCAACAAGATGTCTTTACAAAAGCATTTGTGTTTGTAAAATATATTAATGACTTTCTTTTGATTCGTGTTTACAGGTCTGGTCATCCAACCTGTCTACAGTTTACAGACATTATGACAATGAATGTTAAAAAGTACAGCTGGCAATGTATTGAATGCAAATCCTGCCATTTGTGTGGAACCTCTGACAATGATGTAAGTTTACCCCAGTTGTCTTTGTAATCATATTGGTTATGTGAGGTGGTACTAAATACTGCATGCTACAGATTTGAAAAGTCTTGAATATGCTTTTACGAACATTATAATTTTGCGGACTTTTGAAAGCGCTGATGATTAGAGTTATTCAGATTTGTAATTGAAACAATACTACAATCTGGTCTAATTTACCCTTGTTGAGGCTTATATTCTCATATTTCATACACCATGAAGTATTCTAAGCGGAATATATGTAGGTATTTACAATGGTTCCCTTTTTAACAGAAACAAAATTGGTATTGACTGCAAAAATAAAGAATGTTCAGTGTTCACCCGTAAAAGGCAAACAAGTGAATGTGAAAGCATATTCCTTACAGTTTTATTTTTATGCATTAACCTTGCAGGAACAACTATTGTTCTGTGACGACTGTGACCGTGGTTATCACATGTACTGTTTGCAACCTCGCATGGAATCGCCGCCAGAGGGAAGTTGGATATGCCGATTATGTGAAAGTGACAGAAAAGAACGGGAGAAGGCTGCAGCTGCTGGAAATGCAAGCACACTGAGCTTGTAGATTTTGAACATATCCCTGTTTTGAACAATCATATTACCTGTCGTTATGTGCAAACACAAATGGAATTGTAAGGACTTGTCATCTTTACTGATAAACTGTGCAAGAGCAAGCCTTGGAATTTTAAAGTCCACTTTTCTAGCCGGATTAAATAAAACTTGTGGAGACACAAAAACAAACACACTTGTTTTACAAGATCAAAACAAGTTTATCAACAACAAAATTTAAAGAACAAATCGTTACAAAGGCATTCCGCCAGTTTCTACTGTGATATGGTTCGGATCAGTACATTGTTCAGTAAGTAACAGAAATAACAACGGCAGTGGAACAAATGCCAAATATGCAAAACTGGTATAGGTAAAACTTGTAGTGTATGCATTTCCAAGGGCTATGATGGAGTACGCCAATGTTGTGAGGTGCCACAGTATAATGAAAATGTTTTGTACTCGGTGTTCACCAAACACATCCTTCGGTTTCTGCAAACAAAAACACATGGTTATTGCAAATATGAGTGAAAAATCAACATTTCTACTTACTTTCATATCCCAGTACACAGCATATACAGCAAGACCAGTCATAGTTGCCAGTATGGTTAAATATGGATATGCATAATCTGAAAAAAAACATGTTCAAAAATGAATAGTTGTTGTTAACGCTAAGTGCTACTACATATTACTTACATATAAGGCCTGCACATATTGCATGAATCACTACGAGAATTGGATGAAAATACAGCGCGGCGTAAATAGCCACATTGCATTTCTTTTTGTCTGCCTCAGATGTGAGAAAGCGTGCAGCAAGCGTTGGTCGCAAAAAGAGCATTAGTGCAAGAGAAAACAAATAGAACAGAAAAATAATGGAATACCTAAAAAAAGGTTGTTGTTACTTAAGTTTGCTACCAGCAGCATAAAATTATGATTTGCTTACAATGGGTAAACAGCCTCTTGGGAGCAGCGCACAGTTTCAACAAATTTGATTCGTGGATTAAAAAATATTGTATACCAGTCTGAAATCTGTTGCACAGAACATGTGACAAGACTTAATGACCCCTTTGGCTCAAATGAAAGCAAGGTAAATACAGCAGCTAGAGTTGTTTCAATAAATGCAAACCCACATTGAATGGCAACATTTTTTCTGTAACAAAACAAAAACATCAAACATAGTTAAATTTATACTCATTTATTTTAAGTTCAGGTTTAAGTATAATGCATAACTTTTTGGTATTCTTGTTTCACTTACTTCCATTCTGTATGCTTGTGCAAAAGATAAAACCAATGCAATACAAGAGGCAGTGTTGCCATGAAACCAAGATAGAGCCACTGAAAAAGAGTTGGTTTTCCTGTGCACTGGCTACAATGATATTCCATATTAACTCTAAAACCAGAAGGACAGGCACCACATTCACCCCATATTGGAACACCTGAATTGCATACAGTTATAGTAAAAAAGTGTACAGTCTTTGACCAATAAATTAGCACAAAAAGGGAAAAGACCCATGTGTAAATCAAAGGTAGTTGTGAAATTTTGTCTGGTCCTTAATTTCTTGCATTTGTTTTTACAAAATTAATAATGTCTTCATAGAAAAGTAAACACTATTTACCTGCAGTAGTGTTCACAAGTAGACGACCGCAATAACGTCCGGGGCAGTAGTCCAATGACATTTTTGAAGGGATAATTATTTATTATTTGCTAATTTAGATCAATGCAAAAATTCACGTAATGTATTCATTTGTTTAACATATTCGCAAAAAAAGCTGAAACAATATTTAGTTGGTGGTTGTTTTAATGTAATTGTTTCACTATGTTTTAATTTATCAAACAAAAAATAACAAACCCCAAGCCCAAACCAAAAATCAAAACACATAAACTGCAACAAGTAAACGTCACGGTTGATTGAACATTAACATTGTTTTCACAAAGATTTTTGTGTGCTCTGTTGCAACGCTGTAGCTTTGTGAACATAAAAACTCAAAAAACCCAATTCAACTTGGATGTGTAGTGCTTGTAAACTGCCGAGTTTGCAGTCTAGTTACGTTGTTTAAACTGTCAGCTGAACTAGAACATGTTGCGTTTAGCGTTTGCTACAAATCATTTACCGATTCCCAAGTAACAGAAACAAGTAGCCGATATTTGCGCTATTGGAAGTGGCAGTAAAATGGCAGGTAATAACTAAATAGTAAATAGTTTTTTGTAAAACTATAGCTAAATGCCAATGTACCTATCAGTATACGTTGACATATTGTTTTGCCTTGTCAACCTTTTCTGAACATAGCCTAATTACATATTTTTGTAGAAGTTCTTGTAGTGGGATCATGCAATATGGATCTGGTATTCTATGCTCCGCGACTGCCCGTCCCTGGAGAAACAATACATGGTACGCGGTAGGTATATACTATATAGTAATAATTCATACACTTACCTGGTTACAAGTGCAGTAACCGTGACAGTTGGACCAAGAGTAATTTGTCATTTTTGCATTTGTGTTCGAACGGTATTTGTAGGCTATAAGGTGTGATTGTTTTAGATTTGCAAGTGGATTTGGTGGCAAAGGGGCCAACCAATGTGCGGCCGCAGCCAAACTAGGAGCAAAAGCAGCAATGATAGGAAAGGTTGGGAACGACACTTATGGTGAAGAGTGCATTTCGAATTTCAAAGCTCTGGGCATAAATGCAGGTAACCATTGCGATGTAGCCTAATCGAGTGTCGAATATGGGTGTGGGAGCAAGCTAACTGGCTTCCCCTGGGAAACAAATGCTGTAGCTGAAGCCCAAAGAACTGCAAAACAAATATTAAGCGGAGTTTCATGTGTCCTTCAACGAGTGGTATTGTAGCGTTGTTCAGAGTAGTAAGCGGGCCCGAAATTCAAGCCAGAACCCGGGCCTAACCCGAAAGTACAAGCCGGAAGCCCGGCCCGAACCCTAATCGTTTCTGAATAGCCCGTTTAGGCCCGAAAGTTTGATCGACAGTCCTGTGCATAAACTCCTACAAAACGTAATACTGCACAGAATATAACGAAAACGGCGTTTAGGACTGTTTTGGGTCATTTAAAGTCAGGCTCGAATCAAGCCCATTTGTTTAGCAAAACCTTAACCCGAACCCGAACCCGACCCGAAAAGACACGGTCCGGCTTACATCTCTGGCGTATAGTTGCTATCGAGCAGGTCTGCAAAACAAAGTGTCGCTTTTACTGCGGCCCACTCGATCAGGGGCCTTTTTTGCACTGCAGACCGGTTTGAAACTGAAATTTGTATCACATTTCGGCCTTTGAAAACCAAAAATGTTCAGCACTGAAAACTAATTGCAGTTATTACAACTTTGATTCAATGTGAACCTTGAGTAAGTTTTATGCGGCCCGGTAACAAACGTGGTTGCCGACCACTGCGCTAGTTGATTTGTATATATTCGGCATATTTACTACCGTATTAACTCGATGGTAAGCCGTATGTTTAGGTGTTGAAAAATTATATAGGCCACAAACTGCTCTTCATTTTTTAGATTTGTGTTTCATTAATGTAATTTGTTGTCATAGATTATTTGTCGTTTGATTTTTTTTTTATTTCTTTATCTCAGTGGTCGGCAACCGCCGGTCCGCGGCCCGGTACCGGTCCGCGACGAGTTCGTTACCGGGCCGTATAATTTTTCAGGTTACATGCTCCAAAACATTTTGCCCATGTATCCCGGGGATGATAAACTAATTTATGTGTTTTCATTGCTAAATATTTGTAGTTTTTTGAAGACCGGTCCGCGATAAAAATTTTAGTTTCATAACCGGTCCGCAGTAGAATAAAGGTTGCCGACCCCTGCTTTATCTTATCTCTTAATACGGCACTTTTTATAGACGTTATAAAAACGTTAGCGTACAAAAGACGAATTGTGAAACCGTCCGGAATTTTGCCCACGCAGGTATGGTAACCCTTCACTGAACTCCTTGCCTGGTGCTCCTAGTGGAAATAGGTGTCAAATAAAAAATACTGAAAATTGAAATACTGTCATTTTCTTCTGAAGATCATGTTACCGTGACCGGTGAGGCATCGACTGGAGTTGGTCCCGTTACTGTTGGAGAAGATGGAAATAATTTGCTGATGATTATACCAGGGGCCAACTTGCATTTGACTGAATCGGATGTTGATGCTGCTTCCTCACTTTTTCAATCAGCAAAGGTATTTAAAAAGCCATTGGGATAATGCTTTTTGTTGAATCAGTGTACAAAGGCTACTCTTTCGTGCAGGTTCTGTTATGTCAATGGGAAATTCCACCACATTCAACCCTTCATGCACTTAAAAAAGCACAGGATGCTGGTATCTTCACCATATTCAATCCAGCCCCAGCCCCACAGGAAAAGCTTAGTCTAGATTTCTTCAAGTATTCTGATATCACTTGTGCAAATGAAACTGAGGTATAGGCTATACTTTATATTGGAAAGTGCCTTATGCGGTGGGTGTTAGATGTTGTTGCAAAAACTACGATTACTTCTAAAAAGTTTAATTCTCATTAGTATTAATCATGCATTAACGAACCTTTTGTTAGGCGTCAACCATGACCGGTTTGGAAGTAACAGATGTAGAAAGTGCTAAAGTTGCTGTACTGCATTTTCTTGAGATGGGTTGTAGAATTGCAATTATCACACTTGGCAAGGATGGTTGCGTTTTTGCAAGCCAAGGCTTGGAAGAACCCTCTTGGGTGCAGGCTGACAAAGTTAATGCCGTAGATACCACAGTAAGCCCTTGCGTCTTTTTGATTCTCATGAATTTGGCCGTAAGAAATTATTTTGATGCCTTTAGGGTGCCGGCGATTCATTTGCTGGGGCACTGGCGTTCTTCTTTGCCAAACTACCAGATTTACCCTTGAAAGAGAAATTACGTCGTTCTTGCTTTGTTGCAAGCGACTCTGTCAAGCGGGAGGGGGCACAAAAGAGTTATTCCTGGCGCAGGGATTTGCCGGACGAAGTTTTTGCTTAGCATTCATGTGCAAGCGTTTTTTTGATATGTTCTTGTATTCGCCGACTAACTTTATTTGATTTTTGCAGACTAAAGTTCTTTGCTTTCCTTGCAATTCGAATAACCAACAGTTTGTGGACGATTTTGTCTATATAATATCCTTTATATCAGTGGTTCTCAAACTCGGTTTTCGGGGCCGCATGCGGCTCCCAACTACTTATTTTGCGGCTCGCACCACACCTCAGAAAACCACCAAACATTGCTATTTTAGTATTCAAAGTAATAATCTTAAGTGATTTTCTCAAGGTTTTGTTTTTTGCGGCTCCCTACACACTTGAAAAATACCATTTGGCTCCGACAATAAAAAAATTTGAGAACCACTGATTTATATGCTGCAAACTGCGCTGCAACGTTTACGGATCGCAATCAGTCTGCTAAGGTACCTGCAGCTAACAAGGCCCATTAAAAAACTATTGCGTATAACTGAAAAACCATTTAACCGTTCCAGGCCAAATTCGGCATGATTGTTGCAGAGGTTGATATTAAACATCCATTAAATTTTGAGGGCGTTTGCAAGTTTTGTTTTTGTAGGATAACAGTTTAAAAAAAATTAAAACTTGGGCCTTAATACAAACCTATGCTGTTAATAAAGCCCAACATTTTCATGTTTTTAAAAATAGTCTAGAAACCAATCAGACTCATTTATACTTTGCTTCGGTCAAATAAAAGTTCAAACAAGCAACGTTATTAACTCATATTACACATATACTGTTAACTAAGACATATAACTGTTAATCTGAAGGTACTAAAAAAAGAATAAACGACCCCTTGACATTTGATAACCAAAAATACTAAACGAAAGATTAGCCTACTTCCACAAACATCTTATTCGGACATTTTATCTCCCTAAGAAAGCAAAAAAGCAAATTTTGTGCATATCAGTCGCTTTTACTATAAAAGAGACTTGAGAAAATAACAAATTATCGTTGGGCCTTATTGCAAGCAATGCCTGATAAACAAAACCGTAATAAAATTTATTTGAAGTAATTCTTTTTTCCTGATCGGATAATGCTCCAATTAAACTAAAATGACCCCATTACTAATATATCTTAATAAGTTTTCATTTCGACAACACAACCTTTTCATTTTTGCTATCAATTTTAACAAAAAATAATAAAAAGTTGAAAATAAACCCTTCTTAATTTGGATTGGTCATGATAACAATAACATATAACTTGCAGGTCCAAAACTTTGTAAATCATTTTAAGTACATATATATTTTAAAATTACATCAAAACGGAAGCATTTTTTCTGGCACATAAAAAAATATTAGCAGTGGGCCTTATTACCTTCCGGGCCTATATACCTTCAGGTACCTTATAAGCTTTTTTAACGAACAAAAGTTTACGCCCTTGTGCTTCATGTTGTTGTGATTTAAAATGTGTCGAAAAATTGCAATTCGGCTTTACTACATTACCACGTCCCCGTAATACTTTGCGAATAAAATCTGTTCTCAGTGATCATTATTTTGATAAAAAATCTGCCACAAGGTGGAGCAGCGATATTTTCTTGTGGTCCATGTGGATGTGTTTGCTTTTTGCAAGCCATTGCAGATTGCTGTTCGCATTCGAATCCAACTACTTGAGTCAAAAGAAACTTATTTTGTTTAGATTTAAGTAACTTTTCAAATGTCAACTTGAGTGACGTTGCATCAGAAATTATGGCTGGTATGGTAAAAACGATTTGATATTTGTTATTGTTAGATATCCTTATTAAAGATGTTTTAGAATATTACTTTTAATTGAAGAAAAATTATAACACTTTGTTTATATTATAGCTGATATACTTGTTACTGGGTCATGTAACATGGATCTAATAACATATGCTCCAAGACTTCCACTTCCAGGAGAAACCATACATGGAACGCGGTAATGTCATGCTACTACTATAGTACTGTTATCTAACATTTTTAAAAATGTCACAAAAAAGAGGTGATTTTTGTAAAAAAATATGTTTGTAACAAGGTATGTGACTGGATTTGGTGGAAAAGGGTCCAATCAATGTGTTGCTGCGGCCAAACTGGGAGCAAAAGCTTCAATGATTGCAAAAGTTGGTAATGACGCTTATGGCAAAGAATACATAGAAAATTTCAAAGCTTTAGGCATAGACACAGGTAACTTATTGCTTGGAGTTGTTATAAAATATTAGTTGGAAAATGCAGTAAACTGCAAATTCTGTGAAATGATTCTTAATACAAACTTGTTTTCCAATCTAATTTTAAAAGAAAACAGTCTTTATTTATCAAGATCATTCAATTACATTTAATATAAAAATCCCATGCTTTGCTTTATTAGGACATGTAACAATGACTGAGGATGCATGTACTGGAGTTGCTCCCATTGTAGTTGGAGCAGATGGAACTAATTCAATCATCATTGTTCCTGGGGCCAACTTGCATTTGACTGAATCCGATATTGATGCTGCTTCCTCACTTTTTCAGTCAGCAAAAGTATTTTTTAGGTTTTGTGTAAATTAGTAGCTACCTTGTGGCAGGGTACATATTTCTTTAATGCAGGTTATGTTATGCCAGTTGGAAATCTCCCCTGAATCTACACTATGTGCACTTAGAAAAGCAAAGGGTGCAGGCGTTTTTACCATATTTAACCCAGCTCCAGCTCCACAAAAAGAGCTTGATACAGATTTTTACAAAAATGTAGACATTGTTTGCCCAAATGAAACTGAGGTATGTACTGAAATGTTGCTATTTTGTGTCCGGTTTTAATTGTTTGTCGTTTTAAACAGTATTTGTGGTCCAAATTTTACTAAACACCCTCACAAAACGCTTGAGTGTTTTGACCCAATAAGTGTTGTAAACCAGACTTCATGTCAATCAAGTCATGTCATTTGATTTAATTGAAGTTTTTGTCAAGTGAAGTGGAGATATAACTCCAAGTCAATGTAGCACAAGAAAAAAAAACGAAGACAACAGTATTGTTGAAAAAAAAACAGGCTTAAAAATAAGATTAGATTTAATATTTTATCCACAAGAAAAACATTTATTGAGTAACCACTCACTGTGATGTGAAGTTTGTAGATTATTTAGTCAAGTTTTCAATTTAAATCTTTGCAACACCGTTCCATGTGTCTCTGCTTTTTTGTTAGGCCTCTACAATTACAGGTTTGGAAGTAACAGATGTAGAAAGTGCCAAAGTTGCTGTACCACACCTTCTTAAGATGGGTTGTGGAATTGCAATTATCACTCTGGGCAAGGATGGTTGTGTTTTTGCAAGCAAAGAAAGAGAAGAACCCTGTTGGGTGAAGGGCGAAAAAGTCAATGCTGTAGATACCACAGTAAGTCTTTAATGGTAACTCTTTGTTCGTTTGAATATATCTGTTTTTATGCTAGGGTGCTGGTGATGCGTTTGCTGGAGCACTTGCGTTCTTTTTTGCCAAGTTTCCACATTTGCCCCTTGAGGAAAAACTACGTCGTTCTTGTTATGTTGCCAGTGATTCTGTTTGTCGGGAAGGAACGCAAAAAAGTTATCCGTATCGTCGAGATTTACCGGAAGAAATTTTTGCTTAACTATTGTTTAATCGCAATTATATTTTTTAATATTAGTATTGGTGCAATGCTTTGCAAGTTTATTTGTGTGCAAACTTAATCATTGATTTTATGCATAAAAACATACGTTTCGGGCGATTTTTAAAGGTTTGGGTTAAAACCGAAATATTGCCAAAAGAGGCATATTTCACAAAATGCTTCAGTGCTGTGAAACTTCTTTGCCTAATCGGTCTGTACTATGTGTCTATGTCAGTCTCGATATCCAAATGACTATGAGCCAACCTCACCATCCAATGTGAGTCCCTGTCTTATAACGGTGTAGCTGCAGCGCGTCTACCCCTCTACCAATAGTATCCTCAACTTTGTCGCGCTTTTTAACGTCTGAACGTTGCGCAGCTATTTCCGACCTGGTGAATATTGTAGCGCAATTGTGCTGCTACGATTTTGCACGACGAAATAAACTCAACTACATCACAAATCATTGTCAATGTTTGAATCATTTCAAAAATTACTGTCATTTACTACGTTAAGACAGGGATTTCATATGTGACCTGCTCTAAATAGTCGTGTGGTCTCCATACTGCCCTGAATATTTTTGACCCCTAATCTAGTGAAGACTTTTACGTTTTCACGAGGGCTTGATTGCAAAACCGAACGATTTTTTATGTTTGTATGTGGTAAAAGCTACCCAGACTTCAATATAGGCCTATTATTGAACCTAGTATCGTTGCCAAAGGTTCTGTGACCATGTCTGTCGTTTCAAACATCAACGAGTTGATTTTTACGTTTAGTGGCAACCGTTTTTCTTGTAATACTACCACAAAGTGGAGCCTTTGTGCGCAAGCAAGAGCATTGTTGCTGGGAACGCTACGCGATTTGACTGTCGGCATGTGTATTGAATCGTGAGCTAAATGCGGTTTTAAAGATAACAACGCTTAAAGTGGAGAGCGCCCGGTTTGCTTTGTTATTTACTCGCATAAGTACAAGTGTGTGAACAGCACTTCAGTGTAATTGGTTCAAATTCAAAGTGGTTGTTTCCGTTGTTTACCAAGCCACCCAGAGATTGCATTTGCAATCGTTGAGAGGCATGTTTATCGGAAAAATTATATATTTTCAGGCCAGTTTAATGTTTTTAAGAAGGTAGCCCTTGAAAATATTGCTGATCAATGCAACTAATTAATGACTATGGATGTGCCAAGAAATATGACTGGCCTTTATGTTGGAGGGGTAATATAAAAAAAATATATTTTTTGCTTGTTTTCAATATTTTTTAAAAATATTATATATATCTTCCACAAAAACTATTTATACAATCGTGTTTGTGACACTTTCTAGCTTTGACAGATGCTTGGTTTACGGTTATTTAGCTTTTTTACACGTTAAAATTAAACAATTTAATTTCAACCAATAGCCTATCATACACAATACTTGAAAATCGATGTAGCAATATGTTCTTTAGTGAAGTATTTGCTTTGAGCAAACACTTTATTGTTGGCATTCAATTGAAGAATGGTTTCTTTACATAGAACCCTTTGTAAAATATTTACCTAACAGCTGTGGGTGTTTCAACATTTATTAAAGGCAAGGGAAACTTATATTTATTTATTTAAATACTGTCATGTGCTTGAATGCAAACCTATTTTTGGATTAATTTTTTTTTGCGAAGTCATTGTTTTTCAAAGTCATTTATCAACATGAAAACATTGTTTACAACTTTTCTTTTTTTAGTTTATACAAGAAGGCTATCTCCCACCACGTGAAAAAAAGTCAACAATCCCTTCCACTTTGTACAGAGGACATGTTGTGAAACTGGCAAGAGCACCAAACTCAAATCCACACAGAGTAAGATCTGAACAAAACATAACATTCGTGTTTTTCAAAATGAGCAACTTAAAGTGACAGTGTTATGTTTCACATGTGTAAATAAATACATTTATTTTTTATGATACTAATCCTGCTTTATGATACTAATCTTGATATAACTATGTATTATTGCTTTAGCTATGTAACATGGATGTTTAAGATTTAAACTTTTTGTATATTTTTGTTTATGTGTAGAGTTCAGTTGGGAGATATCCAATGCACTCATTGAATTCTGGCTTCGCTGGGCTCAAAGTCCCAATAAAGGACCAAATGGTAAATATGAAAAACACAACAAAGGAAATTTTGTGGACTTAAATTTGTGACTTATAGTTAAAAAAAACTGTGTGTCAAATGGAATGTGTAATATGTGTACTCAATGTCTACTGTTGCTTTGTTTGGGTTGCCAAGTAAATATTTAAACTCTTTCAGTCTATCAAACTTTGATATTGCTTCTCTGTGACATTTTACAAGGTAAATGACATTCACTTTTCCTTTGATGTCAAATATCATTGTCACACACATATAATGTTAATGTTTTGAACATGTTTTTCTGTATATTTGTGGGCATATACTGTCCCGTGTAATCACAAGGTATCAGATTTCAATTGAAATTGTGCTGTTGTCACAAAGCCTGATTGGCATGTTTACAAGCCGAGGGTTGTCAACAGCAATCTCTTTGTAGTGCTGGTGGATGGCTTACAAATTGTCACTGTGCATTTTCTATGTGATAAGACACCACAATGGCAGAAAAATAGAAATATCAACCTCCTATTTTTATAAAAAATGTTTTAGTGTAACCGTTAAGGACCAAACATCTTAACTAACTTTTACCTCAATTGACTTTTCAAAGTCATTAATAAACAACTTTTGGACACAGTTTATGGATAAAAGTGTGTTTGGTGAACTGCTGTAGTATTTGTAGCAAGCAAAGGTGTAAAGTTTGGCACACTGTACACCTATTTAGAACATAATTTAAATAAAAACATCACTGCCTGAAAAATTGTGTTTGTAGAATACCTATAAGTGCAATTTTGTTGTTAAATCGGTGATGTAAGGTAATGTGATAACCGCCTTTTCTGTAGAATTACAAAAACCCAGAAGAACAGCTGCGTTCTGCATGGCGACCAAAAACTCGAGGAAAATGGGCCAACTACCCCATGTCAATTGAAGTACGAAAAATGGCTGGGTAAGTATTACATTATTTAAGATTTAATGGTCTAACCCAGTATTTCCCAACCTATGGGTCATGACCCAAAGTTGGGTCGCCTGAATTTTCTGTTGGTTCTCCTGTTTTAGTGACAATAAGAGCATCTACTTTCTGGCTTTGTTTCGCAGCGTTATTTTTTATTTCCCAAGGCATTCAATTGTTGCCCAATAATAATTTCACAACAACGTGGCGAGATTTTGTTTATGACGTTATAAGATGTGTTAGCTCACCGTTGAGCGGTGTCCGGCTAAAAATGCTTTGAACCAATTCTGTTCGGGCTAAATGGTAATGCTTGGTTGAAAAAACGAATAATATTGGTTTGATTTTTTTGACTTTCCAAACTAGCGTAGTAATTTTCGAAACAGTTTCCCGTTTCAAGTTAACCATATTTATTCAGCAATGGCGTTTCAGCGAGCTACCTGGCGGAGTGTGTGTTGGCTGGAAACACCGTTGAATCACATGGTTCTAAACAGAGTGCTTTAGAATCTGGTTTATCCCGCGTAGCCCATCCTGGAGCTGGCTCAAGGGTAAACTGTTTTTTTTACAAATTTCAGTACACGCAAAACTTTATTTGCAACCCTCTTTATTCGCTTGTTTGTATTTTTTTTAATTTTATTTATGTCATGCTGTTTATCATTTTGTTTTAACAACGTTATATGTTCAATTGGAGCTGAAATAAAAAAATTTAATAATGTTAACACTTTCATTTTACCACACGTTGATCATGTGATTATATAGTCAGGGTTGCCATACCGTCCTTATTTCTAAGATTTGTCCTTATTCTTGACTTGAGTTCTTATTTTATCTTATTTTTACCAATTCCAAGTCAAATCCCTACCTGAGCTGTCGTGAGATGCACAAATTATTTTCTACGAACAAAGTGTTGCTGGAACAGATTGTTTGTGGCTAAAACATGGCATGTGAAATATCATGGCTCATATGAATGCAAAGATTTGTTCAAAAACGTTTGTTTCGTTCGGTATGAAAATGTAATGTTTCGGTTGTCCTTATTTTAGGGTACATGTCGATGGCACCCCTCTAAATAGTGGTTTTTCTCGTCATACAAATTCCCCGTAAAAATATCTGTAACCTTCTTGACACAAATGATCATGTTTGGCTAATTCTACTGTAGATATCTTATAGTCCGATTCAATATCGCGACAACGACGAAGACCAATTTTACCAAACAATGTTCGAAGAAATCCGCCAGGTGGTGTCAGTGCAGGACGATGCAATGAAGCGGAACCGCGAAAAGCTGGAGAGAATTCTCATCAACGATTCCAACATTAGCATAAGACCTGAAGTGTAAGTGATCCAAAAAATCTTCATTGCTAGAACTCCTAATGTAACAATATTTTTGTGTGGATTACTTTAAACCAGTGGTTCTCAACCCGCGGTACGTGTACAGCTAATCGTACGCCGGAGCTTTTAAGGTGGTACGCGAGTAGTTTCTGCTGTACCTGATGGAAGTCAGGTTATGAAATGCAACTTTACGGACCCAACTGAATAGCTATGGTGTTGGGCAAAACTCGTGTCTTGATCATTCCGTTGGAATTGCGAAATATATTCCGTTGGAATTGCTTTCTGGGTTCAGAAATATCCTGTCCTATTTAGAACGAGAGGCATATCTTTTTGTCTACACATGGAAACAGGGTTTAGGTCAGGGTTTCCCAACCTGTTCTGTGCAACCTTTTAGTCGATATTCAAATCTAATTCCCCCTACAAATTTAGTTTCCTAAAATACCGTTTACATTAACATTCGATTATACGAGAACTCTATTTTTCTCATCTCATATGTGGCAAATGCAGCAATAACGTTTCTCACAATAGGAAATAAATCTTGTCAAATATTATTTTTCAGTTTTTTCAATTCACATGGGATAAAGGTGGTTTATGACGCTTCTGTTACCTAACGTTTGTTGCGTAACTGCCTTTCTGTTTAATCTAATTCGAATTTCCTGTAACATATCTTCCCACAAGCTTCACCTTTAACTTTGTTGCGATTCGACTGAAGCCCAATCTTTTACAAACTCAAATTTAAAGCGTAAAACGTGTCTTTTTTGTTTAATGATACACAATTTTCAAACTGTGCCATAACTAAAATCCCGTCAATTATTATTACTTTTATAGCATTATCTTTTTCCCACCTAGACAATAAGTCGGTAATTCATTGGCAGGTTGTCAATCATAGCCGAGGGGACCTAAAACCCACAAAACTGAAATAATAATGGATTACATCTATCCTGTTGTGTAGCACCACTGTTTTTGTGGTAAAAAACTCATGTTTTCATGTCAAAGTACAACTTCATAATGATTCGGTTGATTCGGACGAATTTATTTAGCAAAATTGCCGAATATTTGGTTTCGGCCGAACCCAAATTTAGCCGATTCGGTACATCTCTAGTTTAAACCAACCACTACGTTCGTGTGCAGAGTCAGCCCTGCTCGTGGACAAAAGCGCGTAGCAACGTCATACGGTCACGTTAGGAGGGGTTTCGTGCCCTCCCAAATCACCAAGCGGCCCCATACGACACTTCCGGCGAACGACCAAGCGCGGTCGTCACTGCTTCTTCCGGTTCCATTCGTCTCGCATCACCGACCACAAACCAAGGAGCATCAGAGCATGACCAGATCGGAAAACGTCACACCGTGGTTACCTAACGTGGTAGTTACGTCACCGCGCATACACAAGGCCAAAGCGGGTACTTTTCTTCTCATTTACTTATATTTATTTATTTTTTTCATCTGTTTGAATCAAGATTTTATTGGTAAGACTTAGCACTGGAAAAAACAACTGTAAAATTTTGTTGTAAACTATGTGAAATCACGATAGAATACAGTAAACCGGATTCGGTTTATCCGGATCTTCGCCTAATCCGGACAAAACTTGGGGTACAAAGATTTCCAATGTGGTAAGGCTTGAACTAATTGACATCGGTAAATCCAGATCTTCGGATGAATTAGGGCAATTTCTCGGGTCCAAACGGGTTAACCGAGGTTTACCGTGTTTTTTTTTCGAGAAGTATTTAGAAAATTTTCTGCAAACGCCCTTCTATTAATCGCATTACAAATGGATTTTTGCTTGTGAGATCAAGGCCTTAAACGGAGATCCACCTTTAAAAAAATTAAACAATCGATTTAAATAAAATAGAAGTTCGTAAGAAATGTTAATATTGACGTCATTGCGAACATGTCATCCTTTTCCCTCAAGAGCGAAATTATCGCGACGACAGTGTTCGTTGGAACACCCCAGAGCCCATGACGTCAAGCACCAACAACCAACCAAACATTGGTATGACGTCATTCGAGCGACTTCAGAAACTTCTTGACGCGGCGGCGCAGGTAAAGATGGTTACAAGGTCATGTACTTGACCTCTATGTTGTTTTTCTTTTAACTGATAATGCACTTTTGACGGGTTTAAATCAGTGTTGGGATTCAAATTTTTTATCAGCCGATTCTATCACAAAATTCATAATTCATATTTTTTCAGCCAGTTCTGTTACAAAAAGTCCATTGACAGTAACCAGTAATGCTAACCGGTTCGCTGATCTCATAAAATTTCGTGAGACGGTTCTAAAAAACGGTTCGAACCGGCTGAATCCCACCACTGGTCCGAACCCAGCTCTCGCGGAATAATTTCGATAATGTCTAAGTTCGGGTCAGGCGTCTCAGACTATTCGGTCATTTGTCTGCCCACCTTGCGCCACATTTTATCGCGTATTTTTAACTTTGGCAACTGTTGGACTGGACCCCTATGATATTCCGTCATACTCATACTGTGCACAAACACTTCCTAAAACAGGGGTCACCAAACTTACTGCGGGCCGGATAAGTTTAATAATAATTCGCGCGGACCGGGTCTTTCCAGTCAGCGAAACGATTTTAATAGGGCCGCCCAGGATTGGTCTTTCTAAAATCCCATTTAAAATCTAAATCTAAAATCCCATCTAGTGATGCGACTGTTAAACTGCATAGTTAGTCTCATCTTACGAGCAATGCTTGTATATTACGTTGCAAGTAACAAAAGATGGCAATGGTTTGCGCACAATTAACATTTGTAGTCTTGTCTGTGACGTAACAAACAGGCTTTGGATTAATCCGGCGTTGTAATCCTATGAAAGCAGGTAATATCAATTCTACATATCGCGACACAAAACTTTCGTAAGGAGCGGATTAATTTTTAAATGTTACAGACTATAATACAGAGTTAGCAATTCGCTTTGGCAAACCAAAAATTGTGTTCGCGGGCCGGATGAAATGACCTAGAGGGCCGGATCCGGCCGCGGGCCGTAGTTTGGTGATTCCTGTCCTAAAATAAAAAGTTTTCAAAACAATCATTTTTCCTAAAACAAAAACATTTGGCGTAAACGATTCATCCGTATGGTGTCCCTATAGCCAGGGGGCCTTGAATTAATTTCTCTCATTTAACCCTTTCAAAGCAGCTTTCGAAGATAAGATGAAAAATTCAAGCTCCTTTACCACCTTAATGTGACCAAACTGAAGACACTTTGGCTTACTTACATTAACCTCGGAGCATGTAAATTTTAACCCGATAGAAAAAAACCTTACCGAGCCGTTCGATAAATGTTAGTCAGTTGCAAATGAAAAAATTAAATTAATTTATTGTTACGTAAAATTCCAGCATGTTTATTTAATTACCTATTTGGGAGTAATTGTAGTTAATTTTGTCAGTGAATTATTCATACCATCAAACTAAAATCCACCCTAAAAGTCAAAACACAGTTTTCATGCAGCAAAAACGAAATTTGTGGTTTTAATCAATCATGTTTACCTATTCTGACAAACGTTTTCTTGGTGAAATTGATTTGATGTGGAGATTTCCTGTAGGGGAATGCAGCTATGGAAAAATGTAATTATAATTTGTGTAATCATGACCAACGGTGTATTTTGCCAAGCAATCCCCAAAGCCAAACGCAAAATTGTTTGAACGGCAATATATTAACGAATAAAATACAATGTTGTATTCCCAATAGTCTGATTTTCAACAATATACTAATAGCTATCCAGCAGATTTGCGTTGATTTGTCCATTAGCACAAGCATGTGTTTATTGATTTGTTTGCACTGCGGAAATGTATTCAGTGCTTGCCAAATTTGTGCCAGGTGGTTTTTCTTGTAACAAATCCAACAACAAATGTAAGTGAGTTTTAATAGCACTTGAAATGCCTGTATATGGCAGTTCAATACGATTTGCCTTCTGTGGTAGCTAAAAACCCAAAAACTAAAGATACACGTTGCAATAGAAACATGTGTTTTTGCAACCATGTGCGTTTAAAAGAGAAAAAAGTCGATAGTTTCTAAATCAAAATCGCCATAATGGATGCCAAACACTGGATCTAGGCAACAATGCCCAAAATTTGAAATTCGACGTGATTTATAACTCAAACACTTTTCGGTGTCCTTGTCGTTTTACGAGACCGTTTAACGATGACAATATGATGAAGTGACAATGCAAATAAATTTTACTGTTCCTTGCGCCCACATAAATGATGACAGTTTGCCGAAAACCGTTTCTCTGTCTCAACCCACGCGTGGTTCACCTTTTCTTTTCACCTGGCTGTCTGAGGTTGCCTTGACGACGGACTAATTCCCTTGGCGTGATGCGAGGTTGCGTAAACGCTGCCCTTGTTTACAGGAAGACGTTGATTCGCCGAGGAGGGATCGCTTTCTTGCTGGCACATTGCGAGGTGAGTAGGGACTGCTTGTTGGCGGTGGCGCGCTATTTATACCGCGTCTCCACTGACGTACGCTGGGGTGATAAGCGCGATAAAGGCTATCTGAAGATCGATTTAAAACAAGCGATTTTCGTTGTGCCGCCAGTTGCGTTCTGTGGAGGCCAGGTTGCCACGAACCAAGCGATTAATCGAAGCAGCAATTTGGTAAGCTGTTTTTTAAGTTTGCACACAGGTCGATATGTAGCATAGCCGAGCGGATTAAATGGAAGTTTGGTATGCGCACAACTCATTATGTTTATTGCTTGTTAGCTGGTTGTCGAAGCGCAAATGTGTGGATATATTCACTACATTCAGCGAGCTATAACAGAAAGCAAAAGTGTTTCTGTTGCATGTGCGGATGGGAGGCCTTGAAATACATTTTAGCTTCGTAGTTGTAAATGCACAATACCATATTGCTGTTAACACTGAAATTGAATCGGTGTTGTTTAGGAGTTTTCGTGGCGAATATGTTTAGCAGGGATTCGTGGCATTCAAGTTAGGCGATACTTCGATCTGTCACATTAAAGTTTGCGTGGCATTTATGGTAGTTTTAGGCAGTTGATAGAATATGCATCGAAACATAGGTTTACAACACGTTGAGGTTAAATATATTTTTAGGCATGAAATATTTAAAGCCTATTGAGAAAGTAGACATTTGCAGCTTTGAAAAGTTGTCTTGGCACACATTTAAACTATTAAAAGCCAGTAACTGGATGTTGTATTAGTCCTCATGACATTGTACAATTTTGTATGTCTTTTTATAGAATTGCTTTTCGATGAAAAAAGTGATTATGTTTGCGAATAGTTGTACGAATTAGATGAGACAAAAGTGTTTTTTTGAAATTTTTCGGTCAAAGAGTTCTGTGGCCTGAAACTAAACGTCGTAACAAGCATCAAAAACTAAAAATGGCAATAGAAATCGGTAAGGTATGCGCAAAGATACGAACCGTTATCAAATCTAATTAGGCATTATATGAAATATGTATAATTTATACGATTATTGTCTTTTTATCCACTTACAAAAAATGCCAGTCGTTTAACAAACAGCCGCGCTGGTACCATAAGAACAGGTTGTGCGTTTTCTCTTAAATGTTTTCATTTCCCTTGGGTCTCCCCATCAGACGTTATATTCGAAACACCTGTCCGTCGGGTCGCCATAGGTGCACGATTTTGCGGTTTTTGTTTCGTCAGTTGGGACTGTCCTGCTCCCAGTAGCGCGAGAAAGTCGGTTCTTTCGTCACACGGGGCACGACCACTAGAAATTGCTTGTGATGTTTTATATTTTATATTTAGTTGTCGGGTTAGGTTATCGTTTTGGGTCTATTCGGCAGCATGGCGTTAAAATAATAAACATTATTACAACAAATTGACCGTTTTAAACAGTGATTGATTGGTGTTTTTTTTTTTCTATCTGTCTATATTTTGTTTTTAAACGAGTAAAATAATTAGCTTTTTATTTATGTTTACAGTAGAATTCGGTTTTAAACAATTTAAAAGTACAGAGGTTACGCAAGGTATTACTCCTTAATATGCATTAAAAGCCAAAACTCGATCGTTTTTTACCAGCCCAATTTTTACACCGCGAACACTTAGGACTAAAATGTGTTTATGAAACCGCAATAGTGTTTTTCGTTGTTAACGTTCAACTAACATGTTAAAAATACAACCTATAGCCGGAACAATATAGGCTTCGCGTAGTGAGAGAGCAACCGTATGGGTTACATTGAAGCTGGTTTAGAGCAAAGATGCACCACTCTTGACCGTCCGCATAACATGCTCCTATTTGCCTAAAATGTGTCCAGTGAGCCCGAATGTCTCGCAGCTGGACACGTACGGATACTGGACGTATAATTTTCGGCATCTTCGCTGTTTTACAAACTGTTCAACATGGATATGTCTGATAAAGTGGCAGGGCAAATAAAAACTTGACTTGACTTGAATTCAATATAACAATCGTGTGTTTTTCCATACCAAACAGTCCATTGAAATAAGTTTTAGAAGCCATATGCCGACCAAAAGAGTTTTTACCAACGTGCGACCGCTTGCATATCAATTCTATATTACATGTGTGCGCCCGCTAATTCTTGTATTCGGCTGTATGTTGTGCACCCTTGGGTTAATTTTTTACCCGCCATTCGTACAAAGAGTTTAACCGGGGCGAGTACAAACCCTACATGTGGATTGTGCCCAATTTTGGGTGTTGCTACTCGGTTCAAACACACACAACACGCGACGGATGCATTTAAATGTCGTTTATTTATCGACGATCGCAACCAATTCCCAGCAGGCCGATTAGCAGGGCATATGTCACCGTTGACGGTGATTGGGAGCAAGTTAAATCGATCATCGTTCGTCGGGCTAAACCGCAAGAATCGCAACATTCTCCTTCAGTCTTAGCTACCAGGTCTTGCAAAGTTCTTCGAATAAAAATTTTCGAACTAAAAATTTTTTTGAATAGTTTTTTTTTTGTATGATCAGTGATTCTTGACAGGTTGCTCAAAGACGTTTGTTGATAAAAGCTTGAAAACTTTTTGGGAGGGTTTAAATGTTCCCGAAATGTGATGAGGCTTTCAAACGACAATCCGCGCATTTATCTTGAGTTTTGAAAGCATAGACCCTGGGCCAGCGCACATGTTTTGAAAGTAAATACGAAAATAGAACGTAATAAATTATGATTTCACCTAACAGGTTGAGCTCGTTTTGTTTTAAATCTGGGTTACTTTGCTCTGATAACAAGGTAAAAGCATCTCTTACCTTTCGTAACCAACAGAAACACTTTACATAAAAACGCATAACACAGATATTGCTGCCCGTAAACCTCCTATCGAGAACAGCAGCAATCGTCTGGACGCCACCACAAGCCCGGAACCAACACAACAGGCCGCTTTGTCCGTCGTGGTGCCCGCATACTACCAGGAAGAGCAGTCCCTGCCCCCAACACCCCTTCCTCCTACCCCATTACCCCAATCACCCGACCCCCATATCGACATGGGAAGCGCCGCTAGCAAGTTGACACGCAAGACCAGCGATCACACCCCCTCCCCGCCCCCGTCTGAGGTGTCAATCAAACTGACGGTTGAGCAGGACGACGGCAAGCGGGTGCCAGTCAACTTCGACGCGGGTGAGCCTCTATTAGTGTGAAGTCATATTTCGTTGTGGTCGAGTGAGTTTGTCACGTGTGCCTAAGGTGATTTTATGATTTCTTGACAATCGATTCCAACGTGCATTTCGCAAAAAAAACAATATGGACCCAATGCTCGATTGATGAACATTCGAATGCAACTGTGCCTTACACGCAGGGGTCGGCAACCTTTTTTGCACTGCGGGCCGTTTTTGAAACTGAAATTTGATCGCGGACCGGTCTTTAAAAAACTACAAATATTTAACAATGAAAAATGTATAAATTAGTTTATCATCCCCGGGATACATGGGCAAAATGTTTTAAACCATTTAACCTGAAAGAGTATACGGCTCGGTAACGAACTCATCGCGGACCGGTACTGGGCCGCGGACCGACGGTTGCCGACAACTGCATTAGGGGATAAACTGGAAAGAGTTGGATATAATTTATTGAATGTTTAATGCGGTTAATTTTCTTTTAAATATTTGGCTTATTATTATCATTAAAGATAGTACTACATTTATTCGGAAAACAGAACGGTCCGCGATATTCTTTTAAATGGGCTGGTGGACCATGACCTAAAACGAGTTAAGAACCACCAATCTTGAGGGGTCGTTTATCGCAAACCAATTAATTGGTCTTTTCATTTCATTTTCGTGTGTTTGTTTTTGTGAGTGACGTGCTAGCGTTGGTGACTAACCTTTGAATTGTTTAACAAAGACGTTGAAGCAAAACACAATGGGCGAGCGATAACGACCATTCTCGACGAGGTTGAGGTGAGTTTCGAACCCGTATCTCTTCGGTTTTGGTCCATGTGTGTTCAGCACATAGTTTATTTTGTGTCTGAAGACTGACAAGGCAAATGCGTAATAACTTGGCACACAATAAACAAATACAGTACCCGACACGAAATACACATATAATGCGATACCATCTTTAGTTTATTTATTGGTTACCAACGCGGGGTTGGCGGACACAAAGGTGTCCGAGAGAAGGTTCTAGGCTAGGGGTATAAGAAAGCAAAAACAAATAAACCGTTTAACTTCGTTTATCATCTCATTAGAATACAAACTTATGTTATGTGATAATTTTTATATTATATGTTTTGTATTAAATATTGGTCCGTTGCTAAAAAAATATACCGTAACATTAATACTGATAATGGTTTTGTTTAGTTGTTGCAGTTTTTGTCATACAGATTTTGTATGAGTTTTTTGTTTGAATCTGCTGCCTTGAATGTAGTGATTGATCTGCTGTGATTTAAATTAGGTTTTTGTGTTAAAAACGCAAGTTTCCAAATAGCAATTCTACTTCATGATTCAAATAATGTCTACGAAAAAACTTTCATTTTCAATAGTATAAAAATGTGCATAAAAAAAGAATCTCAATGTACAAAAACTGAAGTAGCCTACACATAAATGTAAAATCTTTTTTCAAACGAATGCCCGTTTTTAACCCTAGCTGAAAATACACATGATTGAACATGCTAACAAAACTATCATGTTTACCTTTATCTGAATGGCTACACTAGCCAATGCGGCCGATCTCTCGTTACCTTTATCTGTTATACATTTAAACGCAGAGCCAGGCCGAGAAGAAGCGACGTGAATTGGAGAAGCTTCTGTTTGAACATCAGCAGATCGTTCACGAGATAGTTCGACTTGAGACGACCACCCATTAGCGCAACGTCTTTATCACTTCGACATGTGTTCTTTCACGTTCTGTCGCAGTCATTATTTGTGGAGCGAAACCGCCTGTGCTTCAGGTCGTCAATGAACCGGTATCATGCCCCTAAACACCAAGGACTTTGTTGCTGTTTTCTGTTTTTCTTTTTGATTGGTAACAGAGCATTTTTGTATCGAAGCGAGATTGTGTTTAAGCAAGTTATTGCTGTTTTTACATGTTTCAAGTCAATAGGAACAATTGAGTTGTTAAAAATGTATCATGCGCCCAATAGCACATACACCTGCCTAACAAGAACTGAGAGTGGGCATTTACTCCAAAACTTTAAGACGTGTTGAAATTAGATTATAAATGTGATTCCACTTATTTTTCGCACCCTTCCATTACAGTGGTTTGGATTTACGTTGTTAAAACTTGTACGTTTCTTGAGCCGAAATCGGAAATCAAAAATATATATTGTTCATTAAGCAATGACACTTTTGCTTAAAGGACACTCCATCATCTTACTAAGTTTTTTAGATCCAAGAATACATTCGCCATCGGGCATACGCGGAAATATTGGAAAATGAGGGACCACTTTTTGTCATCGCACGTCACTTTCTTTGCCACTAATATGAGACAAGCAACGTTTGTATTGCAGTTTTCATTTCCGTTTGTATCAGTGTTCTCGATTTTTAACACCAGCGGTACGAGTACAGCTGAAATATCAATCGATTTAACCAAGTGTTGGGCTTGTTGACAACACTTTTTCATTCAGTGTTGGTTTTCGCAAAGCTATTGACGACCCATTTCTTCACACTTTATACACGAATGATATTACTGTGAAATACATGTAAGTGGGTAAACAAAGTAACATTTGCCATTGTAATCCACCCATTGCAACTGAACAAAATCCGAATTGTTCCTTAAGGGGGGTGTTTCCCTTTTAAAAATTGATTCGATTTCCCACCTTATGTGTTGGCTGTACCGACATTTGCGTGTGTTTTTATTTTTACTTTTGTTTCGAAACACGGTTTTGTCTTTCCAAACTTTCCAAGCCGAAGCCTATCTGTGTGTTCCAACAACTTGAAAGAGCTCGTCTGGCCAGCGCCCAAGGTCACTTCGTAGGCGCTAGGTTATCTACTTGACCTAGTAGAGGAAATAATTGATCTGACACTACACGTGTGGTGATGTAATGGTTGGAAAGATTTCCAGGTGAATTTCTTGAAATGTCATTAAAAACGATGCACATATCATATTGTTTTTGTCCGTATTTTTTTCTGTCTAACGCCGGTTTGTGATACGCGTTTGGTCAAGAAAGAGTGCTTTAAATTTATTCAAATTTGCAAAGATGTTAGTTATTAATCCAAATTTGATTCTCCTGAAGTTTGACCCCAAACAACCCAGCGGTTCACCCGCAGGCCTCCAAAACGAAAAATTTTTAAAACAGATGTACTGACTAAAGTGATAATCTGAGAGTTCATGTTTGTTGGTGCAATGTAAGCTATTCTAAAGAATTTTGTAACTTTTTATTGGATTCACCCATTTTACCGCTTAAACCCCCAAATAATAAGTTTTAGTTTTAGGCCTGAAATTCAGGCCCTATTTTTTTGTAATTATGTGACAATAATGATGCAAAAAGAATACGAACAAAACTTTTAAAGTTGGGTTAATGCTTTCTGAAAGTTTTTCCTTAAGAATCTAAAAATAACCAGGACGTTTGTTTACCATAAATCTGCACAAACACATATGTGGGGACCCATTCGTTTTTGCTTGCAAAAACAATCATATGTGTAGATCAAATTATGTATTTAGAAAATTGGTAAATAGCATATAGAATATATAAAATGGAATTGTATTGGAAAGCCACCTTTCTAGTATAAACTGTTTCTTGACTGAAAATCCCAAATTTAGAACCTCAACAATTTGATCTCATTAAATTCCAAAAATACATACATGCCCTTATTTTCTGTATTTCTATGTGTATTTATGCAACACCTATAAAAGTTTGCTATATTAGTATTCCAAACCAATCAAAATTGATAGAAAAACAATCCAGCAAATATCACCATACACAAAAATGAAATTAAGCAGACAAGCAAGAATATCAAACAAAGGAGTGACCAAAGCAAAAACTAATACCATGGCAATATCACTGTGAACACATGTTTTTACATGAGTCACAAAATACGTCGACAGTAAGTTGTCACCTTAAAAAAGTTAAATTTAGGTAAAATGGAATATTTTCTCGAGTGAGAGGCTAAACAAATGTTAAACAAGAAATTTTAGACATTTAGTATAAGACACATTACACACAAACTGGCTTTTGTTAGGTTAAGCAGTGACTTAAGTAGGACACATACATTATTTACACGTTTGTTCATCACCATACCAATCATCACAGTGCACCTAGTTCTGAGAGGTTACATTAAAGCTGTTTCTGAGCAATTTCAGGTAAAAGGGTGGGTATTAGCAAACAATGTGTATATAGTGACAACATTAAGATAACAAGGAAATACAACAACAACAGATGAGTGCAATTGAAGACAAAACATGCAATATACTAGTGCTGCAATATGTACTTAAAAAAACCTACACACCTGACATGCAAACAAGGTAAAGTTGGGTTTCTGCATCATTTCGGATTTGCAAAACTAAAGCCAAGCACATAAAGTGCAAGATTGGGAAAGTTAATTTACACCATTTAGCTTAGCTTCCGAAACTGCCAAAGCTTCCAAAACTTCCGCAGCTGCCAAAGCTACCAAAACTGCCACTACTCCAAGATCCCCATGATCCCCTTCTGCCTACTTTGCTCAATGCATAACCACCAACCAAGGCAGCAGCTGTACCTCCAATTAATTTTTTATGTTTTCCTGCTTTCTTCATTTTCTTTCCACCTACCAATCCACCAAGTCCAGCTGCCCCGGCCAATGCACCAAGACCACCCATTCCACCAGACTTTGACGAATGGGCTTTCTGTTGTTGGTAAACTGGTTGTCCATATGGTGTACCATACTGTTGCTGGTATGCCCCTTGGGGGTAATTTCCACCATAAGGTTGCTGTTGGTAATAGCCTGGCTGTGCAGGATAAGCACCATACGGTTGTTGCATGTTGGCTGGTGCACCATAACCAGGCTGGCCTGGTGGTGGACCATAACCCGGTTGACCAGGTGGCGGTGGTGGTCTATAACCAGGTTGTTGGCTGTAGCCCTGCTGAGGTGGGGGTGGACCATACCCAGGTGCTGGATATGCCTGGGAATTCGGTGGAGGTGGTCCATAGTTTGGTTGACTTTGTGGTGGATATCCAGATGGTGCTTGACCATGTTGTGGAGCTGTTGGGTAACCAGGAGCTGGAGGTTGTGCTGGATAGGCAGATGAACCTGCAATGTTTAATTTCTCAAATCCAAGGGTGGAACCACCCGGTGGGTTACCTGCTGGTTGCGGTGGTGGATGACTTGAATATGGAGGCGGGGCAGACATGTTTTGAGCATGCGGAGGTGGTGCAGTAGGATATTGGGACTTTGTTGGGTAGCCTGCATTTTGTGTTGGTGCAGTGGCAGCAGTTACTAAGTTTCGCTTATTATTCAGTGCTTGCATCCAAGAACTAAAAAAACAAAATATTGTGATCAATTCAAACACGGTCACGTCTAAAACTGCGGGCCCGCTGGGATCACTTGGTCCACCTCATGCAATTGAAAAACTGCGGGCCCGCTTCTTGCAAGAATAAAAACTGTAGCCCCACTATATATCCAGTGCTTGGCCCGCCTCTTGTACCGAAAAACCGCGGGCCCACTATATCCTGTGCTTGCCGTTCAGATCTTGTCGAAATCAAAATTTAATGACATGTGACAGGCGTGCCCACAGCTTTATCAAGCCGGCCCGCAGTTTTTATACTTGCATGAGGCGGGCCAAGTGGGCCCGCAGTTTTAGACATGACCCATTCAAACACAGTGATTTTTATTTGCTTACTCAAGTTCTTGACGATTTTGAGCCAGAAGCAGAAATCTCTTGTCCCGTGCAATAAAAAGCATCACACAGTCCACAGAATGGGAATCAGGCAGAGGTGGAACTTTTGCTTGAACACCCGCTCCCACCTAGTTATACACATAATTATTGAAAATAAGCCCTTTTTGTTGAGATGAACATAAATTCATACTGGGGTCAGTCATGAAGCGTCTATGAGATCACAGACCTGCATACTCACATATAAATCACAGTAAGCCAGGCCCAATAAAGACGTTATACCACACCCGGTCACTAAGCATTACCATCTGGCAAGGCAACAGGCTGTTTTCCAGCCTACGTCTTGGCATATAGGAATGCTTGGTGACCGACTGAGTCGGTATAACGTCTTCTTCAATGGGTCTAAAGTACTGTAATGCCCTTTAAGTTGCAATTTAAACACCATAACATGGCATATTTGGTAAACTAAGTTGCTGGTACCTGAATGTCATGACAATCTCTTGGTAAATAAAACTTGGCAGCTCTTGGGCCACCCTTGTTGTCAAATATCACAAAATGTCCATCACTGTACAAGTTAAAGTACCGCTGCTTCCATCCTTTGAATATTCCAGTTGCTAAATGTATTAGAAATAGTAAATTTTAGTTCTTACAGTTACATGTATCGGTATACCGTATACAGAAAACACTTACAGTATTTCTGTAGATAACCCTCCTTGACCGTTGTCATTTTGTACAACAAATTACCCTCTAAACAAGCTAAATTTAGGGCCTTAGGCCTAGATCTTAACCAAAATAAATCAGTAACTAACTTAACTGACGAAATACCAAAGTAATCGAAGTTTCTTGATATGTCGCGTCGCGTGTCGCTCGTCGCGGATTGGTTGTCGCTGTACTGTGTTCATCTGTTAACTTAAGTTTGTTTGCTCTGCTGTTTTTTAGCACTGTCCATTTTTGTGACTCGAGGCAGTAAGATATTTGCTATAGGTTAACTGGTCGATTGCAAAAGAGCCAAGTGGTGGCGAGACGGCTGCATTTGCTTCCGTTTGAGTTCAAGCAGTAGTTACGCGTTCGAAGGTTGATAAATGCAAATAAATGTTATCGTAATGCAACTAGTTGTCGGAACACTAAACAGAAACGAAATGGATAATAACGTTACAACATGTTGATTTAATGTGTTGTTTCCTTTGCGTGTGTCTTATAAACATATTGATATCAGTCAACTTATCTAAGTATTAGTGCATTATGTGGTTTGTAAACATTATTCAATGGCAAGTTGAATGGTGGTTGGTAATCGCTGTTGCAACATTGTTCTATACGTGGTGGCAAAGACCACACCCTCAGTTTCCTCCAGGGCCAAGAGGGCTGCCGATTTTCGGAAGCATCCCTTTTCTTGGAAGAAGAGCCGAAGTAACATTAAGAAAATGGAGTTTGGAGAAATATGGCCCAATTATGTCTGTGCGATTTGGAATGAAGAGTTGGGTTGTTTTAAATGACCACAAGGCCATAACAGAGGTAATCTACTAAGCTTGCTGCATTAGCCTACCTTCTGTTGCTAAAATACACTATTGTTAAGGCCTTTGTTAACAATGGGTACGCGTTTGCTGGACGTCCTGAAATGCTGATTTTTACACAAGCTACAAAACAGCTTGGAATCGTGTTTCCAGATTACAGTGAGAGTTTGAAACGCCAGCGTAGATTTGGAATGCTCGCTTTGCAGAAGTAAAATTTGGTTTTCAGTTTTTTCCGCTTATTGCCGATTTGGTGAAAAGCTATGTTTATTTAGATGTGGTTTTGCGAAGCGGGACATGGAAAAAATCATTTTGGACGAAGCTGATAGTTTGATTAGGAACATTGGTGAACAAGAAAGTCTCCCTGTTAACATTTTGGTAATTGTTTCATTAATTTCTAAACTGTGTTAATTGGTATCATGTAGTGGCGCATTAATAGTTTTGTATTACCTTATTTTGCAGAAACTGCTTTCGACAACGTCATCGAATATAATATCAGTTGTTATGTTGGGTGAAAAATTTAACGACACTGATAAAAGATCAGAAAAAGTAGCCGAAATTCTTCATTACTTGTAAGTTCACATAGAAATTTATCAACAACATAACATAGCGTTTACATAACCGTGGTCCGTCCATAGGCTCTACGACCCTGTCTTAGCAGTAGCACTTCCTCTTTTGATGATGTTTCCCTCAGTACGTCACCTCCCCTTCTTCCGGGGTGTAAGCAAAACCTTTAAACAGCAACAAGACACCATGTTGGGTAAGCTCGAAGCGGTGTGTTCAGTGGTGGGATTCAGCCGGTACCACCGGTTCTGTAAAACTGTCTCACGAAACTTTATGAGATCAGCAAACCGGTTAACATTACTGGCTACTGTCAATGGACTTTTTGTAACAGAACTGGCTGAAAAATAAGACTTTTGTCATAGAATAGGTTGACGAAAAATTGAATTCCACAACTGGCTGTGTTGCTACAACATGCAAAATTTCGTGACTGACAATTTTGATTGGTTGCAGACATCTTTCGTGACTTGGTCAACGAGCATCAGGAAAGTTTTGACCCGAATCAGAGTCGTGATTTTATTGATGCTTACATCCATGAGCAACAACACGGCGGAGGAAAGAACCACGATAGTTTCTCTGTAAGTTTCACGCCCCTGCATTAACATAAATTCCCAACCCGATCATTATGCTACCCAAAGGTTAGTTAACTACAACAGGGATCGAAAACCTTTTTTGCACTGCGGACCGGTTTTGAAAAAAAATGCGGACCGGCTTTTAAAAAATTACAAATATTCAGCAATAAAAACGCAAAAAATAGTTTATTTATCCCCAGATGCATGGGCAAAATAAGCATTTAATCTGAAAAAGTATACGGTCTGGTAACGAACTCCTCGCAGACCGGCACTGGGCCGCGGACTGGTGGTTGCCGACCACTACTACAAGACCGATCTTTTACGTGGATAGAAACAAACAGATAGGTCACTTTTTTGGGTGCCAACTTTTGTTTAATTATTCAATAATAACTCCGAGCATAGTGGCAATCATATTCCTGGGATACTTTCGTTTCAGAAAACGGTTTTTTAAAGTTCCTGTGATTTGTTATATTATGCAAACTGTCGTCACACAATTGCTAAATTGCATTTGCATGTGAGTCTCGATTTTTGTTCCAGTTTATGCACACTGTCGTCACACAATTGCTAAATTGCATTTGCATGTGCGCATTGAAAAACGCACGTTGTCTTTACATTTGATTAATAAACCTTGGCCAAAAAAGGTGTTAGAGTGATGGTACAGGCCTTCTTATCGAAAACTATTTGATAAAACAACTCCGTTTTTGTTAAGGATGAACAGCTTGTAGTCTACGTTCGGGATTTGTTTACTGCAAGTGCAGAAACAACCAGTTCCATGGTGGGGTGGGCACTGACTTGTATGCTCAACTATCCACAATTCGCCGAGCCTCTTGTCCACGAGATCCGTACTGTGTTTGGTAAGTTGTTGTAGAAAACCAACTACAACAAGCAAAATTAAGGCAACAAGCATTCCCTGATTAAAAAGCAGGTGCAGAGAAGATCTAATGGGCGTACCTTTAAGATAAACCGTATGCATTTAGGCTTGAATAGGCTCTTGATCAGGGGCGGGCAACTTCTCCAGTCGGCGGGCCTGATATAGGAAAATGAAGTACTTGGCGGGCCGTATTCCTGAATCGGCACATTAATCGCGTATTTAACCAGTGATTTAAAACGGATTTTTGACCACCTAAATTAAAACAAATACATTCAAGAACATCACAAATACAATACAGTCCAAACAATCTAACTCAGTGTTTCCCAACCTATGGGTCGCGACCCAAAGTTGGGTCGCCAGTTTTTGTGACAATAAGAGCATCTACGTTTCGTAGCGTTATTTTGTTATTTCCCAAGGCCATGAGTTGTTTCCCAATAACAATTTCATGACTATTTGGCGGAATAGCAGTTACGGCAATTCTGCTTGTGACGTCATAATGTTTGTGTGAGATCACTGTTAAGCGTTGTCTGGCTCATAATGCTTTGAACCAGCTTTAAAGTTGGCGGTAAAACGAATAATTTTTGTTTGACGTTTTCTATTTTTCAAACTAGCGTAGTAATTTTTGAAAAACTTTCCTGATTCATAAACAAAAATACAACCCAAATTGTAAGAATGCATATCCATGGGTCGCGAGAAGCCACAAATCAAAATTTTGGTAAGTATTTGGGTCGCGACAAAAAAAGGTTGGGAACCACTGATCTAACTGATATAACATAAAATTATTCAACACAGCAAATTTAATGCATACACCACAGACTTAGATACTGCTGAAACACTAACTATAGGCTACACGTGTGGAAACAAAAGAAACCGTGAAAGCAGGCCACACACATGGTTGGCAGTTATGTCGTAAAAAACAATGGACGTATGGTGCAATGGTAACAACGGCGGGAAAGTTTTTGCTATTGGGGAGCGTTACTGTCCGTTAAAACTATAATTTGACGCAGTAGGCAAGTAGTGGGGGATTGTGGCAGACTGTGGCCGCGGGCCACATTATCATGTAAGACCTGAAACTGTCTGCGGGCCGCTCAAAATCCCGTCGCGGGCCGGATCCGGCCCGCGGGCCGTATGTTGCCCGCCCCTGCTCTTGATGATTCCACTGTTTTTCCTTTGGTATGTTAGTTCTTCTTTTGTTTGAAACATGTTGTTTAAAATTTTCAACCGCTGTTCATCAAAAAGTTAGATTTTTCAAGCATTGCTTGATAACTGACTGTAGGCTACTAGTCTTTTGTACAAACCTTCAATTATATTTGATCTCCGACACCTGCGCGGCCGTCACCCGGTCTGTCTCTTTGCCATTGTTAAGCAGTTTTCTTTTATTTTATTTCTTTAGAAAACGACCGGCGGCCATCTTTGGCGAAGAAGAACGAGCTGCATTTCACCCAAGCGTTTATCCAGGAGTTGTTCAGGTACCGAAGCGTGACTCGTTTCACCAACCGCAAAACCATCAAGAACACTGTGCTACGCGGGTATTTTATACCTAAAGGAACACAGGTAACGGTAAAAGCCTATCAATAGACAATGTCGTTCTAGTAATACACACGGAGACCACAATGCGCCAACTTCACTTTACTGTGATCCCCAGCCACTTAACTTGCGTTTAGCCTTAACCAATCCATTATGCCCACCACGTTTTGTGCCTTATTTAATGAGGTTTCAACATTGCGCTGTTTTTCCGGCTTGGTCATTGCTTTGGTCGCTATGTTTTCTTTCAACAAGCGAGCGAAATAAACTCTACTCAAAAACCAACTGAAGACGTTAAAAATGTAACAACTTCTGTCGTAAGTCATTTGACAACAAACAATTTCCTACAACGTGGCTTCATCACAATGACATTAAAACAAGCGCTGTAAGCTGTCTCAGAATGGAGCATGAGCCCGAAAGTTCAGATCCAAAATAACGCCCGGTTAAGCCTAAAAGATAGATTTAGAAAGATTTCATCCAAAAAATTATAACACAAATACAAGTGTGAAGTTGGGGTCACGTAAATTCTGTTTTATTAACTTAAATCCGCATAATACGACTCAAACCCGACCCGACTTACAGCTTTGGTGTTTCTAAAACTAAGAACAAATGTTATAGTTTTACCCGCTACAGGTTTGTTCGATGGTGCTTTTTTTCTATATATTGTGGAAAATGTTTGCAGAACTCGATAAAAAACCCGTCGTATACCTTATTAACGGGGAAGTTGGCTTCGTAGTAGTATTTGCAACTTATACAAAATTTGCTGTGCCGTGTGCTAGAGCAGTGGTTCTCAACTCGCTTCGGGCCATGGACCACCAGCCCGGTAAAAATAAGATTGTGGACCATTTCGTTTTGGAGCAAAATTGAAGTATGCATACGAAACAACCATTTGGACTTTAAACATAATTCTTTTAAATTCTTTTTTTTTATCATGCTAACCGCTCTTTTTGCGCTCCATAACGTTTCAACGGCATTTGTGACAGTTAATAGTACACCCTAATATAATTGTATCTCTATGTTTTCGATGACCTTTAGTCATATACCCGTAAACACAGGTAATGGCCAACCTGTACGCTGCAATGCGTGATCCTGATCTCTGGAACGATCCTGAAGTTTTTGATCCTCGTCGACATATTGATGAAAACGGAGAATTCGTTCTTTCTTCCAAGATCATCCCCTTTTCAATCGGTCTTCGCTTTTGCATGGGAGAACGCTTGGCTCGTAATTCCCTCTACCTGCTACTGACGAGCATTGTGTTGAATTTTGACGTCTTAGAAGCGGGCGGTATTCCGTCGCTTTTCGCTTCCACAAGTAATATCGTTTATTCTCCGGGAGATTTCAAAATTCGCCTGAAATGCGTGAGATAAAATATTTACTGCGATTGGTAAAGCAGTTTTTGACTGTTTAAAACGTTAACCATTTTTATAACACTTTTTGAAAATCCAAATGCTATTAACAAATTAACTCTTTATTTGTTTTTATCTGCAATTTTCATTTAGGAATTTTTGCCCTGCACGAAAAGCGAATTACATAGTCGTGGCCAGTGGGCTTTTTAAGGTTTGTTGTTTAAACTTTATATCACCTAGCTATTTTACATCCAAATTTTGTCATAACATTGCGTTGTAATTATGTTGTATACAGTAGCAGGCAGTTTATGGTTGTACATTTCAACTATATAATTAAGCAACGTGTATTACTCATTTTAGCGGTTTTGTCGTGTGGTAAATATTGTTTTGTTGATCTAGTCCAGCGGTTCCCAACCTGGGGTTCGGGGAGGGGTCCGTGAGATGGTTTCAGGGGGTCCGTGGAGGCAAACATTTGCAGTAGCATTAACAACAATACGATATTTTTAATTTCCCAAACCGTTTTTACAATCCTGTATCTGAGTGCAAACCCTTGGATCAGGAAAACTTGTAATTGTTACCTCCATTGTGACATCACAACACACATTAACAATAAAATTTTATTATTGTGCTTTGTTTCAAGTACTGTACACCAGAAAATTTATCTCTTCGTTGCATTGATGGCTGCTACAGTACAGAACTTTATTGAGATTGGAGGACTGTGAAGGTTGATTAAAATTGTGCCCAAATAAGCGAAAGTATAATAACGTTTATAATGCAGGAAACGAAAAACATAGTAAGACTAAATTACGTTGGGGTTCCGTGGACCTATAAAATTTATAAAAGAGGTCCGTGACTACAAAAAGGTTGGGAACCACTGATCTAGTCGATTTTACGTGTAATGTTAAGGAAACGTCGCAAGGTTCAATTTTATCGCATTTGCATCGTTTGTTCGAAGGTATTAATAAAACGCAAAAAATATTTTCGCCCAAACAAAGCCGGTGAAAACATTTTTTACTAGGAAGTTTTAAGCACTACTATGCCTTAAATTTCAGATCTCAAAGCTTATTGCTCGTCAAATTGCCTCATCGGTTATATTTTGTTCGTAACTTATAATAAAACATATTATAGTAACATTTAGCCAAGAAGGAAAATTGTGCATTAGAGCAGTCTCTAAGGCAGTGCTTTTTAACCGGGTGTATCGTACACCCCAGGGTGTAGCATAATTTTTAAAAGGGGGTACCACTTTGATGGGGTGTACTGGGGTATACCAGATACAAAATATAATATACCTATGACCAGTTATCACAATAGGCAGGTTTCAGTTTTAGAACAGACTGACTGGAGTGTACAATTCCATGACACAACATGCATCTCAAGTATACGTCGATTTTAAGTTACAAACTCTTTGTGAGATCATAATTTAATATTTTACTTGACAATCGTTGTTAAAGGGCCCCGGCAGCGGCGATGTGACTTTTTCTACATTTTAGATATTTAGAATTGCCAAAATTCAGGGATTCCGAATCACTAATTTTTTTTTGTCCTATGATTTCTCGTTTTCGAGATATTCAATCAAACAATGAGCTCTCGAGCGACACCTTGGTTTGATATGTAGCAGCGATTGTTACGTCACCTCGTACCAACTTCTAACAATGGCGTTGGTCAGCTGTTGTTTTAGCTTTGATGCGTACATTTTTTTTATTGTTTACAACTGATAAAATTAACGTAGATACGTAGTTGACAGTTAAGCAATAAATAACAACTGTTTGCTTAAAAAGGTAGGTGTTTTGTTGTTGACAAAAGGTATTTTCCACGTAACAGAATTATTGTAGGTGTTTATGTACTAACTATGTGATAATGGAGGAAAGAAAATCATGCGTTTGCTGCCATGAAATTAGTAAGTGCAACAGCAGTTAGCCAAGTTCAACGAATATTCTGAGTCGAATCTGCTTTGTATAAAAGCATATAATGGATTTGAATCTATATGTCTCAACGTGTATTAGAAGCAGCATGTTATCGATTTAAACATCATTTGGGAAAACATGATGAGGGTAATTAACACCCGTCACGAGTAAGTTTTACTGTACTAACTACTAACATGCAATATGCCACCAGCAACCTCTATGCATTACGGATATACTGCCTACAGAAACTTTGTTGAATGGTGCTGGGGAAGACTTCAGAGTTACGTTGCCAGACTGACAGCCACTTGTTGTGACGTTGCTGCACAACAATACATGTGGTTCCATATGCTTTTCACCCAAGGTCCCAACTCTTTGCAATAGGCTTTGTTAGAAAGTGCTGTCAGTTTCTTTTGGATTTCTAAATTCAAAACCATAAACACAAATATACTGGTGTATGCTCATCTTTTATTTCTATCATATTTGTAGCTACATGCCAAACATAATGTTTTGTTTCTGACGATTCTTCACTAATGTATTTAATGATTTGTGGATGCCTGTCAGTCACAAAGGCTTTAATAAACAATCCTTTGCTTGTGAAGTTTTCAATGCTTCCCAAGAATCCTTCTTTTTTCATATCATTGCTATTTGCCACTTTATTGCTCTAGAAAATATTATGAAATTACCATCTGAATACATATATATATTGTCGTATGGTTTCCACGTCTCAAAAAAACTCTGAATACATGAACAAGGTTAATAGCAACATTTTTATTGTTGCAAAGATGCATCATCCATCATTGTGTATGTAGCAAATTTAGCTGAGTGTCCAGGGAAATCTGCAGTTAATTTACTTCTGGTACACCATTTAAGAGGTAAAGAAGTTTTCCTTTACACACAATGTATTTTGGTTCATAGCTTAGATTGGGTGGTTCCCTACATGAAAATGTATTGATATTATCACACCTTTTTTCATTACCACACTTTTTTGTTATTACCAAGTAAATGGCATGACAATAAACTAAATTAGTATAACATAATGGTAATATTAAAGACTATAATGTTAAATAAGATTATGTCAGAAAACAATTAACTAAAGCATACCATATGCTGCTTTTCTTGCAGCTGCTCTCAATGCCATTTCTTGCTGAAGAAGACTATTCTCATGAATACATGGAATGGCATTTGGCTGTAACACCAGAACTTTTGCCATACCCCTGTCATACTGCATTTTATTTGTGAAACATTCATCTGTGAAATGTAGGCTACAAAGAACACTGTATTTCGTTGGTCCCTTTTTTCACGTTAACAAATTTAATCCAAGCTGACCGCAATGGCTTTATATTTGGAAAGCGAAAAGTGTCATATTGCTGGCCTTTTGATTTCCTCTTGAATTGCAACCATACAAAGGACACACTGCAGGCATTTTTGCACACTTGAGTATAAACATGAAAACATTTAAACACCAAAATACCTAAACTGACTAACGTAATTGGCGTCGCAGAACGTTAACAACCACCGACTACAAACAAGCTCCAAACCAAGTTGGTACGAGGTGACGTCACATGACGTTTGAGCTAAGTGACAAAATATCCGCAAGGTGTCAGTGTTTTTAGATTTAAAACGTAAATATTTGACTAGTAACTTCGATTTTTGTGGTTTTAAACCTGAAATCGTGTTTATAAAAATACGATAAACAACATATTAAAAAATAATTTTCCGGTGCCGGGGCTCTTTAATGGTAGTTCTTTTTGAAGTAGAAAGTGAATTATGGATTATGGATTGTTGGTATTGTGCTCATCATCATTCCTGTTAGGACCACAGATTCAGTGTGTTACAGGACTGAATAAATTTTTCACTGGGGTGTACAAATTTTGAGTAAACGTTAAAAGAGTTTCAAAAAAGGTTGACACGCACTGCTCTAAGGAACACCCTGTTTCAATATTATTTCTGCTGACCTGATTTGACGTAATAAATTCGCACCTCTGTGACAAATTTTCACAGTACTCGCCACTACGGTTAACCAGCATCGGAAAGACAGCTTTTGTTTTCTGCAAAATAGTATGAATTAGAGGTTTGTACAGCATTGACCTTTATAAGACGTAAAGCTTGAATTTGTAGCAAAGGCAACTATTTTAGGTTTTTTAGGTAAAAAACAAAATTAATTTTTGCATTTTTTTGCCTCCTGTGTAGTGAAATATTTTATGTTTTAAAGCAGTGGTTCCCAACCTTTTTGTAGTCACGGACCCCTTTTATAAATTTTATCGGTCCGCGGACCCCCAACGTAATTTAGTCTTTTTTCGTTTCCTGCCTTATGCGTTATTATACTTTCGTTTTTTTTTTGGGGGGGGGGGTCAGAATTTTAATCAACCTTCACAGTCCTTTAATCTCAATAAAGTCCTGTACTGTAGCAGTCAATGCACTAAAAGAGATAAATTTTCTAGTGTACAATACTTAAGACAAAGCACAAAGAATTCTATTGTTAATGTGTGTTGTGATGCAACAATGGTAACAATCACAAATTTTCCTGATACAAGGGTTTGATTAAGAGTTTGCAATTGCATATAGGATTGTAAAAACGGTTTGGGAACTTAAAAATATTGTATTGTTGTTAATGCTACTACAAATGTTTGCTTCCACGGACCCCCTGAAACCGTCTCACGGACCCCTTGGGGGTCCGCGAACCCCAGGTTGGGAACCACTGTTTTAAAGTAAAAGTCATAAAGCAAATTTTATTTTATATAGTTTCTACATTCAGACCAGGATAAATTAAATTTTAGGGCCAGAAATGTTTGCTATATATACATACGGTATAATTCAGGTAATGATTAACTTAAGCACGCCACTGGGTAAGTAGGGAGTGCTAGTGGTCAACGTAACAGCTGTCTGTTTTATGTTTGCTGTGTCAACAAATGTCAGTTTTGGTATTCAGGTAAACTTGTAAAGAACAACAGCGTTTCAAAGTGAAGTTGGTTTTAAACGCACAAATAAGCATAGTTTAGCAAATGCGGTTTAGTGAGATTGCAATCGCGACAATTTCTAGATTACTTTAAGTTATGTTTTTTGACGACAATTTTCTAAACTAAAACGACGCAAATTTTACATTTTTGCTACTTGTGTGCAGTGGCATAGCCATGGAGGGGCCAAAGGGGCCATCACCCCTCCCAAATTTTCAAAGTTGTATATTGAGAAACTTTAGTGTAGTTTCGTACCTCATCATTGTGGTTTCGTCTTTCAACTAGAAAAAGCTGAAATCCATGCTTTTTATATTTATGTAGACATGGAATAAATCGTTTGGCTGTCCCGTCGAATCAAAGTTTGGCAAGTCAGGTGTTTGGTAAAAGCACGCCTTACGCCGAGCATTAGCAAAAAGTTGTATTAAACAGCAAACTATTTGGCCCCTCCCGAAAGGGTCGTCTGCCTACGCCACTGCTTGTGTGCAATAGTTAGTACTTTCTTAGGCTGTATAAATGATTTTATTTATTTTCAATTACATTTAATAAAGTACAATCAAGCAAGGCTAAATAGCTAAACGACAGCGTTTTATTCGCATATTAGTTGTAAACGGAGGCAATTTACTTGACATTTTTCTCTTTAACGCTTTGTATGACAAAAAATGCCTTACCCTTTGCAAACACGTTGAAAAGGTTGGGCAAACAAGGACGACCAATAGTGTCTTTGTTTCTATCACTCGAGTCGCCCGTTATCATCGAAACGGCCTGACTTAAAGTCGCCAAATAACGGATTTAGGAAATTAGCTGACGGATTTGCAAAGTTAGCAAGGATTTTAATGGAACGACGAAAAGTTGAGAAAGATAATCACTTTGCTTGGAACGGAACGGGGGATGTACCCAACAGTGCTACCAAATAAATTGAGCTGCGAAGAGAAATGATATTTAGTATGTGTTAAACTTTCGTATTTAGTAGATTAAAAATGTAGTTTATAGAAGCTTTACAACCAGTGCCATGAGCAAATACAAGGGAAATTATAAAGCAGGGACAGATTAAACAAGTTGGTATACGTGTGGTGATGATTTGGCAGACCTTTAATACAAATATATACTTATCTTATTCGGCAGCTTTATCGTTGTGCTTGAAAAATGTTGTAATTGTCATGTCATGTTTTTCATAGCGGTTATATGAAGGGCACATGCAATGCTATACCGGTGTTAGTCAATTGACTTAACTCAGGTGCATGGGCGTCCGCAGCGGGGGGCACGTGCCCCCCCCCTGGAAAAAAGAAAAACCCAAACGGTCGGAGAATCCGCAACTTAAAACAAAACACAATAAACATTCACACAGTGTGATACAAAAACTATTCCTGGAACGTAAATTGAAGACGCCGTAGGTCTCCACCCTTTATTACAAGTGTAACTGTAACAGAACAGAATAAGGTTTTACAACAAATTAAATGAATCGAACATTATTACTTAACAATAGTTCGGTAACAAGCATATTATTACGTCATTGATGGATGTGTCAAACAGGCATTATGTGATATCTTCACTGTATTTGTTGTTACATCTGATAAGGTTCGTCAATGTAAATCCTACTTCCGTTAAAAAGTATTTGCCAACCTACCACATACTTCAGTGATGTTTAATATTGTGTTTATTGTATTATTTTGCTACTTTGGCAAGAATGAGTAGCACAGTCAGATGATTTTTGTTCTGAAATACCGTTTATCGAACGGCGATGTGACGATAGTTTTGCCCTCCCCTGTATTTTTTCCTGCGGACGCCCATGCTCAGGTGTGCATTTTTTCTTGTTAAAACTGTAATGGCAGACACATACTTGAAACGGGTATTAACAGGGGAACACACAGTTCATATTTTGTGCCACAGTGCAGGTATATGTTACCGGATGTAAATCATACGTTTTGAATCACTGACGATTACATGAATAACAGCAGCTGCTGTGACGTTTGATATCAAACCATGTCGCTTTTTACTATAACATGGGCCAGGTTATTTGTCATAAGGCATTGGCAGTTTTTGTAGCCTACACCTTCGGACCCTTTTGGTCAGTGGTTCTCAACTGGTGGTCCATTAATCACTATTGAGGTCCATGGCGACTTTTTTAGTGGTTCACTGGACGTTAATTATATTTGGTGCTAAACTCGAATTAGTTGCATACAATTTATTGAGTATTCAGCACGAAAAAAGCTTATCCAAGTTGTTGGCCATTTATTGTTAGCTGTCAATTTTTGTTATCACTTCTCGTAAATTTAATCCCGTATTGATGAAGGAATATATTACAAGCCAATATGTGCATGTTGTGAATGTTTTGTTTATCCTTACTTAAGGGACTGGTCCACGGTATTCATTTAATTAAACTGGTGGTCCATGGCCTGAAACGAGTTGAGAACCATTGTTATAGGTGAAGCACAACAATGAATTTCTAAATGAGCAGAGTTAAGCAAACGCAGCTTTAAGATCACTTCAGAAAAAGCTGACTTTGGTGAACGCACTATACCCAATAAGCTCTTGCAGCATACGCCTTTATGTAGGCAACTGAGACGCACAAGAGGCTGTTTGCTCCCAACGAGAAAAAAGATTGAAGTACACTTGTGTATATGCTTGCCTCGCTGGGACTTTCAGTTGAATTGCCTTTTCAGTAGTCATAATAGTTGCCTGTTTGCTTAGTACTGGTTGTTACATTAAAAATAGGCCGTTTAGAGACAAAAAGAAAGACGTTTGAATTTCAAATAAAAAAAAAATAACAACACATCATATACTTTTTGCTGACAGGTGCTTTGGTTCTGCGCTATTATAAAGCGTTTTGAAAAAAAAATGGGACTGGACTGTTTTCGTGCAAGGAAATGGAAATTTTACATCGTTCCTCTGCTAGTGTGTTGTGGAATATATTTTTCTTTCTACTCGGTTTCTTTCACGAAGCATCTCAAATGGAAAAGGTCAGTTTGGCTTTGTAGACCAGTACAATTTTTGAACATACTATATTTTAAAGAAAACTAGTACAACTTTTTTTTAACTAACTCACATTTAAAGAAATGGTGCTGTCTGGAATTATTTTGCTTTTAAAAATTCGTCTCAAAGGTTTCAAAACGTTTTCATTCGTGGCCCAAATATTGAGATAACATTGATTTATTGCAATCATATTTAATCACAAGTGAATATGACAGTTATTTTCATCTTTTATTATACAACACCACAAGGATAAATAGCTCTGTTTACAAACTGAAAATATTTTTGTTTGAGATACCACTGTACACTGGGAAGGTTAACGTTTTAGTAAGCAGCGTTTGATGCACTTTGGAATAGCCCCCGTACCCTTACGCGTCGTTTTAAGTGTATACTTGACGACACTGACAATGGTCCAAGTCAATTAGGCTGTCGTTGAAAATACGTTGCCATCGATATAATGGATTACGAATTAAAGACACTAAAGAAACTGTTGGCTCTTAAGCTTTTAGCGTAGGACAGAATACTAAATGACATTTCACCATATTCTCTGATACGAAACAATTAAATTATTTCTTTGGGTATACACCGAGTGGTGGGATTCAAACTTTTAGTCAGCCGGTTCCATCACAAAAGTTCTATTTTTCTGTCGGTTCTGTTACAAAAAGTCTATTGACAGTAACCAGTAATGCTAACCGGTTCGCTGATCTCATAACATGTCGTGGGACGGCTCTATAGAACCGGTGCGAAACGACTGTTTAATGTGTTCGTTCAATTTGTTTCCTTGAATGCGTTAAGTATAGGGCACTTAAAAAGTTAAGAATCACTTTGACAAACATTCAGGGCCGAAATTCCATTCATGATTCAATATTTACACAGACTTGTTCTTAAAGAGTATCCCTGTTTGATTACTCGAAGCTTAAACATGGTAATAGATATCTTAGTTGGAAAGGCCCATATGTAAGTTTACCAGGCGTTGTATTTCCTACAGCAGACAATTTTTATAAGGTAGGTGTTATGACATGCCGTGTTTACTGGTTACTGCTCGATGTCCAAATGGTGTTTAACATAAGATAAAACAAGGTTTATAGATCAGTGGTTCTCAAACTTTTTTGAGCGCGACCCAAATCTGAGCTTTCTCACGACCCAAGCCTCAAACAACAAAAAATGTATTTTTTTTCCTTGTACGAATATTTCATCTCCAAGTTCAGTTTCGCATGATTAACTTGTCCTATTATTATCCGTGCTGTGACGTTACAAGTGCGTAACAGTAAAATTGGACTTGTGCGTAACAGTAAAATTGGAAGGCTATTGTCTGCATGCGGTAATGATTGGTTTATTTTACCGTACAACGTGGTTGAGTGAGGCTGTACTTGGCTATGGCTATACTCTGCCATTAAAACTCCCAGAAAACCACTTATAAACCACCACATAAAATGCTTATGATTCCACATAAAATGCTTATGATTCAGTCATGATGGAAAAATAAAAATACTTTGAAAATGAAGTGAAAAAAGTTCGTTTGGGCAGAACTGGATCACGATAGCGCGACCCATTTTTTTAAACCTGCGCGACCCATGTTTAGGTCGCGACCCATACTTTGAGAACCACTGTTATAGATAAACCGTGTTTACATGTACAGGCCTACATCAACAGGCTAAATATATATTATTGTTGTGCAAACAGGGTTTTGGTAAGCCTTTAAATGCAAACTGGTTCAGATTGGTGTTATGCACTATAGAAGCCATACGTTAGTGTTTTGACTTACATGTCATCCTTTTTAAAGGACGTAGAAATATTTTCCCAATGGTTCCTTTTTAAGTTATAACTCTGTTTCTCTCATAAGTTTATTGGTGAAAATAACGGCCCAAATAGACGTAAAAAGCGACATACTTTATTTTTTAAACGTTTCGGCAAATGCTCATGTCCGCAAAATAAAGCATGTCGCTATTTCGGTCGTTATTTTCATCATTCAACTTATGAACAGTTCCTTCTTTTTCTCTCGTTTTACCCTATTGCCATAATTCGTCGGTAAATTTTGCACCCGATTTTCGTTTATAACAAACTTATGCCTACACAATTTTACCTATGTTTAGTTATACCAAAGCATGTACACATTAGGAAGAAATTTACCCGTAGCTGAGAACATGTCTGTGTTCTATGGGTATAATCTGTAAAATGTTGGGGGTATTGATATCAAAACTCCGTTTGTTTTTAGTTCAACAACATCTCTGCCGCTGGTTTTGACTCCCGTAGAAAGTGAAGAGACACAAGCCTTGAACATAAACCCAAAAGAACAACCAACTTTATCGTGAGTTATTTATCGCAGGTCAACCATGAAATCAAATTATAAATACTAAAGTAACGTTATCCAATTGGATTAAGCATAACTTCAGCTTAATAGGCTACCTGTGCCAGGGCTTCAACCGGTGCAGTGTTGTAAACGGGTCTGAAATTGGAGCCGGCCCGAACCTGAAAGTACAATCCCGAAAACCCGCCCTGAACCCGAATCGTTTTTGAGAAGCCCGTCTAGGCCCGAAAGTTAGACTGACAAGCCTATACCTCAGAAAACACTAAGGCAATAAACACAACAGACAATTGGTCTCTAACAAGGCGTTTTAGGGCTGTTTGACATTAGGTCAGGTCCAGCAACTGGCTTTTTAGCCAGTTAAATTTCCCTGACCGAAAAGTCCGGCCCGACTCACCACTCTGAACCGGTGTACCAATTATAGTTGCCAGACCTTCGATTTACTTTTCCTCATATTTCCTTAATTGTGGTTTGCCTCGGTTAAGCAGAAGTCCTTATTGCCTCATAGAAATTCAGGTGTTTTTATTTAGGTGCGTAAACGTTACTAATTAGCTATGAACCTTTCTAGATTAAATTCCGATTTAAAAGCCGATGTGATTTTACGACAAGAGGCTATATACAACGAAGCAAATAAAGCCCCAGCAACCAAGTAAGTTTCCAAACGTCTAATCCAGGGGTTCTTAACCAGGGGTACGTGTACACCTTTGGGGTACGAAGCACTAAAGCAGGGGGTACGACATACAGGGTGAAATCATACAGTATTTCGGCATATTTGTAAAGAATGCGTAACAAGTTACTTTTTTATATGTCTAAAACGGGTTGGTTTTGTACTACTTATAATACTGTTTTAATGCGTGCATTCAATACGCAAGTTATAAATACCTATTATTACAATTATGTTAATTCTTATTGTCACAATTTTATTAAGTTCCGTCGGCCATTTTAGACAGGGGTATACGAAAAAAATTCATGAAAGCTCAAAGGGTACGAGCGCTAAAAAGGTTAAGAAACACTGGTCTAATCTAAACCAAGGTCAAATCTAAAGCATAAAACGATACATTTTAAGGTGTCTTATTCTAAGGAGATTTAAACAAACGTTACTTTTTGTTTCAGCGAAACTACAAACGAATTCAACGCTACTGCGTTGTCCAAGGATTGCAAGCGAAGAAATAATGTCATGTTTTTGAAAACACACAAAACTGCAAGCTCAGCTGTACAGGTTCGATTCGTATACCCAGCAATGTATATTCCTAATTAAAAAGTTTAATGCGACTTGACTTCGTTTAAAAAAAAGACACGACCCGAAACAAAACTTTCACATAACTTCTGTGTATATAGTGATTACAGTTTATTTCATCATTAAAACCGGTGGTTCTCAACCTTTTTGTTGTTGTTACATCTAAGAACAACCAGATAAATTTCATTTAGCTCGTTTTAAAAACGTAAAATTGTGACGTCATACAAGATTGAAGTCACGAAACTAAAAATTATGATGTAATTACCCCTGAAAACAGTGAAAATGAGCTCTTAAAAATATTTACCTTCAGGTTAATAACCACTGATTGGAACAATAACTCTTGTTGTCTTAATTATGTTAAAGACCACAACGTGAAATACAGCTCATTTTAAGTTTTCTTTTAGAACATTCTTCTGCGTTTCGGTTCGCATTACAACCTGACATTTGTTCTGCCGCACAATCAACACGACTTTGGCTTTCCTGATATATTTCGGAAATCATCAGTACACGACCCCCGAGGTAATGTCTTACAAAATAGCCGGTAATGGGATTTAAAAACATTAGCAACAGCTTTTGATCCACAGATCAATCCGGTTAATTGCATGACCAATTTGACAAGCTTTTTGATGCAATGAACCTATCGGTATTTTGAAAACTTTGTGTGATGTGAGTTCTTACGTTAGTAGATAAGCGAGTTGCAGACAGTGCACACTGTTTCGACTGTATGGGCTAAATCCCGGTTCCTGTAAGTGACCGCGAGTGTTTCAAGAAAGATTAGCAACGCACGCATAAAGACAGAGTTTTGTAAAAAGTGCAGGGCTAACTGGTTCAATTCTGTACATGCTGACTATATTTTATGTTTGCAATGAAATGATTTGCCGGTCGGTAAGACGCTCACCTCAAATTACATTTACTACTGCGAAACTATAGAGTCTTTATACGAATGTTTTCCTGGTTTTTGCAGAAACAAAGCAAAAGCCTGAGTTAAACAAATTGTTTTTTTAATTTTGTGTTGTTGTAAAGGCCAGAAGAAATTCAACATTCTTTGTCATCATATGCGCTACAATCACAATGAAGTTCAGTCGGTGATGTCGCCTGACTCCTACTTAGTATCTATCCTCCGGGAGCCGGGATCATTATTTGAATCCACCTTCGAGTATCTTTGGCCCATCGTGCCGGCGTTTCAGCAGGTCCCGCAGGGAACTCCGCCGGAAAAATGGCTCGATAATGCCGAAGAATATTTGAGGAAGAGCCGACGTGACACATATTGGATGTTTGCGAAAAATCCTATCGCGTTTGACTTCGGTTATGATAACCTAAATAAAAATGAGGATTACGTTCAAAGGATGATTACTGAGATCGAGCAACGCTTCGATTTGTTGCTAATCTCGGATTATTTCGAAGAATCCATGGTACTACTCAGCGACGCCCTCTGCTGGCCGCTTGAGGACGTTGCGTGTTTAAGTTTAAACTCAAGAAAACACGGAGAAATCGACTTAGACGCTAAGGCGAGAGTGCGTGAAAAGGCGCGAGCGTGGAACCAAGCGGACACCGCCATATTTGACCACTTTAACGCCACCTTATGGCGAAAAATAGAAGCATACGGACACGAGAGGATGGATAAATCGGTTGGTTTGCTACGCGAGATTAATAGAAAACTTGCCGACACTTGTATTGAGGGTGGTGAAGCCGTGGACTCGACTAAGTTAAAAGATCCTGCAATGAAGAAGGACGCTTTTAAGCCGCGCGGGGTCGCTGTTGCTGCTTACAATCTGAAAAAAGGCCAGGAGCAAAATCAGTTTTGTCGGGAACTTGTTTTGCCGGAAAACGCCTTTAACAAAATCGTATTTGAACGTCAGTTTAATTAACGATTGCTTTTGTTTAGTTATATTTATTTATTCATTCATTACCTTTTTGTCAGAATTGTGTCTTCATTTGTTTTAGTCCTTGTTATAGATTTTACCTACTCGGTCTAATAATGTAAAAAAACGCACACATTTATAGATATTTTTTTGCTAGCAACGACTTTGTGGTCAGTTTAGCCTTTTTTACTAATCACTTGTCAAAATTCCAGGTTCATCTAAACAAAATCTACCCTGCGCACAATTTTGATCATTGCAGAATATATAACTTATTCAACATTCCACCTTTTTACTATTCTTTTTATCACTTTGTGAAATACGTTTGAAAATCAATTAAAGGTCAACTGAATTTAAGATTGAAGACTATGGTGTCTCAATTTGTAAATCACATTTTGTGGATAAATAATTTGCATATTTGGAAATCCTTGACAAGAAGCAGACGATAAGTTGTCAAACGTTATGATTTACACAAATATTTTGCCCGTTTGTTGTAGGTATTTGTTGTGGATTCTTTTGAACGTAAGCATGCACTGTTTGTGCGTTTGTGCACAAAAAGCCCGCGAAGTTAGGTATATAAAAAAAGCAAAATGAGTATTTTTACTGGAATAATTAACAAACAGTAGTAGCAGTGAAATGATGAAATTTTTAAAGTTTTACACAACCACAATACCAGAGACGCCGAATGGGCAGTAGTTTTCAACCATTTTTCTATCGTTACTTCCGGAGAAAATCTGTTTGACTTCAATTAGCCTCTTAAAAATATCACAACCACCTTTAATTATAGTCGTTAATTTGGGGATTAAGTGAGTGCAGTCGATCACTTAAGGCAGTGATTCTTAACCAGGGGAGTACGCACCCCCAAGGGGTGCGAGAATTGTTCCTAGGGGTTGCGGGGTTGCTGAATCATTAAGGTTGGTTACGTCCATTCTATATAAATACAAAAACCCAGTAGGGTGCAAAAATTGGTTGGTGATTTGAAAGGCTTACGGGGACATACCGGTTGGCTTACGGGGACATACCGGTTCATGCAGCGATTAGGAGACTCGCTTTACGGCAGCCGGAGAAGTAAAAAAAAACGACGTCATGAGTTGACTTTGTCCGAATTTGGCTGAAATTGTTTCATTGGAGTATTTCATCATATTGGTTTGAAAAGTTCGACTTTGAAATCGACTTTTAATTAACTTACAAGAAAATCAAAACTCCGAGAACGATTAATTAGCCTCTGCAATAAATGTATTCACTACATACATAAACAAGCTTGATATAATCGACAATCGATTAATGTTATAAGAATCAATTTGCATTCAACAACATAAACCGGAAATGAACGTTGATTCTAAGTCGGTTCCTCTGTACTTATTTAATACTTAAATAACTTTTTGCGTATTTTGATGTGACGTGCTGTCCTATTATTATTGTAATCTTTGCTTGAAATTATATTATATGGTGTAGTTGCTCTACAGTACACCATGGGGTTACACCTCGCTTCTGCGAACCTTTTTATTAATCGTTTTTATGCGACACTTGTTTCGCACCTTTTTATCATTCCGTCACGTGACTCAAGTGAATGTAAACGAATGTAACCGATGTGGGTCCTCATATCACTGATGATGGCATGAGCATTTGCCGAAACGTTTGAAATATAAAGCATGTCGCTTTTTCGTCTATTTGAGCCGTTATTTTCACCATTAAACCATGTCTTAAATCAACAAATAGGAACAGCAACAAAAACAGTTTGCATTTTACATATTGACCCTGTTTATGTTGTTCCCCGTATTGTTTGTTAGGCAATCATGCACATCTGCGATTAATAGATGTTTCTGTTAACAGCTTTTTTAAAAAAAAATGTAGTTACACAACCTATTGGCAAGTTTTTTCGCATGAGTTTACCGTTGTAAGCGGTCAGTGTACGATTTTTGTATTTTGTCATGATATTTCAGAAATAACTGTATTTCACCGCGCTTGTCGGTATGAAAACACATTAAAAGGAAGGTATGCAGGAACTGATTTTGGCTGAGACGGATTACCTTATTAACGACCTAAAAGACCGCAGTTTAGCTGGCCCTGTCAACTTATTGGTAAGCACTGTGTGACCACGATAGACAGTAAATATTACAAATTTACTAATATTTCATTGATATGTCCAGTCATTTCCGGGCTGGTCAGTGTTTTTATCACAAAAAAAAAAACATTTTGTTGTAAAGTGCGAATGACCGGGTTTGGCGTGTCCGCGGTTTTGCCGACCACTTGGTTCCGTAAAACAATGGACATTCAATAACGAGTAGCTGGCCTCGTAGTCTTGCTGTCAAAGCACAACTAAAAGTTAATTTATTTCTGATCTTAAGAAGCCTGGCCAAAACTACAGTTTTAAGCCGGAACACTTTATTTATTAATTACCCTTACAATTTCCGCTAAGCTATTTCACATCAAAAGTGAGCATTTTTTATAAATTTATATAATTTACGTTTGTAGCCCTTACTCAGTCGAACAACGGCAAATGTTAGTTCAACGATGGTGATCGAAAAAAGTTTCAAAGACGATGCACCTGAGTTACATCATTTGATTCAAGGCATGAAAATGTGAGCACAAAACCAAAAACGTAAGTCCAAATAACCGATTTCGGTCTGGGAATCCTAATGCACACAACTGAAGGGGGCGAAATTGGGTGGAACTACTAACACAGGAACTCACAGGACGCCTGGTTAACGCATATTCTCCGTTGCGCCACCTACCGGAAATTCCCAGACCGGGCGTCATGTGAGTTCCTGTCTTAGTAGCTCTACCACAAAAATGGATGTACATTCTGATTATTTTTTTGTGACACCTTTTATTTGCGGCAGATAATAAAGGTGAATAGTCCCAAAATAAGAATAAGTTAAAGTCATCATGGATTAGAACTACGAACCAACTATTCGATTAAGAAGGCTTAATTTATAATAAATACCGATGGATTGCTCAAAGAGCATTTGTAAAAATTGTAAACAAATTTAGTTCCCAGCCTCTATTAACCTAAATAACTGTGCTCTTTACGTCTATCGAAAATTAGCAAAGTTTTGTGTGATTTGAGTTCTTACATTGGTAGCTATATCATGTAAACCAGTTAAAAGTCTCTAAATTTGTTCCAAGGTTGCGTGACCCATCACTTCGTGTTTACTTGGGAATTCTAATCGTTTTTGACAACTCACGATTCCTGCCTTACCTTGGCACAATAAGCGAAGATCATGACAAACAGCAAAACGAATTTATTGGTTTACAACGTGTTTTTGTTTTCCAGTTATCTGAAAAAATACTACTTCGTTTTGATATTGCACAGATTTTGTGAGAATTCTTATAAACGAGCGCAAAGTCAAATTCAAAAGGAGCACATCATGGACTTTATTGATGCTTATATTTATGAGCAAATGCACGGAAAACAGGACAGCAGTTTTACTTTGAGAATTTATCGCAAATCGTATCTAACCTTTCCGCTCAAGTTCTTTTGTCTTAAGAGACGTTTATATTCTCGCAGGACGAACAGTTGGTTTTGTACGTCCAACAATAAAAAATATATTGCGCCACCTTGCGGCGGAAAATGCGCCACCTGGCGGTAGACTGTGTAACCCTCTCTGTTAGCACCTGATGTGCCTACCAAACTCTCAATATCAACTAAATGCTGGTTAGTCTAAGGCCCTGCGAAGCCCTTACTCTTGCTGTAAGTAACGAACGTTATAGTCACGATTCGATCGTATACATGTAACACTTTTTAACACTCGACACAGTTGTTTCTAACAGTGGTTGCCTCTTAATCATATTGTGAATTATCTTCAGCCTTCACTTGTATGAGTGTGACATGACCACAGTGTTGCCAGGTCAAATTGTGGAAAGGCGCAACTTTACCGGTCAAAAGTAGCCCAAAAGGAGCCCAATTTTACAAATACCTGAAATACAATTGATTTTTATTGCTTTCACCTGTTTTTATTCAGGTTTCTCCGTTTCAGATTTAATTTTGTGCATTTCAAACGTGAAATTGAGCTGTTTCCAGTAACACTGTATTGAACACACTCTGTTTACCCACTTCTCATGCTTTTTTAAAGTTTTGTAATCTCTACTTAAAAAAACATGTTTCGCATTAATAACAAGTAAAATGACCTTTGAAACAATGGTCTTTGCCAAGAGACAATTCTTATTACGTGGTAACAACGAAGGCCTTTATTAAATTACTTTGTTTGAAAAATGAACGTTGCATTGCGTGAACTGAAAGCATTCTTTTGCTCAGCTGGATGTTAAATCTCCGACGCTCGGCAGTTTCATTAGTTCTTTTCTTCTCGAAATTGAACTTACAACGTTTTCCACGTCACAATAATAATGCAATCATCACTTGTCATACGGTAGAAAATGTCATTTACAAACCCGCCCAAAAAGGCGCAACCCGCAACTCATGAAAAAAGCCCGCAACTCGATGTCGAAAGTAGCCCAATTCGGCGACAAAAGCGCAACCTGGCAACACTGCATGACAAAGCTATTATAAAACCCCTTGTAACGTCATACGCGCAGTTGGACGCCAAGTGATTAAATTGGCATGCATTGTTTATTGAGATGTGTGACGAGCATCAATGCGTTACGCACATTAAACAAAATAGCGCACAGTGCTATTTACAGTTTTGTCTGAAATTGCAAGATTCAATACTAAAACAGCCGGTCAAAATTTCTTGAGGGGGGCCATGGCACGTTGCCCCCCAGAAAAGAGTTATACACCTGGCGGTAGACTGTGTAGACCTCTCTGTTAGCACCTGTTGTGCCTACCAAACTCTCAATATCAACTAAATGCTGGTTAGTCTAAGGCCCTGTGAAGCCCTCACACTCATACAAGTGAAGATATTTTAATAACTAATTATTTTATTTTTAATTAAGTTTCCCTTGTAAAAAAATAACTGTAGGAATGTCGTAACTGGTTACCAAGGCAAAAGTTTACATAAAACACAAGTTATCCAATCCAATGTTACGCGATAGGCCCATGGAGCCTGTGTCCAAAATAACATTATGAAACTTTTGGATTATTACAATTTGCGTACCGTCGGATCAACATACAATTGTTACAGGTGGTTGGTAACTTGTATGCTGTTTCCAACGACCGAATCTATGGCCTGAACCCAGATTGTTCAACCCTTATCGGCATATTGACCAGGACGGAAATTTTGTGCATTCGCCCAAAATTATTCCATTCTCATTTGGAAGTCGCTACTGTCTAGAAGAGCCTTTAGCCAGAGCCGAATATTTTCTGCTCTTTGCATCTATTCTGTTGCACTTTGACTTGGTACCTTTATAGAGCCCTCCCAAGTTTGAATGGTAAATCCAGTAATGTTGATAACTTGGCTCCAGATTTCATGGTCAATTTGAAGCAAGTGTGTTAAAATCAAAGTAATCATAGGGTTTTGTCCATTTTGAAATAATGTAGTTATTGTTTTTGGATGGTTTAATGCAAAACAATGCAACTATTGTATGTAACATTCGATACAATGCAATTTTCGCTCAATGTAATTTAGTAATTGCATTTTAATACTAACAAGTATATTAATTGTTTATAAATATGTGGCCAAATATGTTAATCATTGTCATTTTGTGGTTATCATTTATATCAAAATGAGGTTGTTATCGCGTAATTCTCATTTGTCCACCCAAACCTCAAAGTGGCCGTTAATGCCTCAAAATAATAAGATGACGTTTGCAAATCAAATGCATTTGAAAAAAAAACATGTTTTGCGTTTTTACAAAAATTTAAGCTTGTAACGAAAAATTAGCTTACCTAAACCATTTGTGTCGAAAATTAATGTAAAAGTGCATCGTTTTCACTCGTTTTTTCATTGTCTTGATGTCACCACATGCCGTAATGTTTTATCATTCTTTTGTCAATATTCACATACACAATGCAAGTACCATTTGTAAAATTTTTATACATTACAATTAGTGATATACCGAATCGGCTAAATTTCGATTCGGCCGAAACCGAATATTCGCTGGTTTTGCCGAATAAATTCGGCCGAATCAACTGAATCCTTTATGACGTCACGCGAAGTCGTACGCTACGCGTTTGACATGAAAAAATGTTTATCTACCATGCAACTAGTGCAGGATAGTTGTGTTTCGTCCTCATTTCAGTTCTGTGGGGTTTAAAATGGCCTCAAGCATGATTGGCAACCTGTCAATGAATTACTAATTTCTTAACCACAGTGTGAAAAGCGATAATGTGTTGAAAAAGATAAACAGAGACGCGATTTTCGTAATGTTTGGGCTTTTGAAAGATTGACTGGTACCTTAATAAGCAGAAAAGACACGTTTAACGCTTTAAACTTTGTGTTCGTAAAAGATTCGGTTTCGGCCGAATCGCAACAAATTATTCGGCTGAAACCGAATCTTTGAAAAAATGACCGATTCGGCCGAATAAATTCGGCAAACCGAATATTCGGTACATCTCTAATTACAATCATAAGTGTGTCATGTCAGATTAAGTTCGTAAAATCTATTCGTTATTAGTTTTGCTAGCCGTACAGAACAACTACTGTATTACGGTATCTGAGGAAAGTGTAGAGGGGTGCATACGATTGCAAAACCATAGAATATAGTATTCTGCGATAGGTTGTAGCGAGCGAGGAATTGCATAAATATTCCTGATGTTTTAACATTATTCTTTACTGATGTTTTAGAAACAAATAACATAACTTCTTGCTGCACCAACAACTGTATTCTTAAATTATGTGAGAAATGCTCGGCTTGAAAGGGCCCAAGGGGTCAACATATGCGATTGAGAGTAAGCTGGCTCTGTCTAGTGGCAAAACAATTACCGAAACAAGTAAAAATATTTTGCGAGTCACAATTCCATAGAAATCATTTTGCTCGAGGCGGATATCAGATTTCAGATTTAGATTATTGTTGCAGAAGTGAAGGTGTTGGTTAAGTTGCGTTGCGTTTCTGGTTTACTTAAAAAGCCTCACAGTTTCTTGTTTTGATCGGTTTTGTTTGTTGCTGTTTAATCAGTTTTTAATTTTTGCCCGGCTGAGATTGAAGAAAGGAACAGTTGTGATGCAAAAGTAGCGTTATTGGCATGTTTACTGGTAAAATTCATTCGTTTTGGAATTTATAAAATGATTTTGCAATTAAAGTCTTCAAAGCAAGGTGTGGTTGCTTTATTGTTTTATTAAATATTTGTTTGTACACACATTTTTGTTAGTTTGTAAAGTGGTCAAGCTTGATAATATTAAGTAACACTGCTGTTTCTGTTTGTAGCTTTGGTTCTATTATAGTCAATTTAGTCATCAATGTAAAATTATGTGTTTTTTAACCATATGCTAAAGTAAAATTTCAAGTCAAAAACTAGTTAAAACAGATGGTGTAACATTTTTCCTAATTATGAGTTGACTGAAGTATGATTTTTAAATGACTTACTTTTGCCATTTGTGACTTTAGTGTTTTTTGGCACTGTACTTATAATTTACTCACAGATTATGAAATTTTTATTCTAATGTTTGTGCAACTTACAATCAAGGGCATGTTTTTTTCTACCCCCTGTGTTTTAATTTGATTCTCATTTACAATTTTTGTTGCTTATTGATATTATATGTCTACAACATACATTGTGAAGAGCAGTTATTTTGTGACTAAAATTATAAACAACAATAAAAACATCGTCCAAATACGTAATAACCTGCAGACAGTGCACACTGTTTTGAAAAGTATATAAATATGAGATCCATAATGAAAATGTATATATTAGCTTTTTTTTATCAAACTTTCCTGTTAAGTATAGATTATGTGTGTATGTATATGATTTAATAGACATAAATTAGGTATAAAAACGTTGTGAAAATTAGATTACAAGTCAAATAATCTAATTTGATTGTAACACCTTTTTTACTGCGTTTCGTTGTACTGCGTTTTAAAATCCACCAAATGAATGCTGTGATATATATACTTTCTTATGTTTTATAGTTTTAAGACAGTGGTTCTCAATCTTTTGCGGATCGCGTACCACCTGACAACCTTTTCTATTGTTGCGTACCACCTAAAATCTGTTTAATAGATAAACCAAGAAATATGCCCATTTTCTTAACCTAGTTAGCATATTTAGCAATTTCAAAAGAATGTCCAAAACACGAGTTTCGCCCAAACCAGGACTGATCAGTTTTGTCAGTTGCGTTGCAACTTTATATCGGACTTAAATTCAGTAATAGGTAAATCACAGAAATAGACTCGCGTACCACCTGAAAAGTTCAGACGTACCACAGTTGGAGAACCACTGTTTTAAGAAAAGCTATACTATGCAACATGTTTTCCAAAGATCTTTTTTCCGTATTGTGGCCTGAATTGTTATGTAATTGTGTTGCAAATGTCAAATTAAGTTGGACACAATCAAGGTCACAAGAAAAACCATTGTACAGATATACTTGTAATATTTTAGTGCTTTGTTTTGCTTGTTATGGGTCCCCTTCCCTGAAGGGGACACATATTGTTTTTGTCCGTATTTTTTTTTCTTTTATCTTTTTTTCTTTTTTCTGTCTAACGCTGGCTTGTGAGACCCGTTTGGTCAAGAAAAAGTGCTTGAAATGTATTGAAATTTGGACATATGTTAGATATTAATCCAAAATTGGTCCACCTGAAGTTTGACCCCAAATTACCCAGCGGTTCACCCACAGGCCCCCGAAACGTACATTTTTTAACGCTGGTTTGGTAAAGAAAAAGTACTTCAAATTTATTCAAATTTGGACATATCTTAGTTATCAATCTGAACTTGATTTTCTAGAAGTTTGACCCCGAATGACCCAGCGGTTCACCCACAGGCCCCCGAAACGTAAATGTGTCTAACGCTCGTTTGGTCAAGAAAGACACTGTAGGCAGAAGTACCAAGAGAGTAACTCACTGGTTTACGATAGCGGGAGGGCTCAGCTTGACGTCGGACAGACGTTTTACGAGACGTCGTTTCAGTGATTAGAAATCAGCTGTTGTGCACAGCAATGCTATGTCATTTTATTAAGTTATCACTCACGTTTTTAGTTTTGGCGAAGGTTTTACACCTATGACGTGATTTAAACCTAATAACCGTGCTTCGGTTTTGTATATGTCAAGCAAAACTTTGTTAATCGAAGTAAAGATGAAAAAGTTAACTTGACTTTTTTGCCAAATAAATGTTTTTTTAAATGCTCGTTGTCAGGTTGGCCGCCGCATGATCACGGGTTACTTAAGGTCAACTAGTAGGTATTACAAACACAGTTCAGACCTTTCTTTCGTCATAACGTAGCGTTTTTTTGACAATCAATTTAGGAGTCAATACTCATGTATAAATTAGGCTTGACAGTATTGTTGAACACCAAGGACGGCGTGCTATTGAAAACGGTGTCAAAAGTCAAACAGTCGTTTGGCGTGTGCACACTGAGAGGTTACTACAGGTCAATGGTACTTGTTTTGCGAAACAAAGTTAAATGAAAAACAATTTGTTATGTATACACTTGTAGCAAATTGCTTTTTAATTTAAAGTGTTTGTAACACAACTGTTCAGCTTTCTAAAAAAATGTGTTCAAAATCTGACCTTGGGCGACAATATCTGGGTCAAAGCAAGAGATTAGATTAAAGTATTTGTTACGTTTTTTAATGTTTTTGTAATCACATGACAATAAGAGTGCAAAAAGAATATGAACAATTTTTTTTGTTGGGTTAATGCTTTCTAAAAATTTGTCCTTAAGAATCTAAAAATCACCGCAACATTTGTTTACTGTAAATCTGCACAAACGCGCGTGTGGGGACCCATTTGTTTTTGTTTACAAAAACAATCATATGTGTAGATCAAATGATGTGTATAGTAAATTGGTAAATATCGTATAGAATATATAAAATGGAAGTATATCAGAAAGCCACTCTTCTAGTTTTTTTTAATGTAAACCAGAAATGCTTTGACATAAAATCAAATGCCCTGTTTATAGTACCAAAAGCAGTGCTGTTATACAAACATCTGGTTTTAAATAACAACATCCCCTGACTATCTAGTACATGATAATGTTGTTTGCACAAACAATATTCTGTTTCCTTTCAACAGGAGGGTATAAGGTTAGTGTTTGTGGCCAAAAAGATTGTATCTTTTGTTTGTTGATGAGCTTGTCAGCAACTACAGCAAGACAGACAATATGGTATGTTTGATTGATTTTTCCTGCACGATTTCCAATGTTTAATGCATAGCATAAAGTCTCAAGGGAATCTTTTTTTATTGCAGGGAAATGACCTCAGTATGCCGATGGAAATGTGCTCCCATTGTATGATGCAATTTGTTTGTTTGTATAAATTGGTTAGGTTCTAGTGTTGTTTTTATACTTTTATTTTCCTAAACATAATCTTATTTATCATTTGTACTAAGTGTGTACGCCAAAACCATCATACAAGTCATAATATACGGTATTAGATAGTTATCAGTTCTACTTTTCAATCACTAAAGTGCCTTTCCTGTTCTTTTTAAAAACATTAACAAAAGTATGTTAATGAGTGATTATGAAGTTTGGTGGAAAGCAACAGACTATATATTTTACTAATGTCATAAAGTTTAAGTGCCCTCCATGCATTTGTATGTCTGGATATTAATAATTGACAACTGCGTTTGGAAGAGTGTCTGTCTGCAGAGAACTGTTTATCTCATTGTGCTAGTTTTTGTGCACAGTTGACCCTGATGAAATAGCCAGGCTGGGCAAGAGATTTCGCAAACTGGATCTTGACAACTCTGGCTCACTGAGCATCGATGAGTTTATGTCTCTGCCAGAATTGCAACAAAATCCACTTGTGCAAAGAGTGATTGAGATTTTTGATCAGGACGGCAATGGAGAGGTTGACTTTCGTGGTATGCTCTTTATAGCAATGGCCCACATATATATACCGTACATATTTATACATATCAAATAAAACTTTAGAGTTTTTGGTTTTCTAAGATATATATATAACACTTCAACAGGAAAATTAGAAGCATAATTATCATAATGGTAAAAAGTGAAATTCATAAAACATCAACCCAAATCGATACCAAACAAATTAAATTTATAACATCACATAACCAAGCTGCAACAACCAATGTAGCGAAAACCTGAAAGAACAATGTTTTTTGTGAACTTAAATTTATTGCCATATAGTTCATAAATTTTCATTCACCGGCCAATTGGCCTGGAAATTCTATCTTTTTGTTCACATTTTACTGGACATGCAAATACTCGCCCTTTTCTGGGGTTCCATTTTTGTGTTGTTTACTTTATTTTTACACATTTTTTTTGTTTTCCAGAGTTTATTGAAGGTGTCTCACAATTCAGTGTGAAAGGAGACAAATCATCTAAGCTAAAATGTATGTTGTATTTTCATTTTCCAAAATTCACCTTCAAATCACAGTTAATACAAATTTCCCATTAACAAAACTCTTTTGCTGTTTTAGTTGCATTCCGAATCTACGACATTGACAATGATGGCTTTATTTCCAATGGGGAATTGTTCCAAGTACTTAAGATGATGGTGGGAAACAATTTGAAAGATGCCCAGCTACAGCAGATTGTGGACAAGACTATAATTTATGCTGACAAGGATGGAGATGGAAAAATCTCATTTGAAGAATTTGCAGCGGTAATCAACTTAAATATATCAGCCAGCTGGTCTAAAACCAAACTGCAAGAGCTTGTAAATAGTAAATACACATTTTGTAGACATTTTTACAAATCGCTCTTGTTTTGCAGCGGTAATAGTAACAGCAATGGCAAAAAGTCTGCGCTAAAATGTGTTTACTTGTAAAGGCTTTCTGACAGTTTTGATTTTGATAATGGCACTTATATTCTGTCTGACATTCCCTAATACAGGGCAATTTTTGTGTTTGAAACCTTCTTCCTATTTGTAACAATGTTGTTGTTTCACGTCAAGGTAGAAGAGAAGATTTCGCAAGTGTTAATGTTTTCCAACCTTAATTATGTTCGTAAATTTCCAGCGAAAACTTCTGCAAACTCGCGTAAATGCGGCTAAAACCGTCGCTGTTGGACGGGTTAAAGAGCTCTTTCCCTCTTTCCGCTGTCAAGTACCAAAACCGCGAAAAAAATCGATGTCGCTTTTTTAAGTCAATACTTTCCAACGTATTTTAACTTTCAATGCGAAATTGCATTAAAATTTAATATAAAATGAAACTAACGTAACATTTTTAAAACATTAGCTCAGTTGAGCACAAAACAAAACAGTTTAAACCTACTTTGAACGTGCAAAGCTGTAAACAAGGTCGCACGAATGTGTTGCGTCAAAAACGACAGGTTTACGACCTTAGGGAATGAAAGGCTGTTGGCAACTTAGTGTGGAAAAAGTGCCAGCATCTGTCACTCTATGAAGCATAACATAAATTCGTCGATGTAGGCTAAATCTGCGCCAATCGCTTGCATTAAAAAATCGATGAGGGTCATTTTTTCTGCCTTTGTGGTTATCAGTTTGACAGCGAGGAGTGATATAGCGGCTTTAAGACGGCGCTTGACACATAAGCCTTTGTAGTTTGTACATTTACGCCGACAGTGTTTTAGTAAGCGCTGCCTAAATGGCCTAAATGGGCAAAATGCTCACATATTTAACCAACGTCAATCGAACGCGTTTTTGCATCTCGAATACTGAAGATATTAGACTAATGCCGACAACGCAATCGATTTGCTACGTTGGTTTTGCATGTTTGCAATAGTGTTTTGTATCTGACCTCTGAACTTACACTTTGAGCAGGGAAAATTTTATGTTATCATATGTCTTGTTAATAAAACTCACAACCCAAATCACCCAGAAATTGTAAATTACCTTTCTACTAACTGCCACTTCCTAACTGAAAAATTGTCTATCTCTTAGACAAAATTGCCCACTATGTTTTATTTGACACACTAGTCCTGTTAAACTACCATTTCTTTGCTTACTTCTGTTTACAGTCTAGGTCAGGGGTGGGCAACCTTTGTCACTGTGGGGCCAAGTACAATTGCGATGATTATAACGCGGGCCGCACCTTTATATAACACTAGGTGATTTTACTTCGTTGCATACTAAAAATGCCTTACTACAAGTCAAAATTCACATTTGATTCTAGGAGCATATTGACAGGTCGCAGAAAAATTGGTTGCCCACCCCTGGTCTCGGTATTCCCCGTAATGGTACTTTTCATTACTTATTATTTTCGGTTGCAAATCTGTTAGCAGAAAAAATGGACAACCTGTTTTTTTATCACAGGTGGTTTCATCGCTTGATGTGCACAAGAAAATGGTAGTGGATGTTTGAACACACAACACTGGGACCATCTATGACATGTACTTAGACAAACAGAAATTTATATCAGTCCATCCTTGCCAGAATGAACAATTTAGGGAGGTTCCCATGACAAAAGTACTTCTTCAAAAACCAGCTGATTCGTTATATTTGTTTGCTGTCATGTCTTGTGTTTTTTTTTTTACTATACCCTGTTGAAACCAAATCGCAAGTTGCACTTTATTACTTAATGCAGTTTGCGCCTGCGAGATTCTTGACCTTTTTGCAATAAAATTATCTTAGGGGATGGGTGGGAAGAATTACTGGTATATTTTTAGTTTCTAGTACTTTGTGAAAAGGTTTGTTAACTTTTTTGCACATTAAGTTTCTTGTTCCACCATGGTTCTCGTTTGTTGGGTTCTATGATTTATTACAAATGTGCATGTCTATGAGTCTGCTTCCTAAATATTGTGTGTGTTTTTTTATCCATAAGAAGGGTACAACATGTTTCTCAGTAAATTGTTAGACATCACAGCAGACGTTTTACTGTGAAGCACTAAAAAATATGTAAAGTACATTTAGCATAGGTTTATTGTAAAAAATAGGTTAAATTAATGCCAATGTTCGGTTTATCACTTTATTGACATGTGTCACCAATAAAAAGTTATGTTTGTTGTTTATTAACTTTTTTGTTTTGAAAGTTTGTATACTCCAATTTCAGAGGGTGATTTTTTCCTTGCATCATTTTGGAATGTAGAAGGCACAAAACACAATGAGACACAAAATGCCTTCACCTTACAATGCAAACAGCCATACACTTAAAAATTGGGCTTTGAGCCAGTGAACCTCAATGAGAGAATTGTCTAGAAATTTCTCGCAATACAGTAACAAACTAAATGCACAAAATGTCAAGATGTTGGGTGGGTGGTTTGATGCTCCGCTAGTTTGTTGCAGCACTTCGTTAAGTGACTGTGAATGTCTTTGGCACATCGAAGTTGAAGCTCCACAGTATTGACATAGTTGTTATACAGCTGAAAAAAGAGAGTTTCATGGAGGTACAACACATGTAAAAGCTATTGGAAGAAATTGGCTTGTATTATTGTCAATTCACATGCCCTTATTTTGTTACCAAGCTTTTTACGCATTAGGTAACACTTATTATTGATAGTGGTTTCTGCCGGTAGAAATGCTTGGTCACCTAACACAGTGCTGTTGATTTGACTTATTTGATAGGAAAACAGATTGGTAGGATGAAAGTGTGCAATAAACACACTACAATACCAAGGTGTACAAACTACAAAGATTTTAAAGCAGGAAAAAACTAACAAGAATTGTATGCTCAAGAAATTAATTACAAAGGTTTTGCTTTGGCTGCAAGCTTTACAAATACCAGTGATCAAGAGTGTAGGATTATTTTTTAAAACTCATGTTATTGCTTTAAATGATTTATAAAGTGAAATTAATTGAAAGGGATTTATATAGGACTCTTGTGAGTCTTATAAGTCCTTATTTTTATACTTGCTTGTTGGTACACAACCACGAAAAAACACCATACCTGTGGCCCATTTGGATTGGTTTTGAAGTTGACGTTGTGTAGAAAAGGAGCCTGGTGGATGCTTGCAAGTGTTTGAGAGAGCTGTTGCCGAGCAACCATCTGCAAAATTTACAAGGATGTAGATTTGAGTTAGTTCATTTGGCCCGGTGAAAGAAAACCGTGACATCATCGCACTAAGTCAGAAATAGCTGCCAAACATTAAATCAGTATGCAGTGCAAAAATGTGGAGGTCACAATTGGCGGATAATAGCTAAATGCACTGTTGCTACATTAATTATTTCTTTTCTACCTTACCATTGCTAAATCTTACCAGTTGCAGCTCCAGTTGATCACACAGAGTGTAAAAGTGTTCCAGACATTTGTCAAACCTTGGAACACTGCTACTGTCAACACCTTTCCTAAAAAATGAGTTTAAAGTATTTTATTGTAATAGTAAAAGTATACATGATTTTGAAGCTCCAATGAAAGCTTTTTCTTGCAATTAACCAGCAACTTAAGTAAACTGAATAGTTTTCTATAGTTTAACTAGCAACACACAGTTGGTGATTTAGTTTGCAATAAAGCGAAATTTGCCATTCAGTTACATTGTCAAATAAAGATATTGTTGATAAAACAGAAGGTCTAGTTGTATTATATATGTTTGTTTTGGTGGGCATCAATTGCATCTTATTCTACAAGTTTTAATCTGCAGACAAAATGAATATGACTAAGCTTAAAACCTGGATTTCACCATGTATTAAATGTACATGATGTTGGCCATCAAGCATGGTACTCTTGACAACTGTAAAGTAAAACTTACTGCATATCGTCCACACCAACACTGACCGCAAAGTTCTGACTTGCCACAGCCATCAGGTTCTAACACATTGTAAGGATTAAGGATAGGCAGTATAACTAACACATAAAATCCTCATATACTGCACCCCTTACCACTAGAGCTTCTTTCAAGTGTGGAAGAATACTTTTTGCTTTGAGTATGGGGTCTGTTTGCTCTTGTTGTTGCTGTTGCTGCTGTTGTTGTTGCTGCTGTTGTTGCTGCTGAGCTGATTGCTGTTGTGTTTGTTGTTGTGCTCTTAATTGCATGAAAGGTCCTGTTTGTCTTACTGTAAGTAAAGAGATGGGTGATAATAGACATAAACTGTTTGCCGAACCTACATTGTTATGTGAAGCGATAAAATGTGCTTGGCTTTTATAGAACAAGTTTAGGTAATAAGTTTTGAAGATTATTAGACTTTATGTGAGTACATGGTATCAAACCATACAGCCTGAGATTGGCACTGTATGGTACTTGACGTTGGTATTTTAGGACACATGGATTCAGTGGAGCTCAGTACTCATGGTATAAATGTCATTTCGTTTCTATTTTCTGGTCAATGCTGATTGGCTCAAAGTTTCAGCAGAACTATAAAATTGTGGTGACCACTGGGGTCTGCTGACAATGACACACAAATTTGAAAATAAATTTAATTACTTGAGTAAACACTTTGGAAGACTGGCACCCAAGAAATATTAGTTGATAGCCTGAGTATTGTTTGTTGTATAGTGATTTAACAATGCATTTTTGATTCTCTATTATCCTATTAGGCATTTAAACTTTTTTAGGCATATCCAACCAAAATTGAATCACACCTTCAAGTTCAACATGCAATTAAAATCTACCTTGGCCAGATGTTGAAACCATGGCTCTGTTGGGATGTTGTTGTCCACCTGGGTTTGGCATCGAAGTTGACGTTGTCGGTGCGGGTTGTCGCATCATTTTTGAGATTTAGTTATATTCTAACTTAATTTAATAATAAAATAAACCAACCAAACGCATGGAATCCAGTACATAAGATAGCCAACTTGACGTAACCAAAAATCACTTGCTAACACATAGAATTTCGTAGGGAGTGTGGAAAACACACAAATCAAAAATTTCGCCCTCGTCTACCGCATGGCAAACACCAATAACGTTTTAATTCACCAGACGACTGGACAAGACACTTCTCTGGAGTCTCGTGGACTGATTTTACCAAAATAATGATCAAACAGGGAAATAACCTGCTTTTTGTGACGTAACAAATTGTAAAGTCTCTTGTCAAAGCAGAGGAAAAAATATGTTAATGTTGTTTTGTCCACGTCTAATAGTGTATGACTCATTTAATTTTAAACACAAGTTTTACCCAAGGTAGATGCAAATCGCGGCGAAATATGCGTTTGTTCAGTTCGACGAGGCAAGTTTAATCCAATGAGCGATGGTAGTCGTGCTCAAAACACAAGAGACACAAGAGCCAGTAGCCACAAAGTAAGATAGATCCATTGTTAATTTTGGATGTTGGCAGCATAATTGGAAGTTTGTTAATACGTTAAGCCACTTTGGGTGGCATTAATGTCACATTATTAAGTAAAATACCTGAAAATCTTGATCTGATGCATTTCTGTATAGTTTTATTATGTGTTTTTTTATTGTAAAATTAGCTTTGCTTGGTTAGCTGGGTATGGGTCAATTTGGTAAGCTTTAAAATGACTGAAGTTACATCTGTGTCAGAGAAAAAGTTTATTTCACTTCTTGGCAAAAACTACCCTGTAATTGAGTGCAATGTAACACACAACTTTGACAAACCGACTGCCAAAGTAGACAGCCAATCAAGTTCAAGCACTTCGATCCCTCAATCAGAAAGTCCCTCCAAAACTGAAATATCCAGTATGACCGATGTACACAATGCAAACAAAGAACAAGAGACCACTCCTGATGTATCTGAAAACGTTGAACAAACTCCTGGAAAATCACCAGAACCTTCAGGTTTAAATGAATCTCTAAAACCTTCTGCAGATCCGGTGGTTCATACTCCAGAGTCAGGCAATGAAATTATGCCAGACATTTTGCCATCTACAGATGCGCCAGTGGATGAAAGCACTGACATTATGGATGTGGTAAACATGGCAGCAGAAATAGATGAATCTCCAGCAAATTCTGGCGAAGGCTTTGAATATCAAGCCAACACTGAAGTTCCCGATGAAGATATATATCAAGCTTCAGAGGAAAACAGTGATCAAAATGCTGAAAATGTCACAACCAACCAATCACAAACTGAACCAGCTGCAAGTCAAGCTGATGAGCCACCAAGAGTTGATGCAGTTCCACCTGAAGAACCAAGTGAAGAATCAAACCAGTATCCAGAAGCCGCATCAGAACCTGTTCCTGGTCAAATGGTCAGCATTTCTGGAAAAATGGACATTTTGGATTATGCCAATGCAGAATGGAAGGGAACCACTTATAAAGCTCAATGCTTGCGCAAGGGTTACAAAATGTTAATTAAGGCCACCGGGTGTACGTTTTTGCGACAAGCTCGTGGTGACAATTATTGTGCACTTCGAGCAACTGCTTTTCAAGTTTTAACTCAAAATTTAGTTCTTTTTCGTGACTTTGCTGAATGGGAAGATCATTTAAGCACTCTTGTTCAACGACTTAAATCGCAATTTGACTGGATAACCCAATGGACATTTGCGGACCGTCTCCAATCAAATGCTTCAAACAGATTAGATGTAATGGAAGATTGCATGTCCTACTTTGCACAGCAGTTAAAAATTTCACAAGCTATTACCAATGACAGGGACAGACAGCTTCACTTTTCAGCACTCTTCAATTCCGGATCAACTGTTGAAATAAAGTTATTTGAAGCATTAAAACTGTTGCTTCTTGACACAGCAGTACAGCTTCATGATGCAAACATGAAAGGTGAAGAGGTACCAGTTTTTGCATGGCTGCTATTTGCAAGGGACACAAGTACAGATCCAAAAAGTCTGATGTTAAATCATCTGAATCCCGCTGGAAAGTCTGGTGGCTTGGAACAGGTAAAACAATATTATCTTGTTGTTTTTCCATTATGTAATGCAAAAAGTAATCTCCGTCCAGAGTTAACAATTTAGTTCTTAAGCCAAAAGCCATGTATGCCTGTGCATAAACATTTGTGTCCAATAAAAATCTAACGAAGTGTTATTTTTAAAATTGAATGGAAATGTTCCCAATGCAAAATCGGTAGACTTAAATTCCTAACGAAAGAATCTTTGGATTTGACTACATATTGTCTTTCAACATGTCTGAAAAGGCATGATGATGGTATATTGCCATTACATGACTCCACTAAAGAATATGGTTAGCGGTTTGCATTTACTTTTCTAGTTATTTTTGTAAAAACATTAGTATCTACATCAGGGATGGGCAACCTGCGGCCCTTCATTAAAGCTTGTGCGGCCCGCAGAGACGCTTGGATTTCAAAAGTACTGGCAAACGAATCCAATTATTACATATTTTTGAGCTGATTAATGCGCCTGATGCTAGTTTTCTGCGATCTGGCAAAATGTGGCTAGAATCAAATACGAATTTTACTTGTAGTTAAGCATATTTGGCAAGAAACAAAGCAAAATCACTTTGTGTGATGCACATGTGCGGCCCTCGATCCAATTTTGACATTTATAATTGGCCCTACAGTAACAAAGGTTGCCCACCCCTGATCTACATTGTCTCAATTTTTGTCAATTTTTTCTTTCTTTGCTTGTTTGTTGCCAATTTCTTTGCTTGTTTGTCGCCAACTGTTTTATGACAAAAAAATATTTCAATAATTTCCATTCTTCAGGTGGAAATGTGTCTGTTGGGTCAAGCGCTGCAAGTTACAATCAGGGTGGTTCGTCCATCTAATGTCGAGCAAGAGGACTTTGTGACATATTATCCCGATCACAAGGTCAATGAATGGGACAAGATTAGTCTTATTGCGGAGGACGACAGACATTATAACATAGTTGTGCCATGACATTTTACCATGCTAAGTATATATAATTTATTTATATTTCTTTCTTTGCATAAAATTAATCCCAAACCTGTAATGTTGTCTGTGTATAGTAATGTACATTTGAAACTGGATAAATCAATGTGTCTCCTGTTTTAATATAGTTGCAGTGAAATGGCCTGTGCAATAACATATTTTGAAGTAAATTTTTTGATGCCAATTAAACCAATCAACACTTTACGTAGAATTAAATGAAGACTTTAAAGCTAGGTATATAGTCAAATGGGGTAAAAAAAATTTTTGCTGAAGTTGGGGTAAAAAAAAAATACCCTCACAGCTAAACCAAATATTTTTTTTAAATGGTTTCTGTTTCATAGGATGTATTTATTCTCTACCTATAAAATAAGCCATAAACCATTCTCAGATTTTGTTTGTAGGCAATGTTCTGCAGGTTGAAACAACAGTAGTAAAATTCGTATGTTAAAAAGTCTTCAACAACCTTTAGAAACTTTCCTACAGATTTTTTATTACAAGTTTGGTGTCAACGACCTTTGTTCTGTGTTGTGTCATAACTATGACCTATTCAACAAAAAAGACTCCACTTGGCTAGCTTCTAAATTTTTTCAGATATTTTGTTGTTCGTTTTTACCCAAACGGTTCTATAGGAATGGGGTAATAAAAAACTATGCATTTTTTGCACCCCAAAAATTTTTTTGGCCCAAACATTTTTATTTGTCACCTGAAAGTTTAGAAAATAAACAAGAAAGCCTATAAAACATGTACTTAAACCAAAGTTGTATAAAATTGCTTTGGGGGCCAAGTTTTGGATAAATTTTTACCAAAAAGTATACCTGCATGGCTAAAAGTACAAATTGGGATCCAGGCCTAAAGAAAAATGCTACAAAGTAAGAAAAAGAGGTTATCAAATCATTATGTGGTAATTCAAGCAGTTTTGGGTAGAAAATTAAACTTTATTTCAATAAGGTTTTAGGTTACATGACCGGTCAGCAAGTGGGTGAGCTCAATTTAAACCTAGTTGCATACCAACAAAAGACTGGTAAATGACAAAAAAGACCAAATCAAAGGCAATCAATGCAGTGCAATAAAGGTACAAAGCCATGGAAAGTCTTAGCACCAATTTGAAAGTGTTTTATTAATTTACAAACAGTTTACTAACTGCTGTAAGTTTGGTTTGTAAAATTTCGAAAACAAAGAATTTTATGTGGCTCGTGTTTTTTTTGGCTTATTGATTGTAACAGAGTTGTTAATGAAATTTCTGTTTTATGTTTGACTTTAAGATGGTTGATTAAGTTCATATAATTGAATTAAAGTTCCAACTGCCACTTAATTTTTTTTTAAATGGTCCTAATGTCCACTTGTTTTTTTTTACCCCGACATTGTTTTTTTTTGTACCTTTTTCGGGTTAAAAAAGAACAACAGTTTTTGTCAAATATTTTTTTGGTTTTTTAGTAAAATCAAAAACTTGTCACATAACTATAAAAGTAGTCCTATCAGCTTTGTTGGGAAGAAAAACTGACCTCTTGTTGCCTAAAATAAAAGTTTGGCAACAAAGTTTCAAAAAATTGTTTTTTTTTACCCCACTTGACTATATATAACTTGTATTTTTTCACATCAACTAAATAATTTTGCTGGCTTGAAAAGTATGTTTTCCTATTTATTTTCTTTTTTCTTTTTCAAAAAACTTGCTGCTGTACCTATCAGTAAAAGTAATATTTATAAATAAACTGCTGCAAATACATGTAGGTCATCATGTTTTATTTTGTGAACTATTGATAAAATAACAACAAGACAACAACATACCATGAAACCCTTTACCGAAACTAACTGCTGGTGCATTATGTTGTCATTTAATCAGCATTAACATGGTAAAAACATTATTCACAGTACAAACAATTGTGGTTAATTTCAGATCCTGTTTTATTATATACTAAATCATAAAATGATTCTGGTTAATCGCATTAGCAAATTGGGTATATGCTTGGCCAGAATAGTTTGTACTGTATTAAATTGTGATAAATATTGCAGTTTTAATAAAAAGCACCTCAAAAAATTGATCAGTGGATTATAACAGCAGTCTAAAAAGGAGTCTTGATTATGTCTTATGTCAAACAGTATGCGAAGTTCAAACTTAAACCGCAAATTTGTGACACAACGAAAATGCATTATTATGAACCCTTTAAAACAGTGGTTCTTCACAGGGGGTGCACGTCACCCCGAAGTGTTTCAGCACATATTCCTAAGGGGTGTATGAATGCTGAATCATTTGTGTTAGGGTATATTACCCACATTATGAAAAACACAGATTGGGAGAAATAATTGGTGACTTTATAGGGGTGCCCATACGAAGAAGTTTAAGAATCACTGCCTAGAAACAATATCTTGGTTGATTGAAATATTGTAGCGTTCAAACAATAACAGATCAAACTCGAGGTGCGCCGGCTCTCGAGTTCTGGCTTACCGGGTCGCTATTCCGGCGCGAAACGCAGGACATTTCCCATACTTGTGTGCTGTGGCGTCTTTTCCCGCTTTCGGAAGAGCCCTGTGTCTGCGAAACGCAACCGCTGTCTGTGCTGCCCATTTTGCGAAGCCTCCTTTCGCGATCGGACCCCAGCGAAGCACCGCGACGGCGTTCCCGTTTTTTGGCCTCGTCGCAAATGAAGGAGTCCACGAGAGCACGTCTGAAGTGCCGGTTACGCACACTGTAGATGATGCAGTTCCAGAAAGAGTTGGAAAGGAAAAGTCGCGACGCTATGTACTCGGCTGAAGCAAGGACGTTCATCGCTATTGGTGAATAACTGCTTGGCATTGATTTTGGCGATGTCCACCTAAGTAGGAAGAACAAAATGATGCTAGTTTTGCAACATACCGCTTGCACTAGATTAAAAGCAGGGCTTCTCCAACGTTTGCCCCCACTTTTGTAAAATGAATAAATTTCAAGAATAAATCTCACTGTGCTTTCGTAATCCGAGTGCCTAATGAAAAAACAGCACAAACTTACTATTGAAAGCAATTAAACAACTAAAGTTACAAGAAACGTATAAAACGTCTGGAGGCAGGTACAAAAGATCTGACATGCGTTGGCAATGATAAATGAGTTATGCATTCAACATGCTCCAAGTCGAAAAACATTTATTCTTTTGCTACTAACAACAGTAACAGTAATCCCGCTCGTAGTGGGATCCTTTGCTATTTACCTCACTTTGTTTCAGCCCTGGGTATAATACAGCTAGAATCGTAAGCGAACCTAAATTTGGGCACGAACCCCAACCCTATTTTTATCGAAATACATTGCCCGGATGAGGTCCACAAAATTGTAAAAACGGCAAAAATGATTTCGAAAGTCAGGCCCACCTCTCGAAATCAGGCCCAACTTTCGAAAGTCAGGTCCAACTCGAACCTGAACCCGATCAAAACCCGTCTCGAAAAGCCCGACCCGACTTACTACTCTGCTTCACAAATATTATTAACTTACCGGGCAAGGGCAGAAAAAAGAATGAGAACGATAATTGATGGCAGAATAGCGACGGTGAAAGCTCCAATCATAACAGCAAGAGTCTTTGCTAGTTTTCTTTCCACACTTGCTTGACTAGGCGGGTTGGATGACGAGCTTGGCGCTAAAGATGGGTGTCTCGCGAATTTGAACTGCAACAAAAGCAATGATTTACAAGATGAAGAAGTGTCGTGTGGTACTTTTTTCCGACAAGGACTTACTGTGTTTCGCATGGACTTGGTAAACTTGTTTAGACGACTTGTTGGTATTTCCTGTGGTCTGGCCCTTGGTCTGCAAACGATATTCAGTAATAAGTTTACTTCTCTATCACTAGTGCCGTTTGTGGTTCTATTTTTTTGTATTCTGGTTTCGGTGGTTATTAAATATAGTAAAGTTAGGTTAATCCGGATCCGTTTGACCCAAAATCGTGTCCGGGTAATGCGAAGATCCGGATCAACCGATATCGATTAGTTAAAACCTTACCATATTACACATTATTTGTACCGCAAGTTTTGTCGAATTTTTGGCGAAGATCTCTTTTCAAAACTTTCGAGTTTAAAAACCATCAGTTAAAACTCCTCTGCCATTTTTCGGTACAAAACAAAACTTACCGGCTTTCCTTTGTAATTGTGTAATTATTATTGTTTTGTGTGTTTTCGGATTCGCTCTTTGTGTTTTCGCTTGGCGAGGCAGTGGACGAAAGTCTTGCTGTGACAGTTTGGTGAGAGCCTGACATCGAGCGGCGGTTTTTACCGTCGGCGCACACCTGCAAGAGGGAGATAGAGGGTCAGAACTTCTAAATGTTTTCAAACTCGTGCCCGCGAAATGACCAGTTTTGAAAAAGTGCTTACATTTCATGTTTTGTGCACCATAACATGCATGACAAAGCAAGAACTCTTTTTTTAACCGTACTAATCATTTAAAAACTATTTGCTGCTTCAATGTTTGAGAAGCACTGATCTAAGCTTTAAACGTATAGACACCCAAATCGACAGTCTACTTTTGAACTTGGATCCTAATATAATTTCTATAATAGTTAATACAGCGTTAGTTTTTGCGCAGTTGTAAAGATTCCGTGCTTCGTAATTGGCCGGAAAAGACGGGTTTTGATAAGTTGTGCTCGTAAAAAATGACGGTTTCGACCGAATAAAATCGTCAAACCAAATCTTAGGTATATTATTACTTCTAATTACCTGTTTAAGCATCATCCCGTTGATAATCCACACAGCTAATAAAGGAATGCCCAAAGTGATGGCATAGATTGCCGACGCCGCGCTACCAGTTGCCAATACAAGGCTCATCGCCGAGATGTCGTACTGAGTTTCTAGGAACGTCGGATAGATAGCACACACAAGTGCGAAGAGCCATATGACAGCAAATACTCCTCCCACGCGCCTAGTTGTCAGATATTTGCCTTGACGGTAACGGAAAGGTCGCGTAATAGCAAGGTACCGGTCTACACTGGCAGCGCCCATAGTGTAAATAGATATCCCGAAAGATAAGACCGTGAACACACCCATGAAGTTGAGATAGCGCTGATCAAAGTAGTCGGTTGCCTTTGGACGCTGACCCTCTTGTCTAAACGGCAGCGGCGCTATGTATAGCACGTAGTTTTGGTAAACGCTGCCCGGAAGCACGAACAGGCCAATAATAAGGTCAGCCGCTGCCAGGGATATTTTAAAGTACCCCGGAATGTTTCGCATAATTTGAGTCCTCACAGCGACCACCAGCACCAAGATATTAGCAACCACCACAATAACCGCCAGTACAGAGTCAAAAACCATCGCGAAAATGATCCCTGAACGGCACTCGGGAAAACAATCGTAAGATGAAATGGGATTTTTGTTGTAATCTGAACGAGATGATCCACAAGCTACTGGTTCACAGAAAGGCCTGCGCGCCAGAAACCATTCGCTAAAATCCGAATTAGAAAACGGCTTGTTAAAATCCAAGGTCGCGTTCAAGTTCACGATGACAGGTGATGACGTCATGTTTGATGACGTGTACATAAGGATGAAGGAATCGAAGTAAGAATCAATCTGGCTGCAGTCCTCATGTGTCACAGAGTGAGTGGTCAATGAAGTAGACGCAGTTGATTTTGCCCTTGCTGTAAAGTTAACGTTGTTGCGTTGCAGCCACCAATTTACGACGGCGTCGGGATCACGTGATGCGGTAAGGGCGCCACCTTGTGCCACAAGCTTGCAACTTTGCTCGAAGCTTGCAGGGTCGCAAAACTTCAAGTACGCTGTCCTGTATAAGAAAATGGATGAATTTTTAGATTTTTAGGTTTGATCCGTTACACTTAGTTGCAAATGTTTCAGGCGCGAAATACCAAAGTGGCTTGTAGCGTATTTGCAGCATTATGCTATGAAGATTTGTATCACATATCCTTTACATGCAAGGAAGACTGACTCCCAGTGAATTTGCTATCGTGTTATTACTCACATTTAAAGCGATATCATGAAAACAAGCCCCGGACAACATAACGTGTTTGCATTTAAAATAATTTTTAAAGCAAGTTTTTATTGTGTTTTGTGCCTCATAAAATGAACTGGGTATAACTGGACTTTCTATTTGAATAAGAAACTGATGACGCTAAGTACGCAAAGCAATAGTTTTTACTTCTTAATTTGACAAATTATGCTTTGCACGTGTTTTACGGTAAACGTTCTTTTTAATCTGAAATCTAATTACACGTGACGTTGACGATCGCGTGAAAAAAAAACGATTTTAGCCTTTACGTAACCCCAATGGTTACTGTGACGCAAAAAACAATGTCGAATTAAAGCGTTAAACCCGCTCATTACTATACTAACCTGTAATAACCGGTAATGGCGTAGACTTTTTTCCGGCACGCTTCTTCCATCCAGCGGTTTTCCGTTGTCACGCTGCACAATTTAAGTTGCATCATATAGGAGAGAAAAGACCCCGATCCTGTACGAAATGTGGGCTTGGTTTTGCAGAATTCGAATGTGGTGGGCTCCGTTGTCGTTTCCGTGGTCATATTCTGTCGGTTTACCAATTCTACAATGTTCGACTGTTGCGCAATAGACAACATTGCAAATTGCAGGCAGAGATACATCCATAGCAGAAGGTGCAAACACTGAGCCTTCATTATTTTTTCATAGACTAAATTACACCTACAGAGATAAAAGAAAAATGAGTGGTTAACACGTTGGGTGCACATTTCGCTAAGTCGGTGTGTTGTACGTCACCTTCCTGTATTTTATGCTAATAAGTCACGAAAAAGCACTGTTAATTTCCTGCTACTTGGTTTATGTACAGTAGGCTACTGCAAACTACAGCATTTTTGTGCGATCTATGTAAAATGATGTAATAAAGATTTGCATGTTTTCAACAAAAACCAAGAACTTTCATGTAAATGCACGAAGTTTGTAAGAAATTAGAAAATCTGATTTCGGCGTGCAAAACTGGGTTTGTTACAAGCCATAATTATGTGTCATAACCACAATGTACGATTTGCAAGGATTAACTCTAAAATCTGTCACAAATATGCGTATCCGACGCTTAGCAAGACAGATTTTCCACTGATGATGCTGAATCACTACCTGCGAATTAACTGTGCTGGTTCAATATTTCAAACAACAAACACCTCGAAATGCTTTAAAGTTTAAACCAAAGCTTAAGCTGCAATTTTCTTTGATTTCTCACAGTTAACGGTTATTCCATACAATAATTTTGAAATATAATTGCTTCTTTGTCAACGTTTTAACAAAAAATGGTTCCTTTTTCCTGTGTACCTATATAACATACTTTTGCTTGGTGGATGAAGACTATAATGAATTTCATACATATTGATTGAAATTATTCATCCTTAGGATTTTGTTATGTATATGTATATTTCGCTTTAGCATCTTCATCAGTGTCTTATCCAAAAAGAATCAAATATGGTTCTATCTCAAAATTTTAAGGTCGAATGCGACATAATCAACTTAAATACCTGTACAAAACTCATAGTTTAGGCTTCTCACACTTTGCACTCTAATGATAACAATAACGATGTTTCAAAAATTTGCATCAAAATATAATACATATGCATGTTTTCTGGCAAGTTTAATTAAATCAACAATTAAATATCTGCAATCCTAATGCCCTGTCAATCGCTCAATGACAGCTTTTCCATAAAGACTCCATGATCTCAACCATGCATTGATCACATCACAAGACGCAATAGCACTCAGATCGTATCGGACTTTGATAAGCCTTGCGGAGTGAGCGTGCTAAGTTTCACGGCGAAAGTAAGAGAAAAATGCCGCAGGCTTCGAGCACATTCAATGACAAGTTAACTTTGCCCAAGCACAATTTGCAAGTCCACTGCAAAAACCGCTGGTCCATTATTCTACAAAATTTTTTTTCTGTAGAGTACAAGCACGCCTTCGTAATAGAACGAGATGTTACGAATAACACGCGATTCTCTTAATTTAGTTCCGTGATGTGCTAATAGAAATTGATTGTACTAACTCATCACATGCACGAGGCACGAGCAAATCGCTAAAATATTGTGGTTGATCCTTCATGCGTGTCGTGTGTAGCAGATAGATTGGCAATAACAATGGCCCAATCGGCTGAAACGTCTGTTTTCCTGCTAGCATTATGTGGCTGAAGTTTTCGTAGTATCTCTCGTATATATTAACTTGGACAATAGTTGTTTTTATGCTAAGCCGAACTGGCTACATTATTTCGTGCAGGGTGATAGACTTGTTTGACATGTATTACGTTATTAAAATTAAATTGTATGTACAACAATGGATATACATGCTTATTTTCTCAAAATAGGCATGTTTATCTTATGTTATCACACGCAATCTATTCAAAACTTTGGCATAAAAAGCTATATTTCAACCGAACGAAAATGAACATGAAATTTTCGCAATTTTGGTTGGCTATCAATTAACACATGATTCAGCCGACAAAAAACATTTAAATAATCGACTAAAAAATCTACGGGTTACAAATAAAAATCTTTTGTACAGTTTTTTTTATTAAACAAGCTGCGAATTGGGCTTAACCCCGTTCAATTTTTAAACTGACCTTTTACATTTTTAAATATTTTGTGCATGATGCAGTGAAAATCATATGACTCATCATTAATCACGATATTTACTTACCAACACGCAAATCTTAATAACAACGCGACGATTTTTCGCGCACCAAATACGTCACAGATGAAAGCGTGCGATAACCGATGAAAACGCAAGCCAATCTTTCATGCAATATCTTGATGCCTAAAGAAAAACCCGATCTAAACTGGGCACGGTTACGCAAATGCAAATGTCAAATCGTCTACGCAAGCCACGCGCTTTAAACAGTGCTATTCGTGAATTGGAACCGATTGCAGAGACCGAATGCTCTATTTTTGTTGACTGAAAAACACCTATCGTGATGTCGTGGTCTCGTATGAAACGTTGGTAGCAAAGATTGCGTTTTACCACGTTTAAAAAATGTACAAAAAAGCAAGTATGCACTGTAAAGCATTTCAGTTTGACACAATGCATTTTAAAGCACTACACAAAAACGTGTATATTTGGTGGATTATTGAACCTTTTACGCCTTTGTTTTATTCAGACTAAAAACTTGAACAAGTCTGAAGTCATCCACCGTTTTTTTTTTTATGTCAAGTGATATATATATCACTCAAATAATAGGCATCATCAGTTTCTTATTCCAACAAATCTTTGTTATATTCAGGGTTAAATATTATAGAAAAGCCCAAACTATGCATTTCATTTGCATGTAAGGAAAAAATGAACTGTACATAGACATAAAATCTTTAAAAGTATTTTTTGCAGACTTCTAGATTTTTTTTCGATTTTTCAAATTAAATTAGAATTAAGATTAGAGCATCCCAATTTTTACAAATTAGATCAGAATTCGAATTACCACTTTCTCAAAAAACATAAATTAAACTAGAATTCGAATTCGAATCAAAAACCAACCAACTGTGATACATCTCAAATTTAAACTCCACGATTTGCACGTTTTGAACTGTATAATTCACCGTGGTTAAAACTCGTTTACATGTTTCAGTGATGTGGTTTGGCCTTGCTGGTGACATAGCTTTGTGCGCTTTGGACATACTTGTATCACATGCCCGAAAATGCTGTTGGACAAACTAACGTTTTGGGGAAAATTGTGAATTAGATTAGATTAGAATTAGAGCTTACTAGGTATTTCGAAATTAGATTGGAATTAGAATTACCGCCATTTTGCTCTAATTTGACGAATTAGGCAACTAGAATTATCTAGTTGTCCAAGTCTGATTTTTTTATCAAGACACAAATATTATTTTTTATCAGTTCTAACCAGTCTAACCATAGAAATCGTCAGCAAAGTCGATTTTTATGTCATTTATCACGACTGCATGCAAGCGGCTCGCCTTAATAGCTACAAGACACGATCTTGCAGAATATGTGTCACGTCTGCTACTACTAACGAAACGCTGTTTTTAAGAAGCAATAACACACAGCGCTTGCCAACATTCACTTATATGCATCATTTATGTCGCTAAATTGGATAGGTGACTTACCATAAAACGAAATTGTCTCTGGCAAATGACCAACTGCAAAAGCACCAGTCTTAAAGCCTTATAAACTGGACCTACATAAATAAATATATGCCAACCTAAAAAACTGGCAATTGATGTATTACGGCAGCTCTGTGACAAGTCTTACTGCTTTATGTATTTGCTACAACGTAACAATCTAGCTTCACCCTTTTTCTAAAGAGAAGGTCTTCCTTTTTTGTCTCGCTTTCCCGTTAGACCATTGGAACGTGAACCGTTTTTTTCGTTACAATTCCCGCAGAACTGTTTCAAAAGCAACTCTAGTTCTTTGTCACTCGTTAATTGAATGTTTGATACAAACAAAATGTCTTAAACCAGCTGCACTGATTAGACCCTCAATGTCAAAAACATTGTGCACTAACTGCAGTTTACTTATGATGTGCTTTATATTTATAATTAATGGATAGAATAGATCAAATTAGGTAAATCATTTTCCATCTCTTAAAGTATACAAAATATACTCATAAAGAGTGGGGTCAGTGTAAAGTTTTATTTGCAACAGAAATATTAATTTCGCCTACAAAGGCATCGTCAGTTTCTGTCTAAAAAAAGAAAAGAAACGATAAAAACACATAAAAGTTAAAACGTTAAAATACTAAAACAACTAACAGCTGCGAAACCAGACAATGGCGAAAAAACTATGGAGAACGGCTGTAATAAAAGCCATCTCTTAAAGAATATCAAAACTTGTAAACGTGCTATTTTACATTTTACTATTCAAATAAATGCCTAACTTACTCCTTGGAAGCAATTTGCTCCCTAAGCATGCCAAGTTTAATGGGTAAATTTTCCATCGGTTGGGTATCTCTGCTCTAGACACCTTAGTAAAATCATTTAGCTTATACGGTAATCCTGAAAATTGTGTTTTTTGCTGAACATCTGATCTTTCGAAAACAACAGTACCACAATCGTATCTGAGCAAAACTTTCGTATCTGAGCAAAACTTTCCAAGCCACTAAAACTCAGTGCAGCCGCAGATTACATCAGATTAATAGAGACACAAACACATGCGCCAACCGGCTCATATGAGGCCCGCGATAACAAAGCTCAGAGCCAAAAAACAACAAGATATGCTTATACCATCCATACCGTGCACCTGAATTCGAAGAAATCGCTTGTCATGTTAATATCTCGATGCCACAGTTTTAAACACATCTCGACGAAGAATTACCAAATGATTGCCGACTGTTGATAGCTAAGTCGTGCCGCTGCTTTGCTTGCACACATTAAAATTCCAGACGTCTGTCGTAAGCCTACTTGTATACATCCGACATGCCTGACGATAAAACGGTCCCGGACGGTCGTGATAGTCACAACTTCATCAGTCTTGAATATGAAGTGACCACGAAGTCACGCACATTTCACGATGAACAGACAAACCAGCGTTGCATTCTGATTAGAAAACTCAACCTTATGCAATAGAACAAAACATAGAGACATCTAAACTGCACTGATAGCCTGTCTTAAGCCGAAAAAATAACAGGCTCTTAAATTTCTTAATTTCAAATAGTTAGGATCAGCTACGAGTTATAGCCACGTGTGGTTCAAGCTGATCCTTTTTTACTGGCAATTTGTTTCTGTTTTTTCCATTAAAATTGTTATGTTTATTTTAGACGCTCGTAACAAAATAAATAAATCAATGCTGAATAATTACGGAAATTGGAAAAATCACTTTTTCTGCTTAGTCAAATTTACCGGTTTTTCAATAATTGATTCATCATGACATACTTTTTGTGCTACGCGCTACAAAATTAAGTCACGTTTTATTTTGGTGTCTCCAATGCATGACCGCATAGGTTTGGAACAATGCGGCATCACGCGCTAAATGACAACTCTTATAGCTTAACTTCCGTGTGACCAAAACGTGGAGACACACAAAGTACACATGTGTAAATATTTGGCGGCGCTTTCTAACCATTTTTGCGCTTGTTCCCCTTAAGTTTCTGTGAAAAATATTTTTAGTGCAGTAACTGTCAGAACTCAGAAGTAATGTGAATCATAGAAATTTTCCTGAAATGTTGAAAGTAAAATTTTTGTTTTCAATAAATATTCTCTAATCATCATAAAATTTGTGACTGAGAGTTAAAAAATAAATTATCAATTTAAAAATAAAGATTATTTGTACAAATTAATTGTTTTGAGGGCAAATAAATCTTGGTAGAAACCGGTTTGGTTGTTTTAGTTGTTTTAATCGTTTTTTAGCGTTATTTTCCACAAAGTTCACAACTTCCGCTACAACCTTATATTCAACATGGCAAAGAATATGGAAGGCAAAAATTCAAAAAGTGCCCTTTTTGAAAAGTGAAATCGTAAAACACGCATTTCTCAAATTATAACAACCGTTAAAATTCAATCACGCTGCATATCCATTCATGTTACAACAACTGTAATCCACCACTGAATCAACAATTACATTTTTGTAAGGCTTGACGCGAAGCTGCTAACGGATTTTGTTACATTTTAAATCATATGCTGTGTCGAAGTTTAGGCACCAAAGCTACAATTTAAGACGGGAGAGCTGTTATTAGAAAAAGTAAAACACTCCTTATCTACCATTCGTAAAGTTTACACCAGCTGCAAAGTACAAAGATAAAACTTAAAGCTGAGACCTAAAAACCAAGACAAATGTCCTTAGTATGCTAAAACTGAAAATACATACAGCCTTTGAATTTGATTTATACCTAGAAAACACAAAAAGGTTAAAATCATAACTGTTGTCATTACACATCAATAAAACGTCTATTTATTAAATGTCGATTGTTTAACGTTTAAAATGTCGATTGTAAATTCAACCACAAAAATATCGCTTTTTTGTGATTAACTAACAACCATTTTGGGCTATACCACACAAACAAATCCAAGTGTGTTGTGTTTCTTTTAGCTTACTCTGCGCTACAATCTGACGTTAGCCCAAGTCTTTTGGAATTGCATGACTCCTGTCATAAGTTGGCTGCATTTCAGCAACTTTCAAAATCATGATTGCTAAAGGGAAAATTCCAGACACTTAAACGTGCGCGTGAAGATTATTATCTGTTTTTATAAATCTTCCGTAACAGCTTGAACGTTTAGGAAGTTCAATTTGACCCTATTTAGGTCATAGAAATCCTTTTGCTAGAAAGCGTATTCTGTAAGTTTCTGGATAAGCTTATCCACTTATTAACTTGGTGGCAGACTTCGCCTTTTTACTTGTTTTATGTCAATTAGTCAGTTGACGAACAATTGCGTTCGACCAAATGCATGAAACTTCGACCCGCGGTTATGCCACATTGGACGTAAATTTGAACTACCGCTTCCGACGTATTTTGCATGGGTGCCACCGTTTACCTAAGGGCGAGACCAGCAATTTTAACACAAGGGGTTAAGGAGCAAAATTAAGCCACCAATGTATTGTAAATGAAAGCTTTTGTCGGCAAATGGTTTATTTGCATAAAACACTCTGTATCAAAACTACAAAAATCACAAAACTTAAGATTTTAAAATTAGTATTTGACACGTTGCAAAAACATTTTGTTGTGTGTTCATGTCGTCTCAAACTGTTTACCGATAAAAGTTGGTTGTCATATTCAAAGAAACGGTTACCTTTGGTATTTATTAGGACGGTTGTTTTGGCCAACGACAAAGCATTTGCAGCCTGTGCGTTTTCTAAAGCCCGCAAAATCACATCGTAAAAGCTTGCCGTGTTTTTGAGGTTAAAAATGCGAAGCTCGTATCGCCGCAAACATTGATCGCATGTAGTCTGTGTTCCGGGGAAATTTCGTTCCGTGACAAGCAAAGTAATCCTACCTCAACCGTTACGCAAGTTTTTTATGACATGCTATGAAGTAAAATGATCCTCTATATACTTTCGAAAGCACTTTTCTATGCCTTAGGCGGCGTTTTTTGTTCTATTTAATGACAAGTTTTCTAATAGGCGTAGATTTTGCCCTTTGTGGTAATATTGACATGCTTAATTTTGGGGTAAATATTAGCAAACAAAAAATTTAACTTTTAAAAAAAAATCTGTGTGTCAAAGAAATATGCGTAAAATTGCTGCAATATCATGGGTCTACTTTAAGCTAAACGTAAATGCACACTACAACTTTCCACGAACAGAAAAGTTTCTGCGGTTTGGCTTTGGTATGAACAGAGAAAACTTCAAATAAATTTTTGTGCACTATTCTCCGACTTCCAAAACCTGTATTTTTTTAATACCAACCCTATGAGCATTTTGCATAAGGGTCCTTAGCCCCACTTTTGATCAAACACATTCCTTGCCATCAAGTCCTCGGCGCTGGAGTGTAGCATCCGTCTCCTATTGCTGGTAATCTCCACTAAACGTGCTTTAACCACCTAAGGCGCTGCGGGTGTTTATTATTAATGGCGCTCAGAGCAAATAAGCTTAGACGCGAGATCAGATCATCAGTCCACTCAAACGCTCGCTTGACGCTAATTCGTAACACGCGTAAAACGAAGAATCAATTATTTATCTTTGAGGTCGGCCGTGTACCAACTATCAGTCGAACCTTACCGCAATCCAATGAGCGCCACGTTGTCCTCCGGAACGCTTTACGCCAACCCGATCAGGGCGCTGCCATATCCACATAGCGCGTTCGTTTTGCGGTCAATGTACACGACCGTTTAGGAAATACTCGCTGACAGTTTACGCATTGTGGTTTTTAGCCTTCTAACTGACAAACTATATTAGGATTTTATCTGATATGCTGCGCTGCTGAATTACCATCAACAGCATATTATTAGATATGAATAAATATATTAACCTGACAGCACATAATCCCAAAAGTGCTCTGTCCATAAAGGAAGAGAGAAGTCCATTTCGTTATAGCGAAATGGTAAAAACTGAACAATAACCCATTTGACACTCTTCACATTGTTTTAACTTTTTCAATTGTAATTTGGACAGAAAAAAACACAACCAAAAAGTGTTTGAACCCGATACGCATGGGCGTCCGCAGAGGGGGCACGTGCCGCCCATGCCGATAGGTTCAATTTGTTACTTGTTTACCCACTTATACTTTTTATTTAAACTCTGACAGTTAATGTGTGTTGTTTTATTGATTCATTAATATTTGGAGTAAAAAATTAGTGCACGATTTTCTGAATCTTAATGAACGGAAATGTTTACAAATTTCCGATTAAAATTATCAACAATTGCCGTAAGCATGTCGTGCTAATTAAGAACTGCGCCTGTTTTGTAACAAAGCACTTCTGTGATTGGATAACCGCAAAATCAAATTCCGAACATCAAAATCACATCATGCAATACCTTCAATCGGTTATTAATTATCAAAGCCCAATAATCAAAGGAAGCTGACAATGCGAAGCAAACAACTCATTAATGTCGTAAAGCGCCTAATTACACCGAAGCCTTTGTCTGTGAAAAAAATCTTTCTACTTTGTATGCAAAGTATTCTTTGAAATTTTCCATCGCTAGCACATTGATTCGCATCGCGTTTTGTTTTCTTGACCCCCTGCCAGTAGAAATATGCACTTGCTGCAAATATGCGATCGTTCTGATTAACGCTACATGGAATTTCTAATACACTGCGAAAACTGATTGCAAAACAGCATATACCCGCTTGCCAATACATGAACTGCGTTCATTTTCGCTATTATTCATAATCTGTAGAGTTGCGCCCTTGCTGAAAAGGCCTTGAAACTTGAGATGACAAATTTTGTAAAAAACAACTAGTATTTTCTTTAGAATCACACCAGTTGAACGACAAATTTGGTTAAATTTTGTATTGCGAAGACCAGACTCATTATTGTGTAATTTAAAGGAGTTAAGTTTGTCCACCTGTGCCTTAAACAGCTCGGATAAAAAACACTCAGTCCTTCACTTTAAACAGTTTTACAACGACACGGTTTATGAAAAACAGTTAAATATCTGCCACCTCTGCTGAATATTAGGTCAGTTTGAACAAGTACCTGTATACAGAAAGTAAGAAGGCGGTTTAAACTTAAGGCTGTTCGTGTTTGAGGCCATAATACCTGATCTGTAAAGCTTCTATTCTTATTTGTGACTCATAAACGCGTTTTTGTTTTGCTGGAAGCGACAACGTTGAAAAATCCTAAAACATTGTCTAATCACTCCTATTTACCAACCACGCACTTCAAAGATAATATAAAATACCATTTTCTGCTTGTATTTAGAAAATAAAGTTCAAAGAAATGCTTTAATAAGACTTTTCGTGTTCTAAATAACTGTACAAAAGCAGTTTTGTCAAATTCACTGCCAAATAAGCTGTTGGCCTTTCCTTTAATTTTGTGATTTCTGACTGTAGTAATTAAACGTTCCCCACGCCTTGCTGTTTGTATAAATTACAGCTAATTTAATACAACAGTCTTACGGTGTTAAACACTTACGATTACGTCTTCAAGCTGTTCGTTGAGTCAAATTAGGCTAAAGAGAAACAACTAATCTATTTTACTGCTGCAGTTCAGAATGTATATTGAACCTGATGGTTTGTCGCTAGCAAAGGGATGCATACCCCGTGCACCTTTGTAAAAATGAGTCACAGAGGATACGCGTAAATCTGATGCTACAAAATGGTAAACAACACCCGATGACATTACATTCGTCAATCTTGACCTTTCAAACACTCCCGACATATGATTGATTTCACTATGACGTAACAATACGGGGTTACGCAACAAACAAACAATGGTTAAAATTCGAATATTTTTGTTTAGATTCACAATACTGCCTAATGAACCACAGTTAACAGTTTTTTATTATTTAAAGCTATATCAAAGTAAAACCTCTGCGAATGCAATTGCTTTTTAGTATAGCCGGAGGTTAAACTATAACCGGTGCCATCACGGCTTCCTGCAAACCGTGTCGCGTTAAACAGGAATTCCTATAATCAGCGGATCTGTCCTGTTTGGCTTTTCTACAAAGCAGGTCATCAACTTCGCCACATTCCGGGAGCGATCACATGTAGCTCGAGGTTAAATAAACGAGTTTTGTAACAAGCTTTGGTTGTGCAGCTGGAGTAAGCCACAAAACGTACGTTTCTGTCTTTTTTGAAATAATTTGCTTTGCCTGAAATGAATTTTGCTTTGCCTCTTGTGCAAACCACAAATTTGCTACGAAATCTTTCGCATTGTTGCTTGATACCTTTCAAATTTGTAGTAATTTGTATTCTACAAATCTTGTCCCAAACCCATCACAATTGGTAATAAACTTTGTACTGCAAACAAATTTGCATTTATTTTTTTGTCCAATCTTGTACAGTTTTTTTTTTTTTTTTCGATTACATTCATTGTGTAAAATTTTTGTAGTGGGTAACGTACATACCTTTTAACAAATCTGGTTTCAATGCAATAATTTAAGTACAGTAGAATTCAAAAAACAACTTTGACTTTTATTAGCATGTGTGATTATTCTCGTTTTTTGATACCCCTTATATTGAAAAAAAAAAAATTTTGCTCACTTGTGGCACTAAATACCAAAATTGGGAGCCAGATTAATAATTTTGTTTCAATAAAAGTACTCTTATTTTGATTATTTTTGGATTCTATTTTTTGGCAAAATAAGTTGTCTTGATTTTTTTCGACTGATATGTTGCAAGTTTGTTAACCTTAAAGTTTTATCATTTTCCAAAAAGTTTTGATACAAATTATAAAAGAGTTATGGATTTGAGATTAAGGCTCCCTCAGGGCATTGTCCTCTAAGTGTCGCTGTCTTTTTTGTTTAACTTACGAATTTGGCATGAAGTTCGTGTTGAGAATTACTTTTGCAAAGATGGATTTTAGTTGTTGTTTTGTGACAGATTTGGCGTTTGTCTGTCTGAAACTTCTATCTGGTTTATGATTGTTAGTTTTAAAAAATGAAATTAATGACTTTGAAGCATTAATTTCTGTGTTAAACACTTCAATAAAGTTTTGAAGGTTAAAACAACCACGCGCGCCAAATCAAAAAAAATTTCGGAAGGTTGAAACTATTTTTGAATGTACTTTGCTAACTTACTAGCAGATAGACTAGACAACGCAGAGATTTTTCTATAAAACCGTATCTTTTTGATGTATTTTTATAGTTTATGCAAAATTTTGCCGGACATTTTATAATTGCTTTTAAGTTATGTCAATTTTTAGTCCTAAATATTTAAAACGAAAGTTTTTTGTCAAAAAATATTGCTTTTGTGTTGAAATTCAGTGTTTTATGTAGGTCAGATGCTTCTAATGTTATTGTAACATGCTACTTAATTTGTCATAAGCTTTCTACACCTGTTGTATTTGTGGCTAATTGATCCAAGAGGAAAGAATACAACAATTCTATAATCAAAATGACGCATGCACCTTTGCAATGCTATGATATTGATTACACTGGTGGATTAATGGAGGTAATTTGAAGTCTTGAAATAAAATTATCATTTGAATTGAGGTATAATACAATACAATAAGCTTTTTACAGTGTTAGCAAAGTTAGAAATAATCAGCATGTTGGCCTAACTACAGCAACAAACTACAGTGCATTGTATGTTCAATTTAATAGTAACAAGATACTTTTTTTTGTAAACCTCAATTTGAATGTACCTGTCCTAACAGAATTTTTAATCACATAAATTTGTTTTTGTTTAAATTCCTCAGTGTAAGGATAGTAAATTGTGGTTAGTATTTGCATAGGTAACTATGTAATCAAAAACCTGTACGATTTCACTCTTTGTTTTAGAAAATTCAACAGTTGATAGCTCCCCCATTCAGTGAGGAGGGAGCAAGGCAAGAGCGCAAAAGGAAAGCTGCTGAGCGTGAAATGTGGAGAAGGCGATGTAATCATGAAACATGCGATGCTTGTGGAGAGGGAGGTGACCTATTGTGCTGTGATTGCTGCCCTGCTGCTTTCCATTTACAGTGCTGGTAAGATACCAAGAACGAATAAGCCTTTATTTGTTAAAAGTTTGATGTTTAACGTTACTTCGTGAAAATTGGTAACAGTAATTGCAAAACACAAATGTTTGATTTTATGTCGTGTAAATTGCTAACAACAATTCCAAACACAAATGTTTGACTGTACTTCATGATAATTGCCAACAAAATGGACATGCTTTTATGACTATTTACCTTGCCTATGGAAATGCTTGGTGACCGGCTGATTCTGTATGTCATCTTTAATGGCATATTATGATTTATGTATAAGTGTGCCATGAACGCTGGTCTACATAAATGCTTTAGGGCTGATCCCAGTTATGTTCATCTTAACTGAATACATTCATAATGTACAAAATCCATTATGTTCATTTGTTTATTCATTATGTTCTTGCTTAGAAATGAGGATGCCATTAAATCCACGAAATCGATATTATTTACAATAAATTGCAAAAAGAAACACACAGATTGGTTTAAGTATGCTGAAAGCTTCAGTTTACTATGATTATGTACAAAATTGTTAAAATATATGGCAAGTTTAGGCCTTAGTGTGTTGAAATATACACAGTAAGGACTAAAACAACATCACTGTGCTATTTTTTGTAGCAATCCCCCTTTAGACGAAGACAAGGTTCCCCCAGGGGAGTGGGCTTGCCATCGATGTGTGGTTACAGGCAACATCAAGGTATGTAAGAAACCAGATGCTGGATATTGTCGGTGGTATTTATAAGCTGTCTTCCCTGTTTTGTAATAATTTATGCAAGAACTTAACTTGACTAAAGTTTATGTTAATACTATCTTGAGTCACAGCAATATGGTATGTGTACAAAATAAACTTTTGAAATTCAAATAAAGTTTTTGAAATTCAATAAAAACGGCAAGCTAACAAGAAATGACAAAGTTCTTTACTTAAAAGCCTATAAAAATTTGATTGCAGTGACATTGTACTGTAGATCACATGATACCCCAATGTTTAGTAATAGCTAAAGATGAAAATCTTGGAGAAGGCAAGTCACTAGAAATGACAAAATCCTTTACCTTAGGGACATAAATTGTATTTTAATGGTTTTCCAAATAGCTGAATTGAAATATTTTCACAATACCCAACACATACATCTTTGACTTGTTAAAAAAGCTTGTAAAAATCAATACAACTGTGTAGGTCAATGATGGACACCACCGCCATACTCTGACTCACACAGCCTTAAGTTTGCTAAAACAACACCAGGACGATCTTGGCTGTCTTCCAAAACCACTGCAAGAAACCTTGCAAAACCACAAGAATGTTTTAAATGTAAAACGCAATGATGAAAAAAATGCTGTGCTACCAAATACAGTGGACGGTCAGAAGCGGTAAGTGATTGAATTGTTCTGATTGAATTTGGACCTGCTTTTACAATTCAGCAAATTCAGTGTAATCAATAAGAATAGAATATAACCAATGCCTTTATCAATAGCACTGTGTCACCCCTTCCTGTCTATGCAGTTAGCAAGTTATTTGCTTCTGTAGATTTTATTCATATAGTAAACCTCGGGTAATCCTGACCCATTTGAACTCAAAAATTGTGTGGATTAGGTGAAGTTTCCGATAAACTGATGTCAATTAGTTCAAGCCTTACCACATTACAGATTTTTCGTACCTTGTTTTTTGACCAATTTTGGTGAAGATCCAGATTAATCGAGTCCTGTTTGAGGTCTGCTGTATTTAGAACAACGTCACATATCAAATTGACATTTGTTAGCTTAAGGGTTGACATCATGGGCTATTCAACCAAAAATATTATCAATTTTTATGCACCATCAGTGTAAAAATGAACTGTAAAAACAGACCAACAAATAACGTTTATTTCATGATTTTTTTAATTATTCTTTAAATTTTAAACTTAGACCAACTCCTTCATCATCACCAACCCTACAACAAGTAGTAACAACATCAAGGCGAAGATCATCTCAAGGTCCTAGCCAAACACCAGCAAAATCGGCACTCAAACCTGAACTGTACCAACCAGCAGATTCTGCCTCTAATTCTGGTTCCGTCTATGACAAAGACTGGAGAAAAACTGTCATTAAGGCCACCACAAGAGGGCAAAAGGCCATTTTGGAGGTAATTTATCGCAAACATTGTTTATTTTGTGGTAACTGACATTGCAAATTTTTGTGTTTTGTTTCAGTGTGATCCTGAACTGTCGAAACCCAGTGTAACATTGGACAATCCATTTGGTATGCTGATAGCAGCTGCATCCATGGACAACACCACACTCTTTGAACTGCCAAATGAGTACCTGCTGAATGCCCCATTGCCAGGTACAATAATGCTTAATATATTAGGTATTTTCTTAGCATGAGAAATTCGAAATATTGACTTCACCAGATTCAAATCTTAAACCACCAATTTTGAAAAATTGAAATGGTAAATGGAAATTGGATTTTGTCAAACTTTCTAACTTTACTCATTTACTTTCGTACAATTTTTTTAAATATTTTTTTTTAACAATCTTAGGCAATATCTAAACACACATCAGTCTTTCTGTTTGTTTAAGTATTAAGATAAAAATCACATTTGTTACACATTTTAGTGCAGCTCATATATGCCAAGAAAGGAAAAAAAATAAGCATAAAAAGTAGGACTTGTTCTAATATAACTCCAGAATTAAAAACTATTTTTAACAGCCCAACCCTGGCATTTGCCTTTTTTTTTAAATTAATGCAAGTATTCAATCACAATATTAAGCAATAGTACATTGGAGCTGTGAGATCCTTAAAATTGCCTAATTTATCAACTTATCAAATTTGCCATACATTTTAAGGATCAAAAAAGAAACGCTCTGATGGTCGAGGTATGGGTCGATCCAAGAAGTCAACCCATGAAATTGATTCAAATGGTCTGGTACCTCTACCTGCAAAACTTTGCTTCATCTGCTCCAAGTAAACTCATGTTTTTATTTGACTTTTTGTTTTTATCTGCTGAATTTTTTTTGATGTTGCAAGGGTTCTTATTGAGCTTTTTGTATACTAAAACAAAATTTGTGGTTAATTGGAAACAGCAGTACAGACAAATATGGTTAATCCCAAAGCAAAATTGCCTAGCTTTCTTGTGCAAATAACTGAACATATTTCTTGGCTACTGTTCAGCTTTTTTTGCGATTAAGAGGATTAGACTGTATTCAAAAATACCCAAACAATAATATTACAGTTATCAATTATTTTTTTAACAGATCCTGTCGAGTGGCTGCCCTCATTCATTGCGACTATTGTCCGCTTGTGTTTCATCCCGATTGCCTTGACCCTCCTCTCACTAATCCACCTAGTGGCAGATGGATGTGCCCGAATCATGCCGAACGAAAATTAGTAAGCTCACTTGGACCAAAATTCTTTTTATTCTGTAAAATTTGGTGTTTGATATGAGAACATAAAATGTAACCTTTTTTTATCAATTACATAAAAAAGGATTTAGTGTGAAAATGTTACGTTTTTTTGTAGCTGGATCCACATAGCTGTCAGCTCACCAAGCGCACAAAAATCTATGATTTGTTCAACAAAAGGATCGACCAGAATGATGTGCAAATTAACTTTCTCAAAAAATGTCACAGGTACATCTACTTGTTTTTTTGTAGGTCGTTTTGTGAGAATCGTCCATTATTCTTTTCTATTTCTGTGTCAACTGACAGTGGCAGCCTATTTGCTGACCACATTTTGGTATTTTTCGAGAGTATTGTAATTATGGGTCCCCTTCCCCTGAAGGGGACACATATTGTTTTTGTCTATTTTTTTTTTTTTTTTTTTTTTTTTTTTTTCTTTCTAACGCAGATTTTTTCCCACGTTTTGGTCAAGAAAGAATGGTTCAAACTTTTTTAAATTTACACACATTACAGATATTGGTCTAAAGATGGTCCATGTGAATTTTGACCCCGTTTGATCCCTCGGTTCACCCACAGCCCCCCAAAACGTGAAATTTTTAGCACGGATTTGTTCCCACGTTTTGGTCAAGAAAGAATGGTTCAAACTTTTTCAAATTTACACACATAATAGGTATTGGTCTAAAGATGGTCCATGTGAATTTTGACCCCGTTTGATCCCTCGGTTCACCCACAGCACCCCAAAACGTGAAATTTTTAGCGCGGCTATTGTTCCCACGTTTTGGTCAAGAAAGAATGGTTCAAACTTTTTCAATTTTACACACATTACAGATATTGGTCTAAAGATGGTCCATGTGAATTTTGACCCCGTATGACCCAGAGATTCACCCACAGCCCCCCGAAACGTAAATGTGTCTAACGCTCGTTTGGTCAAGAAAGACACTGTAGGCAGAAGTACCAAGAGAGTGTCGTTTTATTAAGTTATCACTCACATTTTTAGTTTTGGCGAAGGTTTTACACCTATGACGTGATTTAAGCCTAATAACCGTGCTTCGGTTTTGTATATGTCAAGAAAAACTTTGTTAATAAAAGTTAAGATGAAAAAATTAACTTGACTTTTTTGCCAAATAAATGTTTTTTTAAATGCTCGCTGTCAGGTTGGCCGCCGCATGATCACGGGTTACTTAAGGTCAACTAGTCGGTATTACAAACACAGCTCAGAACTTTCTTCATAACGTAGCGTTTTTTTAACAATCAATTTAGGAGTCAATACTCAAGGCATGTATAAATTAGGCTTAACAGTATTGTTGAACACGAATGACGGCGTGCTATTGAAAACGGTGTCAAAAGGTCAAACAGTCGTTTGGCGTGTAACACAACTGTTACAGCTTTCTAGAAAAAAATGTGTTTGAAACCTGACCTTGGACCACAATATCTGGGTCAAAGCAAGAGAATCAATTGAAATTATTTTTTTTGTTCTTTTTTAAAGTTTTTGTAATTATATGACAATAATAGTGCAAAAAGAATACGAACAATTTTTTTTATTGTTGGGTTAATGCTTTCTAAAAATTTGTCCTTAAGAATGTAAAAATCACCGCAACATTTGTTTACCGTAAATCCGCACAAACATGCGTGTGGGGACCCATTAGTTTTTGTTTACAAAAACAATCATATGTGTAGATCAAATGATGTGTATAGTAAATTGGTAAATATCGTATAGAATATATAAAATGGAAGTATATCAGAAAGCCACTCTTCTAGTTGTATTTTTGCATGTTTCCAATTCCAATAGAATGCATTGCCCAGTCGAGACCTAAAAGTTGTAAAATATGTTTGTCGCCTGAGTAAACAATGGCACATAATATAGCAGAGTTTTATTGTGCTTGAAAAATTTCATGCTAGGCTATATAATGTAAACCAGTTTTAATTTAACCTGTTTTAACAGAACTTTCCCACCCAAGCCAAAAAGTAATCACTTCACCAGGAAAGTAAGAACGAGGGTCCCGCGGTCAATCAAAGATCACTATCGAAGCCCCCTAAACCCGCCCCCACCTCCTGCCGACTACCTTCATCTATCAACCCCAACTTCTGTCACCCTTACAAATCCTCCATCTGAGAAGTCAATCGGAACATCTTCAGAAACTCAACCTCCAAGATCTTCTGACGAGGAGCAAGATTTGTGGCTTAAATCTGTTGTACATCTTCAAACTGAGATTGCTCTTCATCTTGAGCGAAACAAAATATCAAAAGCGATTAGTCCTTCTAATATTGGACAACACACACCAAAGAAACTTCAAGAGTTGGCACGCAATGCATGTGTCGGCTATGGAGCAGTATTACCAGCAAAGGAACTATCTACAAACTCCAATGACGGACAGAATGAGACATCTGCTGTTGACCAGTCCATCGCTACGCACCCTGCAACACTAAAACGAAGAAATTCTGACCCTGTTGCCCACATAACTAATGATAATGACCTTAAAAGACCAAAGCGAGCGGACAGTGTTACAATTTACAAACCAGTATTACTACCTGATCGGCCTTTCACAAAACTAGAATTCAAGCCTTTGTGTCAACTTAACGGACAAATAAAAGTGGAATCTGGCTCGAATTCCACTTATGTTTCGAAGTCGTCAAGTCATCAAGCGCAGAAAATGTTTTCTCGAATAAGTACTTGCTTCGATTCGGAGGAGCAAGACGTGGAAAAGAACAAAGTTATCGATTCTATGGATCTGAATGGAATGAAGGATTCCCATGGCGGAAATTTTCAGTCTACAGGTAAATGATGTTAAAGGTTTTTAATTTCAGATTTCTTTTTATCATATTAATGATGTTAATTTTAGCATTTAATCTTGCTATTAAATTCCATTGGGGGTCAATGAAATCATGTCTTTTTGGTAAAGATTTTGTCCATGGCAAGTTGTATACGATTGATTTTTTATGAAGGGTCTTGGGGTTACTAAGCTAGCTTTAACCCCTTTAAGGTTTACTGGGTCTGAGCAATTGCTCTTCAGTTGCTGTTTTAGGGCATATAAGTGTCAAGGGGAAATTAGAACTCACAACCCTTCAAGTCTGAGTAGCTTAAGCCAACTCCTAAATCTTTGGGCTACCATAAATCAAAAGTTTAAGTCAAAAGATTATTTACAAATTTATGCAGGTTAAACAGGTTTATGGTGTTTAATACACATGCTGAACTTCCGAAAATATTATTTGATCAATTATAATATTTAATTATTTTTGATTTTCAGGTCACCCTGAGCCGGTAAAGTGGGTGATGAAAAAACTAGCAGAGCGCCTTGCAGGAACGAATGATTCCAAGCAGCTGAAAATGTTGGATGACAGGTTAATTAAGGCACTTGCCATGCAACGACTAAGAGATATTCTGTCCACAGACCAGGTAACAATAAGTTTTCCGCATTTGTTATATCGAAGTATTATTGATGTTTTTGCCTCAGAGATTTTGTATATCATTGGTTGATGGTGGATTAGGGCTTATTACAAAACTGCAACAGAGTTGCACATACATTATTTTATTGGGGCCTCAAATTTAGCCTTGCTACACTTATGTAAAAACTTGTATTTGAATGGTACTGCATTTCGCATGAGCACAAAGTTAGGTAATCACTGTAAACCAATCATTTGTAAGTTGATTCCACAATTAACCGTTGCACTGACATTATTGATTTAAGTCTTCTTTAGTTTCCCTTTGCTAAGTCTCACAAGTCTTTGCCATAGGTTTTTATTTTTAACCTTTCTTTGGTATACTGTGCTGATTTCAATGTTAAATTTATCCTCAAAGTTCTCTGGCAGTATAATTTTGCATGTTTTTTTTGTTCCAGCCGTTGGGTCAAGAAAGGGTGCTTTAAACTTATTTCAAATTTTCAAACATGTCAATCAGTTATCCAAAGTTTGACTCCATATGACCCAGTGGTTTTCATTTGAAATAATTTTCATTTTTGCAATTCACAGCTCGATATCGATTCAATTTTACCTGATGCAACAAAACCAACATCACACCTGGAAAAAGAAAGCAGCTCTGTACATCACAAGTTACAAGCATCATCCTCAAACTGTTCCTCCCGTCAGCAGTTCGAAAATAAAACTAAAATGGCCGAAGACACACAGACGGGAAAGAGCACAGAAGTGTTGGACTTGAATCAAAGCAATGTTAAACAGATACTTCCTGCTCGTGCTGTGTTTTACCACATGGAGACAGGGAAAAGAAAGAAAATGTATTACAGGTAAGATTGATGTTTACTTCTCATAACAGTGTTTCTCAACTAGTGTGGCACTTTGCCAATGGGCCCAGGGTTGTAAGTCAGCGGGCTTGAAATTCAGGCCCGTTTACTACTCTGAATGGGCCATCAAGTTAGGTAAATTTTATAAACTATTATTTTTTAATTTCTTGTGTTATATATCTTTTTAAATTTAAAATAAGTTTTTTTGTGGTACAGATCTTTTTAAATTTCTTATCTTACAGATCTTTTTAAATTAAAGTAAATTTTTTTGTGGTACAGATCTTATACTATTGGGACAGTTCAAGATTGTGACTTCGTTCTCTCTTCTGTCCAACACTGCAACTTTGTCAAGGCCAGACATGCTTGTGTATTTTTCGACAAGGTAATTAAATATTTCAGCGTTAAAAATACCGTTACGTGCAAGCGCCCAACAACTATATCATTTTAGCGACTTTTAAGGTATTTTCATGTAAGCTAAGCGTGTGTATAAAAGCCTGGTCACATGGAAGGGTTGTTCGTTTAACTCAGTGGTTCTCAAACTGTGCGTCGCGACGCCCTGGTGCGTCGTTTCAATTTTCCAAGGGCGTCGCAGAATAGTTCCGTTTCGTGGCTTTTTGTTGTTGTATCAATAAACACAGCTTTAATAATAAGTTTCCTCATTATCTTTTATTTGCTGGTGCGTCGCAAGACCAGAAAACTTTTCCAGAGGCGTCGCAACAAAAAAAGTTTGAGAACCACTGGTTTAACTGATCAATAAGTTATTCACTTCAATGCATGCTTTGGCAGCAAGCCAAATGTGACTACATAGAATTTCGACGTGGTAGTAATAAATTAATCGATTTTTTTCAAATTGACATTTTTGGCCAAGTAGTTAGAGCAGTGGTTCTCAAACTTTTTTATTGTCGGGTCCAAAAGGTATTTTTTAAGTGTGTAGGGAGCTGCAGAAAAACGAAATCTTGAGAAAATCACTAAAGAATATGACTTTGAAAGCTAAAATGGCAATGTTTGGTGATTTTCTGAGGTCTGGTGCAAGCCGCAAAATAAGTAGTTGGGAGCCGCATGCGGCCCCGAAAACCGAGTTTGAGACTGGCTTGACTAGCCCATCCCTATCATTTATGAAGTCTTTCATGCATAGCACTACAGTAAAACACATGCTTCGGTGATTTTTTATGATTCCGTACTTCATCAGCATGTCAGTGTATAGATTTGCAAAATTTCCACCGCCTATTTCATTCCCAGCTTACCGAGCAATACGAGCTTGTATGTTATGGCGACACCATCGTTGACGGCATTAAGTTTGGCGCCAACGTGTTCGAAAAGGTGCCTAGGTCGCTACAACGCGGACGCCATAGAAACAAGATGACGCCACTCACCAGAGCTATTAAACGGCTGGTAAAGAAAAAGTCCGGTAAGATTTTTTGTAGTGTTACCCAATAAATGTTGTCTGTGTCGTTTTCTTGAAATCCGAACCCTGTGTTATACATTAAATTTTTGTTGCAAGTGAACAAATATATTTTTTTTATTTGACTTTCAAACTAAATTTGCTTGATCAGTCCTATAATGTGCAACTTAAACATGTAAAAAATAATTCTTTCAGATAGTTTTTAGCAATAGTTTTGTCCATAAACATTTTGTTGTAACGTTTGTTTTACATTATGCCACTCAATACCAATTCTAATTTTAGTGATAGTAACCAGGGCTTGGGAGTCGCTTATATTTTTCCAAACTCCAACTCCAAGCAAAAACAAAGTCTTTGTTGCCCGTGACCAATTTATTGCTGTTTTTAACAAAAGAGTCCGAAAGTCGCCAAAAAAGTTCCCAACCCCGATTCCACAACCCTATTAACACTTCCGTCCCCGTCTAATTGTATACAACGCTTTCAGGCAACAAAAGTCATATAGCCGCTCTTTCTCCATCTACAAGCCTAAACAGTAACGCTAAGCTAAACCAACCTTTAGCTAAGCAGTAAGCACGAATTAAAAAGACGACAGTACCCTTAGCATTGATACATTATTTCCACATAGAGTCAGACCTATTTTTTTTTGCAGGAACTCAAAGTCGCCGACCAAACCTAAGATCTCAGGCGTCGACATCGAAAGCTACTTTCCGCTTTAAATCGCCTGTTGGAGAGAAACCTGAAAAGGTGGAGCCTTGTGGATGTGCCGAGCAACAGGATAAAGTAGTGTCTGGCTGGGAAGGTAAAAAAACAAGTATATATTTATGTTTTAGTGCCTACCAGTCTTTTAGATCAGAAAGCGCCCCCGGACGAAACGCAGTGATAAACAGTCTGTTTGTATGACGAAACTGTGTCAAACTACAGATCGTACATTGATTCTCAGTCTTTAAAACTTGACTTTAATCGTAAATGATATTGTTACAGGTCCAGCAATCTTACACCACGGATCGGTTGTAAAATTCGGTTGCATCGAATTTCTTTTCTGTCTGCCACAATTCGCTATGTTGGAACCACAGGGCAGAGCACAAGGTAAATATACAAGAAACTAATTGGATCTTTTAAAGTGAGTTTATATGGCCAAGTCAAAGAGCCGCTGTCTTGGTTTGAATCAGCATTTAAACGTTCTTCTGCATTCCCTCAAATTTTTCAGAATCTGAGCAGCGAATGTGGCACAAAACTGCGGCCGTCCTACGCGAGGCCAAACGCCGCCCGGACATTAAGCCAACTGAAGATGACGTATACGCGTTTGACGACAACGATGACGTCACTGGCAGGTTCGGCGACCGCCCTCGGCGCACTTGCAGGAAGAACAAAGAGGAAGGAGAGCCAAGAAGAAGATCTAGGTCCTCATCCACGCATAAGAAAAAGGAGGTCGCAACTAAACACGCTTCGTATGAACCCGAGACGAAATCGGATGAGCGCAAGCGACCGGATGTGTTGTTGCCGCGAGATGGTGCTAGAGGTCAACGGCACGGGCTTGTTGAGAAATCAGAGAGCAATAGGTAAAAAATATGTTGTTGCATTTGTGTTTGTATTTTTTCAATTTATTAAACGTCTTTGTACAAATAATTTTTTACTAATGTTGGTTAAAACAAGTACTGTCCCTTGCGATTTTTTGTTAAATAGTTAGTTTTTTGCAATTCCTGTATCTTGTGTTGATTTAGTTCTCACGGTGCATCTGCCACGTCATCAATTAACGATGGCGACGTCACAGAAATGTATTCGGATGACGACAGAGATTTTAACAACACGGATGATATGAAACCCACCAGGTAACATGTCATTGCAGTTAATGTTCCTTACCAAAATTTAAACGTCAATGAACTCCCCAAGTTGTAGATTGTTTTTTTTAGGATTTTACATTATCAAAGTTATACCGTACTCTACTTGGTTAACACGACGACTGATGTTCCCTTGATTCATAATAAGTTATTACGTGTCTTCATTAAATCATGCCGTCTAATCATCATTTTTGTTACTGGTCTCTTTAATATACATCCATGGCGGATATATCATTACCAACACAACGTTTTTACTACAAAATCCGAAAACCAAGAAATAACTTAAAATACATTTTGTGTAGATTTTCGCAGAGGCAGAAAGAACGTCAGGCAAAACGGAAACCGATAAGTGAAAAAGACAGAGCAGACGACGATGAAGAGCAGGGGTCACGTGCCAGGAACTCGAGAAGCCGGACTCCACTAAGAGGTTGCTCTCCCGTCCAGAGCGGCAGCGTCATTGAAGCTGCCATGGCACGTAAAAGCGACGCCAACGAGTTTCACGGGGGCGCCGCCAAGCGGAAGAAGCCCAGTCGACAACGTCACAATTCGCCGCTCGTCAGAGATGACGTCACGCGCCCGGTGAAACGTCAGAAGACAAAAGAGGATGAGCCCAAAGCGCAGCTCCTGGATTTTACTATGGCGGCGCTATCCGAGACCCAGAATATGGCGTTACTTGGCGTTGTGAATTCCGACTCTGACGGAGCCGACAGCAGACCGCCGTCGCGCACCACAGGCAGAATGACCTCCATTGACCTCACGTGTAACGAGACGCTTTCGGAAGAGCTTGACTCTCCGTCCTTGAAGTCTTCCACTACAGCCTCGTGCTCGCCAATTTCGTCTAGAAACTTGTCACCTTCATCAAGCAGCAGATCATTGCTGGACGAAATACGTCACACCACTGACGACCTGCTCGCCGAAGCGGAACGGCGGATTGCAACAGAGGAAGCGGTGCTCTCATTGGTGGGTATGGCATCGCAGCACAGCCACCCACCCCAAAGTCAATCGCGCCCCGCAGACACCACACCCTTGACGCATATGCAGTGGAATCACGTCACAAACCCCCATAATAACGTCACTAACAACGACGTAATGACGTGGAACAACAATCACAACAATGTGGTGATATCAAGAAGTGCCAAAACCACTACAGTGATTTCTGAAGTCCAAGAAAAAGTTCGTCTCCAGAATGATAATTCTGAGGCTGAGCACCCGTGGAGAGCAAATGCCAACACGCAGGAACCGCCTTTGATTTGTAACAACAAGATCCCTGTAAATAACGTGCATAGCAGTGAAGGCAAAGAGCCATTGGAAGTGAATGCTGATTCCAGCGTCAACGCAAACGACAGTGAAAGCTTGTTTGAAACAATCCTATGAATGAATGTTTTTCCTTTTTTACTACTTTGTTTTGTGCCTGCGTTTATTGCAAGCGTGCCCATACAAAATATACCATACTTTGTTGTTGTTTTCTCACTACCACTATCTACGGCTTTTTCGTTTCTTTGCCAAAAAAGCCAACGGTTGTTGAGCAGTTGTCGCATTTTTTTTACTTTCGCTTCACGCTTTGTTTTTTAGGCATGGCGCACCGGTCGTGGTTGATATCGCCGCTTTACATTGCACTATCACACTGCCTTGTTCCTTTCACAACGCTTCGAGACGTTCGTCGGGCCCGCGTAAGATTTCTATTTTCCCATTTTCGTCAGTAGTACATGGTGGTTCACCAAAAAGTCTTACAGGCAAAATATTGTTTTTTTCGTGTGCGTTAAAAGATGACGGAGTTTTTTGACAAATTCGTTACAGCCAGTTGTATTTTCTATTCGACGGTGGAGTTTGGGTTTTGCGTTTTGTTTTGTTTTAGACCGCGCCAAGTTTCCAAACCGTGTTTTTGTACTTCACTTTTCGTGTTCAATAAAAACTTTTTGCCAAGTTTCGTTTCAGATGTCCAAAAACAGAGTACCAAGTCTATGTCAGTTATTAGTTCATTTGTATTAGCTGTAAACTTCGAAAGATTGCTTGCACGTTTCAGAAAAGTGAAAATAAAGATGAGGTTTAACAAAGCATATAACAGGAGGTTCAGTTCCAGATTGATCAATTGAAAACCCTTTCGAAGAGCTTGGTCGAAATAAGGTTGAATGAAGGCCCTGGCAAAAATGGAATAGGGACAGTGGTGGGCATAGGCGCCGAGTTTTACAAAAATACAAGGTGGCGGACTTATGACGTCATTTCATGTGACGTCACTAATACGCGCAACCACATCAGCTCAAACTCAAATCCCAACAAACATAGTATACAACGTTAATCAAAATCATAAAAAGTGAATTTTTGAAATATTATTGATTTGAAACACTTTGCTGTAACGTTTATCATTGGTTTATCAGCGTTAAAAAATGTTTTGTCATGTTGTTGTTGCTTTGTATCACCTAAAATAACCATTAATAACAGCATAATCGAATTGTGCACAATAATGGCTAAAAATGGTGTCATAAACAACGCCCTAACCAAAACAGGTTGTAGTGTTTTTGTTGCTTTTTTGCCAGCACACTTGTTTAAAAGCAAAATCGTTCGTTATTTTTCTCAGATTTTCCGATGTTTCATACTATACCGCTACAAACAAACCAAAATTTTCACGGTGGCCGCCACTGTGCTTCACAAACCCAAGGTAGCGGCCCCTCCCCGCCACCACCCACTCGGCGCTATGGTGGTGGGATTCAAATTTTTTGTCAGCCGGTTTTATCACAAAAGTCATATTTCTCAGCCAGTTCTGTTACAAAAAGTCAATTGACATCAACCAGTAATGCTGACCGGTTCGCTAATCTCATAAACTTTCGTAAGATGGTTCTCTAAAACCGGTGCGAACCGACTAAATCCCACCACTGAATAGGGACCATATACTTATATTATATTCAAACATATAAAACTATCGTTAACAAGGCAAAAAAACAACAACTTAGGGACCTCCGAGTAAAAACCTGATCGGGATTCGTCCTGAACATCGAAAATGCCAAACAACCATGATCTGTCTTGTTGTTGCTTTAACTAATGTCTGCTGATTTGAAATATTTCTGCTGATTTGCCGAAAAGGCACCTTAGTTCTGTTTTTTGATACATTTGATCTTTTTTTCACGGGGTTCGAGCCCAGGACACTCCCGGGGACGAAACCCGATCAAGGTATTTTTTGTGTCTGTATATGGGTCAGGAGCGCTGGACCATTCGGCCAAGTTCCTGCCCAATACATTTTTCAAAGTCAGAAAATGGCTCCCTCTAGCACAATTGTTTTTTTCTCCAGTAATAATTTATCTGCTATTTAGTTTACGCGAACAAAATAGTTTTTTGTCACTAATCATCTAATAAATCCAGGCTTTGGTTTCTGTTCGCGCCTGAGCTTTTGAGTTTGATTCTTCTGATGGAAAACTTTCTATATTTTATGTGGCGTCAGTTTCTTTATTTGATCGACACAATTTAACTTATAATTAGCCTACAAAATGACTCCATGAACTTGTGTAAAATTATCAACCATCGAAAATTAAAATACTTCCTCTATTTTCAATACTTTGGTCATAGAAATCATAAAAAGTAAACTAGTTGCAGAAATCCCGCCAAAATTGTTGTTTTTATTGTTGTTGTTTTTAACTTGTGTCTGGGCTCGCCTTGAAGCAAAGGTTGTTTCTAGTGTAATACTTGACTGCAAATGTATTACTCACTGATTTGCAGTGTTAGTCATCCCTGAAAAACCTAACAATCTGATGAAAAGATCTGATAAATAATTCTGAAAACACATTTGGACGTACACTGTTCGAAAACAATGATTTTCTATTCTTTTTGGTGTAAAGAACAAAGTACAGTGAAAGATACATTGCGAGCAATGGAACAAGGTGAGAAAACATTAAAATAATTGGAAGTACATTTTGTAAAATCATGCTTGTTGTTTACATGTGCTTTGCACATTAAGTACCATAAACAAAAAACAAACAGTATGACAAATTTTGGTTTAGTTTTTTTAACAAACTATCTTTTGTTTTGGGTGTTTTTGACACTTTCTTAGCAGTCAACTACATTCCATTATAAAGTTATTATTATCAATTATGACACTTTTTTCTGTGTTATATTTTTGATCAAACTTGGCATCAAATCAAAAGATTTGATTTGTATGTGGACAGGTGTTGCAAGTGGCAGGTGGAGATTTTTTAAAATTGCCATGTGGAACTTAGGCTAATAGTAGTTGTGTGACAGTTCCCACGGTATAAAAAAGGCTGTGGACATTTGTGAACAGTTGCCAACAGTTTTTTTTTCGGAAATTGAATTGGGGGTAAAACACTAGTTATGGACTTGATGAAATGTGAACACAATTAGGTGACGTATACGCGTGCGTTGATTCAGTGTATGAACATGCTTCTGCTCGCTGCGGCGCGTTTGTGAAAATCGTCTCGGCTTTCGCGAATATCATTTTCACGGTCTCTGCGAACGTCACATTCGGACAGATATCGCAAAATGCTGCCTGATTCCTCCTCGGGAAGATCGTTTAAACCTTGCGGGGAAACGAGAGAGGAAAACGGGGAAGACGGTTGATATTTTCCTGACTTACGTCCGTTATTGTTGTTGGTACAACGGCCGTTTATTGAACCGATAGGGCTGCTGTTGCCGCTTGCGGGGGTGCTGGATGTGCTTGATTTAGTTTTTCCAGTATGGACGAGCATTTTCAAGCCTTGTCGGACCTGACTTAAGCTACTTCGTCTTCTTTCACGCTTTTGCGCTGAACGATGTCGAACATTTGCTACTTCGCGGCAAATCTCATCAAAGGCGAATCGAATATTACGTTCTGATCCGCACGCCGAACAATCAACGTGGTCGACTGCCCCTAGCCTCATAGCGAGCGCGCGGGCCTTTTCTCTGTCAATGGATCTTGCGTGTTCTAAATCGGACTTGTTTCCAACGATGACCAGTGGTAGAAACCGGGCTCCCACCCTCACAGCTTCAAGTCGCTTTTTGATTTCTTCAACTTTTCGCATACTCCCTGGTTTTGTGATGTCGTACACGAGGATGAAACCCTCAGCGCGCCGAATTTGGCCTTCATCCTGACAAAATCGATATATTGTGTTAAGTTAATGAGAAATATAAAGTTATTTAAATTCGGAGTTTTCGCAATTTTGGATAAAGCGCAGCTTGTTACTCGAGTCATACTATTTCTCATTTTCTTGTAAACAGATCCGTATATAATTTTTTGTACAAAGTTAATTAAAAAAATAATATTACTTAAGTCACGTTATTAAGTTTATTTGTTTGCATTGCCAGCTCTTCAGACATATCCTTGTTAGACGGTTTGTAAGGGCACCGAAAAAAACTTATGCGTTATCGAGTTAAGTGTCATATTATTAGAGAAATTGTAGTGCACTATGTATGTTCTGCCGTAGATTTGCAATCGACCGCATAATCCTAATGAGGTGCAGTCGGTCGTTTGAACCCACAGGTTTTGCTGGTCAAATGAAAGTCGTCTAAAAAGGATAACACCAGCACCGTTTCTCGGAACGTAACCTGTGATCTGTTATTCGGATGTCCGAGGGCTTGAGTACGTGGAATTTACGTTAAGGGTGCCACAGTACACAAATTCTTGCGATAAAGTCCATTTGGGTTGTTTTTGAAATGGCTATTTGTACTTGCATTCACTTCGTATGTAATGTCACGCCGTGAACTCTTTAGCACCGCCAATTTAAGATTTGCGTGCTTACCATTGTCAGTGAGTCGATTATTTCCATGAAAACCAGTTCTCCGTCAATGATTGTTTGGTACTCGTACTTCCAATCTGAAACAACGGTTACCATGGTTATCATGTTTAAAATTGCAGCATGTTGCAGCCACCGCAATTGAAGTCGGAGGAGGAATGTTTACAATGGTGTGTAATTACATACGCGAGATGCTACGCTCATTTGTAAACGTCGTAATTACAAAGCACTGCAAAATACTTTTAAAGTTTACACTCGACGCAAAGTGTGTTTTCCCACTGTTGTCATTATAAATCGGTCCAGAAGTTCACTTTAGGCAAATCGCATGTCTACTAAACTGCATAGTGGCTATACAGACTTGGTCATGCGCCGTTGCTACGCCATAAGTACACATGGGTTATATAGGTAAATCCAAGGATCTAAAACCTTGCCGCAAGGCTTATCTTTTAAGCCTGAAGCACGGGGTTGTCTTTTTTTGAGTTTCGCGGTACGGGAATGTTACACCGGGCGAAATACGATTTGAAATTGTTTGTTTGATTGAGGCTTTCTGCTGCCTGTAAATTTGTTTCGGTTGATGTGGCTTTAACCAATTTCACGGGCCATTGACCGGCCGCGCACGGTGAAAGCCGAATGTTGTGAAAACGCCTTGCCATCATTTTTAGCCGCGGTTTAACTTCAAAATGAAAAGATTATGAGAAATTCCAATTCTGTGGACTTTTATTCGATTGCTCAAATGTGTTTGTCTTATGGGACAAATCAAAATCATTTTTAAACACGTTCTTTCGGTTAATGTTTTAGAGTATTTAGACTTTACCTTTCTAAGTAAATGTTATCATTTTAAATACACTTTCTGGTGCTGACTTGGTGACACCAGAAGTATTTTATAGTATTTAGTGTGGAAACAGTTATGTTTGAAGAGTAATTCATTAAAATGTGCACAGCCGTGAGTGGTCGAGAATACTCACAATAAACCTCGCTTTTTTACAAACAGCTCGGGAACATATGGACATGGGTCAGTCCTATCAGGAGTCGGTATACACAAGCACACCCCACAAAACACACACCAATGGCCACAAACAGCCTAGCTAAGTTATTTGTGGACTCCATCGTTGTTTGCTCTGCTGTCATTAGGGCGGGAGCCAAAATTGTTCCATCACAAAAGTTCTGTTTATCGTGGTGATGAACTAAAAATTGTTGATTTTCCTTGAAAGGTCCCGTTTGATGTAGAATTTCGTCTTTCATTGTAAACTTTTTGTCAGAGTTTGCGATCAGAGTTCAGGCTCTCGTTTTTCCAAAATGCAACCTCGGTAATATTACTTTTATATACGTGGGCTGACCAGGGCGTCCCATTTATCGAAGTTTGATAGTTTGACGAACACAAACAAGATCCTAGGCGACAATAGAAAATCAATTTGTCCACAATTCTCCAGCCTGTTATCAGGAACGGACCATCAGGCTCCACTCTTATCGTACACAGCTCTAAGTCAATCTGGTTTTGCTTCAACCGAACGGACGCCATTGGTGAGCCCCAGACATACTTTACCTGCCCAAAAGCCTACCACTGAAGCTTCTTTTTGGTAGCGACACGAAGGGCCGGGGAAAGCTAAAAACGGGATGGATGGATTTGCAAGTTAGCAAAAGTTTGAGTCAACACACCAGCAAGGTGCGCGGTTTCTTAGCAGAGGATCCACGAATCCCTACGCGCCCTACGGGCCCATTATACATGCATGGCTGCCTGTGACAGAACACTGTTCTGGCTTCTTGTTGTGTAAATGGCATAGCATGTTGACACATCACCTTAATTCAAGGGGCTTTACACAACGACAAATATGGTACATTGGTTGAGCGTCTATCGCATAGTTGAAACGCCTTAAAAGTTTGAATGTGCCTACTTTACAACGGGTGAAAGTTCATTAGAAGTTGTAATTCACAATGCACATTGGTCAACGAATCTGTTCAAATACATCCCTTCAAATTTCAACACGTAAAATTACATTTCCCAAACCGTTTCAAACTCCATTAACATTTAGGCTTTCTTGTTTCGACAGTAATATGTTGCCTAAAATCCTTCATACCTAACAATTTTGCTTTTCGATGATATTGAAATGTCTGTGTTTAAAATATTTCTTGAAATGGCAAGCGTGCGCTCTGTAATTACGGTTTACAGTGCGTGTCCCGTACCCTTCGTTTACAAAGGTTTAGCAAACAAAGTGAAACGGTTTCTAGCTTCAAGATGAGCCGATAAGGTAATCCGGCTTGCGATAACGCAATTTGTATTTATGCCAGACGGCATGGAGCAAACCCACCACATCACGATATTGCAAAGTGCCATCTATTTTCGTGTTTTGACAGCAACTAGAATTTTGAAGTGGGCACAAATGGACTTGAGTAAAACATTGCCTACACTGGTTTTATAAATGTCTTTTGACAACAGGGCGCAGCACTATACTTCAAAACCAACCGTAGCCTACATTGTATCAACTTAATGTTTCATATAAAAGTCGTTTTTAAGTAAGGGGCAGACGTGTGTTTTGTGTTGATAGACTGAATTTTGCTTTTGACTTTGTTACAGGCTAGGTTGTTTTAGATGCCCAATTTTGTGCTTGATTTGAAACATCCAAATTGCTACAGTGGTGCAAATGGGGAACCTCCACACAAAAACCTAACAGAGTGTCTGGTTTGCTTGGTGTGATTTTGGCTGTGTAAATGTGGTATATATTAGTGATGTACCGAATCGGCTAAATTTCGATTCGGCCGAAACCGAATATTCGGTGGTTTTGCCGAATAAATTCGGCCGAATCAACCGAATCATTTATGACGTCACGCGAAGTCGTACGCTACGCGTTTGACACGAAAAAATGTTTATCTACCAGGCAACTAGTGCAGGAAAGTTGTGTTTCGTTCTCATTTCAGTTCTATGGGGTTTAAAATTGCCTCAAGCATGATTGGCAACCTGCCAATGAATCGATATTTTTTTTATTACAGTGGGAAAAACGATAATGTGTTGAAAAAGATCAACATTGACGCGATTTTCGTTATGTTTGTGCAAAATTGCGTGGTACCTTAATAATCAGAAAAGACACGTTTAACGCTTTAAGTTTGTGTTCGTAAAAGATTCGGTTTCGGCCGAATCGCAACAAATTATTCGGCCGAAACCGAATCTTTGCAAAAATGACCGATTCGGCCGAATAAATTCGGTAAACCGAATATTATCTCTAGTATATATACATACATAAATGTAATTATAAAGGGATGTGACTCTTGGTTTAAAAACGAAATTGGACACTTAAAGCAGTCTAAAGCAAAACCAATATATATACCAAATAGATTATAGAACAAAGTATATCTTACCGTCATCCGACTGATATTCCCAAATGAACCTTCCAGTCAGGTATTTCACCACCAGTGCTGAAACAGAAAAAAAATATTATTGCCAAACCAACTAGGTCAGTGGTTCCCAAACTTTATCTACTCGCGTACCATTTTTTGGTTCATGCAGCGTTTTCGTACCACCTACAATAATTGTTAGAATTTTGTGAATAAAAATGTTACTAAACTTTACTAACTAACTTTACCTTAGCAACTTTAGCCTTTAGTAACCAAAGGCTCGTAAATATTAAACAAAAATTAGTCAAACTTTTACCGTCTTCGCTACAGTGCTACTGTCAACACAACTAGTGGACTTATTACGTCGTAATAACAGATTCATTACGTCATAATAAACCTATTTCGTCACAATGAAACCCTGCTTAACAGTTCAATGCGTCAATACACCAAGGAATTAGAATTTAGTAGGAAATTTCACGCTCTACGTAACCTGTGTGAATTAAAATATTGCTTACGATAATCACTAGAAGATCATTTGCGATCGTTTGGTGTGAACTTAATAGGTTGCTCGCGTACCACCTTGGAGACCTTCGCGTACCACTAGTGGTACGCGTACCATAGTTTGGGAACCACTGAACTAAGTAAACAACAAACTGTTTAGCTGCTGCGCACAGTAAGCGCTTATGTTTACAGCTGAACATGTAGGAACGAATGTTTTTCGGGTGAATCAATGGAATTTTGGCGAACAATAAATTGACTTCCAAATTCAAACAAAAATCAAGACGAACACGCGTCACAGCTTTCAAACTTTTCGAAACGATCCCATTGTTCCTGGGACTATGACGTCACAGTGATACCTCCAAAAACGCAGTATAAGGCGCGAAAACAACAGATTAAACATTGCGGGCCGGATTTTTCACGGACCGTCACGTACGGCAAAAGGAATTGTCACAACCAAGCACTGCCATTGAGGTACACCGGGAACTTAAAAACTGGATTGCCAGTATTGTATGTTCATGGATAGTTGAAAAAGGTACTTGGTTATCTTTTTTGTGGGTGAAGTTATTTGCTAAGCGGGTTGTGGAATTGACCAACGACGTTGCGTCAAGATGGTCGTAGTTTTTTCTCATAGTTTCACCGCACTTTTAAATGCGTTCAATTTTGTTGCAAGGTATTAAAAAAAATATCGACAAAAAACGTTTTTTTTTCTTTTTGTTTTGCCAATTTTTCAGCAATTCGGGTTTACAATTGGTCGCATTGGAAAAACACGTAAATGGGTTCAATCTACGGACAGTCATTACACCTTCTGGGCATGAATTTATCAGAATAAAAACGCACTTTGGAACACTACATACGGATCTGTTCATAAGTTTAATGGTGAAAATAACGGCCCAAATAGACGAAAAAAGCGACATGCTTTTTTTTCTCTAACGTTTCGGCAAATACTCATCAACAGTGAAACACACTGTGTGGTAACTTAACCCGAAATGCAAGATGTTTAACTCGTTTTTATTGTTTGTTTTTCGACATTACTGGAAAACGATGGCCAAAGTACGTTTGGCGATCGTTGAAAGCAAACGAACCTAGCCACGATGGATTGGCCAAAGTGACGTAAGCAAACACGTCATAATGGACCGCGGTATCGCGTCACAGTGATTAACTGGCCACCCAAATAGTGGCTACCTTTGATCAGTTAGTTTTCGGTGAGCCCCCCTCGTAAATCAAGGCCAAGAATTTGACAAAATATTTACTTTTCGTTTTTCCAGCGCTTACGGTCAAACATTCAAATCAAAGCCTTAAGTTGTATGTGGCGTCTTTTATATATTTGATTGACGAATACGAATTGTGGACATCGATGTCAGGATTCGAGAAATTGAAGATTGATCGTTTTACGACTTTACATTATAAAGCAGCTGCTCTGTTAATAAAGCAATTGAAATCCATGAGTTTTATTTGCAATGTAGTCAGCAGACCGTAAGCATTCTTTGGGAGCTTTCTATTAAAAAAAGATTTTCCTTAACGCTTATATTTTATTATGGTAAACGAGTGAAAAAATTTGTAAATGAATAACAATGTTAAACACGTTCCGGAAAAAATAATTTGTAAATACTTTTTCGGTAACAGATACTGTCGAATATGACACCATGGTACAAAAATATACTAGGTACAATACAACGCGATTATACGAACGTGTTCGATTTTAACGTTTTTAAAAAAATACGTTTTTAGGTAACAAAATATTGTAGATGGATTTCACTAACACAATAAAACTTGACCTTTCCAAATTGACAACATCGTACAAAAATAGATCAGGTTCAACGCAGTTAGTGGGAATGTATTCGATTTTAAATTGATTACAATCGGAAATTTATTGCTCTGCTATATGTGACCCAAAATCGAGTTTCTAAAAGTCTTGACCTTTTATTGTAAGAATGCAAAACACATTCGGTGATCGGTTCTTCAAACAGTCATCACTCATATTTAGTTTTTTGTTTGTTGTGTGCTCTACACAAAATTGTCTTTAGGCTATAAAGTGGTGTTGGGCTAAATCGGTAATTGTGCTACTAACAGCTCGGTGGTCATGTATAATAGGGTGGAAAGCCACCGAGTGAATCGGCACCACTTAAAACACGAATTGTTTTAAAGATTAGGGCTACTGTGTTTACAGGGAAATTTTTAAAACATTTTTGAACTATTTTCTCCTTTTGCAGGCAAAACCGAGGCAAGCGTTCCAAAAATAGCGTTTTTATAATTATTCATGAATAATAGTTTTTTGAAAATGAGTTGTTTGGGGCAGGTTTAGCTCATCGCATGTGTGTTTATATAAACCTTTTGCTACCCCATCTTTTAGCTGCCACATGGTTGCTAAATATCTTACTATAGGGGAAAATTGAATACAATTTGTGGCTTAAAAACGATGCGAAAATTTTTTGGGTAATTGGTTGACATTTTTTTCTGTTTTTTTGCACAATGTTTATGGCACATTTCCTAGAATTGCTTCTACCAACGCGGATAAGCTATGCCATCAGACAAATCACTGCACAATGTTGGACTAAGAGCCCTTCCTGAAAATATTCGCTTGACCAAAACCGCATGTTTTCAAACATAGCATTTGATTAAATGAATTTCCGACCCCACAGGTTTATAAACTTTTTGGGAGGTAACCTCGTGACAAAACAGCAACCCAAGGTCATGACCCCGTGTCGCGAAGGTCACTTGCTATCTCGTGCCACATAGTTCACGTAAAATCAAATTGACTTACCGGATTTTCCGACCCTCTCCTCCCCAACCACCATCAACCGTATTCGGTTTGTTGAAGTCGATTTAAACATCATTTGATTGTTTTGCCGTTTCCACTTGGAATATACGTGTTTGACGAAAATAAGTCTTATAGCAGTATAAGCAGATTCTAATTGTTCGGCACTATAGTGAATGAAAAATTCGTTATAGTGAAACACTATAGTGAATGAAAAACACTGTTAATTGTATATCTTATGTTAATTGTAAATCAGATTTAATACTGACAATATGTTCTTTGCTGACGATTTCAGTTTAACGCAACCAGTCAGGATTTTACTTAAATTCAACAAAGCCATCTCGAAAACTTACGTTCAACAAAACTATTGATTAAAACTTTTCAAATTACTAAAATCATCCAGTTTTTAGGAAAATCATTTAGCATTTTCAACTCCTGTCTATCCTGAAACCTTTCAATACTGAAAAAACTTCGACAAACTGGACATCATACCTTTGAAATAACATGAGTGCCGGGACCTAGTTTTGAAAGTATTGTGTGACTGGCGCCGTATCTTTTCTCCTTACTAACGGATGCTGGATGAAAGTAAAATCTTTTATAAATTTGAGCTCTTCTTATCAAAGCAAGAGCTTCAGTTTCTACTTTCTGAAACGCAACCTGTCCAGAATGTTTTTGTAACTATCTTATCTTTTGTGGATCCTACTTGCAAAACTACAGTTTGTTTCCCAATTTTGCTCCTCTGCGACACAATCTCTGAATGAGAACTAACCTAACATAGACAAACCCACAACTTTCGCATATACATGAAAATGGCGTAGCTTAAAAGTTGTGCAAATATAAAAATAGATGGAAACTTTCGAATGTTAAAACAAAAATCTAAGTTACTTTGAATTGCTCCAACCTTATCAAACTTTTAAACTGCATCGTGACCTACACTCCTAGACAATATTTTTCTGCACCTATCCACAAACCCAAGTTCAAAAACGCAAGTAAAAGCCTGTGCGTGTTTCGTATTTAAGCCAGGGTCACTACAAGTCTCAAAATCGCGCAATGTTTTCCCGTACTATACGCCCCCGCAGTTAACCTAACCCTCGAAAATTCAAGTCGCCACTTTTAACTCGGGCCAAGACGATGACAATCTAACCCTTATGTTCCCTTTCCCCTTTCCGAGTCTGCTCTAGTCATAGACAAAGTACCCATAGCCGTATTCGACCCAGTCTCGAAAGCCTCTCCATTAAATCAACAATGCTGGTTTTTGGCGCTTTAAACCGCCCTTTCGCCTTTTTTCTATGCCCCGCCAGGTCACAGGTGGTTATAGGCATCGCAGAACACACGACTGGGAACTACAAGGTCACGTATGTATGTCGAATGACTGTGTCTGTTTGTCGTCTAGCGCCGAGTAAACTAACTTTCACAGCGTTGCACAATTGAACACACTGTGCATGGCCTTAGTTCCCATAAATTCAATTCGTTCTTTGTTCATTTCTCAAACACAAATTCACAGCCTTGCTTGTCGTCTGTCTGTATTGTAACAGCTTGTTCAACATTTGTGGTTTCGTTATCAGTTTCAATATTTGACAACGTGCAGTTGTCTTTGTTTAGCAAGGGGGCCTTTGTTAGCTCTTAGATATGACACAGGAAAACATGTATACTTGTGAACGTGTTGCCTGCACGTACTTGACTACTTAACCCACCTCGCCCAGCTGTGTATTTATTTATACTCCTAATCTGGGGTTTGTAAATTATCTTCTACAATTTCAGAACTCTTCAATACGCTATTTGCCCTTTAACACATCAACAGCGCTTTTTCTTTACAATCATGTCCTAGACTTGGACTGCCAAAGTAGCTTTGCAGAGCCTCGATGAAAAGTTCGTTAGTGTTCTGCAAAAAATGCAACGAAAACTGGGTTGCGATTTCTCTGTTTGATCTGAGTTTCACGCGATTGGCATCTTATCCGAGCGGATCATTTGCACGTGATCAAACGGACAGTGACGCATGAGCCTTGACAACCGTCAACAACTGCCATTGAGCTGAGGACCTACCTATAAGGTCTTGAGAGCCTCTAGGAATAGATATTGTCACCACGTTAGCGTCCTAAAAAAGTTATTTTAGGTGTTTGCCTGTTTTACCTTTAATCATTTTTAATTATACATGTTCACTTCGCATTGTAGAGTTAGAAGCTTTGTTCTGGTGGTAATCATTTTTAGGGTGCGATATATCCATTTGTCGACATTAAAATTTCAACTTTTAGGCTACACATCGGTATTACAATATAGTACCAGGTCTGTGAAAGGCGCACTATGTAGTCAGGGTCGGTATTGAAAGGCATCGTAGCGCAGACACTGTGTAAAACATATTAGTTTGCAGTGGGATTTGAACCTGCGACTTGTCTATCACAAAGTTGTTTTTTGCGCTTACCCTTTATGTCATTTACGTTCCCTTCCCCTACATACAAGTATCAGCAAGGCGTTTTCAACAGGTTCTATATTGGTAAGCTGTACCCATCGGTTTTGTGGGTTACTTTGGGGGGCACAAACGATGACTAGTTGCAGCTGTTAAAATAGCAAATCAACTCGGTAACCCCCAAACAAGTTAGAAACTCAATCATGCATGTGTTTGTCTACAGCAGATATATAATAACTGATTCATGTTTTCTGAATTACAAACAGTTGATGATAAATTTTGTTGGTCTTTTTCCTACTATCTTGAAAAATGCTTGAAGCGCTTACCGATTAAAGGTTGAGTTGGTAATTAATGTAACAAACAGCTTTGTATTCACCAAACCTGTCTGTGAAGACGAGATCTATGTGTATTACTGCTAAACTGTCTCGATCTCCGACGTGCGGTCAAAACAAACTGCTTTAAGCAAAACTTAACTTTAAATTGATCGTTGTTTGTTGTCATCATTAACCCAAAGCGTGTCTTGTCACATGATCTGAAAATGCGTACTCATCCAGCAACTATACCTTGCGACAAAATTTAAAACTTTAATATCCGTGTTCCTTGTTCTTATTGCGTTTGAAGGCAACAGCAACAAGAATCGATAAGCGCAATACCTTTAGTTTTGCGGGTAAAAACATAAAACAGCATTTTCGTGGTTTGATTTAGCTCGTGAAGCAAAACTCCTTTTTAGGCAATAATCTCACAAAACATAATCAGATTGAAAGATTTTCAAATATAGCGTGTTTTTTTAAACACCGTTTGGGTCAATACATTATAATGACTACCCAGCTCGCTAATGGCCGTCTAAATACGTCATTTACACTCAAGATCACGTTTCTGAATTATTGCTTTTCTTGCTCCAAAACGCATTTTCAAGGTTCAACTTCGTACTGATATCGTACAACTTTCGAGTCTGGCACGTACACAACAGACCACCCTGAATTTTATCCTTCAGCATCTCGTTCAAACATTTTTATACGCTTTTTATCCGATGTGAAACGCCTAAAACGTGGATCTTTTATCTAATTTGCTTTCGATTTAAACCAAATTATTGACGTGGTTGTTTTTTGGACAAGTATTGTACGGACGGTGACCTGAAATCGTGTTATGAAATCGACTAGGAAATGCCATAGACCGTTGCAAAGAGACATGGAAGCTTCATTAAGTTAATGACACGTTCATGTTCTTAACGAGTTGTTATGCAGCCCCAAAATGTTTATCAACTAGTTTGAATAATTTTCCGTGATCTGTACTTTTTAAGACCCTCGCAAGTATAAAATAAAACCCATGTGTTCATTTACTTTGACAAACGTTGCAATTGGTAAATATTTCCGTTATAGGATCGTATAAGCAAATCGGTGAATGAAATGGAGTAAAAACCTGTCAATGCCATAACTTTAAATAAGATTCAAAAAAATATGACTTCTCTGGCCAGATCAAAAGTTGTAATCTCGTTAGATGCAGAATAGAAAACACAGTGGAAAGAATGTTGAAAGAGGCGCACAGCTGGTTTTCATTCTATATTTATAAAATAGGCGTGAAAGCTAGCTATCGATTCAGCGGTTAAACCTGCACTCTTTTGACCCAACAAGCCACCAGCTTTCACAATCTCATTGTCTCATCTAAATCCCTTTCACCCCTTTACAATAGCGCATTGTAGATTCACGAAAGGGTGCACTTTATGACCTATAGGTTACGTCAGTCAGACAAAGGTGCGCTTTACACAAATTACGCTTGTTCCGTCACAAATGGGACAGCTATGGTAACCGAATCTTTTTATACAGGGCGATAAATATTTTTCCAGATCATGTGACAAGAGCTTGGGGCGTCGATGTGCGTCGCGTAAAAATAGTTGCGGAGTTTTTTATATATGCCCCAAATTCCGGAAAGCGTCAACAAAAATACATCATTTTCTGTAACGATGCTTTAATTGTTTCATTACATTTACAACAAACTATGTCCGAAAATTGTTTGGGAAACTGTTTATTTAAAGAGATTTATGACAATTTATACAACGTCCAGAAAATCTGCATCATTCTTGTGGTAAATTTATCTAATCCCAGTGATTTTGACCCGTTGGCCTCTATTGGTTCCAAAATGATGACTTGAACTAGCCAAGTGTTTTTAATCACTACTCCCAAAAAATAAACCATTAATCATTTATCCAGGTTTTTGATAACTTATTTTTGTAAAACCGTATTTCCTGGTAAAACAGTAAAACGCCAGTGCTGGTACAGCAAAGGCCTACTGTAACTCATTCCCTAATCTTATAAATTCGTGGTTTTTAACTTCAGTTTTACATATGGGTATATGTTTGTCTTAATCCATATACTGATTTTGCATTCAAACAGTAGCAAGTAGATCAAGTTTAGTAATCACTAAACAAAAGTGGACTACACCATGCAAATTTTACAAATTTCTTATGTGTTGTCATTACAGCACTTTGTATCAACACTAACCGTTATTTTAAAATAATAATTATTCCCCCCTCGATGTATATGTTGCGTAACGCTTTGCTGCTGGTTATCGATTTTGAACGTAAACAGGGCCAGTGTGATCTATTTATGCAAAGGTAGGCCTAATATTTGTTACGTTTCTTCTATTAATTGCATTTGTGCGAAAACCGCTGTCGAGCTGCTATCCTTGCGAAATGTGTTTCCAAATAAGGTATTGCTCGTATCGTAACATCTGTTTTGCATATAAGGGTCGTTCAGGAGTGAAGACACCCAATATAACCTTTGTTGACTTTTTAACAACCGTTGTTATGCAAAGTAACAAACAACGCCCTAATATCGCAACAGTGTTTATTTTAATACATAATGCCCTGATAGTTTATTTTTAACCACCAAAATTAGTTCCTTAACTCAATGGTTTCATTCCAGCAAATAATGGAAAACTTCTCTAGGAAAAGGAAGAAAAACGCAACAATTTTCCACCAAATAAAGGAACATAAAAAAACACTAGACACTGCCATCAAAAAGTACTACATACAGACTTGACAATAAGTTTGTACAAAACCGCAACAGTTTGCACTGATGCTCACAACATCGGTTGTCAACACTTTTGCTGTAACCTCTTTATTTTGTCCCAACTCTCTGATGGTGGTTCCAGTTCTAAGATGAAAACATATACATACTTGGATCAGCCCTGAACGCTTTTTATAGGCCTGGCGTACTATGATTTGAAGTTGAATTATACATGAACTTTCAAAACCCTGGGCTCTAACATCTTAAAAACGGACAACTGCTGCGTGAACTCCGTGCACTCTTTCACACAATCGATTTCTCTGTGTGCCGGCTCAAGTTTTCTGGGTTCACAGCAAACAATTCCGGCAAAATGTCAACCTACGCTGCGCAGCGGCCGCCTTGTACCTGCGCGGCGTCTAATAATAAACTCTCTCCGTGCTTGGAGCTCAAAAAACCTCGAGGTACTTTATGTTGCAACGGAATTTGATTGACAGCTAAGCCGGGCGATTCGGCCCCTAATCTCGAAACGACTTTCCGTGACGTGAGCTGCAAAAATGTTCGCTGCTTGGTAAACTCGCCCTGAGCAATTGGGGAATTATCTGCTGATAAGGAGTCGGGCAGGGGACAACAGTAAACCTGTGCAGGTATCCGTAAACTTTATAATCAGGCATCTGTTCCGCACTGGCATTTAGAGGGGAAAATGAAACATAACGTCATACCTACCGAACAATAAAAACCTGACTAAGTATCCTACGTGAGGACTGTTGTAAAAACCAGCCAACCAACGCGTTAACCTGCAGCAGAATAATACTGTTTTTTTGTTCGCCAAACGCTCACACTTTCCATAAAACGATTTAAAATTAGTCTTTCGATTATTTTTGCTTGACTGGTTGCAATCAGATACTGTACAAAAATAGATCCGAAATTTGCGTACTGTCATTTTTGGCAAAATAGAAATTTCATTAACTGCTAACAACCAGTATTCGAACACCACGCCTAGCACCACTCCCGCAACCAAAACCACACTACGTCAGAGCTTCAACATTTAAAACTTTCACACACATCGAGATATGTTTGATGCAAAATTTTCCAATATTCCCACCTTTTACGGTCTCTTATGGTCTAACCTCATACCCACTAGAAAGAACTAAGCAAAGTGGAACCTTTCGTTCACCGCACATTTAAGCAGCACCAAAGCGTTTCGGAGGTACGTGCAAATTACCGTCGAGCAGTGAAGTAAGTGCTCGCGCGCTCGGCGATAATTACAAAGCGGCGAGTCGTCCAAGCCGGAAGAACCCGTGCCGGTCTGTATGTTTTATTGATCCCGAGCAGCACCTCCCACACGAGGCTTTGTAATTACCAGGTATAAGCTCCTCGACTGTTAATTGTTCGCCGGATTTGGTGCAGCACCAGATTTAAAGAGCAAATAAACAAGGACGGATGTCGCTGTGTTGTTCATGCAAACAAGGGTTATTGTGGTGGCAATAAGGATTTGGCTTTACGTCGATAAACAAATCAACTCTGATTAATTACTTCTGCTAATCTACTCCCTGCGGCAGTCTTCCATAAGATTTGCAACCACAATACACGGATCAATGGCCCAAAAACTAGTTGAAACACAATTCGAGTTACCTTTAGTTAGACACGTGGAAAACAGATTGGCGCGTATCTTATAAAACAACTTTGCGAAGCCTTATGAAGAAAATAGGAATACATACAGTTGTTGAATTCGTATACATGTTGCGAGCAGTCTGTTTTACCCATAATTGTTTGTCTTTGCATGTAGGCTAAGTGGGGACTAAACTTACAAACCTATCACACATTCTTGCTGCGAGCAGCAATTAACGTTGTTTTTGAACAACTAAAATTATCCTAAAACCTTTCAAAACCACATGTATCCTTTCGGTACATCGATGATGTAAAAATTTTGAACCAGTTTGTTTTCACATTTGTGCCCCCCCCCTCCCCCGGCTGTTTGTCAAACCCTTGTGCTGTTATGTATTAGGCTCAATATCACCTACTGTCTACGTAGATAACGTCATCTACCAATACACATTTGCAGTTTGTTGTCGCACGGGATACCGTCATCACGTTGCTTCTTGCGTGGGTCGCAAGCTTATCGCGTCCTGAATGATGAGTCACGGCGGAAGGGCAAAAGGCGCATAAAGTTTGTTCAGTTGCGATATTCGAGAAGTTAATAGCGGGGCCAACCTCATTTGCAACCACTTGCTTCAGAAGAAACTATACCTGGTTTTGTCCAAGTAAACGATACCCTTAAGTTGATCTACAATAATAAAAAGCATTGCGTGTATATGCAAATGCGAGTATGACTTAGGGTGCCAGCAGAAAATTTGCAAAAGGGATTACGTTTTAACACATACATACTTTCCTTCATGGATACCGATATCATGTAATTGTGTACATATACGCTTAAATTATATGAAGTACAGTTGCGTTGCCTAAAATCTAAATCACTCTAATATGTGTTTTCACTTGTAGCATTTTTGTTTGTTTGTTTGGAATACAGTAAAACGGCAAATATGTGCGTGCAGTCCATTACAAATGGCGAATGTTCTTTCGGAATAAATCAAACAAAAACTAAAGAAAACCTTTATTCGCTTCTCCGTATGCAACCAAACGATGACCCAATCACTGTGTTTCACCACGCAAATTATAATCGAATAATTTATTACTGATTTTGGGTAACCTGCTATCTAACAAACTAAAAAATGATAACTACTAAGTTAGGTGTTCAGTTTATTCACACTTACGATCCTCTTGTGGTTTATTGTGTAAACGCTTCTATGTGAGCTATTTTATAGGCGTAAATGCAGAATTATTTTTTTGTTTGCCGTTTTGTCCACGATGAAATTTACTTTGGGTTCTTGAGTTCTAGTTTTTAGAAGTTGGATTCAAAAATGTGACTTAGGGCCAAAGGTGTGTTTACAAACTCTGTTGCTATTTTTCGGAAAATTGTAGAATGTATCCAACAGGATGCTTATAAGCTATAGCTCCGACTTGAGTTTTTTTGCAAAGAAGCCCCTTTCCCGGATTTTACACAAACTTACTCATCGACAAAAATGTCACTCACGCACGTAGATTAACTTCACTAGTTACGGTTTGTAACTCCTTATATGGGTCTTCCTTTAAACTACACAATTTTCTCAAATGGCCAGTTGCCAACCAATATTTATATCACCACAATGAGGGTGATTTTTGTGTAGTGGCGTTCTCATTATCTGCGATCTTGTGTAATTATGCGCCTGCGGATTTTTTTCTTACGTTTGCTTAAATCCTGACCAGGCCCTTGCTAACAGAAACCTGTTGTTTGAATAAAACGGGGCCTACACAAAATATGCGCAGCATAAATCTAGCAGCAATTTGTTTCGAATTCGTTTCTGCTGCTGGCCGCTGTGCCGTTTCCCTGTATACCTGTATCGGTTGTGTGTTGCTATGTTGCTGAAAAATTCCGACATTTTCACTACAAAAGGGGGTGGACATCGACATGAAGGCATCAGACTTAGCTCATCATATCGAAGTAAAAATATCCAGGCATCCAAGACATCTCTCTTTGTGACATTACGAAAAAGAAAACCAATATGAAGATTACAATTATGGTAAGAAACATGAGCTGTTGACGCAGGCTAGTCTACTAATAGGTCTAAAATGTTACTGCACTGTTCTGACATCTTGTGGTTACTATTTTTATTTGATCTCTATTCGTTGTTAACATATTGAATTGTCTAATTTTTCTTTTGACTAGGTGGTTCTCGTGTGTTTTCTTTGTGCGACATTTTTCAGCGTGGAAGGGAAGAAAGACTTTACCAAGCAGGTTCTGAAATATGCTGATTCAAAAGTCCGAACGTAAGTGTTGTTAATGCTAATTAGCCTATATCAGACAAATGTAAGTCATTGGTATGATACTCCTTGAAATGTTCCGACAAGGCATTTTTCACAAACAGCGCATGTCATTAGACAGTGTTACGACAAGATTTAGGTTAACTGTAATTTCGTTTTTTGGAGTTTAGCATAAAGCCTTGCTACTCAAGCTAAATTTGATTAATGTAAGTTAATAAGCATTTTTAGCGTTGAACGAGGGGCGTTTGAAAAAATCCGTTTGCCAGTGCCGTTTTAGTAACACACCAGTTCTACAATATTTCTACACCAAGCGCTGTTTGGTAACTCACATATGTATTGTCTTTAGAATTCTGATGGAAGAACCGTATGGCTGTTTTGTCAACCTAACAAAGAAACCTTCAAAATGTATTGAAGCGTCTGTGAAAAAAATCGTCGGCACACTGGAATGCAAAAATCTTGATCCAAGCACCGCGGACGTTGTAGTGTGTCCTAAGAAATGCACTGGCAAGGGATTGAAGAAAAAGAAATTTCGTGCCGAATCTATTTTCTTTGAACATAAATTTATTGACAGATCCACAAATGAAACTATTTTTGCAGTTCTTCCCATCGACTGTCGGTGTTACCAATTGAAAAGCAAAAACACCTGCCAATAGCCTAAGCAAAAAAATCTTCGTCTTTTTTTATTACTGTGTTTGAAACCTGTAATGAATATTTATTCTTTTTAATAAACTTTTTTTACCCATATTGCGTTGTTTTATTACATTTGTTCTGCACAAGCTGAAAGTCTTTGCAATGGTCGAGCTACTATACTAACACCATATACCTCACGGCAGTCCACACTTTTGTGATAGGTTGCGCAAAACACGGACTATTTATTTAGCAGCTAAAAAAGGATAGGATTAAAATGTAAGTTTTTGAAAATTTTACATTAGAAACTAAGTTACATCGCTGGTTTTATTGAATTTTAAATGCTAATACCTTACCCCGGCTCAATAGCCTAATGGCCCTAAGCGTGATTCTTTTCAGATATATATTGTTTTTTTGTTTTTTTCACGGGCTTCGAACCCAGGACACTCCCGGGGACGAATCCCGATCAAGTTTTTTTTTATGTCTGTATATGGGTCAGGCGCGCCAGACCATTCGGCCAAGTTCCTTAAATGGGTAAACGGTAAAGTGTTTATTGCGCCACTTAGGGAAAATTTGCTAAATGTGGGTCTGACGTGAGGTGTGGTGTTAGAAAATTTTCCGTTTTCATTTTCAAGAAAGTTTCAATTGTAATCCGAGCGTTTCTGAAACTTGAATTGAGCCACAAGGACGGGACGTGACATAAGTCACTTACATCAAAGCGCTTGACTTACATCAAGTTACCGATTATTTAAGTCACGAAACAATTTGTATTTTGCTGAGATCAGCATTCGTTTGATTGACATACTTTGCCTGATAAAATGTTTTTTTTTTTTTTTTGAAAAACCAACATTATATAGCCAACCTTGCCAGAAAATAAAATAAACTGAAACCGTGCTTGGCATTGATTTAATCCGTTTCGTGTTTGTGCGAAGACTTAAACCTTTATTCCAACAATTAACACTTGTGGTACGAAGACGTATTTAATCAACTTGCAAATTGTATTACGCTAAATTGGCAAACCATATTCGAGGATTTGGATTATTTTAAATTTGCGGATCAAATATTTTGATTAACGCATTGTTTAAATTGAGGTGTTCCCCAGTACGGTTTGGTGGGACCCACAAAAATGTGCCTCGACGTGTTACTAAGGAACAAGATATTGGGTTGAAATTATTATGTGAAAAGGGCAATACCGTGTTTTTTGAACACCACAAATCATCATCTTGATATTACCTTTCAGGGCAAAAACAAAACATTATCTGAGTTTTGAGGCCATGCCCCAAATCCAAGCTGAAAACTTAACCTTCAGCACAAAGTAGACTTTAATGGTCAGTGTGACTTTCGAACATTCACACATGTGACAACAAAACGATTAAATGCAAATGGTGCTAGCAGGGAAAACAGAGCTTCCTCGATAGTTATTAATTTTTGATATTCGTTGTTCAAAGAGAAGCGTTTTTCGTTATATGAACACATAGGACTTTTAGGAGGTTTTGGCGACACATAAAAGCTTTCCATGGAACTTTATTTACGGGTAAAAAGGAAGTGTACATGGTGTTGACGTATGTTTGGGTTCTAATTCTAAAAAAAACGTTTTAATTGGCCTGCGGGCGCCTTTACCTGGTAAAAATTGGACCCCTCGAAAAAAGTTTGGATTAATGCCTCAGAAAAGACCACGAGAAGTGGTCTTAAACAAGGCGTTTTAAGGCTGTTTGACATTACGTCAGGTCCAGCAACTGGCTACTTAGCTTGTTAAATTTATCTAATAAATACTGACACACAGTGTTAAGTCAGCCCCGAATCACCCCCGTTTTTTGAGAAACGCAAGCCCGAACCCGGCCCGACTTATAATTCTGCTCCCGGGTATAAACGGCTCTGGGATTTATTATGTGCACTACAACAAACAACAGTCTTTTAATTTGTGTGGTTTTTGTTACGAAAGAATGCTTGGCGTGGTGAGAACATGCGTGGAGACAGAAGTTAAATTTTTTTTTGTCACCTCAAACACGTAGATAGGGTTGTTTTACATCGAAGGTGCCTTCCCTTAGCAATGCATGGCAAACCTTGAGAAATCTTCACATGGAAGTTGTTTCTGGTTACAAGAAGGGTTAACTTGATCCAAAATAGAACAAAACGCGTCACTTTTAGACATCTCAAAACAGCCTTTTTCTCTTTATTGTGTAGAAACTGTACCCGGGGGCTCAAATATCACAAAGCTGTCGTGACAACTACTTCACATGTAGACGACAACTTATAAGGTGTTGAGCATCACGTATCTAATCTCCCCATTTTTAGGCATGGCCACATGCCGAAAAAAGCAGAAACTAGCGTAGTTTCAAAGAACAGAAACTCATTATTCTCTATGTTTACCAGAGTTGTTCTATGCCTGAGTGAAATATAACCCAAGAAAGGTTCAGGCATGCAAGCCCAAGGTACTACCAAATAACACGAACCGAGAAAAACGTGAAAAACATACGTGTAGATTTTCTGTTGTCTTCACCATCACGAATTCGCATCAAATAATACAAAAATCGTATTTCAAAAAATGTAAAACCACTAAGAAACCTAAAAATTTTAATTTCACAATTAGGATTAACAGCCCACGAAAAAAAATTCAAATTGAGCAAATTTAATTTGAGATACCTGATAATTTGCATTGCGGCTTCCATACGTTTTGGCCACTGATTGTCCCTTATTTACTTTCAAATTTTTTTTGTGCTAAACGCAGCGCGACAAATAATACATGACAATCTCGAACCCATTTCGTCACTTTCTTACAAGAAAAATTACAAAAACGAAAAAAAATGAATGTCAAAATTTCATGCTGTTTTAAAACAACTTAACAAAATATCCAACTGCCTTATCAAAGAAGCAGACTATTTGACGGCCGTTGAAAATGTAGCACACATTTTTGTAAAAAGAAGGAATATTTCATCGAACGAGATTTGTTTTCAAACGAGTTTTTGCCTTCTTTTTAGTTTTGTGCCCACTATTTTGCACGAGTTTATTCGCAAACAACTTACGTTGATTTCTTTCGAAACCAACTTATAACAGGACACTTTTTGATTTGGTCAGATTTAGCCGAAATTATTCCGTTTCGGCTCAAACATTTTAAGTAAGGTTTGCTCTGACGTTGCAACGTGTGAATCCCGCTGTTGATATGTTGCAAGATGATGTCACAGACACCATTATGACGAAATGGACTCATCTAATCGTGAGGTCATCCAGGGGAAAATATCAATTAAAATCGTTCCGCCAAAATTTTGAATGTATTCGTGACAAAACCTTTGCGGAACTATCAACATTGTTTGGTCTCCTAAATTATTCATTTTTTTTGGCTTGTTTTACAAGATTGTTGCTAATTTCGTCGAGCCTATAAGTTCCCATTGTTCTGCTTTTCTCGGGATTTCCCCTTTTTGATGCAATGATCAACTGGGTCTGAATGGAGTGACGTAGGTTTTAAAGTGAGTGCACACAAATCCATCAGACACTGAAACGTTTTCGACGGTTCCGATTTCTCACCACAGGAATCTTATAAGTGTCCCGTGTAACTTTATTAATACAATTGAGTGGAAACTTAAAAGGGAATTTTTGCCCATGCAGGCAAAACAAAAATCGGAGTTTACCTAGGGGGCTTGGCTAAATTGGGTACCGAGCTTCTAAAGTAGTGATTTTTAAACTCGTTTTAGATCGTCGGTTTTGAGGTCATTGATCAAGACCAAGTAAAATAATATCATGAAATATATTTCATTTTGAGTTGGGACGCAAACACAACTTCTAGCATTTTGGCTGGAAATATTTTTTTCAAAACGTAATGTCGTTGTATGACATAAACCGCTAATAGTTTGATTTAAAATAAAAAATAAATACTCAACTATTTCCACTTGGTCCCAATAAAGTTTGTATTCTGGAGCCACCAAAAAAGTGATGGCGTTCTTGTCTGCAGACAAATGCAACTGCTCATATTGAACAAAAGACTGGGGCAAAGGAAGGTACCGTACCGTAATTGTCTAACAGCATATAAACCATTAACATTTTAGATATAAAGTCTGTAGAAAGGGTAGAAATACTATTACATGACTTTCAGAATAAACGTTCTTTTCAAAAATGCATGACGTTCAAAAAATCTTCCAAAAAAATTCGGCAGAACTAAACGGCTAATGAAATCTAGCTCATCACTGGAACTGTTTTAATGTCATGATATAAGAGTTGGAGTGCAAGAATATTCTTTTTTATTAAACAAAATATGAAGAACGATATCGAACAGTATATGACGTCTTTTTATCAAACAATATGACATTTTTACACGTAAACACAACAGTCCACAATCATATTACACTTATTACTGCAACGTTGTGTGAAAATAGCAATAAATATCAAACAAAAACAATAAATAAAATTAGGCAAATAATTAATCGGATCCGAAAAGTCAAAATCGACGAAACGTTAAAGTGAAACTTCAGGACAGTAGCATGCAATCGGCAGCTCGTAAAACATCCCTCTTTTCTCGATGGTGTAAGTCAGCTCTGAAGCACGTCTTGTTCCGTATTGGTCTTTGCAGCGAACCCGGGCGCACGCTGCTACTTTGAACAAACTGTGACCGCACCATAAGTTCACGTACTTCCATGATACTGTACTTGTGCGGACCTCTTCAAGGAATCCAAGATTGCGGCATCTTAAAACATTATTAGAATAAGTGATGGGTTGATTAAAGTAGGATACTATAGTCTACGAGTTGGAACAATCACATGAAATATACTGACAGAGACTGTTGTTAATCACTTCTATCCGCTTAAAGGAATACAAACGGTCTTTTTAAGGCCACCGTTAACCTTCAGCCAATAGTTGTCAGGATTTTTTTTTGTTACCTTAGTCTTTCCGGGTGCTTCAATGTTGAATGCATAGGCCTGTCAATTAAACTTTTGGGCCTAAACGGGCATCTTAAATACGATCCGGGTTCGGGCTTCAATTTCAGGCCCGTTTACAACTCTGCTTCTGCAGTGCTGGACTTTACATTACATAACTTACCCTCTGGATTCTCTATGCAGCTGCGGAACCCGTAACTTGACTGTGCGTTGAGCTAAACCATCGCTGAAGAGGATTGAACTGATGAGAAGAAAAACGGCGAGAAGAGTGGAAAGAAAATTCTAGAAAAATAAATTAGTAATAAATGGTATGCGTTTTAGGCCATTTTTTTTCATTTTATTGCATGCTTTTTTTCATACGCTTTATTTCTTTTTTACACACATTTGAGGTTTTTTTAAACTGGCTCATAAGGCAAATTTGTAAAGTCGGTGTTGAAGTAAGATAACTTCCAGGAATAGAAAAGTATGTAATTGCAAACTTTCTGACAGAAATTTTGTTTTGCAAGCTAATCTAATTGTTTTAGCCGTTTTTCCATTTAAGAAAACCATACGGTGTTATAACTTATATAGATAAATTGGTTTGCTACACTTACCATAGTTAAAGCAACTGTTCAAAAATTGTTTCAGAAAAGTATAGTCTTGCTGATCTTCGAAAAGTCAAAATTCTGTTCAAATCAACTTATTCCCTTCTCGTATCTGTAAGATGAATGTTCTGGCCTCTTTGCCATGACTCCGTCCTTATATAAGCTTATAGCCAATCGAAGTTTGATCCGCAGTTGCGTCAGGTGAATACCCTTGGGGAAACGGGGTCATCCTAAAACGTGTTGACCCAAGAGGTAGTACGCAACTGACTGAAAAACGGGATTAAACATTTCACGCATGGAACGGCTGAATCATGCTACAAAATTAGGTCGAAAGATTTCTGGAAAGCTTCCAGGTACCAAACGAGAAATCTGATATATATATGTCGCCAACCATGTTTACGTAAACACTCGTTGGCAAGGCGTCGAGATAATGGCCTGACCGATAACAAGTAAAATAGGTAGGGGAAAGTCATGTAATTTGGACCCTGCGTGTAATTTGGAACTTGCTTATATTTCGGAATATACGCAAGGTGGTAGAATATCTTTTATACAGCTTGAAAGAAGACTTGATATAAGGCTTACGGCCGCCAAGCTCCAAACTTGATGCTATACTTTCCGTTTGTTATAGAGAGAAAAACAGAATTTGATAATTTGATAATTTTTTTAGGTTTCAAACTTCTTGCGTTTCTAAATTACTGTTTAGTGTAAATCTCAGTGGGTATGATTTTTGTGAGTTACAATTATTAATGCATTTAGCATACAAAGAACAATCCGCTAACACTTTCCAAAAGTAAAATAAATTGGGTAAAAAATTGCGTGTCAAAGTGTGTAATTTGGACCGGGCAGCTTATAATAAAGCTCAGTGCAGGATTTACATTCATTATATTTTGGTTAACCAATTATTTCTTTAATTTGCCATGGTGCTGTTTTGCAGTATTCTGCGAGTTTTCTTTCATTTCAGCTATCTTAGTAATTCCATTTATGGCCTTTTTATCTTAAGGATGTTTTTCATTTTAATTGTTTATCCCATTTTTGATTTCATTCATTGAAATTTAAATATTTTGTGAAACATTGTGGTAATGTAATAAAAGCTTGATGAGGTTGGTATCTGAAGCTGTTAACGTTCGTTTTGGGAACTTTTGGAAGAGAAGTCGCATGGATTTTAAGTGGTCCATTTTACACACGACTTTGGTCCAAATTACACACTATGCGTGTAAAATGGACCACTTCGCGAAAAAAATTTAAATGCATTTTACTCTTTTTACGTTAATATCCAAACATTGCCTTTTAGCAAATGAATACTTAGCGTCATAACTTAACGAATCGCATAAACCCCCCTTTATTTGAAGGACTACTTTTTATTTTATAAAGGTTCAAACTTAGGTGGTCCAAATTACACGACTTTCCCCTAATAACTTCGGTACATTCGTAATTAAGTTAACTTGTTTCATTCAGTTGTATTGTGTTCAGTGTGTTTTTTACGGTAAGATCTTTACTTCACATTTAAACAGAGATAAAAATTAACATGCAAATTACGTTAAAAGTGGACTTTAACACCTATTTTGATTTAGGTTGCTTGCTCAGTTGCGAAATCGTGCATCTAGTACAAATAAACTGGTCAGTCAGTTTCAGGGAATTATCGTTCTGTTGTCCAAAAAGTGATGAGAAATCGCCGAAGGAAAGCTAACCGCCGGAATTTTTACAGCAGAAATTGCAACGATTTTTGTGGACAACGAACAGCTTTTGTAACCAGTGAAAAGCACGCATTGTCTCGCCACACTGCCGTGCTTGTACCTGCAACAAAAGAACAATAGGAGTTATGTTTCGACGTACAACTGTTTTGGAGGGGATTTTGAGTAACTGATTACCCCGGCCTGATCTATTGCCGCGTCCTGAAGATTACCCCGACCCGATGTATAGGCAGTAAATTCTTGTCGATTTAACTATTCTTCTTACAGACCTAAGCTATAGGTTATCGGGTGACAGCAATAAGCAAAGAGTTCAATTTGCATATTGCTGACTTTCTTAACAAGTCACAGGGGCTTTCTACTGAAACCAAGGGTTTCTCCAACTTTGTTGATGCATTAAGTTTAAGTAAGGTTTTTATTAGTCTAAAAGACGTAAATTCTGCAATTTAAAACCATTTTTTTAACAAACTGCCAATTTGACGACCACACTCGGAGGTTATCAAAGTAATTCTTCTCATAAACTTTATGTGCCCTTCTGCGTAACAATCCGTTCAAATGTCGTCTTGGTTTTGCGCTATGTATATTTCTTAACAGAAGCTTGAGCAGTGAGCTGCTAATATGTTCCACATCAGGGTTGGATTAACCCAATTAAAATTAAACCCCAAAAACTAACCCAAAAGGCGGCCAAGTTGGCCGAGTGGTTAGCGCAACCGCCTTGTGATCGCAAGGTCATCGGTTCTAATCACATCTCGGTCGCTTGTGTTTTCCTGAGCAAGAAACTTAAGCAGCATTGCTCTAACCCAGTGGTTCCCGATGGGTTAAACTAAATTGAAGTCACCAACTGCTAAAAATCGAAGAAATCAAATAAAAAATGATCATCGGACTTGCAATAAAACAGGCAGCTCGACGGTGGACTCATTGTGAGCATAACGCATTCAGGTGTTGCCCGCCCACCGAGGATAAAAATGAAACAAACAACAACAAACAACAATTTAGGACCAAACATTTAAAAGCAAAAACTCTGTAAAATAAATGTGTATGTAACAAAACCTATTAGCACCGGTAGCAAACATACGATTTAAAAATGCAAGGTAAAAAGATTTGCATGGCAACCACGCATCATTTTTATTGTTTTAACCAAAATTGAAATGATCCCCTTTTTTCTGATTTAAAATTATGTATCTTTCAGTCTCCTTCAAAGTGTACGTTGGTAATGTTGATTTTTTTCAAAAGCAAAACACAAATAAAACTGCGTGTAAGATTGTAACACCTTTTCACGCAACGTGTGTTCAATGAGTTTATTTTGTGTATTCTCTATGTTTTGTGTTTTTATTTTAATTTCCAATGACACAGTCTAATCCCGTTGAAGCATGTGAATTGTGAAATACATTTTGCTGTTATTTAGACGTGGGAAAACACAAGTTTATTCTTAACATTTAATTTAATAACCTTACAATCGAAATGGAGTCTGGAAAGTTTGGGGAGAAGCTTGAAGAACTTGATTTAAGTCAAGAAGAAATTGACCGTTTAGCAAAATGCATGAAGGTTTGTTAAAAATCCAAGCTAGGTTACATTTTTCACTGCACCTATAGTACTTACATTTTTGCCAAATATATGCTAATGTTTCATTTTTAGTAATTTGACTACACCAAGAAATGCAATAACTGGACATGCACAAACAGTAAAATGTGCCACTTGCATAATGTCATTGTCATGTGACACAATAATAAATGAAGTAATGAAATGAACCACACGAAATAAAGTAAAACGTTAAAGCAAATCAGTTTGTCTTCTCGCTCTTTGTAACTCTCGCTATAACGCTTGTTTGTTCTATTTCTCAAACATAATCTTTATTTTCCTAAAAAAATTCAACAAAGTTGTGCAAAGGAATAAAATATTGCTTCTTTCTGTTTCAATGCTTTTGGTCAACCTAATGTTGTTCAAAAACGATAATTCATAAAGCTCCTTTATTATATGCTTGAACATGATTATTTTTTGGGATTAAGAGCGTTTCATGTTTCACTTTCAGGATGAAAAGTTTCGAGACCTGCTTCGTGAATATGCAGAAGAAATTTCTGATCCTGAAAATCGCAAGCGTTACGAGGAAGAGATTGCAATGTTGGAAAGAGATCGAGGAATGGACGTTAAGTTCATAAATCCCAAGCCTGGACATGTTTTAAAAACAAGCATTAATGGTATGTTTGACATTGATTTGAATAAGACTAACATTTTACTTAATACTTGAGTTAAGTTTATTTTGTTCACTAAAAGAAAACATAGCAATACAATAGCACTCAACAATCACCAAGTTGTAAATAGCTGGACAATGTTAAAACAGTATAGATCGCAAAACAGTGAAGGGCACATATAATGAATAATGGCCATATGTGGTGCAGCTGCACTGTAAACTTGGGACTTAACTTAACAGCAAATATTTTTGTGCAGTCAAATCTGGCATAACCTTTCAACTTTTCTAATGTAATGTAAATATTATTATTCAATTCCTACTCTGTTGATAATTATAAAGATAAAGCTGGTTAACCAAAACTTTCAGGAGGTTTGGTCTGTAATTCAATTTCCACAGAAATGCCTGTGATCTGTTTAACTTTGTATGATACATTTGTTAGGCAAACAAAAGTGCTTTGTCAACATTTGCACCAACGAAAATCTGGGACAACCAAGAAGCAGACCTTCCATGCAAGGCAACACCAGGGGAATGCAGTGGTCCATTCCGCATAGTGTTTCACAAGATAGGGAGGATGTAGACAAGGTACGAAAACAAATTTGTGAGATGTCCATAATGTGCTGATATGGTTAAAATGACTCTAATTAGAAACAAACATAGTTATTAAGAAACAAATTTTGAAGAAAACATAATCAACCTGTGTAGGAGTTTGAGAATATCTGTATCACTAGATGTATTGCATTGTCAGATCCTCATTTAAATGAACCTTTTTGTGTTTAAGGTTATTAGATTCTTTTGTGTACACATAAACTTTGCCATGCACTAAACTAGGTTTCAAATTTAATTTTCCAGTTGTAAAAAAATCATTTTGCTCAATAACCCACAATATGTTGTGTATTTGGGCTGTTACATTCCACGTTAGTCTTGTACCAAATGTGTGTGTAGTGTTCCAAAAAGTATGTTGTGTTTTAAAGCAAAAATTTTGATCACAGGGCTTTCTTTGCTATTTACGATCATCTTCCATTAAATGTGTGAGATTCTGCTTGCTAAAAATTAATTTGTTTGTAATTTTAGGCTGGAAACAAGTGCATGGTGTATGATGTTGTCTTCCATCCTGACACATATTATCTGCTCAAAAAGAATTCCCGCTTTAAGAAGATGATTCATGACACTGCACTTGATGCTGTTGAAAGACAGTTTAGTGTGAAACTCGACAAAGTCAATGTGAAAACCCCCAAGATGCAATTTAAAGGTATATTCTGTTTACTGGTTTTCTTTTTTTTGCTAATTTTCTTCATATGGTCTTAAAAATATTTGTACTGCTATACAGACAATTCGGCTAAATATATGATCATTTTGCAAAGATTTTTGGTCAACCAAAGTATATCTATCCAGTGGTGAGATTCAGCCGGTTCGCACTGGTTCTATAGAACCGTCTCACGAAATTTTATGAGATCAGCAAAGCAGTTAGCATTACTGGTTACTGTCAATGGACTTTTAATAACAGAACCGGCTGAAAAATATGATTTTTGTGATGGAACCGACTGACAAAAAATTTGAATCCCACGACTGAATATATCTTAACAGATCCAACCATTAAACTCACATTATTTTCCTGACATGGGTACATTTGGGTTGAGATTTTGGGCCATTTTACTAATTCATGGATAACTGCAGATCTACAATCTTTGTTTTCAGGTCTTCCTATGTCATCAGTAATTCGAACTCCACATGCAAACGATACATCAGATTCCAGCAGTTCCCAATCACAAGATGAAGTGGATGTGAAACTGAAACCTTCTTATCAACCTACTGACAATGGTATTTGAAGAATAACATAGTATGGCAAACTTTGCTTTTTTTTGGTTGCTTGGTTGCTCATTGCTCCCCTGGCAAAGGTTATGTGTGCCTTTGCACTAGTGGTTGGTAGAGAGCAGGAATCCAGTTAATTGCATACCGGCCAATCGCATCAATCTGAATAATTGCATAGAGATTGTGAAATCGCAGCCTATCAGTTGGGTAAAAAATTTCAGGTTAATATTCGAATTCAATCAGTTGCTTAAAAATCAACAAATTGGGTATGCAAATAACCAGATTCGTATGTACTCGGTTTGAAGTGCATTGCTCAAACATTGTTATAACTAATGTGTCAATGAGCATACCAATACGGTTGACAGAAAGACCACTTTTTCCAAACTTCTCATGCAATTTCTGGATTATGCTATTAATAGGATTATTCTATATTGGGATATTGTACAATAACCTCACATGTATGTACAGTTTTGTTTGTGCACTACAAGCTGGGTGCAGGCACAAAAAATAGGCCAAAACATTCACAGCTCTTTTTCAACTTTCCCTCATTTTTGCATCTTTGGTTTCACATAAATGTATTTTAGTCTGAGATTTAAAGTATTAAACTGTCCATTGTACATTTTAGGATCTGCAAATGTTTCTACACAAAGTCCTAACACGGCCCAAGCACAACCATTCCCCATTTTGAAGGAGGAAGTCAAGAAAGTGAAACAAACCAAGCAAAAGGCAAAGGGTGATGATGTAGAATGGGGTTATATAGAACCTGAGTACAGCATAATGCATCGTGGATACTTTGATATGCAGGTAGACAACATTATGTGAAGGTCATACAGTTTTATTTGTGACATATTTAGAACCTACACATAGGGATGTTCAAAGTAGAATAACGAATCCTTTGGATTCGAATCCAGTTAGATTCGAATCCATTTTTGCCGTTTATATCGGGTAATTGGAACCGATATAAATGTGTGCTCTCGTCGTTGGCAAAAATGTAATGTAAACACATGTGTTACGCTTTTACGTCGACGCCCGGTCATTGTATCCGTTGCAAAGAAGTACATCGTCGCGGTCAAATCAGGGAGCGCAATACAACTTTATAACGCCAAGTCGTGAGTTGCTATAACAACGCCATAACGACGGTTGTGCGTTGAAGGCATAATTAACGATTAGCGCACTTGTTACGCATCTGATCACATGATTATGCTTATGTCATTAAATGACATACCGGCGATTTTTTGCAACGTCTTACCAGCATCTAATTGTTTCCGACTTTTTTTCGGCACAACAAAAATTTAAAGGGATTGTCTGTTAATATCGCAAAAACAGTGGTGGAATCCCATAACATACGACGTTTGCATCATTTTTTAACCCCATACAAACATAAAAATGTTGTACACGCTACAAAGCTCACATTTTGTGTTGCAAAATCGATGGTAGTGTAATTGAAATTTAAAATCACCCAATGTGCCAGCTTTACATCACCCAATGTTTTAAATTTGCTAGGGTGCCTGTTTTTGCAGTTGTTTTAGGTTATATATTAGTACACTAGGGAGTCTATGATAGTTTTCTACCATTAACAAATCAAATCACCACAGCATGCTTACAACATAGTTACTTCTGCTTAAGGGAATAATAATCACTAAATAAAATTGTGTAAGTTATTTTTTAACCTTATGCTAATTTTTCTGGCTTAGTGGATTTTTGGTCATTTAGTTACAATGCAGTTGTGCAAAGTTTTTTCCCAGTGTTTTTCTTTGTTTTGGTTGGTTCTTTTCTTACATTATAAATGAAAAATATGTTTTGTAATGTATTAAACTGGTCTACTTTAGTTGTTGTCAAGATTAATGATTGCTCAGTCAAAAATAATATAAGAATTGGATTCGATATTCTAGATTCGCATCAATTATTCTAGAATACCCAATTATTCTACTTCGAACATCCCTACCTACACAATCGCTCTGCAATTTTTTGCACTGTGACAAAACTTAAATTCAGTGACACCCTGAGCTAAAATGTAATGAGCAATATAGGACACTACAAAACAAATTGTTATTTACTTCATTTTAGCAAGTATGTATGTTAGGTTTATCAAGCATATTATCTGTGATACATGTATTGAAGAAGTTTGTTAGTTCGCTCTTACAGTTACACTGTGGCACACTAAGCATAGTTTTGCAGCACACCCATCTCATATTAACATCTTTTTATATTTAAGTAGCAGAAATGTAGCCTAAACTTAACTTAACTTTTTTCACATTGGACAGAAACAAAACAAAATTTCAAGTTATTTCCATTTTCAGAACTACACAAATGCACCCAATGCAGCAAGTGATACCTGGCCTAAGGAGCTGGTAATAAACATCGATTTGCCACTGCTCAGTGCAGCCAACTCTGTGAATTTAGAAGTGTTCGAGAGACGACTTAGACTTGAGTCAGTGAAACCAGCCAAGTATAAACTTGACTTTGAACTTTCATATCCTGTTGATGAAAATAAAGGTAATCTACCAAAATTACTACTAAATAATGTTTATCGCTACATGATTTTGCAAATAATGTTTGCCACGAACAATTTTTGTTACAAAAGGAATAATTTACAAGAAAATGTTGTACAAAAACTAGCATTAAATCATGTCAGCTTAATAACAATGCCACAAATCTGCTTTGAGATGTGGTAAATAATAAATCCGGTTTATGAAATCTGTTGGGGTAAAAATGCAAGCAATTTACATCATAATTTGTAAATATCTAGTTAGTGTTATCCCTTGATATCTATTTTACAGGTTTCGCTAAATTTGACAAAAGTCGGCACAGACTGACAGTCACCCTGGAAGTTCTTCCAGCTCCTCCACCTCCCAAACTGATTCCCTTCACTTCTCCACCTCTGGTTAATGAAATCCAGACCGATCAATGTGATGTGAAAGGCAAGTATATGAAATACATCTTTCTACATTATACAAAACACATGTGCACCACTATTTTGAAATTTGAGGATGTGTAGCTGTATCTCTCAATGCTTTCATCTAGTACAGGGGTACTCAATTAGTTTTGTCAAAGGTCCAAATACGGAAGTTTTAAAATCCCGAAATGTGGCCACTATTTTATGTAATCATTATCTTGTTTATTTCCATCAGACGAATCACAAACAAATGCCAACAATACAGAAGAAAATACCAACGCTGTGCCAACTGATTCTTCTAGCACTGAAATTCACATGACGAATTCCACTAAAGATGCAGCTGTTGAAACTGACAGGTTGGAATTTTTATTTTTCCACAAATATTGATTAGTTTGTTCAATAGGTGTCTTATAACCTTACTGCAGCTCCTAATCAGGTACTTCATAATAATCTAAATTAGACTCCTAAACCAAAAAGTTTTTTAAACCCCCCAAAACATACAGAATTCATCAGTATGTAAAAATGTAACTCTTATTTGTTAGCGTATTCAACAAAACAAAAAGCATAAATGAAACATATAATTTACTAATTTAGGAAACCACCTGTCAAACAAACACCTGGACCACAAGAACCAGCAAAACAACCCCACTTTTTCCAGGAGGGAAGCAGACATTATCAAGAAGGAGTTCATTGGAGAGATGATGATGACTTACATGGTATGGAAACTCATTTAACAATACAACATATAGCACAAAAATCATTTGTTTTAATACTTAGTCATTGAATTAAAGCCTATTAAAGGCGTTGTCCTGAATCAGCTGGTCTCCCAAGCATTCCCACATGGCAAGGCACAGACTAGAAAAATCTGGCTAGAAATGCACTCATCTTAGTTATTGTAGATTTTTATTGACGTAAAGGCAGTGAATAATTTAAATTTTTGTTTGCGACACTGTAAAGTTTGTGTATGTATAGACACAATGTTTTTAAAACAGAACAAAATATGTCATGTTTGGCCTTAAATGAGTTTGGCCAATTTAATTTTCTTTTTAGTCATGTATGGACCAAAAGTGACAATTTACTGTTAAAAGTCTGTTGAAAAAGTCTTACGTTAAGATTGATAGATCATACAGTTTTGAGATTCCTTAGTTTTGGTGTTGTTACTATTTTAGTTGTTTAGTACCAACCTAAAACAAAATCTGCACTACTTATCTATCTAGATGACCCAGTGTACAACGCCGACACAAAATTTCCACCCATCACCAAAAACTCCACATTCCTGATCGACATGGTGAGAAAATATGAAGGATTAATACGAAGATGCCCACAATATGCGTTCCACCAGGACGACCATTATGTTACCTTCATTATAGAAGTTCCGCATATATTTGAAGAGAGCTTGTGGTAAGTGCAACTGTAAGGGATGTTTATGGATAAGAGTCAGACAAATGCCAGCCAATATACAAAGCAGCAACATTTCAATGACAAAACCGATTTGTTTTACCGACTGTGGCAAGTCAAAAAAATCCGAAACGTCTAGATGCGAGTACTATGTTTGGTAGGGAATCTTACATTGTAACTCTGTAGCCTGACAACGGTGCTTACGATATAGTGACATCACACATGTGACGTACCAAAAAATCGTCATACTTTTATTTTTTCAAGCTGGAAATTTTGTTTGCGATTTTGTTGGTATATTACGCAACATGAAAAAGGGCTCAATGCTTCTCTAAAAACCATTTTTCACTTTTATGTTGAAATTTCGCCTTATAAATATCTAAATTTCGGACTTATTTTGGGCAATATAAAATGCAAATCGCAATCAAGTTTGGACCCCAATTTTTTTATGAAACTTTATCGTGCATAAACTAACACAGGGTGAGGTATGTGATGATGTGTCGTATCATAAGAATTGCAAAAACATTTGCAAATCACAAAGGAATATCTGGTAAATTTTTGGTTTCAACACCAAGCAAAGGCAAATATAACGTTCAATTTTGCCCAGAACGATTTAAATCTATATGCATATTAACCACCAATAAGGCAGAACACTCTGTTTTTTCGACACAAACGCTATAATGCTTAGATGTTAGCGTCCACAGCAGTTAATGCGAAAACGGCGGTTTCATGCATATAAACAAAAAGCAAATTTGTGCATGTGAAACCCTCGAAGCTATGCTGAATTCCGATCATTTACAAAACGTTGAAACATACAGGTATGCGGTGTACGATAGAATGCTGCAGTTCTGTTGTTTATCCGAATGTCTGGACGACGACATGGTCAACTCAGTATTCCAACTGTGGATTGAGTTTGATGACGATTGCCGGATTGACCCGCAAAGGTCAAGGGTAGACGTTTCTGGTAACAACGCAGTGTTCTGCCTTCGAAAAACAAAATCGCGAAAAAGTTGGAATTTTCTCAAGGCCGGGTTCGATAAGGAAAAGTTAGAGGTATGTTTTCCAAAATCAGGGATTGCTGCTTTTCATGCATTTGTGCTTCTTTGCAAAAAAACTGTACATCCATTCGAAACAATTTAATATTGTTACAGCTTAAATGTAATGGGTTAGGATTTTAAATTTATGGAAAACCATTTTTGGTACAACAGCTTCGTCGGTACTGTGTTCCAAAAACTTTTTGTTGGCGTCCTTTTCAAGTGTAAATTTTCATGGGGTCTTACTACCATGTTTTGTGTAGCTGTCTGTAGTTTAGCGTACAGAGCTTAAAATTTGGCGATGCTCGGTACGAAATATACTCATGTGTAGAGCCGAGCCGAAATAACAACTTTGAAGGTTGTGTGGTATTATTGCCTACATGTTTTTTTAGATCAAATGGACGAACTTAGTCATACAATACATAAGATTACATTTGATTTGATCTTAAAAAGTCAAAAATTGGGTGCTGATTTAAAATGGTCGACGAGCCCTGGCCTGTACCATGTAAAATAGCGCTATTACCATTTTTTCTGTATCTTTTATAGTTTGCGAAAGTAAACCAACACATATAGCCAGCATTTTGTAATCTGTCAGTTTTTATGCAAGGAATCCAGCCAACATATGCGTTACAGACATTACCTTCAATTTGTGTACCATAAAAAACATGAACATAAACATAAATTCATAACTGGGATCAGCCTGGCGTACTGTGATTTATATATGAGTCTGCCGTGATCTCTGGTCTGCATAGACGCTTCAGGGCTGATCCCAGTTATGAATTTATGTTCATCTTAACTGATACTGGTCAATCTGGCGATCCCCTACTACGAAGCTGACATGTGCAGCATACGAGGCAGGCAACGGTGCTTGTGATTCGACTTTCGGCGGATTCTCCACTGAGCCTGTGTAGCTCAGTTGGTAGAGCGCGAGTCCCGGAAAGACTCCTGTCGTGGGTTCGAATCCCACCGCAGGCTAGATTTTTCTAGCCTACGCCTTGCCATATGGTGGTGAATGCTTGGTGACCGGCTGATTCGGTATAGCGCCTTCAATGGGCCTGGCGTACTGTGATAAAAAACATGACAATCATCTTTTTCAGACCCGTCGTTTTGCCACCGATCGAAATGTGTGTGAGCTTTACACTCTAGTTTACAACCACGCTGAAAAAATGAAGTCAACCCCCATATCCGTGTGCAAAGTTGTCAAACAGGAACAGGATCTACTCATTCTAGAATTGGAGGTAAAGTTTTAAACTGTTTGCTACCAAAAATCGACATGCGCCAGGAAGAATCCTGAAGGATTTCGTACACTTTCAGTTACGAGATCTAAAGGATTCGTATATACTATATACTTTATAATAGCAATTTAAGTTATCCCCGGTTTGAACCTCGTAAAAAGTCACTACTCTACCGTTTGCTAGCACCGATATGAACGATTCGTTGTACCGACCCATAATTTTTAGAATATAGGTTACATATAAACTGTTGCTCACAGGTGTAATATGCAAACTAGATAATGCTTTTCTGGCAAACGTTTTGTTTTAACCGATGTTTAAACGTCCTGTTCTGTCTATTCCATATACCTATCCCAGCCTCGCTGCTGATTAAAAGAACGGTAGAGCTACTAACACCATTACGAGAATCACACCCCAAATTTGATTGGTTATATCTCCAAAAATGCTCACGGTTAGGGCTATTAGGGTCGGGGTAAGGTATTGGCACTTAAAAACTAACCCAAAAAAGTAGTTACTAATGTAAAAATTTTATGTAAATATTTCCCAACCCAACCCATTTATAGCCGCTAAATAAAAATTCAGCTCTTTACGCCCCCTTGTGAAAGCGAAGTTGTGATTCTCGTTATGTGTTAGTAGCTCTACCAAAAAGAACTGTGCTCTTTACGCCATCTATCGGTTTTTAACAAATCTTGTCTCATGTGACGTCTTATGTTGGTAGCTCTACCCGTTAGCGTACACTTGTACATTTTTGACATGGTTGAACTATATAGTCTTAAATGCGTGTTATTCAGCCGAAAGATCGGTCGACACCCAACGAAGCGGAGAACAAGCCACCAGGAAATGAAGCCGATTCAACATCTTCATCGGAAGAGAACTTTGCCAAACAGAACGGCCATGCTGAAGAAGAGTCGAAAAATATTGGTAAGCATCAGTGCAGGACCAAAGCTACAAGGATTTCATGGGACGTGGGCCACCCAGTTACCGAGAATGATCCGTTTTTGATATGGTCGGCCGGGTATTGAAGATGATGCTTGGTGTTCGATCTGTAATAAAGTGGTCTTGTTATAAAAATACACACAAGTTTCGTTGGACGTGGCTTGCAACAAAAAAAGTGTAAACACTGAATTAGTTTTTGTCCATAGTTATGATTCCGACATAACAAATCAGAGTTGTATGTTAAAAAGTAATCAAATATTGGAATGACTGGTCTGTTGTTGTGTGTAAAGATAAGATTGTCAATACTATTTTGCGTGCTTGACGCGCTACTGTCTGTACATTCCTCTGCTTTTTTGTTGGAACTTGGAAGGATATATTTTATGCCTTTAAAAATTAAATGTTTATGATATTTTTTTACTTTGGCGAGAACCTGAACAAGTTTGTCACGTTTTTCTATGATAGTTACCAACTAAACAAGCTTACCAAGTTATCTGACTGTAATTTGAAGCTAAATGAGTTTACCATAGTTTCAGACTTTTCCGAAGATAAACTGGACGCAGGTGATTCGTGTCCAACACAAGATCAGCAATCCTCAACAAAAACCACAAACTCCTTCGCTGAAAACGTGAAAGAGCACGCGAAGAGGCGAGAGGAGGAAGAGGAAAAAGGAGCAGAGGGAGAAGAGGAGGTAATACAGGACAGCGACGATGAAGAGGAAAATGAGCAGGAGGAGGAGGAGCAATCGGCGCCTCGCAACCCCGCCCCTGGTATCGTCACTGTGAAGAACTCGGACGGCTCGACTGAGGAGGTCATCATTGATCACGTGACCAAGTCGGCGGTCACACTCACCAGCGAATCGCTCCTGTTTGAAATTGACGACGACGTTTGAAAGAGAATTTACCCCTTGTTTTCAGCTTTAAAAAGTCATATACGCGTTTCTTTAAGCAAGCTTTAAAATTAGCATGTAAAGTCAACAGGATAAAAACTCTGATACTAAAACGACGAAAATTATTTTATTGGGTTCAGAATATACCGGTATGAAGCCTGTAATATTCTATGAAACAAAAATTCTACTAACGTAAGAACTAACACTTATCAGACAAAGTTTGCTAAATACCGATGGATGGCGCTAAGAGCATTTAAGAATATTTAAACGCAAATTGTGTGGAAATGCTGACGGTTAGGGCTGTTATGGTCAGGGTTTTTTTAAGGTTTGGTTTGGGTGATCGTTAAGTAGTTTTAAGAGACCGCAAGTTTTCATTTAAATACCAAAAACTGTTGTAGTTGCAAGTCCAAATTTTGGGAAACCACTGGAGAAATTTGAAAAAAAAAACACTGGTTATGGTTGTGGTGAGGTTTTATAATGAAAATAACAATAACCCGAAACCCAGGTTGTTACGTTTACGTTAAATGTAGTTCCTAACCCTGTTCCAGTCTAACTGTTGATTTAAATAACTGTGTTCTTTACGCCATCTATCGGAATGTAGCAAACTTCTGTTGTGGGTTCTTGTGGTAGTAGTTTCACCCTGTTAAGCAACGTTAATCAATGTTGACTCCTCAAAGCGTTCCAAAACCCGCTATAGGCAAGTTGTAAGTTTTTGTACCATTTTTTTCACCATTCCGTTTACAAAACGTCGTTGTCCGAAAATACCTTAACTTAATTTGATCAAAAACATAACTGCCAGATGTAAAATACATCTTAGTGCAGACATTTCAACAATATCTGCTGACCTGCACTGAAGAAGACAACAGCGATTGTTGAAACGCCTGCTGCACTAAGATGTCTTTTGTATACGCAAGCTCTGGCAGTTATGTTTTTGCTTAAAGAAACTTTATTGATTTTATTTTCTGTAATTGGAATGACGGTAGCTACATTTCCAGTTTGAATGATCTGTTGCCAATTTTGTATGTTTTGGCTTCGTTTAGTTCAGCGTGTTTTGTAATAACAATTCTGTGACGCGTGCTTTTGCGTTTTTAGCAATTATTTCTGACGTCAAATAACTCTGACGTCAGCTACACTGTGTTCCTGTGTGTGTTCGATATGCCTTAAGTTTCCTTTTTTTACTTGACCACTTTTTGCAAAAAAACAATAAATATATCACTTAGTTACTTATAGTCCTTTTTTGCAATCCTGATCTGCAAAACGTGTTGAATAATTGGGGCACCGAGCCGACACTGCTTTGGTTCCGAAAGATATGTTTGGCCATTTTGAGCCAGTTCTTCTGTGGTCTATTCTTAGTTGTGACATTAAACAGGTTTGGAGAGACAGGACTTTTCAGTATATTACTCCCAACAAACTGGAGTGCCAATCCCCGGTCACCAGCTGCACTGATACGACATTATCGGTCAAAACAGTGTGTACTGTCTGCAGCTTACTTAGTTTGAGGGATCATTGCAAATGACATTAAAAATAAAAACTTACTCATATGTTCGCACCGTGGGTAAAGCCAAATCCAAATTGCAAGTTTTTTACGCTTACTTTGTTGGTGTCCCTACTTCTCATATGCACACGTTGCTACGTTAACGTTCTGCCACAATGGCGAAAAATAGAAGCCGAAAAATGGTTTGCAGAATAAGGCGATATTGTTTCGTTTTTATGGCCGTCTTTTTCGTATATTCCTGACCGATTAAACCTATAATTAAGAAGCAATTCGAGCAACCCACGCAAAAATATACATTTGTAAATAATATTTTTTCAACCCTAACGCCAATGTTTTTTTCTTACTGGTGCGAAACGTCAAAAAATATTCCAATAATTTCAGAGTGCATTAAACTAAAGTAGCCTTTTGAACTGTTGACTCCCACGGATTTGTGTTATCAGCCGTTCAGCTCCGAACAATGCTTTGAACTCAGTTGACTGGTTATGCATGGAATCGATAAAATTTCAGTCAGAACGAACCATCAAGGCGCCGATTTTAGAGTACTGTCGAATTCATTTTAGTCCCATGGGAGTCGTAGGTCGCAGCATTGTTGAGTAGTGATAAAGAGGTTGGTAATAGCACGTGCTTTAGTTCAGAAATCTTTGAATACCAGCACAGAACTTCTAGTATTTCGTTGCAAAATCTCATCAAGGCGAGCGCATTCAATTTAAAACAATGTCAAACGAAAGTGTCGAAGAGGGAATATGGACTGAAGCTGAAGAAGATGACTTGGTTATAGTGGCCCAAGAAATACACCTCATGGAACAAACTGACATCAGGACCAGAAAATATAAAAATATTATGAAGCAGGTTGTAAAAGAAATGAAGAAAAGAGGACATCATTTTACAGTGTATGTTCTTCACACAAAAATGTGTAGATTATCTAATATGTTACATTACCGATTTTGCGTTATGTTGCAAACAGAGATAAAGTTGAACAAAAGTGGGAATGTATGGTGGAAAAGTGGCATGAAATAAACGATCAAATAATTCTGTCAGAGGCCTCTTCGGATCAATTGAACTGGCGTCATCTACATGGCATGTCAGAAATGTTAAAGTCAAGACCTCGTGTTAAGGTAAATTTAAAGCAACTTTTTGACTTCTTGCATTCGCAATTTGGATTATATTATACTGTTGAAGGCAGCAGAACCTGGCTATGGATTTGAGTCCATTGTCACACCTCCACGACAAGGGTTGCAGGAGTCCGATTCCGAACATATTGAAACAACTAATGGTTAGTTTAAAACTACTAAGGATATATGCAGTGGTGGGATTCAATTTTTTTGCCAGCCGGCTCTATCACAAAAAAGTCATATACAGTAACCAGTAATGCTAACCGGTTCGCTAATCTCATAAAAAAATCGTCAGACGGTTCTGTATAGAACAAGTGCAAACCGACTGAATTCCACCCCTGCATGGATATAATTCTAATACTTGCTTTGTTTCAAGAAATACCACAATCAAGTCAAACTCCATTAACAAGTATTGCATCTTCGTCACGGGATAAAACAGGTTTTTATGAAGCTTCTGTATTTATAACAGTTTTGTGGTTATCCTATTCTGTTATTTCTTTGAATGTAGCAGGGAGAACTAGAAAAACAATTCGAAGGAAGGCAACTCGAAGAAGTGGGCATGATGATCAGATGCAGCAGTTGATTCAAATTATGACCCAGGCTCAAGAAACTAACCAAAGAATGGAAAATTTATTGGAAAATTCATTGGAGCCCTTAGTGAATTTTGTTCGAAGATTATTGGGAGATAATTCGAACTAATTAGTGCGTGTACTTTTGCGGCGGCCTCTCTCACTGCATTTGCTGTTTTCTTTTTTGCCTGCAGCAAACTGGAAAGATTTCCTTCTTTCTTTTACTCTCGTTTAGTGGCCTACCCTACAGTCGACAAATGTGTCTTTTAATGTTTTGAATAATTTTACCTCTGAAACATGCACTAAATATGCAAAACGTATCGCATTAATTCACAGTTAGTTAAATAAACTGTGTTTAAGCAGTTTCACATACATGATACATTAGATTAAACCATGGCAAGTTTTTTTTTTAATTTTTAATGCAAGCAAAACATATTTGAAAAATATATCAATTTTTTTGTAGGACATGCTGATAGATATTTTACTTTCCCTCATGAAAAAACAACATAATAGCACGACCTTTATTACATTGTGTTTGCCGGTTATTTGGTTCAAGTTGTACGTGGTTACCAAAAAAATGTTACATTCTATTCAACCATCTTTAGTGTTTTTGCAAGTTAATAAAACTTGTTTGTAAAGTTTTGTGTCATTGGTTCAAATGCATAAACCAGGTATGGATTTATCAACTTATCATATCGCGTTTCGTTGCTGTTTTGTCTATTTTTTAACATCAAATGCGTCAATTTTGGCCGTGTATTTGTCACGTAAGTCATTGGAATATTTTAGCATTAAAATAAAGCAAAAAAACAGCAACAAACTTTTAAATATTTTGACACAGCAAAGGACTGACTTCGTAAAAAAATGGCCACCATGGTTGCTTTCACAAGAGAAAAATGAAACAACCGACAAAAGACCGACACAGCCTGACAGAACCAGTTAACAACTAAATCCCCAAACCAGACTTAACCGACTGACAATTACCGGGGAAAAAAGAATGCGTCCGGATGATAGTCAACTGGTAAAAAGCGGCATTGTCAGGATTGCAATCTGGTTTTGCTCTCAACATGACGAAATTGTTAGAAAATACACTGGAAAACAACGATACTGTTATTGTGCAGTTTGCAAATCAGCAAAGCCTACTTTCGTTTACATGAAGTGAAAACATGAAATTAAAAATGATTGCAACTCGTGCATTTAAATCACAAAGCCGACATTTTAATTGTTACCAAAATCGCAATTAACACTGTCTTTTTCACCTTACAAGTGTCGGATGTATGTTTTGTTGTTTTTTAAGTCATGCGCGGCGCTGAAAAAGCAAGATATAAATAATGGCTTCAAGCAGCACCTGGCATGCAGTGACTGACAAACAAAATAATCAAAACAAAATAATCAAAACAGCACCAAAGTCTGCGGGTGGCCTATTGTGTGAGTTGACGCCGTCTACAGCGTGGTGTTGATTGCTTTGCAGCCTAATTAACTAGCACCTCTCGCCAACGACGCCTTTGCAGTCGATATCCGGATTGGACCAGATACAACCAGTTGTCCTGTGTAGTAAAGTCGTGATTGTAAATTTCTGAACACGTCCCACGATGGCCGACAATGGCGACAAAGGTCGTTTTTTTACAGTTTTCAAAGTTACAGCACGGTTGCAAAAGCACTTGCTAAGCTTTTTTTATACGTCAATTTCTTATTGTTTTGTTCTAAGCATATAATACTGAAAATTTAGCTTTATAAAAACAGAGATATTATGTACAGTTAGTACATATTAACTGATTGTCAACGTTACAAGCGCTGTTGTCGTTTGACACTAATAATATAACAACACCGATTGTTAATCTGAATGCTTTGAAAACAGTGACCATTCGAAAAACATTCACAAAATTTGGCAGGATCGTTTGCACAGCAAAATGTGGGTGTTGCCATTGCAAAGCCTTCAAATTTGATATTGATCCAATATTTTCAAAGCACACATCTACTACACGCTAAAGATTAAATTGCGTACAAACACACAAGTCAAGCATTGCACTTATGGACAGTGGAAAATTTCGGTAAGCGTCCCATGCCCTCAAATGACACAGGCAACTCTTGCACTGTTAACTGCGACTTGGTTGTTTTTTTGCAAGTGATAGCTGCTTCACAAATAATATTTAAAATAAAGTAGCATTTGCTGTTGTTTGCAAACTTAATTTTCATGTAAATTATAAGTTTAAAGTGATATTCAAATTTCAAACCACTGCATGTTTGTCATGTTTTTGTCATTAAGTGACCAATCAAAACGACAACAACGCGTATTGCAAAAACTCACGCCATTCTGCGTCACGGTAAACAAACGCGGCGTGCAGTGTCACGTGACTGTGACGTACAAATCCGAAGTTTCCCGAAGTCTTACGAACGCGCGTAGTAATGGCAAGCTGTAAACCAGTACAAACCGGTCTTCTAACCAGGCCGCTTTTTATTCGTTCGAAACGATGGTGCAGTTCATACGGCCGTTTCACAAATTTTGCGACAAGCTGATGATACGACGTTTGAAAAATAAGCGAAAACGCAGTTTAGGTGTTAAATGTAAATCAAGTATCAAAGTAAGCTAGTTTGTGAAGAATATTAGTAGCCTTTTAGGTGGCTAACAGCTAAGCCTGTGATAAACTCCAAGAGAAAGGCGCGAGATTTGAATTCCAATTGAGAAAAGTTCAGCGGGGCGCTACGGTATGTATGGTTGTTTGAATAACTTTGCTTTTGTAAGCCCTATAAATATATCCTCATGAACTTGGCTAATTGTCAATATTTTGATGAATTTTCCTGGCAAAGCGCCATTAAAAAATGTTTGTGCATTTTTGTCATGATTTTGTTAACAGCTTATAGCGTGTGAAGCACGTATGGGGTTTCTTGACTTTGTTAACTCCAAAATTTGCCGTAAGTGCTTAAAGTTTTGAGCAAAAATGATGCAGTTTGGGTCACAGAAATAAGTTAAACATATAAATGACAAGTTTTGCCCAAAAACCTAGCATTTAATACAGAAAACGTTTATGCCTAAAACTCAAAACCAAAAATCACTGTAAATGGTGAAATTGTGGTGTCCTTAGTAGGCAAAATAATGAAAGCTCATTGAGGTCCTTGCGCTGTGCTGGCGAAATTCAAATGCGAGCGCTTGCGCGATCAACTTCTGTTGTTGGTGACGTCATGGAAATTTTCAATGAGTTTTCCCATCGCCGAGCACGTGCTCAGACAGGCGATTGCGTGTGCGTGCGAAGCCGCGCGTTCATAGTAGTGCACCGCGCGCCTTCTACACATAAACACGGACAAGTGCGCGAAAGCAACAATCCGAAAAATGGTATTGTTCCCGATTTACCCGGTTTAGACCGAACCAGCAAACGGGTCTGGGAACCGGACTGGGGCGGTTTTTGGCATTTAGATAATTGCGCTTTCATACCGGTTTTAAAAACCAAAACAAACAGTCAATGGAAAACTACTAGTACATACCCACCAAAGGGTTAAAATACACAACGTTATTAAATCGTTCAATTAAACAACAATTTAATTATTCTTGTGGCAGAATTGATTAGTTGGGAAAACAAATTATTTGGTAATTTTGTAAATTCGTTATTTTTATTACAGAAAACAACATGCCTCCTGTAGCAATGTCAATCACAGTTACACAACAACATGGTCAACAACTTCTGGATTTCTCGCAAAAACTAGACATTTCATTGCTTGACAACGTTGTTGGTTGCTTATATAATGGTGAAGGCCAATCTGTAAGTATATTTTGTTCTGTTCTGCACATGGGCACAAACTGTATTATAAATAAAACATTTTTTTTCAGCAACGCATTGCCGAAAACATTCTTACTGCCCTAAAAGAGCATCCGGAATCATGGACAAGGGTGGATACTATTTTGGAATACTCACAAAATCAACAGACCAAGGTACCTATTACCTGCAAACAACATTTTATTTGCCCGTTAGCTTCAAAAACTTACCTGTTTGTTTTTTACAGTATTATGCATTGCAAATTCTGGAAAATGTCATTAAAACGCGGTGGAAGGTTTTGCCAAGAAACCAATGTGATGGTAAGATCGAAGACGTTATGTATTAAATGTTTCTGATTTGGTGTAGTTTGGTGTTCTCAATGTGTTCTTTGAAATTTGCAGGCATTAAAAAGTACATTGTTGCTCTGATTATCAAGACCTCATCTGATGCTGCTTTAAGCGAAAAGGAAAAGACGTACTTGGGAAAACTGAACATGATCTTGGTGCAAATTCTTAAACAGGACTGGCCGAAGAATTGGCCAACTTTTATCAGCGACATTGTTGGAGCAAGTCGCACAAATGAATCCCTCTGCCAAAATAACATGGTTATCCTCAAACTTCTTAGGTAAGCATTAAAAAACCCTCAAGATTGGATAAAAGTTTATTGTATTTGCTAACATTTGTCGCTAACATTTGGAATGTTTGCATTTTTCAGTGAGGAGGTGTTTGATTTTTCCCAAGACCAAATGACCCAAGTCAAAGCAAAGCACCTTAAAGACAGCATGTGCAATGAGTTTTCAGATATTTTTCAACTTTGCCAATTTGTTATGGTACGTTTTAAAAATTTTTTTTGGTTTTTTTAACCTCATTTTGCCCGATGATGACAAACTTGCCTAGGAGGGAGTTGTGGTGCAGATTTGTTTGCTTTCTGTCATAAAGTCCTGTTATGTTAAACCCCAAATCTTAATTTAATCCTAAATGAATTTCATCTTTTCCGAGCATGACTGTGTGACACTCAGATAAAACAGTTTGCTTTCCCTGTGACACATGAGATTATGAGATCTGAGGGCTTTAAATAGACTAATTCATTTTGCATGTACTTGGTAGTTGGATATTGCTTTTGGTTTTAATAAGTAAACCTTTTTTCCAGGATAACTCACAAAATGCACCATTAGTGAATGCAACACTAAGCACTTTGCTCTGTTTTCTTAACTGGATTCCACTTGGTTACATTTTTGAAACTGAGTTAATTTCCCAGCTCATATACAAAGTAAGTTATTAAGTTTTCACTAGCATTACTAACATTACTTTGTGCTAACAAATTGTCTGTTCTATATAGTTTCTCAATCTTCCAATGTTCCGAAATGTCACTCTGAAATGTCTCACTGAAATAGGTAAGAGTCCCTTCTTTTTAAATTCTACATTTTAAAGGTGTTACTCAAATTTTTGACTTGTGCATAATAAACTTGTTCTACAGCTGGCGTCAGTATTACTGGAAAATATGATGAACAATTCCTTAAACTGTTTACACACACAATGCAACAACTTAAACAGGTGTGTATTCTAGTTCAGAATCAAATTAACTGTCAAAATGTAAAAACTAAACACATATTTTACCATCAGATGCTTCCACCAACTGTCAACATGAAAACAGCTTATGCTAATGGAAGTGACACAGAGCAGAACTTTATTCAAAACCTTGCTCTATTTCTCTGCACTTATTTAAAGGAACATGGTACCTTGGTTGAGAAAGAAAAGCTAAGAAGCAATTTGCTTGAGGTGTGTGATTTATAGGCCATGGTATTTGTTTGTGTAAGTTGTAATAAAATGCACAATCATTTAAAGAGGATGAGCTTAATAGCAAGTGAAATAATGACATTATGCCAAATTTGGTTTGAATTTAATGGCAAAATTATCCAAAATATGCTTTTATCTTTTGGCTTTTACATGTCACTGTTCTGTATGTTTTGTGGTTGTTTTTGACAATATGTATTTTCTGCAGGCCCTTGAGTACTTGGTTCTTATTTCTGAAGTAGAGGAGACAGAAATATTCAAAATCTGCTTGGAATATTGGAATTCTCTTTCTGCCGACCTCTACAGGGAAAACCCATTCTCACCAGGCTCCAGTCTTCCAATTTCCAACAGTGACACAGTGGTTCCAGCTCGGCGACAAATATATTTACCCATTTTGTCAAAGGTAGATACAGGAATTTCATACGAAAAAATTGTCACTTACATTTGCTCTGTGATGACAAATTTACCTAGGAGGGAATTTGTGGTGCAGATTTGATTTCTTTATGCCATACAGTCCTTTTTTGGATACCTTTTCTTAAAACAATAAACCTCAAAATGTAATTTCTGCAATTTGATTTAATTTTAAAGACAGTACTGTATTGTATTTAGATTGATACTTTGCTGTCCTAATGACACATGAGATTATGAGATCTGAGAGCTGTTTATTGTTAAATATGGTTTTTGTGGTATATATTTGCCTTTATTTTACAAGAACACTTTATTCTTAGGTCCGGTTGGTAATGATAAGTCGTATGGCAAAACCTGAGGAAGTTTTGGTTGTGGAAAATGAACAAGGGGAAGTTGTCCGAGAGTTCATGAAAGACACCGATTCAATCAATTTGTATAAAAATATGAGAGAAACCCTTGGTAAGGACGCATTGCAAAACTTTCCTTGAAATTATTTAACACTAGTTGGATTTTTTTGAAAATATGTAGTTTTTAAAATATTTTATGTTTTGCAGTGTATCTCACTCATTTGGACTATGTTGACACTGAAAGAATTATGACTGAAAAAATCCACAATCAGGTATACCACATGATTAAAATGTTTGTGTTTAGTAGTGAGTTCTAATAACTTTGACTTTTTGGGCTTTAAAATGTATTTTAAATGTCCAAGCAAAACATATTCGTATTTCAGTGTGCAAAAACAGCTTTGACAAACATTTTTCTTGTACAGGTAAATGGAACCGAATGGTCGTGGAAAAACCTCAACACACTTTGTTGGGCTATTGGAAGTATTAGTGGTGCGATGCATGAGGAAGATGAAAAGCGCTTTCTTGTCACAGTCATAAGAGGTAAATATATATAGCATATCTCCATTTCTAATCAGCTTTTTCCAGCTTACTAGTTAAAATAACAACCTACTTTTTGTTTAAATATGGTTGTTTTTTGACCAATTCCTATGGTAAAAATTTTGATGCAGATGTTTAAATTTTTTTGAATGTGTCTCTATTTTTGATAACAGTGGGCTTGTGTTTTTTTAGATTTACTAGCTCTGTGTGAGCAGAAACGAGGCAAAGATAACAAAGCAATCATAGCTTCCAACATTATGTACGTTGTTGGGCAGTATCCAAGATTTCTGCGTGCTCATTGGAGGTTTCTCAAAACTGTTGTCAACAAGCTGTTTGAGTTTATGCATGGTGGGTCAAAAACAAACAATCTCAAAAATTCAGAAACACATAATATCATTTTATTGACAGTTTCAGGTTTTCAGGCAATCTTTGTTATAACATAACCAATATTTGACTAGCACATTCACTTACACAAAGATCGATTTGATATATTATGTCTATGTTTGTATATGGAATGTTTTTTTACATTTTTGTTTGAACTTGAGACTGCATGTTTGAAAAGAGTTGAGGACAGTTTTTACACTTCAAATTATTTGTAGAAACCCACGACGGAGTGCAGGACATGGCATGTGACACTTTTATCAAGATCGCGCAAAAATGTCGTCGGCACTTTGTGCAGATGCAGGCTGGCGAGGTTATGCCCTTCATTGAGGAAATCCTGTCAAACATAAGCACAATCATATGTGACCTTCAGCCACAGCAGGTACACACTAGATGTTTTTGTTACAAGACCTGTTTGCACACACAAATTTGTATACTCACTTTACAAAGTTTTACTGTGTTTTTTACTGTGATTAGTTTGTTTTATACTCAAATGTACCATTTGCAGGTGCACACATTTTATGAGGCTGTTGGGTTCATGATCAGTGCTCAAAGCGACCAAGTAGTACAAGAACACCTCATCGAGAAATACATGCTTTTGCCAAACCAGGTATGTGCCCTTCATCTCGCTTTTTTAGCTTCCAAACCCATTAAAATTTATTCAATACCCTTTTTCTTGCTTTTAGGTGTGGGACAGTATAATACAGAAAGCTACAAAAAATGTTGATGTCCTAAAAGACCCGGCCACTGTGAAACAACTAGGAAGTATCTTGAAGACCAATGTCCGAGCGTGTAAAGCTGTCGGCCATTACTTTGTAGTACAGGTAAGGCATGGATTTCTAGTTGTAACTGAATTTTGTTGTTGTTGTTCAAAATTGTAATTTTTAAACTTTTCCACAGCTTGGTCGAATCTACCTGGACATGTTAAACGTGTACAAATGTCTAAGTGAAAACATCTCTGCCGCTATAATGCAGAACGGTGAGGGGGTAATGAAGCAACCTCTTATTCGAAGCATGCGCACAGTGAAAAAGGAAACTCTCAAATTAATATCTGGTTGGGTTAGCAGATCTACAGACCTTGAAATGGTAGGTAGTTAAGATTTTTAAAAAAATTTCAAAACAAAGTTTTACAAAATTTACTACGAATTGCTAATTACGAAGAAGTTTATTGCACTTTGCACCTGGTTTAACAATGGGTACTAAACCAATCCACTTTTTCATTTTTCTAAGTCTAGTCCATTTTTGCTGAAATTATGAAGATGGACGTCCTTTTTTATTAATTGACAATTAATTGTATTTGTAACCACAGTTTCCTGCAGTGCTAATTATATTTTTGTTTTTAACTTTATCCATTTCCAAATTAAAGCTTTACTCTTTGCATGGTCTTATCCGGTGTAAAATCAAACTTTCAGTTTTTCAACAAATGTCCTAACTTGCAGGTCGCTGAAAACTTTGTTCCACCCCTCCTTGAAGCAGTTTTGCTGGACTACAAGACTAATGTTCCAGCAGCGCGAGAGCCTGAAGTTCTAAGTACCATGGCAACCATAGTAAACAAACTTGAAGCTGCAATTACGAAGGAAATTCCACAAATATTCGACGCAGTGTTTGAATGTACGTTGGAAATGATCAACAAAGATTTCGAGGAGTTTCCTGAATACCGAACCAACTTCTTTTTATTGCTGCAGGTACTTGATGACTGTGTTTTCTCTTTGCTGTCATCTATTAATATGGTAGTTGATCTTTGCATGTATAACACATTCCAACTGTAAACCATATATAGCCTGTTTTTCGGGATAGTGACAACTTGTAAATATGTTTTGATTATTCTGTATTTCCGCACAAAACAATGCAGAATTCAGTTAATACAGGATGCGGCAATGTTCCGGCTGTTGTCAAATGGAATTTTTAACACCCATCATATCTTAAGTAAAACTTAGATCAACAACACAACCGCCAAAAGAGCTTTACCAAGTGAATTGTTTTACAGTCGCTTTTTTGTGCATAATAATAGCAAACCAGTGATTTAAGTGTTTGCTACAACAAAAATTGTTTACATATTCTATTGCTTTTTTATCACTGTTGGAATTGCTATCGTACGGACTTAAAAATGCCTTGTAGGTAAAAAAGCAACAGCAAAATTTGTACGAAGCATTTTTGTAAACATAATTTTTTTCCAGGCTGTGAACAATCATTGCTTTCCGGCTCTACTAAACATCCCACAACCCCAGTTTAAATTAGTTCTGGACTCTATCATTTGGGCTTTCAAGCACACAATGAGGAACGTGGCTCACACTGGTCTCAGTATCCTTTACCAACTGCTGCAGAACATTACAATGGTAGAGGAAGCAGCACAGAGCTTCTATCAGATGTATTTCACCGATATTTTGCAACACGTTTTCAGTGTTGGCACCGACACTTCTCATACGTCTGGTGAGTAAAATTGTAGTTATATCTATGTCTCAGTAAATTCAAATATTGCTTGAAATAAACTTAACTTGACTCATTTCGGGTTTAGTAGTCCTGGGTTAAAGTACTTGGACATGTTTTTGTCTGTGTGCCATTGTCAGTTCCTGCATTACGAAGGGTTTTCAGGTTTTTAAAGGCAGTCATTTTTAACCCTGCAGAAAACCGAATCCTAAATTGTTGAAAATTTTACAGCACAAAAACGCAGAAATATTTCACAGCCCAAAAACGTAGAAAATGTACCCTATCCACATGAACATTTTTTGAACTGTTTAGTTTCCATTTGCAAATCTGGTTAATTAACAACAAAAATGTCATAATTATCAGCTCTGCGTTTAAACTTTCGCACTCATATTTATCAAATACTTTTTGTTTTAGGTTTAACGATGCATGCATCTATCCTAGCCTACATGTTCAGTTTAGTTGAACAGGGCAAGATAACTGTTCCTCTTCATCCGGAACAAAGTGACAATCTTGTGTTCGTTCAAGAATACGTTGCAAATCTTCTCAAGACCGCATTCCCACACATGCAAGAGTAAGTATCACACAATATTCTACATTTTTGGATGTATGTTAAATAGTTTTTTGACAATCTTGCCTTCGTGTTGGGGCAACTAGGTTGACATTTAGCAACCTTTTAAACGTGATTGGCTTAACCTTCGAGGGCAAATAGATTCTCGGATACGCTACATACCTTAGACCAGGGGTCAGCACCCTTTTAAACGCCTAGTGCCAAAAAAACACAGTGATCACGCGTGTCAACGTTTTTGTATGTGAAAAAGGTGTGTGCCAACTAACATAAAAAGCAAAAAAGGAAGATGTGCTTCGTTCATGTGGAAGAACTAATAACAAGTAATATTTTAATGAAAAGTAATTGCATATGAAATCGCAAATCGTTTGGCGTCCCATGAATAATTATCTCCCGTGCCGACTTTAGCACGCGTGCCAGGGGTTGCTGAACTTTGTCTTGAACATAAGAAGGGGTGTAAAAATTGTGTTTAGGGGCTTGAAAACAGCTTAAACTTACATTTGACCAATCGACTGTGTTGTATAACTGTATGCCAATGAATTTGTGATGAATTTCAAAACAAAAAAATGAATTTGTTTTGGCTGTGGTTTAAAGTGTGTGTTTTATTTTCTTTCAGTGCTCAAATTAAGCTTTTCGTGCGAGGCTTGTTCAGTCTCAACCACGACATCGCCCTGTTCAAAGATCATCTGCGCGACTTCCTTATACAAATCAAGGTAAGGAAAAACCTCCAAATCGTATGCCAGTCCTGCAGGCATGTTATGCGGGTTTTCTAACAGCGTTACTAAACTCGGAAAAACGCATTATTTTTAGTTTTTCCAACCGGAAAAAAACGTTAAATATATCCATTTTTAAACGTTAAATATATCCATAAACTTGGGTTTATTTGGACTTGCTTTACGCAAAAGGAACCTACATACAACTATTACAACACGGGTGGTTAGATTCTAGGCCCCCATCGACTGGTCCCACCCACTGATTCACTCACAGTGCGCCAAACTCGCTCTCTGGTGAGCTCCCGCCACAAAACCCTTCATAATACGGTGTAGCTGCAGCGCGTTTTGTAATGATCCACTTTTTTGCGCTCCATAACGTTTCAACGTTGGGCAGCTATTTGCGGCTTGGTGATTGTTTTAGTGCGATTGTGTCGCTGTGTGTTCTTTTACCAAGCGAAATAATCAGGTTTAGGTCAAAAGTCCTGGTAATTGTCACTCGTTCAAAGAGAATCATTTATTTACTTATTTAAAAAAATCGTTCTTTTCATTTACAGGAATTCGCGGGTGAAGACACGACTGATCTTTTCCTAGAGGAGCGGGAGCAAGCTCTTATAAAAGCACAGGAGGAAAAGAGAAGAACACAGATGGCGGTTCCTGGTATCATCAACCCGCACGACGTTGCGGAGGAGATGCAGGACTAAACATTTAGCCACTAGATGGTGTATTACACGCGCTACAAGTTCTTTTCGTTTCTTGCCAGCGAACGTGCGTTGGCTATTCCTGCAACTGACCACGAGAGGGCGTGCGTGAGCTCGTCGCTGCATTTTTTTTGTTTTTTGTTTCCACACCCTTCGCGCGCAGAGATGTTGTATTTTATCGATGACCGTTTGTTCTTTTTCGTTTGCAATAAAACCCTTTCCCTTGTCGCATTGTGTTGTGGATTTTTTCCCTGTTTGAGACCAGCCTTAACTTGCATATACTTTGTTCAAAATGTCTTGGACCTATTACTTAATCATTTTGGATTACGTAGTTAACCATTAAGACATTCGGACTGTGTATATGCATAGAAAAATGCGTTAAAGGCATTTAAACATTTCGTTGCGTCGTGCTTCGTCACAACAAACTGGCTCAAATTTCGCGTTTAAAATTTGATTAAACAACAACGGTGGCATTTTATCAGTACACAAGCCTGGTGTTGTCAACTAGATCAGGGTGGTCCACGACTGGGAGGATGGAGGGCCTCATTGGCGCTTTGGTAAGTTCTTGTGTTAAAGAACTGAATGAATTTACTGTTCTAATCGACTTCATGTTTCGAGACCCAAATATTACCGGCAAAAAGACCCTTGTCACCTCACAATACACATATTTTGCGTCTTGTTTAGGGCTACGCCAAATGCAATCCACTCGATAACTGTGTGCAGAAAAGTGTTCACCGTGTGTCAGGGCTTAAGCTACCCTGAGCTATGTTATTGTCATACCTTGCGTCGGTCTGTAGTCTGTACGTAATAGAAAACACATTTTCAGTCTTGTACGCAGTAACTATTAAATTTGTACGCAGCTCAGAAGCGATTACATAAGCTCACTTCAAGGCAGCAGAGAGTCAAATCTGGTAACAACAACAAACGAATCGTTTAATTGACAAGTGCAATTGTGGGTATATATGTTTCATGTAGTGTAGTCCTTTGCAGTACAAATGTGGAAATTAATTATGTAAAACAGTTTTTAAATTGGGTAACATGCTGAACATAATTCTGGGACACCTATTCCACTACAGTCTCTTCGTTTCTCTTCTTGCCAAAGCGAAGGGATTTTAAATAGAAAAATACATATACTGGAACTGTAAATCTTAATCTGGTCTTCAGCAACAAATATTCTTTAGACGAACTTGTGTTTTCACTCAAAACTCAGTCCTGTTTTTGTTGACAAAGGTTTCTGTCTTGTGACCACGCATGTCAGACTCTCTGTGAACAACTCGAAAACAGGTTTTGCAGAATAACTCTCGATCACATGTGAGGCATCGGGTAGTTGCATCATCATTGCACATGAAACACCATGGGAATTCATCTTCTGTAGATTCAGGGTCACATTCTGCTTGCCTAGAGAATAAACAAAAACTTTGTCTAAAAAGCTAAGCTAATATTCAGGTGAAAAGCTTTTTGTAAAAATATTCTTTTGCATGATTTTGAAACTGGTTGCATGCTGTCTGAAGAGAAAAGCTGATGCAATTAAATTTTTATAACTGAAAATAGAACTCAATACGACATTTGCCGATAATGTTGTTGATATTTTGTGACAACAATTTGATGACTAAATTCATTTCCATTTGTTAGTTAAAAAGCAACATTATCTTACCCTCAAATATACTAATTTGAACTACAATGTTATAAACTCTGTAACACCACCACACTACTCCTTAAATGGGATTTTTTTAATCAATATGGCATATATGTAGGGCATTATAGTACCCAATACATCCTTTGTCTTACACCATACATTAAGATAACAAAAACAGTTTAGGTGCAGATACATACCTGAGCTGATAAAAGGCAAAATAGTATATGATACAAACCTAGTTAATTTTTTTGTTTCTCCAACATTGATTCCTCTTTCTATTAGCTTCTGATCCAATCTGTCTTCTTCCATAATCTGTTTTATAAGCATTGCACTTTCAGCATCCATATCTTCATCAATAACACCCATACTATTGCTCCCAGCTATCTCATCTGCAGGAGCTGAAATTTTTTTTTAAAAACATTGTTTTACAACACAATAATGTTGTTACATTTATTTTAAAGATACATAAAAAGCCATTGCTTGAAAAAAAAGTGAAAAAATGTATTTGAGCGTTTTATTTTAACTGATGTGCATTTGAACATGTTTTTCATTTTTTGACCTTCTTAATTTAAACTTGAAACCAGATTCCATATTATATACCAGTAGTAGGACATAACATGGTAAAAATAGACACCTGATGGAGCACCACTAATTTCTGAGAGTCGAGCCTGAATTTCTTCATCTTGTAATTGGCCGGCTGCAATACCTTCCTTAGCTTGCTGTAATTCCACCTGAGCCATTTTGATCAGATCATCAGCACTTAGGTCATCTGTAAGGGTAAACTAAAGTGAAAAATCAAGTCAAACATTTTTGAATCCCATTTGTTTGTAGTTCGAAATTCAAGCTCATTAAAGACGTTTTATTGAATCAGCCAGTCACCAAGCATTCACCACCATATGACAAGGTGTAGGCAAAAAAAATCCAGCCTGCAGTGGGATTCGAACCCATGGCAGGAGTCTTTTTGGGACTAGCACTCTACCAACCGAGCTATACAGGCTCAGCAGTGAATGCCTTTAATGGGCATGGTGTGTGATTGATATATGAGTGTGACTTGATCGCTGGTCTGCATAGACACTTCAGGGCTGATCCCTGAGTGAATTAATGTTCAGTTTGAAATTAGTACTGTTTTTAGATCAGTATGCTGCAACAAAACATACTATTTGGAATCATGTTAGGTTGAAAAATGTCTTCATTTGAAGGATCCATATCGGTTTCCATGGCAATTTCTTGAGTATACTGGCGGACCAATTTCTTTTCTTGAACAAAATTAGGCTCATGTTTTGATGAACTTGCCTCATCCTCTGTGGAAGTTCTCTGTTCAAAAAATATCATGACTGTTTATGACTGCTTCCTCTAAAGCTTAAACTCAACACATACTCTGAGACTGTGTACACGAATAGCTGGTGGCCGAGATCCTTTCAACTTTGCCAATCTGTATTCGATTTCCTCGTCTGTAATTTTCGGATCATCAGCATACAATTTCTTCAAACGCTTTTCGATGTCATGCACTGAAGCAGCTGTAAAGAATATTTTACTTGGTGTTACATGCTTGTAAAAATGTTAATGTACAAAACTTCCAGTCTGCAAGGTATGGCAGTTCCCAAAGAGATCTCGGTTGTGCAGGGCTTGTACATCACGCATACCAAACCTCTAAGTGCATACTGAGTAAAATGCAAGTGATAAACAGGGCCAGGCACTCAGGCAGTACTTTATTCTAAAACTTCAGGCATGCAAAATTTTATTTTGATAAAAACCTCCTGTGCGCAGACGCCATACTGCAAACTGGCAGACATTATGCCATGCTTATTGTTTTAACCTCAAATATCTCATCACCATAAATGTAAGCATTGGTTTCAGAGGACAAAATTTATAACTTGCAGAAAGCAAATTTCCCCTGGAAAATATTCGTTTTTATGTTAGCAGTGTACACTGAGTACTTACTCTTTTTAGCATTTTCTTCTGTCAAATCTTTATGTGACTCCTTAAGATTCATTAGTCTTTCTCTTATTGCCTTGTCCTCTGCACTTTCCGATTCTTGTGGGTTCGTGGTTTCCGCTTTTTTAGCCATCTCTCTGAAATTGAAATTACTTGCTTTTATTATTCTCCTACTATGGTTACTTGCTCTGTTACATTCCCTGGCTGTATAAGGTACCTTTTGAAGTTGGCTGGTGGTGATACCCTTCCAGATTGTATTGGGTTTTGAATATAATCAAAACATTTCCGACAGACATATACTGGAGTAAGTGGGTTTTCAGGCAGTGTTGTTTTTTGTGATAAGCAATCCTTGCAGGCCGTACAATTACATCTTCCACAATTGAACTACAAAAACAACAAAAAATATTTATACGTCACATTACACCAGTCGCTACATTTCATTTGTTTTCACACAAAAAATGTCTTACTCGTTTTTTAAAAAATCCAAACTTTGCCGTGCAAATCGAACACGTCAGTGGACCAGACATCAAGTTGAACTTGTTCGCTCCCTGAATGAAATACGAGATAGAAAAAAACTATAACCAATGTAATAGAGCAAACGAAAATGATTCATTAATGTAATGAAAACTGGGTGTTTCGTGTTTACATTTCTCTCTGTTCACTCGAGCGTGGAATCACGTGCCTTACGACAAGAGAAAACATTTTTCAAGTGGGGTAAAAATGTTTTGTGAGTGTTCTTTGAAATAGGTAAAAAATGGGTCGTCAGTCAATTAGGTCTCCAGGATATGACAACCGTGTATTTGTTAAAGATCAGACATTATTTATTATTACTTTACAAATAGGAGAAATGAACAAACCGTTTTGACGAATTTGTATGTTTCCATTTCGACCATGCTCATATTTTTCATAGCATAAAGATTTCATGCCAGCATGCTTTTGTGAATAGCAACCTTAAAACTTCGGCGGTATTTTTAAAAGGAAAAAAAGACAATTGTTTTGTCACAATGGAAAACAATCCAAACGCCGGTGATCCGTCGCGCACCGAAATCGCGAAGCGTTTCGACGTTCCAGAACGAAAGGCAAAACTTGCCTCATATTTTGACGTCTTGTCAAGTGGGAAAGAGAAGATCATGAGTGACAGTGACATGCAGGTGTACTGCATTTGCAGATCTCCGGATATTGACCGGTTTATGATTATGTGCGATGATTGCGAAGAATGGTAGGTGAACTTTGACTTATTCCTAAATGTGACAAAAAGAAATGTTTCTGCAATTCAGTTGATTGAAAAATACGACTACTAGTAAGCAGGGTTTAATGTATCTTTGATATTTATTGTGTTTTACCCTGGTGCTTATTGTCATTTATTCACAAACAATATTAAAATATAAATTTTACAGGTTCCATGGTGACTGCATAAATGTCACTGAAAAGGAAGCAAAACACATCAAAAACTTTTATTGCAAACCATGTCGCAGTAAGAACCCATTTCTAAAAATAAAGTATCGTAAATCTAAGAAGAAAGAGGAAAAATATAGACAGGAACGCCAAAAAGAGAAGGAGAGACTAAAGAAAAAGAAACAGAAAAAGAAGGATGCTGGTGAGAAACTTTGCCAAACTCGTGGGGTTCGGGGGCCACATTGCAATTTTGAAATTATGCCAAGGGCCGCATGTGATTTTTAATCTAGTTTTATACACCTAAAAACCGTTTGGCAACGACGGCCGCATTGCAGATCCTTATTTCACCAACAGCTGCCAATTACCTGCTGGTTTTTGTTTTAAAATTACAGATGTAAAGAAATTGATTTATATCATATATATATATATATATATATATATATTGACGCCCCAAAAGCCCCAATTAATTTCCAACTTGATGCACAGATTGAGCTGCACAGTGTGAAGATCAGTCTTAACTGTTTATGATGTCATAATTAATATTGTGACGCATGTGGGGGTGGTACTAAATACCGCATGTGACCGCATGTGATTCCTCTTAAAATACACCATGTTATGTGAAATGTAAGAATTCCAGCCCCATCAGGGGTAAAATAGACCAGATTCTAGATTGATTTTAATTTCGAATCTTCACCCAACCCTAATAGCTCTAACCGTCAGCGCTTTCAAAAGTCCGCAAAATTATTTTTTCGTAAAACGTATTTAAGTCCTTCACAGATTCCTGATAACATGCGGTCACATGCGGTATACCATGCGGTCACATGCGGCCACATGCGGTATTTAGTACCACCGGGCATGTGGTACCTGTTTTTGGCATTGTTTGTACACAATAGGTGTTTGACCCATATGACTACTTGTCTGGTAATACTCTTTTCAGTAGCACAAAATCTGTTTAGAGCAGTTAAAAATCACAAATTTGGCAAAGGTGTTTTAATTATGTTAATAATTTTTTTTATTATAATTAGATAAAAATCTGACAAAAAATCTGTGGGCCGCATTGGAGGGCTTCGTGGGCCACATGCGGGCCGCGAGTTTGACACCCCTGCTTTATTGTTAATAATTTTAATTGTCGCAAATATTTATTGCAAAGTCATCATGCAGTTTTACTGTTTTGCTACCATGCACATCGATCAATATACTGTATAATAAGAACCTTATCATTGTCAATCATGCTTTATCCAGAAAGTGCAGCCTTGCACAAATCTTCATCCGCTCCAGCTTTTACCTCCGACATGAAAGGAAGGTATGAGAATGATGATCTTTGGCAACCAAGTCAGCCAAAGAAACAAATCTTTAAAGAAAAGAGACCAAATTCTTCCATTCAAATTTACACTTCAGAAGAAGAAGGAGACGCTAACTATGGTACAGACACCAACTGAGTAAAACTCTAAAAACTTAATTCAAATCTTCATCTACTTTGCGTATTTACAGACCAAGGTCTCAAGCACAGACCAGCCATGAAAAGGGAGCCATTGGATCAAAGTGGCAGTGATGAGATGATTTTTGTGGATGATTTCACCAAGCGTGAAAAAAAGAAGAAATCAAAATCATGTGGAAAATGTGAAAACTGTTTACGAACAGAGGACTGTGACCTGTGCGATGCTTGCCACGATCGCAGAAAAGGAGTTATGGGCAAAATCCCAAAATGTAGATTAAGGAGATGTTTAAATGATAAACCAAGAAAGACCAAGAATAAAAATAAAGATCAAATGAAGCATGAGGTATGCTGCGTAAAACATGTATTAAGAACTATATGTAATGTTTTGATCATTGTCCTTCTGTTAATTCATAAATATCTTATAACTACTAAATGCTTCAGTTATGTAGAATGACAACTTCTTCACATTTGCATTACAGTTTGTTTTTTATGCTACTGAAAGTTTAAATTCATGCACTTTCAGCGACCTTCACAGAAAAAGGTTAAAACAGAATATGATGTGTTTGGACAAGCAACATCCATTTCACAAAGTCTCCTACAGACTGGTCTGACCAATGTAGATTCCAGGACTGTAAAACAATGCTTTGGACCTGGTTGTACCAATGCTGCCTGTGCACCATCAAAGTAAGATTTACAAACCTATAAATGTCCGCAGTACATCACTAACAGATTTTTTTTGTTATTTTCTTTACCTTTTTTAAACAGATACTGCAGTGAAGAATGTGGAAGACGTCTTGCACGCAACCGGTTGATGGCGATTATGCCACAGCGCATTCAAGAATGGCATAGTACACCCACAGTCGCTAACGACATGGGTAGAGAGGAGATTGATCGCATCCGTAGCAGGATGGAACAAGCTCGCAAAGAACTTCAATCCTTAGGTGTGTACAGTCAGTACCAAATTTTCTACATGTGTATTGTGCTCCAAACATAGATCACTTGCATATTCTATTGATTTGTAGCTGTAAAAACATACATTTTATCACAGCAAAAGGTTAATTTTTTTCACAGAACAAAAGTATCGAGTGCTGGAGTCAATTATATCTGCTGCGAAAATGTTGACCATAGATGAAAAAATTGATGGTGATGAAGAAAGTGAGACAGAATCCGATCATTTAATATACTGTGTGGTTTGTGGCCATTCTGTAAGCTTGAAAAGCGCAATCAAACACATGGACAGGTAAGAGGTGGTGATTTAGTTTATGTACATCTTGCATAGACAGAATCTGCCTCCAATTCAAGTCATGAAATATAAAACTTCAAACCTGTAGTCTAGAACCTTAACAGCTTTGTGCTGTTTTCTCATTAAAATCACTTGTTTTGTTTTTGACAGATGTTACATAAAGATTGAATCACAAATTTCATTTGGTTCTGTTTATCCAACTCGCATCGAAGGTTCTCAAAGGCTATTTTGTGATGTTTATAATGACCAACAACAAACTTACTGCAAAAGATTGCAGGTAATATAAATTTACTAGGTAACAACTAACTGAGAACGAAGAGTCACAGGCATTTTAGCAACTGCTGTTGGCTTCTGTTTTTGCAATATTCTGTATTTATGATACAAGTTTTGTTTAGGATCAAGCTTAACTCTGTGTGTAGCGTTTCATGGTTGCAATGATTGTATGACGTTGATAGAATTCAAATTTGGTGATTTGCATTTGGTGTGTTTTTATCTCCATGTTTGTTGCTTTCAGGTTCTCTGTCCAGAACACACAAAGGAGCCGAAAGTAACTGAAGATGAAGTATGTGGCTGTCCTCTTATCTGCGACATATACAAAAGCAAGCCAACCAAACCTGCACATTTTTGCCGCCTCCCCAAAAGAAAATGCAACAAACATTTTAAGTATGTCAGTCTCCTTACCTCAAACATCCAGTTACTTCAAACATAACCATTATGCCAGTGGTTCCCTTCTAAAAGGAATTTCTTTCAATTTGTACATGTGGTTGTCAATAAACACTTCAGCTCTAGGGATATAACCTGTGAAGTTGATGAAAGACCCAATTTAAATTATCTTTGTATGGTTTAGCTTCCACTATGTAGTCTATTGAGGAGGAATGTAAACGTTTTGACTTGTCAAGGGAGGAATTCGTTGATAAAGTTAGGGAATTACTGCATTATGTGTTAAATATGGGCTGCAAAAAAAGCCAATATAATGTGTCTTGTGTTTATTTAGGGCAAATGTCTCTTGTTAAAAATTTGATACTTTTAGATGGGAAACGATGTACAGGGCCGAAGTCGACTTGCAACGTATTCGACAGTGGTTAAAAATTGACGAAATTTTCGATGAAGAACGACGTATAAAAACAGCCATGTCCAGTAGAGCGGGAATTGTTTCTCTTCTGCTTCACCAAACAACTGCCCACGATCCACGGTGTCTAGACATGCGCACCAAGCCAACAGTGACCAAGAAACCTGCCTACAGACTTATGATATGATATCAAATAAAGTTTCTTTTGCACGGCAGCTATCGTTGAAATAAACCGTTGTTACATTCCATTGTGCGCAGACTACCATAAAAACGGAAGGTCTTTTGGGTATATTTGTAACTTCAAAACCAAAACGAATCGATTGCCTGTTTAGGGTTTCTGGTGACTTTTTCGCTAGAAGTATTTGTGTCTGTTCAATGGTATCATTGGTCTGTTTTTGCACGTTTGTTAAATACAAAACAAAGCAAATTAAAATTGCGTCGTACGTGTTTACTCTTATTAATGTCCATTAGAGAACTTTTTTGGTCGTTACAATTTGCAGATTTTTTGGGATCAAGCTTAATATGAAACTAGTTAAGTATTTTTCAGTCAGGTAAGATTTTTAAAAGATCAACAACTATATTTGTTTTACCGCGGCAAACTGCACAACGATTGGTGCGATTTCTATGAAATGACGATCATCCCGCCGAGAAGTTGCGAGGCGCCGCGTTGATTTTAATCATGCTGTGAAAATGAATTTTGGTTGGATCCAATACGAGTAAATCTTGCAAGAATTAATTTTGGTGTGAAAAGTTTTAAGTTTTCCAAAAAGTTTTGATATTTTACGTTTCCTATGGTATGTTTTTATGTTAAGTGTTTCAAAAATAGCAGATCTAGAAGCTGTTTTTAAACAGTGACGTACAAAGCAACATTTTGTTGAGTAAAATGTTTTTAATTCAAGTGAATGAAATAATATGTTTTGATTTTGCGCTATGACATCGTAAGTCATACAGATTGACTATTCTTGTCTTATCTTTACATCAGTTTGAGGTATAGTTTATGGTGGACTTATTATTCATTTGATGACAATAAGAAATATAGTTCAATTTTTAATAAAGTTCAGAAATATAGTCCAATCAAAATTTTATTTCACTATAATTATTGTACAATTGTACTTATGTTGTGAATAATTAAATCAGTTATGGCCAGAAAGCAGTACTTTACTTTTAAACTAAAATGTATAATATCAAACATACAATTAACAGTTGTGTGTAATTTGCATGAAAGCACAGGTTACAAAATTGTAATTTAAATATGATGTTTTATATTTTCATTCTTTTTATTGTGCTTTGAGGTTTTTTATTTTTAATACAATCACAGTTCAAACAAGTTCACAAAGCATATTTTATTTGTCAAACAAAATTGATTTGTTGTTTTCAACTAGGATAAAATAAAAAATATTTCAAAACTATTTATTTCATAAAACACCTCTTTTCTAGAAAGTACATGTATCCTTCATACTGAAAAAGTAGTACAGCTTTACACACCTAACAAAGTAACTTTTTCCCAAGAAAATGCAGCATGGTCGCAAAGAAATAGTCTGACTGAAATGTGTTGTGTAACCGTTCATCTGGATATTGTGCTAGTGTGATGTCACAATCCTCTGCTGGAGCAACAAATGACCTAAACTATTTATCATGTACTCATTGAAAGAACTCCGAACATGGTGGGAGGTTCCTGCCATTGCCCATTTCTTCTCATTGTTCAAGAGCTGCTTCTTGCTGACAGATTTCACCATTGAGGTTTGGTTTTAGATACGACTGCATGATTTTGCTGTAGTTGACTGGTGTGTCTTTTTTACTGTCCTACATGCTCATACCAACATTAGTCATCAATCTTAGTCCTAATACTAACATTAGTCATTAATCTTAGTAGACAATTTGTTATTGCTACTTGTGAAATTTGTTTTTATATATTTATGTATGGTGGTAGCGAATATAAATTTTTCAATACATTTCAAACAACAAAATTCTTGTTTTTTTGGGTAGCTGGAAGTTTTTATCTGCACTAAATGCCAGGTTCCCAAATACTTTTGTTGTAATTAACTGCTTACCTAGATTTTGTGATCTCAAAAATATATATATATATATACTCACATTCAAGTCATTGACAGTTGTTATTATGCTCAAGAAATGTAAAAAAATATTCATGTTAAACATATTGTTCACAGTATAGAAATGTTTTGAAACTTTGGTTTGCACTAAAAACCCAACAGAATGTCAGTTGGTTTGAATACTTTTGTTAAATTTAAAAAATTTAATCCAACCAATGCATTGAGGTATTTTGATTTTAAGTTTTCTATTAATCACAGGAGTTGGAGGATGCCTTGATGACAGATGGCGAAGAAGACAAATCAACCATTTTCACTTCAAGGCTCTTGACTGAATTGCTGCAGGGTTGCTATGACAACCCCAACATCAGGTAAATATAACACAAAACCCAACCAACATGTTTTATTTGATGTGATTTTGGGCAATGAGTCATAGTACCTGGAATTTGTGGTTGACTAACCTATTTGAGAATTGTCTCTTGTCTAGTTTATAACATTTTCTTCCAGCACTTGATACAAACAAAATGGGAAAAACATTAAGAGGATTGGCGCATTTTTTTAACATATGTACACTCTCTAAATTATACTATATATGATAAATTTGTAGACTGTTTACAAAGAATTAAGGCTGAATTTTGGTTTTTGACAATAGTTTCACTAAAGTAACATTTTTCCGCTTGTTTTACAGAAGCTAAGTTTTAATGAGAATTATAATTGTATGTCACTGTGGTTTTGGTTTATCATTTTCATATCCAACAATTTGATATTTTTTCTGTGTGTATTTATGTATAGATTTTTTCTGATTTAGTAGCGGAAGTGTTGGTTTTTAGTCTACTATGCTTAAATTTGCATACTAAGTTGAGTGTATATATTCATGGGGCTTCATTTAATATCACAGCGGAATTTAGCTATTCGCTGAGTAATTTCCATATTCGTTGTGGAGTGTTAAAACCATGAACAAACATGCTGTTACATCTTGTGTGTAGCGTGACAACGTACCACGACACATTGATTGACATCATGAAGACTCGTTGGGAAGATGAAGATGGGAGGGTGAATCCATTATCGTCGATCAATGCTGACTTTCACAGTCTTCCTACACGACTGAAAGTACAAATTATCCATCGTCTTACAGAATATCGACTTGATGCACTGGTTTGTTTGCATTTTTTATTGAGGCGATTTGTAAAGAGTGGAATTTGACACCACAGTTTTGCAGGATGTTGCAGAAAAGCTGGCTGGCCTGAACCCGTCTGACCTTCGACTGGAACCACTCGGTGCTGATCGACATGGGTCACGTTACTGGTACTTCTTTGGTGTTAGGTAAGTGCTGAAAGTTTTAAATTTTCATCCTGTCTGTAGCTTAACATATTGTGCACTTTGACCTTTTTTCCTTGACATGCTTTGAACGGTTTTTATTATAATACCAAGTAAATGGAAAGAAGTACATGAAATAATTGTAGCCACTTTTGTTTGTAGAAATATAACCTTTATGGGCTTTTTAACAACCTAATGTTTGTCTAAAAGTTGAATGTAACCAATACTGAAAATCTTTTTTAGCCAAATATATGCACGATAAAAGCTGCACATGAGCTCTATTTATTGTCTCCCTAATCTGTTTATATTTTAAAATCTAATGTAAAAACCCTTTTGTGGAATTAGGATTTCCCAACATTATGACATTAATAGCTGTTTGTGTGACCAACTTGTGGTGGCATAAATCAAATGTTCCTTTAAAAGAAATGGTGATGTGTGAAAAGGTGACATAACTCCAATTTCTTTTCAAGTATCCTAATTTTCAGGTCCGATTCATATTATGCTCCCTTTATCCAGTATTTTTTAATTTGGTTCCAAAATCTCAACCCAAACTATAGTGTCCAGTCATATGTCATTTGTTGTGAAGGCTTTACAAAGAAACACCATGGGAAAAAGTGGCCAAGAAACGAAAGCGAGAACAGGAAAAGAAAGCTGGATTAAAGCGATCAAAATCTTCACTCTCATCGGACAAGGTAAAATTTTTGCTTACATATGTACTTTTTATATTTATATACTAAGAGTTATGCTGTAAAAGGAAAAATATTCCATAATGCCCTTTTTCACTTTACTTGTACATAAAGCTTATGCATAATTGGTATATTTTTGTTCTTTTTTTAAAGTTGGATTGTTCATCTTTACAGTATAAAATAAAATGATCAAGTCCATAGGCCATTGCTTTGGGCGGAGACAAAAAACTAACTGTGTTTGCACTATAAATCATGCGTTAAAAATAAACCCCATAGCTGCATATAGAGTTTGACATTTTCAGATGTGTGTGATATGAAAACATGACCGTGCTGTTATGAGTCATGGTGTTTAAATACTTGCAGAAATTAGAAAGGGATGCATCACTTTCTGAATCGGATGCAGAAGTTCAACTTTACGACTTCTCTCACTTTTTTCATCACCATGACAACCATTCTATACATGGGAAAAAGAAAAAGTTAAAAAAGAAGAAAATGAAAAAGAAAAAGGCAAAAGAGGAAAAACTCACAGGTTTGACAAGCTGATTTTATAGCAATAAATCTGTGTGCAAATAAACTATACAAATAGTCCTTTGGTACAAACAAATTCTCAGTTATTGGTTTAATTTCCAAGTTTTATTTGTTTTACATTGAAAGCTGAAATGAAACCAATATTATGGTGGCTTATATGCAAAATGACACAATGTTATTTTTCATAATTTTGTTCATATGCTATCTGTACCCAATTTTAGGTAGGGGTTTAAGGTTTTAAAATAGGGATAAAAGATACTTTTCTGTGTTTTTGTGTTGTCGGTCACAAATTGCAAACTGTGTTACTCAAGTTGTTTAAAGTGTCAAGCAATCTAGATTAACTGATGCCTTTTTAATGCGTACATATAATAAATCATGTGCATTAAACTCATTGCATTTTTTTACTGTAAAACACAGATGAAAACTGTTTTCCGTCCAGGTTGCTTCTACAAACCACACCTTAAAAACCATTCTAGATTGTGTTTTATCATATCGGACAGTTTTCTGGCTCATTATTAGCTTTCACTGTATTATACTAGAAAAGTACTAGATATTGCAATTTCAAATGCATTGATATGTGAAATTTTTTAATCAGGATTTCCTCACAATGGTTTGTCTGACAATTTATGGGAGGTTGTATGTTACAATGTTCATGACTGGAACAAACTGTCTAACAAGCTGGAAAATGGTTCTTCAAGGAGAGAAGAGTCATTGAGACAACTTATTGTTGACAACTTTCTTCCCAACCTGCCAAAGATTGTTGAAGACATGGTAATTATCCCTAAAAACTCCCCACTCTTGTGGATTGCTTGTGGTGATCATTCCAATTCTATTGTCATCTTAGCGACTATTTTCACCAATATATACTTGATACCGAAAAGATTCAATATGAAAGACTTTGACAATGCTTTGTAGCAAAATACACATGTCAAACCAAAAAAGATGTTTGAACCAGGAAATACACAGTACATATAATGAGCCTGTAGACAGTTCATATTGCTGCTGTAGTAGTTTGTATGAACACCATAATGTGGCTGCACTAGGCTGCATGATCAATGTCCTGTCACCAGCTGCACTGATGAGACCTTATAAATCGACTTGTGTATCTTTATTAGTGATGGGACGATAACAGATTTTGAAGCGGGTGTCGATGCCGAGTACGAGTACCACATGTATATACCTTCGATACCGAGTACTTAAATAAAGCGCTGTGTTAGTTGTATATCACAAGCTAATTTCTTTACCATGGCCTGGTTACATGTGCATGCATACACATGCAGAAGCATTCAGAAAAATGTGATGTCCTTACAATAGCGAAAAAATATACGTAACATGGCGGAGCTTTTTTTCCGATTTTGTGCTGACTGAAGCAAATATTGGCAAAACATTGCCTGTATTCTTAAAGTGTAAAGCGGCCTTCGGTATCGAAAAACGAGGCAAAGTATTTTGATACCACTGAAATCGTTGGATACCATCGATACCGAGTAGAGAGTACCGGGTACTCTTCCCATCACTAATCTTTATACCTATGCTGAATGGTTTAATGTTTTTATTCCCTAAATCTGAAAACACAAATGCTTCATCGAGTCTTAAAAAGTATGTCTCATCAAATGTTTTTGTGTTTGATATAACAGTTTTATAACTTGTAGGAACAGCAGAAGAAACACAAGGCTCAGTTGGAATATCCTCGAAGAAGTTCCTGTCGGCTTCTTGCCAAAAAACTGCATGAGGAAGAGGATGAATTGGTAAGTTGATGCTGATTTTTTTGAAATGTTATTCACTTAGGTAAGTTTTTTTGTGTTGTTTTAAACTGAAATAAATTTTGAATATTTTTTCTGTCAAATCATGAAATTTTTTCTTGATATTTTAATTTCAACACCTTCAACTTCTTTTCCCAGGAGCTGAGTGTAAAGGGTCGAGAGAAACTGATGCAGTTGAGGAAAGAGCGGGAGAACATCCGACGGAAAGAGGATGATGCAAGACTCGCTTCTGATTTCAAAGTTATGCTTGATACCGAGATCGAGAGAATTCATAAACTCCGACAAACTGAGTGGTTAAAAAGTAGGTGGACATGATTATATTGTTCCTATTTTTTTAATAAGAAAAAAAAATATAAGAAAGCCAGTGCGATTAAACTGAAATAAAGCAAGTTTAGATGGTAAATGAATGCAGCACATGCAGAAAAGGCTTATATATTCGTTATGAAATTGACCATTTACCATTTGTTTGCTTTATTAGAACAAGAGGAAGAAAAAATCAAGCGATTGGCCGAGGGATTACCGATCGACTCTGGTTCAAGCTCTGACGAGTCTATGCAGCCAGAAATACCTGTTTCTCAGCTCAAGGGAAAACTGATGTCGAAAAACCAAAACAAATCCAAAACGCGAGATAAAACATGTCAGAAGAAATCACTCAGCAATGGCAAAACATCTGCTGCTGCTCGAGCTAAATCTGGAAAGCCCACTAAAAGGTTTGAAAAGCTCATTGTTGTTACTTTTCAGTGCTGATTTGTTATTTATTAGAAGCCACATTTTTTTTAATATGGATCATTTATCATGTTTTAATATGGAAACTTGATTCATGGAAGGGGACCCATATTGTTTTTGTCAGTATGTTTTCTTCTATCTAATGCTGGTTTGTTCCAAGCGTTTGGTCAAGAAAGAGTGCTTTAAACTTATTGAATTTTACATCAGTGTTAGTTGGTTATCCAAAGTTATTGGTCTTAAAGTTTGACCCCAGGTTACCCACCCATGGGCCCCTAAAATGTGAAAATTTAACTACAGCCATATTTACTAGTACAGGATCAAGGAATTTCATACTTTGTTCATTGGTGCATTGTAAACACCAAATTTTAGAAATCATTTTTTTAAATATTAAAACCTTGATCTGTTTTAGATTTGGTTGCCTTCGTGCAAATGAACATCAAAGTCCCAAATTTGTTCTAAAAAAAAAGTTTAGAAATTTATATAACCAGTATCACGTCTTTGTCACAATAGAATACAGCCATATATTACTGTGCTAAATTTTGCATTCTTCAATTTCACAGAGCAACAAAGAAAGTACCACCCAGCAGGAGAAGAGCAAGCGTCCAATCACAGAAGAGCAACACTGAAGTGGAGAGCAGCCATGAGGAAGAGGAAATGCTGGAAGATGATCCCAATCAACATCTTCTGGAGTTGGCCACAGGAGATGCAGAATACAAGGCAATGAAAGAGGTAATAAAATGAGAGCCCCAAGATATCATCAGGGGTGCTTCAAAAAGATTTTCTATTTGAATTTTACATATTTATTTTTTACCCTGACTGTAAATGAGACATCTTAGGTTAAATTATTGACCATTTATGTCACTTACTTCAGGTGTTCTGTGTCTAACAGTTAGCCAGTACATCACTTAAAGTGTTTCTTTCTTGTATTATATAATGGCCACTAGGGATGTGCCAAAACGGCAAATGTTCTGTTTGGTCGAGCACCGAGCATCTCACTTTAATGTTCGGTGCTCGGCCAGCACGCTCGATGCATTATGACGTCACAAATAAAATCCCCTTTCTACGTTTTAGCTCTACAATGCCTCTTACGTCACTGGCGTTTTTTTATTAAGTTGGACATGCCCATAAAGTACACGTTTTTCCACTATCTAGTGCTTTTGAAAAATCATTCGTTTTTGTTCATAGATACCCTTTAGAACACTAGTTACGCATGTTAGCAGGTGATGAATTTGCAAATTTAACGCTCAGGTCAGTTTGTGCAACTGCTCGGCCAAGCACCGAGCATTAAAAACAGCGATGCTCGGTACCGAGTACTCGGGCTGGCTCGGCTCGGCCCATCCCTAATTGCCACTAAACGTTTGATAGGTGTTTGAAACAGGATTAGGAAACCTGCCTGACCGTTTAGTGTGGCTCTTTGTACAGGCACAAAGTAGTTTTTCTGTCCTGGTAATCATGTCCTGCTAATCATTGCTAAATAAGTATCGGTGAAACCCTTTGCTGTTTACATTCATTGCTTTCATAGACATGGGAATTGCTGGACACCCATCAAGATGCATGGCCATTCCAAGCACCTGTAGAGGAATGGTACGCTCCCAAATACCACAAGATTATCAAGGTAAAGTTGTTTAACTTATAATTCTGCTTGGTTCAGTACTTCTAAACTTGTGCTTGGTTATGTCTTGTTGCTTACAGCAGTAGTTCTCAAACTGTGCGTCGGGACGCCCTGGTGCGTCGTTTCAATTTTCCAAGGGCATCGCAGAGTAGTGCCGTTTTGTGGCTGAACTCAGTTTATCTTATAAGAATAAGAATTAACACTTTCAGTGTGGTTGACGTATATCTACGTCAAAAGATCAAAAATGATCAAAAATGCGGCTTCCCGTTAATGTACATCAGGACCAAACAGCCTTTGCAGCAAGCGCCTGTCTGAGGCGACGCTTGGCGGATATTAAACTTGGTTTTAAATTCCTCTTTAACTTGCTTTTATTTGCTGGTGCGTCGCAAGTCCAGAAAACTTTTCCAGAGGCGTCGCAAAAAAAAAAGTTTGAGAACCACTGGCTTACAGAATATGATCGAGCATAAGCACATACTCTTTAAGTCCTACAAGTTCTGCTTTTAAGTCTATTGAAGGAAGCTTTGTTTCATATGACCATGTACTGGAAGAAAATGACCAATAACTGATAAAGCACAACTTTCAGTTGTTTAAATATTGTTTACACTGCATTTTTGATTGTTGTTGAGACCATGTATATTATACAGGAAAACTCGGTTAACTGGGACCCATTTGGACCAAAAATTTGACTAGATTAGGTGTAGCCTTAACACATTACGAATCATTTGTAGCTCAAGTTTTGTTCAAATTAGGTGAAGATTCGGATGAAATGAATTCTATTTAAACAAGGTCTACTGTATTTACATTTCACTGTAAGAATGACAAAATCTTGTGTGATTGGTTCGGTTTGGCACATTGTACTTAACATGTTGTAGTACTGAGCAATTCTTATATAGATTGGCATTTATATTTATTGAAGTTGGAAATTGCAGCTTAATTACCATGTTTAATATTTTTTAACAGAGGCCAATGGACCTGTCCACCATTGAAACGAAGTTAGATGATAGAATTTATAAGAAAGTAACTGAATTTATGGCTGACATCACCCTAATGTTCAATAACTGCCGATTGTACAACGGTCCTGAAAGTGGTAAGTTCATTTTTTGTAGCAAATTGTTTTTAAACTTGATGTTATCATATCGTTTTTTGTTTCAGAATACACCCAAGTCGCAAACGAACTAGACAAACTGTTTAAAAGCAACCTGTTTAGCAAATTGTCACCGAATGTAAGAGAAAGCAAAACAAAAAAGGGAAAATCTCCTCATGATGGAAAAGATACCAATACTGTAACAGGCAAGTCAAAAACTAATTTTTTTGATGTATTCCTATGAAAAAAGAACAATAAATACAAAATCTGTCTGAACATCTAAGGTTAAAGATTTTTTTATTGCAAAGAATAATCAAGAAAGGTTACAGTAGTGTTTTTAAAATTGCTTCAAGTAATAACAAAAAGCATTTTTCACCTAACTCTTTGAATGATGCTGATCATGTAATTTTTGTTTAACACAGAGAACAAAACTCCAGTAAAACAGAATGGGAAAGAGACCTCTAAAGTGGAACTGTTGGATGATTTTGATGAGGAAGAAGATGATGAGGAAGAGCAGGATGAAGAGTCCTCTTCTTCCGACGAATTTACTCCTCCTGGTGTGTCCAAAGCTCAAGTGAAGAAAAAGAGACTCGAAGTTGCAAAAACTCTCGGTGTTATAAAAGACAAACCTGGTACTGTTAAAAGCAAAACTCCTGTTGCAATTAAGAAGTCCACCACAGGACCAACTAGAAGATCCTCAGTCGATGTTCGGAGCAACAAGAGAAAGAAGGAGGACTCTGAAGAAGAAGAGGAGCCACCTCCTTTGAAAACCACTCAAAGAAGAACCTCAACAAATCGCTCTAGAGGCCGAGGATCATCAAGAACTAGAGCGAGACGTACTTCAGTTTCAACACGGAGTAGCATCCAGAAAACTGATTCAGAAAGCGAGGAAGAAAGTCCTCCAGTGAAAAGGCGAGCAGCTCCCAAACGTACCAATCGTGGTGGCAGAGGCGGTCCTCCAGCATCCAGCAAAACACGACCAAGGAGGTCATCAACTCAGCAAAACAAGACCGGCATTACTGCGAAAACTGACAGTTCTGATGTGGCTGAGAGTGATGATATGGCGGATGGGGAATTATCAGAAAAGGAAGAACTTTCACAAAAGGCCAATGTGACTGAGGAAGTTTTGGATAACACTGATGCCTTGTCTACAGATCATGAAAAAGAAGATGAAATTGAAAATGATATTAGCCTAGATCAGTCGGGCACAAATGATGAGGCTGCTGTCATTCCTGTTCCAAACGAAGTCGAGAAGAGAGAAGACTCGCCTCTGAGGGAAGCAGAGTCCTCTTCTTCATCTTCTCGTGCCTCATCCAGATCCCCATCACTGGAGAAGTTTGAAAAACTAGAGGAAGATGCCAAGTCGAAACCACAAGTACTATGGTCCCTTGATTACCTTGCTTCTCAAGCCAGAGTCTTAGAAGAACAGCATCGAAAATTGGAGGCGTCAACTTCGAGCAGTCGGTCGGAGGGTCGAAAGTCAACAGAAATTGTACGTAGAAACAGTAGCCAGCCGGGCACCCCTGCAAGTGACTTGGCGAAGCTTGCTGAAGAAAACAAAAATCCTTCTTCTTCTTCACCTGCTGCTGTTCGACCACATGGGAGAAATACCCAGTGGAATCCTTCACCCATCGGAGCAAGTCCTTTAATGGAAGAAGGCCAGAAGGCTAGAAACTTCGGATCTAAACCTACTCCAGGCAGAGGTGATGATATGGATCCGTATAGTTTCAATGATGAGGATAGCCCAGCCACACTATTCGCAAAGAAGCCTGACACTGAAGGCCCACCTTCCACGGAAATGGTTCAAAATCCAGGTCCAAAGACAGACCCTGTGGCTATGGGTCCTCCCCTGTCTTCACCAAGACCATCACCTCGAATTATTGAGCAACAGCAGTTTCCTCAGCACCCGGTTCCACCTCAAGACCGTTTAGCGGAGATTCCCAAGCCAAAACCTGTACAGCAAGACTTGCATAAGCAGACACAAAGTGCGGCACCTAGAAATGTGCCACAGTCTCCACATGCCAAACCTGTTGAACGTTCTCCAGTATCAATGCCAACTCCGCCATCCAACAAGCCAGTGCCCACACCGCCAAGGCCCATGTCACAGGACCATGGCATGCCAATGGTATCTAGGGTAGCAGAGTCCCCACACACCCAGCCTCAGCCACAGAAATTAAACCCTGAGCCTTTACCTGTTGCTGCGGCAAGGCAAGGAACTCAAGATGTTGCTGCAACGAACACAAGTAGCCGTTCTTTAACAGCGTTGACAAACATTGCGCAGCGTTATTCGGAAAAACCGGACAATAATCGTGTATACCCCGCACCGCCTACCTCAAACCATGCCCCCAGTACAGTGGCCATGCAACACCCCAGTGCTGCAGTGCCACACGTTTCAAACGGACCCCGGTCTGTGCCCCAACCCCATCCCTCTACCCCATCCATCAGGTCACCCCGGTCCATGTACCAACAATCCCCTACACCGCAGTACAGCAAACGACCTGAAAGCGGCGAGCAAATGCAAGCGCAACACAACAAGGTGCATGAAAAACCGAAACAGACCACACAAGGGCCTCGCCCCCAGCAGAGTAATCCCTCAGCCCCCATGCAGCGCCAAATTAGCGAGGGTAGCCGAAACAACATGCCCCAGCAAAGCAGAGGCAACCCCTATAACCCCCAAGTGTCCCAACAACACGCACCCCCATCTTCTGCGCATGACGTAGCGAGACGTCATCCATCAGTGACGCCAGGGCAAGGTTTTGAGTCAAGGTCACAAAGCAGGTCAATGTCGGATGTACCTTATCACAATCAAGGTCAGCCTGGAAATACTAGCGCGGCACAGAACCCTGCCTACAATTATGGCGGACAACAACAGCAGCAGCAGCAACAAGCACAGGTTTCGCGCCGTAGTTCAGTAACTTCAGCGCCCCGTGCGGCGGAAAACGACGCTTCCCCCTATTCGCACCAACAGAAAGGTAAGAGTTCTGTCTTTTAAACTGAATTCTTGCTAGAAAACGATTTGGTGACTATATTGTGTGCTATGCTATTGGCAGCCAATGAATATTGTACCTGTTTATAGCGTTCAAAACTTAACGCATGTGATTACCACATTCGATTTAAGTAAGGGCTTTTAGCTTCCATATATATTTGCATAAAAAATGCTTCTGGCAAATTTCGATGTACTTGTTGATTTTAATATCACTGAATCTATCTGCAGAAATATTTGGTAAAAGTATGGTTAAATCAAAAGAAACATAACCTCCATTAACAGTTCAATCGTCGACTCCTCCCGTGTTATTACACAATCCTACCATGGCAAGTTTTGGTTTGAGCCCCTGGTCGTTGGCTCAACAAGCAAACGACGTCCAAACCAGTCAAAACAACGGCAGCAGGCAGAACGTCCCGCGGAAAAACAGCAATGTCTCAGGTTTGTGTTTTAGTCAGAGTTGTAAGTAGGGCCGGATTCGAGCTTAGGTTTTATAAAAAATACGGCTTGATTCGGGCCTGACTTTACACTTTGTGTCAGTATTTTTTTTAAATAAATTTAACCAGGTAAATAGCCAGTTGCTGAACCTGACCTAATGCCAAACAGCCCTAAAACGCCTTGTTCGAGACCAATTGCCCATTGTGTTTGTTGTCTTGGTCTTTTCTGAGGCTTCAAGTATAGGCTTGTCAATCAAAGTTTTGGGCCTAAACGAGCTTCTCAAAAACGATTCGGGTGCGGGCCGGGTTTCGGGCTTGTACTTTTGGGTTCGGGCTCCAATTTCAGGCCCGTTTACAACTCAGCTTTACGTATTTACACCATCCAGTGTAACTTGTCACGTGATCAAACAGAGCCTTGTGATTGGTGGACCCGCAAATCGGGCGCAAAGCATATAGACGCCCGTTAAACCTTTCGTCATTCAGATGTAGTTACTTTAAATATAAATGATATCATGTTTGGTTTGTGCGTTAGGTGGTGGTAATGGCTCTTACCCAACCAGTAAGTCGACAGCACACAGCGGCGGCAGCAACATGCAACCGATGACGTCACAAACCATGCAGCAACATTATCATACCCCGCCATCATCGTCATCATCTGTACCCCAGCAACACAGCACAGCTAGTAAGTAAAATAGCGTGTAGGTGATGTGTAATAGGTTTGTAGCGTACTGTACTACGCGCATTTAGTGTTATTTACCCTGATGAAGGCGACCTGTATCGGACGTCGAAAAGTTGGTGCAAAAATGCGATTCCCAGAAAAGCTCTGATAAGTTGATATTATGCCTGACAGCACAGCATGTATATATGTAATAGGTGGTTTGCCGTTTTGACGTGCCAAGTGTCCCAATAGTGGGAAAATGCATTTCCTTCCCAAGTATGACATGTGTATAGCCTGGTTAAACAATTTAATTTCATATCTGATCATTTTTTATGAATTTTTTAGACTTGGAAAGAAAATCATTTAAAAAACCGTTTGTTGTTTTCAGGTACTGGAAGTCATCATTCGGCCAATAAACACCGAACGCAGAGCACAGAAGCCAATAAACCACGTCAAAACGTTGCCAGTAACAACAGCGCCGGCCAATCAGCGGCTGGCAGGCGACAATCAGCCAACTCTGGACAACAGTACCAGGTTTGTCTTTCTCTATTACACTCAACAACAAAATACTCTAATTGTTCTTTCGATTATCACCCAATATTCTACCTTTAGAAAAACTCCACCGATTACATGGGGTACCATATACCCCCAACCCCTGCACCCACACCACGTGATGCAAGGACCCCCGTGTACTCCCCCCACCAGCAGAACGGCCTGCTTTCAGCGGCGGGTGCAGCAAATAATAACACCAGTTTATTACACCAAGATTTAACCGCCTCTGCGACTCTTAGGTATGTGCCTTGGAGACCACTCTATTAGCTCGGTACTGCAGGTGTGCATGGTTCTGTGTGGTTGCTTGATACAGAAGAACCATACAGCGTTCTTGTCTGCTTGGTACAAGAGGCCTGTTGGAACGTCAGTTGGAAAAACAAACCACACTGATGCATGTTCATTACATTATTAATCCATTTAAACGCTGTACACAGCCTTAAAGTCGCGTGTACAAAAATAAAACTGCCAAAGAACATGTGTCAAATGTATGAAAATTTGTTTGACTACGGTTTGGGTTTATGATTTCCTTTAAAGCAGGGCGCTACAGCAGCAGCACAAGACTGACCGACCTGCTCATGCAGCTGCAAGTATGTTGCATTACGCAGCAGCAGCCGCAGCACAACAAACTCAGGGAGCTGTGGCAGCTGCTAACGAGCAATACAGCAGGCTTGCTAACGGTAAGTAATCATGTTTTTTTGCAAATTACTAGGGCTTTGTGGATCATTTTGGTGTGTAAAAGATTTGTGCTTTTTACCATTTACAGCCTACACTCTATAGTTACCTTAAGGTTAAGAAACTTCGTCTATAACTCACAACTCTTGGACACCTTTGTTATGGTTACTTTACTTGTTAAGACTGCGACACATAAGAAGTTAAATACAGTCTTTTTTGTGTAGCCCACCACCGTGCGACCCCCCAACATGCGCACCCCCTAGCTGGAGTTTACCACCATCACCAAAACGCTGCAACGTCATCGGCTCACCAGGCAGCGGCACATCTTAGTTCACCCTGGTTACAGGTATGTCGCGTATGTTATTTCTATGACCAACTTTTGCTTTTGTGGGGGCAAACTTGAGGAATAGTGTTTCTTTTGAACTGATTTTGATAGGTGGTGCAAATATGAAACCACAAAAGATTTGAAAAAATAGTATTAATTGTAAGTTTGAATTGGACCATATTTGCAAGCGTTCAGTTTTTAAAGACTTGTTCTTGTTAATCTTTTACAAAACACTAAATTTATGATGTTGTCAGGTCGAGTCCATTTAAAATGAGGTAACAATGCTACCTGTCTTTTTTACCCTTAATTTAAAGCGCTCCTAATATGTACCTTTTTGTTGTGGTAAACCAGTTTGACGAAATTCGTCAGTTACAGGAAGAAAGCGCCGATCATTTTATTCAGCAAAAATAACTGAAAACTCATATCCAGGCTGCAGCAAATCCAGTCTTTGTTTTGCTAACTAAGCATACAATTCTAACATGTTAAATGTTTTCCTTGTTCAGGCTGCTGCTGCCGCTCCTGCCGCCGGTTACCCTAGCAACCTGCTTCCACCCCCGCACATGGATCCAGTGTATCAACTTATGCAACAGTCTGGAATGCATGGACAGGTAAGACGTTTTTACATATGATTTTGATCCAAGGGTTTAAGCCAGTGGTTCTCAAACTCGGTTTTTGTGGCCGCATGCGGCTCCCAACTACTTATTCTGCGGCTCGCACCAGACCTCAGAAAACCACCAAACATTGCTATTTTAGCTTTCAAAGTGATAATCTTCAGTGATTTTCTCAAGGTTTCGTTTTTTTGCGGCTCCGTACACACTTAAAAAATACCATTTGGCCCCGACAATAAAAAAGTTTGAGAACCACTGGTTTAAGTGGACCTAAACCTTAAAGTACAAGCCCGAAACGTCCGTATTGCCTGGTGACTTCATTTGCATATTTTGAACAAACAATCACCTATAAGTTTCCTCAAAACATTTTTTTTTTAAAATGGGTGCCTTGTCGCAATGTGTATTGACTGTTTGGTTTATAAAATCCACAGCAGTCTAATACTCTTTTGTTTTTCAGTATTCGATGTATTCAAACCCAGTCATGCAACAACTGCATCAACAGCATTTACAGCATCACATGTTACCCAAGTACTGATTGGCTGAAGCGCTCACGTGACTGTACCATGTGATCACAGGCAGACAAACCTTACTACGAAACTGTTGCAAAAAGCTCGTGCCAACAGACACAGTATTTTCTTGCTGCTTCACTTGTCAAACTCGGCAATTTACAATGATATTTTCGCTAAATCATGCGCTACATTTGTGTTTTTCGCGACTTTTTGTGTTTTTGACGACGATTTTTTTGTAATCAACGGTTTCAACATTGTTGTTAAGTGCTCGTCGCAAATTCAACACAGCTTATAAACTATTTTTTTATACTTTTACTCGATCGTGGCTCATCAGTAAAGCAGTATTGACCGCAGCATCTTCTGCATTTTTTGTTACTGGCATTTCAAAACTCTTTTTGTGAAACTACCGCCATTTTTGCCGTGGTAAAAATTTTCGGGGCTGAACTGAGTATAACAATGGCGATTTTAATAGTTATTATATTTTAGGTGGTGCCCTTTACAGTTTCAGATTGGCCGTGCGTTTTTTTATATATCACTTTTACCTTTTTTTCCGACGTTCAAATTTTTTCGCTCAGTATATATTTGTCTTGGTTGTACATACGTTGATTTTAGCGATCAAGCCCACGCGCGCAAACTTCCGGGTGCACTTCCGCTCTGTCGTGAGAACTTTCCCACGGCGCTTGCACTTTTCTTCGCAGAACTGCGTCCGACCATTCAGCAGACCTTTTTACACGCAATTTTTTTCCAGCATAAATGGGATTTATAAGCATATTTTGTTCAGTCATCTCTCTACGCTTTCCATATATTGTCTATAATTGGGAAAATTTAGTTTCGTATTTTTATTTAAAACGATAAAATAGCATAAAACACACGGTTAAGCATTTTTTTATTAACATTTTACTAGATAACAGCATAAATCTTGTAAATCGCTCCGTTGTTTTAATCAAACTCTTTTTAAATCCGTTATGACTTGAATATTTTTTTGCACTGCCCTAATCAATTCGTAATCAGTCTACACGTCATCAGCAATTGTTATGTTTTTGTTTCGGTTAATTATCCGGTCGGACACAACCTGCTCTCATGGTTGTATCCCTCTGTACAGAGCCACCCTTGAGTTGTTTTGTCTCGCACGCACGACCTCTTGTGGTCACCTTAAGCCGCTTGTGCTTGGCGCATTATCACGCGATGTGTGTTGTCACGTGACGACAAATAAACTTTTTAAGATTGCAGCCCCGTGTGTGGGCACCAAGAGAAATGAAGCAAGCAGCTGTTAGACAAGAAGAAACAGAACTGAAAAGCCTCGTAGTAAGTATAGGCTAATTGACGGGACGCATAGACTGTTAATTGTCTCTTATAGAGATCTGAAAAAAATATTTTTACATCAGGGAAAGGCATTCCGTACCAATTTATTAGTTGAATCATTTGTTTGAGGGTGGTTTCATTGTATTGGAACAAAGTAGCTCTCGACTTAATGAGTAGAGCTACTAACATTGAAATTTGGCTGGCGCCCGGTCTGGGATTTTCTGGTAGGGGGTGCAACGGAGCATAGGGGTTTATGGTGCTGACTCAGCCAGTTAGCTTTATGGTAAGATTAATTGCCGAGTCAGCACCATTGCCGATGCTCTGTTGCGCCACCTTCCAAACCGGGCGTTAGCTGAGTTCCAGTGTTAGTAGTTCCACCGACTTAATGCGACCTACTGTATTGTGTTTCAACAATCAAACAAAACCTTTCAACGTCTAATAGCGACAAAACCGATTAACTAGAAAACTTATTACAATAGGTTAATTTGCACATAAACAAATTTCGACAAAAGCAACTGCAAGAAAGACTTTTCCAGTAATTCGATAGTTTTGCACGATTACCGAAGTTCGTAGCCTAACACAGTTAAAATTGATAGCTGGATTGTGCAATACAAGAGTGTCTTCAACATGAATATTTGAAACACACAGTGGACACGTCAAATTATGTCAAAATCAACACGTCTCATTCTTAGCTGTTGACATGTCAAGTGAAAGTGATATCCGTAAGATCGACAAGCACCAATCACTTTCACACGTGGCCCCAAATAACCAAGACTGACACAGGCAACCCCGGAAATTTGCTGACGTGTCCTACCACTTTACTATGCGTGCGTTTTGTGGCGGCTCGCTTCAAAATCATCAGGGGTTGTTCAAAAAACGCGGGACCCTCTCGATCATTGATTTTTCGAGGGCCTGTGAATATGGAACGTCACAATGTGAATGGTTATGCCACATGTCATTAAGTTGCATGGGGTGCTGTGATTGGCCGACCAGCAATCTATAAGTATAAGTTGATAACCGGTTACACAATATCACTCACTGGTTGTGAACGTATCAGTTAAAGCTAGTCGTAGTGCATAGGGAAGTTCATTGGAGGCTAGGTTTAAATAGAGTTCGTTTAAATTAACTTTTGCTATGTTTTCAAATTTGCAATATCTAATTAATGTTTTTTCTGTGTGTGCAGATTATTTTTTAATATTCCGGATCGATTGAAATCACAACACAACCATGAGGTGCGTCTTTTATCTTTTGATTGCATTGGCACTCGTCTGGCCCCAGGTCTCATTTGCACAAGATAGTGAAACGTAAGTTGTCAAAATTTTACCTTTGTATTTTACCTTTTTTACTGCATCGTCATTTTATAGTCGCTGCAACTGCACGGGCATTCGATTGCCTTCTTAACGTTTCTAAACATGTTTTTATTCAATTGCATTTGAGGACATTTGTAGGATAACAAATAATTTACAAAAAGGACTATATTAAGTAATTAGCTTACAATGTTAAAAGTCGTCATAAACAGTTTAAATGTATAACTGTGTTAGATAGCTTTCTTACTCTAGCCTATTTTAAATAGTTTTAGTAAACAAGACCACATCAACAAAATCTTGATGCTAATTACAACAAATCCTATAACACATAAAAGAGTATGAATAAAATAATAAATCTCATTACAGCGAAGAGAACGACGCCGAAGTTACTACAGGTAAAAATTTACAAAACTAACCAGTCATATGATTATTTTCATGCATCATCATCGCCATTCATCTCACCAATCATCATCACCTTCATGACTTTTTCATTTCACTTGCGTTACTGTGACGTTACTTTCGGGGTGGGATTCGTGGCAGAGCAGGGCCGCGACGAACATGGCACGCTATTGGGCGAGCCGAGCCAATCAGCAGCGAGCAATCAAAGCTTTTCAACAGGTCAGGCCGCGCCGCTCAAGTGCCTCAACCGATTTCAGAAATCGAAAACTTAAAGAGTTTTAAACCGCCTAGGTTAACAGTTTACTGTTTAATTGCGACATTAAGTGTCCTTTATTAGGTATAATTTCATACCTTGCTCCATAGTTTGTAAACTTTCTATTTCCTTAACGCTATGGATGTTGTAAGCCATGGCTTGTTAAAAACGTTTTGTCGTGAAAAATCCTACGTGGTTAAACTTACGTTTTTGCCTAATAAACACGAACTTAATGGCACGGAAATAAGTAATTCGTCTTGATAAAATAACAAACTTTAGACCAAAGCGGCTGTGATAAGACTTTGTTTCTATAGCAACGCTTGCGACCCCGAAGAAGAAAGCTTGGCAGGGGGACGTTCATTCCACCGTGGGTGCATTACAGTAAGTCAACGTTCACTGAACCCTCTATAAAAAGTCTGACACAGTTTAAAGCAAGATTTTTGCAAGCTTCGGGCGAGGTTTTGGTTGTTGTTTTTTTAATGAAAAACGTTCTCTCGCTTATGTAACCAATAAAATATGCTTTTAAACTCAATGATTTTTCATTTACGAGACATCGTTAACTGAGCGAAGCTTGTTAGAAAACTTGCTTTGATTTGAACATATGGAACTGTGTAAAAAACAATCTATTGGGAGTTCATAGCTTTCAACGCATCCGCGTTTTTCCATCTGAGGCCATCACTTTCATATTCACATCGATTCATTTCATCCTTCACCCACCACGCAAGTGTTTCGGCTCATTCGTTGTGACAAAAATTAAAACGCGACCAAATTGACACGGGGAATTCCCTAATGTGTGGCCTCAGAGGAAGACGAAGATGCAAAGGAAGAAACTGACGCAGAAACTCCCAACGAGGAAGGGAAGAAGGAGCTAGAGCTGGAAGACTTGCAACTCTGGTCGTCAATGGACTTGGATAAGGACGGGAAATTGACTGTATCCGAATTCGAAAGGTACTGCATGGTTCTGAACTTGAAATTGTGCCTGTATTGGTTTGTGCTAATTCGAGAGTGCTTAAAACTTTTTCTTTTCGCAGATTCTCTAGATCTCCCAACGCAAGAGCATTCGTCCGACAAATGAGAGCACACAAGGCTGTTGAAGAATGGGCTAATAGTAAGTTGTCTTTATTTATGTACTGTGGGTCTGGATTTTGGGCTCAACCCGTTCCAAACCGAATATTTAAACCCGAAACTTAGATTTACTAACAAATGTTACCGAATGTGAAGTCTAGCCCAAATCAAGACTGTTTATTTAAACTAAAGCCCCAACCCATTCTAAAAGCTGTCCGACTCCAGACCCACAAACAAACATTAAAAACTCATCGAGATTCCTGATTGTTACAACCCTTAACCGAATGCTCTAAGGCGCCTAACTCATATACAAGCTTTCGGAAGCATCCTGAGCCCTCTTAAAAAGGTACAACAGTAAGCAGACGTTCACACATAGTCGTTCTTCACATTTACATTTTCTAGTGAGAAAATAGTTTTCTATTAAGGGTCTTGGCTTTTACTTTCACAGAATCAATTAAACGTGGGAAAATACGGAAGTATTATCGACAGTCTGCAATATAATAACAGTGACTTTATTTTCTAGAACTCGGAATCGATGTTGAAAAGGCAAAGGCTGCCATGATGGTCGGAGCAAACGTACAAAGGCGTCAAAACATCATGCATCATCAACAAGTGCAGCGCGTAAATGCCAACAGAAGACGGGCTGCTATTGCCAGAAGAAACCAACAGGCATACTACGCTCACCAACAAAGACAGAACTACTGGTCTAGATTGGGAGTAAGTAATATTCGTTAAAGTCGTAAACTGCTTTATCATCATACCGTAGATGTCATACCACCTTAAGAATAAGACGCTATCAAATTATCTGAAGTGTAAAATAATCTGAGTTGCCTTACGTCCCCAAATTGGACCCAAACGCGCAAGCCATATAACCCCTAATTTTAAAGCCCCAATTAGGTCCGAATTAAATTTATAAGAGTAAAAGTACGAAACAATCAGGACTGAATTCTTTAAACGATGCATACTTTTACCAAACGTAACTCACATGCGTCTAATTGGTCCCAAATTAGTTTTGTTAACTCTAATAAAAACCAAAAAAAAAATTGCTGAAAAAAAGACATTTTACGATATTTTTTCACAAATGTGGAGTTTTTGTTGGCGATTTCAAAACTTGAATTGTTGTTCTTGCATTTACAGATCAATCCATACTTACAGGTGATCATGTAGTAAATGGTTTCTTGGTGGTGGTTATTGTTTTTATTAGAAATTGCTTACTAACCGTTGGAGGTTTGTATTTAGCAAGTAGGCCTACTGGAAGAAACAAGAATGCAACTGATAGCCCGCCTTTTGGTACCCTTTCGAACACCTGATTACGAATAAACAAACGTAGATTTTTGAACAATTTGCTTTTAATCACAACAAATTTGTCACCTGCTGCTATATATGACCATGATTTCGGTTTAAAACAACATTAGCAAGGCTTATTGCCGAAAACTACATTAAAAACCCGTTTAAAGAAGAAACGTAAACGTAAACCACCATAAACATGAAAATTAAACATATAGTTTCCAGTAATGCTAATAAAACAGTGTTTTTTTAATTGTGTTGATATGGGTTTTTTGGTGGTTTTAATTCTTGGACTGTCCACTATTTAACTTTGCTTTCATCCAGCAGCGTTACTACGCAGCCATGCGAAGACACGGCCAACAACGCAGACGCGAAGAGTTGTAAGCGCGTCACCTAGCGGACGAAGCATCTCCCACCGCACCTAACTTTTCATCTGAACGTAGAAGTGTATGCTGGCTGCCGCGGTCCAGCCATCTTAAATTAGTAACAGATTTTCAGCGTTTTTCTCTGCCAGTCTAGGAATACTTTGTGTGCAATTTCTCCACGATCGGCACACGTAGGTTAAATTTGTGGTGTATTTGGATGTTTAACATTTTTTGTGTGCTGTACTACAAATGTGTGTTTTCTTGTGTATATTCCAATCGTTTTTGGTCAGAGGGCCGCGGAACGGCTTGCCCACCACTTGTAATCAAACATAACCGGAATGTAGCGTCCATGTAGCGAAATAAAACTGAAAAAGACAAATGTTCGTGCCAAAACCTTAGTTGGACAAGAGGTTTCCATTATTGGAAAATTCCATTATTTTCAAATTTGCCTCAGTACGTTATTCTGGCCTTGTTGGAGGCATAAATATAAGCAAATTTTTTTTAAGTGTGTTAGATTTTTAAAGTTAAAGTTTTTTTTAAGAAACTCGGTGAATCTTGTCTTGATATTGTGGCAATGGGTAAACGAAAAAGGGGTGAAGAAACTCTTGCAGTTTTGTTGCAGTGTTTATTGTTTAAAACAAAACACTTGGATTTAAAATAAACAAAAACAGTTTTTGAACTGTATTGAAAAAAAGTTACAAACAAATAACTTAAATTAGCGTATAACACGGCCATCCAAACTAAGAGTGGTTGCATTTCGTCACAAAAAAAATACAATTTGTACGAACTAAGGTTTTCATGTAAAATAATCTTAACGCCGATTGGCTCATAATGTACCCATTTTATATATCAGCAGCGCCAGATACTAGCCAATATTATGCCTCCTGCAAATTATCTTTTGCAAAGATCGACAAATTAATACCCCTAGCGTATAGCAAATAAAATGGCAAGACATTGGGACACAGTACAACCATACCAAATAATGGAACAAAAAGAGAATTGGTAAATGTATATCTTGACAGGCAGTTTAACTCAGCTCACATTTCGTTCACCAAATATTTTAAAGTCCACTGACATATACAATCTCAATCAGCTACTGCATAACATCCCACATCATGTCCTCCTCGAATTCAAACTCCGGATCAACATCTTCCGCACCATTACTTATTCCTCGCATCCTCTCCAGCTGTGCTTCGTAATGCTCTGTCCTCCTCCTCAGGAGCGCAAGGATTGCTTCATGCCTCTCGCCGGCTTGTCGCATTTTTACCCACATCCCCTCCACTCTTAACTCCTGCTCCTTGATCCTGGCGCGAAGCAAACGCATCCGAAGAGCTTTTTCCGCGTCCATAGGTGCAGACCGCGCTTGAAACCTTTTCCCAGAGTTATGTAATTTCGGCTGATTATCTTGATTTGCTCCAATATTCTGTTTTGGTTGTCCGTTTGGGCTTAAGCGCCTGATAAACGGCTGCTTATGCAGTCGATTTAATGCAATTGCGCGGCGTTTTTTGGGCCCCAAACCCGACGTGGTGTTATTGCTGTGAACTAGGGACACTCCAGATAGAATAGAAGGTACAGTTTGTCGAATACTTGAAGTGTTGGTCACGGAACTGCCACTTGAAACTGATATTACTGATCTAATTTGCAGTGAATCATTGTTTGAAGAATTGCCGGTCTGGGCGCTGCTAGAGGGAAGGGTAAACTGTTGGTTAGTACTTCCATCGAGGTGGTTGTCATTCTCGACAAGTTCTACTGACGAGGACGGCGACAGTTCGGTTTTTACCATCTGCATTGAGCTGTGAGCTTCTTCGTTCAAAGACGACTGCAAAGTGTGTAGTATGCTGTCTACAAACGGCGTATGACCACTCGAACTAGCTTCACCTAAACACACATTTTAATAGATGAATTAACAGATGTAAATATGAAACGAATTATAATTACGAATAATTTTGTTCTTTATTGGCCAATGACCATAGTAGTCGCCAAGCAAGTCTACAAAAAGTTCTTTACAGCGCGTAATTTTTGTTTTATTATTTCTATGGATCAAAAATATCTCGTATGGCAACATAACTGGAAAACGTTCCCCTGCGCGGCAAATAATTTTTTTAGTCAACTGAAAGAACTTTCTACACATTAAAGGAAATAATATTGCCATAAATAGTTACATCTGGAGAAATCAGTGTTCCATGACCGAAGCCTGGTTCAGGCATGGCACTGGATGATGATGATGGATTAAAACAGCGCAATTAACGGTCTTTCGCGGACGGACATAAAGATTTAAAAATATTATTTGTAAGGCAACACCTTTGGCTTTGAGATTTTCCACAACACAATATGTTTAAAAATCTCAACAATTCTTGATTACTTTAATGGTGAAAATAACGGCCCAAATAGACGTAAAAAGCGACATGCTTTATTGTTCAAACGTTTCGGCAAATGCTCATGCAATCATCAGTGATATTTGCCGAAACGTTTGAACAATAAAGCATGTCGCTTTTTACGTCTATTTGGGCCGGTATTTTCACCATTAAACTTATGAACAAATCCGTATATATAGTGTTCTTAATTACTTTGGTCAGCAATAAGGGATGTCATTCTTTCAGCAATTTGTGGAGTCAGGCTCGTTGGGCCCAATTCAGAATATGACAGTTTCACACCGTCTCCACTGTCATTCAAAAGCGCCTTTTGAGCGTCAGTGCACTGCGGGTTAAGCTTTCGAAAGCGGGTCTTCATGTTTTCCCAGCATTTTCGGAGTTGCCTGATGTCACGTACAGTACCATCCTGTGGTCAAGATAAGTTGCATTGTAGTCTATATATAGCCGACACAACCGTTATTCTGACACAAGACGCTAATACAAAAAGTGCAATAGCTCACTGACTTCGTTTAATCCGCATAACAATGCCTCATACCAGTGTTAAACAATTTCAATGTCGAGTATATGGACTCATTTTCATAACTTCGATGTTTAAAGTTGTAAAAAATGACCCAGACGCTTAAAGATCGAATATTTATCTGAAATTAAATAAAAAAAAACGTCATGAAGCACATTACTTCCGCCTACTAAAAAGATAAGTTCTCGTTGACCAGCTGTCCTCCATGGCTATTTTTGTCGCTGCGTGCACAGCAGAGCAAAAATGCTATTTGCTTACCGTGCAATAAAGATTAAACTCTGCTGTTATTTCCCTCCAAACGTCGGCCTTCTTTTTTGACATTGTCACATCGTGACTTCGTCCCACGAGCGTAATTTTGTGTTTTTCCACCTTGGCATAGAATGGCAATTGTATGAAAACCGAACCGCATGTTACCACTTTCATACCACTCACCAATGAAATCAAACGCATTCGTTCGTCCTGTGTAAAGTTAATTCTTCGAGCAGGGCCATTGTAATTCATTCCAACAGGCAACATAACCAAAACTTACTTTGTTTCTTCTAAATAAGCAAGAAAACGGTGTCATTTGTGCGTGAAAGGTTCAAATCACTTTTCTGAAGTAATAAACATCAACAACTTCGATGAATATGGCGTGTATGCGTAAACGTATTTATCTAATTACATTTCTGTCGTTTAATTGCACAACGTCTTTCCTTTACCAGACACTGACATTTGATGATGAAATGCATATTGACTGCACAGTGAGCCCTTTGTTTATCGCAAAGAATCCTTTCAGTCTTTGTTTTGTTTCTTTATGCGCTTGTTGCGTATGAAAATGCACCCAAGCACCATTCGTGGTCTTAGCAAGCACTGCACTATAACGACTCATACTTTGCTGAACAAATTACCCTTTTTATCTTTGCTCTGCAACACAGTTTTAACTAACACACAACGTTAAGTACGAACACGTGATACGTTTGACATCACTCAAAATTGTACATAGCCCTTACACAAGCACTGGAGACAAAAGAACTGTTTCTAGCCTCGCCCGTTCTTTCGTAAGTGCTGTTGCTTCGAGCGTCAACTGACCCATAAAAGAAAATAACTACCAGTCACAAGAGAGGAGTCACTCACGCCACGTCTGCCAAAGAGAGCATGCTCTGAGTGCCCTTTGCCGAGCGCAGCGCTCGTTTCCTGCGGAGCACCTGTTATTCTCTTTTCTTTCTCCCTGGCGGTGACGAGTCGCGGCGCAAATCGACGCACTTAAATCCGCTGGCCTCGGCTCGCGAGTCATGGCGCTCGGTTCACCCGTTGAATCACTCAAAGCGCCGCACGTCAACAAACAACTGCACGCTGTCCAACTATCGAAGTAAACTGAACATAAAACTTATAAAACGAAAGCTGAAGTTCAAAAATAGTGACTGGCAAAAACCAGTTAAATTTATTACGCTTCATCGCGATTTCGTGGTGTTTTTCACCTTTCAAACACATAAGACATAACATTGGAGTTTTGTTTTCAAAATATGTTTCGGCGGAAATTGGCGGCCTTGAATCACCCAAGATGTGAAGATTTCAATCCATCAAGTAAGTAAACCTTTACCACCGATCTAACGGTAAAATACGTCGAGCTGGCGATTAATTTGTTTCTGCACCATTCTCAGCGCTAAAAACTGTTTGCAGCTGAAAATTGTAGTGAAATGTCCTTGCTGCGTGTTTTTACGCAAGCAATTTCCTTCAGTGCTTTTCTACAGTGCAGCAGTTTTAGCAAAAGCTCTAACGTATATTCCAAGGCAACATCGCATTGCAGCAACTCGTGGAAACAGGATAAACAACTTTGCACTATGCCAGTTAGTTCAATAAAATATCTTGGACAGGCTGAGGCACAAGCTTTTGATCAAGAGTTGTTTGAAGAATACAAGTTCAGTGTGGACCAGTTAATGGAACTTGCTGGTTTAAGTTGTGCACATGCTGTTGCTAAAGCCTACCCACTTGCTGAATGCAAACCCAATGGTAGGGTTCTAATAGTAGCTGGTCCAGGAAATAATGGGGGAGATGGTCTAGTTTGTGCGAGACATTTGTCACTCTTTGGCTACACACCAGTAATACTATATCCAAAGCGACCAAAAAGAGAACTTTTTGAAGGTCTAACAACACAGTGTGAAAAGATGGGGTTGGAATTTATTGCAGAAATTCCCTCAGCTGAAGGAGTTGACAATCAGTTTTGTTGCATTGTTGATGGAATTTTCGGATTTAGTTTTAATCCCAGTTCAGGTATTCGTCCACCTTTTGGACAAATTGTGGAAGTGCTGAAGCAAGTCAAGGTCCCCATTTGTAGCATTGACATTCCCTCTGGCTGGGATGTGGAAAAGGGCGATGCAGATGGAAAAGGATTAAAACCAGACTGTTTAATATCTTTGACAGCCCCAAAACTTTGCGCCAAGTGGTTCCAAGGAAAATTTCATTTTCTGGGTGGAAGATTTGTTCCAAATGCTATGGAAGAAAAGTATCAGCTTAATCTTCCAAAATACAATGGCACAGAATGCATTTTGCAGCTCTAACTATATACACCAAGTTTCATGCTTTACAGATATATTTGGAATAGCTTGCAAAATAAATAAAAAATGCTGTTTTATTTTAACAGTTGCAGTGTCTAAACTACAAGTTATTGTGTTTATTCTTTTTGCTGAACTTCTTGCATGTTTATTATTACAAAACGTTATATAAGACTGATGTTAGCAATAGAATTTCTTTGTGTATTTATACATCCTTAAGCTCTGAAATTGTGGATTTGCCATACTATGATACCTTGAGCACTCTTTAATAGTGACTTTTTTATTTTTTTGCTGTGATACCATTTCATGATGATATAATTTTGCTCTATTATTTCAGATGAGGAAAGTTTTAAAAATCTGATTGTCTGGCTTGAAGATCAGAAAATAAGACACTACAAAATTGAAGATCGAACCCAATTAAGAAACATATCGGTAAGATTTAATCCCTAATTTTGTGCCGTTTTGTCATTTTTTTGCTTTTGTATTCATCGTTAGAATAATAATAAATAACAATATTTTAATCTACTTTTGTCAAATCAGACATAACAAAGTAACTAGTTTAATAACTTGTGTAGGGCAGTTGGTTAGTTTCTGTGGTAGCAGTTACCCTGACCAAGTTGTGATGTATTTAGGCACAACTAGTAATCAAATTGGAAATTTTTAGTGATGTAATAACAAAGCATATGTAGATCTGTTGGTGCGCTAGCCAGAAGTATTGACAGCTGTGGATAATTGTATACTATTCACATACATACTTGTCAACATTTAATATGCCATGTACATCAACATTTTGCGAATTCTCACTGAAATCGTTCACTTTGCTTTTAGTCCAAACAATGGGAAAAATCGCTTGCTGCATATCTAAAGGCTTTGGATTGTCCATTTGAAGCCAGTGACTCGCTTGCAGTCACGGATTGGTTGCTTGGTTACGCTGTTCGACTTGAATATGGAGACAATGGTAAACATATTTTTAACTCGTATTATTCCAAAATGTAAAGATTGTCTGGTATTATGGCCCTTTTCTGGTGATATATCTGCAGTAAAGGAATATCAAGCTGTTGATGGAAAATCTATAGAAGCTAAAAGATCACTTGGTGGACAAGGCACTTTAAACAGTATTAAATGTAAGTATTTTGCAACTATACATTCCACAATGCATTTTTTGAACCAATAGTAAGTATTTTGTAACTATTCATTACGGTTTTTATTCTGATTTTTTCAATTTTGTTTTGAATGCTTTCTTTAAGCCCCCCAAAACAGGTCGATCTTAACACCAATACTGCTGTGTTGACTTGGTTCAGCTTGTCTTCGTGGTTCAATACGTTTTGCTATTTTAATGTTCAACATTGTTCAAAAATCTATGCTTGCGTGCAGCAAGTGATCCAGACTTTAAACAAGGGGTGAGAAATCTTGCCAAAATACTTGAAATTCCACTTCATGAAGATGACACAATTACACTTGAGGCTGTAAGGATTTTAGTGGAGGAAAGGTTGTCCAAACATGACAAACCCACGACAAAAAATACCGATAAAGTAAGTTTTGTGTTTTTTATTTCTTTCAAAAAGTGTCTGACAGTTTTATGCTTACTATGTTTTAACTCAACGGCTAAAAAATATTGATAAGAGGGTTTTCTGTTACCGCATCATTGCGCAGCTATTTTCCGCTTAGTGATTGTTCTTGTGCAATTTTGTTGCTTTTTTTTCACTTAACAAAACTCAACAACAAAAAATCTGTTTGATAGTAAAAAAGGTGTTTTCCCCATTTTGAAAAACCTAAAAAAAGTTCGGATTTCAATCTCCAAACTAAAATATATACTATCAACATCTCTTAAGCCATCAATAAAAGAGGTATGTCTTATCAAACTGTTGCAAATTTTTGCAGAAAATCACTGTACCACTAGATGAACAGGAGCTGGGCTTTGATACTGGTGATGCTTTATTAAACAGGGCTGCCCGAGCTCTGCGCTTGTTGCACATAAATGAACTCCGTCAACTTCAGACAGACATAAACAATGCTGTTGTTGCTGTCCAAACTCTTACTGCCAACCCAAAAACTGATGAACGCCTTGGTAAAGTGGGCAGAATGTGATCAAACATGTCATATTATTGCTAGCGGTGCAGTTTAAAATACAATCTTGGAAAGGGTTGGTTCATGTGGTTTTAAGTAATCATACATTGGGATTTTCTTATAGAATGGCGATATCTGTTGGGCTGACAAAACAGTTGCAGTTATATCACTGAACTCATTTGGATGTACTTGCACAGATAAGGTCATTTTTGATCCTGGAGAGATTTCAACGTCTTTGCCAAAGAAATTTATTTGAAAACTAAATTTTAATTGGCCAAGATGACCAAGTGATTATGCACACTTTTGTGTTCATAATGTTGTTGGTTCTAATCCTGTCTTGACCCTTTGTGCTTCCTTAAGCTAGAAATGTAAGTGACATTGCTACAACCCAGTGAAAACAATTGGGTTTACTGAAATCAAAAGTACCAACTCAACCTTCCAAGTAAAAATATACGAATAAAAAATGTTTTGACGAAACAGGCATATTGACAGTGGAATGATTGTGAGAACAATTTTTTTTTATTGCGATCAATCAACAATCTATGGAGGTGTTAGGTATTAAAAACAGTTCGTTTTTAGATGCATTTCAAACCAATTCTGGTTATCCAATCTTATATCCTTGATATTCAATCTACAAATCCTATATTCTGACCTTGTTGCTACAGCACCCTGTTGCAAAATATACAACAGTTAAAATCTTGTACTTAAATTTGCTGTCTGGGATTTTTGATTTGGCAAAATCTATCAAGTGCAGTAAAACGAACGAATAAAACAAGGAACCAATTTCATTGACACAATGTATATGGTTACAGCAATATGCTTAAAACATCATGTTTAAAATATTTAACACTAGTGGCTCCATCAACCAACGCATAACAGTGAATGCCTTAATTATTACTTGCATCATAGGCACTTGCTAATCAACAGCAAACCATTATTGTTTTAATAACCAGACTTGAACAATAAAAAATGCCTCCACTCTGCCCATTGCAAAGAGTCTCGTAAGGTTACAAAATAAAATATCACATAATTGGTTTCATGCAAGCTGGTCTCCTTCTTGTTCTTCTTCATGTATTTCCTCTCCTTGCCGATGGTAAAGCGTATTGTTATGCAGATGAGTTTCGGCATGGATGGATATCACTTGGAAGTCACGAATAAAAGTGTAAAAAAATGAAAGAAACCCTCCAGCCAGTATCCATTCGAAGATGGTGCTTGCCAAGTGTGCAGCATAACCCTAAAACAAAGCCACATAGTAACAGATTTTAAAACCTTTTAAGCAAATGGCAACAGCATACTTTCTCTCCTGGTTTCCAGTGCAATTTCATATTTCCTTTTTCATCTATTGCTGGTACAAAGGATGTGGCAATTACACCTAAATGGTTAAAGTATTTTTTCTTTATATGTCGATCAAGTTTTTAATACTGGTAGCTTTTCTCTCAAAAAACAAATGTTACCTCCGATCATTGCTGCAGCACATAAACATGCAATGATTAATCTTGCATGAAAAATATGTCTGCTATTAACTTCAGGATGCATTTTGTAGGTAATGTATGATTGAATAAAAGCATATATAGTTCCCAGCACGAATGCCATCAATGCACCACATATGTGTACTCCAAGGACACTAGTTTCCTATGGAGAAAAACAGTTTTCAATTCGAGTTTTTCATGGTTTTTTGCCAACTTATATACCAACCTGAAAGTTTGCCACCAAAGAAAGACCCAAGCAGATAAGTACTCCCATAGCCATGGACACTTTGTTCAAAATTGTAACAATCCTTGTTTTTTCCATATCCAGCATTTCAGTGTAGCCAGTAACTTGCTTGTAGCGTACATACAAACAGGCCAAAGCTGAAAAAATAAGTCCATTAAGAAAGAGATTTCTAAAAGCTCTTTAAAGTTTTAACAGCATCAGGGCATTTTCTGTTGCCATGTTTTTGTTGTCAGTTGTAATTCTATGGTAGAATATACACAGTATATAAACATCATTTAAATCAGGGCTACTCAAACTTTCTTGCTCTGCGACCCCATTTTAAAACAGAAATTTCTACGTGACCCCTTGATGGGTATAGTCCAGGGGTGCACAACCTTTTCACTATGATGGCCGCATCACAGATCTTTATTTCCCCAGTGGCCGCTTATTGCCTGCTTGCTTGTGTTTTAAAATTACTGATGTAAAGAAATACTTATATTATATATATACCATCTAATGGCGCCTAAAAAGCTAAAATTAATGTCTAACTTGTAAAAGCATATGAGCCAATAAATGATAAGCTGCATGCTGCAAATGTCTAACTTGATACATAAATTGCTAGTCTTAGCTTTTATGACATCATAATCTACATTGTGACGCTTGTGGTATCTGCTTTTTCGCATTGTTTGCACACAAAAATAAAAAAGTCTGGGGCATATGGCTACTAGGATGGTAATATTCTTTTGAGCACCACAAAATGTGTTCAGAGCAGTTTGAAAATCAAAATATTTGGCAAAAGAGTTTTTATTTCTGTCACGGCCGCCAGTACATATATTCTAATAAACATGTCTCTGTATGGCCGCACAAACTCGTCTCTGTACGGCCGCAAGGTTGTGCACCCCTTGTATAGCCTCTACACAGGAATGATGTGTAAACAATAAATATATGCCTTTTATTATGACTGACATAATACCGCAAAATGTTTCGCGACCCCAAAATTTTATTCCCACAGTTTGAGAAGCCCTGATTTAAATCACTAGACTACATTGACTCCTTGACTAAAAAACACTGATTTTTTGACAATGTGTTAAAGTGACAATGCAAATAAAACAACTACTTTTAAGTTTAATCTCATCGCTTAAACTGAATCTTTCATAAATTAAACACACTCCAGCGGCCAGCCAACTTTTGTATACATTTTGACCAACCTGCAACAGCAGAAATGTTTAACATTTGGCCAAAAATTGAGCTTTCTGGTCTTCTTGCGCCAGTATCTGAAATGTATGGAAAGCCAGGGTCCACATCTCCTCTTGACACAGCAATGATGTATGATATGGTAAAAGTGAGGTAAGTCCAAACAACTAAAAACACTGGCAGAAAAGCTAAGCCCCGTTGAAACCAGAAAGGCCCCATGATTAAAAGGTAATTACTAAAAAACTATGGATGACAAAATCACAGAAAACATTCCTAAAAACACAAGTTAAACGTAACAAATGTTTTTCACACTGTTTTTTTAGGTTTCTTCCTAAATGACTAAAAATTGGGATTTTTAGTTAAGAGTTTGTAAAGAAACTTATTCGCTACTGCACAACTACGAATGCAATATTTGGCAGTTGGGCAAGACAGTCGGCTTATTCTACACGATCCTATACTACACAAAGCAACCTGTAACCTAATATAGTTCTAAACAAAACACCCACCAGCCTTTAACAGTTAGACGCAAATACAAAACTGTGAAACAAACGCCGACACGAAGTAACTTTGTGATTCACGAAGATCCGTGATTGAACAACGCTGCAGGCCTGAAATATTTCTTTAATCGTTGTGAATGTAACGGTTTCAGGGTCCGTGCGGGGGAAACCACCAGAAGGAGTCTTGTGACTTTTTCGTGTTGAAGAAAGCAGCCGGTTTAACACGTGACTTGCGTAGGCAAACGAGGAAATGCGAAAGATGCTGATGTGAAACTGCCTCAAACCAAACTGAATTGGCTGCATCTCTTCAACGACAGATATTGTAAAGTAGTATTTTACCAGTTAGGCACCAGTAGTTGGCCTAGGAATCGACGATTTTTGTCGTCAATTTTAGTAAAAAATGTCCCTTTCTCCCAGAAAACGGCTACTAAAGGCTTGTTTATTCAACCTGTGCCACCGTGGCCAGATAATATCAAACCAAACATGGTATCAAACGAAGTTTATAGTTTAAACTTTAATAGCTTCGTGGATACAAGTTACGCGAAGCACAACACAGCAAGCTGCATTAAGTAACATATTTCAGCACCGCAAAACAATTGTTGCACAGTATAACAAAACTGGTAAAATAGGTGCGTTGAAGCATTTGTGTTGGGTTTGGTGTGTAGGCTATAACGCCGTTTGCTTTGTACAAAAAGTGCAAAAAATACGTAAAATCGAGGAACAACCGGAGGCACGAATTACTTTTTGGTCAAGGGTGCAAAAAAGTGGGGAAATGTAATGCGCGAGTAGTCAACACCAAGCAAATTTAGGGTGTCACCTTTTGATCTGCTTTTATGCCTAAGGGTTCCTAATACACAGACACAATGTGTGAAAATGAACCATGCAGCAACTGGTAAAACTGTTGGCACAATTAACAACTAAAATTTTGTAGCCATGCACGAAGCACAAAACTAAACCAAACAATACATTAACATTTGCAGCAAAATCGACACATTTCAATGATTTTACACAATTTGTCACAATGCTTCGTGTAGTATAAGAATAAGACTGCATTGTTCGTACACTATTGGAATATACTGACATCTAAAAGTCGCTTAGACTCGGGATGTTTTTGTAGAGATCCAATGCTTGAGGATTTCGAAAAGCTCCTCTTTCTTTGATGTCGATACCAGATAGAATGCGAGTTATTGCAACTTCTACTTTTTTCCCACTGATAGTGTACTGCAACAATATTTTGAGTTTGCAAACTACCTAATACTGAACTAATGGTGTCATTATTTACACATGCTACCGATATGGCCCTCAATAAAACCACTTGACATAATAAACCAAAATCTCGTGACACACACTTCACACATTAGCGTTACCCGCGCACAATCTTGATAAGTGGCAAATTATGGGTTCACCCAAAATGTTCGATCGAATTGGAACCCTGTTCGTAATATTTTTAAATAAAATGGCCTGTAAAACTGCTTTTAGGGAGTTTTTTAGGCAAAAAATACTTTCACACGTCTGTTGAACAATTAAATTTTTATTTAAAATGGTTTGTTTTGATAATCAATACTCACTGGAATATCTTCAGTCGCCATGATAACAGCTGGAACATGCCTTGGTGACAGCTGAGTTCTAATGCTTAAACATATCCTTGACTTTAAGGTTTCATCCAGCACTACATCAGGTGCCATCTTGAGAAAAAGAACCACTCTCTCCTGGTCATATATTCTGTTTTCCTCGCAACTTTTCCTCGGGTTGTGCCTTTGTGCTGCAGCTACCGAGTCAGCGATCTCATTTTGAAATTGTGAGTCAACTACAAAAAGTGCAAAGTTATTGGGTGTTGGGTACACTAGGTGTGATGCAGTGATTCCCAATTTTTGGGGGACCGTAGATAAATTTAAAACTGTTAGTTCGTAGGAAGCTGCATGAAAATTACACAAGTTACAGAGAAAAAAAAACAGTTTGGAGAAAGTTTTCAGTGCTTTTAAAGCTGGCCTCAAATATGAAACCCCAACGATGCAAAAGTAGCATAGAAATCAGACAATTTACTAAAAGGAAGTCTACTTCTCCAAAAATGCATGGCAAAAATGTACAAGTTAAGAGCAATTTAATGTGAACTTGACTTTAAGTTTGACTTTAAAAATTGTTATGTTTTGCATTTTCCGAATTTTTTAATAGAAACAAGATGCTCTGTTCTCGCATTTTCCACATCACCGTAACCATAATTTGACCACATTCAGTAAAATTAACGGTGTTTATCACATAACACGTTTATCGCCCTTTAAAAGGGTCAAAAAACAAAAACACTTTTTGAAATTTTAGCAGTGGTGGGAGTTCTGTTACAAAAAGTCCATTGACAGTAAACCAGTAATGCTAACCGGTTCGCTGATCTCATCAACTTTCGTGAGACGGTTCTATAGAACCTAAGCGAGCCGGCTGTATCCCACCACTGAACTTAAACACTCACTGATTGTGTAAAGTTCTGAAGTTCCGAATCTCACTCCGTTGGGATTCAAGGTTGCGTCGCTTCGGCCCAGCATCACGAATCCGTGAGTTCGTGAGTTTTCCAGGCAGAAATCCCCGTGAGACCAAATTCCTGTTAACCATGCATCCATGAAAATTAACTCTCAAAATTAAACTAATTCTCTAGTAAATCCCAAATTTGACAAAGCGATTCGCTATTCGGTGATCAGATAGCGTGACGTCACATACATATGACGTAAAACAGTAAAAAAACGCTTTTCGCAGAACTTTCTATGCCTGACCTGGAAATTTTGAGAAGTAGGCTTTTTTGTACAGTTTTCCGTCTGGGTCATTCCAGAAGTGGGTTGGCATGCAAGGGAAGGGTTCGAGACAGACTAACTCGCCGGCTTGGTCGAAAACCTGTTCACCAAGCCCATCTTCTGTTTCCCCATAACACGCAACAGCCATACCCAGGTTGGCGGATTGCAGCTCGCCTCTATAAACAGGAATCATTGGGTTTTGTCCCATGAAGCAGGAAATTATGTCAGTTCCACCTAAAAAATACAAAACCACATGGTTATAGAGTTGATACGTTTTTACATTTTTTGGCGACATTCAATATTTGTTCACCCCATAGTACCAAAAAACTATAATTTTTCTTCGCCCAAACTGTCCCGAAACGTGAAATTTTACACTATAGTTTAGTTTTTTTGCCTAGGGTTTATGGATGTGATTTAAGAATTCTTTACACTAAACTCCTAACTATAATTTTCACGTTTTTTAAATGCCATCCACTGCGGCATTTCTGCTCAGAACATTATTCAGCCTAACCTGACCTTTTTTGACCGAACATAAACCGTTTGAACTCAACTATTGCAATGTATTTTCTACAAAGAGTTTATAACTTTTCTTAAACTTTTGTAACAAAAAAGGAAACATCGACATAGACTGTTCGAACTTCACACTACAAAAAAGTTTTAATAGCAAAAATCATAAAAAATTGCAAGTTTTCCTGTTTGCAATAACAGTTTTACAATAACGTTTTTTAAAAGTACCTGTGATGGACCCAAGTAACAAATCTTTCTTGACATGCTCGCTCACATAATCATATTGATGTGGGGCAAGAGGGGAACCGGTGGATAAGATTGTGTGCAAACTTGCAAGGTCGTGCGATTCTGATGGTTTTAGCCCCTTTTCCTCCATGACACCCAGGCATTTTGCGCTTGTTCCCAGAATAGTAACTCTATATTGAAATTAAATACAGTAATCAACAAAATGTTTTAAAATCAAACTTTTTTGTAAACTAGTGCCTCCTAAGTTTTTTTTACCAGAAGGCCATCCTAATGACTTTTCAAAGATCCTGAAAACTAGTAAATATGCAACAATTTTATAGTTGGTTATAAACAATAAGCAGTGTGGTTTTACAGTCAAATTTAAAATCAGGTTGTTTCAAATTAAAGTTGTAATGAGTTACACTGTATATTTGTTCGGTATAAATTGGCATAACATGTTTTCCAAAGACCACATTAACCACTTTATGGAGCCATTCATAAGAGATTCCTGGTACTACCAGCTTACCCAATTTCGTCAATAGTGTCAAAAATCACAGTGGTCTTTGGGTGAAAAGGTGAACCATCATATACCACTATACTGCCACCTGATGGCAGAGCTCCAACCATCCAGTTCCACATCATCCAACCTGTCTGTTAAAACAGGCAAAAATTAATTCTTAACAGAACAGGTAATGCTTTACCCTAAACACAATGTGCTGAAAGAAAAAAAAAGTTTTAATACCCAAACTTAATTTGGAACACTATAATTTGGAACACTATATCTGTTCATAAGTTTAATGGTAAAAATAACGGCCCAAATAGACGTAAAAAGCGACATGCTTTATTGTTCAAACGTTTCGGCAAATGCTCATGTCATCATCAGTTATATGAAGGCCTTTACCATCAAACTTAATTAATTACTTATACTGAGTTGCAGACAATTATTACTTACTGTGGTGTAGTAAAGCAGGCAATCTTTTCTTGTCATGTTTCCATGCAAAATGTGCTCTTTCATGTGTTGCAGCAATGTACCCTGCAAAATTCCAAATCAGTATATTTCACTAATCAGTGTCATACAACAATTTAACAAAAGGTAGGTTTTTTACCCCTGCAGAATGAACCATGCACTTTGGGGGACCTGTAGTGCCAGATGAATACATCACAAACAGTGGATGGTTGAAAGGCAATTGTTCAAATTTTAGTGGGTCCTCTGGACTCCCACAGGACAGAAACTTGGCAAGTGTCATACTGCAAAAAAAGGAAGTAAAATTACCAAAACACACATTCCATTTAAATTTAATAAACTAAAATATCTTCTTAGAACTTAAACAATGTTAGTTGTGTTCTGAAAGGTAGGTGTGGCCCAAAATAAAGAAAGTGTATATTTGTATATTATTATCTTTGCACTGTCAATTTTTTCCATATTTTTGTTGGTGGTGCACCCAAAGTATTGGTTGTTTTATAGGTGCTAGTTTAAGACATTTTGAAAAACACTGTTCTATGGAATAATAAGTTGGCATACAATTAACTGCAATATCTTTAAAAAGAAATAAATTCATCAGATTTCACCTTTTGGGAACTGTTTGAATATCAAGATCTGTGTCAGTTTGAGCCACAAAAGGAATCACAACGACAGTTTGTAACTCAGGAAGACCCTGTACAACTTTTTCGAGTTTGTTTATATGAGAGTGGACCTTGTTGTTGTATCGAACGGCTTCCACTGAGAAAATGAGTTTAGGTTGAATCTGCTGAAACCTTTCCAGCACACCCTGAAATTAAACAGTTGTATCTATGAAAATTAATAACACAACTCAAAAAAAAGTTGTTATGCGTTGTTAAGGTCATATAAAAACAGACTATATAACCAGTTTAATGCTAGAAAACTTTTTTGTGCATTTATTTAGATTGTGCAATTAAACCAACACTTTTCTTAACTAATGGCAATGGTTGAGACTTACAAACAAAAACGGTATGCAATTACCCGAAATTGTCTGTACATGCAAAATAAATGGACTTACTGTGACACCAAAATCAGGTGAAGTGCTGCTCCAAATCGCTCCTATGCTTGCCACTGCCAACATAGCTTCAACTGCTTCTTTGCAATTAGGTATGTAACCTTAACAAGATAAAGTATTGATATTTATCAACAATGTCATGTAACAAAATTGAACACATGTAATTAAATCATACAGTCTATGTTGTTATAAATTGTATGTTTAATTTATAAATAACAATTAACTTACCAACAACTCTATCACCACATTTTATTCCATGCTTTTTTAGGGCAGATGCGTATAAAGCTACTCTGCATCTTAACTCTTTGAATGTTAGAGTCTTAAGTTTCTGACCTTCACCTAAAAAATGATTTTTTGTGATATAATGCAAAAACACTGAAAAAAAAGAAAAAAATACTCCAAAAATCTCATCATTAAGGTTTTGCTCTGATGGAATTGAAAAAACGCAAATTGTTAGTTAGTTTGTAAAATCACAAATCATCTAACAATCTCACATTGGTCATCTTTGACTTTGACATAAACTGTACCTGTGGCATAAATAGCAGTCTTGTCATCATTATATCGAAGCATGTTTTCTGCATAATTGAGTTTGGCATCCTGAAACCATTCAGGGATATCACATATTCCAGCATTTTCATCCACAACTTTACTGTATGGATGAGAGTGGATGATTTTCATGTAGTTCCAGGTTTCTTCCCAAAAGTTTGAGTAATTTTCAGTAGACCATTTCCAAAGGTCCCTGTAGCTTTCTGCAAATAAAATACACCAAAATTATACATCAATTGCAAATTGCCAGAGCACAAGGAGTTTAAGAAACCTTGCAAAAATTGATAAATATAAAAAAAATTGAAAAAATTTTTTTTACCCAGGTTTAGGCCAAACTTTTTGTTGATAGTTTGCATGAAATTCTGCATTTGAGTTTCTTGCTTGGTGGACCTCCACATAATTTTTGGCAGACCATCCTCACTGCATGCTATATCATTTGAAGGCATTCTTGCTTGAAGAATCAGGTCACCTACCTACTATACTACAATATAAAAGAAAAACAAAGAAATAGATAAATCTGTTAAAGAATAAGAAAACAAACAAACAATGTGCATACTGCATAACATAGCAATATTTTGATATTGGCAAATATACTACAAGAGTTTGAGTTCTGCAGACTAACATATGAGTCCTCCATATAAAATACTACATCTCAAGCTTAACGATCAGCATTTGCAGCATCAATGCAAATCTTGCAGACATTTCAGTGCAAAAGATGACTTAAAAACGTGTAACATGCTAAAGCCTTTGGCCCGATTCATAACACGTTAAATCACTGTTTAACATTTCTCTGAAAGGCTGGCTTGTCAACAATACCAGCATACAGCGTAAAGGGTTATAACTTCAAACAAATATAGTGACAGACATTTAAACCACTTCTTTATTATTTCACAAATCGTAAGATAAGATAAACAATGCGTGACGTGTTTGGAACGTTACAACAGGGAAATGCCCTAAAGCAAAACTGATTTTTAACGGATTTGCGACCACAAGTGGCGTATTTCATTGGCATGGAATACCACATTTCATTGCTGTAATAAATGTTCCAAATGTTGGAATACAGGCATTTAAAGAAAAATGCAAATACTAGAACATGTAATTCTGAAAGATAAATGACCATAGCCTTGCAAATAACCAGTTTCCAGATAACATACTATCGCGAACCGCTGGTATAGCCTTTATTCAAGCGTTCATTATGTATTGGACATACGCAGTTCGTGGGTAGTTGACCTATGCTACAGTTATGATGTGTTACAAGTTTGCAGCCTTATTTTGTTCCAGAAACGGCACTTTCACTGATTTTGTTGTTCCCATACACATACATCATCAGGTTAAAAACGTGGTCTATCATTTGAGCGCACTCTTCCGAAATAGCTGTTAAGGTTTATGCTACATGTTTTTACATTTTAGCCACACTGCCTGGTCAAGGCCTTGCGTTCAAATCTTCAAATTGTATCTCACGAACTTTTTTGTTTTTGCCTACCCTATTCGATACTATCTAACTCAGCGGGTTTTAAACTGGGGTCTGTATAGCAATTTGACTGCGACCGCTGGAGCTTTAAGTCTTTTAACAATCTTATTTGATCAGATCATGTCACTGGAAATCAAAATATAATTTGAGATGGACAGTAAAAGCGAATACAATTGTTTGCGCACAATCCTGCTACTTTTGTCTTGTCGGTGATGTCACAAACTGTCTTTGGATCATGGTTATGCGTAACAAGGCAAAAGTAGCTCAAATTTTATATTTTGGTAGAGCTACTGACAGAGTGCCTCCTAGGAGATCCAAAAGTGCTTAATTTTTGAAACGGTATATCTCAAAAAATGCTAACGGTTAGGGCTATTAGGGTCGGGGTAAGGTATCAGCACTTAAAATTCAATAAAACTAACCCAAAAAATTAGTTATTAGTGTAAAAATTTAATGTAAATATTTCCCAACCCAACCCATTTATAGCCGCTAAATAAATAATTTAGCTCTTTACGCCACCTATCGAAAATTAGGCACTTTCGGATCTCCTAGGAGGCACTCCGTCAGTAGCTCTACCTTATATTTTGCCGTGTAAAATAGGAAAAACCTTGTGTGTGCAACGGCCTTTACTTTCAACTTCATGAACTGCGAGTCCTCGATATAATGGCAAAGAAGCCGTCATAAACAATATTCAAAAAGTTTGAGAGCCACTGGTCTATCTGATTTTAGGTCTATTTGTTCTTTGAAAGGTTTCTTATAATAAAGCAACTAAAGTGCAGTGCATCACATATAGCAGTCAAACCTTTGTCTTCCTAATAAGTTGCGAAAACAGGAAACAACAAAACCTGTGCATTAGGCAGCGGCGTGACATGTGGTTGTGGGATTCAATTTATCTATGTTGCATCACAATCAGGCAATTGTCCCAATGCATTTTGTTTCTGTGTTTTTTGCGTAAAGAGGTTTCTTTTCAACTACGCCATAACTAAAATTGCGTTAAGTGTTATGATTTTAGAACATTGTTGCTTGTTTCACTGCACTCCGGACAAAAAGTCAGCAATTCTTAAAACCCATAGAACTAAAACGATAATAAAACACAACTATTTTGTTGCGCAACACCACTGTTTGCCTGGTACAAAAAACGTGTGATTTCATGTCATACGAGCAGCGTACGACTTCGCGTGCTGCTGGCAAAAATGATTCGGTTTCGGCCGAACCCATATTAAACCGATTCGGTGCATCTTTAGTTTTTATGCAACATAAGTTCTCCATTCCTAGCTCTGAAGATAAAAAAAACACAGAATACCGCTTTGAAATAAACGAATGCCGAAAGCAATATGTATTGGAGCGACGAAACAAGGATACAACGTAAGAGAAATGAACCAAGCTATTGTAGAAAATGCACGTCAAACAAAAAAGAAATACAATTCAAAATCGTGTCCTCCAAATGGTTTACACTTGTACACACATAACCGCCTTAGATACAGCAACAACTGCATACGAACTGATTCTTGGTGTGTATGTGTCTGGCTTTAGGCTTACTTTGAACTTTTACGCTAACTTCGGCATTACATACCACTTAGTAAGAACCACATCAAATCTAATACAGGACATTAATGACAAATTTGTTCGTTTTGCATGGCATGAACCAAGGAAAAAAACGTTGGTCAAATTGCGGCATAAATAATGTCCAGTGTAACACCAGGCCCAAAATGCCCGTTTTATTTCAACTTATGCCCGAACCTGAACCTCGACTGAACGCAATTCAATGTAACACCGGGTATTCGGCTATCAAAGATGATCTTAAATGTTTTGCTCTTAAAAATATAGAGGTGTTCATTTAGCTTTGCCGCGAGATACCCAACCCATCGCTTGTAACAAAGAAAAGACAACAACAAAAAAACGCGAATTCTGGAGCACCTGGGAAAAATGAACCCAGTTGCGAATGACATTGGCGTTGGACGTTGATTTTATGAGGGCTGCCCGTTATACAAATATATATATTTGATGAGGTGACAAATGTATTGCTAACCTATAGTGTGTACGGACGGTAAAAACATAAGACGAACGGTACTTAATGGCAGATGTAAAAAAGCTGTACAGTGAACCTCGGCTAATCCAGATCTTCGTCTAATTCGGACAAAACTTGAGGTACAAATGATCTGAATGTGGTAAGGCTTGAATTGATCGACATCGGTTAAACTGGATTTTCGCCTAATCGGGACAAGTTTTTTTGGTCCGAACGGGTCCGGATTAACCGAGGATTACTGTGGTTGAAACAAAGGGTTGGGATTTTATAAGGTAACATTGAGCCATAAGGCGCCAATTCGAGAAGTTTTTTGAACAGAACTTGTTTATTGGCATTCTGGGATCCTACTTGAACGTTTTCAAAGCAATTTTGTGTTGAAAAACAATAGCAATTTAAATCAAAACATCGTTTAGGAACAAGTGTAATAAAAGTTAGACTTTACTGTGACAAAATGGGATGGCATAAAAAGTTTGTTTACAAACTGTGTTTTGATTGTTGGCCATAATATTTGCAGTCGTAGAGGAAGCATTGACAACCCAGGCAATGCATTTCCCGCGTTTTACTCAGAAAATAAATGGACCCAATGGCCCAGTTAAAGTGTTAGCCGAAATTTTGTCGACTAGAAGATACATCTTTAATGTTTTTAAAACGAGTCTACCCATGAGGACAACGACACAAAATAAAAAATAGTTTTGTAGCAATGATAAACTATAAATGGTAGTAATATTTATTTAAAAAAAACACTGTTATCTAGTAGAGTAGGTATCTAAAAAAACAAACGTACTTTTCAAATGGTAATCTATTCCAACCCAGTGTAATTATTCTGATTCCAAACAGCGCTATGTATTCATTCCATTATGAACTTGTTTCACATTATGAAATGTTTTAAGCATGTCGTTTTCTGATGGCATTAAAATCCAATCACGGGTTTTAACAAGTTGTCAACAAATCGATATGGCCTATGGGGTTATTACAGGTCAAAACACAGCGCTGCAATTGGTCGAAAATCGCTCTGATTGATATAGGTAACTATAGGTTGAAATTTGTAAGCAAGAACGTTAACCGGAGCAAACACCCTTCGTCCGAGCCGCCAACACATCAAACAGGTTACTAGCAACTTTGGCACTGATGTCAAGTCCTTCCTGGTGTAATGTCGGAGAACTGGTCCTGCGGTTCATTGATGTTATTGGCCAAAGCGACAGGAGTAAGCCATTCTTGCGGTAAACAGCGTTGTAGGAACGGAATACAAGAGCTGACGGAAGCAAGACGGTTAACGTAGCGTGGGATTGGACGACCACAAAGAATCTGCGAATGAAAAAAGTAAATTACTTTCGCATTGATTTCACGCGTGTGCTGAGAATTGTTCGATTTTCTCGGTGTTTGATTAACATGAAAGACATGTAAAAACAAGACACTGAAGTAATTCGGACCCGTGTGATACAAAATATATCCATACACCCAACTACACCATCAAGTTACGTTGCCACAGCACATCTATGTGTTTACATAATACTGGTCTTAAATTATGGCAAAAAACACATGACAGACAAGTAGGCAGTTACAGGAAACGGCTTTACATGCAGTTATTGGAAACGGCTTTACAAAAGAATTGCACTAGAACTTGCCCGACAAGCATTGAATTCCTCTGGGTAAAAAACATAGCAAAAAAGTTCCTTAACACAAAAATAATACCAATGAAACTACGCATAGCTTCATTATAAATACGATTGAGAAATATTTTCCTTACAGCAATTACGCCAATCACACTTACTGGATTGCTATAATTGCTGTTCATGGAGATGTTTGAGAATTGGTAATGGTACTAAACTCATGGAATGCGTGGTTTTGCGAGGTTTGACACGGTTTACGCAATAACAGCCTCGACATAGGTCAGCATGCGTGACAAATACTAGTTACGCAACTGGAGCCGCAGAGCCAACGCTCACACATAAACAATACGCGTTGCAATACTACATCACTTGTTAGTTGATCAGTTTATCTGCGTAAGACCACGGATATTTTATCGGTTATAATCTACAACTTGGAGATTTGTAGCTTAAGGGTGATATGACATACGCGCTAAGCTTCTTAAACCGATTCTAGGAGATGGCGCCATCGACTGCTACCCTCAAGACCACAAATGAAACGCTATACTTGTCCCGATTTACTAATCATGCACCATCTGTCGTCCTAAGAGATGCCTGGGTAAGCACCATGAAATCCACATTGATCTTGCAATGCTACCAAACTATATGAGGATTTTTGATGCCATAGCTCAAACGTTCACATTTCTAAAACTTAATCATTGTTATTGTGCACAACCCAATGTGGACATAGACCAACATCAAAGTAAGAAATCTGATATGAGGTGATACATTTCAAAAACTTGTTTCCAACAATGTCAGAAATGACTTTTTAATGATCTGTTTGGAATTTGGCACAACGAACTTGTGTAGAATCTCTATAGTGTAAAAAAGTGTTTGACATTGCAAGTATTCACTACGTGTAGTCTACTGATATATTGTACTTGTATACATTTAACTACCAACATAGTATCAAGAAAATAACAAACACATAGTCAATATCAAATGCATATATGGATAAAACACATCTAAATAACAGGTTTTTGCAACTGGTTTGTTTATCTGTAGTAGCAAGGAACATTGTCGCTGGCAGTATTGTTATTTGTATGGTGAATGATTTTAAACTACTGCCAGCACAACACATCAGGTTTTATCAAAGGTCACAAAAAGGATATGAAGACATACAAGGTTTTCCTATGACTCATATGACAATAGTGGATAGGGATATGTTTCATAGACTCATTAACACGCTAGCTTAAATGCGCATACAGTATTAAAATGCTTGGGAAACCTTTAAAAATGTTGCAAAAAATTGTACTACATGACTATTCAAAAGAATGTTATTTGATGTTCCAAACTGAAATGTCATGTTTATTATAATTCATGAAATTTCCAATCTTGCTTAAAAGCACAGATGAATCGCGTATTAAAAGGCTAATTGATTGTTCAGTCGAGAAACTTGGTCAGCTATTAGTCATCTACCAAAGTTCCAACATTGCTAGTGAGTAATACTGTCAAGTAATAGCAACCATCAGTGAAATGCCAAAAAACATGTTATAAAATTTCAGGAAAATTCATCGTTTTCTGCAGAAAAGGTCAATCAAGGATAACTTGTATGCAGTATTAACAGAGTATAAAATAGAAAACAACACCATGTACACAAAAATCAATAAAGTGAATGACAAACACGTATGACAAGACATGTGATATGCTGTATATTTTTGTTATCGTACCTCTGAAATGGATGAGGAAAAATGGTTGCAGTTTTTGTGCATGAGGTGGTAAGCACAGCCTTTGAATTCTTTGCCTAGTTGTTCCACTATTTTTTCAACGTCACTCTGTGTAAAGTCTGTCATGCCGAGAACTATACTTTCCCTAAAGAAAAATCAAACTGGTTTAAAGTAAATGAATCAAATGCGCAGTAAGCTAGCCTCAAGGGCACAGTGTTTGCAAAGCAGGTTATATTTCTTTCACAGTATTAACTTATTTGGACTTTTCTATTCATTCTGCAGTTTTGTTGGTTCTCAGCGGTATTAATAACTGAAACAAAACAATGAAATGACTCTTGCATATAACTGCCAATTTGCTGGCATGTTTCAATAAAAGAAACATCCCTAAAAGACAATAATTATGAGAAATTCAGAACTTTCATTCTCATACATAGAGACAATAAACCTAGTAACAACCATTTATATTAAGGCCATGACCAATCAATTTGTACAGCACATTCAGGAAACAATCTTTTAAACCCATTATTAGTTGTGCACTTGGCTGGTACACAAGAGCAGTTGTATAAATGTAACATGGGCTAAAGGACAAATATTTGACAATGGCCTGACCACTTTCATTACACATTGAAACACACACGACACAACCTTTATCAATACGACATACTTTTTGCCAACATATTTGTAAACAAAAGTTAACTGAGAAGTACATGATTGATTATTATTATTAGCCAACAGGAAGCTTTTAGCATAAATAGTAATGGAAGCAGCATTTTGGGCATTAAACCAAAACTGTACAGCGTTGTTTACAAAACAGTAAGGACAAATAAAAACAGCAGTTAAACAGTTGAAATGGCAATTACTTACTTGAACTTAAATGAATCACCAAGTTCAGATGTATCTCGTGGGATAATTTCAAAAACACCAGTGAAGTTAAACTGATGCCCTCCATAAGCAAATTCTGTAGATAGTTTAACAATGTGGTTAAAGCATACTATCATACAAACCAGTTACTTATGGCCTGGGGCAGGTTTGATACACTAACAACTGCCAAAATAGTTCACAAAGTTAAAATTTGGCAAACAACATTCAAACACTATGTTCTTTATAAGGTCAGACAGCTTACAGCAGTGGTTCTCAAACTCGGTTTTTGGGGCCGCATGCGGCTCCCAACTACTTATTCTGCGGCTCGACCAGACCTCAGAAAACCACCAAACATTGCTATTTTAGATTTCAAAGTAATATTCTTCAGTGATTTTTCTCAAGGTTTCGTTTTTTTTGCGGCTCCCTACACACTTAAAAAATACCATTTGGCCCCGACAATAAAAAAGTTTGAGAACCACTGGCTTACAGCTATGATACTAAAACTTTTTGAAAACAACATCTTCTATCATGTGTAATCAATCTATCAGATTTAGTTACAAAAGAATATTACATTAACATACAATATTGTCAAATATTTTTTGGGTTCCTGGCAGGAGATATATATTATACAGTTAACCTTGGTTAAACCAGATTTGGTTAATCTAAATCTTTGCCTAATTCGGACAAAACTTTACGCAAAAATGATTTGCAATGTGGTAAGGCTTTAAAAAATTGACAATCGGCTAATACAGATTTTCGCCTTATCCACACAATTTTTTGAGTCCAAACAGGTCTGGAATAAACTGAGGTTTACTAAATATATGTATACAGTCAAAACCCAACACTGCTTTATTTGAGAGAGAGAGATATTTTTGACTATTTCCAACATGTTAAATATCTGGGATATTCTATAATCATTTTGGTTAAACATTTCATGTAATTTAACAACCATTGAGGTAATAACATACTTCAATAGCACATTAAATTTGAGCCATTTGACTTTTTATTGAAAAAGGTTGCAGTTACCAGTTCATCATACAATCAAACAGTGTTCTATAAAGTCACTATGGGGCCAGGTTAAGTAGGGGGCATTTTAGGATGAGTTAACATGAACCTTTTCTGAATGTTTGGCAGAACTTATGGCACACAATACAGTTACATGTGGGTTACACAGCAAAAAAACATAACAACATCAAAACATATCAAACCTCTGTTGTAAACTTCAATTCCTGTGTGATAGACTCCTAATCCAATGTTGGATGTGTATTGATTAATCCAATACTAAAAAAGAATACAGACTACTTTGATAATGCAAATTAAAACAGACCAATATTGTTTTTGATAATTCTCACCATGTCATAAACATTGAGTATCACCGGTGCATTGGCCATGCTGTAAAAAAAAACACAAACAAACATAAATAAATTTCAAGAGCTTGTTGATGTGTGTCAGAATACCTTTTTGTTCCTCAAGTTTACAACTATCTTCAGCAAAGCACCAAAAACAGCAAGAACACCAGGCAATGGTGGTTAAATAAATGATGTTAAAGCAGGATATTAAACTCAACCAGCATGTCTTACCAAAAAATAACTAAAAACACATAAACACTATTGTCTAAAACACATGCAAGGGTTGGCAATAACACATAAATTGGCTTGAACCATTCAAAATTTTGCTGACCACTAGTCTAATAGGTTAGACGTGCATTTTTTGTATGTGCTTCCAATTTTGTTATACAGGCTGGCTGCGACTGCTGAGTTAGTTTCAAATGCAACTTGTCAACATCATGTGGTACTAAAATAAATTTCAAAGAGTTTAGATAAATATTAGTCTCACAGTCATACTCCTACAACAGTCTAATTTACAATGAAAATAAACGCTAAAGTTAACACTGAGCTCATTGAGCTGTAGTGATCTGTCTTTGTCTTATCAAATATAAATCTCTTTTACATCAATTTGGTTCATTATATTCCCATTCAAACATGAAAAAATGTAAAAGAAAAAACGAAGAGAAACGACCATTGTCAACCAAACGATGTTTTTTTTTATTTTATGCACAAACTTTTTAATGCTAAAATAGAAAACCTTTTTGAAAGCCAAATCAGCCAGTTCACTAAGTTCAGTTTTCAGTAAACGTTTTGCCTATTTGACTTTAATCTTCATCAGTTCCTTATTCAAGTAGAATCCCTTTTACATCAAACAAAAATAGAAAGGGAACAGAGAAATTAAAGCTATTGCTTTGTCACGAAATGACAGACAAACGACAACTAAGGCACGTCACGCCTGAATGCGCCTTTGATGTATTGTTGTCAAAAAGTTTCCCAATTTGGTATGTTTAATTTGCTTATAGTTACTGATTAATAAAACAACTGCAGAGACGTTGAGCTCATAACGGTAACAATTTATAAGTTTTAAACTAGACGCTACCTTTCTTTTACCGAAAAAAAGACTGATACATGTATTTTCGTGACTGTTGCGCTGTTTTCAATAAGTAGAAGGCATATCTTTATGCGCCGCCGGACAACACAGCACTGTTGATTGCTTTTACTCCTAGAACTGTCTTTAACGCGTTTTTTCTTGCATTTAAAACTCTAAATAACGAACTCCTATGGATAGATGGTGGCGCTCGAGGGTTCCTCGGCTAAGATTAAAAAAAATGGTCCTAAGACTACCAGCCACTACCTTTATTTACTCGATTGTAAGCCGCCCTCGTTTATAAGCCGCCCTCGATTGTAAGCCGCACCCTGGGCTTTTAGGTACTATTGTTTCATAATACATCTTGATCTTTCTGTTGTTACATAGTATAACAGTTTGGACATGTTTGTTATTTATGTTGATATCTGTACCCAACAGAACGTATATCGACGTATAATCTGTACTTGTATCCGAATTTTGAACCTCAAATCAATTAAAAGGTTGGAGTGTAGAAACAATATCGGTTTTAAATAAAAATGTAAGCCGCCCTCGATTGTAAGCCGCCCTTAATTAAAAGCCGCACAAACGGCAGGTAAAAAACAATATAAGACGCAGCTTACAATCGAGTAAATACGGTATTTACTAAAAACTATAGAAGCACCGAGTCAGCTTAATTTGGATTCGCCCAAAACCAAAAATGTCGCAGTTTGGCAGAATATTCAGTCAAATCATTTATGACGTCACGCGAAGTCGTAAACAGTGGTACGCAACAAAATAGTTTTCATTACCCTATTATTTTAATTCTGTGGGTTTTTACGACTGCCTCGGCCATAGTTGCCACTTGCCAGCCTGCCAATGAATTACTGACCTTTTGTCTTTTTGTTTTTTGAAAATCATAAAAGATTACGCGATTTTAGTTATGGCGTAGTTTGAAAAAATGTATTGTGCCTTATTGGGCAGAAAATACACGTTTTTGGTGTTGAATTCATGATATTTACGTGGTGCATTGTATTTTTTTAAAATACGGGTAGTGACGTCACGATATTCAAGTTGTTCCAACATAGCCTATGCCACAGAAATATACAGAATTGGCTTTGAAAAAAATACAAATCACCATGCGTAATAATTTTAAACGTCGTTTTAAATTCTGCGTTGTTTCATCACAAGTTTAGTAACGACCTTTTTTAGCAAAAGTCGTCCGAAACACTGGTTGGCAAAACAATAAACGCTAAATTTAAAAACATGTTTGAAGAAGGGAATAGCCTTTTTGCTGCAAATAAGATCACATACAAATATATAAAAATGCTACAAAGGGATAATAGCGCAATATTTTTATGATGGGTATGTTGAACCACATTCATTTTGTCTTCAAATATTTTGCTCTCTGAACTTTGACGGAATGAAAAATGACATACAGCAATAGGTGCACATTAAAATAAGTATTAAGTGTGTATTACCGACGCCTTAATGTGATACCGGCCTATACAAATAGGGTGTAGAAGTACTTTTGAGACATGCAGAGAAAAACATGATCAACTGAAAGATGTAATTTCTTTGTTGCAACAGAAAAGTGGCGACTTTGATTGTTTTAAGTAAGGTAAAATACACAGATTTACACAAAATTAACAACAGGTTATATGAGCAGTGATGCCGAAGAACAAAACACAGCGATTGCGTTATTATACAACACAGCAGGGGCGGCTCGTGCGAGGGGGCTGCGGAGCTGCAGCACCCCCAGTATTTTTACTTGACATTCCTTTTCCAAGTTGTTATACAAAACAATCTTTACAGATAGTTTTTATGTTTGATCAGTGTATACTAAGAATAACTTTTATGGCATTAATCGACATTTTATCAAAATTAATAAAAATTTTGTATCATTTAAAATAATAATAATAATAATAAGTTATCTATGGCGGAGCTGCAGCTCCAGTTTCGTGACGTTTCATGACGTTTTCAGTTGTGCGCATGCGCACTTGGAAAAGCTACATGCCGGGCGAAATAGGCGAGAGGGGGCTGTGGCTCGCGCAGCCCCTCGCGTGACGTAGCGCTAGTTGTGTTGTCTGCTTCGCGTCAGTGAGCTCCAAAGCCAAACCCGTGTACTGTGTTTTTAAGTTCGACAGTGAGTGCAGTTAAATAACTATTTTGCTATCATTAAATTTATTGTTTGACTGTTAGTCGTGACTTTTTAAGATGACTGTAAGTGGGTTTCAGTTTTTACAGTTATCATTAAAATAAATAAGTGTATCTAACACCTTTAAAAGTCACAATTAACCTTTATAATAAATAACTGAATTAAAAAGATTTATGAAAGTATGGGACAAAACATCTGTTACTCCAATGTCATGCAGGAATAAGCAACAACAAGAAATACTCAGTTTTAGTTCCTATAATGCTACCAAAGAAAAGTTATATTTGTGACTGTGAAGTTAAATGCCTTACTGAAATTCAGGCAATATCAAATGCAGAACAAACAACTGCAAGTAACAGGAATTTTGAAATGAAGACAAAAAAAGAGTGAAGACAATTTAAAGTGTGGATTTCTTAACACACCATGTGGACAGTATTTGCAACCAAGTGCAATCATGTGTATTGATATAATGGGCATGTACTGTTTGTCTAATCTAAACAGTAGCTGCTAAATTGCTTCACAGGAAGTGTTTCTTAAGAATGAACATTCTACAGACAAGATAGTAGTGACACCAAGCACATCCTTTTGTTGACAAAGAAAAGCTAGTTACTCAAATGAAAATGTTTCTGTAGATCTGATGTTCATGATTACTTTGAAAATAATTAATCTAGAGATGATGTTTTGACAAGTTAAATTACTAGGATGAAAAATCCTTTTTGCTGTTTCCATGATTCCTTCTAAGGCAAAACAGTTCTTTTTAACACTGAAAAAGATGCCAATTTTTTCTGAGGAACACCAATATTTCCAAAAGACTTGCACTTGCAGTGCTAGTACTAAATAGAAAAACAGTTTCTTAGTTATCATTTGGGATTAAGGAAGAAGCTATCAATTATCATGTCCCAACTATAACTTCATGATTCATTTTGGTTGGAAAAAGGAAGCACAAGATTTAATAATATGGTTTAAATTTAAGTGAGAGTGTTGTAAATTTTAAAGCTTGAAGGCGTTTTGCACTTAAAAAAGAAATTATAAGCTATTTTCCAGCAAGCAGCAATTATAGCAGTTAAGAAACTAAAATACAATTAATAGTCTGTACATAAAAATTCAAGAAAGATGTTTAAATGAACAAGTTCTGAAACCAATGTAATGTGGTTGTTAAATTTGTTAGTTATGATACCAATAAAAAGCTGTATGTCTAGTTTTTTTGTGTGACAATAATCTGTAAAGTGTCATAGAATATGTTGAAAACGCTGACTGTGACTAAATTTACTTAAATGAGACATGACAATTTTTGTTGTCGAACTGAAATACTTCGACCTTTTCGACTCATTTATATGTATTTTTTCTATTACTTTTTTTTCTATTGTTCTGTTGTGTTTTACCGTATTTACATCCGCTTCGTTTCGAGGCTGTGCCACGTGTGTTTTTCACATTATTACTGAACGTTATTGTGTTTGGCCCGTCGCTGTGCGAGTAAACAAAATACACAAATGATGCCGTCTGCTGTTTACACTCGTGTACATTATTGCGTAACAAAAATTACGTCACAATGGAGTTGCTAATTAAGATTTGTATTACTTGTTTTTATACACTAAACCAGGGGTGCACAACCTTTTTGGAAAGACGGCCGCATCGCAGATCTTTATTTCACCAACGGCCGCCAATTACCTGCTTGTTTTTGTTTTTAAATGTATTATGTGAAAATAGGGCTTGTCCCACATACATAAACCATCTAATGGCGTCCAAAAAGCCCTGAACTTGATCCACAAATTGAGCTAAACAGTCTGACGACCAGTCTGAGCTGTTTATGACGTCATAATCTATATTGTGACGCAAGAGGTGACTGTTTATTTGCATTGTTTGCATACAATAGGCGTATATAAAGTGTGATGCACGGGGTTTCTAGGCTGGTAATGTCTTTTTCAGTCTTACAAAATCTATTTAGTGCAGTTTGAAAGTCAGAATATTTAGCAAAAGAGTTGTTTTTACGTCACGGCCGCCAGTGCATATATTTTAATAAACATGTTCACGGCCGCAGGTTGTGCACCCCTGCACTAAACAAATGGCTAGAAAACTAGAAATGTAGCTTTTCAATATATTGCCAACTTATATATGTTCAGTAAAGGCTAAAATTTGTGGGGGCAGCACCCCCACAAATTTTATGCACGAGCCGCCACTGCAACACAGGACGCTTATTTACATAAAAAACCAAGAATCCCATATTCCATATCTCTTCCACTCAATTGCGAACCTGCCTCATATGCTGTGAAACCAATCCAGTAACGAGCGCCATTACAGAACTGCTTATTGGCAAGCTAGCTGGTTCCAGTAGTCCTTCGGCGGCACTTCGAACATGCGGCATTATATGGGGGATTGCCTGTGTTGCCAAACGAATTAGATGAGGCTTAATTGCTCTTCCAATAGCAGCGGCTTGTGTTGGAAAACATACGATTGCGGCAATTGCTCCAGCGCCAACAATCACCCCACCGACTATCCACATCGTCTACAAAGATAAACGGGTTTAGAAAGTCAAATGTATAAATGCAGTATCTTTTGTCAGTGACATTCAGTAAACCAAAGATATCATGGCAGTTAGAAACATAAAACCTGTTTTATCTTTCATGGCGAATAATATTTCTGTAGTGCTGTGCCAAAGTACGTAAAAAAACTGTGACAAACGGTATACTGTTGTATAGCTTAACTTATAAAACAATTTGTTACAACTAAACAAATAAAACAATTGTTACAACTAAATGACTATATTTTTCAGCTGTAAAAGCTTAAATTAAATTTACACCGTTTGACGTTGTGAAAAAAACATGCTGAAAAAGAAATAAAGTGGAGTAATGAAATTGGCGGTAAAGATGTCCCGAAAACAAAAAAAGATTGGCCAGTCGGCGTTTTATGTTATCTCGCAGTTTTGTTAAAAACAGAGATGTGCTAAAAAGGCCATAACTTGCTTATTCATGTGGGGTTTTTATTGCGCATACCATATTCATGTGGGGTTTTTATTGCGTTCGAGGTCTTTAACGTGGGTGTTTTGTAACAAATACACGTGGTATTGCACACTCTATTGAGTCAAACCTCAACAACGTGATGCATAATGAACATACGAAACGTAATCCAATTCAAACGATGTGGGCCTTAACTCACAAGCTGAGCTGTGTGGGCGCTATCATTATAGGCCTTAAACCTTTCATCGAGAAGTCTGTCGAGTTCTTGTACCGCGGCGTCCACAATTTGAGTTTCCACGTAATGTCGTTCAATGTCGGCCCGGAATTTTTCCAAGGTCGTGCGTTTCAGTTCGTTGTGGCGTTCTGTTCTCGTTGCCTCGGCTTGAAACCAACCGCGATTCTGTAAAGCAAACAAACAAGTTTAACTGAAAGATTTGCGTTTTTTCCTTCGCCCGATAGTGTCTCAATTTTTTCAAGATACGTCAATTCGGAGTAACAGAATATATATTGTTTTGTTACAAAACGATTTGGGTTTTTATGAATTATGATGTCGTACAGACATTCGAGTGACGTCCCTCTCCCAAATGCAAGTTAATCGGCGTTGTAAAGCAACTTGTATTGAGTCAAAACATATTGGTCCTCTCAATACTTTGGCTATGCCACCTATAAGATACTGGTATTTGGTCAAATACAGGTTCAAGAGGGATTCGTTACCAGTGAGCAGAAAAATAAAAAAGGCGGGTATCATTGAATACAGTCACCCCCGGTAAGAATGGGAACTTCTTGGTTTGAATGATTGTTTTCTAATTCTATTCAAATCATAAACATAAACTTTAGAGGTTCGGTAAATCGTTTTAGATATTTTAGAAGTAAAGGTGGACATTTAACGATTTATTGTTTTTAGCGGAAAAGAAGGTGATTCTACACGGTATAACTTCTCGGCTTCCAAAGTGTATTTGTTTACTATGAGTATTTTAGCAACATATTACGAACCCCAAGAAGTTCACGTTGATATCCTTCGAAAGAATTGTCCATCACGTTCCTGATGTGCTCCTGCTTTCTGGCCTGAAAAATATTGCACCAAAATAAAAACATATTAGATCAATATGTTTAGAACACAACATATAGACGTATTAGAACACAACATGTAGACGGTTCTGGTTAATGGCACATTCCGTTTTATTGCATAGGTAATATCAGTTTCCATTTGTAAAGATAGAAATCTATTTAAGTGCATATTCCGGTTAATCGCATAAAAGCTCAAGCGCTATTACCCAGAATCTTCTACTTCTACAACGTTTTTGCAACTTAGATAATGTCTAACATTAGCCAAAGTTGTGCTTCTTCGTTCGCCATCATGTTGAAATTGCTCAGCGATCAGTGTCAGTTGCGCTTTGAGGTTACAAACCCGTAAAGGTTCACCAGTTACATTTCCTGATTCCAAGACAATTTCGTAAAGCAGTTGTTTAGTGAAGATGCGAAGGCTTTCCCGAAAGAGCAAATCCACGTCTGTAAAACAAACCTGGACGTTAGGAGTCGGCAACCTACGGCCCGCAACTGGTTATTCATTTATTATCGTGATGGGCGCGCAGCTTTGTTACTTTAAAGCCAGTTTTTGTTGTAAAAAGGTTGAGAAAGTTTAGGAAAGGTAACGGAAAGTGGCCGAATTTTAGTCCATTTTTGCGATGCTTTGTCAAATACCGGGACAACCCCCATCAAATTAAACTGTATTCGAGAGTTGCATCAACACGACTAGAAATGAACGCAATTTAATGGTGAAAAACGCATATGGTTACCGGCCCTGTTATAAAGCTTTACAACCAGCGCTGGGGACAGTAAATCTGCGAAAAATATATCTAAGAAAACCTAACATAGAGATTCATGTCTACAATAATTGAGTATTTGTAATGTATGCAGAGGCAGTGTATGTTAATTTTTTTGGCCCTTTATTTCGTTTCACAGGATAAATTAATTTTACTATGTTTTTTCAACTTCAAACCCTTCTGACACTTTTTGTCGACTTTTGCATCGTAAGGCGTCTATCAACATACAACATATGTATACCTTTCATGTGGGTCACTTTAATGCCTTTTGTCCTTACTTCCTGGTTCGGAGGCGGCATCATGAAAATCAAGACGCTGCGAAAGGTGTTCTCAAGCTCTCTGAAGAAGACTTCGGTCTGGCCGCCCAACTGTCCCTTCTTTTTCATATGATCCAGGTAAGCCTTTCCACCTTCCCAGCAATACCCAAATTGCTCGTCGGCATCGCGAACCAATATGATAAGAGTCTAAAAATCAGTTACCCGTTGGTTAACTTAGAAATGTTTTCACAGCGGGTTCGATAACTCGAGGGCCAGATAGTGTATTAGCTCTAACGCGGCGAACAATGTGGTTGTGGACGCCATTTCTACTGAAAGAGCTGGCTTTTTTGCCAGCATATGAATTGAATTGAATATATTAGTCTCTTCTACCAAGAAAACCCTCCGCTTTCTTGCTTTCGATGTTCAAACGTTACTAATTGGGGATCCTTAAATAGAGATTGTTCTCCAAGTTCAGTTTCTGATGGATGTCTTCAAGTGAACGTTGTTTCCTATGAGTGTCGGTGAGTACTTATTCTGACTTGTGACCTCAATTTAATTTATAGTTTAAGTTTAATTTAATAGCCCATGTGGCTCATGGCATGTTGTATTTTCCTCTAGTGCTTGCAGCTATTGCTTTATTGTCTTGTAACTGTTCAGGACCTACCGATATGTTATTTAGCAGTCAAAATATAGCATATTGCAAGAAGCCCCAAAATAAGTTGAAATCACTTAGATCTGGGCGTCAACTTTACCCGAATGCTGGTTTAAAACTCAAATTTCACTCGAGTATATCCACAACTTAAAGCAAAAAAGTTTACCTGAAATAAGTTAGCGTTTTCTCCACCACCAGACAGGGTCCTCATTTCTTCAAGATACACCTGTTCAGTGTTAGAAAAGATTTTTTTCATATCTGTGACCACAAATCAGTAGAATTGGATTACATGGCTTCCCAGCTAACACAAAACGTTATGGCAACTTTCACAACGTTGTTTACAGGTTGTCATATGGTTTGTAAGCGTTTTTTTGTCAAAGTAAATGTTGCGTTATGGTTGCATGGTATAACGTTAGCATTGAACGTAACTCAAACGGTATTGTTACGGTTTAGTAAACACGACTTTGAAAAAACGTTTTTCTGTGGTTGTTATGTAACGTGTCGGTAACGTCATCGCTCATACGTAACGTCATAAACGTTCTTGCAACTTTTATTGACGACCTAATAGAAACGTTTTGTATTTACGTTTTTAAGTAGTATCATTTATTTGTTTTTAAAACGTTTTTTCAGTTACGTATCAAACCGTACGTTTCTGTAACATAACTAAATAACAAGATAAAAACGTTTTGCATTGACGTTTTTAAGTAGTAGCATTTATCTGTTTTCAAAACGTTTTTTCAGTTACGTATCAAACCGTACGTTTCTGTAACATAACTAAATAACAAGATAAAAACGTTTTGTATTTACGTTTTTAAGGTGTATCATTTATTTGTTTCAAAAACGTTTTTTCAGTTACGTATCAAACCGTACGTTTCTGTAACATAACTAAATAACAAGATAAAAACGTTTTGCATTGACGTTTTTAAGTAGTAGCATTTATCTGTTTTCAAAACGTTTTTTCAGTTACGTATCAAACCGTACGTTTCTGTAACATAACTAAATAACAAGATAAAAACGTTTTGCATTGACGTTTTTAAGTAGTAGCATTTATCTGTTTTCAAAACGTTTTTTCAGTTACGTATCAAATCGTACGTTTCTGTAACATAACTAAATAACAAGATAAAAACGTTTTGCATTGAGGTTTTTAAGTAGTAGCATTTATTTGTTTTGAAAACGTTTTTTCAGTTACGTATCAAACCGTACGTTTCTGTAACATAACTAAATAACAAGATAAAAACGTTTTGCATTGACGTTTTTAAGTAGTAGCATTTATCTGTTTTCAAAACGTTTTTTCAGTTACGTATCAAACCGTACGTTTCTGTAACATAACTAAATAACAAGATAAAAACGTTTTGTATTTACGTTTTTAAGGTGTATCATTTATTTGTTTCAAAAACGTTTTTTCAGTTACGTATCAAACCGTACGTTTCTGTAACATAACTAAATAACAAGATAAAAACGTTTTGCATTGACGTTTTTAAGTAGTAGCATTTATCTGTTTTCAAAACGTTTTTTCAGTTACGTATCAAACCGTACGTTTCTGTAACATAACTAAATAACAAGATAAAAACGTTTTGCATTGACGTTTGTAAGTAGTATCATTATTTTGTTTTAAAAACGTTTTTTCAGTTACGTATCAAACCGTACGTTTCTGTAACATAACTAAATAACAAGATAAAAACGTTTTGCATTGACGTTTTTAAGTAGTAGCATTTATCTGTTTTCAAAACGTTTTGTTAGTTACGTATCAAACCGTACGTTTTTGTAACGTAACTAAATAACGAGATAAAAACGTTTCGTATTTACGTTTGCGCTTTTGTATGTTTTATGACATAAATCGTAACTTATATGAAACAATAATGTTTATTGGTTTGTTATTCCCATGAGTAATAAAATACACAATTAAGATAATTTGGCGCATGAACAGGGGATAGCTACAAAAATCATGAACCAGTGAAAAAGCTAACATTAAAAGCAAACAAAGTAAAATTAGTTCAAGGCAATGCTTGCTCACAGTACACACTGCAATAACATTTTGGTCCTCTTCACAGCTATATAAAGGTTGCATAAAAAGATAAATTATAAATCAAACAAAATGCATAATAGTCATGAAAACACTTTTTTTACTACCTTTTACAAATATTGCTTGTGTAAACATCATGTCTGACTTAATGATTTTCATTTTGGAATAATTTGAATTCACAGAATAGACACCAATTAATGTTGAGTCGCAAGGGTCATCAAACAAACCTTTTGGATTTTGATAAATGCGACACAGGTAGTCTTGTTTGGCACTATTACTAAGATTTTTATTGTTTACTTTGTCAATCACTTGGACACACATTACATCAGATGTTCCACAGTTTATAACATAGGAATTGTTGGGTTCTTTAGTTAAAATATCAGGTTTATTGTCCGACTTTGAAAAGACCATTTTCTGTTCAATCATGCGCTTCACAACCTGAACAATTGGTTGTTTTCCAGACCTCACCATTTTCTTTAACTGTTGCATGAAATTTTCAAATTTAAATCCACTGCAAAAATCAAGACTTTCAAAGTGTCTTGCTTGTGCTGACAAATGCAATAAACTATGAACATTGTAAACCAGAAACTCATTTCCATAAAGATCACCAATCTGTTCCACAAACTGTGTTAACAGCGTATGGGCAAAATTTGCTGTTGACTGGGTCAATGATGGGGAAACTAATATACAAATGCCAATATTGAGCAAAAGGAAATGCTTGTAGAGAGGATTAGGTAGTTTTTTCCAAAGAACAATTTTTCCTGTGTATAAAAGAAACTGTCGCAACTCAGTTGCTTTCCAGCGATCTATTTCCTTTAATGAACGTGGTTTTCTTGCAAACAGTGAAGGTATACAAAATCTTAACTGTATTAATTTGCCGGACACCAGTTCAACTTGTTGTGCACTGAGTCTAACATGTTTGGCACCACGAATCCAAGAAAGAAGTAGTTTTTTCATGACCCCTAGACAAACCTGATGCATATAATCAATTGGAAATTGCCTAACCATGTCCATTTTCAATTCACAAAAAGGTGATATAGTATGATGGTGTTCTTTATTAGCTTGGCATCTAAATGTCTCGTCAGTTCTTAAATTTAAATTTTTGATTTCAGGATATGTAACTCTACCAAGCCAAGTTCCACTTTGAGAACAGTGATCACATCCATAATATCCAGAAAATAACTTTGTAGCTTTAATCATTGCACGAGCTGGAGCATCACAAACAATGCTGTGCAAATTACATGTTATGGTTTTATCATTAACTATGACTCCATTTTCCAAGACATATTTGAGCTCTTTGATAAAATCAGACAAAAAATCCAAATTTGTTGGCTTTGATGTTCCATAAGTTAAAACAACAGGGAAAACAGGTTCAAAATTTACAATTGAACCGAGGACTGGCCAAAAACAGGACTTGGAACTTTTGAAAAGTGGCAGTCCATCAACATTAAAAGAAAGTGCAATAGCAAAATCAGGTCTGTCGAGTGGACTTAGCAGCTTTAGAATCTGTTTCTGCAAACCAAAATAATAATATTGCATTCCAGACTTACAAATTGTTTCAACTTCTCTAGGTGTAGAAAGGAGGCTTCGGCAAGTCGTAGGGAGTTCTTCAACATTAAGATTTGGACCATAGATTTTCATTAGTTTTAAAATATGGTCAACAGCATTGTGTCGGACTTGAAACTTATTTACCCATTCAGCCATTTGGTCTCGAAAGGTTTCTTGGGATTGTGTTTCATCATCAGAATAAAGCCTGCTATTAAAATATAAAGGTGACTCCATTGACGATTGCTCCACACAATTTGTTGATGGTGATTTTCGCATCAGATTTATTTTGCTGTCAGATGGTTGATCAGTAAACACATTATCTGACTGATGATGATGATTGTTTTCCACTACACTTGATTTGTAATTGGGGTTAGGCAGGAGTATTTCATCACTGCTTGTGTCAGAACTTTCACATAACAATTCATCGTAAGCGGTCTGTTGACGCTTGAGTTTTGCACGCTTGTTCTGCATCCATAATCTTTTGTACACTTTTCGTTTATCATTCATTTTGGAAAAAAATACAGAACTATATAAAGTAGTTGTAAGCAAGAATACAGAGAGCACCCAACAACTTTCTTTTGCTGAAACAAGGCTGGCGACAGACTTATCCGCCTTCGAACGTATCAGCACAGATAGTATGTGTATTATTGCGTACTAATTCAAGTACTTAATTCAAGTTATCTATGGTACTACTGTACTTGAGCCTTGCAGTCAATGTAGCGTGACTAAGAGCCTTGCAGTCACTGTAGCGCAGCGACGTGACGTCACACAAAAAGATTTTCAATAAGGTTGCTGAAATAAAACCGGACAGACATTGAAGAATCAAGCAGTTTATTTTTAATTATTTTTATGTGACTACCCAAACATGCCTGTGCAAAAATATACCTACTAAAAGCATAGGTAACAGTTTCATAGTGGTCCGTTACAACAGACAACACGATTTAAAATTTAAATCGGATCAAGAAGTATTGTCCCCTATTACTCCCTAATATGGGTGAATTTTATCCTTTACTACACATATAGAGGCATACAGGTGTGCAACATAATAAAATATGTTAATAATATTTTACAAAGTTTATTTGTATGGGCAAAACGCTGTCCTGAGTGATATCTGTAGAGATATGTAGGTGTGCAACTTTACAAAATATGTATGTAAAAATTTTTTTACTGAAAACATTACATTATGTACCCTGTAAAAATCATTTCACCAGCAAAAAGCCACAAGTTTACCTGAATTTTGTCCATGTTATCTGAACTGAACTTTTCCTTTACGTTGTAAATGAGAACTCGGCTGAAATATGCCGATAACGCAAAGACAGTAATGGCATGATCCTGGGGTTGATTGGGGTCTGATGGCCCCTCAGTATCCCATAACGACAACACCATCTCCTGAAACAAGTTTTCGCATCTGTGTTTATCAAAGGCATAACTCACAGTTAATGGCAGACGATATTAACAGTATAAAACCTTAAAGTCAGACACTTAAACAAAAATAAACAACTGCATCATAATTTTAATATTCTTGTTGTGGTTAAGGGATGCCTTTCGCACCATGTTTTTAACAGTTCAAATGCTTTTCTAAGCCTTGTACAAGTGAAAACCACGTTGCACTAGTTGTTTTTAGCGCAAAACCTTTAGTCATTATCGAGCAGCAAACTGTTTTTGGCGTTATTAGGTGGAAACCGTTGTTTTTGGGTTGCCATTACTTACCTCGCCGCGTAGTGGTGGTTCGAGGTATTCGTTGAACATGTCAATTCCCTTGGTCTCTGATTCCACTGTCGTTTCTATGGGAAATACCTCAAGCAATTCCGTGTCGTCTTCAAAATACAGCTCGTCCTACAAAAAACATGCGTAGTAAAGATTTTCGTTGGTAATCTAAAATTTACTTTGACTGATTAAACACTCAAACATGGCGATAAGAAATGTGAGGGTTTTTCCATCAGATACACGTTTGAATGTCCTACTTGTTTACATAAGGCAATGTACACACATAATGACGAGGATATAGTCAATGCTTTGTAAAACCAAATGGGTACCAAAGAGAGATTTAGATATAGTAAACCCAAGTCGTACTTGAAGTATTACGAAACTTTGTGGTACTAACTAGAAATTAAAAAATAGAGTCCAAGTTTCCCAGTTCGGCTTTGTGCAGCACTTCTCAAACTGGAGTCCGCGGTCCTTTAGGGGTACGTTGGACATTGGGGGGAGGCAAAGTGGTTAAAGCAATTATATATTCTTATTTTGCGTCAGTGTGAGCCACTGAATAAATGTAAATCAAATTAGGGTTGAGTATCAAATTGCTAAACAATAGCCTTTGTTGAATGACAACTGTCAAATATGCAATTGTTCGCACATTATATTTAATTACCATTTTGATAGCGCCCAACAGGGCATTTTGCAAAAATGACTTCCCAATCCCAAACGAGCCAATGCTTGTTATGATTGCCAAAGATTTTCCGGCCTGATCTTCATCGCCGTCTGGTATTTTATCAGCATGAACTGTCCATTTGTCATTCACAAGGTCCAGGACTTTGGACAAATCTTCCATTTTGTTGGTAATAAAAACCAACTGGTCCCCAATACATGCAGAAACTATAACGTTAAGTGAAAGTCACAAAAGTACACCTGACTGTAGATTAATACAATGACATTAAGTATTTGGACACATCGTGTAGGCTAGGCCTTTGACGTGGTACCACACACATCCAACGCGGTTACGTATTAATTGACGCCACCAGAAAAGTTCATCGTTCGAAGGTCATCGCGGCACCCATGCTGACTCAACACGAAGTTGTGTTGCTCTCACTGAGTGTCAAATCCATGCGATATCTTAAGTTTGTAGGTAGGCGTAAAAACTTAAAAAAAAATTTTTGAAAAATCGGACGTGCTACAAGAATTCCCCAGTAACGGTTACGTTTATCATGCAGATAGCCTATAAATTTAAATTCGACGGTTAAAGCTTACAAACTAGGGTGGACCTTACCAAGTTCTTGTAACCTACTTCCTCTAAGCTGCCTCGTCACAAGTTACACAAATCTTAGTCAGTCAACTGAAACAAGTCTGATTGCTGATGTAAACAAAGTTGGCAACGATTGTCAAGCTGTGACATCAATTGGCGAAATGCAACATTGAAGATATACACATCAGGTTTCTGACTAGACATAATCAACCACTTGAATATGTTTGCACAAATAACCACTTTTTCAGGGCACTACACTTCGGCTTCGTGTGCTTAAACTCTGTATTCATTATACACACTGCTGGATTTCTGAATGAAGTATCGTTTTACACTATACAATGCCATTCCTGTAGTGTTACCAATTTTGAATCCACTTTATTCGTAACTAAATCAGTTTACATAACTAAATCTAAATGGCAATACCTGCTCTTAAAACTAAGCCCACATGTAATACAAATAGAAAGTGTGTTTTGCTGCTGTAAGAGACGCTGCTGGTACCTTTGTACACAAAACTAAACATTAAAACCGATCGTACAGGCTTCAATGTCAGTCTGATTTCTAGCAGAATATTTACACAAGTTTCTTACAAGAAATAGGGCTTTACAATTAACCAATAAACCGTCTGTAACTTTAACAACATTGAATAACGACTGATAGTGCCTTGTGGTAGCATTAGGCTAGCAGCCCAACTAGTTCCTCTTTTGTTTGCACTCAGTATTAAATTGAGCGTTTTCGTGGTAACATGTTAACCAATGGCATCCTTATCATGATAAGACAGGTTAAAAACACATCTGTCCCTTTAAACACTGTCACGAGGTTATAAAAGATGGCAGAAGTTTCACCACGACGAAAAACACCAGGGACGAAACTATGGTTTCACCGACGCTGAGAATTCGGGCCTTCCCCTCAAACACACTTCGCTGCACTTAGGAGGAGCAGACATAAAAAAGAAACAAAATTTTTCTCCTCTTTGAGCAGGGTGAGTGCACCTGCGAACAAATAGCATTGTGACATCACATCGCCCACGCTGTGACGTAATTTCACGCCTGTGAATGTGAATCTGTGTTTTCGAAGTTCAGTAACTGATTAAAACTGAACTTTAAAGTGCGAATCTATGACTGTTTGCTTCAAACACATAACTGTGCAAATCCGTAAAGCACCTACCAAGCTTATCAGTACTTTTTGTCTTACTTCTTATGTAGTTATTACGGCACAAATGTACCCGCTGTAGCCTCGTATGAACGATTGTGACATAAACATTTGCCGAAAAACCTTAGCAATATCGTAGGTCGATTTTTCGGCCTATTTGAGACATTTGTACAAAATTATGTCATCTAAAAGTCGTTATATAGCCTAACTAACCAAAAGCACACGGATTTGGAGACTAGTGATGTCAGTTTCAGTAGTTTGGAGGCTTTACGAACGAAAGGATTTAGGACAGCAATTTAATCGAGATTCCTTTAAAATTCTTGACTAGTCACCGCTGCTGATAAGCTTACATTTACACTTTTTGCATACAGTTCTGTACCCATCGTGATTTAATCTCGTTTGCCAGAACTACCTATTTTAATTTTCAGTGCACTAAGTTTACCCAACAGCGGCGGCGAAATAAAAATAGGCTGGACCAAAGGGGGTTTCCCCTTACATGCTTCCCCTTGAGGTGGTCTCGCGCACAAAGAAAGGTTTCTCCCATAATAACCGTTACGTAATGATATTTTAGTTTTTTATGTAAATTAAATATTTTTTAGCTTTTAAAAGTTATTAATATATCACCAACATTACGTCAAATTGCTGCCTATCAAATAAAGTCTCGCAAGTACGAACGCCTCTGGGCATTTAACAGGCATTTCAATTACAAAGGCGCTTCCTAACAGCAATTTCTGCCTTTGGTAAGACAGTAGCAGCGACAGAGTGAACAAGTAAGTTCAGGCAGCAGTTGTAATTCAAGATAGGTTTGAATTATTCATCTAAAACAACATTGAAAAGCAATTAACAAATTACAAGGTTACTGGTTTTATGACTGTTGGTTGATTTTTAAGCAGTGAACGGTCTTGTGCAAACTTGGCTAAGTCTAGGCCTAGTGACTGGAATATGTTGCTTGGAATTTGGATAAGTTGTTCTCTCATGCAATCTGTATTATGTGAACTCACAACTGAAGCTGTTGTGGAAATGAGATGGGATTTTAGTGACTGTGCTCAGAGTGGGAGATTTGGTCCAACACAAGTGAGTCTAAGTTTCAAAGTCCGATATAAAGGTTGAAAGTGTATTTTTGTGGCCCAAATCTGTTCAAAAATCTATAATAAAATGGAAATGTATGATGATACCCATCTGCTCAAAAACTTTATTAAATTACAAAATCTATGATTAGCCTAGGCCTAATAATGAAGAAAAAATGTTCAAAGACTACAAAAAGACAAAATATTGTGCCAATGTATTATAAATGAGACATTTTTTGTATAAAGAATACAACACAGTATACAACACTATTTTTGTAAAAAAAACTATTGCTAATTTTTTTTTGATAGGTCCCGATTGTGTTTGTGGTATAGGCTAAAGTGTATTGCTAATCATAATATTCCAAACCAGGTGCTCAACTGACAGTCAAAGTTTTAAACTGCTTTAGTTGTGCAAAGCTAAGATTGCAAAACAATTACTAGTGTTGTGGTTCCGCTTCATGTACTGTCCTTAAGGCAGTAATCGCGTACGCGCATTCCACAGTCACGTGATTCGTTAATTGTACCGCATTCATTACTATTTTGCTTGTGGTGATTACTATTCGTGTGTGCTATGTAAATTGCCAATTATCCAAGCTATAAATGCTTGTTTCATTTATTCGTTAATCATTCTATTTTACTCTTCGAGCGAACAATACAAAGAAATACAACAGAGTTAATTGGCGACGAGGACGGGATCTACCAACTGAACGAGTTATACGCAGTTTGGTATCGAAGATAGTTCTTTTCAACGATGGAGAAAATTGCAAAGCTGATGCAAGAACAACTACAAGAGCAGCAAAGACGCCACGATGAACAAATGAAGCTAATTCTCGCCTTAGTTGAGAAAGCCGGTTTCAGTCAAAACGCTGCACCTTCCGTTGCTACGCCAAGCTTTGCCTCATTCGACTCAACATCGGAGCTGTGGGACGACTACTGGTCGAGGTTTACAACGTTTATACAAGCACATGCTGTACCAGAAACGAGGATGGCTCAAGTTTTTCTCACCAATCAAACCCCTGTGACGTACAAGCTTCTATCCAATCTGGCTGGTCAAAGCTCTCCAGTCAAGACTGTGAACGATCTTTCAATCAAAGAAATTGAAGGTTTCATGAAGGAACAGTTCGATCCAAAAAGATTTGTTATACGGGAACGCTTTAAGTTTTGGAGCAACATGCAACGCAAGCCCGGGGAAACAGTGCAAGAGTTAGCTGCACGCATTCGTCACGACGCAGGCACGTGCGAATTTTCCTTCAATTAAAGACCCGCTGGACGAAGCGTTGCGTACAAGGTTCATTTGCTCTATAGGTAACGAAGCAGTGCTAAAGGCAATCTTCAAAATCAACGCCGATGAGTTGACATTTACACGTGCTATTGAAGTTGCAATGCAAACCGAAGACGCTGCAAAGGTTGTAAAGGAAACCGTGTATGGAACTCGCGGATCGGTACACAAGGTACGGGATGCAAAGAAAGGTTTCAATACGTCCACACCTACAATTGACAAGTTTAGAAAGAATACAACTTGTTACCGATGTGGAAAACCTGATCACCTGGCACCCGATTGCCGTTATAAAAGAGCCACTTGCAAATTCTGTAAACGTATAAGCCATTTGGAAATTGTTTGCAGAAAGAAACAAGCGTCTGTTTTGCCAGTTCAACATGTAAATTCGCTACTTTCGATGAAGCCAGAAGCAGATATTAGTCCAAAACTCGAGGTAACCGTCAACATAAACGGTAAAGCTTGTCTGTTAGAGATTGACACAGCAACAAGCGGAAATTTTATTTCTGTAAATTTCTGGAAGAAAATTGGGAAACCGAGTTTGAAGGAAACCAATCAGCGTTTCAACTCTGCAACGGAACATCTGGTGCCGATACTGGGCGCATTCGAAGCAAAAGTCAAACATATGACAACCACATGTAGTCTTACAATGTTTGTCACCGAAATGCCGCATTTAAATTTACTTGGTCGATGTGGAATCGAGGCGTTGCGCATATCGTTGGACAAGTTACTTTGTCGTACAGACAATAGAGTAAACGTATTATCTGACGTCAGCAACCAAGCAGACGCGCCATTACAACATGCTTGCAAACCAGTTGGTGAGGATGCTGACTTCGACAGGGAGGAAAGTGCACATGACACCGACACTGTTTGTGCAATTACCAGTCTTAGTTTACAAGTGCAACCCACCGATTCGGCGTTACTACGAAAGGAAAGTGGAAAAGATCCAACCTTATCCAAAGTCATGCGTTTTACGAGAGAAGGTTGGCCATCTACTATTGCATACAACGATCCAGTTGCAAAGTTTCGCAAGGTTATGGATTCGTTGAGCACCAGTTATGGGTGTCTACTGTATGGTTCACGGTTGGTTAAACCGGAATCCCTTCGTTCTGCTGTTCTCCAGATCCTTCATCAAGGACATTTTGGGATTCAACGAATGAAGCAACTGGCAAGAACTGCATTCTATTGGCCAAATATCGATGACGACATTACTGTTCTTTGCCACAAGTGCCAGACTTGTGCTGAACATCAAAACGCTCCGCCAAAGGCACCTGTACATCCGTGGATGATGCCGGAAAAGCCATGGAGTCGCTTACACATCGATCACGCAGTTAACTTTCTGGGAAGTAACTGGCTTGTGATGATAGATGCTCACTCAAAATACCTGTGTATACACCAAACGCAATCTATGTCATCGAGAACAACTATGGAGTTGTTGGAACAAGATTTTGCCCATTTCGGTTACCCTCATACTATTGTTTCCGATAATGCGCAAGCTTTTATGTCTGCCGAATTTCAAGACTTCTGTAAACAAAGGGGCATCGTTCAACTGACCGGAGCTCCGTACTTTCCTGCTACAAATGGCGCTGCAGAACGATTAGTGCAAACTTTCAAAAAGGCACTTAAGAAGTCTTCTAAACCTCCTAAAGAGGCGTTGCAAGAGTTTCTACTGCAATACAGGCGTATTCCAAACGCCAGTGGATTTTCCCCAAGTGAACTACTTAACGGCAGACAAATTCGGGCGAAAATAGATACTCTGCTGCCTTCGCCAGCACACCTGATGCAACATAAGCAAGTGCAAGCAACACGAAAACCAGTGAACATCACTTCTTTCAACATTGGAGACCCATGTTACGCTTTGTATCTTGGTCCAAGACGTACCGAGGATGCTCGCTGGGTTCCTGCCACCATTATTAAACGGTGTGGCAGTCGTACCTTTCATGTTAAAGTTCTTCCACGTGGTCCAATTTGGAGACGTCATATCGACCAACTACGCGCTCGATACGCGTCCGACGAGGATTTGGAACCGGGAGCGGAAGAAAGTATTCCGCAGGCTCCTACTGCTAGTGCAGATTCAGACATGCCACTGAATCGTAGCTCTCCTTCATTCGGCCCCGACAATCCACGACGAACTAAGAGGTCGCGTAAACCTCCCGAGCGATTTCACTTCTAATCTGAGGGGGGATTCTGATCTTCGAAGGGGAGGTGTTGTGGTTCCGCTTCATGTACTGTCCTTAAGGCAGTAATCGCGCACGCGCATTCCACAGTCACGTGATTCGTTAATTGTACCGCATTCATTACTATTTTGCTTGTGGTGATTACTATTCGTGTGTGCTATGTAAATTGCCAATTATCCAAGCTATAAATGCTTGTTTCATTTATTCGTTAATCATTCTATTTTACTCTTCGAGCGAACAATACAAAGAAATACAACAACTAGTATAGTGTGAAAAGTTTGTGTTACCTTTTTATGTTTTGCATCGGTACAGACAAATTAAAAAAGGCCAAACAAGAAACTTAGATCCACATTTTATAGTCAGTTATTTATAATACAACCACCACGTTAACCTCACAATTAGCCTATTCTGTTTCAGGCGCAATGCGATGCAGCTTACAAAGGGTCTAGCCTAGAGGGAGACGTGACAATCGAAAATGGGGTGCAAGAATGGACGGCACCGGCTTCAGGGTTGTATCTTATGACAGGTGAAATAATGTTGCAATTCTGTCTTTCATCAGCGCTAATATCGTAAATTCTTTACTAATGTAAACTGAGGCAAACTCGAAAAAACCTGCGTTCTTTGATTTTTTTTGTCTAGCTCGTGCTCCTTCTGGTTTGGAACTAGTCAGTGGAAATTATGGCCAAGGCGCAGTTGTAACGGCTGATTTTCGGATAATAAAAGGGGAAAAATTTCGGATTTTAGTTGGTAAGTTTTCGTATTGTTTCTTTTCTGTCTTATTGATTTGTAGTTGACTTAAACATCACGATTTTGTGATTTCGAATAACACAATTCGGACATACCCAAGGTCAGCAAAGCGATTACGATCCTGCTATTGGACGATCACGTGGTCCAGGAGGATCGGGAGGCACTTTTGTGTCGCGCAGTGCCGACAATTTTCTGATGCTCGTCACCGGCGGAGGAAGCTCAGGAGCTGGCGATCCGCCACAATCCTCCATAAATTTTGCTGATGCCGGTTTCACAACTGAAGGTAAATCGGGGTCGAGGACCCTTGAAAGCGGACCCCAGGGTGTAGGTGGGGCAAATGGAAGCGGCGGTGCTCGTGGCATCGCAACATCCGACGGAGCAAGTTCTTCTGGAGGAGGAGCAGGTTGGAAAGGAGACGGAGCGGCAAGTTACATCAGCGTGACCGAGATGCAGAAAGTGGAGTTTCCTCTTCCAAGTATCTCGTACAGCAATAAAGGTTTTGGAAGCACCGCGTCCGGCGTTGGAGGTTATTTAATGTTTTCTTCACCCGATGGTGGAGTGCTCGAAAACAATGGAGGATTTGGAGGAGGGGGGTCAGGTAGCGCTGACGGAGGGGCTGGAGGTGGCGGGGGTTATTCTGGTGGTGGAGGTGGACCCCCAAATGGGTGGGGTGGGGGAGGGGGTTCTTTTAATGCCGGGGAAACCGCCAGAGATTCGACGCTTCACAAAGGACGTGGCTCGGTAACAATTTCATTCACAGGTGGGTGATTGTACTTTAATGTTTTTAAATGTATATATTCTAATACATTTTGCATAACAGGGCACCCTTGTTGCGGCCCCATTGTGGTTTACATTGCGATGTGTTTTGTGGGTGGAATCGTTCTAACTCTACTGGTTGCCTTCCTTGTTTACCGCTGCATCAAGCTGTGCAAAGAATACGAGGCAAGTCCGCCTGAAGAAAAAAGTGGAAAAAAACTTTTCTCGCTTGGCAGAAAGAAAGGATTTTACTCCGTGTTCGGCAAATCATCAGACTCACAGGAAGTTTCCATCCAAAAACCCTCAAAACGAAAAGCTAAACCGTACGGGCAATACACTAACGACGGTGCTGTTAACAGATCACGTGACGCTTATGACGAATATGACGATTCATCACGTGACAAGAGGAGGTCATCAAGATAAGATATTACCTATTTGTACGTTTTGTGACGATGGCGACTTTTTGCTTTTTGTTTTAATCAACGCTTTTATTTACGTGCCTGTAATTTTGCCAGCTCGTACTCCGTCTTGTAGTTGTACAAGCCAAACCTTACAAATCGCAAGTTGATAAAACGTGATAATGAATATGTTCAAATGAGATACAGTTAATTAAATGATCGAATCACAGTTACAAACATTGACCCAATAGTATCGATTTTTCCGGATAGTATTAAATTGTGTTCACTGTAGGCCTTTAAATCTAGTTTGTAAAGATTTTTATTCACGAAAAAACGTCAAATATTTTGTCGTTGGAAACAAATTAACCCATAACGATTAAAACCGTTTTTTTTTAAGAATGGGACAATGCAAATCCTTTTGACTGTTAGGATGTATTTTACATCAACAACAAAAGTACAAACAACATGTACTATACATGAGCAAAACATTGTTGAAATGAAATCATACAAACGAGTTGTTACACCACATAGCTAACGTCTTTGCTGTGATTAGTAAAAACAACAGGCAAAACTTTTCCCCCTTGAAGAGTAACAAAACACGAAAATGGCTTCGTGCAAAGGAACAAGATTCATAATAATCGGTACCAATAGAGAGCGTACGCTCCAATCATTCCCACGGCTATCCACATTATCTACAAAAAGTGTAAGAAAAAACGTTTTATGTTTAACATACCATATATTTAACTTTCAGCATAGTAGTCAATAAGAAACAGTATTAGGCCTACACGAAGCATAAAAATTAAGATTTAATGATTAAAAGCACAACCAAAGCCCCAAAACGACAATAAAAAAATGTTTCTACTACGAAACAAGTTATAGTATTTTTACACTTTTTCGTTTGCTGACGTTTAGCTAAGTAAAATGTCAAGCCAGTTGCTATGGGTCATTCGACCCACCAAACCACACCTAACCGTCAGTTAAAGATATAACTCACCTTTTGAGTTTTCTTTGCCTTGTTGTTGTAAACCTTATATCTTTCGTCGAGGCGCCTATCCAGCTCAGCGATTGCAGCGTTGACAAATCGAACCTCCATGTAATGGCCCTCCGTGGAAGCCCTTAAGTTGTCCAAAGCTTTATGCTTTAATTCCATGTGCCGTTTGGTCCTGGTCGTCTCTGTTTGAAACCAGCCCCGAGCCTGTCAAACATTGTTGGTTAAATGTTTAGTTATAAGGTGTCACTCTTGGGCGGGAAAATTGGGTCTAGGACCCCGCTGAAACCAATAAAAACCTGGTGCCTATACGTGAGGTTTTACCAAGGCCTGAACTTTCGTGAAATAACGAAGGAAATGAGCCATGGTGTAAATCAGGAACAAATAAATCTATTTTACATTTAAGTACTTTTAAACTTTTTTCATTTTCAAACTTTCTTTAAACTTTTGCACTTTCAGTCTTCAAATTTGAAGTAGCGATACTAAAGGCTTGGAATCATACGTAGTATACTGTCGTATTGTCTGTACCAGAGTTGGAAGTCGGGCCCGGTACGAACTTAGGTTTCCTAAAAAACGGGCCAGATTCGGGACAGACTTTACACTCGGTGTCAATATTACTTAGAATAAATTTAATTAGCCTAAGTAGCTAGTTGCTAGACCTGACCTAAATTTAAACAGCCCTAAAACGCCTTGTTCAAGACCAATTATCTATTATTGACAATTGTGTTTGTTGTCTTTTCTGAGGCTTCAATGTATAGACCTGTCAATCAAACTTTCGGGCCTAAACACGAATTCGGGCCGGGTTTGGGCTCCAATTTCAAGCCTGTTTACTAATCTGGTCGGTACCAACCTCGAGCAGTTTACGTTGATAAGATTGAAAGCAGGAGTTTGCTTCCTTGGCCATGTGCTACTCTTTGATGGCCTGAAAAATATTTGTTTCAAAGCGTTTACTGTTACTGTATAGCGAATTTGTTTTTAACAAGTCTAAAGGAACACAGAATGGAAACCATTCATGCTTACGTTTGCCAAAGTAAAGCTTGTTGGTTGTTCTCTGTATTGAAACTTTTTTGCGAACATTTTGAGTTGAGGTTTCAGATCGCAAACTCGAAAAACTTCACCATCGACGATTCCTGGTTGCACAATTTCGTGAAGCAACTTTTGTGTAAAAATGCGCAAGCTTTCCCGAAATAGTTGGTCCTCGATGTCTGCAAACATATTTTTGAACATTATTCACAATACAGCATAATTCCATTTAATTAGCTACTGAGGTTCCAATGTTTTAACTCCAAAATAAATGAAAATGAAAAAAAAAACAGTATTTTACGTTAAGCAACATTGAACTGTTGTTTCCTTTGGTATATGTATCAGACATCATCATCATTTACCTCTCATGAAAGTGATCTTTGTTCTTTTGCTTTTTACTTTTTGATTCGGGGGCGGCATCATAAAAACCAAAACTGATCTAAATTTGTCGTTAAGCTCTCGGAAGAAAACATCGGTTTGTTTTCCAGGTTTTCCTTGCGATTTTATGTGATTTAGGTAAGCCTCTCCTCCCTCCCAGCAATAACCAAACTGCTGGTTTGCATCACGTACCACGATGATGAGGGTCTAAAGCAGGGGTGGGCAATTAATTTTTAAAAGGGGCCACATAAGAAACCTGACTTATGTCCGAGGGCCAAACCAACGATATCTTGGTTAAACTTTATACTATATTTGAGCGTTATACTGCATATATTTATGGTTTGCATAAAAAATAAGCGGGCAAATTCACGTGAAAAATAACAATTTAGCTTGCAATATTACACTGAAATGTTAAAACTCTAGTTAAGTTTTAATTCAATTAGGTTGTTTAAATTCGCGTTTCAGCTTTCCGGTTTGTAAAAATCAGATTTATGTGTTTTTCCCATCCCCGCTGTATTATTTTGACACAAAAGAGCATTATAGGCTTCATCGCGTAACAATGAGTTGAACAACTTGTTTTATAACCATTTTGACCAGCATCACACGTAGCTGTATGCCTACACATGTGCATCACTACGTAATAATATATATAACAAATGGCTTTTTAAAAATAACAGCAAAATTGACGTATTTCATGCTTAGCATAAATAGGCCTATATTGGATTGATGTTTAAATTTACTTAAACCTCACGCGGGTCGGACAGGGACAGCCAACGGGCCGGATGTGGCCCGCGGGCCGTAAAATGCCCAGGTCTGGTCTTTAGACTCTAAAGCAGGGGTGGGCAACCTTAATTACTGTGGGGCCAAATACAATAGCCAAAATTGGATCGCGGGCCGCACCTGGGTACAACACAAGGTGATTTTACTTCGTTACTTACCAAATATGCTTAGCTAAAAGTTAAATTTGGATTTGATTCCAGCCACATATTACCTGGTCGAAGAAATATAGCATCTGGCGCATTAATCTGCTCAAAAATATATAATAGTTGGACTCGTTTGTCAGTACATTTCAAATTCGAACGCCTCTACGGGCCGCACGACCTTTATTCAAGGGCCGCATTTGGCCCACGAGCCACAGGTTGCCCACCCCTGCTCCAAAGAAACGTCAAAATGCATTTTCGAGTCTTTTGAAAATAAGTTAACCACGCAAGTGATTTCAAACTTTTAAGGACAAATGGGGTAAATGCTATAGGGTGAAACACAAAAATCAGCGCCTAAACGGCATATTCTGGAAATGTGCAAACTTAATCTAGTTTAAACTTTCTTTTAAAAAAGCACCCATTTTGGGTGGTACTATTACCACTGCGAGATGCGAGATGTGTTTCTAGGAATAGTGCGATTCAAAAAAAGGAAAACGAAAAACGAAAAACGAAATAATCACTTCAAAATGGGTTGTTCAATTAATAGGTAAACGTATTAGCTCAGCGGCTCAGCCTTACCTGAAATGTATTTGTCTGTGTATTGCCACCTGTTCTTATTTCCTCCAAAAACACCTGCAACATATATCACAAAAGTTATTGCACATTCATTGGGCAGTAACGAATATAAGATCAACACAGTTTAATCCAATAGTTTTTTTTTGTAAGCAAGGCAGTGTTACATTTTGTATTATAATGTGCACAATTAACAAAAGAGTCACTCTCATAGCAGGTTTTTACCTGAATTTTGTCCATGCTTTCTGAGCTAATCCTTTCTTTAACGTTGTAAATGAGCACTTGACTGAAATATGCTGACAACCTAAAAATGCTGATGTCATGATGACGGGGTTGATTGGGATTCGACAAACCTTCAGTATCCCATAATGACAAAACCAAGTCCTGAAAAATTGGAATAAACAACAACTAATTTACCTTTTGACGGTAAATATTACAGACAGGATTAAGTAAAGTCTTGTACGGTATAAAAAGCCGCAATACTGATGTTAGATAAACTAAACATAACGACACAAACATTAAGAAAGTCCTATAAGAAATGCGTGTTGGGTTGTGGGCTATACGACTGTGCTTCGCCCGGCCATTAAAGCCTTGTGGTGGACTTTTAAATGTCAGATTGTTAAAAGCCTGATACTTTTGTAAAATATGTAAATGTTTACCTTGTCCGCACGTGGGGTGGGTAGAAAACCATTGAACATGTCGATTCCTTGCGTTTCTGCTCGCACCGAAGTTTCCAATGGGAACACTTCTATTAACTCCGTTTCGTCTTCGAAAAACGACTCGCCCTGCAAAGCACGACAAAGTGATTAATATTTTGCATGCAAAGTTCCGCATATTTTCGTGAGCAAAAGTTGTGTTTGTGTTTGAGTTTGTCTTTGCAGTAAAAATATCCAATCAGTAAAAATAGATTTGGAACAGCATAATATTCTGGCAATGTTGTTTCGTGTTATACTACATCCTGTTCACATGTATAGCACCTTGGAATATTTACTTATAAGGCACGTCCAATGCGCTAATGATTCAGTTTAAAAACAGATTACAAAATGCATTGAATAACACATTCACCAGTTACAACGTTCAGGGTAGTTTCGGTTTGATTTACCTTTTCAATGGCACCAAGCAAAACATTGTAAAGAAATGACTTTCCAATTCCGAATGATCCAATGCTGGTTATGATTGATAAAGGTTTTTTGGCGTGTTCAACATCAGCTTGGGGGATTTGATCAGGCAACACTTCCCAACTGTCATCCACAAATGTCAATACTTTTGTCAGTTTTCCCATTTTCAAGTGAAGTCAAACCGGTTTTCCTGAAGCTGTTTGAGAAAAACAGTTTTATTTAAACTTGTTCATGTCAACTGCGAGGTCGCCTAAAAAAGGGCATCATAGTGAATAAATAAAGATAGTCTTCACGCTTATGTTGATCACATTTGAGTATATTTTTATTGACATTTGAGTATTGTTAGTAAAAAAAAAACGGATTTAACCTTGTAACTAAAACTGTAGCCTTACCATAAGCCAGTACAGTGCTGTTCCATTGATCTATGCAAATCAAATCAATTGAATGCCTCCCTACTTCACTCGGAAGGTAATGTTCAACTCAACTTCGGCTCAATGAGTTTGCAAAGCAGATTCATCTATTTTACACTATTAGCTATATTTTACACTACACTATAAGTTTCAGAAATGTACAGCGTTGCGCTATCAACTTGTCCCGCTTTTGTGAACTCAGTGTTTAAACAAACTATTCCTGTCAAAACGTACGTGTTGTCTCCTTAAAACAGGTTAATCAAGCAACAGTTTTTGCTTGCACTGTCACAAGGCTACAAATGCTAGCAGTTCCCGTTCTAACAGACAAACACAGGAGGCGAATCTTTAGTTTCGTCGGCGTTCAGAACCGTGGCCTCTCCCACAAACACATCAGCGCATTAGGAAAAGAAGCAGACATAAAAAAGAAACACAACTTTGCTCCTCATTAGGCGCTCGAGAAAGGAGAAATAAACTCAGTTACGGATCGAATAGCTCATGTGCTTTGGTTTTATGCCTCACCTAGGACCGTGTATTGTCGAATGCAGGCAAATGTAATTGTATTAATGAGTCTGGTCTAACTCACTGATCTCTATAAACACTGGATTGCAATTTTCAGTTTTCTTTGTTTTTCTGTTTTGTTGTTTTATTGGTCTTTTATCACGAATGCAAACAAAACTAAAGTTCCGCCTACGGATGGCAGACAAAGCGGAACTATTACATACGATGCCAATAGGAGACACAGCTTTGCTCAGTTTTTTTGTGCACTTAAAAGCAACGAAACAATTGGTAAATTTAAAAAAATACGAGTGCGAGACAGAAAAGGACTTTGAGGTCATCTTGTCAGCGAATCCTTACAGGTGGATGACCAGTGATACGTTTATAGTTACATAATTGAAAGTAACAAGAGGTTTGCTTTACCAGTATCCGAGGCCAATACGCAGCAAGCGAATAAAGCTTGTAGAGTGAAGGCTCGCATGTATAACAAGATACAGCTTTACAACGAGACTTGATGAATTCCCTAAAAATCTGCGATGAGATGAATTCTTACTTTATGAAATTTGTATCATAATAAATTAGCGATAGGCAGTAACATTCCTTGTTGGTAGTTTTTCCATGTTTTTGTATCTGGAGAAACCGCAAGTAAAAAGGGTTTCAGCTCTAGTCCTGTGGCATTTCTCAGGTGTTTAATTACTGTTTTGCAAGGTAACAAAAGTGTCAGTGTTAAATAGTTAGTAAAAAATATTCCAAATTGCCAATTTCTTATTTTGGGATGTGTTCAAATACCCTGGACTTGTTTCTTATCTTATGATTAACAAACAACCTGGATTGTAGTTTTGAAACAGTGTTGTACTAACTTGTAACAAGCCTCGGTAATTGCTAGCATAGATAATGGCAAAACTAATCAAAGTGCTTGATGTAAGAAATAAGAAATGGACGATTTTAGCGGATCAAATACCAGATGGTGCTAAAAATCATGTCGAAAAACCTTTGGCAATCATAACAAGCATTGGGCAATTCGGGATTGGAAAGTCATTTCTGCAAAATATTTTGCTTGGTGCGATTCAAAAGGTAACTCAAGCTACAAATTTAACCTTGTTTACTCAGCGTGTTTACATCGACCTTTGGCAAACTGGCTTTTCAGCTCGATACTCCTAACAAAACTGTAGCTACACTTGCTGATTATACAGTTAGCTTAGCTTGATGAAACCATCTTTCTTTGTTTTGACACCTTTTTTCTAGACTTTTTTCTAGAAGTCATGTAGGCCTAATAGGTACTAAAAATGTGGGTACATTTCGGCATATTGTTACAGCAGTATTCGATCGAAAGCAACCCTTAGTCGGTTGATATAAAGCCTAATTTTTTTTTTGTTACTTTGAAAAAGTCGATTTTTTGTAATTAAAAAAATGCTGTCAGTATCTTATGCTACGCAATCGTTTTGTGTTTTTGAAAGGAAATTCTTTTTTTGAAGATGAAACTGAACTGCCGACAGTTTTTCCCCTGGAAACGTCGGTGGAGTCAAAAACGAAAGGAATCGACATGTTTAACGAGTATCTCAAACACCCACATAATCAGGTAGAATCTAATTTAAGCTCTAAAAATATGTTATGATGATAATGGCAGCATATAAAAGCATTTTCTTGATAAAAGTTATAGCTAATTTGAAGGTTATCAGACGCGTTCTCGATTATAATATTTCGCAGCACAGTTGCGTGAGAAAAAAAGTTTGTTGTTCGATTTAACGAGGTGACACGTATGTTGTGTAGTTGGTAATTTTAGGAATGAAAATCTATTTTAGGACATGGTATTGTCGTTATGGGATGCTGAAGGTCCATCAAATCCCACTGAATCCCACGATCAGGACATCACGGTTTTCGCTTTGTCTGCGGTTTTCAGCCAGGTTCTCATTTACAACGTGAAAGAAAAATTTACTTCAGAGAACATGGACAAAATTCAGGTAAAAAGTACAATGAACTTTAAAATTGGGACATGAAGACAAAATGAAAATGAAACTAAAAGAACGTGGATTCTTCAATTGACAAAACGTATATTTTTTGCTAAACTTTTTGTCTGCTTTTTCAAATCTAATTACACAAACAATGAATCGAAAATAACTTCTCCCATTTTAAATTACCACTTTGCCACCCAGGTACTAATAGTTTGCAGTTAACCGTCATAAGTTGGCAAAGTTAGGTAATGCTGTGCAAACATTTGTATCTCAACAGTTACTTGTGGGGAAATCAATGTGTGCTTCGTTGTTTCTAATGTGTACATGAGTGGTTATCCTCTTTAATCTTGCAGCGTATAAAAAGCCGAAAAACTATTTTTATTTTGGTGGAGAAGGGTGCTTTTCATTACCAATAATGAAAATATGAACTTTGAAACGTTGCCAGTATTTCGTCGTAGAGTCCAAAAACATGAGCGGATGTTTGGACTTCAAAATAGCGAATGTTGGTAACAACTTAGTGTATTTTTTTAGGTGTTTTTGGAGCAAATGAGAAAACTGATTGACGTAAAAAATGCCAAATTTCAGGTGGGTCTATTTCAGTTTTGTAACCTACGAGTGAGTCAGAGCAAAATATTTATCGTATCTGTACTGATGTTGTTGTTAAGAATTTGGGTTTGGTCAATAAAATAGATTTTGAAATTTCTTTAGTGTTTTAGCTTATATTCTATAGACCCTCATCATCGTGGTTCGTGATGCAGATGATGAGTTCGGTTATAACTGGGAGGGTGGAAAGGCTTACAAGAAATACATGAAGACGAAGGGGGAAAGGCAGCAGGGTCAAACTGCAATGTTTTTTAAGGAGATTGAGGAAACATTTAGTTCAGTGTTGGTTTTTATGATGCCTCAGCCGAATTACCAAGTTAGGACCAAGAGAATCACAGTTACCCATATGAGAGGTAGGTTAGTTGTACCTATAACTTTTGGACATTTTTTTGCTGGCATGCCCCTTGTAGTTCTAGTATACAGTGTTTGCGTACCATATATCTCAAGAAAAAAGACAATACAAAACCTATAGAAGCAATACAGTAGCCTACCTATTCTATTTGTGTGTGATGAGCGAAATGCATATAAAATAAATAATGGTACAAGAATGCGAAATGCTTAATCCAAAAACACATGCTAATTATATACTAAGAGCATGGTCAACTGAATTAAACACTAGGCGTCCAGTAAGAAAGGAAATGGAACCGATTTACATTTCAGAGTGCATAGCTGTGTTGTATCTTTTTAACGTTAATTAATGTGTTTCGATAGCCAGAAGTTAACTGTAGTTTGCCAAAAATCATTTTTTAAACATGACTGTGTGAAGCTTAGAACGAAACAATAGTGGGGTAATTTTATTTGAACGTCGTATGCAGATATCGGTGACGAGCTATTTCGAGACAGCTTGCAAATTTTCACCAGAAAGTTGTTTCATGAAATCGTGCAACCAGCAGTGGTCGGTGGTGAAGCCTTTTACGTTTCTGATTTGAAACCTCAACTTACAAAGATCGCCGAACAACTTAAAAGCGGAGACAAACTTGTCGTTGATACTTTGGGAAACGTCAGTTTTAAATCTTTAATTAATAAAGCCTTAGGGCTTCGATAATTGAAGTGACTACATCTGTAAATCAATATGTCGATAAAATATTGTTAAAATGATCTATTTATCTATTATTATTTATTTATCTTTGCAATGAAAATATTCGCATTTTTTTAGCAACTGTTTTTGTGCAGTCGTACATACATTTTAGACTCGTTTTTAAAACTTAGTGATGACAAACTTTTATAGTTGACCAAATCAGAATCCACTTTCTAGGCATTCATGAGCACAATGACATGTAAGGTTACAACTGATGGTCGTGTAGATAATCCCATACTTGCTATTTTTTATTTTACAGCACATAAAAGAGTTGTTCATCAAGAAAGAAGCGAACAGCTGCTTCGAGAAATATCAACTTGACCTGCTAAAGGTTAGAAAAAGAAGCTTTCCAATATGAGCACTGCATGGCAGAAAAAAAACTTATGGGTTACAAAACTTATGAAAGTTTGATGAAACCGCGTATTAAATTTGTTTCTATAAGCAATTGATGGATTTGTTTAGGGTAATAAACACAACAAGATGCCGCCTAGCTGGTACCTTATGTTATTACAGTTTTAACACATTGTAGCATTGCGAACCTTGGAAATGCTGGGTTATTTGAGTTCCAGTAAGCGTTTGTAATTAAAATAATATTGTAATCTCGATCAATGTATACCCATAGTACTTATATGCTCAAATGCGGAAGCATAAGGTTTGTTGCATTTACCTCATATAAACACCGATTAAATCTGTTTAATTCTTCAGAAATGGGGTGAATTTGAAACTGAGGCGACAAGAACTAAGCGACACAACGAACTGAAGCAAAACACTCTGGAAAATTTTAGGACCGCCATTAAAAGTCATTACGTGGAGCGTCGATTCATCGAAGCGGCCATTGATGATCTTAAGGAACTTCTCGACGACAGGTTCATGGCCTACAACGATAACAGCAGTGCAAACCAAAAGGTGCTATTTCCTCGTTGTCGGATAAAGTTTGAGAATTTGTGGATAATATTCTAAACCAGTGGTTCTCAACCGCCGGTCCGCGTCAACTTTTCTGCCGGTCCGCCAAATAAATTACAATTTTATGTCTTAATTTATTTATTTTATACCTCAAAGAACCGCGTTTAACACGTATGATATCAAACAGACAGCAGGTCCGCAAAATTTGTTTAGAAAGTTTATCGGTCCGCAAATTTAAAGGTTGAGAACCACTGTTCTAAACAATAAAACTTAAAAAAACAGGTTTTTAATGATCATGATTCATTATTATCATTCGACTTATATTTTGTTGTGATGTGACCCTATTTTGCTACAATATTTCATAAAGTTGTAGCTTTTAGAAAGGTACTAAACTAAGACGAAATTGAATGATTGTCATGATGCTTCATCAAAACATAGGAGTTTGACAAATGAGCTACACAGCATATATGGGCTGTCTGTCATTTTGACTTCAAGTTTACACAACATATTCCGGTATTTCTCGCGCTTTTGTAATAAGCGCTATTGTGGGTCGCATTTTGTTGGAATGGCATTGCAAAGTGAAAATGATTGATGACCTGACGTTTATTAATCACAATTTTTTACCTAATGAGGTTTTAATGCTGCACCTGCTGTTACAGACGATGTGGATCATCAGTGGTGTGATTATCGGTGTTGCAGCGGTCGGCTTAATAGTGTACTATCCACCTGCCGCAGCCACAGCTTCAAAGCTGGTTCGCTTGGTAGGAAATGTTATACGCAAGGGATTGGACATCGTAAAAAGTTTCAATGACCCTAACCCAACCAAAATCGTCATTAACCTGACGGTTGTCATCTTCGTAAGTCAAGTAAAAGAATTGGTACCTGGTTCATGTTTGGCATTGCAAGGACAGTTTTAATCTGACGCTTAGTCGTTGTACATATGCTTATCTGATTGGTTTTCGACTTTTTACCTGTAAATACGTAACGTTGTACAGCATTATGGAACAGTTTGATTACTTTCGTAGACCGTATTAACTGATTGTTTGAGGTTAAGTTCATTTTTACTGTTTCTTTTCGCTAGTTGCATCGAAAAAAATCCACAAGTCGCAAATAATTATAGCCACAAATGTGAATTTTGCTGTTAATCTACTACTGTCACAGCAAAAAATTTTTCATTACAACATGCATTCCTAATATTTTCCTTGCTTCTCTTTATAATCACAAGTTTCGTTGTCAACGATGATTTTGATATAAACTACTGTATATTGCATGGCTGACGACTTGAGCCTGTATTGTTAAGTTTTGCGATCGAACCACCTCGATTAAACTCATTTAAAAGTTCCGGGTACTTGTCAAAACAATTTCAGTGGGATGTAAATTAGAGATGCACCGAATAAGCTTACTTTGGGCGGTTTTGATGAAACAAGTTTGGCTGGACCATTTGAATCATTATGACGTCACGCAAAGACTTAAGCTACGCGTTTGACATGAAAACATACGCTTTTTACCAGGCAAACGGTAGTGTTACACAACAGAATGGTTGTGGTTCATTATCATTTTAGTTATGTGGGATTTAACTTGCATGGACCATAGTTGCCTGACCGCCAATCAATTACTGACTTTTTGTCTGGAGTTGGCAAAACGATAATGTTTTATAAATCAGACGCGATTTAAGTTATTGCGTTTATTTTGAAAGATTGCGTGCTAAGCAGAAATGACACGTTTGACGCTTTAAATTTAAATTCGCAGTCGGTTTTTATTCTTTCGTATGAAGAAAACATTTAATACGCTGTGCTTCCAAATCATTTGTTGCTGTACGAGATGGAAGAGGAAGCTCCACTTTTTGCATCTCGGTCATGCTGATGTAACTTGCCACTCCGTCTCCTTTCCACCCCGCACCTCCTCCAGAAGAACTTGCTCCGTCGGATGTTGCGATGTCACGAGCGCCGTCGCTTCCAAAAGCACCAGCCTATAGTGGTGGTATCACGCATTAATGCACGCGCAAAAACAAACAATGTTTAATAGGTTCTTAATCATGTTTAAATAAAAAATTCAAAATGCAAAGGTGCAAAGCAAGGATTAAAAGCGGGTCCAAATAAAACTTTTGGTCTGATCTCTATAAACACTGATTTGTGCTTCTCCAATGAACGGGTAAGTTGGGTGAAAGCAATTACATGGGCACTTAAAAAAAACGTAATAACGGCTCTTTGAGAAAGCCCTAAACATGCATTTCGGGCAATAGGGATAGAGTGGATTATTTATCCCGTCTTCCGTCCTTTAGTTTGGCTCTTTTCCCGCCTCTCCCGTTTCTGAGTTCAGTGGTCTCCAACTTGTGGGTCCCGATCCCAAGTGGGGTCGCCTAAACTTTTTTATAGGGTCGCTATAAATTACTAAATTTAGTTTATTACTGTTTGATTTTATTGCCGAAAAAAGAGTTTACAACCTTTTGCTCATGTTTTGCAGTACAACTTGTACTTCGTGCTACAATCTAATCATTGTAATGAATTAATCAAAAACCGATTAGTTGCGACCAAAGAAACCCAAGTTTACCAACCTATTTTTACGCGATACAGCCTATGAAGTCATTTTGTTTCCAAATTATTACAGGTATAGTAAAAAACACATAAATTTACTGATTTCTGCAAACTTGTGGACTTTAACGCGAATTTAAATTGGCCAGATTGAAAAAAAACTTTTGGGTTCTTACATTTGAGTGTAATAATGCACGCTAAATGCCAATATTGAAAGTTTACATGAAAATTAAGTGGGCAAATTTACATGAAAATAGTTCAGCTGCATTACCTAATGTAAATGCTAATTTCATTTTCTTTGAAAATGTGGTCGCTTTGTAAAAAGGTTAAAGACTACAGTTTTATTCAATTTAATCAAATTACTCTTCAAGTCCGTGTATAGTGTTGCCAAATTTTGGCGATATGGAAATATCACAAACATCACACCCAAACAGTGCCGCCAAAAGAAGTCAAGGCCTCTAGGCATGAGTGACTACGGGGCATGTAAATTACTAAAGCGCTTTCCAGCAGCGCTTTCTGCCTTTTGTGAGACAGTGGTGGCATCAGTGTGAACAGAACATTTAAGGCAGCCAGCAGTAGTAATCCAACTAAAAGCAACAGTGAAAAACAATAAACAGACACAAGGTAATTAGGATTATGACTGTTATTTACTTTGTAGCAGTGAAAAGGTCTTGTGCAAACTTGGCTAAGCCTATTGACTGGAATATGTTTCTTGGGATTTGAAAGGTTTTCTCTACTGCAATCTGTATGATGAAAACTCACCACCCAAGCTGCTGTGGAAATGAGATGGGATTTTAGTGATTGTGCTCAGAGTGGGAGATTTGGTCCAACACAAGTAAGTCTAAGTTTAAATACGTCGACTGCAAATGTATGATGATACTAAACTGCACAAAAACTTGTTAAATTACAAAATCTATGATTTATGAGATAGAAAAAAAAAATGTTCAACGATTACAGAAAGACCAATTATGGTGCAAATGCATTATAAATGGGACATTTTTTATCTAAAGGTATTGCTAATTGTTTTTGTTTTTTTGATAGGTTTCCTGATTATGTGAAGTGGTGAAGTGTATTGCTAATCACATACATAATATTTCGAAACCGGTGCTCATTTGGCTGTCAAAGTTTTAAAAAGCTTTAATTGTGCAAAGCTAAGAATGCAAAATAGTTACTAGTATAGTGTAAAAAGTTTTTGTTTTTTTTAAGTTTTTGTGTTTTGCATCGGTAGGTTACAGACCAATTAAAAACGTTAAAACTACAAACTTAGGTCCTCATTTTTTTAGTCAGTTATGTATATGACCACCACTATGTCAACCTCACAGTTATTCTGTTTCAGGCGTCGAGGGAGATGTGACAATCGTAAACGAGGTGCAACAATGGACGGCACCCTCTTCTGGGTTGTATCTTTTGACAGGTAAATTAATGTTGCAGCTTTGACTTCCATCACCGTTAATTTAGAACAATATTTACAAATGTAAACTGAGGCAAACTGATTTTTTGTCTGGCTCCTTCTGGTTTGGAACTTGTCAGTGGAAATTACGGTCAAGGCGCAGTTGAAAAGGCTGATTTTCGGATAATAAAAGGGGAAAAATTTCGGAATTTGGTTGGTAAATATTCGTGTTGTCTCACTTTTCTTATTGATTTCTAGTTGGCTTAAAGATTTGAAAAACATTTTTAAGTTTAAAAGAATACTTACCAACCAAAATCCGAAATTTTTCCCCTTTTATTATCCGAAAATTTAAAAGTTTGTGATTTTGAATAACGTAATTATCGGACATACCCAAGGTCAGCAAAGCGATTATGATCCTGCTATTGGACGGTTACGTGGTCCAGGAGGATCGGGAGGCACTTTTGTGTCGCGCAGTGCCGACAATTTTCTGATGCTTGTCGCCGGCGGAGGGAGCTCAGGAGTTGGCAATCCGCCTCAATCCTCCATAAACTTTGCCGACGCTGCTTTCACGACTAAAGGTAAATCGGGGTCGAGAACCCTTAAGAGCGGGCCCCAGGGTGTTGGTGGGGCAAATGGAAGCGGCGGTGCTCGTGGCATCGCAATATCCGACGGAGCAAGCTCTTCTGGAGGAGGAGCAGGGTGGAAAGGAGACGGAGCGGCAAGTTACATCAGCGTGACCGAGATGCAGAAAGTGGAGTTTCCTCTTCCAAGCATCTCGTACAGCAACAAATGATTTGGAAGCACAGCGTATTAAATGTTTTCTTCATACGAAAGAATAAAAACCGACTGCGAATTTAAATTTAAAGCGTCAAACGTGTCATTTCTGCTTAGCACGCAATCTTTCAAAATAAACGCAATAACTTAAATCGCGTCTGATTTATAAAACATTATCGTTTTGCCCACTCCAGACAAAAAGTCAGTAATTGATTGGCGGCCAGGCAACTATGGTCCATGCAAGTTAAAACCCACATAACTAAAATGATAATGAACCACAACCATTCTGTTGTGTAACACTACCGTTTGCCTGGTAAAAAATCGTATGTTTTCATGTCAAAAGCGTAGCTTAAGTCTTTGCGTGACGTCATAATGATTCAAATGGTCCAGCCAAACTTGTTTCATCAAAACCGCCCAAAGTAAGCTTATTCGGTGCATCTCTAATTTACACCCCACTAAAATTGTTTTGACAAGCAAATAAAGTATTTGGAAGCACCGCGTCCGGCGTTGGAGGTTATTTAATGTTTTCTTCACCCGATGGTGGAGTGCTCGAAAACAATGGAGGATTTGGAGGAGGAGAGTCAGGTAGCGCTGACGGAGGGGCTGGGGGTGGCGGTGGTTATTCGGGTGGTGGAGGTGGACCCCAAATGGATGGGGTGGGGGAGGGGGTTCTTTTAATGCCGGGGAAACGGCCAGAGATTCGACGCTTCACAAAGGACGTGGCTCGGTAACAATTTCATTTACAGGTGGGTGACTGTAATTAAATCAATAATTTTGTAAACATTTGTTCTAATACATTTTGCATAACAGGACATCCTTGCTGCGGCCCTATTGTGGTTTACATTGCGATGTGTTTTGTGGGTGGAATAGTTCTAACCCTTCTTGTTGCCTTCCTTGTTTACCGCTGCATCAAGCTGTGCAAAGAATATGAGACAAGTCCGCTTGAAGAAAAAAGTGCCAAAAAAACTTTTTTCGCTTGGCAGAAAGAAAGGATTTTACTCTGGGTTCGGCAAATCTTCTGACTCACAGAAAGTTTCCGTCCAAAAACCGTCAAAACGAAAAGCCAAGCCGTACGGGCAATACACTAACGACGATGCAGTTAACAGACCACATGACGCTTATGACGAATATGTCGAGTTATCACGTGACAAGAGAAGGTCGTCAAGATAAGATATTACCTATTTGTACGTTCTGTTATGAATTTGGCGACTTTTTCACTTTATTTTTATGCAACGGTGTTATTTACGTCCTTGTAACTTTGCTGGTAAGTTGAACAAGGCCAAACTTACACATCGCAAGTTGATATAATCATAATGTTCGATGAGATTTTTTTGCACTTTATGTGAAAACAACCATGTATATGAACAAAAACATGTAATGAATATTTAATGACTTGCTTTTACACTACATATATCACAAATCAACAAGATATATGTAAATGTATTGTACAAGTAACATGTCACTTACTAAGAAGGTTGCGTAAACATTTGAAAAGCCAAAAAAAAGCTGTAAGAAACAGTAAAACCCGAATTAAACAAGTCAATAATTTTTGAGTAAGGTTTTTATGCATATAAAATGGAACACATGTATCACAAGGCACTTAAATCTATAGCTAATTGATTGCAAAAGTTTAGCTAAAATTATTGCCGATCCCCCGCTTTTCTCGTATCTTTCCTTTCTGTTTTTTTTACGAAAGAAATCAGACCGGTTTGCCAAAAGCTTGTTTTAGTCTTTCAGCTTTAGGCATATCTTGATCACATTTAGGTATATGATTTTTACTGTCAGTAATGAAACTAACAGTTGTTTGTTGGTAAAAGAAACGTCTTAACCTTGTTACTAACATTTCGCTTACCATACGTACTGTGGCTAATAGCCCATTTGTGTGGAGTTTTCAGGACTCTGCTCTGACAAGCTCAGGAGCTTGGGAGGTTAAGGCCGGTGGTATACCTCTTTAATTTGTAGTGACGAGGTTATAACCTTGAGACTAATTAGCGAACATTAACAAAAATCAATCACTACAACTGTTCCTTTAACCTAAGCAAATTAAATCAGTTAAATGTCTTCCAACTTCACCCGAAAGGTAATGCCCTACATAAAGTAACTTTGGCTACATGGATTTGCAAAGTCGATTCACCTGCTGTACCTTTGTGATGTTTCGTCAAAATATGTTAAGCAATGAACAGTTTTGCTAGCTCTGTCACAAGGCTACAAATCCTAGCAGTTCTTATTCTGCAACAAAAACACCGGAGAGGAACCTCCAGTTTCGTCAGCGTTCAAAACCGTGACCTCCCTCGCGAACACACTCACGCATCAGCAAAAGAATGAGACATAAAACGGAAACAAAACTTTGCTCCTCTTTAAGAACTCAGAAAAGGACAAATAAAATTAGTAACGCATCGAATAACTCCTGTGCTTTGGTTTAGGTTTTGTTCTTGTGCTTTGTAGAACGCTGGCAATTGTTGTATTGCACCACGTTGAACTGTCAACTGCATTTAAACATGCTTCAAAAACTTAAGAAATAACGCTAAAGAAAAGATATGTTTTAATCAACATTCCTTATAAACTAAATTTAAATCACAACAAGCAGTGGGCGTGTCATGGTTATCAATACATTTTTGTGTACCACAAGTAAAATGTGCTAGTGAATCACTGTAATCAAGATATATTGCTGCGAAAACATTTAAGTAGCGAATGAAAAAGAAAGGTCCGCGAGACAAGCAATAAATTATTGAACTGTACACCAAATGAAACAAATTTTCTGCTATTAGTCTACTGGCAACAATCTTTAATTAATAAGATAAAACGGCAGGGGTGGGGTTGTTTCATACGTGAAGAAATTGTAGTGATTTATTGGGGAAGATATCGAACAATAGTCGTCACACCTCCTCTCGTAAAAGTGCTGTTGCCGTCAGTATTTTTGTAATTTTTGAATAATTGCTCAAACATTTTCAACAAGAATGGAAACAAGTACGGTCTTGTTCTAGGAACAAAGTACATAACAACAACTATTGTTGATCCAATGCAAACTCCCAAAATAGTAACCAACACCCCCTTGACACTCTGCAAAAATAAACGTTGCATGTAACAGATTTTAAAAAAGTGGCACCCGTTTTAACTTGTAGGTGGCAAAAATAAAATAAAATAGCCGAAACAATAATATTCATTACAAAATACCTCTAAATAGTTTCCCGGTTTATCAGCATAAACATAAATTACAAATTTTTTTAGATCAAAGTGTTTGTTTTTCAGAAGTAGTATCAATTACAAACATATTCGTAACACAATATGTTTACCTCGTTGAGATCAATTAGGTTTTTAACTTGCTGTTCTGATAACCTATGCTGCTCGTCAATTGTTTCGCTTAATTGTTCAAGCAATAATGCAACTTTCTTCGGTGTTAAAAAATTTTTCAATTTTTTTTTGCCAAATTTATTCCCATTCCCTTGTTTCTCTCGTGTCTTTCCTTCCTGTTTTCTTCTTTTACAAAAATGTTCACCCACTAAATTAGTTGTGGCGTTAGTTAAAAAAATATACATGTAAAGACGAATCGAAAAGTACCCGCGAATTGCAATTTTGTTGATAATATTTGAGTGCAGTTTCCAGTACAGATTTTGCCTCGGCTCCCTCCATCACCTGCATCATAAATGTGGTATTTTATAGTAAGTATCAAATTACGTTTTCTTAACATTCGTTACACTGCTTGGTGTATATTCTCTTTGGTACTGCTCCATGTGAAAGTGAAGGTCGTTGATGGTAAGCGACTGGCCTCCAATGGTTCGCGGCTCCAATACTTCATTTGCAACAAGTTGACAAAATGATTTTAATTGTGCACGAAATTCGTCACCTAAATCTGTGAAACACACAAGGTTTTACTTTAATCGTCATCTTGAACTAATTTAATGCCAGCATCGTTTAAATGACTCACCCGCCATCTTTCGGGACTGGTTAAGGGATTTTTTTGTGACGTGGTCATTCGGTCTCGGCATGAGAAAGACACGGACACTTCGAAACACCTTTTCAACTTCTTCAAAAAATTCTTTTGTGGCTTCGCCCTTTGACATGACGTGCTGCCTATACATTTCTCCTCCTTCGATTCCATACGCAAACTGCTCATTGTCACTCCAATCTCGAATAAGTATGACCAAATCCTAAATACGAAATTCGTTGCACGACTTGTTCAATTAAGGTTTTGGTTTCTGAATATTTACCTGGAATCGTTGGTTCAAACTTTCTTTCCAAGTTTTTCTTAGATCGCGCAACAAAAACTTAATTTGAAAAGACAAAAAAGCGTAATTGTAGTGCAATAGGGACCAAAAACAAGGATAAATCCAACCTGCATGTCCTGCATGTTGTGAAGGTGAAACTTTTCTTTTATGTTGTAAATTGCAACTGAGCTGCCATAAGCTGCCATGCCAAGTATTGCTGTAACTTTTTCTTTGTCTTGGTTGGGGTCGAGCGATCCTTCAGTGTCCCAAACACCCACGTAGAGCTGTTTATGTTATAATGTTTATTTGTTAGTAAAAGTATCAGTTAGGCACAATAAGGGCCTTGAAATGCACATGTTTGCACCTTTGGTTTTTCTTCGGCTTCATACCGTATGTATTTTTCATACACATCAATGCCTGTTGTTTGGGGATCAACATTCTCTTTCAATTCAAATACATTCTCGATTCTTTTATCATCCTCAAAGCTTTTTTCTTTCTATAAATAACATTTAAAAAAAGTTGTCTCACAGATTGATTTAAAATGTTTTTTAAACTTACATGTTGTAAGTAACTGAGCAGTAAGTTTTGAATAAACGATTTTCCAGAGCCGTACTCGCCAAAAATAGAGCAAATACCAAGGGGTATTTCAAAGTCTAGATCTCCTTCCACTACAGTTGGAAGATTTGCAGCATTATAGACAAATTTTCCGTTTTGGAAATTCAAAATCTTTTTGGTTGACATTTTAAGCCTTTAATAACTATATTTTCTACTTTCCATGTAGTTGACAAGCTCTATAAATTGTCATAGATCTGTTTAACAAGCATGTTTGTAGATGATGTGGCAACAGGTGTGTCATTAATATCTTTTTATGTAAACTTATGAATGAATTTGAACTGTGGAAATAAAATGTTATCAATCAAGTTCTTTTTTCTTTTTTTTTTGTTATTAATATTTAAAAAGAACCAGACACCTTGTCTCGTGCTTTCCAACATTTTCTTGTTCTTTTTACACCTACAAATTTTCCCAAAACAGGTTGCCGTTAGGGACTTACAAAATGTTAACAAATCGTTACAATTTTTTACAAATGCTGACAAATTAGCATATTCACAATTTCCGTTTGTTGTACTTTTCAAGTTCACCCTTAATAAATGTCAATGTGGTTTGAAGGTCTGTTTAAATGCAATTTTCCTGCGGCACACCAAATATCTTCTCGGGACACCGTGGGCGAAGTACAGGACTAACTAGGGATTCTCAGCTAGCTTTTTGGTGTAACCTTTTTCTTGTATGTCTTCGATCTTTCTCTTTTATCTTAACAAGTTTTTGGCTTAACATTTTCGGGACCTTTGAGTAATGCTGACTAACACCACAGCGCAGTGAGGAGAGCGTAGCGAACGTTACTGCACGATTAACGTGTGTACAAGGTTCAAAAACTTTACGATTCCTTATGGGACAGTTATGCCTTATTGTGCTATGGCACTGTTAGCTTTGTGAATGTTTAACTAACCAACTTCGCAAATGCCACTTAGATTTGAACTTTGTTTGTGCCTACTTCAAATAAGGTTTATTGCCCCTTTATAGCTTTAAAGTTCTGTGGTTTAATTTTACCTTAATGCATAAATTTTATACCATTCTGTTATGGGGATCCTGCAGGCCCGATTCGGTTATTCTGCTGGGTACCTATTTTTAGTATAACACAACTCACATTAAAACAATAAATAATATACGCTGTATGGAGTTTGCCTGGACCCTCCGCTAACTAAACGCCCGACATAAGATTGAGGCCAATAGCGAAGGATTTTTTCTTCTGTGGTAAGACCCTTTTCTTTTCGTCCTTCTTCCAAAGATATTTTTAGTTGAAATGTCGAAATTAATAATAAACCGCAAAAAACACGAAACCTTAGACCTTTAAATGATATGTGGTTGATCTGCATTTGTTTTTAAATTGAAACCGTTTTCGAAAAACTTGGCTCAACAATCTTCCAGTGCACGTAGCAATTACTAACTTACAAGGTTGTGCGCACTTAAGTTCAACGTTACGTGTTTGGTAAAGTTGCAAGCCAGTTAATTTTACGATTCCTAATGGGACAAATAACGTGATGGCTGTGTCGCCCCGTGCCATGATGCCATTAATAACAAAGGTTTTATTGCGCCACTGTACAAATACAACGCAGATTTGAACTTTGTTTAAACCTATTTTTATTAGTTTAAAACCTATTTTACGAATTTAGGTCCTGAAGGTTTTGCATTTTAGTTTGTCCTTAGCTCTTTTTGCCCTACCCCCCTCCCCCCCCCCCCCCCCCCAAAAAAAAAACTAAAAAAACAAAACTAAATCGAATCTGCTCTCGAGCTGTTTAAAAAAAAACGTTGGTTCTACTGGTTTTTGACTGGGCAGAATCGTAAGCTCGTTGTTTTTGATTTCAATAATACCAAATTGAAATAACGACAGCTAGACTCTGTGTTGTAAAAATCTAGCAGTGGCAAACCATTTGTGTTCGATTTTAGTGACCCAAATTTTGACTTGTGCTACCAAATTACCATAGCCCGTACTTGACAATATAATTTCATTTACACGACGTGTATAATTTGTTTTTGCTTTTAATCAACAACACAACAAACAAGGCTCATCTAATGGCTTTGTCTGAATTTATTGTTCGCTTGTACATTTCTAATTATATTATTACATGTTTACAGTGTAATCCATGATGGTCTTGAATATTTTTTCACCAGTTGTCGTTTGAGAAAGTGCAGCAAAAGAAAACTTTTGTATAAACTTACCTTTATACTTAAACCTTACATCCACCTAAAAAAAATTAGCGGAAAGTTGTGCTGAAGCGACAGAGAGTGTTCTGTTACCACGGGAAACTTCCCTTCCACATACAAAATCGTCTACTTCGCCCGGGCCTTCCAACATTCCGTGTTCAGTCCATGTCACGCCAGAATGTGTCAGACCATATCCCAAAGCTCAACCACGAAGGAAAAGGTCAGAGGCTGATCATTTATCGCTACCGACACGCCTGAAAAAAAGCTATTAGGAGAGAAGGAAAAACAAAGACAAATAAAAAAGTCACGGTTCAAAACAAGAAAACATCGCGGCGAGCAAAACGGATAAAGTGTATAGTAAAGAAGATATTTCCACACCCATGCTAAAAGAAAAAAAACTGATGGGGGAGACCCACATAGAAAGACATCACTCTTTTATGTAGGCAATTGGTCGACTTTGAAGACTCCGATACAGAGAAAAATGAAAAAGATTTTGACATAAAATTTTGCAGAAAGAACCCCAAAGCCGGTGCCGGGGTACCGGGGCAACATCGGACACTTAAGAGCCTTTAGGAATTTGACCGTTTACATGCATTTCTAGTTTGCTTTGGCAAGTGACACACATACCCTTTTTCGGCAAAGGATCTCCCTTTACAACAAACTAACATTTAAATTCAGGTGACGCATACCGTATATAAAAAAATTATTAGCTATTTTCAAAAAAACGTCCGAACCATCCCCGGTCTTCCCAACCATAAATTTCTTGCGGTACACCAGTTGAAAATCCTTGCCCTAAACCAACGGAATCGAAACGTCGTATTATAGCCTGTGTATAGACAATTAAGGATTGGACGCAAACTATGCTTATCATATTACGTGGTAAAGGTCTAACTTTAGCAGATAAAGCTGTAAAAATGTTGTTCTTTACTAATAGATTTAAGTGTCAGGTTAAATAGTGATACACTGTTGTTTTTAAGAAAAGCATTTGATCACAGACAAATATCAAATGTAGACTCGTAAACGAAGAAAACCAAACGAAACTGCGCGCTGTGAACGTGACTTGAGTCGTGTGAGCAATTATCTCGAATGCCACAAGAACGTGATATTCCTAAGGAAATTAGGAAATGGGTACAGGGCGACAAAGCGTTTCCAACCGCACTTGCAGTTGCGTGAGGCACAACGAAGCCAGTGTGCAATAGCTTTGCAAACAACAAGCTGTAATCCTAGCAAAACAGAAGTGAAGTGTGTTTCTGAACATTCTAAAAGTTTTAATTAGTTATGGGCAAATAAAAGAAGACAATAGGAATGCTATAGTAATCAGGGTAGTTGTTCCAATTATTATGGATTATTGAAAAAACTGATCACTGTTTAAAAACAGATCACTGCAACTGTTTTGGAACCAATTTGGAAGTGATTTGACATTTGACTGTTGAAAATTCGGTTAAACACAGATAAGTTTTTACGACTTAGAGCAGTGGTTCTCAACCTTTTTTCTTGTATCGCCCCTTTTACGTGTTCGTAATTTATAAACGCCCCCCTCAAAACTGACAAAATCAAATCGATTTTGGAACACTATATACGGATCTGTTCATAAGTTTAATGGTGAAAATAACGGCCCAAATACACGTAAAAAGCGACATGCTTTATTGTTCGAATGATGTGGCCTTCTTATCACTGATGATAGCATAAGCATTTGCCGAAACGTTTGAACAATAAAGCATGTCGCTTTTTACGTCTATTTGGGCCGTTATTTTCACCTTAATTCAAATCGATTTTTTTACAAACAATATCAGTGCGATAATTAAGAGCGAATGTTTAACAAGCTATGTTTTAGCACTTAATCATAAATATTTTAATTTGTAATTCAACATGATACCACTAACTGCAGACAGTGCTCATTGCTTTTAGCTTGATTCGCGTGATGGGTCAAAACTGTAATCGTTTTGTTTGGTCGAGCAGCAAGCATCTCACGTCACGTTAACGCTCGTCGTTTTGTGACGTCAGAAACAGGGCCGTACTTAGGGTGTATAGGTACTTTCCGCATACCACGCAAAGAGAGCCAACGCCAAGTAAAACACCAACGTTTTTTATGTAACAAATTGCAACTGAGAGTGTTAACACTATTTTATGTTTTTGAAAACAGTCGCTTTTATTGTTGGGGACCCTACCTCTGTAGGTCAGCACTAAACAAATCACACGTTCAAATGAGATGTCACAAAAACCGTTTATGACTTACCCGTTACATTATTGTGTAATAAGCAATAATCAACTCGTAGTACGGTTTTGTAGCGATTGTGTAACACAGGGATCACCAAACTTTTTTTCACTGCGGGCCGGATAGCATTAAAAATATCATGTGAGGGTCACATAGGTTGCATGCCCTAATACGCGTCTTTCCGGGACCAACACTAGTGCAAACTTTATTAAAGTCAGATCGTGCTACTGTCAAATAGTAAATTTTTTTTTTAAATTAAAGAATCTCTTTTACAGACGACTCATTTATTCCATCACAATTAACACTAGAAAGCCGTTGTTCACGCACAAAATAGCATTGATAGTTTTGGTTTGACTGTGACAAAACAAACAACTTTTAGAACGTTGTATGCGTTCTGTAAAATTAGACGAACTTAGTCCTACATGTTGATGCAGAAATACTTTTCCAGTAAATTAACGTTTAACGTTTATCTAGCTTTAGTTTTTCCAAGATGTATATTAGGACCAAACACTCGCGCAGCCTGGATGAATTGACACTGTAGTAAGTGTAGTTAATGCGAGCGCAGCATCAAAAATTGCGATGCTCGGTACCAAGTACTCGGGTTCTAGCTCGGTTCGGCCAAGCACAAGTCAATTTCTGCCTGCAAATTTTGCTTTTAAAGCGGAGACAAGCCCGACGCATTGTGATTTGTGTAAAATGAATTGTGACAACACCATCAAAAACACGCTTTAAACAAAGTATACAATACAGTGAATATCATCTCTTTTACTGGTCGCTGATGGAAGAGATATGATAAAAATGACTTTGACGTTTTGTTTCTTTTCATCTGCTCTTTCTTTTCCCAGCGCCCCCCCAATCGCCCAATTTTTCTCCAGCGCCCCCTTAGTGAGAGCAAACGCCCCCGTTGAGAACTACTGACTTAGAGCAAAGTCTTTTCAAGTTATTTGGCGAGAAATGCGTAACTTTATTTAAATTTTTGATGTGTTGCGAGTGTGATGTGCAGCAACACCAGTTATTCCAGAGGGCTGTTGCAAAAATATTGTTTTTTTTATTAAAAAAGGCGTTAATAAGCCAAATTGCTTCATGTCGCAGTTTGTAAAGCTCTGAGTTTTATAAGTTTTAAATCAAAACATAAATGTGGTTATCCACGAGAGTTGTGGTTTGCGTGTTACTCAGTACAAACGACAAATTTAAGCTTGGTTTACATTTGTGGTTTTCCTATTCCAAAAGAGCTTGTTTTAAAATTTAAAAATGATGGTTGCAATGCCAAAATATGCTGCAGCGAAATCACCTAAACCCATTTTTTGTGCCATCTAGCGTTTACGTTTATAAACTTTAAAGAAAAGACTGAAAAAAACTTTCCGTCAGTCGTATGTACCAACATCACCTTGTTTTGCACTCCTGGAGATTGCAACCAGACAAAACCGCTTACTCATAAACGTGATTCTTTCGCATGGTTCCCACTCCCAGTATTGCTAGCACAAAGTTAACTTTGTGTAATGGGTACGTGCTTGCCTGATAGTTACCTTTTTGATACCGAGATCTTCCATGTTTTGTAGTTTGTTAAGGAACTGCAATTCCAACATACTTTAATTAAATTTATCGGTTCTAAATTTGTGCCAGTCTGTTGCAAATTAAATGAAACTGTTTTGATCAGAACATATTACACCCTATTCTATATGGTGCGTATTACCATGAATAGACTCTAAACGGCCGACCTGCAAGGATAAACTTTTCCCACAAAATCACAATCCCACCATCTTCTGAAATAACTTCAACGAAAACAGCCATAATGTTATACACCAGGGGTCGGCAACCTTTTTTGCACTGCGGACCGGTTTTGAAACAAAAATTTTATCGCGGACCGGTCTTTAAAAAACTACGAATATATAGCTGTAAAAACGCTTAAATTAGATAATCATGCCCGGGATACATGGGCAAAATGATTTGTAGCATTTAACCTGAAAAATTATACGGCCCGGTAACGAACTCCTCGCGGACCAGTACCGGGCCGCGGGCCGGCGGTTGCCGACCACTGTTATACACGATCAGTGTAAGGCTGTAAACCAGGGGTGTGCAACCTTTTTCGTCGGTGGGCCATCTAACCAATTTCGGACATCAAGAGAGGGCCACACAATTTTTTTCATGTACCTTATTTTGGTATTTACACGTTTTTTACCCTCCTGTTGGTGCGACTTGCATTATAATATCATGTCAACTTAGGAAACTCCGAAAGCTAGCGCGGATTTTTTGTCAAAATGTGCATCAGAGTGTTGTTGAGGGCCACACTAAACGGCTTGGCGGGCCGGATTGTGGCCCGCGGGCCGCGGGTTGCACACCCCTGCTGTAAACAGTCGCAAAAGAGGATCAGGAACTGAGCTGGGACCGAAGAGGAAACGGTTTTTAAAACAACTATTTTGCGACACACGTCAACCAGTACAGTACACATATTACAGTTACGAGATAATAAAACATTAGCTGCAAGTTAGAAAACATAGCATGCCATGAGTCACAAGAGTACACCATAAACTGAACTTTGGCAACAAGTCAAAATAAACACTCACCGACAATCACAGAAAACAACGTTCAGTTGAAGAAGACACAAAAAACATTAAAGTTTAGCCTGGTTTTTCTCTATAAAATACAATACAATAGTTTTACTTAAAGCAATCATGTCGCCTTACTCTGCCACGTTGTTCAATTAATGAAAAAATGAACCAATCTTTATAACCTACAGACAATGGCCTTCCAAATTCATTGTTACGCACATATTAGCTGTTGTTACGTCATAGCAGGGGTAAAAATGCAAAGCTAGTCATGCGAAACTAATTGAACGTGGAGATGTACCTTGACAACTTGTTTTCAGTTGCGAGTTTTTGCTTGATGCTGACTAACTGTAACTGTACAGTAAGGAATAATTAAAAAAATTTGTTACTTAATAGTCAATTGGATTTCAGTTCTCCGCTGCTTCCGCATTCCAATCAATTAGATCTTTCACTTTAGATAAAACACGACTAGTTTAACATGTTGGTATTGAACCTTTTGTAAAAACGCTTTATTGTCAAACCATTTTGCTTTTATAAAACCAGTGGCATTTTTACAGATTTTGTTAACCTAATATTGTGAACTTATTCCACCCAAGAGACATTCGAATGCGCAAATATGAGCACACTGCAGAACTTGGAAGCCAGAGATAATGCAATTGTCCGAAGGGAATTAGCAAAAGCATGTCGTGCGTTGGCATGGTAGGTTTTGTGGTCGCAAGAACTTTATCCAAACATGAGAACTTAATTATTGGTAAGTGCTGTTTGGTACAGATATGGAATGCAAGACTCTGTCACAAACCATGTGTCTGCGGTTGCCAAGGCTAAAGATGGAAATGGTATCGTGATTTTGATTGCCCCATCCGGAGTTATGTGGCAGAGTGAGTAACTGTTGATCTGGGGTTAAAGTTTTAGCCCATTTTAGTGTTTCAAAGGGTTAGCGGTTAATATACGATTTGATATCGCATATATCGAAAATGCAATAATCTTTGTAAGGCAGTGGTAGTCGACAATATATTGGTTACTTAGTTTCAGTGTGGTGTTTGTGCTTGCTTGACGTAGATGTCACTGAGGAGTGTTTTTTGGAGTTAAACAAAGAAACTGGCGAAGTGATAGGAGAGGGTGTGGTGCCAATGGTTCCAAGACGAATGCAACTGGCAGCGCACAGGAGAAGACCGGACGTTGAGGCTGCTTTCCATGCACATCCACAGTATGCTACTGCTTTGTGTGAGTAACACTTTTGTGTAATCTGCAAATAAAACTTTGGGCAAAATAACGCCAAAGCGATTAATTCGTACTAAAGAAGCGATTTAAAATTTTGAATTTATTCGCTAAATTTGTAATCCTTAACCTTCTCGAACGCCTTCGTTGTTTTTTTAGCATTGGTCGGAGCCTTTTTTTTGCTAATACGTAACTGGATTGCGAATTTTGCGTAAAACCGGACATTGCGTACAATCACAGGGAAGGATTTCACTCTTCGATGTATCCACCCAACCAGCATGGCTATCATTGATCGTGTAGTCTACGATCGACACTATGACGAAAAAAAGGATTACAAAGTCGCGTTCGATCAACTTCTTTCACAGCTTGGAGGTGAAATTACATTTCGCTTCAATAAGCGTTTTAATTGGCTTTGAAAGCTGTCAGTTTCTTTTATTGACGTTTTCTTGTAGACACCAACAACATTTTAATGATGGAGAATCACGGCATAATAACAGTCGCGGATACCGTGGCGAAAGCCTTTGATTACATGTACAAAGTTGAAATGGCAAGTAAAATACAGGTAAAGCATCAATCCACCATACTGCGTTTTTGACAAAAAATATTTTTGACAAGACGCTAGTGGGCGATGTTGTGGTGTGTTTTTTTAAAGCCGCTGCCCGTACTTAATAAAGAGAATGCAGCTACAATGAGTTAAATTCAATAATAAAAATAAAATGTTTTGTTGCAGCTAAGAGTGGCTTTGTGTTGAACGACAAATATTAGCTTGAATCAACAACGACAGTTTCGTTACCTAACCTTGCTGCGCACATATTTCTGTAATTTATTCTGTAATATATTTCAAATACAGTTAACAGCAATAAGCTCTGGAGTGGAACTAAAAGACATCTCCCTGGAAAAGGCCGAAGCTTATCGTTCAGTTGTTGCTGTAAATTTTCCAAATATCGCCCAAGAACACTTGGATGAAGTGGAAAAGATTCTTCATTCGTCTTCCAAATAAAACTTTGTTAACTAACATGCAAAAAAACCATTGGTTCAGTTTTGCTGCAATTTACACAAATGAATAGCCTATTTCCAACAGTCAGCTAATTGATGAACATAACAAACTTAACACTTGACAACTGATTTTAGAGCTCGCCTGGCTTATAATGCACATCTTCTTTATAATATTTTTCGATGTCTTCGTTCCAGAGTTTCAAGTCAGGCCGGGCTAAGTTTGAATAAAATATAGGCCTAATTCAGGCCCGACTTTGCATTCGGTCTCATATGTAACGCAGTTTTTCCAATTTTATGCCTATTTCGGGCTTTCTTCAAACACAATTACAAGTTCACTCCCGTTTAAGTGCGTGTACTTTCTGGTTCAGGCCGAGTTCAAGCCCCATCTCAGGCTTACTTAACTGTGGTTACCATTTGCTTACTTGTTGTTGGTTAAAACATTGTCATACATGTATATCCCCAGTAAAACCACTCGTGCTTAAATGCTCTGTTGCAGGTATTAATACCTAGCTGCACTTCATCTCATTTCTACATGGCTTTTATATTGTTGTTAATTTCCTGGCACTAAAGTAACGTTACTCGGCGGTGTTGAATTACAGATTTCACGTAGGTGATCATTAGAATGTTGTTTTTGTCCACAACTATAGAAACAGAAAACAGGAACTGCGACCTCAGCAATACATTATATCTCAGACTGTACGCGCCAGGGATTGAAATAACATGAAGGAGGGTTAAAAATATTTCCTTTTAATTGGAAGATTGTTTGCAAATTTTTCACCCGTAAACTTTTGAATCTAGTGGTTTGATATTTTAACCCTTCATGCTGCCAACCTTATCTCTTTGGTTTTTCAGCTTGACTTCTCATTTGTAACTGCGGTTTACAGATACATAAACCCGCATGTAGCAATGCCTAACTTGGTAACTGTATCGGTGTTGCTTGTTGAGAAGACACTGCACGGTTCAACGCCGCTTTTCATGGTTTAAACTAGTGATGCACCGAAGTTTCGGTTGGCCGAAACATTTCGGCCGAATCCGTTGTTTTCCAATGTTTCGGTTTCGGCCCGAACTTTTTTGAAAATTCGGCCGAAACCGAACTTTTTTATTGCATGGAATTAAGGCCTTAGATTTCATTTTCGCCCATACGAAACATCATAAATTAACTATTTGTTGTATCTATAAAATACGAGCCACTGTGTCTGCAAAAACTTAGATGTTTAGTAAATCTTACACAATGTGAAAGTGATTTTAGTTTGTCAAAATTGAGTTCACTTGCATCAACAACACAAAGTTCAGTTGAAAACATCCATAAGAAAGGGGATTTTAGGTTCGGCCTGATTCGGCCTCATGGCCGAATATTCGGTTTCGGCCCGAACCTTTTTAGGAGGGTTCGGTGCATCACTAGTTTAAACTGCTCTCGAATTGCTGCAAAACTGCAAAAGAACTGGCTTAACTACATTGATTCACATATGGGTAAATCATTTGATGCATAAACTAAGATTATTGAAAAGTAAAGGTAAGAACTCACAGTAGATCAAGTTTACAAGTAGAAAATTTTTGTTATTTGTAGGGTATTGGGATTTCAGTTCTCCGCTGCTTTCGCGTTTTAATCAATTGGATTTTTCCCTTCAGATAAAAACGACTGTTTCGGCATGTTGGTATTGAACCTTTTTCCTAGCGTGACGTTTTACCGAATTCGCATTACCTATCAAAAGCTGCTTAACGTGCGACTACATTTAATTCACACTTCCGATTTTGAAACGAGCCTTATAACATCATAGGTAAAGCAATAATACAGCATACTGCACGACGTGAAATGGTGTGTAATTTCAGAAATCTTTCCACAAAACAGGAATATAACAAGCGTTTCTAACTTACACGGCTGCATAACAGTTTGTTCGATTGGTGTTAAGTCATGTATGAAACACCGAGTACAATCAGGCAAAGCTATGCTTGCACAAAACGTAGCGAGAAAAAGCAACGTGACAATTTGGTCTGTTCGTTTTTGTTTCTGTACCAGTTTTATTCTACTGTAAGCAAAGTAGTGTCTTGCAAAGACGTGCGTGTAGAAATTGTTGTGTCTTTATCGGGTTAATATGCCATGAATTTTAAAGGTAAAATCGCTTTATTGTCAAACCATTGCCTATGTGACCATTGCCGGTGGCATTTTTACAGGTTTTGTAAACCTTACAAGGTGAACTTATTTCACCCAAGAGACAATCGAATGCGCAAATATGAGCACGCTGCAAAACTTGGAAGCCAGGGATAATGCAATTGTCCGAATGGAATTAGCAAAAGCATGTCGTGCGTTGGCATGGTAAGTTTTGTAGTCGGTAGAACTTTGTCCAATCTTGACCTTTATTCATGTAAGTACAGGTATGGAATGCAAGATTCTGTCACGAACCATGTGTCTGCGATTGCCAAAGCCAAAGATGGAAATGGTATTGTGATCTTGATTGCCCCATCCGGAGTTATGTGGCAGAGTGAGTACCTGTTTATATAGGGGTTAAAGTTTTAGCCTACTTTATGGTTTCAAAGAGGGTAAAAAAGAAGAAAAAAAGAAAAAAAATTACACAACGCCTTCAGTGATGTAAAATGTGGACAGAAAAGCATTATCGCTAATAAACAAACTAATGTAAAGTAGTACAGTCCACAACACATGTGCAACTCAGTTTCAGCTAGGTGTTTGTAACTGCTTGACGTAGATGTCACTGAGGAATGTTTTTTGGAGTTAAACAAAGAAACTGACGAAGTGATAGGAGAGGGTGTGGTGCCAATGATTCCAAGACGAATGCAACTTGCAGCGCACAGAAGAAAACCAGACATTGAAGCTGTTTTTCATGCACACCCACAGTATGCTACTGCTTTGTGTAAGTAAAAGGTTTCGATTCGGCATTATTTAAAGTTTTAGCACCTGCGTTTAGGTTTATTGATATCTTAACTGATTTTTTTTTGCTTAACTTAAACCTATGTAAAAAAACTACATCTTATAAAGGTTGTATATGCCTAAAACCAAGAATAAATTTAAACACACATGAGTAACACTTATGCATAATCTGCGAATTACACTTTGTGTAGACTTTAGAATAACGTAAAATCGATAAGTTCTTGTTAATAAAAGGCGCGATTCCAAATTTTAAAATTAAGCGCCAAATTAGTGATACCTTACTTTCTCGAAAGTCTACGCTGTTTTAAACATATGTCGAAGCCATTTTTGGCTAATATGGTTACTGAACCAGATTGCGAATGTTGCGTAAAAACGGACATTGCATACAATCACAGGCTGCGTAAAGGATTTCACACTTCGATGTATCCATCCGACTAGCAGGCCATCATTGATCGTGTAGTCTACGATCGACACTATGACGAAAAAAAGGATTACAAAGTCCATTTCGACCAGCTTCTTTCACAGCTTGGAGGTGAAATTACATTTCGCTTCAATAAGCGTTTTTATTGGCTTTGAAAGCTGTCAGTTACTTTTGTTAATGACTTTCTTGTAGATACCAACAACATTTTAATGATGGAAAATCACGGCATTATAACAGTCGCGGATACCGCGGCGAAAGCGTTTGATCACATGTTCAGAGTTGAAATGGCAAGTAAAATACAGGTAAAACATTAAATGCACCCATACCGGGCTATTTCAAATGTAATAATACGCTAGTGGGCGATGTTGTCGTGTGCAGCTATGAGTGACTTTGTGTTGAACGACAATCATTAGCTGATATCACCAACGACATTTTCGTTACCTAACCTTGCTGCGCACAATTTATTCTGTATTATATTTTAAATGCAGTTAACAGCAATGAGGTCTGGAGTGGAACTGAAAAGCGTGTCCCCGGAAAAGGCCGAAACATATCGTTCAGTTGTCGCAACCAATTTTCCAAATATGGCCCAAGAACACTTAGATGAGGTGGAAAAGATTATACATTCGTCTTCCAAATAAAACCCTGTTAACTAGCATGTAAAAAAACCATTGCTTCAGTTTTGCTGCAATTTACACAAATGAATAGCGTATTTCCAACGTCGGCTAATTGATGAACATCATGTTGTTATGTTCAGAACATAACAAACATAACGCTTGAAAACTTATTTCAGAGCTCGCCTGGCTTATAATGTATAACTTTTTTTATAATTTTTTCGATGTCTTCCTTCCAGAGTTTCAAGTCAGGCCGGGCTAAGTTTGAATAAAATAGGCCTAATTTAGGCCCGACTTTGCCTTGGGTCTCATATGTAACGCAGTTTTACCAATTTTTATGCCTATTTCGGGCTTTCTTTAAACACAGTTACAAGTTCACTCCCGTTTAAGTGCGTGTACTTTCTGGTTCAGGCCGAGTTCAAGCCCCATCTCAGGCTTACTTAACTGTGGCTACCTTTTGCTTACATGCTGTTGGTTAAAACATTGTCATACATGTATATACCGAGAAAAATTACAACTCGTCCTTTAATTCCTGAGTTGCAGTTATTAATACCGAGCATTTCCTCTCATTTGTACATTGCTTTTATATTGTTGTTGACTTTCTAGCACTTATACGGCAATGGCGAATTACTGGTTTTCACCTGAGTGAACATTAGATTGTATTTTGCCCAAAACTATAGAAACAGAAAACATGAAATGCGCACTAAGCAATATGTAATACGGAGGATAGTAACATGAAGAGGGTGGTTAAAAAAGTTATTTCCGCTTTAATTGGAAGATTTTTTGCAAATCTTTCATCAGTAAACTATCGGATCTTTTGTTTTGACAATCTAACCCTTCATGCTGTAACTCCATTGCTTTGATTTTTCAGCTTGACTTCTCATTTGTAACTGCGGTTTTTAGATACAGACACCATGTAGCAATTGCTAACTTGGTAACTGTATCGGTGTTGCTTGTTGTGAAAACACTGCACGGGCCAACGCCGCTTTTCATGGTTTAAACTGCTCCCGCATTGCTGCAAACTTGCAAAGAGCTTGCTAAACTATATTCATATTGCGAGCAAAAAAATCAGAGCCAATATGTTTGTGTAGAGCATAACTACGTTTCGACAAGTACTATTGTCATCGTCAGGTTATAAGAAATAAAAGCGACAGAAGGCACGCAACAGGGTGACGCACAAAGGTAAAAAAAGGCGACACGAAGTTAGAATGTAAAAGCAATTAACGGAGATAAAATAAAAACGCACGCGGAAATACAAACTCTTGAATCTCTATGCATACAACAACATAACCCGGAATTAAACAATGGCCAGGAATCAACACCACTCTACTTATTCAATATCTAGCCGTCGTGCTTTACCTCGGGTACACTCGTTGGCACCCTTTCCGCGTGCGTTTTTATTTTATCTCCGTTAATTGCTTTTACATTCTAACTTCGTGTCGCCTTTTTTTACCTTTGTGCGTCACCCTGTTGCGTGCCTTCTGTCGCTTTTATTTCTTATAACCTGACGATGACAATAGCACTTGTCGAAACGTAGTTATGCTCTACACAAACATATTGGCTCTGATTTTTTTGCTCAGATTATTCAAAACCGTGAATAGTGTACCTATATTCATATTCATGTAAATTATTTGATGCATAAACTAAGATAAATAAAAAGGTTTTGTGACAATCAAGTTCACTTGTGTTACACGTTGTGGTTAACTGCACAAAGGAAAATCGGTAAAATATCCATTGTTGAAAATCTACCATTAAAATCAGAACGCTTCCTTGAAGGGATTTAAGGATTGCAAGTATAATGATGAATCTAAATTTTCATTTTCAGCAGTTTTTTTTCATTTGCGGCTTTGCACATGTACAAATATATAGACAAATTTCTTAGCATTAAATAGCCATACGTGCATTTGTGTCCCTGTATACGCACTTCAGCTTATTTGACGGCACAAAATGTTGAAAGCAAACGCGGTACATCAGTAAACCACACCGCTAAGACAGCACCACGGTTAAATGCATAAATGGGTCTCTACCCAAACAAAGTCGTATTTGCCTCAGGCGGAATGTATATGTACAGTGCAGACACATAAACTTTTTGCAAATATAGGGCACACATTAGACTGCCTGGTCTACTGTAATGGTAAGGGTTTCCAGCTTTGGTTGATTCCAAAAAGCGTTTATCTAGCACAGATCGTGTCTGTACATTAAAAGTTGCATATTTCTTGACTCCATAGATTTAGTTGATAATAATTCGTGCAAAAATGAGCACACTTCAGCACTTGGTAGCCAGGGATAATGCAACTGTCCGAAGAGAATTGGCAAAAGCATGTCGTGCTTTGGCATGGTGAGTTTTATGGTTTGTAAAGTTTGAAAAATGGTGACTCACAAGTGCTATATGCAGGTATGGAATGCAAGATTCTGTTACCAACCATGTGTCTGCAATTGCCAAATCAAAAGACGGAAACGGCATTGTGGTTCTCACTGCCCCATTTGGATTAATGTGGCAAGGTGTGTTTTGTTATCTATATGTTTTTCTCACATAGAATAAATTGCTAAAATAAAAAGGTAGGTTCAACAAAAGGGGTTGTGCGAACTTAAAACAGTCTATGAACGAAAAAAAGGAAACTAGAGTGGCAAAACAGGTTAACCAAACAAGCATAATTACTCTACAAAACGTAAATCGTGTTTAGTTGGTAATTTGCAGTCCAATCGGACGCCTTGGTTATAAAAAGACTCGGTAAACTTGGACCCCAACTTTAAAAGTTCCAGTTTTTAACCTTAACTTTGGCCCAATGGCATTTCCAGAACACAGTATTCAACACTAATGTACATTTTTTTGCGCATGTTCAATAAAAAGTACAAATCCATATCATGTAACTGATTTTATCTGTTGCAATTGTTTGGCACAGAGATCACTGAAGAATGTTTTTTTGAGATGGACAAAGACACAGGTGTTATGATAGGAGAAGGGCACGTGGCAAAGGTCACAAAGCTGATGCATCTTGCAGCGCACAGAAGGAGACCGGACGTGGAAGCTGTATTTCACGCACATCCAGAATATGCGACTGCATTGTGCACGTAAAGGCAAATGCCAGGCAAAAAAATAACGCTGTAACTTTTCAACTTTTGTTGCACCATACCCGTTAGGAATGATTTAGGGGTTGGACTAGTGCGGTGAGGTTTAAATTATAACCAAGTCTAATCGCACACTAAAGAACTATAAACATCAAAGTAGAACAAAGTAATCCGAACTTCATGATTTTTCTAATGGTTAAGCAAAAAATGCACAAGCCAAAGAATCCATAGAATTCCCTAGTTCGGAATTGTTTTTGGTATGTAGAAATGCAAAACTAGAAAACGTCACTAAGTCGGTATTTGCATAAGCATTTAGCGTCTTAAAACGTCGCAATTTTAGTATACAGCAGCATGACAACTGCATTATAAAGAACATGACTTTGCTTACACACCCAGGTTGTACAAAGGATTTTACTCTTCGATGTATTCACCCCAACAGTATGGCTATCATAGACCGGGTGGCCTACGACCGACAATTTGACGGCGAAAAAGATTTTAATGTTGAGTTTGACCGACTTGCTTCGTTGCTGGGAGGTAAATAATAAAATAGTTGACAATCTTCAATATTGCATTTTATCTCAAATACTTGTCCTCACTGCATTTAAACAAACGCTTTTTGTTTGCAGACACTAATACCGTTTTAATGATGGAAAATCACGGTATAATGACTGTTGGTGATACGGTGGCAAAGGCGTTTGATTACATGTATAAGGTGGAAATTGCAAGCAAAATACAGGTTAGACAAAATTGGGTGTGGTGAGATTTTTTTTATGTAGAACCGTCTCACGAAGTTTTATGACCGGTTTAGCATTACCGGTTACTGCAACAGAACCGGATAAAAAATATGACTTTTATGATAAAACCGACTGACAAAAAAATTGAATCCCGCTACTGGGTTGCCTTCATTTAACACTTATACCTTTTAGAGACTTCTTTTCACAATGAAAAATACGCCATTAAATGTATGGGCACTCCCAAACAAATGCGTTTGCAACAAATTCTATGCCAAATCCAAATTTGTCCCTTTTTATAGAAGGTTTACCAAACAAAAATGCAATATTTCGCAAATTAGTATGTAAAAAAATCATAAGCCACTGTGTTTTGCATTTGTTTTACACAGTAGTAAAACATTTTATTTTTGCGTAGTTAAATGCGATGAGCTCTGGAAGAGAACTGAAAGAAGTCTCCCTCGCAAGAGCTGAAAAATTTCGTCCAGCATTTGCAGCGAATTTTCCTGATATCTGTCAAGCGCACTTGGATGCTGTTAATCGGATTGTGCAATCTACCTGCAAATAAATTGGTTTTGGGCAAATACCCTAAGGGATTTGTAGCACGTTTAAATGGATATTTGCCTCCTGATATGTGGCTTGTTTTTGCTTAAGATCTATACAGCGTGGTGGTGAAAAGACACAAACAAATATTTCACGTACTTTTACTTGAATACTTATAAAAGTACTTGGAATTTGTCCCGATGATTTGTTGCGGAAAACAAAATGCCTACAAGAGCAAGGTTGGCGTTTTCAAACCCAATAACATTTACATTTACTTTACGTTTTTATTAAAGCATTGGTCGACGAGCAAATTTAGGAAAATTAAAAACCTTTCGTAAAACGCAACAGAAAACTTTGGGATAAACTACGAGGGCAAATGAAATATTTGTGGCGAAAACGAATTACTTGGGAGGCTGCCAATCCTTACACGTGCGTTTCTTAATTTACAGAGCTGCATAATATTTTGCCCGCCGGGCAGAACGTTTCGATTAGCAACGGTTTGATACAGTGCTGTTTACACATTTCTGTCTCCCTGTTGTAGCAAAATCTCGAAGACGGTTCAAGCTGATGACACCAGCTCATAAATTTTGGATTTAATTTTGAAAGTAGTCGAAAACATTCCACTAAATTGCTTCGGTTGGGCGATTAAAAGTTTTTCTTTCACTTCATTTTTTTCTAAATATCCAGATTTATTTCAGCGCCTTTATTTGCCTATTTGTTTTATGGAGTTGATTTATTTTTGAAAACATCATAACTTCAATAACCACTACTTTAATCATTTACACTTTAATAATAAGTAAGATCGTAGTTTTATACCAACCATTGTTGTTGATCTTGGCTGGTCACAAGCTAAAAATTGTAGTGAACAGAAAACAAAAATTAAAGTTTCACCATGTATATCCAGAAGAAACCTTTATAATTAGTTTGCATGTAGAATTTGTCTCAGTTGCAAGATCACAGAAAATACTGAAAAAAGCCAGTTCAAGCACCAAACAAAATATTTTCGAGCGACGTATTTCATGCTTGGTCACTCGACTAAAAAAACAGGTGCAAGGTTTTTCCAGTCTTTGAACTAGTCTTTGAACTACGCTTTGCACTGAATAAACTGTACTTAAACCAAATGTGTATTTAAACCGAGTCTTGTCGTAACAGCACAAGACTTGTAAGAACGAAAGCCGATACCGCTTCAATTACATTATTTACTTTTAAACGTTTCTCCGAGCAATAACATCTTCTGCCTCAGGTGTATTGTACTACCTATAAAGCAGATTATATTGGAAACTAGAGAAGTTGTTCCTGTTACTCTGGTTGAAGATATTAGCTTGAGATGATTCATAAGAACTAACTTTTTGTACTTGGAACGAAGACCATGGATGTTTATTATTACAGCGTTTTGAGGCGGTTTGGTGTAAACCTAAAATAAGCGGTTTGGTGTAAATCTAAAAACTAACCTTGCTGCGCACAATTTATTCTGTATTATATTTTAAATGCAGTTAACAGCAATGAGATCTGGAGTGGAACTGAAAAGCGTGTCCCCGGAAAAGGCCGAAACATATCGTTCAGTTGTCGCAACCAATTTTCCAAATATGGCCCAAGAACACTTAGATGAGGTGGAAAAGATTATACATTCGTCTTCCAAATAAAACCCTGTTAACCAGCATGTAAAAAAAACCATTGCTTCAGTTTTGCTGCAATTTACACAAATGAATAGCGTATTTCCAACGTCGGCTAATTGATGAACATCATGTTGTAATGTTCAGAACATAACAAACATAACGCTTGAAAACTTATTTCAGAGCTCGCCTGGCTTATAATGTATAACTTTTTTTATAATTTTTTCGATGTCTTCCTTCCAGAGTTTCAAGTCAGGCCGGGCTAAGTTTGAATAAAATAGGCCTAATTTAGGCCCGACTTTGCCTTGGGTCTCATATGTAACGCAGTTTTACCAATTTTTATGCCTATTTCGGGCTTTCTTTAAACACAGTTACAAGTTCACTCCCGTTTAAGTGCGTGTACTTTCTGGTTCAGGCCGAGTTCAAGCCCCATCTCAGGCTTACTTAACTGTGGCTACATTTTGCTTACTTGTTGTTGGTTAAAACATTGTCATACATGTATATACCGAGAAAAATTACAACTCGTCCTTTAATTCCTGAATTTCCTGAGCAGTTATTAATACCGAGCATTTCCTCTCATTTGTACATTGCTTTTATATTGTTGTTGACTTTCTAGCACTTATACGGCAATGCCGAATTACTGGTTTTCACCTGAGTGAACATTAGATTGTATTTTGCCCAAAACTATAGAAACAGAAAACATGAAATGCGCACTAAGCAATATGTAATACGGAGGATAGTAACATGAAGAGGGTGGTTAAAAAAGTTATTTCCGCTTTAATTGGAAGATTTTTTGCAAATCTTTCATCAGTAAACTATCGGATCTTTTGTTTTGACAATCTAACCCTTCATGCTGTAACTCCATTGCTTTGATTTTTCAGCTTGACTTCTCATTTGTAACTGCGGTTTTTAGATACAGACACCATGTAGCAATTGCTAACTTGGTAACTGTATCGGTGTTGCTTGTTGTGAAAACACTGCACGGGCCAACGCCGCTTTTCATGGTTTAAACTGCTCCCGCATTGCTGCAAACTTGCAAAGAGCTTGCTAAACTATATTCATATTGCGAGCAAAAAAATCAGAGCCAATATGTTTGTGTAGAGCATAACTACGTTTCGACAAGTACTATTGTCATCGTCAGGTTATAAGAAATAAAAGCGACAGAAGGCACGCAACAGGGTGACGCACAAAGGTAAAAAAAGGCGACACGAAGTTAGAATGTAAAAGCAATTAACGGAGATAAAATAAAAACGCACGCGGAAAGGGTGCCAACGAGTGTACCCGAGGCAAAGCACGATACAAACTCTTGAATCTCTATACATACAACAACATAACCCGGAATTAAACAATGGCCAGGAATCAACACCACTCTACTTATTCAATATCTAGCCGTCGTGCTTTGCCTCGGGTACACTCGTTGGCACCCTTTCCGCGTGCGTTTTTATTTTATCTCCGTTAATTGCTTTTACATTCTAACTTCGTGTCGCCTTTTTTTACCTTTGTGCGTCACCCTGTTGCGTGCCTTCTGTCGCTTTTATTTCTTATAACCTGACGATGACAATAGTACTTGTCGAAACGTAGTTATGCTCTACACCAGTGGTTCTCAAACTTTTTATGCATGCGGCACATTAAAGAACTAAAATATGTTGTCGTGGCACACTTTGCAGGTAAACATAACAAAAGTTGTTTAAAAATGGTAATTTTCAACCTAATCGTGATGGGTAAGGATGCTTTCAATTAACAAATAACAAAAATATGAGCTTTGAAACGTTGTCATACACACCAGTCTTTCATTCTGAAGTCTTAAAACACCAGGAAATGTTTGCACTTTAAAACAAGAAGATTTCGCGGCACACTTGGAAACCTCACACGGCACACTAGTGTGCCGCGGCACACAGTTTGAGAATCACTGCTCTACACAAACATATTGGCTCTGATTTTTTTGCTCAGATTATTCAAAACCGTGAATAGTGTACCTATATTCATATTCATGTAAATTATTTGATGCATCAACTAAGATAAATAAAAAGGTTTTGTGACAATCAAGTTCACTTGTGTTACACGTTGTGGTTAACTGCACAAAGGAAAATCGGTAAAATATCCATTTCCTTGAAGGGATTTAAGGATTGCAAGTATAATGATGAATCTAAATTTTCATTTTCAGCAGTTTTTTTTCATTTGCGGCTTTGCACATGTACAAATATATAGACAAATTTCTTAGCATTAAATAGCCATACGTGCATTTGTGTCCCTGTATACGCACTTCAGCTTATTTGACGGCACAAAAAGTTGAAAGCAAACGCGGTACATCAGTAAACCACACCGCTAAGACAGCACCACGGTTAAATGCATAAATGGGTCTCTACCCAAACAAAATCGTATTTGCCTCAGGCGGAATGTATATGTACAGTGCAGACACATAAACTTTTTGCAAATATAGGGCACACATTAGACTGCCTGGTCTACTGTAATGGTAAGGGTTTCCAGCTTTGGTTGATTCCAAAAAGCGTTTATCTAGCACAGATCGTGTCTGTACATTAAAAGTTGCATATTTCTTGACTCCATAGATTTAGTTGATAATAATTCGTGCAAAAATGAGCACACTTCAGCACTTGGTAGCCAGGGATAATGCAACTGTCCGAAGAGAATTGGCAAAAGCATGTCGTGCTTTGGCATGGTGAGTTTTATGGTTTGTAAAGTTTGAAAAATGGTGACTCACAAGTGCTATATGCAGGTATGGAATGCAAGATTCTGTTACCAACCATGTGTCTGCAATTGCCAAATCAAAAGACGGAAACGGCATTGTGGTTCTCACTGCCCCATTTGGATTAATGTGGCAAGGTGTGTTTTGTTATCTATATGTTTTTCTCACATAGAATAAATTGCTAAAATAAAAAGGTAGGTTCAACAAAAGGGGTTGTGCGAACTTAAAACAGTCTATGAACGAAAAAAAGGAAACTAGAGTGGCAAAACAGGTTAACCAAACAAGCATAATTACTCTACAAAACGTAAATCGTGTTTAGTTGGTAATTTGCAGTCCAATCGGACGCCTTGGTTATAAAAAGACTCGGTAAACTTGGACCCCAACTTTAAAAGTTCCAGTTTTTAACCTTAACTTTGGCCCAATGGCATTTCCAGAACACAGTATTCAACACTAATGTACATTTTTTTGCGCATGTTCAATAAAAAGTACAAATCCATATCATGTAACTGATTTTATCTGTTGCAATTGTTTGGCACAGAGATCACTGAAGAATGTTTTTTTGAGATGGACAAAGACACAGGTGTTATGATAGGAGAAGGGCACGTGGCAAAGGTCACAAACCTGATGCATCTTGCAGCGCACAGAAGAAGACCGGACGTGGAAGCTGTATTTCACGCACATCCAGAATATGCGACTGCATTGTGTACGTAAAGGCAAATGCCAGGCAAAAAAATAACGCTGTAACTTTTCAACTTTTGTTGCACCATACCTGATAGGAATGATTTAGGGGTTGGACTAGTGCGGTGAGGTTTAAATTATAACCAAGTCTAATCGCACACTAAAGAACTATAAACATCAAAGTAGAACAAAGTAATCCGAACTTCATGATTTTTCTAATGGTTAAGCAAAAAATGCACAAGCCAAAGAATCCATAGAATTCCCTATCGGGAAATCGAACTATAGTTCGGAATTGTTTTTGGTATGTAGAAATGCAAAACTAGAAAACGTCACTAAGTCGGTGTTTGTATAAGCATTTAGCGTCTTAAAACGTCGCAATTTTAGTATACAGCAGCATGACAACTGCATTATAAAGAACATGACTTTGCTTACACATCCAGGTTGTACAAAGGATTTTACTCTTCGATGTATTCACCCCAACAGTATGGCTATCATAGACCGGGTGGCCTACGACCGACAGTTTGACGGCGAAAAAGATTTTAATGTTGAATTCGACCGACTTGCTTCGTTGCTGGGAGGTAAATAATAAAATAGTTGACAATCTTCAATATTGCATTTTGTCTCAAATACTTGTCCTCACTGCATTTAAACAAACGCTTTTTGTTTGCAGACACTAATACCGTTTTAATGATGGAAAATCACGGTATAATGACTGTTGGTGATACGGTGGCAAAGGCGTTTGATTACATGTATAAGGTGGAAATTGCAAGCAAAATACAGGTTAGACAAAATTGGGTGTGGTGAGATTTTTTTTATATAGAACCGTCTCACGAAGTTTTATGAGATCAGTGAACCGGTTAGCATTACCGGTTACTGCAACAGAACCGGATAAAAAATATGACTTTTATGATAAAACCGACTGACAAAAAAATTGAATCCCGCTACTGGGTTGCCTTCATTTAACACTTATACCTTTTAGAGACTTCTTTTCACAATGAAAAATACGCCATTAAATGTATGGGCACTCACAAACAAATGCGTTTGCAACAAATTCTATGCCAAATCCAAATTTGTCCCTTTTTATAGAAGGTTTACCAAACAAAAATGCAATATTTCGCAAATTAGTATGTAAAAAAATCATAAGCCACTGTGTTTTGCATTTGTTTTACACAGTAGTAAAACATTTTATTTTTGCGTAGTTAAATGCGATGAGCTCTGGAAGAGAACTGAAAGAAGTCTCCCTCGCAAGAGCTGAAAAATTTCGTCCAGCATTTGCAGCGAATTTTCCTGATATCTGTCAAGCGCACTTGGATGCTGTTAATCGGATTATCCAATCTACCTGCAAATAAATTGGTTTTGGGCAAATACCCTAAGGGATTTGTAGCACGTTTAAATGGATATTTGCCTCCTGATATGTGGCTTGTTTTTGCTTAAGATCTATACAGCGTGGTGGTGAAAAGACACAAACAAATATTTCACGTACTTTTACTTGAATACTTATAAAAGTACTTGGAATTTGTCCCGATGATTTGTTGCGGAAAACAAAATGCCTACAAGAGCAAGGTTGGCGTTTTCAAACCCAATAACATTTACATTTACTTTACGTTTTTATTAAAGCATTGGTCGACGAGCAAATTTAGGAAAATTAAAAACCTTTCGTAAAACGCAACAGAAAACTTTGGGATAAACTACGAGGGCAAATGAAATATTTGTGGCGAAAACGAATTACTTGGGAGGCTGCCAATCCTTACACGTGCGTTTCTTAATTTACAGAGCTGCATAATATTTTGCCCGGCGGGCAGAACGTTTCGATTAGCAACGGTTTGATACAGTGCTGTTTACACATTTCTGTCTCCCTGTTGTAGCAAAATCTCGAAGACGGTTCAAGCTGATGACACTTAGGCTTATAATGTATAACTCAAGCTGAGGCTTATAATGTATAACTTTTTTTATAATTTTTTCGATGTCTTCCTTCCAGAGTTTCAAGTCAGGCCGGGCTAAGTTTGAATAAAATAGGCCTAATTTAGGCCCGACTTTGCCTTGGGTCTCATATGTAACGCAGTTTTACCAATTTTTATGCCTATTTCGGGCTTTCTTTAAACACAGTTACAAGTTCACTCCCGTTTAAGTGCGTGTACTTTCTGGTTCAGGCCGAGTTCAAGCCCCATCTCAGGCTTACTTAACTGTGGCTAAATTTTGCTTACTTGTTGTTGGTTAAAACATTGTCATACATGTATATACCGAGAAAAATTACAACTCGTCCTTTAATTCCTGAGTTGCAGTTATTAATACCGAGCATTTCCTCTCATTTGTACATTGCTTCTATATTGTTGTTGACTTTCTAGCACTTATACGGCAATGGCGAATTACTGGTTTTCACCTGAGTGAACATTAGATTGTATTTTGCCCAAAACTATAGAAACAGAAAACATGAAATGCGCACTAAGCAATATGTAATACGGAGGATAGTAACATGAAGAGGGTGGTTAAAAAAGTTATTTCCGCTTTAATTGGAAGATTTTTTGCAAATCTTTCATCAGTAAACTATCGGATCTTTTGTTTTGACAATCTAACCCTTCATGCTGTAACTCCATTGCTTTGATTTTTCAGCTTGACTTCTCATTTGTAACTGCGGTTTTTAGATACAGACACCATGTAGCAATTGCTAACTTGGTAACTGTATCGGTGTTGCTTGTTGTGAAAACACTGCACGGGCCAACGCCGCTTTTCATGGTTTAAACTGCTCCCGCATTGCTGCAAACTTGCAAAGAGCTTGCTAAACTATATTCATATTGCGAGCAAAAAAATCAGAGCCAATATGTTTGTGTAGAGCATAACTACGTTTCGACAAGTACTATTGTCATCGTCAGGTTATAAGAAATAAAAGCGACAGAAGGCACGCAACAGGGTGACGCACAAAGGTAAAAAAAGGCGACACGAAGTTAGAATGTAAAAGCAATTAACGGAGATAAAATAAAAACGCACGCGGAAAGGGTGCCAACGAGTGTACCCGAGGCAAAGCACGATACAAACTCTTGAATCTCTATACATACAACAACATAACCCGGAATTAAACAATGGCCAGGAATCAACACCACTCTACTTATTCAATATCTAGCCGTCGTGCTTTGCCTCGGGTACACTCGTTGGCACCCTTTCCGCGTGCGTTTTTATTTTATCTCCGTTAATTGCTTTTACATTCTAACTTCGTGTCGCCTTTTTTTACCTTTGTGCGTCACCCTGTTGCGTGCCTTCTGTCGCTTTTATTTCTTATAACCTGACGATGACAATAGTACTTGTCGAAACGTAGTTATGCTCTACACCAGTGGTTCTCAAACTTTTTATGCATGCGGCACATTAAAGAACTAAAATATGTTGTCGTGGCACACTTTGCAGGTAAACATAACAAAAGTTGTTTAAAAATGGTAATTTTCAACCTAATCGTGATGGGTAAGGATGCTTTCAATTAACAAATAACAAAAATATGAGCTTTGAAACGTTGTCATACACACCAGTCTTTCATTCTGAAGTCTTAAAACACCAGGAAATGTTTGCACTTTAAAACAAGAAGATTTCGCGGCACACTTGGAAACCTCACACGGCACACTAGTGTGCCGCGGCACACAGTTTGAGAATCACTGCTCTACACAAACATATTGGCTCTGATTTTTTTGCTCAGATTATTCAAAACCGTGAATAGTGTACCTATATTCATATTCATGTAAATTATTTGATGCATCAACTAAGATAAATAAAAAGGTTTTGTGACAATCAAGTTCACTTGTGTTACACGTTGTGGTTAACTGCACAAAGGAAAATCGGTAAAATATCCATTGTTGAAAATCTACCCTTAAAATCAGAAGGCTTCCTTGAAGGGATTTAAGGATTGCAAGTATAATGATGAATCTAAATTTTCATTTTCAGCAGTTTTTTTTCATTTGCGGCTTTGCACATGTACAAATATATAGACAAATTTCTTAGCATTAAATAGCCATACGTGCATTTGTGTCCCTGTATACGCACTTCAGCTTATTTGACGGCACAAAATGTTGAAAGCAAACGCGGTACATCAGTAAACCACACCGCTAAGACAGCACCACGGTTAAATGCATAAATGGGTCTCTACCCAAACAAAATCGTATTTGCCTCAGGCGGAATGTATATGTACAGTGCAGACACATAAACTTTTTGCAAATATAGGGCACACATTAGACTGCCTGGTCTGCTGTAATGGTAAGGGTTTCCAGCTTTGGTTGATTCCAAAAAGCGTTTATCTAGCACAGATCGTGTCTGTACATTAAAAGTTGCATATTTCTTGACTCCATAGATTTAGTTGATAATAATTCGTGCAAAAATGAGCACACTTCAGCACTTGGTAGCCAGGGATAATGCAACTGTCCGAAGAGAATTGGCAAAAGCATGTCGTGCTTTGGCATGGTGAGTTTTATGGTTTGTAAAGTTTGAAAAATGGTGACTCACAAGTGCTATATGCAGGTATGGAATGCAAGATTCTGTTACCAACCATGTGTCTGCAATTGCCAAATCAAAATACGGAAACGGCATTGTGGTTCTCACTGCCCCATTTGGATTAATGTGGCAAGGTGTGTTTTGTTATCTATATGTTTTTCTCACATAGAATAAATTGCTAAAATAAAAAGGTAGGTTCAACAAAAGGGGTTGTGCGAACTTAAAACAGTCTATGAACGAAAAAAAGGAAACTAGAGTGGCAAAACAGGTTAACCAAACAAGCATAATTACTCTACAAAACGTAAATCGTGTTTAGTTGGTAATTTGCAGTCCAATCGGACGCCTTGGTTATAAAAAGACTCGGTAAACTTGGACCCCAACTTTAAAAGTTCCAGTTTTTAACCTTAACTTTGGCCCAATGGCATTTCCAGAACACAGTATTCAACACTAATGTACATTTTTTTGCGCATGTTCAATAAAAAGTGCAAATCTATATCATGTAACTGATTTAATCTGTTGCAATTGTTTGGCACAGAGATCACTGAAGAATGTTTTTTTGAGATGGACAAAGACACAGGTGTTATGATAGGAGAAGGGCACGTGGCAAAGGTCACAAAGCTGATGCATCTTGCAGCGCACAGAAGAAGACCGGACGTGGAAGCTGTATTTCACGCACATCCAGAATATGCGACTGCATTGTGTACGTAAAGGCAAATGCCAGGCAAAAAAATAACGCTGTAACTTTTCAACTTTTGTTGCACCATACCCGTTAGGAATGATTTAGGGGTTGGACTAGTGCGGTGAGGTTTAAATTATAACCAAGTCTAATCGCACACTAAAGAACTATAAACATCAAAGTAGAACAAAGTAATCCGAACTTCATGATTTTTCTAATGGTTAAGCAAAAAATGCACAAGCCAAAGAATCCATAGAATTCCCTAGTTCGGAATTGTTTTTGTGTATAGAAATGCAAAACTAGAAAACGTCACTAAGTCGGTATTTGTGTAAGCATTTAGCGTCTTAAAACGTCGCAATTTTAGTATACAGCAGCATGACAACTGCATTATAAAGAACATGACTTTGCTTACACACCCAGGTTGTACAAAGGATTTTACTCTTCGATGTATTCACCCCAACAGTATGGCTATCATAGACCGGGTGGCCTACGACCGACAATTTGACGGCGAAAAAGATTTTAATGTTGAGTTTGACCGACTTGCTTCGTTGCTGGGAGGTAAATAATAAAATAGTTGACAATCTTCAATATTGCATTTTATCTCAAATACTTGTCCTCACTGCATTTAAACAAACGCTTTTTGTTTGCAGACACTAATACCGTTTTAATGATGGAAAATCACGGTATAATGACTGTTGGTGATACGGTGGCAAAGGCGTTTGATTACATGTATAAGGTGGAAATTGCAAGCAAAATACAGGTTAGACAAAATTGGGTGTGGTGAGATTTTTTTATATAGAACCGTCTCACGAAGTTTTATGACCGGTTAGCATTACCGGTTACTGCAACAGAACCGGATAAAAAATATGACTTTTATGATAAAACCGACTGACAAAAAAATTGAATCCCGCTACTGGGTTGCCTTCATTTAACACTTATACCTTTTAGAGACTTCTTTTCACAATGAAAAATACGCCATTAAATGTATGGGCACTCACAAACAAATGCGTTTGCAACAAATTCTATGCCAAATCCAAATTTGTCCCTTTTTATAGAAGGTTTACCAAACAAAAATGCAATATTTCGCAAATTAGTATGTAAAAAAATCATAAGCCACTGTGTTTTGCATTTGTTTTACACAGTAGTAAAACATTTTATTTTTGCGTAGTTAAATGCGATGAGCTCTGGAAGAGAACTGAAAGAAGTCTCCCTCGCAAGAGCTGAAAAACTTCGTCCAGCATTTGCAGCGAATTTTCCTGATATCTGTCAAGCGCACTTGGATGCTGTTAATCGGATTGTGCAATCTACCTGCAAATAAATTGGTTTTGGGCAAATACCCTAAGGGATTTGTAGCACGTTTAAATGGATATTTGCCTCCTGATATGTGGCTTGTTTTTGCTTAAGATCTATACAGCGTGGTGGTGAAAAGACACAAACAAATATTTCACGTACTTTTACTTGAATACTTATAAAAGTACTTGGAATTTGTCCCGATGATTTGTTGCGGAAAACAAAATGCCTACAAGAGCAAGGTTGGCGTTTTCAAACCCAATAACATTTACATTTACTTTACGTTTTTATTAAAGCATTGGTCGACGAGCAAATTTAGGAAAATTAAAAACCTTTCGTAAAACGCAACAGAAAACTTTGGGATAAACTACGAGGGCAAATGAAATATTTGTGGCGAAAACGAATTACTTGGGAGGCTGCCAATCCTTACACGTGCGTTTCTTAATTTACAGAGCTGCATAATATTTTGCCCGGCGGGCAGAACGTTTCGATTAGCAACGGTTTGATACAGTGCTGTTTACACATTTCTGTCTCCCTGTTGTAGCAAAATCTCGAAGACGGTTCAAGCTGATGACACCAGCTCATAAATTTTGGATTTAATTTTGAAAGTAGTCGAAAACATTCCACTAAATTGCTTCGGTTGGGCGATTAAAAGTTTTTCTTTCACTTCATTTTTTTCTAAATATCCAGATTTATTTCAGCGCCTTTATTTGCCTATTTGTTTTATGGAGTTGATTTATTTTTGAAAACATCATAACTTCAATAACCACTACTTTAATCATTTACACTTTAATAATAAGTAAGATCGTAGTTTTATACCAACCATTGTCGTTGATCTTGGCTGGTCACAAGCTAAAAATTGTAGTGAACAGAAAACAAAAATTAAAGTTTCACCATGTATATCCAGAAGAAACCTTTATAATTAGTTTGCATGTAGAATTTGTCTCAGTTGCAAGATCACAGAAAATACTGAAAAAAGCCGGTTCAAGCACCAAACAAAATATTTTCGAGCGACGTATTTCATGCTTGGTCACTCGACTAAAAAGACAGGTGCAAGGTTTTTCCAGTCTTTGAACTACGCTTTGCACTGAATAAACTGTACTTAAACCAAATGTGTATTTAAACCGAGTCTTGTCGTAACAGCACAAGACTTGTAAGAACGAAAGCCGATACCGCTTCAATTACATTATTTACTTTTAAACGTTTCTCCGAGCAATAACATCTTCTGCCTCAGGTGTATTGTACTACCTATAAAGCAGATTATATTGGAAACTAGAGAAGTTGTTTCTGTTACTCTGGTTGAAGATATTAGCTTGAGATGATTCATAAGAACTAACTTTTTGTACTTGGAACGAAGACCATGGATGTTTATTATTACAGCGTTTTGAGGCGGTTTGGTGTAAACCTAAAATAAATTGTATTTTTTTGTATGGCAGATTTAGTCAACCTTTCATACAAGTAAATATGAGCACACTGCAGAACTTGCAAGCCCGAGATAATGTCATTGTCCGCAAGGAATTAGCAAAAGCGTGTCGTGCGCTGGCTTGGTATGTTCTTTAACCAAGGTTTCTTCAAACATCAAAACTTTTTATTCTGTTCGTTAAAACATAAAAAACGTTGTTTACGAATGTAATAAAGTAAAACCGAAACAAATGGGCTTAAAACCAAATGAGTACAAGCCTGTCAAAATTATATCAAACCCGGCAAATTGTATCATTATGAATTAATTAAACATGAATTTTGTTTCAGTATGTTTTAAATTCGCTTTAACATTTATCAATCATGTTCTGTTGATCACTCCTATGTTTAAATTAAAGTATATGTCCGTATATAGTAAATTGGTCAATCCTTAAGCTCATACATAAGTACTATTGTGCAGGTATGAAATGCAAGACTCTGTCACCAACCATGTGTCGGCGATTGCCAAAGCTAAGGATGGAAATGGTATCGTGGTTCTAATTGCACCTTTTGGATTAATGTGGCAGGGTGGGCTTTATTAACCAGAAATGCGTTTTCTCAAACCCCATACTGCTCGATTTAAAAGATAAAAAGTGTTTGAATCATAATTATAAGTTTGGTTAAAAAAAACAGCAACCATAACAAAACTGTGCTTACCGAAATTTTTGTTAAACTTTGTTAAAAGGACCGTGGTAGGAAATTAAAAAATACTGTGTACTTGAAATCAAACAACAATCACGAACACCACTTTTGTTTACTTATCACTCCATGTTATAACCTGATGTCATATGCTTGCTATAACAGCGAGTCATGTTTGGCTGTTACCACGTTATGGAAAACACCTACTTGACGTTTAGCTTTTTAGAATTCAGGGCCAAGTCTAGGTTTGCCGTTACAAATTTGTGTCTGCTTTAAGCAACCGTGTACAACGTATTTATAGACACACCAGAGGTTTAACACTAAATTTTAGGCTCAAAGCACTTGCCCCTAAACCAGGTCAGAACCGAAAGTGGCATATAAATGCTGGAATTCGGCCTAAAATTTGTGCAAAAAAAGATCAACTGCAATTTAAATTTGGGATGATTCTCGAAAAAAACAAACCTGGCCTGACTTACACTTCGGTTTCCAACCGGCATAGAAAGCGCGTATCGCATCAAAAATAATAATAATTAATCAACCAATAACGGTATAGTTTATTCCAGTGGTCGGCAACCGCTGGTTGCGGCCCGGTACCGGTCCGCGAAGAGTTCGTTACCAGGCCGTATAATTTTTCAGGTTAAATGCCACAAAACATTTTGCCCATGTATCCCGGGGATGATAAACTAATTTAAGCGTTTTTATTGCTAAATATTTGTAGTTTTTTGAAGACCGGTCCGCGATAAAATTTCGCTTTCAAAAATGGTCCGCAGTACAAAAAAGGTTGCCGATCCCTGGTTTATTCGATGGTGTTCGTTACAGAGATAACTGAAGATTGCTTCTTGGAGTTGAACAAAGAAACTGGTCAGGTGATAGGAGAGGGCGACGTACCCATGGTTACAAAGCAGATGCATCTTGCAGCGCACAGAAGAAGGCAGGACGTAGAAGCTGTTTTTCATGCACACCCGCAATACGCTACCGCATTGTGTGAGTAAAAGCATGTGTTTTTTAAGCAAAACTAAATTTATGAAACTACTTTATTGCAACCGGTTTTAAATCATTTTGGCAGGTATTCTTTTAGCGTTTTGGGGTGCGTTTGAACTGAATACAAAAAAGTAGAAAAAATACCATCAAGTTTAACAAAAAAGTACAAAAATAACAAAAAAGTACGTGCCTTGCGACGTTTCTAATATGTGTTGGGAGAACTATACGGGTTACGTTTTCAGCAAAATGCGGTATTTTAAGTGGACGATAGCTCGCATAAAACCATGATTTTCCTTTACAACCTTATAGGCTGCGTAAAGGACTTCACTCTTCGACGTATTCATCCGACCAGCATGGCTATCATAGACCGTGTGGTCTATGATCGAAAGATGGACAGCAAAAAAGACTACGATACTGAGTACGACAGACTTGCTTCGTTGCTGGGAGGTACATACAATTTTTATTGAGCTAATATCGCGTATTAAGCTAATAAAATTTATTATTTAAACAACGTTTTGGCTTAAAAACTGTTGTTTCCTGCATCAAAATATAGAGTGGATTTTGCAGATACCAATTACATTTTGATGATGGAAAACCATGGAGTAATAACAATCGCTGATACAATAGCGAACGCATTTGAATATATGTACAAGGTGGAAATAGCAAGCAAAATACAGGTAAAATCAAAATTTTCCGAGGATTTCGCTCTAAATGAAAGATTAACTTTCTCTACTTTAACGCCGCCATTGAGTAAAAGGGGCATGCAAACAAAAGCTTGGTAATTATTTTTTTACAAACTTAAGGTTATTATTTTGAATCAAATCACAAAGTTTTATACTTCTAACAGCTATTTGTGTTAAAAAATATAACACAACGTATTACGGTCAAACTCCCATCATGCACTGCCAAAAGAAGTCAAATTTAAAATTGCAGAAAGTCGTTTAAATTCGTTGCTGTTTTATATTGTAGTTAATGGCGGCAAGCTCTGGCATGGAACTAAAAGACATCTCAGCGGCAAGAGCAGAAAAATTTCGTACCGTCTTCGCTTCGAATTTTCCAGATGTCAGTGAGCAGCATTTAGAAGCTGTTAATCGGATTCTCAAGTCTTCCTCCAAATAAAGTTTCTTTTGTCGAAATAAATCCATGTACTTTAGGTTACAATAAATGTGATGAATGTTTGTATCTGCTAACATGTAAAACTTGACGTGTGATTAAGAGCTGTATCATATAAAGAGACTTCAATAAAAACCCTTTGCCTCTTTAATCACATCTGCAATTTGTGTCACATACAATTTTTGTGGAAAATAAAACTATTAGGATGCAGTGTTGGGATGCAGAAGATTTTAACTCTAAAACATTTTACATTATGTAAACAGTTTAGTTGTGTGATAGTCTACATTTGACATATGAAGTGTTCCTTGCTTTCACACAATCACCAAACCGGTGAAACGTTTTTGGAGTATTAAATATTGAAGAACAAAACACCACACAATAAGTACAACGCTGTTCCCACACTATTAGTAAAACGTTGATTGTGTAAAATCGTTTTCTAAAAAAATAATCATTTGATGCAAAAATCTTAGAAATATACATATTTCGCCTAAAATTGGAGAGCCGTGGTTCTCAACTCGTTTCAGGCCATGGACCACCAGTGGAATTAAATGAATATCGTTGACCAGCTCATTGTTAAATAAGGCTGAAAAAGCACCCACAACAAGCAAGTTAGCTTGAAATATATTTTTTCAATTCATAATTTTATATTAGGGAGAGATAACAGATAACAGCAAATTACTTGGATAATGCTGTTTTCATACTGAATGTCCACATAACGATAATCATAGAGGGTATTGTAACGTTTCACACATCAAGTCAATTGTGGCGACTGGAACTGTTTATTTGTTGCGTCTTATTGCTTATATGGAGTCAAGTGCAATGTAAGGAAAGAAACTCTGCCACAAATGGTTACAATATGTTTACGGGCTTCAGTAAAAAATAAAAAACTTGAAGTTCCGATTTATGTTGGTGCTCTTAAATCGTGAAAACAACACAACATGTAAAAGCAGTTGTAATTAATTGCTCTTCTTTCGAAAACGCTGGATACTATGAAGTCAATTCGTTCGGAATTTTCGGATAATACGAGATCAGTTTGAAACGTAAACAACACTGACAGATCAAACGAGTTGCTAAACAACTTTCTGACACATGCAACAAAACAGAAGTGATTAACGCTCGTGACTAAATTCGTAGTATAGTACTTTTCGTGTGTGTAAATTCGTGCTTCGTGTTAGGGTTTTTCTTTTTTCTGTTTGTTTTATTTTACTCCTTTACGTTAACTTCGGTTTCGACACTCAGCTCGGCTCTGCGACAGGATTGTGGATTACAATACTAAGCGAGTCAACCAGGCAGATGAAGAACAACGTTAACGTATACGCCATGTAGTTAGATTAGAAAAGGTCGTGGCGATGTGTGCAGCAAATCCCTAACGTAATAACATAGATTTCTTTGCAACAATACAGTTTATTTTGCTTGTTTAAATAACATACCAAAAAATATGAGAACACTGCGTCATCTGGTAGCCCGGGAACATGCAACCGTTCGCAGGGACAGTGTTTTTTTTAAGGTGTTTTTTCTCCAGCGGTTTCCCAAAATTTGGACTTGCAACTACAACTACAGTTTTTGGTATTTAAATAAAACACTTGCGGTCTCTTAAAACTAATTAGCGGTCACCCAAACCAAACCTTAAAAAAACCTGCACAGGGAACTGGCCAGAGCATGTCGTGCGTTGGCTTGGTAAGAGGAACGGTTCATTGAACTCGGAAACTAAATCAACACATAAGTGTTAATGTGCATGGAATGCAAGATTCTGTTATCAACCACGTAACAGCGATTGCCAAAGCTAAAGATGGAAACGGTGTCGTGGTACTCACTGCACTGTTTGGACTAATGTGGCAGGGTGGGTTTGTCTTGTGATGATTTTACTTACGCCCGTGTGGAGTTCAAACCAATTAAAAATGGACAATTGGCCAAAGGTTACTGTACAAGTTAATGGTACAAACCAACCATTTCTCTATTACTGCTGCGTATCAGGTTTTATTTACCCCAACGGCCCTCTCCGAACTCAAAAAATAAATATCCGAACTCAATAAATAATCCGAAATAAAAATATTGCCAAGAAATTTACAAGATTCAACTTTTACGTACGCGTCCCCCTGTTAGCCTTTTATTTGCCAATATCATATTAAAATCCTACATAAACTATACATCACTGATTTACAGATCGCTCTTTTTGTGCTTCATAGAAGTCACTGAAGAATGCTTTGTGGAGTTTGACAAAGAAACTGGTGAGATAATATGAGAAGGCGAGGTGCGAAAGGTTATTAAGCTGATGCATCTTGCAATACACAACAGAAGACCGGACGTAGAAGCTGTTTTTCACGCACATCCACAATATGCTACTGCATTGTGTAAGGAAAACAAGTGTTTTATTAAAGAAAAATGATTTGTTTATTGTACCCTGGTTTTACAACACACATATATTGCGTTTAAAGAATTTGGCATTCTTAAACTCGAACCTTATCGTAAACGTAATACGGTTACACCTATATATCGTGACAGTTTTGTGCCTGATTTCACACAACTGCCGAAAATCTCATGTAAACCTTACTTATATGGACACGCCACTCCTCATTCTACAAGTCCGGAGACCCTTTTTCCTCTTTTAAAATTTGCCTGATACGACTTTGCTTTTTTTGGATTCGCAAATTCTACGAAACATCGGTTTGAAAGTGCAATACGAGCTCCACGGTTTCACTAAGTTAATAGCTAAACAAGCATAATAATTTGATGAAAAGACCTTAACTTGCATACCAGCTTGCGTAAAGAACTTCACTCTTCGATGTATTCATCCCACCAGCATGGCTATCGTCGACCGTGTGGTCTATGATCAAAAATCTGGCCAAAACAACAAATTTAGCATTGATTTCAAAATAACAAATTAGTGCTATTTCTTCAGCAAATTTTGGATCATTTAGATCAGTGGTTTCCAACTTTTATCGATTTCCTCACTAATCAATTAAAAACATTTTGATTTCCCACCAATAGACTACATAGTAGATACTAAACCATACAAAGATCATTTAAGGGTCTTTTAACAACCTGAAGGTTATATTTCCTGATCTGAAGTGCCTATTTACAAACCACATGTACAAATTAAAGTCAATTCCTACCGTGAAGACTTTAAATCCCTTCCTTGGTAGGAATTCTTTCCCGTTGGGAACCACTGATTTAGGTTATAACAGAAAAGTGATGTATTTGATAAAAAACAATTGGTTATGCAGACACCAGCAGTAACATTTTAATGATGGAGAACCACGGTATTATCACAATCGCTGACACAATAGCAAACGCATTTGAATACATGTACAAGGTGGAAACAGCAAGCAAAATACAGGTAAAACAGAGGATTTCGGACACTTTCGGATGGCATTTCCGCCCTGCTATTGCTTATTCGGACGCTTGTAGACGAATGCTTCATAATTAATTCCTCTCAAAACTAAGGTTTATTTATTTTGAATCAAAACATGTAAACTTAGTTGTGCACTTCCATGGGTATAACAAAGTATAGATGTATTTCCGACTTGACAACAAGAAGTTAGGTCTAGTTTGATCACTTTTTAGCGGTGAGGTACTTTTTTATAAATAAAAAGTATTAAAAAATCTTACACTGTCTTATCCTACAGAAAAATGCATGAAAGTAAATCTATTTTTATCCCCATGTGACACTTTTTTACATCAGATTGTCGTACATGTTTGTTATGTTGTTAAAAATGGGCTTTTTATAAATGTTCTTGCAGTTAATGGCAATGAGCTCAGGATCAGAACTCAAGGACATCTCGCTTAAAAGCGCTGAAAATTTTCGGGTGGATTTTGATTCGAATTTTCAGTGAATCGGATTCTTGTATCGGCATCCAAATAAAACTTTTTTTTGTAAAAAACATCTACTTTTGATCATACCACATTTTTTTGTTGATAAATATTTGTTGATATGCCGACATGTTATCTGCCATGTGTTCCATTTGACGTAAATTACGTTAGTTACATTTTCACAAACTTGAACGATTATTAATATCAACTGTCATTTGTATGTGAATTTTATTCAAACCTACAAATTTTAACAACGTATCAAGATATAACCTAAAAAACGTTCAAAGCCCACGATTACATTTATTTAGTTGAACGATGTAAACATGTTGTAAAGTAATACATATGTTCATGAACAAGTCAATTTTATATTCCCGGCATAAACCGATTAAACATTCATTTACTACCCTGAAGTAAACAATTTTGCCCCAAAAAAATTTTACCTGGGTTTTCATGAAACAATTTGTTCTGAATAAAAATTTACCGACAAGGAAATTATTTGTAAGGAAGCTAAATCCGTCTCGTGATCCGTCTAAGTCACATTTTTTCCGCACACACTGCAAAATTGCTCACAACTTGCACGGTTGGATAATTATATTTAACAAAAATGTCGTTCAACTGGTGTTAATGTTAAACAAAAACTAGAAGAGTGGCTTTCTGATATACTTCCATTTTATATATTCTATACGATATTTACCAATTAACTATACACATCATTTGATCTACACATATGATTGTTTTTGTAAACAAAAACTGATGGGTCCCCACACGCGCGTTTGTGCGGATTTACAGTAAACAAATGTTGCGGTGATTTTTACATTGTTAAGGACAAATTTTTAGAAAGCATTAACCCAACAATAAAAAAAATGTTCGTATTCTTTTTGCACTATTATTGTCATGTAATTACAAAATTAAAAAAAACGTAACAAAGACTTAAATCTAATCTCTTGCTTTGACCCAGATATAGTCCTCCAAGGTCGGGTTTTGAACACAATTTTTTTTAGAAAGCTGTAACAGTTGTGTTACAGACACTTTAAATTAAAAAGCAATTTGCTACAAGTGTATACATAACAAATTGTTTTTCATTTAACTTTGTTTCGCAAAACGAGTACCATTGACCAGTAGTAACCTCTCAGGGTGCACACGCCAAACGACCGTTTGACCTTTTGACACCGTTTTCAATAGCACGCCGTCATTCGTGTTCAACAATACGGTTAAGCCTAATTTATACATGCCTTGAGTATTGACTCCTAAATTGATTGTCAAAAAAACGCTACGTTATGAAGAAAGTTCTGAGCTGTGTTTGTAATACCGACTAGTTGACCTTAAGTAACCCGTGATCATGCGGCAGCCAACCTGACAACGAGCATTTAAAAAAACATTTATTTGGCAAAACTCAAGTTAATTTTTTCATCTTAACTTTTATTAACAAAGTTTTTCTTGACATATACAAAACCGAAGCACGGTTATTAGGTTTAAATCACGTCATAGGTGTAAAACCTTCGCCAAAACCGAAAATGTGAGTGACCACTTAATAAAACGACATAGCATTGCTGTGCAAAACAGCTGATTTCTAATCACTGAAACGACGTCTCGTAAACCATCTGTCCGACGTCAAGCTGAGCCCTCCCGCTATCGTAAACCAGTGAGTTACTCTCTTGGTACTTCTGCCTACAGTGCCTTTCTTGACCAAACGAGCGTTAGACACATTTATGTTTCGGGGGCCTGTGGGTGAACCTCTGGTTCATACGGGGTCAAAATTCACATGGACCATCTTTAGACCAATATCTGTAATGTGTGTAAATTTGAAAAAGTGTGAACCATTCTTTCTTGACCAAAACGTGGGAACAATAGCCGCGCTAAAAATTTCACGTTTTGGGGGGCTGTGGGTGAACCGCGGGATCAAACGGGGTCAAAATTTACATGGACCATCTTTAGACCAATATCTTAAATGTATGTAAATTTGAAAAAGTTTGAACCATTCTTTCTTGACCAAAACGTGGGAACAAATCTGCGTTAGAAAGAAAAAAAGAAAAAAGAAAAAAAGAAAAAAAAAATATAGACAAAAACAATATGTGTCCCCTTCAGGGAAGGGGACCCATAACTAGTTGTTTCTATCCATAACTTGTATTTTCGCTGACATTTCGTCCACCAGAACGGTAGGACTTCTTCAGAGCAATGAATGACGAATGCAAGCAACAAGCGAAAGGCGCAAGAACAGCGTGATACGCAAGAACAGCGTGATGATATATAATTATTTTTCATGGTATCACGCTGTTCTTGCGCCTTTCGCTTGGTGCTTGCATTCGTCATTCATTGCTCTGAAGAAGTCCTACCGTTCTGGTGGACGAAACGTCAGCGAAAATACAAGTTATGGATAGAAACAACTAGTATTTTTGTTTAACATTAACACCAGTTGAACGACATTTTTGTTAAATATGCAACCTGGTGGACGAAAACGCCTATACAGCATTTTCTATTATCAGAAGAGATTATAATGAAGCGAGTCTATCAGTGGTCAGAAGGTATGTCAAGGCAGTCGATATCGGTACCATCAAAAAAGAATATGGCCACATCAGATTTGGATAGACTACATTACGAACTTGGGCTCAATCGCTCCTAGGGAACAGCTCGATGTACCAACGGTTTGAAAAGGAATCCACCCAAGACGCCCGACCAATCCATCAAATTTCGGACATTAGTGCCGCTTCGTCGTTTTGCAACGGACGCTACTCTTTTCGGATGGCCTTTGTTATAATATAATTATTTTTCATGGTATCACGCTGTTCTTGCGCCTTTCGCTTGTTGCTTGCATTCGTCATTCATTGCTCTGAAGAAGTCCTACCGTTCTGGTGGACGAAACGTCAGCGAAAATACAAGTTATGGATAGAAACAACTAGTATTTTTGTTTAACATTAACACCAGTTGAACGACATTTTTGTTAAATATGCAACCTGGTGGACGAAAACGCCTATACAGCATTTTGGATAATTATAGCCGCATTCTGCTGTTGGGCATGTACATCGAATCGGCAATGTGTCAACCCAAAATATTTGTACTCTAAACTAAAACTGTTGGACTTACAATGAAATTCTACACTTGGTTTATAAATGGACAAGTGATTTCTTTTCCAGACCATTGCTGTTTTTAATGTTAAGTAACTATAAAAATCAAAAAATAACCCCAACAAAGTTACATCATAAAGTAAAAAAGAATAAAGCGTTTTATCCGATAGGACGTTGCGCAAAATGTACATACGACCCACAAGTCATAAACGGAGTACATTTAAGGTTAACCATTCAAAATAAAAAGATAACTAGCTGATCATTACGCTATATACGAGTGACATCCGATCATGTACTGAAAAAATCCGTTGCTTTTATGCTCTTCCGAGCACCGTACGTGTTAAACGTGAGCACTAAAACGTGTAAAGAAAAAATAATAATGACAAACTCAAATGAGCCACACCTTTTCTAACGGCATAAACCCTATAAAGTAAAGACTGTGTTGTAACATCATCGACTGCAAATAGCACAGTTTAATAAACTTCATGTTTTATCTCAACACAAGCCGACTCCAAATTCTGCCCCCGGCGTTACGCCTGAAGCTTATTATATGCAATGTTTGTGTGGTCAATATTTTATTGAGCAATATTGTGTTGGAAGCTTTGAATATGGTGGGACAGCGGATGTAAATATAATTTTAAACTGAATGCTAAAAGTGAATGCGGAGCATTTAATGAGAGGGTCATTTCTGTGTTTGAAAAAGTGAATAGTTTTTGAGGCGGGCTTATATAAATGCCGAAATGTGCACATGAAATACCTCAGCAGACGAGTTACGTCACTACTACATTGCACTAAATTTTTGTGTCAAAAAAGCGGTTAGTTAACGACAGCACAAAGTCTTAAGGCAGAAAAGCATTTTTGCGTTGAAACACGCGACAAAAATAATGACATAGTTCAGTGCATTTTGGGACAAGTCTCCTGACCAACCTGAAGTAAAAATGTAGACCTACACTACACACGTACTGGGATCAGCCCTTAAGCGTTCATCGTTTTGTAATTGTTATTGTAAATTGATGAGGTTTTTCTCAGGCAGGGGAAACGTTATCTTCAATTCTGAAAATTCTGCAGATAAACGCACTGCTGATGGCTTTCTTTAGAACACTCCTGACGAGCGTTTTACTTGATTTTTATTACTTTCATTCGCCTCTCTTACAAGCATGCAGTTAAGAGCGAGGTCAAGCAGATTTGTGAAGATTACGAAAAACAGAAAAACTAAAATGATGCTAATAGGAAGAAAAAAGTATTTAAATAGTCAGGATTTTAACATTCTCTGCATTTGTCTTAACTTTAGACTGTTTAGAGATTTAGTTGATATCCTATAGTTACAAGAATGAGCACACTTACACACGTCAAAGTTCGGGATAATGCAACTGTACGCAAGGAACTGACAAAGGCATGCCGTGCGCTCGCTTGGTAAGTGTCCAGTTTCACTGCTTTCTGAAGTAGTGACTTTGAGCGTGAGCGCTATGTACAGGTATGGGATGCAGGATGCTGTGTTCAACCATGTGTCTGCGATTGCCAAAACCAAAGATGGAAATGGTGTTGTTGTGCTGACTGCTCCCTTCGGATTAATGTGGCAAGGTGGGAGTAGCTAAATGGTCATTAACCAAGTATAGCATGCATTGTTGTACGCTAAAAAATGCGCGAACCCAGGCTAACTTTAAAGTAGAAACCTGAACCCGGCTATTGTTTGCTAAAACGCTGATTTTATGCCTTAAAGTTGGTAAAATTGTGGCACAAATGAATTCGAGTATGAAGTCAGGCCTGCTGTATAATCCCGTTTTATTTGAACTAAAAGCCCGAACAATCTGAAAAGTATGTGGACTTACAACTATAAAAGGTGATTGCCCGTTTAGCCAGAGTTAAAGTTTTGGACAAGTGTATTTGTTTTTCTACCTTACAGCTGAGAAGAACTATTATTTTGACTAAATCAGCATTACGCAATTGCTGAGGCAAGAAACATATGCTACAAAATAAATTTCTCAGTTATCCATCACAAGAATATTTGCTGATGTTTGACACAGAGATCACCGAGGAATGTTTTGTGGAAATGAATAAAGAAACTGGTGAAGTGGTAGGGGAGGGTGTAGTGCCGATAGTTCCAATGCGTCTGCATCTTGCCGCGCACAGGAGAAGACCTGACATAGAAGCTGCTTTTCATGCACACCCACAGTACTCAACGGCATTGTGTAAGTTAAACTGCACTTTTACAAGTTTTAACATTGCCAAACATAGCTTTTTACGTCGCCAGCAATCGGTTTAATTTTGAAATTTGGAGACATTAGTTCCTACCAGAAGGTTTAATGTTGTATCTGCCCATAAAAAAAACTTACCTACGCAGAAGAATATGTGATTTTGCGTGCTTTTACAGGCTGCGTAAAAGACTTCGCACTTCAATGTATTCACCCGACTAGTATGTGTCTGATAGACCGTCTTGCCTGCGACCGACAGTTTGACGGCAAAAAAGATTACAACACCGAGTTTGACCGAATTGTTTCCCAGCTTGGAGGTACATAATCGATATCTTGGGCCGTTTCGAGTTTGCCACTTTTTTTCATGGAATGTTTGTTGCAGATACCAACAATGTTTTAATGATGGAAAGTCACGGCATATTGACAGTTGCTGATACAATAGCGAAAGCGTTTGATTACATGTACAAGGTGGAAATGGCATGCAAGTTTCAGGTAAAACTACATTTAACCTCGTGTGGTATGAGCATCTGTATATACAACTAAAAGATACAAAACGCGTGTTCAGCGCTTTAAAATTGTCAAACAAATGTCGAAAACCGAAAAAGTCAAATGCAAAACCTTCTAAGATAACACTTTTTGTGGATCTCTTATAACTCAACCTAAACAGTGCAATTTAAATGCATTTGTTTTTTCGCCTCACAAAATTGTCGTGTGAGATAAATTGCCTAATGACCCGTATAACCTTAAAATTAGGCAATGCGGCTTTTTGTCAGCAAACAAGTTGTAAAATTGCAGCATAAATTTTGCAGTAATTGTATCTGTTTAGATAACTGCGATGAGCACAGGAATGGAACTGAAAACCGTTTCCCTGGCAAGCGCTGAAAAGACTCGTTCCCTGTTGGCCACTAATTTTCCAGACACCGCACAAGAACGCATGGATGCTGTTAATCGAGTTCTCCAACCTTCTTCCAAATAAGCGTTACATCAGTGTCAAAATTTTGCAGTCGATTAACCATTTAATCCACACTTAAGCAAGCACTATACAGTTTTGAATAAAAAATAAACAGACCAACATATTCGATTTCTACACTTGTTTTTTATCGGGTTTTTTACATTCTGTTTGGGAGAGGTCCATCTTAGAAACAGGGGTCGGCCATATTTTTACTGCGGACCGTTTTGAAACTGAAACTCGCGGACCTGCCTAAAAAAACAATCAATTTTTACCAATAAAAACGCGTAAATTAGTTTATCAATCCCGGTATACATGAGCAAAATGTTTTGTTACATTCCTCCCTTTGCCCATTTTCGAACTATTCATTTCCTCCCCATACGACGAAAAAGAAATATAACATACAAAAATATAGCAATTTGAAATAGACCTTATAATTAGGGATGTCCATTTCAGAATCCTTTACACCGGTTTCAAATGTAAACCGGGTCCAAATTATAATGGACATAATAATGTACACAAAGAAATATTATGTAACATTTCCAATGCAAATTTTTTTTACAGTTTTTATGAAACTCCTCCCCTAAACTCATAAAATTCCTCCCTAGGGGGAATTCCTCCCCGGTTGGGAACCACTGTTTTAAAGCATTTAACGTGAAAATTATACGGCCCGGTTACGAACTCCCAGGGTGTGGACCTCGATTTACTGTGACAAGCAATACATCGTTCAGACGTACCAACAATTTTGTAGCACCCCCATAAGTCAAGTTTCTTGTTAAATATTTTGCCGAAAAGATGTTATCACTAACATGTGTACGCGGTGTCTACGGCAAACGCCCGGGGGACAAAAACTATCATTATTTGAAGTTTAGGATATCTTCATGAGTCAGTAAAGGATAAAATACTTGTTCTTTTCTGTCTCATCGTTCTTTTTTGACTAGAGCTAAGTATTTGAATGGTGAACTTTTGTTTTGTCAAACAAATAGGTAATATGAGTAAAACAGCGCCAATGGAGGTTAGAGACAATATAACCGTTCGAAGGGAATTGGCAAAAGCATGTCGTGCGCTGGCTTGGTAAGTTCTGGGCTGTTTTGCTAGAGCTTAAAATCAATACTACTTCGGTGCTGTGTACGTACAGGTATGGAATGCAAGATTCTGTCACCAACCATGTGTCTGCGATTGCCAAAGCCAAAGATGGTGTTGTGGTACTCACTGCCCCATTTGGATTAATGTGGCAAGGTGTGTTTGTCTGGCTATAGAAGTGTTTAATTAAAAAAAACGCTGGGCAAAAAATTAAAATTATTTGTTTAACATTGATTTTAAAATAGCCTAAATAGCGAAATAAACGATTTGAAACAAGTCAGATAGAAAAACGTTGTGTACACCATCCTTTGTAAAAATAATGGTTTGAAATGATAATCACCGTATTGCTGACAATTTTTTTGTGTTGTAATTGTTACTGTTTTATACAGAGGTCACTGAAGAGTGCTTTTTGGAGTTAAACAAAGATACAGGTGAAGTGATAGGAGAGGGCGCTGTGCCACAGGTAACAAAGCAGATGCATCTTGCAATTCACAGAAGAAGATCTGACATTGAAGTTTCTTTTCATGCACATCCGCAATACGCTACTGCATTGTGTACGTGAAACCAGTTCCCACTGGGATTTTAAAATATGGTCTTTTTACGGTTTGAACCACTTTACATGCATTTGAGTAGTTTTTACCTGAAATCTCTGTAACGTCTCGAGAACGCGCCCCCGTTATAGCGCGGAACGCCACACGAGGGAGAAACGCGATTCCTAATGGCCTCCAACAAGCTGTCTACACAGGGTGTTTTGTAGATCTTATTGTGCAAACACATTCAACGCAGAACAAAGAGGACGGTAGCAGACGATGGAAACGGTTTCTACAAAGACATGACATTAGCACCGCTCTTTAAAAATAGTAATGCAACTTAAAGCTCACCAACTGTTATGGGAATCGGGAGAAAACTTATAACATGGGCAATCCCAGAAATCACTGTCACACACCTAAACACACAATAAAGCATAAGACCACAATATGCCATTATAACGTCATACACAATGCTTACCAAGCTATGTAGAGCAAGAGTGTGGAAAAGTCACCCTTCACGTGAGTATCGTACAAGAACGCTGCGTAAACAATTACAACTTTAGCAACTTGAATGAACCCAACTACACGTACATTACAACTATTACAAAGCGAAATGACATATTTAGTCAGCGGTTCCCAGCCTGTGGGTCGCGACCCCAACTGGGGTCACCTGACAATTTGCCTGGGGTCGCCTAAGGGAATGGGTCGCAACTCATTTTAGGCCATAGACTAATTTAACAAATAAAAAACAAAAGAACTGGGCACCACATTCCTTCCCTTCATTGTTTGTTAAAGTATGTAAACTAGTAACTACATGTGGTGGCGGCGGGGTGGTGGCGAACACCGTGGATATTTGGGTTTGCTTGTATCCGTTTCACTGGTTTTTACATTGTATTTAAGCGAATGAAAATATTTTGGTACCAAATATTAGTTAACAGCTAGCTGTACCCCTATTCCTTTAAGCAGAAATAATATGCTACTTCATTTACAATCCTATAGGCTGCGTAAGGGATTTCACACTTCGATGTATTCACCCCAACAGTATGGGCATCATAGACCGCGTTGCCTACGACCGACAGTTTGACGGCAAAAAGGATTACAATGTTGAATACGATTGGCTTGCTTCGTTGTTCGGAGGTAAAAAACGTTTTTTTTTTGAAAAAAATCACCTATCTTTACGACTTTTGTTTCTTTTACGTTAAAGGATTTCTTTGTTTACGTTAAAATAAAAAAAAATTATTTCACAGATACCAACAACATTATAATGATGGAGAATCACGGCATTATAACAATCGCTGATACAATAGCGAAAGCGTTTGATTACATGTACAGAGTTGAAACAGCAAGCAAAATACAGGTAATTGCATAAATGATTATAAATATTCGACCTTCTATAAAAGAAAATACAAGAGTGTATAAGACTGGGTTTTCAATGGCAACTATTTCAAAGGCACTTTTGACCCGGGAACACCTCTGCTTATAACATATGCCACCCTTAGCCCATGTATCACCAGCAAGTTGAAACACGTTTCAGCTTTAGAGGAGATGAAACAATATACTTTTTGTACAGTTAAATGCGATGAGCTCTGGAATGGAACTGAAAGAAGTCTCCCTTGCAAGAGCTGAAAAATTTCGTCCTGCATTTGCGGCGAATTTTCCTGATATCTGTCAAGCGCACTTGGATGCTGTTAATCGGATTGTACAATCTACCTGCAAATAAATTGCGTTTGGGCTAAAATGTATATATATCTTGGAAACGACAGAACATTTAAGAATATTTGTGGCTGCTAACATGTTAACTGTCGTGTATTATAAAGTGCCATCTGATTAATATAAATAAAGTTGATGTAGGATGTAAAAAAGCTGTTATTTTTGGCATGAAAGTTACATATAATTACGTTAGAAAGACAGACATCTTTTTTGCACAAGAGCAAACACTCATCAGACTATGTTTTGCTATTTGCAAACAGGAAATTATCGCTTTGACCTGACGAGTTGAAGAAACATTTTTATCAACAAACGTTTGGTGGGCTTCTCTAGTTTGTCGTTTAGTGTTCAAGGCAAAAATATTATTACTATTTTTTAAGTTATAAAGTTATAGACCAGATGAAATGAAATTGAATATTGATTTCTATTACGATGTAAAAACATGTTCATTGAACCGTAAATAACAAATTTGGACACAGTTCATTAAACACAGCAGCAACAAAACAAGTTTCAAGTTCAAAAAAATTGAAGTTTAAATTTATTACAATTGCTACAAAGTGTGTGCATCTTGTTTTGCCAATCCAAAACGTTAAAATGTCCGGTCAGCAAAAAATTACATATCAGTTGAGAAAATCCAAAGGGAAAAGCTATGGCCCAACCAAAGGTAGTGTTGGTCTTTTCAATTTTTGTTTTAATTAAGAAAAGAATGTTTTTATGTTATGTTGGCTATAGTGTACATTATTTGTGCGAAATAATGTTGCAAGACAAACTTGTTGCACAAAATTAATTGACAATTTGGTTATTTCATGTTTGTTTTGTATATTGGCAAAGTATACCCGTTGAATTTATAACTTAAAAGACTGCTTGTTTCACAACATCTGCTAACTCGCATGTGCAGCGGCCAGACTATGCAAAATGAAGCACAGTGATATCTACATATTTGGGTGTTGAAACTCACATCGAAACCAGTAACCAGTCTACAATGCATTTGTAATACATGCAAGATTAAGCCATTTAACCGGTTGTGGTTTTTGTTTACTGTGTATATAATTGAAATAAAACAAAAAAAATGGAAAGGCATTTGCTGCATTTCATAAATTTAAATGCTAATAATGCTGTTTTTAAATAATAATTGGTTTTATTACAATAGTTTCAGCTGTCAAAGAGACAAAACCAAAAAGAAACCTTCCACAAGCAAGACCTGACAAACAAAACAATGAAATTGATGAATTAAAACATTTTGATCTTGAGTCAAAATTTGGACCAGCCATTGGTGAGTCATTTGCTTGTTGTATATACTTGAGTTTTACATGTTGTGTAACTAATACAATCCAACAGGTATGACCCGACTTGAAAGATGGAATAGAGCATTTGAGCTCGATTTGAATCCACCGGATCATATAAAGGATTTGATAAACAGCCACATGGATGATCCAGAATATGCAAAACCACTGTGGAATTCACATTCTTTGATTTCTTAAGCTGCTAATTCAGCTGCACACTGCCATTTTATTCTACCATTTGTAGTTATTTTATTATGTGTGATTTTTCTAACTGCAGTATCATGGTTAATTTCTTTTATATTCGTTTTTCTACATGGTTTTACAGTTTCAATTTGAATGCATTTTAGATTTTTAACTTACAAGTTTAAATGTTCCACTTTTAATAGTGCAAACAATTGTTAGGGATTTGTTTCAAGTTTTTAATACCAAAGCTTTGTAGCGATTACGTCATAATTTGTGCAAACCTTGCAATAGCTATTTACCAAATTAGCTGGTTTTACTTGCTAAAATGCTCGAGTTGATAATATTCCCTGTTACAGTTAAAGTAGGAGGTTGTTCGACCTTGCTATCTGGTGTTTACCCGCTTTAATCGTATGTTTTGGTATTGTGCGGTAAATTTGGCGCTGTTTAGTGTGTGAGAAAATGTGCAAGCGCCAACGGCAAAAGCATAGTTGTACAGTTTAATGTCACGTGTTATGAATTTATAAAACGTACCGCTGATGTAATGGCTCATAGCAGTTTTAGTCCTACCGCAGTTAACTCTTTGGCTTACTGTTCAATTATTTGCATTGAAGTAATAAACAAACGAACTGAAGTGCAAGACACGTGTGTGGAGTTCCCAGGACTCGGTCCTGACAAGCCCAGGAGCTTGGGAGATTAAGGACGGTGGTATACCTCTTTAATTTGTAGTGACACGGTTATACCTTTGAGACTCATCAACGAACATTAACATAAACATTCGATCACTACAGCTTCATTTCTCTGCTTTGGAGCAAGTATATTTTCTGTCTTTTTCCTTGCACCAATACTAAAATCCCTTGAAAATTCTCAGGCATAGTGTTAAGAACTTACTTCTGCATTCATGGATCAGCCTAGAAACAAACCGTGTATACCAGTGGTTCCCAACAAGGGGGGAATTCCCCACAAGGGGGAGGGGGGATTTTGGGTGCACAGGACAAAAACGGTTGGGAACCACCGGTGTATACAATAACACATAGTTTCCGACACACTAGCAGTGCCAGATTAACCATTAGGCAAAGTAGGCTAGTGCCTACAGGCCCGTCAAAATTCCAGGACACTTTAAATAATTTGGCAACACTGACAATTCTAATTTTTTAGTATCAACCCTGCTTTTCGGGCCACTTATAAAATGTGCTTACAGGCCAGCAGAGCCTTAATCCGGCACTGCACACTAGTCAAAAAATCTGTGTGCAGTGCTGTTGTTACAACAAACTGTTTGAATCGACCTTATGCAAGACTTACTGTGTTCAGTACTAACTGAAATGAACTTTACAACCTTACCCCTTCTGCCGCAATCTACAACCTGACAGTTGATAAAAAGAGGTTTGGGGTTGAACTATCCGCATGGTGATTAACCGACTAAGATTTGGTTAAACGAATAACAAAAGAACAGTGCTGCTAAAGAAAGCGTTTTATTGTTTTTCAACAAAAAACTATATTCTCTACAGATTTAGGTTGTAATACATTTACAAAGAAACAAAACGTTGTCGTAGCAAGCGCAAGAAATGTGTTGAACAGCGTAATTAAGCCTCGCAAAGCAATACAGTCAAGAAGTTATATGACCTCGAAACTGTGTGGGCAACTTCCTCGTAATAGAAAATGGCGAAGGGGCTAAATCCTAAACTGTCGGTATATCGCGCTCAATAAGAAAACATTGCAGAAATAGCAAATGGTATACATACGCAAACTTGTTATGTGTGTGCTGCACATCTGCAAATATTTGAACAGAAGTCGGCCCCAAAGTTATAGATGCCTTGTGAAAGATTCATTATTATCCGTTAATAACCGGATAAAACAAAAATATCTGTTGATGTACGTTTCCGGATAGTAGGTATCCGAAATAGCTAGTTAAGTAAGGGTTTGCCGGCAAAATGACCACGTCAGTAAGCTTTTTGTAGGTTTAACAATTTGCAAGGAAACACTTTATTCTTGTGAAGGGATTTTCATAACTTTGTAATGTATGCTTGTGCAAAACGAGATGGAACGCAGACAGCGCAACAATTACTGAAAGCGCTCCAAGTTGAAGGCAGGTGATGCCACACAAAGAAACTGGTTAAGAATGCCACATTAAAAAGCTACATGCTAAAGCTATATATTTTTTTTATAGTTTGAATAGCATAAAAATGATCGAGTTATATGGAATACGCAATGATAACGTCTACGTTGGAGGAATGAGGCAAGCTCTTGCAGTGATACCATGTTGGCTGAATTTGTGCTCACTGCCTTCAGTTTGTTTGAGATAAAACTCCACTATCTTCGGACACACGGCAAACAATAAGGGTCTCGAAGCTGGTACAAACACAATCAAGGCCACAGCTGCAGATCCGATAAGAACTCCACCAATAGAGAGCAGAACTTTCTGTAAGATGTCCAAAAAAAGTGTCAATGAAGACGACATGAATTTTTTTACTTAAGTTAGCTTTTATTAATGCCACAAAGCAGCTTTAAAAAGTAAGATTATTTTTAAGTAAACTTATTCATGTAATATTTCAATTTAATTGACCTTTGCTACCCTTTGACTGTTTGTTACATCCAACTCCGTCTCATGAAATTGCTCGTCGATGATGTCACTCAATTGACCAAGCAAGGCTTCCATTACACTCGAGTTAGAAAAACATGCAAGTTTTTTCCTTGCGGTGCTTAATGCCAAACACTTGTTTTCTTCATGTTTCTTCCGCCTTTTTTCGCTGGTGCGAAAAAATTGCATAAACTTTGAACTGCATTTGCTTTGATAAAACTCAAGAGAATTCTGTAAAAATGAGTTTGCTTTTGTTTCCTCGATCACCTAGGAATAAAAGAAATTGGGTAAAGACAAGACATCTTATAACTTAAAAATATAAATGACAGTTCTTTATTGCGCGACCTACTGTGTTTAAACCCTGAGCTTCTTTATTTCGAAACTCTTGCTGATACTGTGACATGTATAAATGCAGATTGTAGATAGTTGTCTGTTGACCTTCAATTGTCCTTGGTTCCAAAACCTCATTTGCAACCACTTGACAAAACCTCAAAAGACTTGATTTGAAAGGCTCTTCAATATCTATAGTAAGTTTGCTATAGTATGATTAACACCAAAGGCATTACAAAATTCCTTCAGTTAGACTTCTTGCCTGACATTTTTCGGTCCTTATTGAGAGCCCGTTTCATCACATGATAATTAGGCTGTGGCATAAGAAAGACACGTACACTGCGAAACACATTTTCAATCATCCGAAAAAATCCCGCCGTTTTTCCCTCTCTATTCTTTTCCCGTTGATATTTTTTGTATTCCTCACCTCCTTCAAACCCAAAGTTGTATCGGTCGTCATCCCAATCGCGAATTACAATCACTAAGTCCTAAAATGAAAGACATACTCTGTCATGTTTTTTAAGGTTCAACATGGGACAGTTGCAAATAACAAATTGTTTTGTATTGCTAAAAGATCGACAGTTTTAGCATCGAGGACAGTGTTTTTCAACCGGGGTCGCCAGGCACTTTTTGAGGGGGTTGCGAAGACGAGACGATTTTTCGGGATGATTTTATCATCAAAACTTTTCTTGTGACTTCTGTTTAGCATAGTAACTGACACTGTTTAGAATTGTCACAACAGCATTTTCGATCATGTACTTCTCTAAAATTGTGGCTTTTTTGACATTAAAATCATAAAATAATTTTATGATGACATGAGCCATAACCAAAATTTGAAAGGGTTTTCTGTGAGTCGTTTGCCAGTAAATGCATGAACACACCCTGGTGGAGGTCGCGTTGTGACAGAAAACCTCTATAGGGGGTCGCAGAGTAAAAAAAGGTTGACAAACGTTGATCTGGGATAACAATCAACTTTTTATTTTAGAAGTACTAAACATTGTGGAATTTAAGTCTGTAACCAAAATATTGCACTATAACAGCGGATAACTGGGGTCCGCGGTCCTTAGGTGTCCTCCACGCGATTTCAGGGGACCGCGGGAAGCTTAAAATATTTCAATCTTATATGTAATATAAGATCTTACTAGTGTATGAGCAAACATGAGATAAACAAACGAGTTTTCTATGACAATAAGTGGCCTATTACTTCATTTTCAAGTTACAAACCAATGCGATTGTTCGTGCACTACGTTTATATTGTTTTAGTCTTGTCTGTGACGTAATAAAATGAAAACTTTCCCACGTAAAGTGATCTTACGGAAATAAACTTAATTCATTATGTATGTTGTTGGGTGTAATGTTTTCGAAAGGAATAGTCTTTTAGTTTGATAACTCGGCAGTTTAATTTTGCCAAGATATTTTAAATTGTATGAATATATATCTAGCTTGGACCGCAAGTGCTCGAAAAAATTGCCGTTATGACAAAAAAAAGTTTGAGAACCGCTGCACTACAATGTGCTCTTTAAATTTGCTTGAGGTGGACATGGCCTTTTCCTCTGCCACCGTCAATGGTTTTAACATTTGTCAAATATTAATGATTTATCAACTGTTTACCTGAAACATATTGTCCAAAGACACTTTCCATCTTACTCGGAGATCATCCAGCAACTTCTAAAGATAAAAAGCGTCACACATGTATAAGAACAATGCAATTAAAGCACAAGGCTCACCTCCATGTTACGCATGTTGTTACTGTCGAAGTGACTTTTGATGTTGTAAATAACAACCGAACTGCAAAAAGCAGCCATGCCCAGTATTGCTGGGATTTTCCTCTCATCCTGATGAGGATCAAGTGATCCCTCAGTGTCCCAAATACTGACGTAATGCTATGACGAAACCAAAATTTATAACTTAATCGTTGGGCAACTTTTTGACATTATAAGCTTAGCCTACCTTTTGTCTTCCTTCCCTTTTTGCGTCAAACAAAATATATTTATCAAAAACATCGATTCCAGTTGTTTGCGCTTCATTGTGATCCTCCAGTGCAAATGTGTTTATAATTTTTTCACTGTCTATGAAACTGTTTTCGTTCTGAAAAAAAACACAAAAAACTTCGTTTTCTTTAATATAAATACCTGTAGCATCCGTTTACTTGAATCGGAAATCAAAAATTATAGACGCGTCAAACACAAACGCCCACACAACACGTATGTAAAGTATAAAGAAGATATAAACGTGCACGTAAAAGGAAAAAGGCAAATGCCACGCGTTGTTAGAAACACCAGGGGGTCGTCACAACACAAACCCAATTAGTGACAAATATCTCTGTACTTGTTCTCGTGCTTGTACGTTTCATTTAATAAAAGTTTCGTTTTTTGTTTTTTTTTGGCCGTAGAATTGTACTTGAAGCTACGGTACGATAATAAAACTACAATGTTAAGTTTCAGGGAAAATTTAATGTCGTTGACGTCCGGCTCAAAATATCCGGTTGGACACGCATCAAAGACAAAAATGGGGAACATGATTGTAGCATGAAGTGACTCAGAAACATTTTAGGTTTCAAAGCGAAATATTTTAAGTTAGCCAATTTTGTCGTTTGCTCATATTACAACAATAAACAAAGAACATTTCTTGCAAATTTATTATCAAATCTGCTTTTAATATCTTTACTTGATATCTTCAAGTTTGTATGTAATTTGAAATATACTTACTATTTGCAAGTAGTTTAACATCACATTTTGAAGAAATGATTTCCCAGACCCGTGTTCTCCAATAATTGAAATAATACCTAACGGTTGGTTCCCCAAATATGCGTCGTCATGCATTGGTGTTGGAAGCTTACTTGCATCATACACAAACTCCCCATTTTCGTAATCTAGAATCTTCCTGGTCGCCATAGCGAATTTCTATATTTTAATCTAACAAGCACTACATCACACAACAAGTCCGTCTAGATAAATGCAAATATGTGTTGTTATTGGAAACTTACGCTATTTCAAACAATTTACCAACCTTTGTCAGCAAGGCAGGCCTACTCTGCTTTGAGGCGTATCGCGCTTTTGTCTAAGGTCGGAACGACGCTAACGAAACGCGCTTTTGTCTATTGAAGGTCGGAACGACGCTCAAATGAACTAACCAACATTTTCGTTTCATTGCAATCGAATATATTCAGTTATAACAGCACAAGTACAAAGCTACATCTGGTTACATGTAATGCGTTTCTTCATTGTGTATGACAACTATACTGTTAACCAAAAATATATTTTTGTTTCGTCAATTAACACATATTCTTACGGTCACTATGTGAACAAGCCCATGTTGCTCCTGCTTCTCTCTATTTTGGTACGATTTAACAGGGCCCAGTAAGATTTAGCGTTACTAACCAGTCCAGGCTAGGCATTTTGCATCCCAATGTTCAATAAAATAACCAATGTTGAATAGATGCAAATTTATCTCAGCTTGTCTATCAAGATAATGATATAAATTAGTAGGTGGAACGAGGCTGTTTTGCTGTGATAAAGTGTTTCCACCCATTCTTCTCAGTCATCTGAATCATAGAAAGACGTTATTACATCAGAGAAACTTTTTAATTTTTGCAGGGATGTGGAAGCTTTTGCGTTAACGGGCCAGATGCAGAAAGCATGATGAGATCGGGCGTCCCAACTCTCTTTAGCCCTACTTAACTTTCCTCGTTTGCGTCCAAAAACGTTCATATTGATTTTAAATCTATTAGGAGAGTTTGCAATTGTTTCTGGCTACGTTGTCGGGTTGCCGAAAACACACGCCCAATAACAAAAACACATTGTTCTGAATCTGATCACAAACAAAAAGTAGCTGAATTAAAACAAAGGGTCGCACTACTTTGTTTTCGCACGACTTAACGATTTACGATTTACTGGGTTTTAACCCCAGGCTGATACCACAGCACGTAAAAACTCAGTTGGTTTATATTTGTCACGTCTGTCGACTGTGGATGGATTTTTTCAGACGTTCAATTCTGGGTAAATTTTCACCTGTAGCATTTGAGCTTCCTTTTTTTTCACTTTACAAAACATACCCGCAGTTTTGTTTATGTCTAATACTCCAACCAAACCACGGGTTCTTAAATCAACACAATCAAGCTTTAGGATTTTTGACGATGCAGAACTCATACAAAAGACTAGGCTTAGAAGAAGCAGATAGATTGACATTTGTTCAACAAGATGCGTTTTCATCGTTCCGTCATTCCGTCTTTTGCATATTACCCTCTCACTCAAGCGCAGTGTTGCCAGGTTGCGCTTTATGCGCCGAATTGGGCTACTTCGACATCGAGTTGCGGGCTCTTTCGTGAGTTGCGGGTTGCGCCTTTTTAGGCGGGTTTGTAAATGACATTTTTTTACCGTATGACCAGTAATGATTGCATTATTATTGTGACGTCAAAAAAGTTGTAAGTTCAATTTTAAAAAAAGAACTAATGAAATCACCCAGAGTGTCGGAGATTTAACATCCAGCTGAGCAAAAGAATGCTTTCAGTCCACGCAATGTACGACGTACATTACAACGTACATTGTACGTTCATTTTTTAAACAAAGAGATTAAATAAAGGCCTTTGTTACCAAGTAAGAGGAATTGTCTCTTGGCAAAAATCATTGTTTTACAGGTCATGTTACTTTGGTATTAAACCGAAACATTTTTGTTTTAAAGTAGATATTAAAAAGTTTTTAAAAAACATGAAAAGTGGATGTACGGAGTGTGTTCAATACAGTGTTACTGGAAACAGCTTAAATTTAATTTTAAAATACACAAAAATTAAATCTAACACGGAGAAACCTGAATAATTGTCACCCCAACAGGTGAAAGTAGTAAAAATCATTTGTTTTTTAGGTGTTTGTAAAATTGGGCTCTTTTGGGCTACTTTTGACGGGTAAAGTTGCGCTTTTCCACACTTTGACCTGGCAACACTGCTCAACCGTGACTCGTTAAAAATACAAATTTTCTGTTGTCGGATAAGAGTTTACGAAGTTGTAATTTACAATTACCAATACCATTGGATCTTGTTTAAACAGCTACTAAAGTTGCCCTGTGAGACAATATTTACAAATCAGCAAACGATGCCCTAAACATTTTTTTTTGTATTTTAGGTTAAGTGCACTTTTTTGTTTATTATGTTTTTTTGTTATTTTCTGTTGGTTTTCATTTTTGTTTCTGATGTCAATGCATTTCCACCTCAAAAAAGTGAATTGAAGGATTTGTTTAATGCTTTCAAGTTGACCTACAACAAAACATATAACTATGGCAGTGCTGAACATGATTTTCGCTTTAATAATTTTATGGTATGTACTTGGTTTTTGTAATGACTGGAACAGACAAAGCCAAATTGCAAACCTCATGCATTTTAGGCTTCAATTAAAAGAATCACTTATCGAAATCACCTTAACTTCATAAAAACAGATGACAACAACAGCACACCAGTTTATGGAATTACCAAGTTTTCTGACTTGTCTCCCAAAGAATTTAAGGGTAAATTGCAAAAATGCAAGTGTTTTCTCAATGGAAAATGCCTGTTGTGACCAAAACTCTTTTAATGTATCATACAATCTCTTTACTGCTACAATTTGACTTTAATATTTCAGATAGGTATTTGTCGAAACACATTGAGCAGAACTTTCCCAAAAATGACTCATGGAATGTAGCAAAGTATATGCAAGTTCCTGTCACTGAAAATGTGTGGGATTGGAGAAAAAAGAATGTAGTAACACCTGTGAAGGATCAAGGAGGTGTAAGTTTTTTTTTGGAGGTTTCATTTCTTTTTATTGTACCAAATAAAAAAATATTGTGTTGTATTTTTTTTTTCAGTGTGGCAGCTGCTGGTACGTAAGTGATAGTTGTTTCACATTGCAAATTGATTTGCTATTCTAAATACTTTTTTTCTGCACCGCATGTTTTTGGGTTTTTGTACAATATTTTAATGGTTGCGTTTTTGGTTAATTTCCAGGGCATTTAGTACAGTAGAAAACGTGGAAACATCCTGGGCATTATCAGGAAACCAAGTAACTGAACTAAGCACCCAAGAGGTTGTTGATTGCAGTAACAATAACTATGGATGCAAGGGTGGTTCGCCATGCAATGCTTTGATGTGGCTTAAAAATGTAAGTGATTATGCGATATTGATTTCACTCGTTTTTTTTCTCTGGTGAAGTTGGCCCATACACAATTGACACAAAATTTTGTGGATTTGGACAAAACTTTTCATATCAACAAAATTTGTGCTCTTCTGGCAGTATTTATTTCAATATGCCAACGTTTCGATGTCCCATACGAAACACCTTCATCAGGGTAATGACATAAAATGCAAACACATGTACTTATAAAGCGAAAAGGATGGATAACACACACACACACAAAAAGGGCGGTGGTAACAAACGCAGTGTACACCAATGGTTGAGTGATAACACCTAGCTCAATGGTGCAAAAGCGACCGATAAGTTATCAGCATTAGAACGTCTGTTTTAACGTTCATTTTGTTGGTGTGGGAATGTAGGTTCCACGACTCCAGGAAACCTTGCTGGTGAAAGTTGGTTTCTCTGGCTAACACCTGGGCAGCAGAAAAGTTTATGGTGTGACAGTAGCCAAAACTTTCCATAGTTTTTACTTAATAACCCCAGTATTTTCCCCGCTAGCCCTAAAAGTGTAAAACGTCTTTGTATATTGCTGCAAATCACAAACGAAAGATATCTGTAACAGCATAATAAAGGCAACAGAACATATGACACTTGTGTGTAAATAGTTGTGTTATTTTGTACCATGACCAAATTAACTGTAGTGTAGTTTTTTTATCCTCTTTTATGCAGTGTGATAAAAAGAATTTTTTTAGAATAAAATCAAGCTTGCGAAGAATAACTTATATCCATATGATGGTTCAACGGAAAAGTGCAGGACAAATATGTAAGTTACACACAAACCATGTCTAATGTAATATCACTTACAAAGCATTTACTGTTTTTTCAAGGGAATCTGATGGAGTTGGTGTATTAGATTACTTTTGTGAATCGTGAGTAGAATGTATGTAATGGTTGGAATTTTCGGTTGCAATATTTCTATTTATTTTAGATGTTTTGGACCCTGTCCAATGGTTGAGATGAAAAAGATGTTGCCACTTGTTCATGCAATAGGTCCACTTGCTGTTTCAGTCAATGCTATAAGTTGGCAGGTAACATGTTTATGACCATGTTATTATTCAACCGGTGTGGTGCTAGACAAGTAATGATGGTTTTAAAAGAACTTGTAGTTTTTGCTGAAATTTTGCCCACCACAATAACAGGGCTTTGTCAGGATGTGGCAGAAGCAAATTCCTGCTTCATAGAAAAAAAAACTGCTGTTTATTACAGTGTGTTACCAATAAACTATACCTACTTCATTTATTTATAGGATTACATTGGTGGAGTTATACAGCATCATTGCTCATTTGATTCAGCAAACCATGCAGTACAAATTGTGGGCTATAACCTAAATGGTGAGTTTACATTCTTATACTTGTCATCGCCGTACAAGGTTTATCTTACTATTATGCAAATTGACTCAATAATGAATCTGTCACATCAATTAAAATGTTATATTAAAAGTGCAACCACCTTATTGGATTGTTCGCAACTCATGGGGTCTTAACTTTGGCGAGGAAGGATATTTACGAATAAAAGTTGGAGACAATGTTTGTGGTAGGAAATGTGTGTTTAAATATATAGTATCTTTTTAATTATGTTAACCCAATGCCTTTGCAGGTGTAGCCAACTCTTACAGCGGTGTCAAATCGACATACAGTTGAAACATCCTATGCACTTCAATCCTTATCATGGTTTACTGTGTACAAATTTCATTTGCTTGCCTTTATGCTTTTGTATGTGTGCAATAAAGTATCCGTTTTGTATACATGTTGAACTGTTAATTTCTGTGTAAAGAAAATAGATATTGAGGTCCAAGATTTCAATTTAGTTTTGCATGCGTCAAAGATCAGGACTCGCATTCTATAAATTTGTATTTGGGCTGGATCATTTCCATGGAAAAGCAAAGTTTTATCAACAGCAAAACCTTGGGCGCTGAAAAAAATAAACAACGACTTTTGTTGAATTTTTAGTTCGATTCAATGTTGAGTTGAGTTTTATGTGGGTCAAAGTCAGCAAAAAACACTTTATTTACATAGGCTTTAATGTAAGTGGCTCAGACCTACTACAGTTGTTTTGTTAAAGAGTTGTTTACTTCGCCATTGCCATGCATGAACAAGAGTCGCTCACTCACGAAAAAATGGTAAAATGCTGAATCACGGTTTTTCGTTGCAATGCATCCGCTGCACTGGTGTACAAATAAAACTAAAATATTCCGTACAAATGTTTTGTTTGACATTTTTATTAACGTGGATTAACAGTAATATATAAACATTTAAAGTTCATAGCGACATATTTTTTTTACTGACAAAATAAAAACTTGAAATGGCAAATAATTTTCTGTGATCGAGGATAATTCGAAAACGTGGTGGGCGTGTTTCTTACTACAGGTGCGCTAGGTTCGCTAGGGACGCTTGGTTACCTTTTTTTGTGCAACGTAACGTAAAAATACTGCAGGTAACTCTCTTTGGTACGATGAAACTCGTAAAAGGTGCGACGTGACTCGAAAATACTGCAGCTGTTCTGTTTTTATGCGACGATTCGAAAATGCTGCAGTTAACATTAAAACACGCAAATAATGCATAGTCCTATCCATGGGCGCCGCCACGTAGGGGCAAGAGGGGGCACTTGCCCCCCCCCCCCCCCTTGGAATTTCAGTGTACCTCAATTTAACATATTTAGCAGCAAACCTAATTAAATTGGCAGCGCGGGAATTTGTGACATCGTTCAATGCTTTAACTTTTAGGCAACTCAATTGTGAAGTACACGATTTATGGCTTCATATGTAACAAATTCTTGATGCGGAAAAGTATAAACCAAAATTTGCCCCCTCTTGCAAAATTTTCTTTACGGGTTTGTTGCATTAAAACGAGTTACAAGCAATATACCTAAGTACCAAGAGCACCAAGCGAAGTACCTAACGAACTATGCGCACTTAGCGCACCAAAGGACCTGCAGTATTCGAAGGCACCATGCGCAGTTTGGTGAGTCGCTGGTGCAGCCATTTTAAGTGACGGCAAATAAAACAAGGTTAGTGGTTAATCCGCGCCTTCTGTGTAAGTCGGGAAATAAAAATTTAACACAAAAAAGTCATACAATTGTTGCAAGACAGGCCGAATTATTAAGAGGCCTAACACTCGCGAAGACAATTAAGTTTTTGTTATAAACCAGTGCAACAGAAAAACTGTTTTAGTTTTCCTCTCAAAAGTTTAGTAGCCATTGAAATTTACATTTGTTATTGACAGAATTTTTTTTGGTGAATACATCGTTGAAAATATAACATGTAAGTTATTGTAACATTTCTGTAAAATTTTCCTTAAATGGGTTAATCCAGGGGTACTCAACTTTTTTTTACCTCAAGATCGACTTTTAAGGTATTCAAAACTCTCGGGATCTACCATTCCAATACAAATTATTATACAAGACCAAGTGTTGATTACCAAAGAATAATTCGCATTTTTCTGTGCCAAGGTTTACGTTTTATCGTGGTTTGAAATAGAAAAAATACCATATTGAGAAAAAAGTTTAGACCAAACCACTTATTTTAATTAAAATAAAGAGAGCAACTGCCATTACAAAGTAACAATTACCACTGCAACTATCACTTTTGTGAGTATTTGTGGTGTGAACATATCAACATATTTTGATGAATAATTCTCATAATAAGACTTATCAGAAATATGTTAATAAATATAAAACAATTGGTCATTCATGTAAAGCAGGGGTCACCAAACTTTTTTTCACTGCGGGCCGGATAAGTTTAATAATGTTTTGCGCGGGCCGCATAGTTTACATGCCCCAGTGCCGTCTTTCCAAACTTAGCCCTCCAGGCAATTTTTATAGGGGGCCAAGAGATGGTCTTTTTACAATCCCATTTCAAAGCGGTAATGCGACTGTTAAATTGTACAGTTGGTCTCATCTTACGAGCAATGCGTGTATCTTACGTCACAAGTAACAAAATAAGGCAATTGTTTGCGCACAATTAACACTTGTAGTATTGTTTGTGACGTAACAAACCGGCTTTGGATCAATCTTGGGCGTTATAATCCTATGAAACTAGGTAATATCTATTCCACATGTCGCGACAGAAAAACTTTCGTAAGTATTAGATTAATTTTTTAATGTTATGAAGTTATCAATACGATTTGGCACACTAAAAATGTGTTTGTGGGCCGGATGAAATGACCTCGCGGGCTGGATCCGGCCCGCGGGCCGGAGTTTGGTGACCCCTGATGTAAAGGGACACTCCTCAAAAACGTGTTACAAAACAACTATATATTTTATATTATTATCTGCATCTCTCGCGATTGACTTAAAATCAATCCGAGATCGACCACCTGGGTTAATCCTACAGAAAGGATGATTGTTGGTCTGCTTTGGTTTGTTGCCTCGTTTTAACATGTTTATCTATGCTTTCACAGGTATAACTCATTTGTATCACTTAGCATAGAATTGTCCATTTGCCAACAACATGGGCAAGAACAAGGCTAAGGCCAAAGCTCGAAAGGACAAGTACTACCAGCTTGCAAAAGAGACTGGGTACAGAGCTCGGTCTGCTTTCAAGCTTCTTCAGTTGAACAAAAAATTCAACTTTTTACAATCTTCACAAGTCTTGGTTGATCTCTGTGCAGCCCCAGGAGGATGGCTGCAGGTGGCATCAGAACACATGCCAATTAAGAGCATCATATTAGGTGTTGATCTGGTGCCTATCAAACCGATTCCAAGATGCATCACTTTTCAGGATGACATCACCAAAGAAAGTTGCCGAACTCAGATAAAGAATGAATTGCATAACTGGAAAGTAGATTGTTTCTTGCACGATGGTGCACCTAATGTGGGTAAAAACTGGCTGCATGATGCATACTCCCAGTCAGTTTTGACATTGCACTCTGTTAAGCTTGCATGCGAGTTTTTAAAGAAGGGTGGATGGTTTATCAGTAAGGTATTCAGATCCAAGGACTACCAGGCCTTGATGTGGGTGTTTGGTCAACTTTTCAACAAAGTTCATGCTACCAAGCCCCAAGCTTCTAGAAATGTTTCTGCTGAAATTTTTGTTGTGTGTCAAGGCTACAAGGCACCGGACAAAATAGACAGCAAGTTTTTTGACCCAAAATCTGTCTTTCAGGAAATTGAGGGCAAGCAGCGTGACATTAGCATTCTTGATTTTGAACCAAAAAAGAAAAAGAAGAAAGCCAAAGGATATGAAGAGGAACGTGATTTGCTATTTCGCAAAGTTTCAGTTTCTGAATTTTTGGCCGATTCCAATCCTTTAAAACTGTTAAGCGAGATCAGTGAGCTGGAATTTACTGATGAAGCATTAAAAACACATAAGTTGGTAACCAAAGATATGATCGAAAACGTAAAGGACATTAAAAGTTTAGGCAAAAAGGAAATTAAAGGTTTACTAAATTTGCATCGAAAAATGAAAAAACTAGCAGCAGGTAAACCAACTGATGTGGAGAATCTTGAAAATGATGAAGAGCCTGACAGTGAGGAGGAAATTGAAAAAAAGTTGACTGAACTAAAAGAGGATGAAGCAAGGACACTGAAAAAGAAGAAAAAGACAGTTTTGAAGGAACGCAATAAGTTGCGTGAGCGAATGAGCCACATGGCCCAGTCCATTACTGTTCAGGATGACATGGAACTGTTTGCTTTGGAGAATATTTCTGCTGCTAAAAAGCCAACAGAAATTTCTGATGATGTTGATGTGGACCAAGCTCTTCAATTTGAATCTGATCAATCAGATGATGAAGTAGAAATGGACAGTGAAACTGAAAATCCTAAAGATGCTGCTGTTGATGAGGATGCTGATGAAGAAAGTGTTGATGAGTTCGAAACACAGTTATGGTTTAAGAAAGACATTTTTCGCAAGATTGAAGAGGACGATAATGAGGTTGATGAGGTCAGCCATGCGGAGGAATACCACCAAAACAAAACGAAGTCCGCAGAACCAACAGCAGATAAACAAGAGACGGGTAAAGATACACCGGTAGTGCAAGAAGAAGAGGAGAGTGACAGTGATTCAGATAATGAAGAAGAAATGGAGCAAAGAACTGCAGTAGCGAAGGAGAATTATCAAATGGACGCAGAAGGATTAGCTTTGGGCACTGTTATATCCACATCAAATAAACGCAAGCGTGACGTTATTGATGCCTCTTTCAATAGGTACACATTCAATGATGATGTTTGCAACCTGCCTGATTGGTTTGTTGAAGATGAAAAGAAAAGAGTTGTTCACAATCATCTTAAAGGCCATGTGCCAAAGGATCTTGTAAACTTTTACAAATCAAAGGAGATGAAAATCAATGATAGAACTATTAAAAAGGTAGCAGAGGCCAAAGCACGAAAAAAGAGAAAACAAATGAAGAAATTGGACAAGGCGAGAAAACAAGCAGAAGGCATCACTGACTCCCAGGACATGTCTAATAAGGAAAAGGCAGCCCATGTGAAAACTATCTATAAAAAGGCTGGACTGTTGGGCAAGAAAAAAGAGCATACCACTTATGTGTTTGCCAAAAAGGGAACAGGAAAGCGTGTTCGTCGGCCACCAGGAGTGGCGGGAAAGTTTAAGGTTGTGGATAAGAGAATGAAAAAAGATTTGCGCATGGATAAAAAGAAAGGTGGTAAAGGAAAAAGAAGATAAACCTATCCACATTAACTGTTAGCAAAATGTTTGATGAAAAAGGGCCACTTTGGTGCAGTGTAACTGTTTGTCATGGTTATGGCTTATGTATGTATGTTGTTGTTTGTTTGACTAAAATTGAAACTATGGATACTGTTAATGATCACTTCCTTTCAAGTGCACATAGTGAACATTATCATTGTAAATTAACAACATACAATACAACATATTATACGCTAGTTTAATGTAGTCAATTGTATGCAAACACTTTTTGGCTAAGCCCATTTGAATGTTACATTGTTTTTCTGAGGTGGCGTAACTTGTTAAAACTTGAAATTGGTTAGGCTAATTACTGACTTACATTTTGTTACAGGTACAAGGCTTAGGTTTGGTTTAACTGTAGACATGTCTGTGCTGTTCTATAATGCAAGGATATGGAGGAGTGGTGCTGAGTGCTACTCGTGGATGGTGTTCAACCCAGAAACTGGCAAAATCGTGAAATGTGGAACTGACCAAAATTTACCTTTAGAAGAATGTTCAAAGAAGAGGGACATGAAAAGGCAGTGGATTTTTCCTGGTTTTCATGATTGTCATTTGCATGTAGAATGGCTTGGGTACAAGATTGGTGGCAAAAACATGGACTTGCCACCAACTATAATAGCCTTCAAGGAAAAGGTGCTTGAGCTATCTAACAAACAGGATGGCGTATGGGTCATTGGCTATGGATGGAATCATGACATGATGGACAGAATGCCGGACAAAGCAGACATTGATGAAATAATTAGTGATCGCCCAGCTATTATGTTCAGAATTTGCCAACATATACTTGTGGCCAACAGCAAAGCCCTAGAAATTGCACAAATCACTGATAAAACTGAGGATCCATTGAACGGCAGGATTGACCGGTACCCAGAAGGTCACAAGCTTGCAGGTCACCCCACAGGAGTTTTGCGAGAGGATGGTGGTGTTGGAGCAATGTTAAAGGCAATGCCCCCTTTCTCCACTAAATTGCAGGAATCAAGTATTACACTTGCTCTGCAGGAATGTTTGAAAGTTGGTTTAACAAGTGTTCACCCTTGTGATAATCAGTGCTGGAAAGCATACAGAAACCTGGCAAACCAGAACTCACTCCCCATCCACTGCTACTTCTCTGGTTGGTATGTTGATATAGATACTGATAATTTTCCTTCAAAGCCAAAAGATGCATATGATAATCTATCTTGTGAATGTGTAAAAGTTTTTATTGATGGTGCTCTAAATGGAGAAACAGCTGCTCTTTCTGAGCCTTATTTGAACAGTGATGGCAATAAGGGTGTCCTTCAGATGACAGAGGAGGAAATTGAGGAAAGTTTTACAAGGATAACAAAGGCTGGATATCGACTGGAAATTCATGTAATTGGTGATCGGGCAACAGAAATCACCTTAAAGTATCTGAAAAAATGTAAAGTCCCCCCTGAAAGTCGCCCCCTTCTAGTTCATTGTCAGATTCTAAGAGAAGATCTTTTGGATGAGATGGTCAAATGTGGCGTTGTCCCAACAATCCAACCATCATTTGTACCAACTGATACCCTTGAGATCAGAAATCGTTTGCCACAAAGCCTAATGCAATGTATTTATCCCTGGAAAACCTTGTTGAAAAAGGGAATTATTTGTGGTGGAAGTAGTGATGCACCAATTGAAACCTTTGACCCTTTGCAGGGAATGTATGATGCTATTTTTAGGCCAGACAACTTTTATGGTGGTGACAGGAGTTTTACCCCTGATGAATGCCTCACTTTTCAGGAAGCAGTTGACTTGTATACCACCGGTTCTGCATATGCTGATAACACAGAAACAACAAAGGGAAAAATTGGAGCTGGTTACCAGGCAGATTTTGTTATTCTCAAAGTTCCCTTGAACAATCAGGGAGAACCAATGGATCTACCAAAGCAGCCAGAATTGTTAAAATCATGTTCAGTGAAAGAGGTGTGGATTAAAGGGCAATGTGCTTTAGAGAATTAAACAAAAATTCTGGCACATACTTAATTTTGTCTCATTTTCCCATTGTACTAATTGATACTCATACAAATATGTCCAACATTTTAATTTGATCCAAACACTGTTACCATAGGCGCCGACTTTAAATTTTTCCCGGGTATGCCATATATATATATGACGTCACAAAATGACGTCATGGAATACCAAATTCAGTTCCTGTCGCTGCATATGATGAGACTACGTTAAAGCTTGCAGTACACATCTTAGTTCCACTGCCAGGCCCTTCTGCTAGTGTTGCAATTCGACGCATGTTTGTGTGCGGTAACGCGTTAACATTAGAAAAAAATGGGACCTACTTACCGAAATTACGTTTTATTTTCTCTGTAATAACTATTACAAAAATACTTTGTTTTTACGCAACAAAGCCCACACACTTCCGCTGGACTAGCCATTGCAAAAATCGTTTTATACGTTATAAAGTCGTTTGTTTCGTTTACAACGTGTTGTCTATTTAACGCAGTGAATCATATGTGACGCATTATTAACTTTAAAGTTTAGTGTAGTTCAAACGATGTCCTAAACTGCCAGTAACTTTCGATAAGCTAACAGGTTAATGCGAATTCGTGACATAACAATAAGCGTTGTTGTTTTTTCGGTTGAAACTAGACAGTGGTCATTCTTGCGTAAAGTCAGTTAGAACAAAGATTGGACTGTATTCTCAAAATTTAGTTCACAAACGATAAAATTTTATCACGTGGTTGTTAACGTATACCCAGGGGCAGCGCCGTTCCCCCTTCTCCCCTAAGCGAACGCCAACGCCTTCGTTTTATTTTTTACCGCCCTTCAATGTTCCAATTCCAATGCTTTCTGAAGACTTTACAATTGTCTTGATTGTAATGAATGCGAATAATTCATGGTTGTGAAACAGTAACCGCGATTAAAATCAATTGTGCACGGTACTTATTGGTTCGTATCAGAATAATTTCCACAAAGCATATGACGCATGACTAACGTTGGTCCGATTCTCGGGTATGCGGCATACCCGAGGTTTTCGTTCGGATATGCCTGGCATACCCGGCATACCCGTGTTCGGCGCCTATGACTGTTACTATGATACTTCTTTCTCATATACTGCGAAAACCTCAATCATTACTGTCTGCATATATACATATGTCATGTGCTTAAATTACCAGGTGTTTGCTTTACACATTGCTAATAGTTTTGGTACTAGTAGTAACTAACTTTTTTCATGTTCATATATGCAATAATTATTTTTATGCTGTGAACTAAATTTGTAGTTACATATTTGTTTTATTGGTTTTGTAGCAAATTATTAAAGTATGTATATCATTTTTTTTCAATTCTGCTCAATTGTGCAATCAAACTTCATGTTTTTTAGGCACTAGGTTTTCGACTTTGGGTAAAATAACTATAACAAGCAAACATAATGGGCGTCGAAGCCGTCTGTGTTCTAAATGGTGCACAAGGTGCTGGTACCATCACTTTCACACAACTGGAAGGTGAATGCCTGATTGAAGGCAAACTTGAAAATCTTGCTGCTGGAAAACACGGATTCCACATTCACGAATTCGGAGACCACACCAGTGGTTGTGCCAGCACCGGTGGCCATTTTAACCCAGAAAAAAAGAATCACGGGGCCCCTGATGCAGCTGAGCGTCATTTCGGTGATCTTGGAAACATTGAAGCTGGTACAGATGGTGTTGCAAATGTCAAAATTACCGATAAGTTGGTGTCCCTTACTGGATGCAACTCCGTGATTGGAAGGGCAGTGGTGGTTCATGCTGACCCTGATGACCTTGGCCTTGGTGGGTTTCAAGATAGTCTGACAACTGGTCATGCTGGTGCCCGACTTGCCTGTGGAGTGATTGGAATCAAGAAGTAACTGTTTTCAAAGAATACATCTAATTGTACAGATGGCACAATTTGCTGAACAAATCATGTAATTAGTTCCATTGTAAAATGTTGTGTTTGAAGTAACAATTCCATACAAAGTGTTGTGATTTTTGTGGATGTAAATTTCTTACTTATAAAATAAAAAAAATTTACAAAGCTTCAATAAATGTATATGCAATGAATTACTTTGGTAAATTGTACAGACATTTCATTCTAAAGCAGAGGTCAACAATCTTTGGGACATTATTTGCACATAAATTTGTGATGTTGAAATGGTAATGACATCAGGGTGATGCATGTTTGTCAGCTGTGTTTTCAGTACTATTAAATTGTAACACTGAAAACAAATGATGTAAAAAGTTTAAATTCTAACAAACTTTGCTTTGATGTAACTCAGACTTAAATTTAGTGACCCGCCAAAAACCCACATGCCAATAGTGACATACATGCAATTACCAGCCACTGTTTCAAACCATTATTGTGGCAATAGCTTTTTTGACATTGGATAGTGGCTTGGAAGGTACATTGCAACTGTATTTAGCTACCAGAACTGAAAGCAACAGGATTTCAACTAAATTGGCAAAATATTAACTCAGGATGACTTAGCAAGAATTTCGTGTCATAACATTGTCTTGCAATTGTTTCTAAAAAATTTTTTAGTATCAAGGCATTGGTATTTGATAAGGCCAAATTTATAATGGTTTGGTTGTTATGGGACTGACTAACTTAAAACAAAGTTTTGCCTAGTCAAAATTTGAAATTACAATTAAATTTAAAACAGCCCTGAAAAGGTGAATTCCAAAGAAGTCCAAATTTGCTTTGAATTACAAATTTGTTTTTTTCTTCTTAAGAATGTCAAATTCACACGAACATAAAATGATTACAAAAATATCACAACCCATTAAAAATCAATTAACCTGCAACTCATAAACAATGCTAAACTAAAAGTGTAGGCTGTCATAGAAATAACAAAAATTTAAATCTTACAAAATATATTGTTGGATGTGCGTTATGGCAGAAAAACAGTTCTTTAAAAATTAACACACTAATTACAGGTTTAGAAAAACATGATTTCAACACAATTGTGGTGAACAGTAAGGCAGGACCATTTTGTGTGCAGGGCAGGCTGGGAAAAGCAATATTTGCAACTTAAACTAAACACTGGCACAAAGCAGACAACATCACATAAACAATTTCAACACAAACAAGTAAACATGTGAGGTCCTGCATCGTTTTGTTTTATTGTTTAGTTTTTTTTTCAAAAAAAACAACAACATTTGATTAATATAAGGCACTTCTAAAGCTTTTTAAACGCTGTTTTCTTGTTTCACAACCCAACTACTGGATCATAAAAGACCCAATGAAGGTGACAAAACAATACAGATCAGATTACTTAAAATGATATGAACAGTCAAAAGGTTGGGCCACCACACTGACCATATTACCAATGGAACTATACTGACACATGTCACAAACAAGACAAGGAGTTTTTAAGACTGTCAATACCATAATTTAGTGTCAACTTTTTATGGCATTTTTGTTATGCTTTGCATGTCCAGAAATATATTTTGAAACTTAAAGCACTAAAATGCAGCACTAGTTAATAAAAAATCGATATATGACAAATTTGCCTTTTGGCCAACCTTATAAGTAAAAATGTTTTGGCTTCTTGTGAAGTGATAAAAAAGATCACATGCACCTTATGAAACATGACATTTATTAGTACACAATTTCATGATGCAATCGGATGGGAAATGGGCGGACCAGCGTCCTTAGTAACAGACTTCATGGCAAGTTCAAACTTATTTTCAGATGGAGGGTCTGTCAACAGACTTGAAGAAAATATGGCATTGGATCGGTGGTTACGTCGCTGTTCCTCAGTAAGCAATGATTCCTGCTCACTGTATCTATCTTCTATGTTTGTTGTTGCCCCAGCATATATATTGGCGTCAGGGTAAAGGCTCACTAAAGCCTGCTGTGCAGCCAAGTAACGCTTCCTGCGGTTCATTTTGTAAATTGCAATTCGTTCCTCTTCCTCCTCCAGAGTCTCACTAAGAGTGGTGGAAGTGCCAACAATCTTTGATGCAATTGGACTGCAGAGCCGTGAATTTGTCGACTTCGGTGGCAAGGTATTAGAATAAGTGACTATATAAGGCAACCAACGAAGGCTGTCGTTAAAGTTTTGACAAACTTCGTCCATATCTTCATCCACCTTTTTAGGTTTGATAGTGTTGAAGTTTGGTGGGCATGAAAATGATGATCTTGACTTGTGTGGACGTTCTTAAATGCAACAAACAAAAATCTTACATAATCTTTTCAATCAGTTAAAACTGCCTGGCTGGTTGGCAGAATATAAGACTACTGTAAATTTTTTTGCGAATTAGTGTGTCCTAGTTGGAGTCCTTGGGTAAGAGTTAATTGATATCCGTTTGCACCAAACAGTGTCTGAACTTACAAATTTTCTTTGACAAAAGACAAAAGCATAAAAATATGATTCTTTTCGAAGTGGTTCAGAAAGAATACCAATAAATATATTATTTTGACTAATTATTTTAGGTCGCACTTTTTTATTTTTTACGCATTTGTATCTATTTACCAGCTGAGTCTGGGCTTCCAGTTGCTGATGTGCTTGATGCTGATGATCGTTTACCTTCTTTAATTTTTCGTTTTTTTCTTCGTTTCTTCTTTAATTTATCAACAGCACTAGAACTAATCGTTTTCCTCCCAATAACACTTGAAACTTCCATGTTGTTAACTAAACATGAAAAATGCATGTTTGATTTGACACAAATGCCAACGTTTTTGTTTATTTAATTAGCAGTCCACTGTATTAGCCTGTTCTTAATGCCAGTAGACCACAGTGTGTCATTTGGATGGTTCTTAATATAACTAAACATGGAATACCTTTGCCATTTTTCTATTGTGCATTTCACATGTTGTGAACGTTTTGGAATTGTTTGGTATTTGAAACTATACTAACTATGACCTATTCTAACCTTGATGGTCCCAACAATTATTATTGATGGTTCTGTTCATAAGAATGGACATGCATTTTTTGGGCACAAACACAAAGTATATTTGATAATATGTATGAAAATTAAATATTTTCATTCATAGTCTATACTCTATAATTTACTCAAACACGTTTTTTGCCTCTTGCTACAATGCTACTCATATACAGATTACGAAATTTGTAATACTGGCTGTCTCATAAACTCAAAAACTAGTGTTTAAGATGTGAACCGACTAAATACACACACAATGCCGATGGAACACTTCAAAGAGCTTTTCTCACTGACCACCTTCTTATTCACCCTGTTGTGACTTATGACGCATTAGGCTTTTAGCGTTTGGTGCTTAGCAACGAACAAACACAAGGTGGCGCGTTGCACAAAATTTATTTACTTTTCGGGTGCTGCAATTTGCAAACATAGGAAAGTACTCCTGCAGAAAATGTGTAATATTCGTAACGCTATAGCTGCCTATTGTATGTCACCTACCACAGTTTGTTATAAGGCGTTTTAAAAACTGTGGTTCACTTTGTATTTGAAATAAGTTTTTTTCGAAGTGTGGTTTCAAAATTTTTGCTTAAGTTACAGCCTGAAAAGGCATCAGTTTTTCTAGGCGTAAAGGTTTCTTTGCTCATGCTAAAGTTTTGTCCTTTTTAGCACTTACGTTAATGTTGTTTGTTAATCAACCATTTTGAGTATCGATTTATTCCATGGAGCATACAACAAGGTGTTGATTGCTACAAATAGTACGTGTAATTTACAAAACAGTTATTTTAGAAACGAAACAAACACAGTAGTCATTGTCGTATTTGATACAAAACACAACGATCTGTTGTACCAATAGATCATAAGCACAGCACTTCGTTTTGAACTCAAAAGAATCCGGTTAATCGCATAATCCGTTTAATTGCACTACAATTTAAAATCCCAAACCGTCGCCCATCGTTTGCTTTTGAATGTTGTGCACGTCTGATTGCCTGCCCAGAAGCAACAGTTTAAAAATTAAATTGACTAGGATTGTCGATTTATGTAAAGAAAGACCAACCTTAACTGAGCATGAAGTATTAAGATGAATATTGCGTTAAACCGCTAATCCCAGAATAGCTGCGCAACGTTCTATCGACTACGTGTAGTTGCTCTAGAACAAATTACATGCAAATATTTCTCCTTTTCAAAAAGCTATTTGGAGATTAAATAGAAGTCCTGTTTACCACTAAGCGACAAGAAAGAGTTGATATCTAAAAGTGTCGCGCATTAACTCTTTTTTGTTGGCTTATCTAATCGCCATTAGTGATATAACAAGTGTTTAAATAAAGACGTCGACGTGTTGAAATTACGAAACTAATGTTCCGACAAAGACAACGATCGTACGTTGATTAAGTGATAGTCACGCTAACCTAGCAGTTGCAGTTTTGCTGAGTAAGCTAAAAAGTAACGGGGCAATCGGAGTCTTAAAGTGTTCCCTAAAATCAATTAATTATTCTTTTTGTCAATTGCCAAAGTTGTAAGTTTGACCTGGTTTCTGTCTTGCACTTTTGCGCATGGTTATACACTTTGCGGCCTAACGCGTCGTTTTTGACCAGAAACCAAAATAGGCTAAAACAACAGACCATTTGGAGTGTATATTAAGCAAGCATTTCAGGACACGCCTCTGGCTACGATGCGATGTAACACATCTTTAAAAATAGATCTGGCTGTAAGTAAAAGCACAAATCAAGGTAAATTATGGCGTGTGCGTTGCTACTATTACACTGGGGCGATTGCACCATACCAACGACAGTTAGAAAGCATGACATCATGTTCTGCGCTGTGTGAGATAACCTACTTTTGACATAAGAGTACTTCTTTCTATTCTCCGCAACAAAACAGAGAAAATACTGCTGGTAGACGTAGTTGAGCGTCACTGCAACTTTGTTTCAGCTGTAGAAGTGAAAATGAGCATTTATATCAACGGCGTGTACTATTTACATAGCAACCGGATTATCGCATAGTCCGGTTAATCGCATCAAATGTCCTTGGCACATTCGTCTGTATTTGTATTCGTGTTCCGCCACTTTTAAATTTGGACGTAATTAAAACGCCCAACCTTTTTTTGTTTCTAATAGATATCATTAAAACTTTATTTTTTAAACCTTTTATCTCAGAAGTTGAAATCAAGGCATATCATCATTTATCTTCTGCCTACTGAAAGCCCCAGCACATACTTAGTCTCAATTTAGCCGAATTTTACACATAATTGGCGTTATTGTATTGCTGTAAAAATTTCAAATGTTTGTCTACTTTTTGACGTATTAACTTGGCACTTGTTGTGACAAAATGTGTTCAGTAACACAATTGAATGTAATAGTGTTAACGAATAACAATGACCACCACAAAAATTTGCAACAGAAAATGTTTTTCAATATATTATAAAATCTCACTCAATCACATGTAGTGCAATAATATCGAATAGGGTACGTATTTTGTTAAACATCAAATTCCTTTTTCCACTGGTTTAATTGTCCTATAGTTATTTGTGTGCCTCCACAAACAATGACTGCAACTTTTTTCACATTTTTTAGTTCCACTCGCTCTTGCATCAGTTTGTTTATCTGACCATTGTAGAGCACAGCAAAAGAGGCAGCACATGCTGGCTCCACCAAAACTTTTTCATCATCTGAAAAAAAGATGTTTGTGAAAAGTTACTCAACATAGCACAGTAATAGTGAAAAGAAAACTAATTTATTTTGTATTTTGATAATGCAATTATAGACAATGCTCATTGCATGCCTGCAAAATTGAAGTAGTGACATTGTCTTTCATCATTTTTAGTTTTGATGTTCTGAATATTTTTATGATATTTGTATGAAAAAAACAACAACATAGTACAAACCTAAAAATGTTGACATGCTTTTTACTGTGTCTTTGTCAGTAACAGTACAGGCAATAATGGGATGCTCTTTTGCCACTTCAAGTGTACCTTGGCAGACAGTTTTTGCTCCCAAACTTTTCGCAATACTGCAACAAAAGAACTTTACGAATTGCTTTAAAGTTTGATCTGTATTACATAGACTTAAACATCATCAATGCCCTTGTATTTATCTAATTTTAAAATGAAGTTTATGCAACTGCTATGCAGCACATTTTTAAACAATTGAAGGACTTATTTAAGACTAGATTTTGGTTTCATTATCTTTAAACCAAAGAGTAACATACCTTGCAATACCAGGCAAGGTTACCAAATGACCAGCTATTAGGGCCTCATTAAAACTGTGTGCACCAACAGTCTCAACTGCCAAAACTGGGACATCATTCCAGCCACAAGCTTGCAATCCTTGGACAACTCCACAAAGCAGTCCACCACCCCCAACAGAACATATAACCATGTCAGGTTTGCTGTCAAGTTCTTTGATAATGCTTGAATGGCCTTCCCATAATAAAGGATTATCAAATGGTGGAACATACACAAATCCATCTTGCTTTGTGAATTCCAACGCTGCATCATTGGCCTCATCCCATACAGACCCAATTACTTGAACTTCAGCCCCTTCTTGCTTCAGATTTTGCACTGTCAAGTTCGAAGTGGTTTGTGGTACAAATATGGTAATGGGAGCAGATAGTTTTCGGGCCGCATAGGCTGCAGCCATACCCGCATTTCCACCCGAAGAACACACCAAACGTTTGCAACCTTTCAGGACACATTTTTGACACATGTGACCAATACCTCTAATCTTAAATGAGCCGGAAGGTTGGCCATTTTCAAACTTTAACCATACATTAAGTCCAGTAAGTTTACTAAGGGAAGGGCTCTCTCTGTATGGCGTCCTAAAGTGAAGTGGCTCATCAGTAAATTGACTCATGTTGTGAGGTATTTTATAATTGATTGTCAGTTATTGTTTCTGTGAAATAAAGCGCATGTCAATTAGTTAAATCTCATTTTTTATGTGGTATTACTTTGGTAGACAAAAACTAAACTGAATTGAGGCATAAAGTCATGTGGTCAGTTTTGCTGTTTTTCTATTTTGGCTTTTATGCTTATGTTCGACACAACTGACTCTTTAAAATTGCGGTTTTAACAAAGTTTTTGCAACAAATACGTTACTGGCCTGCTTTGCAATGATGCGTCACGCCTCTGAATTTATCCAATCACCATTGCTTACGAGTCGTTGATTGGGGAAAACCCCTAGTAGACACTTCTTATTTTTTTGTAGAAACATAGAAACAGTTTTTTTGTTAGCACAATAAAACATTTAAAATATACACCAAAGTATAAACGCAATTAAAGTACTAAGATATACTGTAAGACTGTTATTTTTTGGTCTTGATGTGGTCAATGGATGTGAGTATAGTATATTGTTACGGTCCAAATCTTTTGTCACTTGTTATTGTTCCGTGACAAAAGCTTGACTGATTGTTATTCTGAGTCATCAGTTAAACTTTTCTATCCTCACGTGAATAAGTTTTTTGCTTGCTATGTTCTGTTTAATTTAGTTTCCGTTTGTTAGTACGTAACGCATCATGCTTTTCAGGTGGATATTAACTGATGCAGGGGTAAATGTTCTCTGTGATGTACATGTAGCCTATACTTTGTCGTACAAAACAGTCGTTGTACACGAATGGACAGTTTGACTGATTTTGTTCTTGTACACAGTTTCACACAGTGTACTTCTCGGGTTTGTTAAGTCATTACCGCAACCCGTTGTATACTTGCCCTATATATGGAGTGCCTGCACAGTGATACATAAAAAAAGCCAACAAACTATAATCCGGCAATTTGTAGCCACGTTTGACACCAGCTCTCGATTAATGCATTATTGTCACACACAGGGGGTGCTCGTATACGTTTGATGTTTGCGTGGGTAGTCCTATCCTTTGCTGTAGAAACATAGTTTGAAAAAAATAATGTTATTTTGAGGACTGTGGGACATTCATATGTGCCTTTTGGTATCAGTAACTTGGATTCATGGACTATTTTATCGTTGTGTTTCAACCTACAGGTGCAGATTAAGGTTGTATGGACCCTAGTTGAAACTGTAAGAAACCCTATTCTGCATATGTGTTGAGCCTCTGTTAATTAAAGATTTTGAGGTAGCTTTATAACCAATATTTTTTATTGCCAAGATAATTCTGGGTTCACGACTGGCGCTTCTGGCTGTGTCGTAATAATCAATCCCCAATCAATTCGTCTTATCTATTATTTACATCGAATTTGCCCAGTGGTCCGATTGGTGGCACATAAATTGCTGGAAAATTCGTCTGGCGCTATTTCACTAATTGGAACACACTTCATAGCTTCAAATTTTTTAATCAGTCTGTCTGTTTGCAAACAGCTGATACATCACTATGACGTCAGATATGTCAGGGAAAGAACTGCATAAATTTATAGTTTAGAGATTCGACCACGCGAAGTTACAAATGCGTGTGGGCAGTGCGCTGCTCTATTTAAAGGTGCCTGATTACACACAGCGTATAATTAGCACCCCTAATGGGAGAAACATTGCCTTGGGGGTAAGGTTTCCTTTGCAACGTCAATTAGATTGCTTATGAATTTTTAAAAGCGTTGTTCAAGCACGTTGTGCCTTGCTGCTGCTTTTTTCTTCAACGTCAGTTTGCACCTCAAGCTCTAAGCAACTGCCTTGCATTGTGGCTGACTTAAAGTTTGACGTTTGTCCTTGGAACTGCCAAGAGCGAAGCATGACGTTTGCCAGTCATGCGTTTGTTAGCAAAACATTCCATGTGAACAGCAAGCGTTAGAGCGTTAATGGGAAAACAGTCATGTCAGGAACAATAGTCTTACCCACTGTTCCTGTAGCTATACTTAGTCAGTGTGATGAATGTCGTTTCCAGTGCATGCGTGCAGATCCCAGCTGTCTTACAATTAGTTGGCGCTGAGCTAATTGCTTGTTTGCTAGTCTCAGTGCAGGTAGCCAGTGTTTTCCGTTCACTTGCACAGTAAATGATATAGCAGCATCAGATCACGTTTATGTCATGTTCTGTAGTATATAGGCTAATAGAAGGCTACTCTCAAGTTGCTGGCACAACAACTTACAAAATAGATTGTTAATTAGTGAAGTCATGAAAATGCACATGCAGATAAAATGGGTTTGTGAGCGGTTATGGATTGTCAATTAAGCCGTAGCCGTATTTCGAAAGCCGTATTCGCATGGTGTTTACTTGTTTTGAACCCATGGTATGTTAGGCCCGTTTGAGACCCCAGTCCAAAAGACGGTTGTATTAGTAACTGTGGCATGATCAATGCAACTTGTGTATGTTGGTAATTGCCAATGCCAAACTAAGAGTAAGAATAGTTTTTTGTTCAACAATGTTGCTAATGTTGATATCTAGCGCATGCACTCACAGCGCTATCATATTATATTTTGTGTTCACTGAATAGATATCACGGACGCAGATGTTTCAACACATCAATGAAACGCCCTAAGCATTTCAACTTGCATTATTAATGAAATTACAGTGGCCTTTGCGAACTTTGATGAACCGCGCCAGTCTCCGGTGTATTTCGTCAGTTATCAACTGGAAATAAATGCGCCTCCTGACAAGCCGGCTGCTGGCAAGTCGCATTGATTTTAACTTGTCTTACGCAGACCTGTAGCGTAATTTGACGCCCACAAGCAATTGTCAGTGACAGTCGTATCGTCATATAGTCTGGAATTTTGCGGGTAAACAAGTGCTTTTGACATTTGTAGATATGGTACTAAATGAAAACAGATGCCTTTAAGCCAAGACAGCCGATGAAGAAAGCCAGTTTCCTTGTCAGATTAGTGCTGCCGGCTTATAAGTTCAACTGTCTTTGGTTAATGTTATTTAGCTGCTTTCGTTTTAAGAGTCGGGCTTCTCTAGATGTTTTGTATTGTGCTCAACTCTGCGCCAGACACCTACTCGAAACAGCTTGAATGAGATTTAAATTGCCATAGAGCTTGTGTACACATAATAAACTATTTTTGTTGCAGATAATTTAGTAATTTATGTTGTCATGATAAAACCTTGTCCATAATGTAGACAGTATTGTGTGCACAAGGTCTCTAAAAGTGTGTTTTTTGTGCTAAAACTTTATTAATGATTTTCATTCACAGGAAATTTGTACGAAATACAGTGATAATTATAAAATATTCTTTATTATAGGGATTATATCTTGTGCATTTGACAAGCAAATTTATTCTGTAGTATTTTAGAAAAAAACAAAATAGCTACAGTAGAAAACCGAAGAGGGAGAGCAAATTTTCCACCGCCGCGTTTACGTCGCAATTTCGTCATCCAAAAACTTTATGACGTCATCAGGCATGATGTTACAAACAAGACGCAGACCCCAGAAGCGGATGAAAAACATATCTTGGGGCATAGCAGTCATACTCGTTGTAATATTGGGCACCCTATTGTACTCGAACAAATTTAAAGACGAACAAAGTAGTAATGTACTGGAAAGAATACGTCGAAACGCTGACAACCTTACCGCACAGAAAAATCAAACAGAAAATGAAACTTTAAGGGACCAACCCATTTATCCGCCTGACTTGTTTGATATCGAGGCCAGGCGCAAAGGTACGTGTTTTAAATAAAGCTGATAATCATCTATTAAAAAGAGGAACATCTGGCAAAATTCAAAACAGCAATTTGCAAACGTAGCAACTTAATGAAAATTCTATGTTGACGACGTTTTCGTAAATGAAACCAATTTCTCCCTTAAATATAATATTTCTATTTATTAAAGTTGGAAATTTTCTTGACTAAATTATTACCACGAGCTGATCAATTGTTTTTCTCTTTTTGTTTTTGCAGGTGCTGTTATTCTGCACACGCTTGGCATGCTATATATGTTCGTCGCACTTGCTATAGTTTGCGACGAGTTCTTTGTTCCTGCTTTAGAGGTTGGTCACATGACAAATATTTTCTCAAACGCTTCTCATATGCAATAGCGCTTCAAACAATGTTACGTACCACAGCTTGTTTTACTCAAATATGATTTTTTGCAAAGCAAGGCTTTTGCGACTTTATTCAAAATAAAGTATACCTTGAGTAAAATTCACCAAGCTGAAAAAAACCTTGAAAGAGATTACCAAAAATGTATTACAAAACTGACATTGTACGTGTATTGGTATTTTCATTTTTTACAAGCCAATTTATTAACTTTAGGTTATCATTCGTCGTTTGGAGATATCTGATGACGTAGCAGGGGCAACTTTCATGGCTGCGGGTGGAAGCGCCCCCGAGCTTGCTACGTCACTTATTGGTCTTTTTCTGGCCAAAAGCAACGTCGGCATAGGTTGGTCATCGCATACTAAAAGTTATTTGTAGCTGTTTTGTGTATGTTGGTAATTGCCAAAGTCCAATTTTCCCGACTTGCGCCAATTCGTGTTTTGCTTCAGCCATACATACTGCATAATATGCCATTATTATTACCCACAGCAAATGGTAGTAGCCAAGTATACCGAACGACGGTTCCACAAAATAAAACATTGTGCGTAATACCTCTCACTTTGGGACCATTGCCATTAACAAAAACATTCCATGTCGTGTATAAGCGCATAGACAAATCTTACAAAAGCGCTTTATGAAAAAGAGTCAATCTGGGAATCACTTTTAAGCTAAAAAGATTTCATGTTTAGTTCGGTGTTTAACTACTATATTAGAAGAAAAATTTGAAGCGTGTTTTTTATCTATTTTTAGGTACCATCGTCGGTTCAGCGGTGTTCAACATTCTTTTCGTTATCGGGATGTGCAGTCTGTTCAGTCGTGAAGTTTTGCGCCTCACCTGGTGGCCGCTCTTCCGGGATTGCATGTTTTATGTCATCAGTCTTGCAGGTTTAATCATCGCCTTCAGAGACGCGAAAATAGAGGTACGTACTGTTGATGTTTCATATGGGCGTTTCGGAAACAAATGTGTAAATCTTGCTTCAAACCTAGCTGGAACAAAATACTCAATGGGCTTTAGAAGCTTGACCAAAACATTAAAATCTTTCAAAAAACACAATCTTTGAAACTGTTGAGTTGTTGAAATTATGTTAAATTCTGTTGAAAAAAAGTCTTGGTTACCTTTTGTCAGGATTCATCGATAGCTAGTATAAACAGTAGGCACCTTTGTATGCGATTTACCTTTGGTCCAACTTCTATTGAAGCATCAATATAAGTAAGAAGCGTTCTTCCGAAAGCAATATTATTAAAAAAGCACAATTATATCTCAAACTGGGTATGCTAACGAAATTGTTTAGATGTCAGCCCTAAGTTGTGTTTAGATGTCAGCCCTAACATGAACACAATTACTAGAAAATGCAGCACTGCGTTCAGACAAATATTTTCCAACCCTTGATTAGTTAACCCCTTGAGTATAAGGTCACGTGTACAAAGAACCTAACCTTTCTGACGCCACAATCAGAATTGACATCAAGTCGTGAAGCGTATTGGCCACATGGCCGCACGGGGCGTTCATTATCATTTGCCCTTTTGGGATTATAACAGGCGACACGCGTACATGCAAACTAAGCTTCGACAGTTCCAAGTCTGAAAACAATTACCGAAAAGGCATGTTGGGCGGTGTTTGCTGCCGCTCCCCAATAAATTATGCAAAGTCGGAGTAGCTCCTGATATTAACTATCAACGTGGTGTTGTTTTTGCCACCACCTTAAGACGAAAGTTTAAACTCGTTTGATTGCTGATAAAACCACCCGTTTTGGCTGATTTACAAACTTGGAAAAACTGATAATTTTTAAATGAAAATTTCCTCGTTTGAATTAAACACATTAAATGTAAATTGGTCTTACATTTTTTTTAAAGACTAACACATATTCGTTTGGTTAAAGTTAAGGTAAATATTCCCCTTCTTCCTAATTTTGGTTTGCCCGTACGGTTGAATTTCCGGCATAGAAAGTACTGGACTAAAACAGCTAGAAGTACTTTAGCTTATTGATCTAGTGCCACGTTTTGACTATCAAGTCGGTAACAAGACACTTTATGGCCGCAGAAAGCCAATGCTCAAGCATCCAGGCGGGTCCCGTAAAACTCCCATCAGATGGTAATTTGTGCAACTGTATGCCTATCCATATGCTTAACCGTAATATATAAGCCTTTTGGGGATCCTAAGCTGAATAATTTACGTCTTGGAACGCGGTCATCTAAGCTGGGCTCAGCGGATGATGTAAAAAAAGTATGTGTCATTGATCTTAAGCCTAGACGATGACAAGATTTCATGCATATACGATGTTTTATTTTCCTGTCTGGTCATGACTGTGAAAGTTGATTTGAAGCGGGGTTTTTCTTTATCCCATCTTTTTAACGGAAATTTTAGTTATGCTTTTTATTCATGACTCTAGAGCAGTGGTTCTCAAACTCGGTTTTTGGGGCCGCATGCGGCTCCCAACTACTTATTCTGCGGCTCGCACCAGACCTCAGAAAACCACCAAACATTGCTATTTTAGCTTTCAAAGTAATAATCTTCAGTGATTTTCTCAAGGTTTCGTTTTTTTGCGGCTCCCTACACACTTAAAAAAATACCATTTGGCCCCGACAATAAAAAAGTTTGAGAACCACTGCTCTAGAGCAGTGTTTCCCAACCTATGGGTCGCGACCCAAAGTTGGGTCGCGTTAAAATTCTGTAGGGTTGCCTATTTTAGACAATAAGAGCATCTACTTTTCGGTTTTGTTTCGTAGTGTTATGTTTTATTTCCCACGTCTTTAAATTATTGCCCATTAATAGTTTCCTGACGACTTCATGTGATCATGGTTAATTTTGTTTGTGACGTCATAACTCATGTGTTAGCTCACTGTTATGCGTTGTCTGGCTGATAATGCGTTGATAATGCAACCAGCTTTAAAGTTTGGCAGATACGGAAATGTTTGGTCGAAAAAACGAATAAGATTTGTTTGATTTTTTAATGTGGCGGAGTAATTTTCTTTCCTGATTTCCTTACTTGAAGAAAGTACGATCCTCCAAAAAAGTATGAATATATATGTCCATGGGTCGCGTGAAACCATAAAACAAAATTTTTGGATGTAATTGGGTCGCGTCAAAAAAAGGTTGGGAACCTTGGCTCTAGAGATCCTTGTAATTTTGCAAGGTCTGAAATTATAGTTAAAATGAGGGCATAGTTGCAGGGATTGCACCATATATGTTGTTGTGTCATGCAAAAATGAACATCCCTATTGATATCTTTAGAACACCAGAGATATTAAGAAAGAATTCAAATGTAGCAATTGGTAACTCCAGGCCACAAACTGATTTGAAAACATTTTTAACTGCTGCTTTTATCAACAATCACAACTTAACAATATACACACGTGTGTTAAATATCCAACTCAAAAAAAGAAATTAAATTTGTCATACTATTAAAAACAAGGAAGATTATTTGTACAATCACTCATCGGTCATCACACAAAGGTCCTGTGCTTATACCTAATTACAACCACCAAGTGTAGTTAATTCATTTCGTGTCAATACGCTGCACGAGCCGACTTGGTGAGTGATTGACAAGGGACAGGAACTTCATTAATATCTGATTGATCCAATCGCGGAGGACCTTATACAAAACATCTAGCTCATTATTCTTCGGTCCTCTTCGTATTTATCTGGGCGTCCCCCTAGTGCGCCCTTTGTAGCAAGCATAAGCGTGCAACGAGCTTTTGCCCACTACAAATGTATGTTGTTACTTCAGTCTTTTGGAAACCACGCAGATGCCTTTAAAAAATTCATCGCCTGCTATGAAATATTTAAGCGGTTCAAACCAGCCACCGTTTCACGAGTTGCGTTCAATTCGGCCCATTACAAGGCTTAGACAGTGTTGGGTAAAACGCTGATGGTTTATCTTCAATTTTTCGAAGCCCTGTTTTAAACCACTCATAGCAGCGAATCTTTAACTTGCGCCTTATGGAGGCCTTTAACCTTTAAAATTGCCCGGTGGGTCAAAAAATCTCAAACCTAAGTTGAAATGGATCGCGTTGTGGAATTATTAATGTCGGTGACGATGTCTCTTTATCTACATTGTTTTGAACTTTACTTCTAAATTGTTTAAACGCGGCGGATAATTTTTGAGGTTGAGTTGATTTGGCTGTTGCGAGTTATTGATTTTAAAACCCCTTTCTTTTTTACATGTACAAGACAATGACCTCACCCATGGAGATTAATTTAAACAACAATAGCTTGTAAATGTTTTTCAATACTGTTGATGCACAGAATCTGTCACAAACAGATTGGGGGAAAATCGTATACTCGGCCAAAACTGCCGTTCCGCGGTTGTTTCGAAACAGTACGACTGTTATTTCTATCAAAACACCTTTTGTATGAGGTAAACAAAACATAAATTGATTTGCAAACAACGTGACACATTTTGTGGAGACAGCAAATAGTTAGCTGTAAGCAATTTTTTTGGGCCAGGTATGAAGCGTTGCACAAAAAGAATCATCGCAAACACTCAACCAATATGTTTCAGCCAAACGAAAATTCGGTGCACCATCACACATTTTTTGAGTATAAGTGTTTGATTATAGGCTTTTAATTAGCATTATTTGTTACAGTACTACGAAAGCATCATTTTGTTGACAATTTATCTCCTCTACGTGACCTTCATGAAATTCAACAGTCAGATCGAGAGCTGGGTCAAGTCCAAACTGCCCGTAGTGTCGTCATCGTCACGTGGCAAAAACGAGGTGAGGTTACTCGAGGTCACGCACGTACTGTTAATTAGCTGGCTGACACTAATTGTGTTGTTTGATTATACAGTCAATGTTTGTCAAACTGGTTAAATTGTTGTAGCTATGGGTTTAGCTTACCATGTCATCGATAACGCGTTGCCGACTGCTTTTAAAAATGTTTGACAAAGTGGCTTCGTATATGTATTAGCACAAAGAAAATCAAAAGCACACCCAGTATTGTTTTATACTCGTTAAGCAAAACAGCGCATTGGTTTTTCTGCTGCAATGAGCCAGCTCTTATGAAATTTTGTTACTCGCAAACTTTGTAATACGTTTTGTGAGTACGTATAAACTTCATGATACCACATTTCTTTTTTTCATTATGTATAAAGGAGAAGTTTGGCTTAATACCTTCATATGCCTTTACTTTATCCTGTGCTAACTATCCTTTGTTTCCAGGCCCCACGCAGCGTGAAAGCGATCGTGGATGCCATCTCCAATCCCACAGATACTCGTGGAAAAAGCACGTTTAGTTATGGAATCGTCCAACTGATGATGCACAGTCTTGATCCGGCCACAGATGGTGCGTTTACCTGTTTATCTGTCTTTTTTTCTGCCCACCCGTTTGTAATGATCTTAGTACGCCAGGCCGATTAAAGGCGTCATCCTGAATTAAGCAGGTTTCCCAAGCATTGCCATATGGCAGGGCAGGTCTAGATTCCGAAAGAAAAAATCTTGCGGTGAGATTCGAACTGACGACGGAAGAAGTATTTTGAGTAACAAATCGTTTCAGAGTATTAAAAGAACAATAGGCTCTCATTTTCGAAAACAAAGTTTTTGACCTCCGTTCCAGTGGTAATACCAAACACCGGTTTGCCTTTAATATTATTTATAAATAATAAATAATGTATGTGCAACTGTTCCACTTTTTCCTTCGAATCTTTCACAAAACACTACTATAAAATATTAATAAACAAACAAAATACCTTTTTTGTTTTAAGCCTTCAATGCCGTTTTTTAGTTAACGTAACATGCGACCTTTACTAACGTGCCCCTTGCACTGAAAAGTGTGCCTTTTGTTGACAAACATGACACCAAAATTCCGCCAATACGAATTTTTAAGTTTTAATGAAGTGTTTAACTTTTTTTCTTCTACGCAGAGGACACAGCTGATAAATCATCTCGTCTTTATGCGATTGCGCGAATGAAGTTAGTGAGCCCCAGAATGGCGAAAACTTTGACCAGAAATGAAAGCGAACTGGCAAGGTAAAGTTACACTTATATCACAAAATTATATTTGCACTTATATTAGATTAGTGTTTATTTGCTTTCTATGCTCGCACATGTTTTGCGACTGAGAAATTTCAATGCAGATTTACTGCCAATTCGCCACTTAAAGCAATTGAGATTACATCAGTGAAGGCTTAACCGTACATACTGAGTTTTAAAGTCAATTCGGCATTTGTTCAAGTGGGATTGTTAAAAAAAGGTCTTGTGGTTTTGTGAATCTGCAACTAGGCGATAAAAACGAGAATAAAACTTGTTATGCGAACTTTTGCTTTAAACTAGACAAACGACGTTGAAAAACTTTGTACAAAAATGCCAATTTTTTACTGGTCATGTTTTAATCACGTGACTCCTAGGTTGGCACAGGATTTAAAATATTTAGAATTTTTGTGTTTCATCGACGAAATTTGACTTGCAATTTCAGTTTTCTGACAAAACCAAGTACTTCAAAACGTGGAGAAAGCGACCGGTTGGTTACGTAGAATCACATTTCTGCACTCTAATATCAGCTTTTAACCCTCAGTCACTAACCGCTTGTAGTTTACTACACTTCTTAGCTTTGATTTGATCGAAGTGTGTTGCAGTAGTATTTCCTTTTTTTTCTCGCAGTAGATTTTGGCTAACCTTTAATTTAATGTGTTGAAGTAGTTTTTTCAATTTTTGTTTTAAATCATTTTTTTACTAAAGTGATGATTGTGTACCTTTGAAGGCAGTCTTTGCCCAACTTGCCAAAACGTTTTTTTTTTCTGCTCATTTATATGCTTTTCTGCTTTCCAATTGACATTAAGTTTTTTCAATTTTTGTTTTAAATCATTTTTTTACTAAAGTAATGATTGTGTACCTTTGAAGGCAGTCTTTGCCCAACTTGCCAAAACGTTTTTTTTTCTGCTCATTTATATGCTTTTCTGCTTTCCAATTGACATTAGCACAGTTGCCGTATTTGGCGCCGCTACATTTGCTCCATAGCATTATAATGCTTTGCATTCATTCTTTGCTTTCCTTTTAACACAAACACAGTTCGAGCGTTTTGCTTTCTGTCCAACCTTGCAATCTTTTAATACTAGCTCAAACTTAAAGTGGTCTGTTTTTTATGTGATGTTCAAGTTATTGTAAGATGACATGAATTTTTTGTGTTTAGCCCGGACGCTGGCAGAGGTGTCGAGGAACAAACGCCCCCTAACGGCAAAAACACAGCAATTGTTTTTAAGAATGAAGGTAAGAATGATTTACTATTTAACCTAATTACACACGTGTATTATTAAAATCGAAGTTAAATTCTAAGTTCTTAAAAACTATGACTTCTTTAAAAACTATATTTTTAAAACAGGTTGCTGAATAGGACAAACTGTTTATCAGGGTAAATGGCATTTTTATCTTAAAAATTAGCTTCATTCTGTCTAGTATTCTAGTCAAGCAATGTAAAAATATGAAACAAACCAGTTCGCGGTATAAGTCGTATAATTAAAACGATAAAAATTATTGCTATTCTCAGCGGCGACTAGTTGCGTAGGGCAAAAGCAATATTTTACGCCACCACAGTACATTTGAGTTGGAGTTTGTTTGGGTTTTAGAGTTGCTTTAAAGGCATTGGTTTAAAAACGTTTTTTAGGTATGGGTAATTCGGTTTATGTTGCGTTTTCTAACTTTATCTATTTGCACATGGTTTAAAAAAAATTTGTAATACCGTTGTCAATCGCGCGCAACCATTGTTTAAATATAACACACGTCATGGTTAAACATATTAAAATTGTCGGCGCAATAGTTTTAGATTTGAATTAGTGACCAGTTGTAACTCAGTGTATGCAATTGTCCTGGACAAAGCGATAATGTCTCACAACTTGGCGTTTGGTAACCACGTTAGCTCCAGGGAAAAAACCCTCAATTTTTCTTTACTTTTCCGTCCGTTTTATAAAGCTGACAATGCTGTTATGGATAAAAACGCTATATATATTATATTTTTGTCAAGTTCCCGTTATTTAACAAAAATGTCGTTCAACTGGTGTAATGTTAAAAAAAAAACATAAAAAAAAAAAAAAAACATTACACCAGTTCCCGTTTAACATTACACCAGTTGAACGACATTTTTGTTAAATATGCAACCTGGTGGACGAAAACGCCTGTACAGCAAGTTCCCGTTATTTTAAATCATGTCAACACATTATCGTATTCATTTAACGACTTGCACAGCTGTTGAAAAGCATCATGCAATCGTCAGCTAGCTGTTGTAGAAACTAATACCAGTGTAGTTTGGCCTTACTTGAAAGCATGTCACCCTTTTCGTGACTGTTTGGGAGTTTTGTGCGCTTAACATTGCCGCACAAAATTACATTTTAAAAGTAATATAACGAAACCTAAAAGGCGAAAGTATATACCGAGACATGTTCTAACATACAGGTTTCTGTACAAACCCTCGTTTCCCGTACTGTTTAGCCTTATATAATTGTTAACAAAACGTAAGTAATTTTGACCCATAGCAAACACGACCACTTAACGAAATATTCAAAACTTTTATCGTTTAAGCAGGCTCGAAACGTTTATGTACCAAACTAAGGTTGCTGTCATATAACGGTTCGGGCAGATTTACGACATTGCCCTTAACTGTGGCGTTCTTGTGGTTGCACTTACGCGTGGCCAATCTCCCAGTGGATGCCTCTAATTCGTATCCCATGCTAACAGTGCCCTCCAATTACTTTATGTGGCCTAATGTGTTTTTGGACACACGCGCCTTTTGTGCTCATCTGTGTATTGCTCCATAGAGAAGGTGGTCGTTAGCCCTGTTGGCCCTGTAAACGCACAGCTGATTAACCAATAAGTTTGGTTTTGATGCGCCCTTAAGCGAAATATATATATTACGATAAACGACAAGGCACATGGAAAATTTAGTTTCAGTTCATCATGTAAGATTTTTCACAAAATTGCACCAGAATACTTGCAAAACTTTTCAGCTGCAGCTGTCCTGTTACCATCGTTTATGCTGTGAATATTTTGCAAAACTTTATGTACGGGGTGCTTGGTTTGGAAATAGCCTCGAACTCCTTTTGTAGTTACGAATTCGCTAAGCTTTGACTGGCTTTCAATGTTGTCATATACGTAAAGGCCCACATAGATATAAAAAGCCACCATCAGTGATATGTCATGTCTGTTTATATACACTTGATTCGCAAAAGACGATTGTAAATCAACGTGCGAAACAACAGTCGCATAAAAACGTTTATATGTTACTATACATAACTTTGTTGCGTACACCTTCAAGGTAGCGTTGCTGGAACACGAAAGCATTTAAAAATATTCGTCATTTGATTAAATTAGCGTTTGACATACAACGTGCCAAGAGCTGCAGCAGCAGATCAATACGAGTCAGGCACCGCGTAAAAGCGGATGCTTGTTCTATAGCGAAATCCCCAATCTGTGACAAACAAAAACCGTCAAAGTCGGCTGTGGACGTCACCTGGCGATTTGGCAGGAATTTTTGGTTCTGATACACGTAAAGGCTTTCAGCCAATGCCTGCATTCTAAAGCTGCCCTGTACAAATAAAGCTTGGAGCGCCACCCATTAGGTTATTTTGTCTGGCTTACGCTGCACCTAAATTGGGTTGGATATGTAATAAAATCAGTCGTTAAACCCGCAGTGGACGGTAATTTAATTTTCCCGGTCTAAAAATATCCACGTTTCCCAGCTATTTCGGGTCGGAATGAAAACCTGGATTTTTTAACAAAATTATCGGCTGAATTACCACCTTTAAAATGTGATTAGACACAAAGATAAGCCAGAATAGCAAAAAGGTTTAAAAATTTGAATTATGTTTTTAAACCTAAAAATCCGTAACGGCTAAATCCCCTGAAATGGTATTTTTAACCCATAGTTGCATGTATTAATTAAAGTTTATCTTCCCGAAAAGTTTCCATATTCTGCGTTGCTTAAAAATGTTGGTATATTTAACAAATCACTCCAAAAATACTAATTCGATTTTCACAAAATCAATCATGTTTTGATTAAACTTGCAGGAACGAAAGTTGTTCCGCACACCGGGACCGGTGATGACATTATGGTTTCGTCACCAAGTACGTCACACAAGGGCGACAACATGTATTCTTCGGATGTAAGAAAAGTGATTTAACAATCGTAACAGAAAAAAATTGCCAAAAGTTGTCGCTTAAGCACAATGTCCACACAATTCGCGTGTTTTATAGTCTTGGTTGAGTAACTTAAAAACAAGTTACATCAGTCATTGGTAAAAATACAATAAATTTGTCACATTTGTTTTTAATTTTAAAACTATTTTTTATCGTCATTAGTGTAAATACACAAAAAGCATACAAAATAATATTCAGCTTAGTAAATAAAAGAATATGTTTTTTTTTGAAAATGTACAACTTTTTTATAATGTCGAATTCAATCAAGTTTAGTAAAGATAAAAATAATATTAATTTGTCACCAACGCATGTATTTAACAAGGTGCATATTTCTAAGTTGGCTTCATACGACACTTAGAACCAACATAAGGATTTTTCTTCTCGTAACGCAATAATTGCTTTTTGATCCCTGTGTCAAGCTGTCTAATTTTGCACAGAACAAGGTCGGAGACGTTTCATTCGCTGGCAGAAACAATGGAGTGGGCGACTCCCAGAAGTCGAATAACGGTGAGTGAAAACTTTCACGATCGTGACGTCATCGACGCATCGATCTTTCTCTTGCTCGAGTGACAACTAATCCATTGCACTGCAATCAACCCAATAATTGTCGCGTTGCATGGAGACCCTGGCAGCTTGAGAATGATAGTTAGAAAAGCATGAACAATATACTATTGTTTTTCTGTGCGGCGCAACTTTGCACGAAGAAGGGCTCTGAAAATGAAACTTCTTACATTACTGTAAGATTTAAAACTTACCTATTTTCTGCCTTCACCCACGTGCTTCTATGACATGTGCTGGTCATTATTTCCGCGTTCAAAACGATGGCACCAAAGAGCAATCAGGCAATTACTGTCTTGGCTTTATTACCTAAGTTACAATTTGTATTGTTTTTGCCGATGCCAATTCTTGCCAGACATATAGTTGTCCACACTTACCAATTATTAACCGCTGCAAGCTACTGTGTATTCCAGTCTGGTATCACTAGTCTATATACTATAGAAAGTATTTAGGGCCAGAATCTTGGCCTAGTAACCAAGAGTGCCACGCCAGCGGTTGGCAGATCGACGTTGTGTTCGCAAAAATGATATTGCATTATTTAGGCAATGCATAGATCTTGGCAATGTCGATTGAAAATGGCTCAAAGTAGTTGGCATAAGTGCAATTCGCATTTACATTTTTATGAATAGTTGACAGCTTAGTATTATTTTTATGCCGATATGCATCTGTAATGTAGATATCTTAAATTAACGCCCACTGTCAACTCGAAAGTTTACTGCAGTTTTTGTCAGGCAGCTAGGTTTGCACTGTGCTTACAACCTCATAAAAATGGCCTGGGATTGACTCTAGTCCCCCTAACTCTTTGGTTTGCAATTCAGCCTTTTGATGCTTTCGTTGAATTAACTTTAAAACATGACACCAAAATGAGAAAAAAAAAATATACTAAATCAGGGAAAATTTAAGCTGATACTTTGTGTAAAAATTTTTGTCATCAGTGTGTTGACATGTGTTGACGTGCTTAGTGTATCAATTGAAATAAACAGATCGCCAGTTGTTATATTTTCTTGAACTTATCAATTAGCTTGCCATATGTTTTTTTAGAATGGGTTGGAAATGGACGGAAATCAAGCGTTTTGTCGACGCAGGTGAGGCTACTTCTGCTGTTATCATTGTTTTTATCAGTTATTTTTAAATTTTAGAAAACGATTTGTGCATTTTACCATTGTTCTGTTTTTTTGTCCCTCCGGGCTAATGATGTCTTCTCTGGTTATTCGACAATAATGAAATTATCTGAACTGATGTAGGTGTCATGTCATATTAAATTAAATTCCAAACTATTGATACCATCTTCTCTGAAAAAGTTCCGAACTTTACCGCATGCATGATTTATTATAATTAAACTGATAAGTATTATCGGTGGAAGCTGTCCTCCACGATGAGTTTTTTCTTACGATGATTTTTATTTCTTAACTTATCGGCATTGACCTTTTCAAAGTCTAAAATATAGGATTTCAACAATATTAATATAATACAGTAAGAGGATAGTATAGTTTTCTGTAATAAAGTTGTGATGACAGAGCCCAGATGTTTACGAGGCCTAAACCTAATCAGTACGACGATTTATGCACAAATATATGACAGCGCAATAACTCACAGATACATTGGGGTAATATGGGTACCTTCAGCAGAGTTGTAAGTCGAGCTAAATAGCCAGTTGCTAGACCTGACCTAATGTCCTGAAACGTCTTGATCGAGAGACCAATTGTATATTGTGTTTGCTGTCTTGGTCTTTTCTGAGGCTTATGCCTGTCAATCAAACTTTCGGGCCGAAACGCACTCCTCAAAAACGATTCAGTATTTGCATAACTTATGATTCCAGACTTAAAGGTCTTGTTTTTTCGGCAATGAAAGGTTTCCATACTTCAACCTGTACAGCATTTCATTTTTAATTCAAACAAAACATAGAGAAATGAACTAAAACACTGAACATTAACTGTATTGTAGGATTTGCCCGAACAACACTCAGAGATGTTGGATCTATCTTGGCCCAAGACCTGCACAAAACGCTGTATCTACGTGACGATAGCTCCAATCATGTTCTGTTTGTGGTTGACCCTTCCTGACGTCAGAAACCCGGTGAGGTCATCGCCTTTTTGGACTTAAGTCGGAATACATTTGCACGCCCAATTATAACAACACCCTGCGTAATATACAAATTTCCTACGTCACACTGTGCAACGCTCTTAACCTAATTGGGACCCTTTTAACTTACTAGGTTTGACTATATTGTTTCTGCTTCTGAAAAATTGTGATTGTAAAGCCAACATCTACTTTTGCCTTATAATTGTCACTTAGCGATTCGGGCAAGTTCGATACGAAGGTATACTCTGTGGCTTACGTTGGCTTCCTCCACCACCGATTTACAGTTCGAACCCCAAGAGGAATTGTGGTGTGGGGTCCGGGAAATGTAATGATTTGATGTCACAGGTCGGTTTAGTTGCAATGGCTTTCTACGTTTGCTGCCAATGCGACAGGAAAGCCGGAAAAGACGGGCCCTGAGCAAATTTGAGTAGAACTTAAGAAAACAAGTGTCATCAGTCTTGTAATCTATAATATAAACTGACCAATGCAGCAGTAAATATGTCTTTAAACCAGAGATGCAAAACACTTTTTCCAGGTTCATTATTAAACTTATAGTTATAAATGATCTGTGACCGGAAGTTTTTTTTTGCCATTGATCGTCTTTGGCGCTATAAAGTTTACTGAATGTTGACTCGTAAAAAGTCTATTCAGATTATAAGCATGTCCAGAAATGACTAAAATTCAGCCAATAGTTCTCAAACTTTTTTTTGTTGCGACGCCTCTGAAAAAAATTTTTTTGGCTTGCGACGCACCAGCAATTAAAGTTAATGAGAAAACTTATTGTTAAAGTTGGGTTAAATGATACAACAAGTCAACAACAAAAAGCCACAAAACAGAACTATTCTGCGACGCCCGTGGAAAATTGAAACGACGCATCAGGGCGTCGCGACGCACAGTTTGAGAACTACTGATTAAAGTCCTGGGTTCGAACCCCGTGAAAAAAAAAAAAAAAAAAAAAAACATAATTTAAATATTGATGATAACGTAATGTATTTTTTCGAACTCCATGCACGTCTAATCATAAGTACTATAAAGGGCGAAACAGACGTAAAATGCGTCACTGCTTCGCGCCTTTAATATCAATCGTTTTATGCGACTCAAAGTGTTTATAAACGGGTGTGACCAAAATAGCCTCATATTACTGATAGTGGCTTGAGCATTTCCAAACGTTAAAACAATAAAGCATTACGTATTTTACCTTTATTTTTGGCGTTCTATTCTATATTAAGAAAAAATAGCAAGTGCTGTATTTACAACTGCGACGAGCCCTAAAACCTTCATATAAATCAGCAATAAGGGCACACTCCCGCACAAATACAAACAACCGTTTATACCAGTTCAATTAGAATCGTTATACCCAATCAAACCGATCAATCAAGCGATGCATATTACTTACATAGATCCAAAATTTCTAAATTTTGATCCGTAATTCTGTTTGTTTTCCTCAGAAAAAGGAAGGCCGATTTATAATCACATTTATCATGAGCATTCTTTGGATATCAACCTTTTCATATTTCATGGTGTGGATGGCCCATCAGGTGTGTGTGCATTATTATTTCTTGATTGTTAGCTAACAATATGGTTTATCGAGTGTATTAATATGGTAGACTTTTTAGAGTCTACAGATAGAAGGATAGTGCGCTTAACTTTGATTACAAGTGGTCAACCATTACTTCGTCACGTGAAGAATGGGTTGATGTGGGCTATATAGTACCGAAAAAATTCTCGGCTCACAATGCCTAAAACACCATTAGTCATCGAGTGTTCATGCAAGCGTGTACGAAACCCTCAACACCACACCTCACGTCGGCCGCATATTTAGTTAAGTTTCGATTGGTAGCGCAAAGAGCACGAACACCTGGTAAAAAGCGATATGTATGTAAAAATACTAAAGGATGGAGCCATTTGGGTTGGGTAAGGATTTAACTTCGAAACTTAGTTCCCGATGTAAACTTCTTTCTCTACCCCACCTCTTATTACGCCACATATCGGCATTTCTCTAATTGTCAGGTCGACGTAAGTTATGGTTTTAGTCGTTGTACCTATGAAATGAGAATTATATGAAACTATTCCTGTTGTTGTTTATATTTATTATTCTGCACCGACACCCCGAACTTCATAAAATCTCGCAACGTTTCGTAGAGCTTAAAAGTTAAGCCTGAGTTCGAAGTCAGGCCCTAGTCAAGCCATTTTTATTCAAACTGAAACATGAACCCGACCCAACTTACAGCTCCAGTGTCAACTAAAATAAACATTGGCAACTATCAAGACACTCTTAATAGATATGTATTAGAAAATTCGTCATTTCTCATGTTTGACAAAGCAACACGGTGTCGTGTAGGTTGGAGAAACGATCGGACTGAGCGAGTCGGAGATGGGTTTGACTTTCCTTGCAGCCGGTACTTCGGTCCCTGATCTCATCACGAGTGTTATAGTAGCAAGGAAGGGACTCGGAGATATGGCAGTCTCAAGCTCAGTAGGCAGCAACATATTTGACGTGACAGTTGGGTAAGTTGTATGCAATGTTTATGTATTTAAAAAAACGCAAATGTTGCCTGAAACACATGATAGCCTATGTTTTTCACTTACAATACAGTTTCCCTGAGGTATGCAACTCACAACTGCATTTTTAAATCCTTAAAAAAACTTTTTTACCTTGATACCTTGATAAGTTGTATGACTGAAATCTGTACCGCTTTCCCAATCCTACCTTCATAGTTAAGAGGCACAAAATAAAGGCTTGGAAACCGACTGATATAAAATGTTAAATTTTGCAAAACTGGGATGCTGGGCCTTTTACTCCAAATGGAGCGGCGTTTTGTAAAATTATGGATGCGGTAGGGACTTGGTCATACTGAAAAAGTCTATACGTGGTTGGCAAGTTTTTCAGATAGGTTAGCATCGAGGAACTTGACATATTTTCCCCAGTAAACATGTATTTCATTCATAAAGGTTGCCTTTCCCCTGGTTGCTTGGGAGCATCATCTCGCTTGGCGAACCCGTAAACGTGACGTCAACTGGACTCTTCTGCTCCATCCTCCTACTTTTCTCCATGCTCCTCTTCGTTATCATCAGCATTATCGTGTGTAAATGGCAAATGAGCCGAAAACTCGGAGTGCTCATGTTAATTCTCTACGTTGTGTTCCTTGTTCTCAGTCTCTTGCTCGAACTTGGGACCATCGGGTGTCATTTAAGCACTTAATGCTTGCGGACTTATCTGTTCAATCTCCTTGTACAATTTAAAGCGAAGTACTCGCCGTTACAAAGCGTTAAGGACATGTACATGCAGGTGCGATTGGTGGAAGTGACAGCTACATTGCCTCTCTCACAACCAATTGATCTATGATTTGACACTATTTCTAAATTTAAACACAACTTGCATAAATTTTTATCAAATGTTTGTTTTTGCTGCCAATTTGAGCACCAATCGGTTTGTTTTTTATTTTACACCGCGTTTGGAATTGAATTTGTTGAACTATTAATTTAAATATTTCTCAACGCATCGTGCTCAGTTGTTTAGCAACCTTTGATATTTCGAACAAATTTAGGTTTTTCTGCCCGAGCTTTGTTTGTTTACCGCCTCGTTAGCTACATTGTAGCATCTCAAAGCTAGCTCACTCAAAATGCAGGTTGTATATATTATTGCGTATTTATTGTGCCCAAATATGCTCTTTATCTCACTTAGATAGTTTGTGACAGATAGAGCCTGCAAATCTAGCTCGTCAGCTACCCGGTTAAAATACAAACATTATAGTCTTCCACCAAAATAGGGCTTTTAAATCGCAGCGTTAAATGAAAACTCTTGATTGCCACATTTGACATTGCGCTTATAATTTACAGCCTTGTCCTGTTTTAAAAGAATTGAGACCCAGGAAAAATGGTTTACCACCCTAAAGCAGTGGTTCTTGTAACATTTTCAGTGCTCGTACCCATTAAGCTTTTGTAAAATTTCTTTGTATCCCTTGTCTACAATAACTAACAGAACCAAATCGAATTGTAGTAATTGACACTGAATTCTGAAGGATTTTTATTTCTATTGGGTGGTGTTTTATGTACGTCATTCGATAAATGTTCTAAACTACAGTGACGAAAAAGGAAAACACACACAAAAGCTAAACTGCTATTAATTTGACACCTTATCTCGTACCCACTGATTTGGTGCCTCGAACTTATAGGGTTTACCTATTGCTGGTGGAAAACCCCTACCCTCAATCAACAACACATCAAATTTGGACCGTTAGTCTGTTTTTACGTAAAATTACCAAAGAATATAACAAGTGATAACTGTTTGACTCACCGGTTTTAGTTTTAAAGTGTTTTGTTGCAGATTGTGTTATTTCATGTCGAAATCGTATTTGTAGCGAACGCCCTGATGTGTAAAGTGAAAAGCGTTTAGTAACATTTGCAAAAGCGAAATTGGTTTTGCACTGTGCTTTCTCTTTTACAAAACTTTATCATCATTCTCATTGCAACGGTGCTACAGTCGCGCGCGTGAATATATATTGTATGTAGACCTAATGAATACACAAACACATACATATTGTGACTATCGGTATTTTTCGAAGTAAGAGGTTGACAAAAAGAGTGTCATTTTGTTGGTATCAGCGTGCCCACTATTGCAATTATACGGACGGAGTCCAAACAGACGTGAGTGAAATCTGATGAGCCAGTGGCGTAGCCAGGGAGAGGCCAAAGGGACCATGGTCCCTCCCAAATTTTCAAAGTTGTATATTGAGAAACTTTAATTTAGTGTAGTTTTGTCCCTCATCATTGTGGTTTCGTCTTTCAACTTTCACAAGAATATAGCCTATAAATTAACAAAAATGACTGTTGTCACCAAGTTGTAAGCTGATATCCATGCTTTTTATGTTTATGTAGACATGAAATAAATCAATGAAGCGTTTGGCTGTCCCGTCGAACCAAAGTTTGGCAAGTCACGTGTTTGGTAAAAGCACGCCTTACGCCGAGCATTAGCAAAAAGTTGCATTAGACAGCAAATATTTGGCCCCTCCCAAAATTTTCGTCTGCCTACGCTACTGTACTGAACTGTTTCAAAGAAACCGCCACGTTAGTCGTTAACTTTTGATTGCTAGCACAATACGAAAACTCGTATGGTTTAAACTTACCTAAAATAAAACAACGTATGCCGTGCGTTTGATTTGATTTTATGCTTACAACATTTACCATGTAAGGCTAGGCTACACTTGTAACATAGAAGCAGAAAAGCATCGAAGAGGGTTCAATAGGAAAGGAAAGGTACTTTTTAACATATATGTAATTGTTTTTACGTTTGACAGTACTTTTACCGGTAGCAACATTTTTAATCGGCAATTTTAAAAACGAGTTTTCTCTTGTTCTTTCTTGGTGGCGCTGTAGCCGGCATTTATCCTGCAGGACAGAAACTGAGCAACCTGAGCTTTGTGTAGGTTTGTGCTTTGTCACAAAGTGAAAGAAAACGATGAATTTCTTCAATTAGGAGACCTTTTTTTCTTACACCCTCTTCAATTTGAAAGGTAAGGTGGTGATATATTACATTTTATGAAGTATTGGTTATTCTTGCAGTTTTCTTTAATTTGAAAATCATTTGTGAGTGTTATAGCAATATTTTATATTGTGACATAAATGTGTCAAATTGACACGTGTATTATTGAAATTTTGCTCTGTCAAATGCGTTTTTAGCCCTAATTTGGTGCAGTAACTTCAATTTGCAAATAAAAATTGGCGTTTGTTGGTTATTATGGGTCCCCTTCCCTGAAGGGGACACATATATATTGTTTTTGTCCGTATTCTTTTTTCTGTCTAACGCTGGCTTGTGAGACCCGTTTGGTCAAGAAAAAGTGCTTTAAATTTATTGAAATTTGGACATATGTTAGATATTAATCCAAACTTGGTCCACCTAAAGTTTGACCCCAAATTACCCAGCGGTTCACCCACAGGCCCCCGAAACGTAAAATTTTTAACGCTGGTTTGTAACGCTCGTTTGGTCAAGAAAAAGTGCTTTAAATTTATTGAAATTTGGACACATGTTAGATATTAATCCAAACTTGGTCCACCTGAAGTTTGACCCCGATTGACCCAGCGGTTCACCCACAGGCCCCCGAAACGTAAATTTTTTAACGCTGGTTTGGTAAAGAAAAAGTACTTCAAATTTATTCAAATTTGGACATATCTTAGTTATCGATCTGAACTTGATTCTCTAGAAGTTTGACCCCGAATGACCCAGCGGTTCACCCACAGGCCCCCGAAACGTAAATGTGTCTAATGCTCGTTTGGTCAAGAAAGACACTGTAGGCAGAAGTACCAAGAGAGTAACTCACTGGTTTACGATAGCGGGAGGGCTCAGCTTGACGTCGGACAGACGTTTTACGAGACGTCGTTTCAGTGATTAGAAATCAGCTGTTGTGCACAGCAATGCTATGTCATTTTATTAAGTTATCACTCACGTTTTTAGTTTTGGCGAAGGTTTTACACCTATGACATGATTTAAACCTAATAACCGTGCTTCGGTTTTGTATATGTCAAGCAAAACTATGTTAATCGAAGTAAAGATGAAAAAGTTAACTTGACTTTTTTGCCAAATAAATGTTTTTTTAAATGCTTGTTGTCAGGTTGGCCGCCGCATGATCACGGGTTACTTAAGGTCAACTAGTAGGTATTACAAACACAGTTCAGACCTTTCTTTCGTCATAACGTAGCGTTTTTTTGACAATCAATTTAGGAGTCAATACTCATGTATAAATTAGGCTTAACAGTATTGTTGAACACCAAGGACGGCATGCTATTGAAAACGGTGTCAAAAGTCAAACAGTCGTTTGGCGTGTGCACACTGAGAGGTTACTACAGGTCAATGGTACTCGTTTTGCGAAACAAAGTTAAATGAAAAACAATTTGTTGTGTATACACTTGTAGCAAATTGCTTTTTAATTTAAAGTGTCTGTAACACAACTGTTACAGCTTTCTAAAAAAAAATGTGTTCAAAATCCGACCTTGGACGACAATATCTGGGTCAAAGCAAGATATTAGATTAAAGTATTTGTTACGTTTTTTAATGTTTTTGTAATTATATGACAATAAGAGTGCAAAAAGAATACGAACAATTTTTTTTTGTTGGGTTAATGCTTTCTAAAAATTTGTCCTTAAGAATCTTTGTTTACTGTAAATCTGCACAAACGCGCGTGTGGGGACCCATTTGTTTTTGTTTACAAAAACAATCATATGTGTAGATCAAATGATGTGTATAGTAAATTGGTAAATATCGTATAGAATATATAAAATGGAAGTATATCAGAAAGCCACTCTTCTAGTTAACTTTCATTCCGCAATGTCATGTGATTGTAAATCTATGACATGGTTTATCCCTTTTAAGCCCTTTATCAGTTTCCCTTCAAGTGTATTGCTTGCAAAAGTGTAAATATGTTGTTAATAACAAAATAATTGAGTTGTAGTCAAAAGTGAATTAAGTTTGTCAGCAATCCAGTTTTTAGTTAGTCAACAATGTGTAATTGGTTGATTTTTAATTCTTGTTACACTCTGCTTGTCAATTAGCCAGTTAGGGTGGAACGTGGAAGTGATATGTTTTTATAACAGATACTCTAATAATTTTTATAACAGATACTCTAATAATAGATGCTCCGTACAAACTTGCTCAAATAAATGTTTTATAAAACATATCCTCAACCTATGCCTATTATTAGAGTTCCTTCTCGAGAAATTCTCGAGAAATCTCGAAAAAATCGAGTCTCGATTCTCGAGAAATAAATAAAAAATTCTCGAGAAAAATTACGTATCTTAAACAAAAAGTAAATGCGACACCTCTTATTACATGTATTTTTCGTTTCAACTCGCCTCTAAAGCGGAGTGGGCACATAACTTTCTTATTTTGCTTCCGAAACAGCGATTTTTAACGTGCGTTGCCGCTAAACTTTCACCTTTCCCAGGCAGAAGTCACGCCTGGTTGCGTAAGATCTATAACAGTCGCTTCGTTTTTGGCTGATTTGCTAGCGACTCACTACTTGCGATCGCTACTAGAAGCGAAAAAACGTACAATCGGATTTTTTTTTTTGTTACAAAATCGGCTTAAATAAAAATTTTGAGACTCCCGAGATTCTCGAGAAATGGATTTTTAATTTCTCGTTTCTCGAGAAACGAAAAAGTCGAGAAATAGAGGAACCCTACCTATTATGCATTTTCTTTTTAGGGGTCATGTTCTCCAAGAGATAGCCGATAACTTTCTTTGGAAAAGTTGTTTTGTATGAAATTTTTTAAAAGTAAAAAAAAAACAATTTAATGACATCATCACCTAGAAATTGCATAATTTTGATTGTATTTTTTTTAGAAAAAACACCATGTAGAAACGTTTTCAACATAAATATTAGCTTCAAGTTAATTAACAGGTTGTTTTCACAAAAAAAGTCATGTGCAATTATTTTGATGACCTCATCAGTTGGCATGTAATGTCATAAATATAAATTTTGGTTTGTTTTATTATTGTGCTAAACACTAAAAATATGTTTTTCTGGTCTTGTATCTTGTGTTAAAAGATTTCTATTAGCAATTTTACACTTTACTGACTAATTGTTGTATTAATTAGTCAATTACACCCATATTGTAGTCGGAAGGTGTTTAATAAAGCTATTTGTTTATTAGATAGCATTGCACCCTTAAAAGAAAGATGCCCAACACACTTTAAAAGAATGTAATGTCAAAGAACAAAACATGCATTAGAGGGTACTTTGCATTGTCCTTTCGATATTTCTTGTCCATTGAATTAGTGAAATTTCCCATTGTTTGCCACAGGTAAATGCGCTCCAAGAGTCAGTTACAGCTTTAGGTTTGTCAAACTGTAAACAAAGATCACCGCAGTGTGCCAGCAAAGCCCTAAAATAGCTTTAAAGTAACTGTATGCTAATCAGTCAAGTCTAAAAACAAAAAAATGAAGTTAGAAAACAAAACTTAAAAAAAGGTCATTCATGTAAATACATTTTTTAAATACAAACCTTTCAATTTTTTGATGCAAATAGTAGCTACACATAAGCTTTCAAACGCACCCCAGTTAGGAAAAAAATGTACCACTTTCTATTCTATCGCGATTTACAATTGACCATGTCTTTGCTGCAGTTAAAGGGTTAATGATGACATACAGAACTACAAGTGCACACATAATTGCTCAACCACATCAGGGCTGAAATCCGGATGGTCTACACTCTTTTGTTAGTTGGTACTGGAAAGTTTGCCTAGAATATTTTTGTGCCAAATATTGCCTTACTTCTGTTATCTTATGAAACCTATTTGTTCTGGATTTAGTTTCTGGATTAGTTATCAGATGCGATTTAAGTTTGGTGAAGCGGCACATCTCACCAGAGTTTTCAATGTTTTAAAATCTTTTTCACCTGTTCTATTATTAAACTAGTAATAATTTTCACAGCTGTAGAATGATGGTTAAGAGTCACATATGGCTTTGGAACATGTGATTTAAAAGTGCTGGTTCTCACAGTTATTATACAACAAGCCAGTGGATACGTCTCTTCAAGCCTTCAGATTTTGGCTTGCAATTTTATACATCCTGTTTTTTTCAGGTTATCATGAATGTGAGTGTGGTGTATGAGGGCAATTATTATGATGGTAACATAAAAGAGGAGGTTGAAAATCTTAAGCATCGCCTGTCTGGTGTGATTGGAACAAGTAAGTGACAAAATGTTTGACTTTTATAACATGTTTCTATGGTTACCAATTAAACCAAATCAATGTGAACCAATAAGTTTCATACTTCTGTTCTGGTGCAGAAAAATACACTTTGGCCTTACAATAAACATTATCGCTTCAACTTTTACTTGTAACAATATGCTTACTGTAGCTTAAATTAAATTTGACATCAATTGTCAACAACACTAAATGAAAGAAAAACTCTTTGTCAGTGACATGAGCACAGGCGGTAGCTTTCATATCACTTTACTGTTTGACTATAGGTTTCAAATTTATGTACACCACATCTTTAAAATTATGCTCAATAACAGATTGTTTCTACCTTACTTTATTTCAGGTTGTGTTGTCACCAAGGTGGAGCCATGGAACAGTGTGAAAGTAACGTTCAGCATCCCACGAGAGGCAGCGAACAAGTTAAAAATGATGGCGATGTCAAATAACAATCAACTAAATGAGCTTGGTATTCTTTCAGTGCAAGTTGAAGGTTTGTAGATTCACATTTGTGTTGATGTTTACATTTTACCATGTGATGGGACACATAATGTTGGGTTTTATGTACAACTTTGGTTTTCCAGGCATTTTGTACTGTAAGTAGAGTATGCAAGTAGGCAGTCACGAAACTTACTTATTTAAAAAAGTACCACTGAGTTTTAGTCTGTGTTGAGATTCTTGTGCTGGAGAGTACAAATTATGTACATTAGGTTTCTTAAACAATTCACACTAAACTTCTCCATTACACTTTGTTTTATGATTTATAAGTTTCAGTTTCGTATCTTAAATGTTAAAGCACCCCGATGCTTTTAGTGGGTATGGTTTACAATATATACTTACACTAGAAATGGAAATGACTTTCTTTACCTCATCCTAATGTAAACTATCAACACATTATTATCAGTGTAATCAGTATGTAAAAGCATACATGGGTTTAAATCTGTTGTAAAAGATCTACATCACAAACTTAATCATAATAAGGCTACATCTTTCTTTGCATTGTTGCTAGCTTATCCTTTTATGTGAAGCCCATGTTTACAAAGTTTGAGAGCAAAAAATGTATTGGCATTGTATCTATTTGATCATTATATTGCAAAATGCGTTTCAGATTATTTTGCGTGTTGTTAGGAAACCATGTAAGATGCAATGTCAGACAATGCTAGTTTTTTACAATTCTCCTACTTCACAATAAGAACCAAAATATATTTTTGGATTTTATAACATGTTGTATATAAACTACACTTACATTTTACATAACATGACAAAAAAATACCATGAGCAGGAGTGTGTTTAACACTGCCACATTGTCCAGCAACAGATTGCCTGTGGTGGGTGTTAGATTACAGGAAACAGGAATTTAACTTGCATTGTTTCTTGCTTGCAATATTAGGCAGCACATAAGTTGTCCAGCAGCAAAGTTGTATGTGCTAACAATTATCCTCTTGGGTGTGTTAAAAAGTTAGCAGCAAAATTTTGTATTTGAAACAGAACTCAAATGTTCTATAGAACAAGAGTAAATGGATTTGTGAGGTAAAATACTGGAGACAATACTTTGCTAATGTTGTGCAACAAACAGCGGCATTGGTACATTTATTACAAAATAAAATTATGACAAAACTGGCATTTGAGTTTCATTAAACACTCATGTAGTAGTATTGTGGTGTTGAAAACAATGTCACAGCGAGCTGCAGTTTTGTATTAAAATGAGTTGCTTTGCAAACAGGAAGAAGGCAATTCAACTGCGGAAATTTAAAAGGGTATTTTCGATTGGCTCTGTTATTAGTAACACCTGTCATTCATGCACTGTGCATCCTATTGAAATCAGGCTTTCATTTTCAGGCGAAGACATCATAAAGCTTTCATTTTCGGATGGTGAAGGCAGCACTCAGCAGGTGGTATTCCAACAACAACCGGATAACCGTGCAGGTGATGTGTTTAATTTCTTTTTAATGTTTCTGTTGCCTGTAAACAATTGTGTGGGTGCTGTGGTTTATTGGTGACAGCAATTGAAAAGTCAGTGTTGGTAGTAATCAAGTTTTACTATACCTTCTAAGATAGAAAAAAGATATGCAAAAAAATAGCTTTTAAGCCTATTTCTCAATGTGGAATATAGTTGTACTGAGTAGAGTCTTGTTTTTCTGCAAACTCTTGACATTTGAAGGTTTTGGCATGTAAATTATTGCTGAGATAGACTCTACCTTGCTGAGACAATAACTTACATTACAGCAAAGGAAGAAAATATTATGCTCAAGTCATGTAATGTATGAAAATCATTCCCTTGTGTCTGCAAGTTGAAGTTTTTCGTGTTACGTTACTTTCATTTTACAGTGTGCATTTGGAGGAGGTCACTTATACTTACAGGATTATTAAAAATGTTGTAAGGAACACTGTGTCATGAATTGGTTTAGGTTTTGTTGTAAGATTATACTTCAGTATTTAGTGATTTGTTCAATTTAGCCACAGTGGTAGAAAGTCAGGATAGGTTTATTGCATCAGCTATGCAGAATTTCAGTGCAACAGCAGTCAAAATGAAGAGGGTTCTGCATTCCATGCACTGGACAAGATTGACATGTAGGCTTAGCAGACTACCAGAAGTCACAAAGTTTCACATGGAGCAAAAATAAATGGTAAATACAGTTAAAACAAAACATTCATTTTCTATTACATGCTTGATTAGTCGGTAAACTTTGTAGAATTTTAGATAGCTACTTACCCTAAAGCAGTGGTTCTCAATCTTATACGGATCGCGTACCACCTGACAACTTTTTCTATAGCTGCATGCCACCAAATAGATAGACTAAGAAACAGGCCAATTTTTTCAAACCGGATAGCATATTTAGCAATTTCAAAAGAATGTTTAAACCAGGAGTTTCGTTTAAACCAGGGCTGATCAGTTTTGTCAGTTCAGTTGCAATTTTCAATCGAACTTTAAATACTAGGTTTAAATTAGGTATACCACAGAAAGCTACTTGCGTTCCACCTGAAAAGTTGTGGCGTACCGCTAGTGGTATGCGTACCACAGTTTGAGAACCACTGTCCTAAAGACATAGAAATAAAAGTTTAGACACAAACAAGAAAGGGCAAGTAAGTTTGTTTAAACTTGTGTGATTAAACTATCCCGCCCCATTAAGTATTTTGACCTTGATGACATTTTCTGATAAATTGTGAAAATTTTAATGGATCTTGTTTCAATAAACCTCTTCGTATTAAAGAACATTAGATTCTGTTATGAATTTAAGTCCAATAATGTGTGTTATTTGCCAAGTATTTACTTTAAACTAATGATGGTAATTTTATCCGTTACAGGCAACAGCATGCAAGTAATGGGTTCATCAGGAAATGCCCCACCTCATTCTCAGTTGCCCATAAAACCACCAAAACCTGTGACAGCACCCGCCACAGCTCCTAAAAAAAGGACAAGGAAACCAAAAGATAAAATTCCTCCCAAAGCTGCCAAAATGTCTCACCCAAAAGTAGCAGGAATGCCCCAGAGCCCAGTTCAAGGTGGAATGACTCAACCTCATTTTATGTCGCCAAGTTCCTCGGGGCCTGGTGGTCAGTACGGTATACCACAACAAAGTCATACACAATTGTCACCAAGTGTTGAAGAGATGGTGTCAGAAGCCTGGAACCAACAGATGCAGAATCAGTCCAATGCACATCCGCAGCCTCAGGCACCTGGCCCACCGGCAATGCCTACTAGCATTAATCCAGAAGAAGATATCATGGGTATACAACTACAGAGCCTCTTGTCAGGGCATAATGTCACCACAGGCCAAAACAACACCAGTTCTAACTTTAGTGACTCGTTTGAAAGCCAGTCTCAGAGTTTTTCGCAAATTTCTTCCACCCCTGGTCAGATTTTTAGTCCTGATAACATTATGACCAGTAAAAGTAAAACCCAGCAACACAGTAGTGCCGGTTTTGCAGTGGATAACCCAGCAAGTAATGCCAACAAACAAATGCCTGGACAAGGAGCCTCGCCTGCAATGATGAACATACATAATCAACATATGCAAGACAATAACATGATGAACCAACAGTTGCCTGCAGGTAATTTTTTTTTGCCTAGGTTTGTGGTTGCCATAGTAAAGTAGACAAAGTATATATAACCTAATAAGTTTTCCAAATGAGCAACGTTTAATGCCAAGTAGTTGTGTGATATTTAAATGACAAATCTTTTTTGTCAATCTTTTCTGGAAATTGTATTTATAAAATTTGGAAAACTTCGTAGAAGCGAATTGTATCAACACAATTGTCAGGAGAGCTCTATAATGTTAATATTATGCCTGGCAGCAACAGCGTTTATAAATGCTTTTTTGTGTTTGTTTATTTGTACAAAAAGTTTTTTGAAACTAATCGTGGTAACTGACGTAAGGTTAGGTTCTTCCCATCTACACTGTACTCTGTATCACAACAAAAAGGTTTCGGTTTCAAGCATACAGGAAGTCAATGAAAACAGAAACAGTTGTGTGCATACATAAAAAAAAACGAAAGCATGAAATCCTACAATTTTCCAATAAATAACACTTAGAATTATTGATAACAGAATGATTGTATGGCCTGAACAGAGACGCAAATTGTCATTTTCACTTTTTTTTACTTTCCTTCAGGCGGTATGGAAGCAATCAACAGCCCGCATTCGGCGAGAACCCCCATCTCCGGAAACAACTTTCCCACGCAGCAAAACACGGCTCCTATGATGTCCAGCGGTGTGGACACGAACCAACTCAAGAACAGTCCGCAGAACCAATGGTCGAACCAGAACATTCTACAGAGAAGCAACTCCACTCAAGGCCCCATGTACAAACAGGCGATGGTGAATCCAGCTACGGGCCAACAACAGTTTCATCAGCACGTTGGTATGCCTGGTGTTACCAATATGCCAACCCAGGCCCCTATGCAGCATCCGATGACTTCGCCAGGTTCAGCGAATCAAACACAGTTCCCGTTTTCCTATAATAACCAGACCATGGCCAAAGCTGCCGAAATGCAACAGGAAAAAGGCATGTCCATGGCCAGCCCGCTACTGGTTAACCTGCTTCAGACAGAAGCCTCGGCTGGAATGGCGAACGCCGCAAACCAGCAACCGATCATGGGCACCGTAGCATCAGCGGCAGGGGCGACAACAGCGGCCAAACCAAAGCGCAAGAAGCCTCAGCGTAAAAAGAAGCCACCTAAAACCCCGTGTACGCCCCCTGGTGGTGCCACACAGTTTCCGGGAATGTTTGGGCAAGGTGAAGGCGTGCCCCAGCAACCACCGTTGATGGAAAACAACCCGCAGTTTATGAACCAGCGATTTCCGCAGTTTAAAATGCAAGACAAGCAAGGAATGCACCCAAACGCACCGACGATGAACCCAATGATACGGGGAAACTTTCCTGACCCCAAGTCTTCGGTCATTGAGACCATCAGTCGAAGTGATGTCGGTACACAGGGAATGAGTTTTACGGGCAATGTGACCAGTGTTGCTGGTTCTGATCCTATGATGCCAATGTCGGGCAGCCAAGTATTCCAGCGGCACGTCTCGATTCGTCAACCATTGCCCCATGGCTTTCCTCCGGGTTTCGACCCCAGTAAGGTCGGAAACTTCCAGAACAAACACCTTGGCCCGAATGTCAACCAGCAACCAGTTTATATGAACCAGATGGGAAACCAGTTTACGCAGTTTGACCCAAACCAGCAACGGACAATGGCTATGCAGCCGCAGCATCCACAAATGCAACAACAAATGATGCAGCAACATCAACAGCAACATCAACAGCAACAAGTCAAGGCTTATCCAATGCAGCCAAATACGCCTGTTGGCAACTTTCAGCCTGGTGTAATGCCACCTAACCACGGCCAACAGTTTCAAATGGTCTCCGATCCCATGCATGGTGGCCAGCAGATGGGTAACCCAGCTATGACAGGCCAAGTATATATGGACAACATGGGGATGCAGCAAAACATTAACAATAGCAACAACAGGATGTTTCCTAACGCTTCTACACCGCAATCCACTTCCGTTGCTGATTTTAAGCACACCGGGTACTTGCCTACGCTACCTCAAACTGGCAATAACATCTTACCATACCAAGCCAGACCACCACAACCCAATGCTGCTCGCCCTGGCGACCGAAGTAAGACTACTGCACGTCTTCCTAACGGTGCCCTGTCGATCATTATGAAAGGACCGTGCGTTTGCCCGGATGCCGATAAATCACCCACTTCGGTACCCCGGTCCATTGTGCCTAACCGTCCAAGCAGTCGCTCAAACCAGCCGAAGAAGTCACCCGGTTCATCGTACGACCCTGCGGCTTTCAGTACCCCAAGTCCGAAGATGGGTGGACACGGTGTTTCGTCTCCGCGCCTTCAGTCACCCTTGCAGTCACCTTCGCCTATAGGTTCGCACGGAAGCAGAAGTGGAACCCCTAAGCCGCGTAACCAAGGGACGGTCTCGCGTCACCCGACAAAGCAGAGTCCAGCTTCACATCGGCGCCCGTCGTTAGACCAGTACATGAGCCCTAACCCAGCGCCGAACCGAGGATTTGCAAGCGCTCCAGCTACACCGACGAACATGCCACCGACCCCGAATAACCCTAACACCTCTCAGGTGTCGAGTTTTAACTATCAGCCACCGGCGGCAGACGGCATGACTTATCTTTCGAAGCCGGAAGCGCACTTTAACCCACACGAAAACGCAGGGTCTCCAGGAATGTACTGGCAACCGCAACAGGGCCAATACCCCATGCCACAAGGTCCTCCGGCATGGCATGGTGATCACCAACATCCAAACGCATATATGAATCGCAATCCTGGCGGCCAACAACGCCCAATGGAACATTCGCCTGCCGTAACTCATGCCAAAAGTCCCCGTGCTGAAACAGATAAGGCGAACGTGCAGCCGGTAGGTGGCGCTGGAGTGGAACAAAATGTTCCTCCTCAGGTGTCTTCGAACACTAAGTCACACAAATAGTTGATCCAAGTATTTTGTGATTTTGTGATTTTTTAGTGCAGTTTGTAAACGTTAACATAAAGTGAGCTCTTCAACTAATTAGAATCTATGACTTCAATAACAAATGACCACTGCCACACACCCAAATGTATGTACATATTTTTTGCTTTTGTACATACCTTAATCGCGTTTTGTCAACCGAATAAGTTTCTTCGTATTTTGTCCCCGTATAGGCGGGATGTGCAAACGCATCGCTTGCCTAGAGTAATAAAAAATGTCGCCCTTTGCTTTTTTGTTCGTACCCTATTGTGTTTTCCTAAAGGTACATTTGTTGTTAAATGATACTTAGCAGTAAGAAATATGCCACTCTTTTACGTTTGTACCTGTTTTACATTCGATGCTGCAAAGTATTGACTGTATGATTAAGTTTTTTTGTTGTTATCCAGCGGTAACCATGGACCTGTTAACCTGTGCTTCTCCATGGCAGTTGCTAATCATATGATACCTCGTGATTGAATTCGTGATCCACGAACGTGAAACTTTTGTAAATTTCAGTTTACACATTAAATATTTCCACAAATGGGAGCTTGAAAACGACCTTGGTGTTCTTAAGTCAAGCGTACATCAGTTTAAAAGATGAATCACAGTAAGGTACCTGAAGGCATATAGGCCCGGAAGGTAATAAGGCCCACTGCTAATATTTTTTTATGTGCCAGAAAAAATACTTAAGTTTTGATGTAATTTTAAAATATATGTATACTTGAAATGATTTACAAAGTTTTGGACCTGCAAGTTATATGTAATTGTTATCATGACCAATCCAAATTAAGAAGTGTTTATTTTCAACTTTTTATTATTTTTTGTTAAAATTGGTAGCAAAAATGAAAAGGTTGTGTTGTCGAAATGAAAACTTATTAAGATATATTAGTAATGGGGTCATTTTAGTTTAATTGGAGCATTATCCGATCTGGAAAAAAGAATTACTTCAAATAAATTTTATTACGGTTTTGTTTGTCAGCCATTGCTTGCAATAAGGCCCAACGATAATTTGTCATTTTCTCAAGTGTCTATTATACTAAAGGCGACTGATATGCACAACATTTGCTTTTTTGCTTTCTTAGGGAGATAAAAAGTCCGAATAAGATGTTTGTGGAAGTAATCTTTCATTTAGTTTTTTTGGTTATCAAATGTCAAGGGGTCGTTTATTCTTTTTTTTAGTACCTTCAGATTAACAGTTATATGTCTTAGTTAACAGTATATGTGTAATATGAGTTAATAACGTTGCTTGTTTAAACTTTTATTTGACCGAAGCAAAGTATAAATGAGTCTGATTGGTTTCTAGACTCGTTTTAAAAACATGAAAATGTTGGGCTTTATTAACAGCATAGGTTTGTATTAAGGCCCAAGTTTTAATTTTTTTAAAACTGTTATCCTACAAAAACAAAACATGCAAACGTCCTCAAAATCTAATGGATGTTTAATATCAACCTCTGCAACAATCATGCCGAATTTGGCCTGGAACGGTTAAATGGTTTTTCAGTTATACGCAATAGTTTTTTAATGGGCCTTGTTAGCTGCAGGTACCTAATTGTGAGGTACAGTTTGTTCAGTTTTCAAATATATAAGATTGCAATTTTTGTGCAAACCTGTCGATGGTTTAAACCAGTGGTTCTCAAACTTTTTTATTGTCAGGGCCAAATGGTATTTTTTGAGTGTGTAGGGAGCCGCAAAAAAACGAAACCTTGAGAAAATCACTAAAGAATATTACTTTGAAAGCTAAAATAGCCATGTTTGGTGGTTTTCTGAGGTCTGGTGCGAGCCGCAAAATAAGTAGTTGGGAGCCGCATGCGGCCCCGAAAACCGAGTTTGAGAACCACTGGTTTAAACTGTGAGGGATACAAGGTCACTTTAGCGTTTTTTGGCAGAACTTGTGTACACTAAAGTTTGGACCGAGTGATAAGTGTTACGAGATGAGTCACGATTTGAGTTATTGAATCCGCTTATCTTGTGTGAACTTGAGTCTATGCGGGAAAAAAACTCCTGTCAAATACAATTGGGGCAATCTGTCAGTTACTACACCGTTGTTTTTCACACGAAAATAACAACTCCAGACTGATTGGCCGAAATGTTTCCATTGCGTGAAGATTTGTTAAAAATCGTGAAAAAGAACTGTTCACTTTTCAAAAATTGACTTTTTACTGCACCAGACTGGATTTGAAATATTCGCACCATTGGAACTGGCTCTAGCGATTCTTTTTCCCCCATACACATTTATTTTTATGTGGTTTTTGTCCCAATCTCGTATCAAAAGTAACTGTATTAATGACGCGATCACACAGCGTAAGTGGAACGAAGTAAAACTTGCAGGCACAAACGTACAGCGACAAACAAGACTGGAAACGCAAGTGAAAGTTCATGCAAATACTAAATATAGTTGAAACAAAAGTGATTGTTGATACCATGCGTATACCCGGAAAACGAAGTCGCTAAAATATTCTGTTTTGTTTCAGATTTTCATTGGAATTGTACCAGAGCATTTTAAGCTTTATACTTTCCCGTCTATGTTAACTTCAATTTTTAAAGAAAGCTTTGTTTTTAACATCCAAGTTATTGCGTGTTCAAAGTACGTACCAGCAAACGTAAATTTTACAAAACGCTTAGATCAGGGGTTCTTAACCAGGGGTGCGAGAACTGTTCCTAGGGGGTGCGGCCGCGGGGATGCTGAATCATTAAGGTTGGTTAGGTCTATTCTATATAAATACAAAAACCCAGGGGGGTGCGAAAATTGGTTGGTGATTTGAAAGAGGTGCAGCAAGGAAAAAAGGTTAAGAACCACTGGCTTAGATCATAGCGCTGGCCCATACGGTTGTAATGTTGTGTACATTGCCAGCTCGCAAAATACCACGGGTTCAACTGATGTCTTTCCCGCCGTAATCGATTGTCGTGCTTATGCGCATTTGGCATTCCCCCTCCGCCGTTTTTCACACATTCCATGACCTGAACTTAACAACGGAATCCAATTCCGGAATATGTTACGCGACAGCAACCGCCACCGGGACACCCCCATTCACAGAGTCACGTGGCAAATGAGCAACCTGCTCTGACGTCATCGTCGCGCTGGTAACTAGGGCCGCCGCGGCAGCAGCAGCGGTTGCTATGGGTCCCGCCGCCCCGATGACCCACTTGTGGTGCTTCTGCGAAAACCATACGACGCCAATCATCGAAATAATGAGTCCACTTGCGAATGTAACAGGTCCGAAGGTAAAGTAAGGCGGGTTGATTATGTCCTCACGCAGTGAGTCTTCGTACAGAAAATGAGAAGCTGTGAGGGCAATTCCAATGCATGTGAGGCCGAAACCGAGCGCTATAAAGGCTATCGGCTTCATTAAGTACTTTAACTTTTCCGTCGAGTTCTGCGAGATAAGTTTGTAAGCTCTTGGGTCCTTGAATGTTCTCGACGCCGAATGGACCGTCCCACTAAGCTCTGTAGGTTCGGAGTTGTTGCAATTGTTCGTGTTGTGATTGCCAGTCCCGCTGTAGTGCGCTTGCTCTGTAGACGCCATAAGTAGGACTGTTTCGGGTCCCGAGGTTTCTTGTTCAACCAGGGGTGACAGTCTTCCGGGTCGAGAAGCATTCAGGGTACTGTCAGGGTTATTTGTAGTTTGGGCTGCCATTGGGGCTTAACTCATGACCTAAATACAATCTGTGAACAAAATATGTAACAATGTTTACAGTCGAAAATAAGCTGAACAAACGTTTCATCCACCCGGTTGCATATTAAGATAATTTAGCTCATTACTGTTCTTTAGCTAATAACGGCCAAGTATTTTAATTACTTTGCACTAGCTGGCCAAAAACGTTACCAAACATATGCAAATGCTTTTTACGTGAAATGAACGATTCTGGCAACCATAACCTGTAAGTTTTTCTCATGTGCTATTTTATAATACGCATCCCATTTCAAACCACACTGCAGAAGCTTCTCCGCTACCCAGAATAATTATCAACCCGAATAGAAGTTATTTAAGACCAATAAAATGATATAAACCCCGGCTTGCAGTGGCATGATTTGTGAAAAAACGAGATGGCCTGTTTTTGCAGTCGTGTAGCACTCAGTGCCCGCAACATTTCTTCACTCCCATATGCGCTTGTGAAACTTTTTTAAAATTCGGTCTCATTAACAAATCGGTAACAAAGAAATACTTGATTTACACTTTTTTATTACGATTTAATTGCTTATGAGGTTTAGCCTAACGTTTAAATTTGTCGAAAACCCGAAAGTACTTTTATTTAAACTCTGTAACCCAAAACCGACCGGAAAAGCCCGCCCCGATTTTGCCATTCACAGCAGTAGTGCTCTGCAACACCGGTTGCCGATAACCACTAAGACCAGAGATATTACTTTAGAAACAACCTTCGTATTATGTTTCTTCCTGTTTTTGTAATGCGTTTTCTGCGTCCTTGCTGCAACTCAAACTGTCGTTTGGTCAAGCCAAACTTCAAGGCTGTTTTTGTACACGACGAAAAAAAGAGGTTTCGCAGACTTTGAGGGCCGGGCCCCGTAACCTTACAAATACTTAAGTCGGTGGAAGGGGAAGCTGTAACGGGTTTAATGTAACCTGCACTAAATTATCACGATCGATTGAGCAAATTACCTCGAACAAGGCTTTCGGTTTTTACCCCATTCACTTCACCCCTGGCTCTTCTGTGTCTCATTCAAAATCAATGGAGACCCACCAGGTTATGCGGGCTTTGGTATTTATTTCACTCCGTGCTGTTTGTTTGTTTTCCTGCACGAAAAGTCGTTGTTGCCGCCCAGCTTGCTGCAAACTGCCTGCGCGTTCGGCCGTAAATTATTTATCGCGCGTTAAGAGCGGGCGCTGTGCCACCAACTCACTCCTCTAACTTGCGTTTTGCACGAATATTGGCCGCACGCGTGCCCAACTTTGTCGTTTGATGGGAGCGCTGTAGGTTTTTCGGACTGGGGCGATTTTCCGACCCTCCCACCGCACCTACAGTGGATTCTGTTTTTAATCACAAACCTGCTACATTTTAAAAACGAAAATTTTCGCACGGAACTGGACTCAATTGGGACCAACTGTTTTTATCATTTATAAATCAACGTTATTTTTTTCTTTAACTTGTTTTCTTGCAAGACTAAATTACAAACTAATAAAAACATTATGTGGTTTGCTTATCAGTTCGATTATTTTTAAATTAATCCAAATCAGTTACTTGAAATCATTACTTGGGTTTGACTGATAAGTGAAACACAACGGAAAGTGCTTTTCGGCAACTATTTAGATGCAAAACTACCGTTTAACTCGAATTACATTGACCTTTTTCCCCATTGATACACTGTTAAATGTTTATTTTTTACTTTGAACTTTACCACTACGCCCTGTTTTAACTTACCTTAGTCTAATTTACACGCGGTAGGCTACTACACATGTAAACCCAGTGAACTATAACAAATCTCAAACTATCAAGTCCGTTTCTCGCCTTTACAAGTGCGGCGAGATGGTAACTTATAATTGCATGTTGCAGTGAGGTATTCGCGTAGTTGGTGGTTGCACTTCTCACTGCAAGTGCCCGCAGCAAATCTGACAGTTCAGTGCAGACAAATGCGTCCGCCGTGCAATGTGAAGTATAATATAAAAAGACCACACGTTCAAAGCTGGAAGTTCGACAGTTGACTTTAGGGAATACTAGATATTAAATACTGGGAATCTACCACGGTACACAGAGAGTTACAATTTAGCCAACGTACATGCTGCTGCTTTACAAAGTAAATTTGTAAATAGAAGTACAAATCAAAATACGATATCAGGTAAATATTCAAGAAAATTCCTTAAAATGTAGGCTTCAATAGACAGATTTGCCTTTCAATGATACAAACTGCACACCTTCCAGCAAACCTATCTTCTAACGTTGCCCAAAGCATGCTTTTTGACTCAAAGCGGTCGACCACCTATGCTCTATCCTTCTCACCACACCGCCTGGCTGCTATGAACTGTGAGTCGACACGTTATACGTTTCTCTCGCCGCCGCTAAGTGTGTTTTCGTCGACCGAATACATTATGCATTAGTCGGTTTATTCTCGGTCCAGCGTACGCCATACGCTTCGAACGTTGGTGAAGAATCGCGTGTCACCTCTAACAATCTGATTCCATATTTAGCGCTGGAATAAAATTCTAGATATTGCGTTGACAGATCAAAATTGAATAGATATGAAAGGAACAGGCTACTGCACAGCACGTCAGTATGCGTAGCTGTTCTTTCAAATACTTTAAATTAAGATATGATCCGACTCTTAAGCTGTTGTGGCTCAAGTCTTGACAAATGTAGTAAACAGTTGCAGGTATGATATTGCCGTTTGACAGAATTACCATATTTTAATCAACATTCGGTGATCCGAGAAACAAGCAGAATTGTAATCTTGGGTAACTCCAGAACATTGACAAAACAATGCTGATCGGCAGGTCTTAACTCACCCAAACTTTTATAGGTCACCCAAAAGCATTTCAATCTAACTATAATCATAAAGTTTCCTCCGTAATTTTTTGGACCTGACACTTCTTGGAAAACTGGCCGGCCATTTCAAAAGGATAAACTTTTCTTGGTATAAATCAGGCCTGGGGTCGACAACCTTTTTCGTACTGCGGACCGTTTTTGAAACTGAATTTTATTCGCGGACCGGCCTTGAAAAAAACTACAAACGTTTAGCAAGAAAAACGTCCAAATTAGTTTAGGATCCCCGGGATACATGGGCAAAATGTTTAAAGCATTTAACCTGAAAAAGTGTACGACCCGGTAACGAACTGCTTGCGGCCCGGCGGTTGCTGACCACCTGTTTAAATGAACACATCAAGCAACAAGAGTGGTACAAAAATCGTGTGCAAAGTTTGCTTATCATTCACTTAGTTAAATTACGGGTTGTGTAATCCTTAACAAAACTCGTTTTGGCCTGCAACGCCAAAGTTATCTTCGGAAAGCGGAAACTTATGTCGAAATGTCAAGTGAATGAAGGTGATGTCATAAATTGATAATGTAGTTACAGAAAATCCATATTTCAGGGTGTCATAATTTGATCCTTGTGCTCGGAGTTGGGGGGCAAATGTCAATTGTGTGAGACCGCTGCATCGATTATTGCGTTAGGTTACCGGTCTCATATTTTATGCCGGGTAAAGGGGGCCGTAGGGATGAAAAGCTGTCAAAAAACGTCACCTGTCGTTGCACTGACTTACTCTGTTGGTATAGTGTGAAATGGAGTGCCCTATTTAAATGGGTTTTAAGACTAGATGAAAACCGATGCTATTTATTGGTTGTTACAGGACTATTTGGATATTTGAAACATAAGCTTCACCCTTTAGAGATTTGATAAGCGCCTGGTAACCCTGGATAATAAAAAGAAAAAAAAGTTTGTTAGTTTTTAAAGTATTTTACAAAACGCAATCACTAGAGCAAATACTTTGGATGCATATACTTGAGTCGCGTGCCAGGTCGTTTGTTTTCAACGCCGGCGATTAAATTTCGAAAATGCCAGATGTGAGGTCGGTTCGAAGAAATTTAAGCATTCTATATTTCGATTGGTATAGCACAAACTTTAAATTTATGTTTACTATGTGTCTCAATGATATCTATAAAGCATTTTTTTCCTGCTATAATAATGTGACGTTACAAACTTGCCCTTCCACTGCGTGCAGTGGTTTTTGTTTCAAAGCCGTTAATCCGAAATTTCCGGTCGATTGTGTCATCCAGTGACGTAGAACGGAAATGCCAATACCCGGTACAGCGGTGGAGAAATCGCACGACCGTGCATAATTAATTCGTTTGTTCTCTATATACTCGACTAGGACCTGCTGAAGTAGACCGTCGCTATAGCGGTTGAATTGACGTATCAATCGAAACGGGAAAACCCCGTGTAACGGAAATACCCTAACGCCGAACGTAGGCTAATTTGCGTCACCACCGTGGGAAGAAATTACCCCGATGGGTAAAAGGAATTTCTTGATAAATTATTGCACAGAGTTTGTTTTGTTCATTTGTTATAAATTAGTCACAAGTCAAGTTGAGAAATAAATGAACTGATGCTTAATTGAGGTATAAAATGTGGGATAATCAAGGTTCAAGTCTAGAATGTTCTCGACATCCTTCCAAGCTTATAGGCTTCTTTGCGGTGTTTTTGAAATTGGTTTCTACAACAGTTGATGAAATTGTGGTCAATTAGTTTTTGCTGAGTTTGTGTCTCGCAAATTGTAGGCTAAAATAATACTGAATTGTCTTATCGCTATTGCATCAAATTAATAGTTTTTAAACCTTTTCCAATTGTACACTACCAACGAACTTGTTTTTGAAGCACAAAAAACACATATGAACAAGAGGAGATATATTTCTGCACGCGGGGTGGAGTTCCTGAATTAACCATAGGCTACGATTCATTTTGTCGCGAACTGAACGAGATAACCGTAAGTTTGACAGCTCGGAACTAAACGAATGGACAGAGCAATTTTGCAAGGAGAATATTCTTTGTTTAATATTTTATTTGCCCGACTTCGTAAAATTTTAATGGGATCTTAGGATCGCTTTTAACCACAAGAAAACTGTAACGTCGTGTATAGGCTAATATGGGTGGGGATTAATATTTCTTCCAACCTACGAAAGGTAAAAGCACAAGCTTAATTCAACACTTTTAGTTTCTTTTCATTTTGATTGGGTTGACCAACTTGAAACGTATTTTTGCGATTTTTAAGTTACGTTTTAATTGCTTTACGGAACACGTGTTACTGCTCCCAAACAAGATTGCAGGTAGGCTGAATCATGTAAGGTTAATTCTACACAGAGAACTATTTAACTAGCAGATTTAACACAAAATAGGCATTAAAATCAATACCGCTCATGTCGATAAAACACTTCTCAAAAAGTAAAAAAATGAATTGGGCTATGAAACGTAACTGGAATTCACAGAGGTGTTGACAGGAAAAAGAAAAAAAAAACAATTAACGGGATAGGTTGGCTACGCTATGATATAAAAAGTCACGCTTTCCCATGGCTAACTGAAACCATTTGCTGAGAAAATGTTAATCTTTACAATTCCGCTTTGCAATGTCTTTCATTTCATGTCTGCCGATGAAGCGATTAACCACCATTCAGAGCACGGTATCGGGGCATACGTGGTATTAAGGTTTAAAAATAAAGTTATAATAGCAAGCATTTATTTTCGTTTGACTGTGTGCACTAAACCCCTAAATCTGGTTACTAAACAGGAAGTTTTCTTTTCTCATTTAAAGCACAAATCAATGGGCCACGAATCCTATACGAAATGCAACCACCAAAGGTGTAAGTAGCGGAATTTAATTAACTCCGTTAAACACACGCAAATGATTGAAAAGTATCCGTTACACTCGTACGAGCAATCTGTCGTGGATACCCCACGTGTGGTTTTCGTCAATCGTTGTGAGACGATCAATAGCGTTTAAAGCGATTTCGCACCGAGGCACTGGGACCTCGTAAAGCAACTCATGCATGAAATAACAGCTCAAGAAAACAAGTGGTTCCTTTTCATGTGGCTACTGTGTTAAATGACTTGTTCATTGTTACTTCCTCAAACCTGGAGACCTGTATTCCTAATGAGGAATATAGCTTTAACTATGACTGTGGATTCCTGCATTGAAAATATCTCTTCTCATAGCATAATGTTGGATGTACGTACGAAATTGCAGTTTAACAAAACACAATCTGCTCTCGGTCTTACCTTTATCTGTTATGGGTAATCTGGTAATTTTACATTCTTTCTAACACTGTATTGTCCCACTTAGAAACCGATTATTGTCACTAGAGTTTATTTAGAGTGTCACATACATTCTGCTATAAACCAAACGCAATATCCTCATCGGTCATGAAAAATGAGTTGAAGTACAATCTTTTCATTGATACTAGATATTGGCCTTCTGCAAACAAACCATGCTGCCGAAGCCATAATCCACATTTTGAAACAGCCGATGCACAAAAAAGATACAACAATCAAACGTTATCAATCACTGTATATTTCTTCACAGCAAAGCCTTTTATCATAGATACCAAAAACAATTTGTTACCCATAGTAAACTATTCATACCCTTTAGGTTGTATCAAAAACTATTTTGTTACCTTTTATACACTGTCTCGGAGCTAAGCACGAGTGTGGTCGCGTGAATGTTCACTGAACGTTGCAAATTTAAACAAAACAACCTCGCCACCAACTCGCGAACGAGTCAACACGTTAACATAAACCACAGAAGTTTTCTGCTTTGACTGCCAAACTTTTTGCGCGAACCCAGTTCTTAAATTTGTTTACCAATTTTGACTTCCACTTTACGCGCTTCAGGGCCACTCAACAATGCGTAGCTATTTCGAGCTCAGTGATTGTTTTAGTTCTGCTTTGACGCTAAAACTTCTGACCCCATTCAAACTTATCCTAACTGACTTTACCGTAAAAGCTTCTTTCAACTTCCACCAACCTTAGCACAGCACAGTTTTGGTGTGTTCAAGGGTAATTGGTTTACATAACTAATTCACTGCACTCAGCTCTCGTGGGATTCGGACTGCAACCGATCGATTCGACGCTTAGTTCATGTTTTCCTCATCGATCGAGACCCGGTGCTGGAGTTTTTCTGCCGCGGTTGTTCAGTTTCCAAGTATTTTGCCTGCTGGTGTTAGCCGTAAAAGCGTTCTGGGTTCAAATGCCCTTAAAGGCATAACGTGACTTGGCTTTCACTGGTAAACTTTTAACTCTGTTTTAAATCAATACATCCAAAGTGTAAAAGTGAATCTAAATGGTTCATCGCTTGTGGAATTTTTCTATGATTCAGCTCAGGTCGCTGTGGTGTGTGCCCTTTACATGTAGTTACCACAATTGAATCACAGGATACAAACATGGGAAATAACTCGGAGTAAATACCATAAAATTGGCAAGAAAGCACCTTTAACCGATGAACAACAATATTTTTTTGTGTGGCACACTGTGTATATCCTATAAGGTCTTCGTATATATCGTAAAGGTCTTTCACAACTACAATTTAACGCGGAATCATTTTGGGACAAAAACATGTGTTTGGTATGAGTTTGCTTAATACACCACAATACACAAATTAATGAAAAAATCCTCCTGTACATCGAATATGCGCTCGCGTGAGAAAAGTTCCACCATGAAATCACGTTGCATTTAATAACCTATAAACACTCAAAAAATCAGAAAAAACTGACTCTGCTCATTTTAAAAGTAGAAATCTCTAATGAAAAAAAAAAAAAAAAAAACAGTGCGAAAACACGAGCTTTCTCTTATATACTACATTCAATATAACTATCACAAAACCTGTAACCAGAACCTCTCTATAGTTTATAGCAGCAACTCTTACAGCCTTGTATTGCGGTCGATCAACCGGGAATCTTTGTTTGAGCAGATAATCCTGCAAAAAATCGATGCCAAATCAAGCTTACACAATTGTGGCATCACCTGTACTTGTCATCGGTTGACATGTGTCGTTTGAAGCTGATGTTTGTAGCTTTCGTTAGCTCCGAGTTATCGTCTGAAATAGTCGTAGATGACATTAGGTCTCAAGTAAACTGGTGTCTTGTATAATTAGGTGGCTTAGCTGTGCGAAAAGTAAAATTCGTCACGATCATTGGTTTTTGTAATTAGTTTGTTTTTAAGATTCGATAGAACTTTAAAGATAAAAAAAACTCAGCAGAGGTATATAGATTCGTGTTTCAATTAGGTTAATAAAAACCTGAAATTTTCCTGCAAAAAAAGATTTAAAACATGTTTTCCTTTGGCTGTAGAAACCTACAGGTAAACATTTATATCATCACATTCACAATAATTTATCCTCGTCGAAAAACCTAAGTATAGGGTTTTCAAAAACGGCACCCCTGTCCACAAACAGTTCGATCTTTGGATATCAATCCATCCATTGATCAGGTTAAGTTGAGACGTCTTTTATAAACTTTTATATTACAATGAATATTCCGATAGTTTTCTTTTAAACGTATTGATCACTTTTGAAAGCAAACACAAACTTATTTGATCGACTCTTGCATGGCGCTTTTACCATTACGTCGTATGTTGTGCATTTGCCAGGAAAATTAAATTTAGGCTACGACATCATTTTGATTTTACTTTCTGTAACTCATATTGACCCATCAGTCATTAAACATGTAATTAACTATCGCCTTTTCAAAGCACCTGCCTGAAAAGGTTAATGTACTTCGACCTTTAGAAGAATCTTACCAAAAGCCCTCATTGGCTCTCAGTCGGACAAACTTTTCACGTCGGGAAACAAAAGCCATCAATTTTTAATTACTGTCTTTCAGCCCATCCACAAGTATGCGTCAAACGAAGCACAGCAGAAAAACAAGACCAGCAAAAGTCTACTTGCAAAAAAGCTACTGTTCAAGTTCTCAATCAACTCTTTCAAAAAAGCTACAAACCGCAAATTTATACTCTTAGTTGTTTTTCAATATTCAATAAGGCAGAAACCGGTCAGAACCGGTTTGAAACTGGAATATTCCCACGAAAACCTACCGAAAACGGGATTTTTCTTCGATTTTTTGACCCCCAAAGTACGAAAAAACGGAAAGGCTATAGCCTTAGGGTTTTTTCAAAAATCGGGTCAAAATTTTCGATTTAAAAACCGGTTTGGAGTTTCGGTAGAAGGTAGAAACCGGTCAGAACCGGTTTGAAACTGGAATATTCCCACGAAAACCTATCGAAAATCGCATTTTTCTTGGATTTTTTGACCCCCAAAGTACGAAAAAACGGAAAGGCTATAGCCTTAGGGTTTTTTCAAAAATCGGGTCAAAATTTTCGATTTTAAATACCGGTTTAAACCGGTTTGGAGGTTCGGTAGGAGGCAGAAACCGGTCAGAACCGGTTTGAAACTGGAATATTCCCACGAAAACCAACCGAAAACCGGATTTTTCTTCGATTTTTTGACCCCCAAAGTACGAAAAAACGGAAAGGCTATAGCCTTAGGGTTTTTTCAAAAATCGGGTCAAAATTTTCGATTTAAAAACCGGTTTGGAGTTTCGGTAGAAGGTAGAAACCGGTCAGAACCGGTTTGAAACTGGAATATTCCCACGAAAACCTATCGAAAATCGCATTTTTCTTGGATTTTTTGACCCCCAAAGTACGAAAAAACGGAAAGGCTATAGCCTTGGGTTTTTTCAAAATTCGGGTCAAAATTTTCGATTTTAAATACCGGTTTAAACCGGTTTGGAGGTTCGGTAGGAGGCAGAAACCGGTCAGAACCGGTTTGAAACTGGAATATTCCCACGAAAACCAACCGAAAACCGGATTTTTCTTCGATTTTTTGACCCCCAAAGTACGAAAAAACGGAAAGGCTATAGCCTTAGGGTTTTTTCAAAAATCGGGTCAAAATTTTCGATTTAAAAACCGGTTTGGAGTTTCGGTAGAAGGTAGAAACCGGTCAGAACCGGTTTGAAACTGGAATATTCCCACGAAAACCTATCGAAAATCGCATTTTTCTTGGATTTTTTGACCCCCAAAGTACGAAAAAACGGAAAGGCTATAGCCTTAGGGTTTTTTCAAAAATCGGGTCAAAATTTTCGATTTTAAATACCGGTTTAAACCGGTTTGGAGGTTCGGTAGGAGGCAGAAACCGGTCAGAACCGGTTTGAAACTGGAATATTCCCACGAAAACCAACCGAAAACCGGATTTTTCTTCGATTTTTTGACCCCCAAAGTACGAAAAAACGGAAAGGCTATAGCCTTAGGGTTTTTTCAAAAATCGGGTCAAAATTTTCGATTTAAAAACCGGTTTGGAGTTTCGGTAGAAGGTAGAAACCGGTCAGAACCGGTTTGAAACTGGAATATTCCCACGAAAACCTATCGAAAATCGCATTTTTCTTGGATTTTTTGACCCCCAAAGTACGAAAAAACGGAAAGGCTATAGCCTTGGGTTTTTTCAAAATTCGGGTCAAAATTTTCGATTTTAAATACCGGTTTAAACCGGTTTGGAGGTTCGGTAGGAGGCAGAAACCGGTCAGAACCGGTTTGAAACTGGAATATTCCCACGAAAACCAACCGAAAACCGGATTTTTCTTCGATTTTTTGACCCCCAAAGTACGAAAAAACGGAAAGGCTATAGCCTTAGGGTTTTTTCAAAAATCGGGTCAAAATTTTCGATTTAAAAACCGGTTTGGAGTTTCGGTAGAAGGCAGAAACCGGTCAGAACCGGTTTGAAACTGGAATATTCCCACGAAAACCTATCGAAAATCGTATTTTTCTTGGATTTTTTGACCCCCAAAGTACGAAAAAACGGAAAGGCTATAGCCTTAGGGTTTTTTCAAAATTCGGGTCAAAATTTTCGATTTTAAATACCGGTTTAAACCGGTTTGGAGGTTCGGTAGGAGGCAGAAACCGGTCAGAACCGGTTTGAAACTGGAATATTCCCACGAAAACCAACCGAAAACCGGATTTTTCTTCGATTTTTTGTCCCCCAAAGTACGAAAAAACGGAAAGGCTATAGCCTTAGGGTTTTTTCAAAAATCGGGTCAAAATTGTCGATTTAAAAACCGGTTTGGAGGTTCGGCAGGAGGCAGAAACCGGTCAGAACCGGTTTGAAACTGGAATATTCCTACGAAAACCCAACGAAAACCGGATTTTTCTTCGATTTTTTGATCCCCAAAGTACGAAAAAACGGAAAGGCTATAGCCTTAGGGTTTTTTCAAAATCGGGTCACAATTTTCGATTTTGAAAACCGGTTTAAACCGGTTTGGAGGTTCGGTAGAAGGCAGAAACCGGTCAGAACCGGTTTGAAACTGGAATATTCCCACGAAAACCTATCGAAAACCGGATTTTTCTTGGATTTTTTGACCCCCAAAGTACGAAAAAACGGAAAGGCTATAGCCTTAGGGTTTTTTCAAAATCGGGTCAAAATTTTCGATTTTCAAAACGGTTTAAACCGGTTTGAAGGTTCGGTAGGAGGCAGACACTGGTCAGAACCGGTTTGAAACTGGAATATTCCCACGAAACCCAACGAAAACCGGATGTTTCCTAGATTTTTTGATCCCCAAAATTCGAAAAACGGAAATACCCTTAGGGCTTTTTCAAAAATCGGGTCAAAATTTTCGATTTTAAAAACCATTTTAAACCGGTTTGGAGGTTCGGTAGGAGGCAGAAACCGGTCAGAACCGGTTTGAAACTGGAACATTCCTACGAAAACCCACCGAAAACCGGATTTTTCTTCGATTTTTTGATCCCCAAAGTACGAAAAAACGGAAAGGCTATAGCCTTAGGGTTTTTTCAAAGTCAGGTCAAAATTTTCGATTTTAAAAACCGGTTTGGAGGTTCGGCAGGAGGCAGAAACCGGTCAGAACCGGTTTGAAACTGGAATATTCCCACGAAAACCCACCGAAAACCGGATGTTTCCTCGATTTTTTGACCCCCAAAATTCGAAAAAACGGAAAGGCTATAGTCTTAGGTTTTTTTTCAAAAATCGGGTCAAAATTTTCGATTTTGAAAACCGGTTCAAACCGGTTTGGAGGTTCGGCAGGAGGCAGAAACCGGTCAGAACCGGTTTGAAACTGGAATATTCCTACGAAAACCTATCGAAAACCGGATTTTTCTTCGATTTTTTGACCCCCAAAGTACGAAAAAACGGAAATACCCTTAGGGCTTTTTCAAAAATCGGGTCAAAATTTTCGATTTTAAAACCGGTTTAAACCGGTTTGAAGGTTCGGTAGGAGGCAGACACTGGTCAGAACCGGTTTGAAACTGGAATATTCCCACGAAACCCAACGAAAACCGGATGTTTCCTGGATTTTTTGATCCCCAAAATTCGAAAAACGGAAATACCCTTAGGGTTCTTTCAAAAATCGGGTCAAAATTTTCGATTTTAAAAACCGGTTTGGAGGTTCGGTAGGAGGCAGAAACCGGTCAGAACCGGTTTGAAACTGGAATATTCCTACGAAAACCCAACGAAAACCGGATTTTTCTTTGAATTATTGACCCCCAAAATTCGAAAAAACGGAAAGGCTATAGCGTTAGGGTTTTTTCAAAATCGGGTCAAAATTTTCGATTTTAAAAACCGGTTCAATCCGGTTTGGAGGTTCGTTAGGAGGCAGAAACTGGTCAGAACCGGTTTGAAACTGGAAAATTTTCGATTTATTGGGCGATTTACTTTGCTGCAAGATTGTAACCTTACTAGTTTTGCGCCACTGCTCACGCAGCTGCTTTGCGATACCTGTAGAGAAAATATATTTTTAAATGCAGTTTGTATAAGAAAAAAAGATGACGGGGACAGGAACTTGACCGAATGGTCCGGCGCGCATTACTTACATACAGACACAAAAACCGTGATCGGTATTCGTCCCCGGGAATGTCCTGAGTTCGAACCCCTTGATAAAAAAATGCTGACGGTTAGTGTTTTTAGAGTCGAAGGTTTCATAATAGTAACAATAACAATGAAATCATCCTAAAATCTCATCGCTTTGTGTAAAATTTAGTCCCAAACCTTATCTCAGTGTCACTGTTAATTTGAATAACTGCGCTTTTCACGCCATCTATCGCTATTTAGCAAACCTTTTGTACTGTGAGTTCCTGTGTCAGTAGCTCCACCTTCTAAACCAGGGGTGGGGAACCATTTTGTTCATAAAGGCCACTCAACGTTTTATCTACACTTGTGTAGGCCGCATAGACTATTTCCCAGGCCTGGGACAGTGGTGTTTAAACTTTTTTGATTTACGAAATGGTTGTTGTGTAATCTTCTCTTGCAGAGTCGTGGAAATTACGGTCCAAGCTTAGTAAAGGTAAATAAACTTCCCACTACATTTCCACCTTTGTTACAACATTCAGGATTTATTCGCTTGATTACGCATATCAATGATCGGGCAGCTTGTGACATCAAGTCTTAGACATTAGATTGTGCGCAAACAATTGCTTTCTTTGTTACACAAGTGAGATTGTAGAGCAGGGGTGGGGAACCTGCGGCCCGCTTGCCTTTTCAATGTGCCCCCCGTCACAATTTTGTTAACGAACATAACACAACATTGCATTAAAAAACAATAAAATGTTTATGTACAAATATTTCGTTGAAATGACTTCGACATTATTGGTAATCTCCCCATTCCACATTATGACGCCAAACTTATCAAAATTGCCACACTTTCAACCGCTTGCTATATTTGTGACGTAACAGTCACTCGATTGCCTCTCCTTGCAGTAACAAATCATTTGCCATGTGGTGTTAGTTTTAAATTGATGTTAGAGCTATTAGCGTGGATCCTTATATTATTGTTTAAAACAAATACTAGGAAAAAATGACAGATTGGTATAATGGTGCTAGGGTGTTCAAGAAAGAATGGACAAACACTTATTTTTTAGTCAAATAGGTAATAAACCTGTATACCTTGTTTCGAACATGTAGCAGCAAAGAAGATATCAATTCTGTATCGATGAAATATAAAACCACTTGTGTGCTTTGGGTACTTTACACGGAATTGGAAAATAAAAAAATTATTTGATGTGGCCTTTAGGCTGCGGGTTCCCCACCCCTGTTCTAAACCACACAAGCCTTATTTTTATAACGATTCGTGCTAGTTTGTTCATCAAAAGAGTTGTGTCACACTAACTGGCGGTCATTTACCCTCCACAACACCGCCAAAACATATGACTACATTCACGATTTGGACAGTTGATTTTAAGCGCCACATTAGTTCAGTTTTGATGCACTCGGCTGTTCTTTGTCGAATATTCAAGAAATTAAGCTTCTGACCCCATGTAACTTTACTATACTACGTTAATGTAAAAATTCAGCAAATGTATTAAAGATATACCTAGGAGATTTATAGGAGATACCTAGCTGTTCGAAATTGCGCGAACAACATTTTTAGTGCGGAATTGGACGTTTCAAATCAAAAAGTTGTGTGTATTTCTGAGAAAATTTTTCACCAAACTAGTACATGTGCCCGGAGTCACGAAGCCACAAAAAAATCAGTGTGGTTTAAAAAACAGGTCCCAAAGGATTTTTGAGGTCACTGTGTTAATAGGCGAATTAGTGCAAACAACGCAAAATAAAACAGTACAAAACGTCACAATATAACGTTATTAATAGTTAATACATCTATGGATAAAATTGGACACTGAAATGTGTAAAATTTCGACTATTATAGACTTTTCACACGGATTTGCGAAAAACATCCAAAAAAATCCTGGACAGTGCTTTTAGTTCAATAAGAACATACAATGCACAGCGATTTCTCGAATTAAGGTTTTTTACAATTAAGTTGCGCCACTAACAGTGGTTCTCAATCCGGAAGATAATTCAAAATTTAAGGGGAGGAATTTAGGCTACTGTAATGTTTACTTTACACAGTTCTGGGAGTATGACCTGTAACGTTGGTCCAATTTTAAATGATCATTGCATGGTTTAGCAAAGTAGTTCTCAACGCGGGCGCCAGTGGGCGCTCAGAGAAGATAGAGCAGGTAAAACTAAGACCCACATACAGACATAAAAAACCTTGATCGGGATTCGTCCCCGGGAGTGTCCTGGGTTCGAACCCGTGAAAAAAAAAACGACAAAGTCATTTTTGGCGTATCTCTCCGAGCGACCGGTAAACGTAAAGCATTCGTTATATTGGGCACTTCGTTTTACTATGTGTTTTTAATGTTGATGCCACAATGCATTTTGTGCAAACAACAATGCGTCATGCCGGAGCTTGTCTGCGCTCTTTGAGCAAATTTTGCAGGCAGCAATACGGTTTTGCTTGGCCGAACCAAATCAGAACCGATTAGTCGGTACCCAGCATCGCAATTTTTGAACTATGAAACCGTACTACGAATTGGTTACTGCTTATTGCACCAGAGTTGCAAGCGTGAGCCCGAACCCGAAAGTATAAGCCCGGCCCGAACCCGAAACGTTTTTGAGAATCCCGTTTAGGCCCGAAATTTTGGTTGACAGGCCTATCCACGAAAGCCTTGCAAAAAAGGATGAGAAAGAAAAAAGAGAAAGACAACAAACACAATGAGCAATAGTAGAAAATAGGGTAAACAAAACGTTTAAGAGTAGGGTGGGCATAGGTAAAAGCCAGAGACTTTACTCAGCTGAGTGATATTATTGTAAAAAAATGGCGGACACGGAACGTAAAGTCAAGCCCGTTTTAAGCCCGTTTTCTCACAAATACCTAAGCCCGAACCCGGCCCGACTTGCAACTCTCTACTGCACAATAATGTAACGGGCAATTCACACTTGACATCACAATCGCACGTGTTATTTGCTCACTGCTGACATACGGAAGTGGGATCCCCACGAATAGAAGTGACGGTTTTTGAAAATCTCAAATAGTGGAACAGCCGTACCCAAATGTGCTTTCAATTATTTGTTACTTAAAAAGCGTAGATGTGTTTTACCTAATGTTTGCTTGCCTGATATTTTATACAGAAGGGACCTATACAGCTTAAATACGACCCTGAGGCTAAAACGGGGCATTAAAACAAGAAAAAAAAACACCGTATAAAAGGGAACCGTGTGTGATCGACCAACCAGAACACTTGCAGTTTTGGCCCTTCCCTGGTACCAAGTTAATAGCAATGAGAACTGTCTGTAGTTAGTGGTATCGTACATGTTAAATGCTAAATGCTAAAATATGGTCAGTTAGAGATTTGACTCGATATGAGATTTCATTATAATCGCATTCAGTGTTTTTTAAGGTGTTTTAGGGGACCGAAATGGTCCCCCAAATTTCTCCAGCGGTTTCCCAAAATTTGGACTTGCAACTACAACTACAGTTTTTGGTATTTAAATGAAACACTTGCGGTCTCTTAAAACTAGGCTACTCAGCGGTCACCCAAACCAAACCTTAAAAACACCTGATCGCATTGACATTGCACGTGAAATAAACTCGTTTCGATTTTTGTCCGTTTTGAGGCGGGGCGTTTATTATTGTAAAAGGGGCGGTACAGGAAAAAAGATTGAGAAACACTGGTTTAGCATCTACGATGTAGTATAGAAATGAAAATGTTTTGGATTGTTAAAGGAGGAATTCGTGGAAAAGGGTTGGGAACCACTACATGAAAGCCAATTTAACTTTTAAAACTGCTTTAGTTGCAATTACTTCGGTTCGTTGTTGTATAAACAAGGATACGAAGAAATTTCACGAAAGTACAAGGGGTATAGGAGCACAAAATCCAATACTACTAAATTCACTTTTTGGGCACTACGTGGATTTTAATAAGACTTGAAACTAAGGAGGTAAATTAGTCTCAAGCTGGAGAAAAAACGCCTTAAAACCCAGTCGCGAAAGATTTCAACAGGCCAGAGGCCGGCAATCTTTTAAACGCCGCGTGTCAATTTACTAGTCATGTGAAAATGATAAGTGCATTGATTTGGCAAGCAATCAAAAGCAGGCAAGAGGCTTAATTCGAGACGATTACTTCATAACTAAGTTTAAACAAGCAACGCAATAGTTTAATTTAAGTCAAAAATATCGCAATTTGTTTGGCTTGCCATAAAAATCCAAACGCGAGGTAATCTTAACGAATAGCTGGTAAAATAAAAATCATTACGTTTAGCAATACACGTTATCTGATTACTAGCATTCCATTTGAATAGCCTTTGCTTTAATGTTATAGGCGTTTGTGCATTTTTAAAATATTTTTATAGGAGTTCTGCGAGTTGGGTTTCGTTTGAAAGCCATTGCACCACGTCAAGGTACCAACCCCCGCAATGGGTTTTCTCTAAGACAGTAGAGAAACGCTCGTTCGGTGCAGAACCACAACCGAGACAAGAAAAAGAGACTGGCACACGAAAAGTGCAGTACCTGAAAAATAAAACAAACATTTATGTACTCTGAAAGATTTGTTATACAGGGCGTGAAAAAAGTGGGGTAAAACCTGTAAAATATCTATGACGTGTAAAATATAGTTAAAGCCCTAAAGTAAATAATTAAACCTGCAAAAGATGAAAAACCTACAAAAGAGTAAAACCTGCAAAAAGAGTAAAACCTGCAAAAAGAGTAAAACCTGCAAAAAGAGTAAAACCTGCAAAAGAGTAAAACCTGCAAAAGAGTAAAACCTGCAAAAAGAGTAAAACCTGCAAAAAGAGTAAAACCTACAAAAAGAGTAAAACCTACAAAAAGAGTAAAACCTGCAAAAGAGTAAAACCTGCAAAAGAGTAAAACCTGCAAAAGAGTAAAACCTGCAAAAGAGTAAAACCTGCAAAAAGAGTAAAACCTACAAAAAGAGTAAAACCTGCAAAAGAGTAAAACCTGCAAAACAGTAAAACCTGCAAAAGAGTAAAACCTGCAAAAGAGTAAAACCTGCAAAAAGTTTTAAAAAAGTAAACTATTCTCTTGTGAAAAGAAAAAGACGAAAAAACAACAAAATACATATGTTTTTGTGAAATAATATTCTTTTACCCGGTAGGCTATGTTAACATGTTAATGGTATAAACTAAATTTATTTGTGAACAATTGCTACAATAAAATATGTTTAGTATGCTTTAAAGTAGCGCACTAATTAGCAAGTTTCGTTTATCGATTGATAGATAAGTTGATCGTCTGCTTCGGTAATCACCACAAACATACACAATATATACCTGGCGAAGCGAAACCACCATCGTCCCTGCGCGGCCGACGTAAAGGTACACAACAATAAAACTTGCCTCAACTAACTGTCTTTCCTGTACCTTTCGCAAATTAGCCTATAGAAAGCATAAAAAGTGGAGTCTGTCGTGTTTTTCGACCATCTAAACATACACGAGCAAAGTTGTTGTAAAAACAACCGCCCGATAATGAATATAAGTAGAGTCAACCAGGAGTACGGAATCGAATTACGTTAGCCTATATACACGAAAATAGAAAAAAGGGAGTGACCAGCAAATTAAGCGACAGTTACTATGATATAATTTGGCACGTTGTTATAGTTATCATATAGGAGTTATAGTATCTCGGTGTTTGATATCAAAGCCTCGGCCTCTTCTTATGGAAGATGCTAAGACCCTGAAATACAAACATCGGATAAGTGAAGCTGGTCAAACCCAAAACCACACGTCCCTAAATTTACATTTAATATAGGCGCAACCGTTTGTTTAAAAGAGACAGTGATAATTACAGCGTATAACTCAACAACATCGCATCACTGCCTCTTGCCCATCGAGTCCTCCCCAAAAGGACCCAGGTGTTTTTTGACGCAGAGATGGGGCTGAAAAAAAGTTAACAACAGTTTGCGCCCTATCAGGGTGGATCGCGGGACTTTTCTGGCAAAATGCAAAGCCGGTCTCCTCGGACCCAAGAGCCTGGGTCTTCATTGGAAATAGCGGTGTCCGGTACTCGATCCCGCCTGCACCGCGGCCAATGCAATGCGGTGGAGGCCATGCCAAGGCCGTGTTTCTGTGCGCTCCTTATTTTAGCTGAAGCCATTTAGCCACGCACCACACCTAGCTATAAAACGATCTAAGCTAAATTCCCTACGTGGTGCGCGAATCCCCAACGTACCCCGCCTATGTTAACTATAACCTACCCCTAGTTAACGAGTGCCACTCTAATTAGCCCTGGCGCCAACTTGCTGACATTAGTAGCACTCCTGGCGACTTGGACCTTGCCTTCGTCCTACACGGACTAAGGCATGGTCGCTCACCCTATGCGACGCGAGTTAGCCTAGCTTAGGCCTAAGCGATTCCGATATCCTGGTTGACGCACGACAGACTCCCTAAATCTACTGACAAGTGTAAAGTGTTGAAGTTCAGTGATGGCGGAAAGTTGCAGCAGATGGACGGAGAACTGATGGAGGATGATAGGAACGCAGAGCGAAGGTGTAAATCTGAAATAGAAATATTTCATTAGCATTTTCAAATGCTTTCATGAGCAATTAAGCATTAGCATTTGATTAAAAACTTATATCAATCTAGTATGAATAACTGTGCTAACGCATTAGGTATGTATAATTAACACAATAAACGCGATTTATTAAACAAAACTTAAAACATACGTTTATCACTGAAAATATGTACAGAAACACATTTAATCTTGAATGTACCCGGCTAATAAACAATGAAAATCTAGATACATTTGTAAAATCCTACAAACATCAACTAAACATTTAAACTACAGCATTGCATTGACTGAGCAAGCTAAACCGAAAACTAAACGCCACGCCACGAGCGCTTTCCACAATCAGTGCCGTTCTACAAAAGCGCCGGTTTGTTACGTCATAAAAAGCGCCTCCGCCTTGTTTCGAAACAAACTGTAAGAGAGAACTCACCTTAATATGGCTGCGAATTGATGCTTGTGGTGTCTGGTGTTGTAGTGTTATTTGGATTGAAATCTAAAAATATAATTACATTCAGTTTAGTTTAAAGTTAAGTTGAATTGGATTTACTCTATAATGTTGCATTTATGGTTAAGAATTGTAATTGTTTATTAACAGCGTGAACTACTTCTTTGTTAACAAACTGTTTACCAGTCATCTTCAAAGACAACAGCGTGCAATTATGTCAACATTTTAAGAAAATGTAAGCCATAATTTCTACATACATTCTAAACTAGATTAGCAAATCTCTAAACATTAAAAATATTTTTTAATATTTACATGCGCTTGGTATTAAGCTGATACAAAGCTTTTAAGTAAGCTAATAAACAAAAGAGACAATATGTTCACCTTACAACACAGCCAGCCTTCCACCTCCGCACACCGCCAATTCCACGAGACAAATGACTTTGTTTGAAATCGACCACAGCCAAAGTCAAGCGGTTATGACGCAATCAAATTAGCTCAAGCGTATCGATCAGTGATGAGGCGTGAAATAAAGTTTTAAAATTTGGGGCTGGCATTTTTGTACATTTGCAGTTTTGGTATTTATTTGCAACAATCCAACAATGTCAACTGACAAGATACAGATTGCACAACGGCGGTTTAAAAACAATGCATTTGTTTGTTTGTTTGTTTGTTTGTTTGTTTTTTCTTTAAGGACTCGTGTATTATATTTTATGGTCACCACAAGGTGGATGACGCCAAAACCAGGTGTTTTTTCAGACGTTAAAACGGGATTCGTACTCGTCCTGGGTTTGAATCTTAAAGACAAATTGCGGGTTTAGGGGTCACTTTGTTTCTTTTAACCAGCATCAAAATGCATACATTTTTTGATTTAGGTACTAAGTTAAAAAGTAGAAGGCAAATGTTTATCTGCTTTGGGGCATGATTGTGCTTTACGTTAAACGAATGTTGTTCTAAGGTGGAAACAAACTTGACAAAATTAAACTGCACTTTTCAACCAACCTATCAATTATATTTTTGCGGGAGTATGCGTTCGATTCTTTTGCATCGTTTTACCCAAAACCGAGAAAATCCAACGTGGCTTGTTTTTAATATGTTTGATTTATTGTTGCATGAGTTCTGTTGGTGTATTGTAAATGACAACGTATTTTGTCTATGCTTTAGCAAACAAGCCATGCAAATTGTGATGTTTGGTGTGCACAAAAATAAAAATTATATTCAGTCCTTTTTTTCAGATATTTTTCTCTACATCTATTTGGAATACAATACTCAAATGAGTCGCAAGCTTCAAGTGCATTATGTATTTTTAACGCCCTTCCAGGTGCTCCACATGTCATGAGTCTGACCGATACGTGTAATACATGCGACAGGACATGAAAAATGGCGGACGGCGCGACTGCCTCGTTCGACAGCCTTACGACCGTCTCAGTTGGCTCTCTCTACAATCAAACCGACACTTCTTGTTCATGCAACGTCAATTCGTGTCTCCAGTAACCCGTAATTAGCTGCTTTGAGCTTTCCTCGCAACTGAATTGGACATATGGGCCTTTTTAAAACGACATTGTTTGGGCGGCAGTAGCGGTGACCAACTTGTCAACAAATTGGATTGACAAATAAAATCGGAATTTCGATGAACTATATATTAAAGACACAATTGAAACAAAGTCATAACGCAGATTTGTTCAAGTTTTATAACGCAGATTTGTTCAAGCATTTATATTTTTCATACTTTTTGACGTTGGTGGCACTTTTCTTCTTCCGTTAGTTTTTGAATTTTTTATCTATCCCAAATCTATAGAATTTTACTTTGTTTTTCGTGAATGTGCATTGTTTTATTAATCGTAAATGTAGGCATGATCGACAGGTCTCTCGCGAACGACGTGTTGACCACACCTAAGAGCTAAAGTGTACAAGCGATTGGAAAAATTGTCAAATTAATTTAGAATATTGTTATCTTGGTGGCGGTGGCGAGTATCATTTGTCGATAAACGTTTATGATTATAAACAGCGCTACAATGCAATAAAAAATCGCGAGAGTGAAATATACGTGAGCGCCAAGCATGCCAAGACGCCAAAAGTGTTGAAAAAATATGTGACTTTTTTAAATTTATGTTTTAATTAGACTTATATTGAGACAGACAGCATGTGCTACATATGTAATCCAATACTTTGCAATACCGTCGTCCAAATAAATAAAAAACAGGCGCCGTCAAAAAACATAACGTCCTCGCCAAAGCATTTCATTCACGTCTCTTACGTAATACACGCCAGACCGACGGACGTTCATAAAATCCTCGCTGCCTCTTGAAACGGCGCGTCACGGAGCTTGTGGCGAGGGCCCAGCACTTCGCGAAGAGCCCCTAGTACCGGTGTGGACGCAATAAACTGGTGCAGGTGACGCCGAAACTGACGCGACGCGCGCTTCTAGTAATCACTTTCCAGACTGGTTTGATGTCTGGCGATTTGAAAGAGCTCGAGCGCCCATCAAAGAAAATGTGCAGCTCGCAGCATCTGTCGGTATTTATTGAAACAAAAACTTTATTTTTTTTAGCGAAACAAATAAGGGAAAAGAAACAACTTTGTTACCTCAACCACCACTTCAGAATAGAGGAAATTCGGTCGTTTTTAAATTTCGAGCCAAGGAAAATCAAACAATCGAGATTTGTTTTAATTCGCAACCAAGTACAAAAAAGCGCTTCCAACTGGATGTGAAGGCCACTACCGATGGAAAAGAACAATGAAAAAACAAACACTACTCGCGGTGTGTTTCATCGAGCTGCAAAACATTTAACCTTGCCTTTCAAGTTCGGTTTTACATTCGGTACATCCGCTGCCGTCGAGGTGCAACAAAGCCTTCGTTTTCCAGAGCGTCGCCACGCGCGCCACGACAAACAAAGGCTGTGGCGCTTGCAACAAAGTCAATCTATCTCTCTTGTAATCCCGCGCCTCTACTTCAAGGGTCGGGCCCGAGCGATATTGCTGGTGTAGTGGTCAGCGCAGACGGCGTTGCTGACCGGCGCGACCGACTGACCGGCCCGCCGCGACGGCTATTGTTGCGACATAAAATGGACGGTCCTTACCACGCGCCAAGGTGTCGGTGCGCGGCGGTTGCGGGCCACACGTTTGTTGTGCTTTTTTCGCGTATCGCTGTAGTGTATAAAAGCCAAACGCAGCGGGGGAGTGGCATCAGAAAGCGGCCAACATTCAGCGATATAGGAAATATCGTAATATGAGAGCGCAGCAGATGTTTAAATTATATAAGTTCCTGAGAGTTTTTTTAGGAGAAGAACTTTTTATTATTTAAATTGCAGTGTTTATGAGGCTTACACTTTATAAGTTTTAGCATAATAATACGTTAAACGGGTTATTTAATATTGGTTTTGTATTGTAACTCGAGAAATTATTAGCAAACTTTAAATCGTGGCGAATTTAACCCATAAAGCAGTGGTTCTCAAACTTTTTTTGTTGCGACGCCTCTGGGAAAGTTTTTCGGACTTGCGACGCACCAGCAAATAAAAGTTAATGAGGAAACTTATTATTAAAGTTGTGTTTATTGTTACAACAACAAAAAGCCACGAAACGGAACTATTCTGCGACGCCCTTGGAAAATTAAAACGACGCACCAGGGCGTCGCGACGCACAGTTTGAGAACCACTGCCATAAAGTGTAAAGTTTTTTTATGGGTCAGTTCTTCAATTTTTTTACTTTGTGTTTTTTAGTGATCAATTGTTATTGTAAAATCTGCTCAAATTAACTCAAAGCAAAATGAAGCTGAATTTCTCAATCGACGTAATCCTTGGCACCTGCAGCGACGCAAAGAAAACGAAACTTCCAGAAAGAAAACGCTCAAATCGCGAAGAATCGTATTCCAACGACTTCTACACAACACCAGGAAACTTTACCGTAGAATGGAAACCGCCCTATCAGAAACGAATCAAAACCGAATTCGAAAACTCGTCTACAAAACCGTCAACACCCGAAGTTCAACACCGTTTCCCATTTATGCCGAGTTTTATCCCATCGGCTGGGACCACGTATCCTACCGCCTCAAACCTGGCTGGACAAAATGAGCAGTCGCTTGGTAGTGATTTCGGATGCAACGTAAATGTTAGAGTGAGCGGCGGGGTGAAAAGTTCTAACAACCAACTTAATAACTCCTTCTCGTCTGAATGCCATTCCTCTTCCGACGACAGTGAAATAGAATCACGACTTGGCGGCGCAAGGCTTCATAATTCGAGTAAGCAAACAAATTTTCAGTTTATTGCTTATATATTTTGCTTAAGAGGAAAAAGTTTATCTTCAATCAAAAGACAATGCACTAAAAGCCGCAAGACAATTATTTAAATAATTTAAATGAACACAGATAATCCTCAAAGCATTTGTAAATAGTAGTTGTCTAGAAGAAGATTATAAATCTGTGTTATTTTTAATTTACGCGTTTGGTTACATTTATACAAATAAATCGGAAAGTGCTAAAAATGTTTACAGTCGGTACATTTTATTCCAATTTATTAAAGCGGTTCCTAAATATTATTTGTTTTCCGTAGATAACTCCAAAAATTCCTCCACTGATTCTGAATCTAAACAAACGTCCAAAAGAGGGAGCTCGAGAGTCGGTCGGCGTCTTTTCACCGGATTTCAAATCCTCGAGTTAGAAACAGCTTTCTCCATGAAAACTTACCTCACCAGAACCGAACGAGCCTATCTCGCACAAAAAGTGGTGAGTATTTTTTTGGCAAAAATTAAACAACCCCAATAGGGTATTATGTTTGCTATTTTTTCGGGGGCTTAAAAATTATAAGTAAAATTTCCAAACCCAAGCAATTTAGCTTGGATAGATTTTTGAACATCATAGTCAAGTTTAGTGGGCGATATTTTCACAATGTCATTTACAAGTATTTTTAAAAAGAGGAGTATAGTAGAATGCTTGCTCAACAAATACTGGGCAGGCAAACTTTCCGCAAAAAATCCAGCGATGGTTTTATGATCATTTGTGCATCGAGAAACATATTTAGTACGTTCATTGATCAATTATATGTTAATTTTCTTTATCGTAACAACTTTACAATTGCGGTTACGGCGCCCGGCAAACGTCATCATACGCAATACGCCGCGCGACAACAAAACATCGTCTGTATCGGCGACGACGTTATTGTTCATTAACGACTCATGACATCGACGCGATCGCTTTATTGCCGCCGCCGATTTGATCTCTAAACCCGGCCAATTCCCTAATGCGCGGTAATTACTCGAGCGGTGCCGCAATCACCTGCAATAAAGCGACACAGAACGACATCACCTTCTGTCCCTCGCGGGTCACCAAGATTTCGGCATGTGTAAAGGCATTCTGCCGCCTGTGCGTCGCCCTTGGTCACTTAAAACGCAGCCGCCAATGCACCCGGCCTTTGTTTTAGGGCTTGCATTGTTCGAATAGCGCACAAGTGTGAATTCCTTTGAATCCGCTCTTTGGTTGATCCGAAATTTGTAAAGATGGTTTGACTTTGAAATTGAGCGAAAGTCATTTTTTTACAGTTGCCTACATCAAGCAAATAATCAGACGTTAAGGATAAAATACATTAGAAATGATAATTAGCAAAATAATATTCCATTAGGTTAATGTAAAAATGCTGTTGTTGGAAGCGATAACTAACGAAATAAAATTCTTAAAACAAAATGGCGGATGACCGAAAATCACGTGATTTCAGCCTAGCCAATTGCGGCGAAGCGACGCTTGACTCGTTTTAATTAACTTCTAATCGGATTAAGGGTGTCGCGCACAGCTCTCGCGCTTGTCTAACTGTCATTGAACAAATAAACAATGTCGGTTGAAGGACAGGGAGTGAAATTGACTTTTTTGCCCCCTGACCCTGAATTTGATTAACCTTATAAAGTCGGCGCCAAAGATCTTTCCTAATAATAGCGTTGACGATTTACTTAACCGAAACTTACATTAGTTTTCCAAGTTTCTATTTATGTGGACCTGTGGCTAAAATACGGTTGTACATTTTCAGAATCTTACAGAATGCCAGATTAAAACCTGGTTTCAGAATCGACGCACCAAGGAAAAACGCCGGGGTCCTTGCTCGGACGATGACGTCGCTGTTAGTGAGGATGTTACGTCATCAGTGACGTATCAGTCGAAAGCTGTGCGTGTACCCGGACACGGAATCCAGGTGCGACCCACTTATGGACCACCGGACAAACACCTGCATGCGGCGATAATGGACTTTCTCAAGCGAAAGTCTAACGAAGAGATCACCGTCTCCTAAAGTTTCCAACTTATTGTATTAATAGTCGATCTCGTTTTTTTGTAACTTTCGATGTCAGTTCTTTTGCTGGCTGCAGCTATTTTTTCGTACTTGCGATGTAATAATATTTTTGCCGGAATGTGTATCATCCATCGCTTGCCGTTGGCATTAAATTATTTATTGTGCAAAAAATAAATGAAACAAAAACAATATTTTTGTAAGAATGCAAGTGATGGTTTTTTGTTGTGGAAGATACTTTTAGAAAACAGGATCCGACGCCAAACTACATTATAACTGCAGACAAAAATGGGCTCACGCAATAGAAATGCTGCAAAACTTTATGGTTGCACACAAGTAGAACTAAAACACAGTTATAGTATACGTGATAAAGCAATGCCCCCTGCACAAAGGTGTTCAACTATATACATCACGTTTAAGCAGGACCTAGTGTAGATCCGACATGAAGTTTTACAGCCACATATGCTGTTTGCACAGTTTATTGGTAAACAAAGTTAAATAAACGCGAAAGAACGAAAATGTGCACAAAACGAACTACAAAGTGGAAAGGAAGTCGCATCGAACAGTGATGATGAAACAAGTGAAAAAATAGGGATATTGGTTGAACGCTCAGGGCAATACAGTGTGTGAATTATGCTCTCACCAGATGACGCCAGAGACAACGATGTTTAATTGGCATGAGCAGTTCGGAATGGTTCTGTTAAAAATATGGACGAGTTACAAAAATGCAAATAAAAGAAAGTGAGTATGTTTTTTATTGCAATAAAATAGTAGGATGTAAGTGTCATTTATAAATACCAACATTTGTTGAACATAATTTTAAAGTTTCTTTGTTTTTTTACCAAGTTTTTCAAAAAAAACGTTTAATTTTTGGTATTGTAGCCAACATTTTAAAAAATTTGCCAAAAATAAAATAAAAAAGTGATTAAAAGTATTTGTTAAAATGCTCACCTGTGGAACTTAATGCGTGAATTGCCGAATCGGGGCTATGTGTGACAATGTGATTCGGTGCGTCTGTCACCGGTGCTGATTTAACGCCGTAGAACTGACACAGCAAGGGGAGCAAAGAGTTTTGAAGCATACCTGATGAAAAAAAACACACACAAATAAACGACAATGTTCACGTGTTGATTCATTTAATTAGGCAAGCGGCCCCTTTAAGCGGATAGCTTGATAAGACAATAGCACAGTTTAGGTGCACAAGAAAATATATGAAGTTAGTTAAGATGTCCACAACCCACAGTATAGTAGCCTAAAACAATAGCTAACAATGTCCCTCACAGTGCACCCAGGGACCTTGTGTGTGTTTGTCCAGACACATGAATAACTTAAATGATAAAATTAATTTTAAAAATCTTGAAAAAGTTTAAGCAACCAGCCAATTACAACAAAAAATCCATTTTCAACGACTTAAAAATCGCGGCTTTTACGTACCGGGTTGGTATGGTCTGAGGGTTGCTGTGTTCTGCATAGCTTGTCGAATGTACATGGAATTGGAGGTAGGCAAGACTTGTTCCAAGGCAGCGAAGTTGCCGCTTTCGGCCAAAAGCTCCAAACCCACAGCCGTCTGTCGCTTCCATTTTGTTCTGAGAAATACACTGTTGTTAAATGCTAGTTCGGAATACACAAGTCAAGACACGAGAATTATGCTTATAGAAGCTCTAACGTACTTATAAACAGAAAAATTATGACTTTTGTCATGTAATTGTTAAACTGATGACCCATGAATAATATTTGAATGCTTTGTATTACAAAACATATATGGCACCATAAATTCATTCCGGTCTAAAAATTGGACAAAAATTCGCAAATGTTTACCATGTGCTATAGAACGCACAATATAAAACCCAAACAATAATTATTTGCTTTACTAATCGATTTGCGGAAAAACTGTAACAAGCATTTTCCTAACATCTGCGAAGAGGCTTTTATAACGAGCACTTGAGGTGTAGCAATTAACGTCGCACATTCAAATTAACCCAATACATTCCCTCATAATTGGAGCAACGGGTGGCCGCAATAAAAGCCAATTCGCGCGACCAAATTCCCTAAGTGACTTATTAGGCATCTCCAAAGCGCTGCTATTGCCGTAAGACGTTCAAATCATTTGCTTGGCTATTGGCTTGACACGCGCGGAACCCGTGTATTGTGACAGGTGTCGGGTCCCAGCGGAATCGCAAATCGCCCCGTTTGGACACTATTAAGTCCCTCGCTTGTGTATTATTGCGCTTTATGAAGAACCGTCTTGGCACCTGTACCGCAATACAATATGGTGCCGGTTTCCGCATCTGTTCTTAACATGTTACATTGGTAATAAATTGATGTCCAGATTGGCGGAGAGTCGTTCTATACCTCCATTATCAATTACTTTAATGTTACATGTGTGCCAATTGCATTTTATTGAATAAAGCCGTTTCATGGCAAGTCTAAGCAAAGAAAACGCTCCATATAAAAGAAAATCGCCGCATTTTAATTATTTTTAACTAATATGAAAACCATTATTTTAGAGATATTAAACAAAAAAGGTGCACAATTCACCGTTTATAATTTTTTAAGAAGAAACAAAACGGACGATAAAACTTTTCTGTTCAATGGATATGGATTTGTATTTGTCTATTTCTGGTATTTTCAAATTTTTACCTGCGGTTTTGATACCAGGTTTTGACTTGCGTGTCGGACAAATTGAGTCTTTGTGCGAGATCCATCCTGTCCTGAACTGATAAATATCTGTAAAAAATAAGTTAGAGGTGAACAGGACATATGCATAGATTATTATCAAGCTACGCGAAAACCACAAAGAAGTTAAAACAAGCTGAAAGCCAAAGCTCCAAAATAACGCTTACTTTTTTAAAAATCGGCATGTAAATTCGTTTGGTTTTTGGACATTTTAGGCATAAAAACTCGTTTAAATAGTGTCAGAAAATCCATTAAACATGCACGCGAATTTATTCGCCATTGACATGTTTCTTAAAAACAACACAATAATTTTGCAAGGTCGTGTTTTTTTTTTTTTTTTTTTGAAGATACATATCATTTTTTGGGAAGAAACATGTATCGTTTAACACGAAAAAGACACACATTTTTAAGGATACTTTTATCGTACACAAGCCCCCTCAAAGAAGCCCGGTGCGCCCGGAGCGCCCGCGGAATCATTTACAGTGGAAACTTACTTTTGATTGTCAAAACTCTTTTCCAACTGCATCAGTTGATCATCAGTAAAGGCGGTTCTTGCTTTACGCGCTTTCTTTGTCTTCATAGGAATCATTACCCTTTCCCTGCGTTTTGCAGCAGATCTGTGTTCATCTTCAACCGTTCCGTTTCGAGATTCCCACGTTTCTGGTGCGTTGGATAGCGACGTGACTAAAAGCAATGACCGTGTTAATGAGAAGCGACGCAAGAATGTGTGAATACATTAAAAATGTTCTACACTCGCATCATACGGTGTAAAAACGCCCAGCCCAGCAACAACGAACTTTAAACGCACACATTAAAATCATTTTGGTTCAATTTTTGTTTTGTTACTTTTGTTATATTTTATTCAACAATAAATCAAAATCGATAATAATAATCTAAAATTATTGCTTTGCCCTTTTTATCTGAATTGACATTTTTTGAGTAAAAAATGAATTTTAAATGCAAAATTACCTTGTTCTGGTTCAGGACTTTTTTGCATGTCGGTCTGACCAGGATATTTTGTGCCACCAACAAACGGAACGAACATCGGATTTGGAGCGTTCGGGGCACGCAAATTCCACAAATTAGGCATAAACGGATTTAGGAAGAGGTTTTGGTGAGCAGCTGAAATACACAAGATAGGTTTTATAATGTGTCATAGTGTTCCACATTCTTGATCAGAATGCACAGTTTTGTAGGATATGATATCATAGTTTTCTTAGTTTAAAATATATTCATTAGCTAAAAGTTATGAAATCAATCTTTGTAAAGCCAAATACGTTAGAAAAAAAATCGAAATTTTCTTTACCCAGTTGGCCGAATGCCATACGTTGCTCGGTCCCAAAATTCGGGGGAAATAACCCTGGATGATGAGGTGGGGAGAAGTGTGTGGGTGTGCGCTCGGTGCAGGGTGAACCTGACGAGGTGCTAAAAGTGTGTGAACCCTCATGGGGTGACGGGGAATCCCGCTTCTGTTCTGGGGACCCTCTCAAAAACCTTGGATCAACCCTGGGTGGGCTCACGCGCACACTGGAGGGTTTTTCTTGTTTGAGAAGATTTTCTATTGAGAAGCTCGTTGACTTTTCTTGATGAATCTTGCGATCCGCAGCGTCAGAACCCGAACAATCCGTATCATTAGACATTCGCGTTTCTCGTTTTGATGATGTTAAGCATTCCATTTTGAACTATATTTTGTATTGATGTGCAAAATCTAAAAAACACAATACATATTAGCCTTCAATTTTAATGTAAATTAATGCCACAGAAAGGCATATAGATCTATGTCACTAGGGTGTATTGATCGTATCCACTGTTCAATAAATAGCAATCTTTAATGGCAGAAATTTACCAAAAAAACACAAAAACTGGACATTGTCCTTCAATCCAAACACTGTAAATTTTATCCTCAAATCTAAACACCCAACTAAAACTTTCCAGTTTTTTCTGCAAAAACAACTAACGGTCTACAAAAAGTCTGATCTATGTTCTTGTTTAATAAACGAGTCTAAAGCCCTGGTCCACTCGGGTTTTAGTGTGTATGATTAACGCACTACACACAGCACTGTGAGAAGACGAATAGCTGTGTGATTATATATACGCAGCAGAGATTTTTTCACCGCTTGCCTTCTCTTGCACGGATTAGTATTCTAATCCTCATTTTTTCACTTTTTGATTGACAGCCGCCTGCAATTCCAAGAATTCATGCAAGGTCGTTCAGCGGCTGCGGCTTTACCCACAACAAATAAATTCTACATATATTTTCCTTTTCGTAAAAAGTGTTTTTTTTTTTTTTTTTAATGTATTTTTTAATAAAATACAGCTTTAATGACTACACACTGTCATATTTTTTTTGTTTCGTTTCAATGATCTGACACTTATGACATATCCTTCGGAGAACTGTAAACAAGCTTTTGGGTAAAATTTAAAAATCACAAAAATGCACAAAGCAAAAGGCACTACTGTTACTGTACAGCGATTTTTAACTGTTATCTACTGGTCACGCGCGGTAACCTGTGTACCATTTTAACCTAAACGCGTCTGGACATGATCTACCGCAGCGCAATGAGGAAACTACAAGGTAAAATGACAATTGCGTTGTAACTGGCGTACAGTGAACGATCTACAAATGGCCGCCACCGTATACTTATGAGCTTACCGGGTGAACGAGGGGCAAATGGCGAAAAACTTGCGCGTCCCCAAACGTCAGGGCCCTGGCGTATATTCTCACGAGAACGACCGTTTAAACGCCGCCCCCGAACCGACCATTACCCGCGACGGGGTTTATTAATGTTTGATTGTGCGCAGGTCTGCATAATAGCGCGCGGGATTAAATAACGTCTAAAGATATTCACCCATGACCGAGCAGCATAATTGCGCCGTGCCTGTTTTCCGCCGCCTAAATGTCACTTAACCTGTGAATTCGCGCCCTTCGTTGTCGCACAATCCACCCCTAACCCAGCAATGGGAGGACGGCCCATTGACGGCGTTGTCGTCACAATACCGAAGGATAAGCGACACACACAGGGGCGGGACGCGCTGGAATTTTCGTTGTTGTCCCCGGCCCAAAATAAAGTTGACCTTGTATTGAAAAGAAAAAATTGTCGGTTACATTGTTGACACTTAAAGCGCCAAATCCCACGACCGGTCCCAGTCGGGCTCCGATAGCCACGTTTTTTCTCGTATTGAGCACACCTGCGTACACCGTGTTGTTATTGTTGTTGAGTAAAAATAGGCGTGGCTTGATCGCGTAACGTAAAAAAAAACTTAAGTTACTCCGGAAGTCGCCAAATTCAACAAATCAACGCAGAATTTGAAATTAGAACAAAATGTTTTTTAAGTGAATATAATTATCGTAATTCATTTGACAAGTTTTATTGTCGTTTTAAGAATGCATTTTAGTAGCCAATGTATTTATCAACATGTTACTGTTTCAAAATACTAAGTTATTTCGTAAAAAATACAAATAAAAAATGAAAAAAAATCTAAAAGAGTTATCGCTTATATTACAATTATTAAATGCGCATTTTATTGGAAAAAACAGTCCACGTAATACTAAAAATTTAATGTCATGCAATCCGGTATTTTTTATAAATCGGTTGCCTCGAAATTCGTCCTGACCCGCAATCTGCGTGTGACTGCAATGCCAAAGCGACAGTAATTGAACATTACAGAGTTAATGCATTAATAATGCAGCTTTTTGCGAAATCGGCACTTGGACGATTACAAGACTGCTAACTACGATAGCAATGCGATGGACATGATCAAGACCTATGTACTTTCCCATGGTTTTCACTCCCTAGTATCAGGTGCTCGATTGTACACATTTGCGTCAGCTCGCGTCATATACGTTGTGGTTAGGATGAGCACTGTAGAATTAGATACTCATCAGTAGGTTTTTATTATAGGCCCGTAAGCATTGGTAATGCTTTCAAGCAACAATGAATGATGTATGATTTTATGCAAGAGTGTCTGTTATAGGTTCATTATTATACCCACGCCTCTTCAGTGAATGCTGCTTTTATTGATTTGTGCATAAGTTAGAGTAAAGTGATAAATAAAACTAAATAGGTCCCACAATTGCTAAAGTTTGTTATACAAAAAATAATAATCACGTTTTCTTTCTTCAATTTATTTAATTTTTTCCACCTGTAAGTTTTTATCTATAATCAGAGCTCAAATATTGCGTTTAATCTTATTATAAAATCATTGCCAAAAATTAAAATTTCACCACAATACAAGAGCTCGTGTTATTCCCTCGACGCCGCTGTGTATTGGTTGCGCCGTTTAGTAAAGATTATTGCCGCTTTGTTTTCTCATCTGATCCAATTGGTTTGAGCTTCGACGTATTCCTAAATCTATCATGTATTAAATGACTGCTTCTGGATTCCATGATTTTTCCAGTTTAATTGTTTATTTTTTATGGTTTAATTTAACCCTAACTTATTTGTTAACATTGATTTATAAAACTGTTTTTACCAACAAATCTTCGCATTAAAGTGTTTTTGTCATCTTTTCGCATGGATATTGTTTAGTTTGTTTTTTAAACATTTTGTGGGAATATTTTCGGATACGATCCTCAGCTAAAAATGACCATACAATTTCACCAAGCTCCTAAGTTAGCGACCAGTTTGCATAGAATTTAAAATAATGGGTTTTAATAAAAATTGTGCCCGAAAAATGCTGGTATAAAATTTAGTCAAATCGACTCTTTGTTTTTTCATTTGTGTCCATTTGGTCACAGTTTTATTTTCGAAAACTGAAAAGGAATTCCAGCTGCCGTTTGCCGCCTCACATTGTGTTTATAACGCCGACATATTTTTCCATTAAAAAACAATAGGCATTTTTAATTTGATATCAGACCAGTCCTGTCCATCAACAAACCCCGAAATGTATTTTAATCCTGGACGACAATAGAAATCATATGCTGATTTTTGGTCTCCTTATCCGATTAATCGAAACTATAGACGAAAAAGCTTTTTGTTTCCCTGGAAGAGAAGAAGCGATTTGTCGCAACATCGCAAGTGACTGTCTCTGCAAACGATGGGAATACTCAGTTAATCTTAATTTGAATTGGAGTCCGATTTGTATATTCCGAGTGCAAAAAACAAAACATTTGAATAAAAGAGATTTTCAGAAGCTTACGCAAAGATTCGCACGGATAGCTTAAGGTGTGGAACGGAACATAATTGCGATATTGTAAACAACATTGCTCCTGTTAACATGCAAAATCGCCAGGTGGGTGAACCAATAATGTGAATTTCGGTCAGATTCAAATTGCCGAGTTATTGTTTACAAACTTTCGTTTTTTAAAGTTCGATGTGAAAAAAACGTTTGTTTCTTAATCAATAGCTAAAATAAAAAATGATTTTGTAATGTACGAAATTGGGTTAAGTTTGCAGACTTAGACCAAAAGACATTTTTGGTGCCACTAAAGGACAGCAATTTAGAAATATTAGGGACCATTTACATTTTTTTAAAAAAGGTAACGAAAAAACAAAAACGACTTATTTCTACAAGACTTCCAATTTGTTTACGACCGATAACTTCTTTAAACGTTTCTTGGACCTAAAAAAGTAAAATATTAGTAATTTGTAGTTATAACTTATGTGTACCTAAAGTAATCACATATTTACCTAAATTTTCACAGCGGCTTCACTGCTTGCCTTTTAAAGTTTTGACAGCCGTGATTTTACATCAGCTAACAATTGGGCTAAAATCAATTTCTATTATATCCAGATTGTCATGCGATTCCACTTCGATAGCGAAAGACGGACCTAACGCTACGAATTAATATATAAGAGGGCAAAGAGCGCGATTTTTCAACGACTTGTATCGACTGTATCATCATAAGTTATGGGTCCAAGCGTAGAATAAATGAAATATTCATGACTGCCCAGCAATGACCCATGGAATTAGCAATCACGACGAATTAGGGTGTTGAAGTCTTACACCGGGCAGGGTAATTTGATGGCGGATTAATTCGGCTTGAGCGACACAATCATCTCGCACGTCTGTCCATTTTGATTGGCCGGCGATCGGCGTCCGAAAACCCGGCCAATTTCGTCTTTGTGCCCAGATCACAGGGATCTTCAGTGAGATGTGTATTTATACGCTGCCCTTTGTTGTCTCGTATTGTCCACATGTCAGAACTTATCAGAAAGCGACGAAGCGGGAAGTAAAAAATGAAGCTGACAGCTATAATGGCGGGGTATAATTGGGAATGAGAGCTGAACGAACGCGTTCAAATGATGCAATTGAATTTATGTTATGTTTGGGTGTATTTGAGTTGGTTTACGTATTTTATCACCATGCATTTTTTCGCGGATTTTAGAAATCATTACTGGAGCCGGAAAATAAAAAGATAATTCCTCATATTCCCTAAAAAGTGTTTTAACCATTACTGTTTTTTGAGTTAGCATAAAATATTTTTTGAATGAACTGCAAGTATATAGATCTTAGTTCACCTTTTGCAGTGTATTAATTGGTTTAACTAAACTTAATTGTTTAGGTAGGAACAACACTTTACGTTTTAATTACCAAAATCATAAGATTAAAAATTAAGAAAACAAGGCCACTGGCCCCTACTTGCCACGGGGACGGTGTTTACCAATATTTTTTGAGTTGCGGATCAAACAATTGATTTTCACTTTGCAGGCCAAAAAACACACATTTTATCCACCAAGTCCAAAAACATGACAATTGCATTTCGTCCCCCAAACTTTTTTGCAACACATTGAAAATTTCTTTAAAGCGTTTAAAAACACTCTACGGCTCACAACGCGAGATAATAAAACAAATCATAAAGATCATGTTCTCCAAACGCGCATTTACGCAGGTCATGATAAAAGCGTCAGTAACGTTGTACCTTAACCACACATCTCTGGCGTTCAACCCCCAAGTAAAACTTCGCTGTGAAAATAGTTTTTAAATTGTACTTGGCTTTCGCTGTATATTTACATGTACCTAACGTTCATTTGAAATCTATTAAATAATAATGAATCCATATATTGGCGTGAAAAGTCTTTTTTATTCATGCAAACTGTGGGCCGAAATTGCGCAATAAATCTTGGTACGCATGGTTAGTGAGACTATAGCATCTTTTAGATTTCGACTTATAAAAGGTTTATTGGGCCTTACGGCAAATTTGAAATGTGTAACCAGCGGGCTTTCGACCGAGAAACAAATTAAACAATAAAGATTTTTGCCCCACGCTAAGTTAAGGCGAATCGTCTGTCAGGGCTATAACCAGGAGTTGTCATGCCGCCGTTATTTCTCAGATTTGTCCATATTTTAAAGAACAATGTCTTATAAAAAAATAATTGTCCTTATTACAAAGAAATGTTCTTGTTTTCAACTTGAGTGTTTATTTTGTCTTATTTTTAACATTCTTCTATCTTTTTCCTCTGACATCCAGTTGCGTAACATACCAAAACTTGTTTTTGCCCCTAGATTTTGTGACATCATAAAATATATGTCCATGCAGGGTGGTGAAATCCCTGCTTCAAATAAAAGTAAACCTAGACCTGAGCTTTTGAGTTGTACGAAGTATTTTTTACGAACAAGGAGTTGCTGGAACAGTTTTTTTCTGGCAAAAAAGACATGTGATATTTCATGGCTCGTAAATGCAAAAATTTGCTCAAAAACGTTTGTTTCGTTTGGCACTAAAATTATATTTTTTGGTTGCCTTATTTTGGTGACCACGTCGATGGCATCCCGTGGCTATAACCAAAGGGAAGCAGAAAAAATCTTGAAGATATTCTTCTCACGATCGAACAGCAGTGTCTCATCATGTTTTATACGGCGTCATAAGTTTGTTTTATTCTGTTTTAGCAACGTGGTTTTGTTGCACAAACAAAACAACAACTTTCGTTTCAGACACAATACCGCTTCCTGTATCAAGCTGCTGGCAAGTTTATCGAAAAACTTTATCAAAGCGCTTTGATGGTTTATACGAGACGGCGCCTTCTGCGCATTCTAAATAATGGGTGAAATCGTCTTCAATCGGCAATAGCTTTGTGACACTTTATAAGAGACAATCATGGGGCAATGAGAAAGCAGCATAAGTTAAATATTTGCCAACATGCAACCAGCTTTTCTGCGCCTGCTATGCAGTCCGAGTCATCAATTTGTTGACACAGTCGAAGCATATTTGTTTTTCACTTCGGCAACGAGCTTTTAAAGCTCACATGTTGGTAGGGAATCATAAACGACAGGTGTAAGGGCATAGCTTACAACAGAACCTATTTTGGAGGTTGAAAACAGTAGCTCTTTAGTGTGGTTCTCTAAAAACTTGTTGTCTTAGTAATGCGATACTGAACTAATCTGTGCGAAAGCGTTTATGCATCAAGCAGTTTCATATTGTCAAGGTTTTTTTTAACTGCGCAGAATTCCATTATAATAGCACTGAAGGTGTGAAAGATACACTGCTAACAGTTGAAAGTACTTCTCGAAAAATATGAGACTTTCAACTCTGCCTGCGCTTTTACTAGCATTTGCGTACGTCTGTGGTTCGCCTTCAAACAAGGTGGATAACGTTGGAACGTTTTGGCACGTAAGCGACTTACACTTGGACTTTTACTATGATGCATCAGCTACTGACCTTGCCCAAGTTTGTCCTTCGTCTTCCGAGGCAAACGCCTTCAATCCTGGACAGTGGGGCGATTACAGGTAAAAGTAGGTTATGATACAATCAAGTGAAATTAAGTACACAAGACAAGGACTTGCTTGTACATTATTTTCACTGATGATGACAAAATTTTTTGTCGAAACGTCTGGTTAATAAAATGAGTAGCCTACGTTTTATTCTACATCCTTGGCAATGTGGTTTTTATTAAAGTGAAATTGAAGCATTCTGATCCGAAAGCCTAATTATGCTTCTGGTTAGCGAGACCAGGACGCTTCATTTGCAATATTCAACCAAAAAAATGGTTTGTTTGTCTTGACTAGAGATTTTAAATTTTTTGTACAATTCTGTTCAATAACATAACTAGTTTGACCGAAGCTGCAGCATGTTTTTGTATGACAAGATTTCGCCGTTTGGTGGCGCTACGATTTCAGGGAATAACATAGATTTTTTCAGGTGCGACTCGCCATGGGATCTTGTGCACTCTTCAATCTACGCAATGAAAAATATTAAAAACGATCCAGACTTCATCATATGGACTGGGTAGGTCAATGCGATTTCATAATCTTGTAAGTGTGATGACATATGCTTTTTAGCATCAGGACACTTTAAACTGGTATGACTTCTGCAGAATAGCATTTTTATTGCATCAAAAGTTTCTTATGTAGGCCTTAGTAATAAATCATATACCTCGAGCCGTTTACACAATTGCTTGAAAAATATCGAGATAGTTGGCAAATATTTGCATCAATTTGGCACAGGGACGACACGTTGCACACTTCGAACGAGGAAAAGTGGTTATCAGAAGAGTTGGTCATCGACACCATTCGAAACCTGACCAATCTTATCAAGGAAGCCTTTCCAAATACCATCGTCCATTCGGCTATCGGTAACCATGACTACCACCCTAAGAACCAGATTCCGACAGGACCGAATCACATCCTTCAGAACATCGCAGACATGTGGCAAGACTGGATGACTCCGGAGCAACTTCACGTTTTCAATACGAGTATGTTAAAGAATAATTTTCCTGTATCTATGGTTTGCACGCTAAAATCCAATGGGCTTTAATCGGTCGGCTATATCGATGCACTTGGGAGACCTATTTACAAAAATGAAAAAGGTACAGTCGTAAATAAGGAAGGTTAACCTAGGTTGCGCCGGTTTTTTCGTACATGAATGAAGCAAACATTATGTTTCAAATTTTCGAAAAATGTCCATTAATGTCAATGTGGGTGAAATTGCTTGGATTAAAGATTACAATGCCGAGTGTAACATTAAACTGCACGTAGCCTTCGCAACATGCAACCTTACTATCGAATTACTATTACTCTCGCAACACAGCACCTACAAAACAAACAGCGCACAAGTCAATACTAAGCATGAAAACTTGTTGTTTATTTTGTATCAGGCGGTTATTACTCTGTATTGCCCGAAGAATTTCCCTCTACATATATTATATCGTTAAACTCGAATCTTTGGTACACTTCCAACAAATTGTCGAGTGGAACAGGAGATCCTGCGGACCAGTTTGCGTGGCTTAGTCAAGTTCTAACCGACGCACGAAACAACAACAAGAAGGTATGTAAGGAGGAGTATTGATAAGCCACTGTGAGATTAGGCGTTACAGTTGTGTGTTGTGTCACACAAGTCAACACAAAATGACTAAATACGAAGTATTTTAAACCGAAAAACAATATTTCGTACTTTTGAAAGCCTTTTTGGGAAACCAAGACATTTTTATCCGTTCCCAAACACAACCATTCCTTCAACTAAACTGCGTATTTCGTAGACAACTGAAAACTTCGGAAAACTAACGGTGGTCAATTAAAATCATACTTAGACTATAAAATATTAGGTTGGGTGCCGAACAATTGTTAATAATATTAACAATGCTTCTCGGCACCTTTAGGCCTACATCATTGGCCACATTCCACCAGGATATTTTGAGCTGGTCGACTACAAACCCTGGTTTCACGAAGAGTACAATCAGCGCTACAACGCCCTCGTGCGGCAATTTAGCGACGTAATAATCGGTCAGTTCTTCGGACATCACCACACCGACACTTTCCGTATGTTCAAGGATGAAAGTGACAATCCCGTAAGTAAACAAATTCCAAAGTGCACAAAATTTTTTTTTAAAGACAAATGACGTAGAAAGGATAACAATAACGTGTAGCCTATAACCTCTTGTATTAAATTTACTGTTTTGTGGCTGAAAAAGCTTAATTTATAAAGTTGGAAACAGTTAATGCATTTTGCGATTGGTTAGGTAATGAGCGGTGGTGCTTTCTTATATACTAACAACGGTTTTCTACTTTTTTCTGGCTTTCAAATTTCAGGTCTCTGCATTGTGGGTGACGCCTGGGGTTACCCCATGGATGACGACATTGCCTGGGGTAAGTGACGGAGCGAATAACCCGGGGATCAGGCTGTTCGAGTTCGACCGCACGACGATGATGCCACTGGTAAGGTTTCACCTGCGAGTTCATGGAACTAAATGGGGGTGTATAATCTTAACTTTATTGCGAAACAAAAGGGGCACATATTACGTTTTTGCAAAAATTAACAAAAAAATGAAGTTGGTGGTACTAGGCCTACCATTCTCATTACAATATACAATATGTGACAATTATGAAGTAAACTTACATCCAGTGTTTTTTTAAGGTGTTTTGGGGGACCGAAACGGTGCCCCAAATTTCTCCAGCGGTTTTTCCAAAATTTGCCAGTAGCCTAATAAATAATTCGTTTAAGCATATATGGCTATTTTTTGGTATTTAAATGAAACACTTGCGGTCTCTTAAAACTACTTAGCGGTCACCCAAACCAAACCTTAAAAAAACCCTGCTTACATCAACGAATATTTGCAAAAAGGCAGTCAAACAAAGTATTGTTCGTTGATATCACTTTAATTTATACTGTATCGCATGAAGATGGGCGAGAGGCTTGCGCAACTGGTTTGATGTGTTTACAAAGTTCTGGGTTGCATTCCCGCCTTGGCCACCTGTGTTTCCTCAAGCAAGAAACTTAAGCGGACTTATTGTTAGCAAAACTCCATTAGACGTTATATCTGCCCATTGAGAATCAATATGAAACTAAACCCACCACAACAATAACTTACAATTCAAAATAGTCTGTTACCATTTAGTTACATTATTCAAGCTATGTCATGCCATTCGGCGACCAAACCAAACCATATTTTCAATGTAGGACTACAGACAATACATGCTGGACTTGGAACAAGCGAACACCGTGGGAGCGGCTAACTGGGTGTTGGAGTATCGGGCGACCGAAGCGTACGGAATTCCCGACCTCAAACCAAATTCAATGAACAGTTTACTTGAGGTCATGACCAGCGCCAATACGTCATGCACAGACTGTGTAGAGAATAGGGTCATGCAGAAATTTGCCTTGTTCAATTCAGTTTCCTACAACAAGCAATACTGCAATGCGACCTGTCAGCGCTTGCACGTATGTTCGGTTGCACATGTCGACTATGAACCATACCTGAAATGTGTTAACGGTTTTTCAAGTCTACATAAGCGAGGCTTTCTGTGTGGTTGGTCATTGTTTATAGTCTTGTTGTCTATTGTGGTGTACAGCTGAAGTTCTGTGACGAAAAACATTCTCTGTTTATTTTACTTAAGGCATGCTTATCAAAATAATTCCTAATACAAATCTTTATGTAGCTCTCTCTATATATAGATATATATAGAAAGTTATTATGTTGCCAAATGATTTCAAACTAGTGACTGGAGGCAAATTTTGCAAAGTTAAATTAAAATGACATAGTCAATGTATCGATGACACTTTTTCGTGACTTTTGTAGTGGCAGGTAACCACATTTGCGACAAACGATATACAATGTGGCCACCAAAGATCCAAGTTAGCCTACTGGCTGCAATATTTTTTTTTTGAAATACTAAAACAAGATTACCCAGTTCCACAACAACAGCGTATTACTTGGACAGGGCCAGGGTATGTTTCTTTATGTTTATGGGCCAACGTTTTAATAACAAAGTTTACTCAAAATGCATCGTTGGCAAGCCAATATGGCTAGCATAAAAAATATTACGTTTTACAACTTATTTATTTTTAAATTGTGCTTTTCCAATTTGGTCAAACAGTTCTGACAATGCCATCAATACCAATTAATTTCTCAATAAAAATCGTAAACGTGAAAACACAATGGACAATTTCAATAGGCCGATACAAAAGTCATGTACGTTAAACCAACACGAGCTTTTATACCATTGCCAAAAGGGCGTAATTGTCATAACACCAAGTTTCATGAACTTTATTGCAAACGTACATTTTTTACGTTTTATGAATCAGTGCGCCGTTAGACAAGTCTTTTGTTCTGGCAACGGATAGCTTAGCATCGAAATGTGTCTTGCAGACAAAAATACTTCGGTTGAACGCGTGACAGTCTCAACTTTCGGTCCTAATTCAGACTTGTAGGCCGACTGTAGGCCGGCCTACAACTTTGTGGTAGTTTATGCTTTAAGTTATGTATCGTTCCATATAGCTAATAAAAACTGATATAACAAATTGTAACCTAAAAGTTGTATTTGAGATTTTTCAGTAGATTTCCAAAAATAAGCCAAAAAGTCTATATGGTGTTCGTTTTTTTTTAAATAGAGCCAACAATGCTACAGACGATTTTTACAGTTCACTGAAACAAGAATTCAATTGGAGTTATAGAATTTACATGTGTTTATGAATGGAACTTGTCAGCAAAAGGCCAAAAGTAGAATTCTCGCTACAATTAAGTAGGTAAAATTCATTCCCTCAGGCGCGAAAATACTTTGTTCCTTTTAGGCTAAAAATGGTGTTTTGATAAAACACATGCCTTTTTTGTTTGTGGAAATATTGATCTTTTAAGTCTAAGGTTGAACTTGATCTGTTAACCTGCACCAGAAAACGGTAAACATTGACATTGCAAACATTCACAAAGGTTAGGCAAACCGACTGCAGATACTGGAGTTTAGCATACGCAAGAATATGGTTATAAAGCTGTGCCAGTTCATACAACCTACCCACTTGGGAATGCCATACTACACGTTTATTGGAAAGCACTGTTATCGCGAAACCACAAACCGTATCGCTAATGTGTGGAGCTCAATATCTGTTATGATTGGGTTACTCTTGTGCAAGTCAATTTGCAGATGGTGTTCGGATGATCCAGTTCCTTGATGGTTTAGTTTACTTATCAGCAAATGTTTGTAAGCAAACATAGGTCAGTACAGCAAGCTATAGGATGACTGACAATGTTACCTGTAGGTTACAAATGTGTACATTGCAAGATAGTTGAGGCAGAAACATATTGCCGGTACACTGTATCGCAATTTGTAGACACTGCAAAGTGTTTAGTTATAGTTGTGATGGTCTTAAATGCCCAGCGACCAGCGTAAACATGGACTACAATATATTACTTCGTTTAAGTTGTATATAGGGTTAGAAATGTACTATAATAATGATTTTTTTTTCACAGACTTTAGTTTAGCTATGTCGCTTAGACAGTAATTTGGTTGCTGAGGCAAAAAAAGAGTCGTTAAACTTTGTGGTTAAACTGAAACATTCCACACAAAGGGTGTGTGAATTTCCGTGTTTAACTCCGTCAACTTAAACGCCATTTAAAGAATCGTTGTTTTATTGCAATACCCACTACAGGAGATAATGTGGTACTCGACACTGCTAATAGGCTGTGCAGTGCTGGAGGCAGTGTGGGGCATTCCCCGACGAGATACCGGCAGTTTTTGGCACATCACTGACTTGCACTTAGATTTCTATTATTCGGCCGAAGGCGGTAACGGTCTAGACATATGTCCTTCATCGTACGGAACGGAGCCTTTGGACCCAGGAACATATGGCGACTACCGGTAAGGGTTTCTGTCTTAAAATAGCTGCATAATGTAAAACGGTATATTTTTAGTTGCGACTCGCCCATGCAGTTGATCAAATCGTCGATCAACGCCATGAAAACTATTGATGGGAACCCCGATTTCATCCTCTGGACAGGGTAAGAAACATCTCGCTAACACAAATACACCAGGCATTAAGATTGCTTGTTACAATGAGCAAACTTATGCATAACTTAGCTCCAGAAAATGCACTCTTGTTTCATAGTGTTAGGTCTTATCAGTACAGCTGGTAAAGACTTGTTTGTTGGGTCACAAGTTTAAAAGCCATATGCCTCACCCATGTCATATATTATAATTTAAATCGATGCAATTTTAGTTTCCAAGCAGTTGCATGGTCATTTGGCTTTTAAGCCTGTAAGTTTCAACAAACTCCATTGCCTTAACCTATACAGCCAATGTCACCGACTGCACTAATGAGACATTCATGGTCAAATTAGTGTGCCCGGTTTTCAGCAAACTTGCATTGCAGTATATTTACAATAAGCTGAAACATGTTGCTTGTGTTAGATCTAAACGGTTTAACGTATCTCTTCGCAGACTAACAAACGTAATATTGGTTATTTTTAGAAAAATAGACGTGACGTTTGAATAAAAAAATAAACACGACTCTTTGATTTTTCACATTTTTGTCCCTTTCAAGTGACGACACACTTCATACGTCACAACAAAACCGCTACTTAAGCGAGGAGCTTGTCCTGAAAACCATTTGGAACATAACGGAACTGCTTCAGCAAACATTTCCATCCACCACGGTATTTGCGTCACTTGGTAACCATGACTACCATCCCAAATATGAAATGCCTCCTAAACGGAACGCAATAGTGGAAATGATCGCCGACATATGGGAGCCTTGGATGACAGTTGAACAATTTGCAATGTTTCGGGAAAGTAAGTTTGATGATTAGGTTAACTTGCCTGCTGAACGAAAACATACACTAAGAAAACAACTGCGTAACCTTATGGGCGCAAAAAGCAGAAGGCACAATTGTTGGATGTGCGCGGCAGCTACACTGTACTATATGAGTGGTAGCGTGACGAGAACTCAAGAAAGTGGGTTTGGGGTCTGAGAAAAAAATTGCTTGTGTAGGCATACAGCCCAAGTTACTAACTTGTGTAGGCATACAACCCAAGTTAAACCTGAAAGGATCCTATTATAAAAAAAAACATTTTTATTGTGCACAGAGTAGAGATTTTATATTTTGGTTGCGTTTGTCTCTTCTTTGTTTTACTATTTACATAACTTCACGTCAATTTATTATATCGTTTTATTCTCAAAATGGTATTTGCAAAGAAAAGTAATTCAATGACTTTCCGGTTAGTCTTTGATAGTGCGCGGAAGTCGCTTGCAAATTGACCAAAAGGTTTTGCCCAAATATAAGATTGCGCAACTTGCTAGTCCGTCAAGACCAATAGTTAAGCAACACTGTTCTTTTAAGCGGGCTTCGGCTCTAGGCTGGTCCCAACACGAGATCTCAGAATTATAATGCTAAACACAAACCTGTGGGACGCAAGCAATCCGACCATTGATGGGGAAAACGACATCGACCCAGCAGGACAATTTGAGTGGTTTGGTAATCAGCTCAATCTTACTAGATCAGAAGGCAAAAAGGTCGGTTTATCTACATTATACTTTTGCTGACAAATCATTGATGAAAATACCTATTTACTTCAGCGTAGGCTTATTTAAAAATATTTGTCATACATTTTTGCAGTTGTTTAGATCAAATGCATTAACTTTACAACTTTTCTCTCGACAAATTAATTGTGGTGTCAACATTGCATTTATGTGGCCCACTCTAGGTATGTCATGATAACAGCATACTACTTTTAACCAATATTTGCTTTCAGGTCTACATCACCGGCCATATTGGACCCGGTTTCTTCGAAATGGTTTCCAATGAAACTTACTATTTCAAGCGCTACAATGAACGTTACGTGGCACTGGTGCAGAGTTATGCCGATGTTATTGCCGGCCAGTTTTTCGGTCACCACCATACTGACAGCTTTCGATTGTTCTACAACGAATCAAAGCACCCGGTACGGTTATGTCATGCGTGTTGTTTCCGAATTCAACAAACATATATTACACATAAACGAAAGGCAATTACCGTAGCTGACGTCAGGCTTTCGAAACATCCCAAACTTGATTTTTTCATTGACCACTTTAATGCAATATGACTTTGTAAACGCCAGAAATGAAACCCATACCGATGGCGGGGTCGTTGCAAGGCGTGTTCAAAGTAAATATTTATTTCCAGATTTCGGTCCTATTTTATGAACCAGGCGTCACACCTCGCATCGGGATCAGGGACGGCTCCACAAATCCTGGAATTCGGTTGTTTCAATACGATCGAACAACATTCAAACAAACAGTGAGTACCCTACGTTGTTTTTTAAGCTGTTGGCTTGAATTCCCCGAGTCATTATCTATTAAAACCATGAAATATAATAACCGTGGGCAAACACTAGGCAGATATAATGCCAGTGTTATGCCAACTTCATGAGAGTATATATAACTTTTAGGTGTTGTTTCAACTCATTTGTGTTACAGGATTTCACTCAATACTTCCTTAATTTGTCACAAGCTAATGCACTTGACACTGCGTCGTGGGTTGAGGAATACTCCGCATTGAGCGAATACCTTATCCCAGACCTCAGTCCAGCATCACTAAAAGCAGTAGCAACCAGGCTTCGCGAAGATCCGTCATTTAACAACGAAACGTGCAGCCTTCAAACGTTTCTCCAACGCTACCATTTACTGAACACAGTTTCGTACGTACATGGTGCCTGCGACGACACATGCCAGAAAAATCACGTGTGTGCAGTGGAGAACGTTGATCAAGAGTCCTACTACCGTTGTATGTCAGAGTGGGATGGAAATTCAGCAACACAGAACTCTGCTAGCATAGCTCTGACCGTGCTTAGTTTTCTGCTTTGCATATTGTAACTCTAAACTTAAAGTGATACGCGTCCGTTAAACCCTAATTGGTTAACCCAATTATACCTATATAATTGTTTTCTTAAAACCAAAACTTGTACCTTATTTTTCAATATGCATGGGCAATGTGGTGATGATTTCAACAGCAAAATGTCAGTAAACTGATATCAACGATTGGCAAAGATTCCAAGCAGGAATACCAGAAACAAACCTGCCATGTAGATTGAGATGACATGAAACAGAATCGAAGATAATTTTGTTTCTTGGCAAGAATCACTTCCTGAAAAAATAGTGAATAAGTTACATAGAAAGCACACAAATAACCATTAACGCCAACGGGTAAAAATCAGTGTATTTTAGAAGCTTTCAAGCCTGTTTTAAAAAGTTGGTTAATTGCAAAACTTTACATGTGTTGCTTACCTGAGCATTTGTACAACTCAATGATTTGCTTGGAATTTGATAAACTTTTTTAATCTGCCTGGGCATACTGATTTTAATACCAATCAGCATACCAACAACATCAATTGCAAGACTTTGCCGTCAACGGTCAATCAGATAACAAATGGCTATATTTATGTCTCCTACCTGTGAAAATAGAAACAGTTTAACTCTGGTATATGTAGGAAAAATCTGCTTAAAACTTTTCATTTGCTAGTACAAAGATACACTACCTTAATATAATTGGTTGGAAAATCATGAAGCCAACACTTCGAAGTTGGATGTGAGGTGTTTATGTCTTTCAAGGTATAGGGACATTATTTTTCCAATAAATACATAAAGAGTGAAATGATCAGAATCTGAAGAGTTAGTTCCAACCAAACACAAATTCTAGGAATTTACTTGCAAAATATTTTTATACCATCTGTAAAAGTAATAAAATAAGTAGTTGCTGTCATTTGTATAGAACTATTTTATACAGATTTTCTGGAAAAAAACTGAGTTACATCAAAAGATATCAATTAAGATACATCTGCTTTGAACAAGTTTTATCAATAGAATATTTCATCATATGATTAGTCAAGTTATTTAGAATGGCAATTCTCATGTCTCTAGTGGTAATAAACATCATTGATAGACTGTGACTTGCAATGGAACACCTTGTTGATTATATGCATCAAGTCAAGTGAAACAAACTTATTTTCTATTTAACACAACACATGTCATCTGTTGCATAATCCATCATGGTGCGATTTGCTAAAGCTAACCATGGTGTTATAATAACACAAACAATAAATCATTTCCTTTATGTCACCAATTGCAGACGAACGAAAAGAGGATGTGATGTGGACAGAAAACGTTTAGGCTTGCATTGTTAAACAAAAACAAACCATGCATTTCAAAAATAAATAAACGATGCATTTTTTCTTGGAACTCTCGTAACGTTTATTTACATGTATTCTCTGTAAAAAAGAGATACATATGACGCAAGCTGGAAACAGGATAAAAAAGCCAGCTGCATTGGATAGGAGGTTTTGAGATATAGTTGAAAGATTGGTTGCATTGAGAAATAAGCATAGACTAAAAGTTTATTAAGCCTTTGTGGGGCCCATTATTTGTATAATCTTACATGTGTTGTTAATATAAGGATTGTTTTCACATTATGTATGTAATCAGATAATCCGTCATTTTTGCCCTGTGTGTTACATTGTATAAATTGTATTTGTTAAAATCAGATGGTGGTGTGTAAAAGGTTGTATGTATTTAGAGGTATTGCTCTGCTAAATAGTTTAACTCCAATTTAAACTGAAATTAGCACACAAAGAACCATAAGCGTAACAGTGAATTCCTGCTTGACCGAGTATAAATTAAAAGACTTAATCTTTGATTATAAAAAATATATTTAAGTTTGTGACGACAGTTTTAACTTGAGATATTTCAGTCTTAACAGGCTAACTGAAACGTAACATGTTGAATAACGCAACATTACCTGAAGTAAGATAGCCCGGTATATAAGGAAAATTAGTATCTGATCAAAAGAGAATGCAAAACTTTTAAAATTTACCTTGTTATTTATCAAGGTGTCAATGTTTCACATTGTTTGGTTAAAATCTTGCAAACATGAAACATTCACCTTATAAACCCCATCTCATAATTTAATACTTAACACAACTATGTCACACAATAAATTTCCAAACGATTGAAAATATTTAAATATGGAACAGCAAATGAGCAATGAAGAATACAATTAGTTTTCTATGTAATAATAATTATCAAATAGGGAAAAAACCCCAGTCTTGATGTCCTAATGCAGGGGTGTGCAACCTTTTTCACAGTGGGGCCAAATACAATTACCATGATCAGATCGCGGGCCGCACCCCCAGCTGAATTTAATTTGTTTCATACCAAATATGCTTATATTGAGTTAACAAGTAAAAGTCGCATTAATTTGTAGTCACATTATTGCCGGGTCGCATAGAAATACCACCGGGCGCACCAATGTGCTCAAAAATATATGATAATTGGACTCGTTTGCCAGTAAATTAGGAAATTCCAGCGTCTCCGCCGGCCGCACGAACTTTATCAACGGGCCGCAGGTTGCACACCCCTGTCCTAATGCGCTAAGCCGCCAACCTCACCCTCTGATGCGAGTCCCTGCCACATAACGCTTTTACTTTTAGTAACGGAGTAGCTGCAGCGCGTTTATCATTTGTCCACTAAAACCTTTGTCGCGCTTTATAACGTCCCAACGTTGTGCAGCTATTTCCGGCTTGGTGAATATTTTAGCGCAATTGTGCTGCTACGATTTGTATCACCGGCGAAATAAACTCAACACAACTCAACTTATAAATAGTAGAAATACGGCAGATTTATTTTCTGAAAATAAATAATCAATACAATATCTTAGTACATTTTCAGGTTTTTTAGTATCAAACAATATGCAAACATTTTTGTTAAAAATTAACAAATCGAGCAAAAAAAAAAAAATCTCAACAGAGATGGGAAACAAAATTGAACTCACTTGCACGAGTTGCAGTTGCATATTAGATAAATTACCGAAGCTGAAAACTACAGTGAAGAGAAACGTCTGCGTTCTGCATTGTAGTTGTACATTGCATGTGTTTTGTTGCAATTTAAATACGAAGAAACTCGATACAAGTTGTTCAATAGCAGTTGGTGGAGAACCACTGTAATTATTTTCAGCAAAGGAAAGATGCATTTTAGTCTAATAGTATGTTTCTTGTTGCCGTCAAATTGCTCGGCAAGTATATCGTTAAAACAATTTACTGCAGCTTTTTGGCACATCACTGATCTTCATCTTGACTTCTATTACACACAACAGAAAGGTTGCCCGTGGTCAACAGGAGCACCTGCTGTATATCCTGGTCCTTTTGGTGATTTTAAGTAAATTCTGACATTTTTAATATTTTTTATTGTATTGTAATAGTTGTAACAGTAAGTGGTTTACTAAGACAAAACACAACATTCATCTATTGTAGTTTGTTTACGTGCACCTTGACACAACAAAAATGGTAACACACTATCATAATGTGGCATGAAAAACACAGGACACAATTGCGAAAACAGAAAACCCAGCCATTGTAAATATGATAAAATAAACTAAGTGGGAAGAACTATGTTAAAAAACGTAGCATCTGTACCTGGTCAATTTCGTATGTAAGCTAAATTACTGGATTCCAATATAAAAGTTTTATTGATTTGGAACAAAGTATCTGGATTCTCTGTCTACATCTTATTATGTACTATAATTTTTTTAGGTGTGATTCTCCATGGAAACTTATAAACTCAACTTTCCAAGAAATGAAAAGAATTAAACCAAACCCAGATTTTATTTTATGGACTGGGTTAGTACTACTATTAAAACAAAATCATTTGTGTATTTTTGTAATTTGAATTTTTATTGACTGCTTTTTTTCAAAAAATGAAAACATAGTTTATACTTTTTCACATTTCCAGTGACAACATTTTACATGTACATGAAAATGAAAAGTATTTGTCCACAAAGTTGGTGCTGCAAACAGAAATGAATCTCACCAGACTAATCGATGAAATGTTTCCGGAAACACCTATTTACACTGTGCTGGGGAACCATGACTACTTTCCTTTTGACCATATGCCAATAGAAGAAAACAATGTCAGGACTAAAATTGCCAATATTTGGAACAAATGGATACCTGAAGATCAAATTGATTTATTTAAAAAGGGTACATGTAATGCTTAGAACTTTCTTTTTTTAATTTTGTTGGAGAGATTTTTATGTTGAAGAATAGTTAAACCACTTTTACATATTATCAATCATTAATATTCACATGGTCATGTTTTAGGTGGCTACTACTCAGTGATTTTTGAACATTTTGGTCCAAATCTGCAGTTGCTAATGCTTAATACCAACTTATGGGATTTGTTAAATCCTCATGTTAAAAGAAATTCTGATCCTGCAGGACAGTTTAAATGGCTGGAATCGCAGCTTCAAAAGTCTCAACAAATGCACTACAAAGTGATTATTATGAACAATTGATATGCTTTATTTAATCTGGGTCAAGTAGGAGCAATATGTTCCACTTTTATTCACCCAAATTCTCAATGTTCTGTTACAACAATATACAATTACTACAATTAAAATATGTCTCTTCCAACATAAACAATTGATCCGTCCTATACAGGTTTTTATAGTTGGGCATCATCCCCCAGGAGTTTTTGAACTGAGTGACAATGATTACTGGTTTTATCCTAAGCACAATCGTCGATACATTGAGCTTGTGCAGAAATATCATGACATTATAGAGGGTCAGTTTTTTGGTCACAACCACAGGGATAGCTTTCGGGTATTTTGGGACAAACATCGAAAACCGGTAAGTATATTTTGATGGTACTTTTGGAGACACGTTTTTTATTGTTTTATTATGTTGGTTTTGAATGTTGCGTTTTAAACTGACGATATTCTACCATATCTTGAGTAACTGTTCCGGTTTAATCTGTGCAGTTGATTTATCTATTTTGTTTTAATCAATTCTTCAATCGCACTCCTGATTCATAGTTTATAACTGTGTAGAGTGCACTTTTTATTAGGGTTGGGCATTTGACCAGTCAAATAAAATCTGGTTAATTGACTGGTCAAATACTTGTCAAATTGGTCAAATATCGGTCAAATACTATACACATTATTAAATTGCATTTTTAGTTAAAAATTGTAAGTTAAATTATCTTAAAAACTACAATAGAAACGAAGGCAACTCGTGTAAATGTGTTTGTGAAACGTTCAGTTTATATTATAGACTTTTCCAACGGCGTTGTATGCCTTATTTCATCATAGGCCTCACCTGTGTGTCTGTATTTTTCATTTAGTAATCACATTTGTAAACTGGATTTTCATAATATTCTATGTATACATCAGATTGAAGTATAATTTTGACTAAGATTTAACTGCAAAAGTCGCTTATCCGGCTTAAAGTGTAATTTATGCTGTTGTCACATCACCATCGATGACAAACAAGGAATATACAAAAGCTTGATATGTAGGTACATTATTTGTTCCAATAAGTACTGACCTGTAATTAATCCATAAAAATGTATTCAGGGCAATTATAATCCAAATATATAGATACAATCAGTTCTTGGTTCAAATATAGAAAATGTACTGCAGACCTACAAGTTTACAAATGCTTAAAATTATTTCGATTTTTATCCGTCAGTCAAAATGTGCAATATTTGCAAAAATGCCCAAGTAAGTACTTATAAACTAACTTTCCCCCATAGACAGATCACACTCTTATTATTTTTTATTAACATAAAGCGGTGCTAGAGGTGATCCATGTTTTTTAATTGCATTGTAAACCTTGCAAAGTTTGCCTTAACGTAAATCAGATCTTAAATTTCAGATGAAAAGTATCCCCTAATTGTTTAAGGCATTTATTTGAAATCAACAAAACACATCTATATTGGCTTTCATAGCACTTTTTAATACAAATGTATGCCCTCAACTTTTCTACCTGTAAGAGAAGGGCTGTAAGAAATAATTTATCCATTCCAACAACCAAAAAGCAAGTCCAAGCAGATTTACCACATTTGATTTTTAAAATTAAAAATAGTATTTGACTGTTCAAATAGAGTGCTGTCAGTTGACCGTATTTGACCGGTCAATTGACCAGCTTGCCAAATGCCAACCCTACTTTTTAAGTTTGATTTTTGAAATTGATGGATTTTAAAAAATGGGTCTCAGTTTTCTATGATACTGTTTGTAAAAAACATATTTCAAATTTGAAACGTTTTTTGTGATAATGATTTCAGATTTCAACATTGTGGATAGCTCCAAGTGTGACGCCGCATTCAAAAGAAATCCAAACAGCAAACAACCCAGGAATTCGATTATTTGAATACTGCCCATTATTTACTTCACTTAAGGTAAGTATACAAACAAAATTAATTCTGCAGTTCTGTTTGCCAGAACTAGATACAAGAAATTTAGATATGTTTTTGAACAATTAAAAATTAGATTTAAAAAGAAAACAACACAAAATTGTATAAGATGAAAATGTGTTTGTACCACAATAAACATTGTGAAGCAAACGAAATTATACAAGCATTTTCAAGAAAAAGTGTTCATGTTTTTATGTTTTGCTTGGAGCGAGTAGCATGTTTATCAAACAGCCAGTGACCTGGCAATATTCAGCGCAAAAGTTTTTCAGCAGGCGAAAAAATATATTTTATGATCCCGAGCCAGTGAGATTTTTTGGTTTAAACTCTGACTCCCCTCTAACTACCGCCTTCACCCACTGTCAGTGTATCGTGGTGTAAGTTGTAACCTTAGTGCAATTTTGCAGGACTACGTGCAATATTATTTCAACCTAACCGATGGAAACGTCAATGGCAATGCGACTTGGATCAAAGAATATAGAGCGACTGAAGAATTCCAAGTCCCCAACATCAATCCAGCGTCGATGGCCAGCTTCCTGCACAAACTTATGTGTGCTGACGTCAGATGTGACGTCACGGGGCCCGAGTGCGAAGACAACCGCGCCCTCCAGCGCTTTTCCTTAATTAACTCGGTGTCGTACGACTTCCGGTACTGCGACTCCACCTGCCAACGAAGGCATTTGTGTGCAATGAGTGAGGTGGAGTACAATGCTCACCGGAAGTGTATAGAATCGGAACTGCAATGTCAACCGTTCTTCAATAGAACATGATTTATTTACGGTCTTGCTGTTTCAAGCTATGTGAAGTAATGTATTTTGTTTGTTTCATTTTTATCCTCGGTGGGCGGGCAATGCCTGAATGCGTTATGCTCACAATGAGTCCGCCGTCTAACTGTCTGTTTTTATTGCAAGTCCGTTGATCGGTTTTTTTATTTGATTTTTTCGGTTTTAACCATTGGGAGCAATGTCGCTTACGTTTCTTGCTTAAGAAAAATCGAGTGCTACACCTTACATCAGTGGTTCTCAAACTTTTTTGACCGCGACCCAAATCTGAGTTATATGAACATCTCACGACCCAAGCTTCAAACATCAAAAAATGTATTTTCTTCTGATATGCATGAAAAAAGACGCAGACAGCCAGTTGTAGTACACAGTACTATGAAACAATGATTGATTTATCGTAGCGTGTTTCTTAAATTGAAATTTGTCCTTCATAAATCTTCAATGCACGGCTCTATTTTTCATTCAAGAGACCACTTGATATTTATATTCAGTAAAAGGTCTGTGATTGGATTTTTAACTGTCCTGTTCGACAACATAACGGACTGCAATTTCGAGGCCACGTCGTCGCCGCATAGCATGCCAAAATGGCTGCAGGCTTAACGAGGTCGATTCGTTCGACAACACTACATAACACAACACACATAGTGGCTTTGCAGCATGATCGTTGATAGAAGTGAATCCTAAATCTAAACATGTTTCCTTGTACGAATACTTGTCCTATTATTCCCCATGTTACGACGTTACAATCGCCATGTGCGTGACAGTAAAGTTGGAAGCCTATTGTCGTCTGTATATGGTCCCATGTTTGGGTCGCGACCCATACATTGAGAACCACTGCCTTACATCGACGAAGTGAAGTAGCACACCTCGTTGTTTGAAATCCAGTGTTAAATTTATTTTTGTTGCGTATGTTTTACCCGTATATATGGCTTGCGCTATGTTGTACCATATTAGCGTGCTTTATTGTTGATGTTGCTGTTTATTGCATTTACATTAAAGTTCAGTAATAGCACTTCTTTCGCAAGACGCAGTTTAACAAAATTCTTTAGGTTTTTTGTATTGTGGTCGTAGGCCTATTCTAAAATTGTTGCAGTCTTAAATTTGTCACCATATATAAGTCAAGACTAGTGCCAAAACATTATCAAATTAAATCGACGATTGAGACATTTTTCAGGTCTAATCAAATTACACATGTATAAAGTTAGAAGTTTCTTTACAGTGCCAACCAACTAAACTAATACCTGTAGTTTTGGGGCAACCACTGCGCAAATTACGACAGATAAGAAACAGTGGTGGGATTCAGTCGGTTCGTACCGGTTCTATAGAACCGTCTCACGAAATTTTACGAGATCAGCAAACCGGTTAGCATTACTGGTTACTGTCAATGAACTTTTTGTGAAAAGTACCGGCTAAAAAATGACTTTTGTGATAGAACCAGCTGACAAAAAAATTGAATCCCACCACTGATAAGAAGACATTCCGCGGTTATTGAACCTTGATCTATATGTAATATGTTACTTTTCTGAGAGCTGTTGATATCCCCTTTTGACTATGTCTCCTACTAAAAACATTTTCTGACCCATAACAATCACAAGACAAATCAGTATGAATGGGAACAGACAACTTAATAGAGTTGCAGATCTGGGTATTCACCAATACTGAAACAACCGGAAAAAGAAACAATTAATATTCTCTGAACTTTTGTCTGCTGTTCTGTGGACTGTAGTCCCTCTGGAATTACCGTACTAATATGTGTTCATAAACGAGTTATTCAGTGGGGTGAATGCAATACCGATGCTTAGTTCCCTTTGCCAGCTGCGCCTTGCACACTTTTTTCACGCGGTAGCTGCGTGATTTTGACGACCGCCATGCCTAGTATGTTAAGCTGTATTGTCTTGGCAGGGCTTCGTTTTCGCAGGTTAAGCCTTCTTGGGGTTATGCACCAACCAAATGACATCACTTTGGGGAACATGCAATTTGTATTAATTGTCTGTTTCGTGTTTCCGTTGCAATGCTGTGCGGGCATTGCATCAAGACAAATCAGTGGGACGTTTTGGCACATCACTGATCTTCATCTTGACTTCTATTACACACAACAGAAAGGCTGTCCTTGGTCAACAGGAGCACCTGCAGTAAATCCTGGACCATTTGGCGACCACAAGTGAGTGCTCATATTTGTACTGTAGGTAGTAAGCATTGACATGTATCTATAGATATAGAAATGTTTCTATAAAATCTATAGAACTATAGTTTTTGTTTGCAGCTATGTTATATGGACCCTATTTTTGCAGGTGTGATTCTCCATGGAAGCTTATTAACTCCACTTTGCAAGAAATGAAAAGAATTCAACCTGATCCAGACTTTATCTTGTGGACAGGGTATGTAATGATATTTGTTAAAAATTAACTATACCTGATAGTTTTGCAGATTTTATTATTTTTTAAACAGTTTGTAGATAATAAAGAACAATCCTTTAAATCTACTTTGCTTTAAAAAGTGTGTCTGGTTTGGTCTAAACCAGGGGTCGGCAACCCCTGGCACGCATGTCAATGTTGGCATACAAGGTGATTTTTTATGGCATGCCAATCCATTTACATGTTATTGTAAAGTACTAATTTAACCTGTTACACTGCTTGATTTTAATTTTTTCATAGCATTGTCTTAAAATCCAGCATACATCCCCAAACACTCTGCTTACTGCCAAGATCATCTGGCACAAACTACTATTTCCAACAAGAGTGTTAGCACGCGGGGCCATTACCACATGCAAATAACAAGTAAAATGACATGTAGTGCTTAAAAGGTTGCAGACCCCCTGATCTAAACACTACTCTGATAAAAAAATGTGTGATTAGCATATTTATGTTTTTTGTGCTGAAATAAAACAGCAGCATATATATTCTTAATTTATGCATTTGCATATTAGAGACAACATATTACATGCCCGTGAAAACAAAAAGTACCTGTCCACAAAACTGGTGCTGGAAACAGAAATGAATCTTAGCAGAATAATTGATGAAGTGTTCCCCAAAACCAATGTGTTCTGTGTTCTTGGAAATCATGATTACTTTCCTGCTGATCATATGCCAGTTGAACAAAGTGATGTCCGAACCAAAATTGGTGACATTTGGAAAAAATGGATATCCAAAGATCAAGTGAATTCGTTTAAAAAAGGTCGGAAAAGCCACTGACAGTTTTTATTGTTTGCTGAACTAAGGGATTTGTAACTTTTTCCCATCTTTTTTTAACGTTTAGTCATCATAAGTGTTTTTTCAGTTGGCTATTACTCAGAAGTTGTTGATACGTTTGGAGGTAATCTGCGCCTGATAATGCTTAATACCAACTTGTGGGATTTGTGGAACCCAAATGTTAGTAACACTGATGATCCTGGAGGACAGTTCAAATGGTTAGAATCACTACTTCAAAAATCCCAACAAAATAACCAACAGGTATTTTTGTCAATTTATTTTTTATTATGTGTAAATGCCCACTGACTTATTTTTCCTAATTAACTATAGTAATTTTCTTATATTCCAGCTCATTTAGAAATGATCAATACACATGTTGGTCTATGAAACTGTTATAACTGGTCTCTAAACCTGAATTTGGAATTGGTCTGTAACAACAAACCATCAACCCATGTGTATTTTAATCAGTACTTTAGCTTGGTCTAGCTATATTATTTAATTTTAAACATATTAAAATCATAAAAATATCTGCAATTTTTATGATTCAAATTTTTAAATTTGCGTCACATATGTTTAACATTTAAGCAGTTTGTTGTTGTGGATAAAACAATATGTAAGTCAGTTCCCATATATCTCACTTCCCGGTAAGCAAAAGACATTTTTGGGAAGCCGGAAACACAAACAATACATCTATCTCATGCAGGTTTTTATAGTTGGGCACATTCCTCCAGGAGTATTTGAGCTAACTGACGACGATTACTGGTTTTATCCTGAGCACAATGTTCGATACATTGGCCTAGTGCAGAAATATCATGACATTATAGCGGGCCAGTTTTTTGCCCACAACCACAGGGATAGCTTTCGGGTATTTTGGGACAAGCATCGAAAACCAGTAAGTTTTTTCTGTTCATATTAAAGGCAAAAAACATGGCTGTTAAGCTAATACATAATTGTCTTAATTTCAAATCTCCTGTTGCAAATATAAGTCGTTCAGTTTACTAATCAAAATGCGAAACTTGCGTTATGTCGCCAACCTGCACTGCTTTGCATGATGCAGTTTGTGCAAAAAAAATGCAACGAACTTTTTTAGGTAAATAGTTCTGTAGGAATAGCCTCAAGAAACAACCTTTTTCTGATTTTAGATTTCAACATTGTGGATAGCTCCAAGTGTGACGCCGCATTCAAAAGAAATTCAAACAGCAAATAACCCTGGAATTCGCTTGTTTGAATACGACCGAAGGACTTCTCAACTCCAGGTTCTAATAATTTTATTGTTGTCAGCCCAAGAAATTCCACCGCAGGTTACATTTTTATAGCCAGTGTCTTACCGTATGTGAACATGCTTGTTGACTGGCAGATTCGGTATAACGCCTTCAATAGACCTATGATTGGTTTACGTGTATGCCGTGATCGCTGGTCTGCATATATACGCTTCAGGGCGGATCACAGTATTAAATTTAGGTTCTTCTTAATTGAATGTTCTTGTTGCCAAGAATACAGAATACGACACAAAAAATCAGTTTAATCGTCTTGTAGAATTCGACAAAAAATGTGCTCTTTAAAGTAACTTCATAACAGCACGTTCAATAAACGTACGTTCTGCAGTGGGTCGTAAAACTGCTTTTCGGCTACATATAAGTTTTTTATTTACAGTGGAAACATGTTTAGGTGTAAAACTGTTTAAAGGGCCATATTGCAGGCGATTATTTTCTTTCATGATAGGCCAAGTTAGATTTTTTTCGGTAGGTGATGCGCAGGAGCAAATTTTACCACATTTAACATGAACAATTTATGCTATCCTCGATCATTGTAAACACTGCCCCCAATTGTGAAGCGGCAAATGGCCTATGTTAGCCAGTATCATGCCGCACAGGAGGGAGAATAACTGAGTTTACTCCTTGCAGGACTACGTGCAATATTACTTCAACCTAATCGAGGGAAACGCCAACAACCAGCCAATGTGGAGCAAAGAATACAGAGCGACTGAAGAGTTCCAAGTCCTCAACATCAATCCAGCGTCCATGGCCAGCTACCAACGTAGACTGATGTGTGCTGACGTCGGATGTGACGTCACCGGGCCTGAGTGCGAAGACAACCGCGCCCTCCAGCGGTTTTCCGTAATTAACTCGGTGTCGTACGACTTCCGGCACTGCGACTCCATCTGCCAACGGAGGCATGTGTGTGCGATGAGTGAGTTGGAGTACGATGCTCACCGGAAGTGTATAGAATCGAAACTGCAATGTCGACCGTTCTAATGACGGCATGTATTTTAAATACGGTCGTTCTTTTCCAAGTTCACATTGTGTTTTTTTCCAATGAAACACTTGTTATAAACAAAAAAACGCAAATTGGCCTTTTCCCAACAAGCGTTGGTGCCGCTGAAAATAAGGCTTAATTCAAATATTGTTGCACGTGACGTCATCTAATGACAAACCTTTCAGTGCTAATTAAAAAAATTCTAGTTCTTACATTATAGGCGTATTGAACTTTATATTTCGTACATGTTAGGTAATATATTGCAACTAAGTATAAGTGTGAAGGCTTATGCACATTAAAACGTGTTTTCTTAACTTGACGCTTTGAGCTTGGCGATAAGTAGCCTATAGTCTGACTACGTAGCATCGTAACTGTTCTTCGTTTTTCGATAGTTTCACATGTTTTGCACTAAATTCATAAGTTCAATGCGTATTTCTTAGAGACTGTGACTTTTTCCAAATTACTTTTTATGTACAACTGGTTTTATATCCTATATGACATTTTAATCTTTTTTTTAATTGTAGAGTTCTTTCTTGGCTATATTGGTTAAAAATACCGGTTTTGTATCAGGAGACCGTGACTTTTTTGGTGCATGACAATGGTATTAATGTAAACATGTTATTACCTGTGTAACTGTGCAAGGAAATTTGTGTTATAACGCGTTTATCTTTTAAAAGTTCACGCCTGGCATAGAAAATTACATATTGCCATTCTTATGCGCGTGCTTCCTATAGCAGAGGGTGTACTTTCACCGAAGTTTGACTTAATACGTGAATGTACGCGACTCAGCAGTGGTGAATCATCAATGGACTTCTGACCCAGTTCATAACACTCATATGATGAAAAGCCCTTCGTAGATACGAAAGTGCATACGGTTACCACCGCCTTTAGTCGATGACCCTGCTTGCAAAGAATCACTACAGTATTTCGCAAGCACATCCAATCAACGCAGCACCTGCCAGGAAGTGTTTTAATTGCTTCTGGCTGACACCGGCCTCACACCAGCAAAGTTGGTATGGCCGCGGCGCGAACAGCTCGCCGTACATAGTTGTGACGCAACCGGAAACGGCAAACGGGTTGCTGCTTGTGATGGCAACTTTATAGCACCGAAGTAGCGCGTGGGTTAGGTTTATAAACAACGCGGGCAGTAGTCTTATAAGATTTACGTATACGTAAACCCACGCGTGCATATTATGTCATGTTCCGCAAACATACATTCATTCCTCCTTAACCGTTTTAGGACACCACGTTTCAATAGGCCGGCCGGTATTAACATATATTGCTTTAAATAATGAACAAGGCGGCTCTACACAGCCTTTTTCTAGTTCCTTGGAAGGAAGAGGGGCTCGACTACCTCGTGAACCCCAAAGCGCTGACACATACCGGTTCCACAATCCGCGTGATTAATAAGTCACGTGGTTGGGTGTTTGTGGTCTGTTATGGTTGGGTTTTTGTTGGTTAGAAAATCCTTTCAAACGTAAATCGGCATTTAAACTTCTACAATCAAGAGATAACTTCATTTTTTATCACTGCGAATGCTGTTATTTTGTAAAATTCGAAATGGTTTTGGTTTGTAAGCTGGTTTGGGTATTGCTCGTTTGGAAGTAGGCCTACATACAAGAATGCTGAAGTTTTTCTTTAAGGTTTTAATATGTAAGAAAACGATGGCCTTTGCAAAGATTTCACCAGTTTTTACCAAGCAGACCCATTCTATGTGATTTCCCTCTTGAATAAGGTAATTTTAGTGAAGAGTCAATGACGAATTTTCTCACAAAAGAGAACAGCCAGAACACCGTTCTTTGTTGATAGCAGCTAAAAACACCTTTCACCAGTTTACCGATATGGAGCATGATAAAATGCAGACTTTTAATGTCTTTTCATACAAACACGAGCACGATTAATTGATAGCAGTTTTTCCAATTTCCCGATTCAACTAGCGTTCGCTGGGAGCATTATTTTACACTACAAATTAATGCGAAAAAATGCTCAAATCAAACCACGGCGGCCTTAAGGACTAATAAAAATTAAAGCCACAAATCTTCGGCAACAGTGTTTCCGAAAATATTTCAAGTACCGACAGTTTCGAATTTTGAATCTGTGCCATGGACGGTATCGAAAATATTTCAAGAAAAAAAACACCGAGCATAAAGTGGAAAGTCTAAGGAAACACTGCGACAGAAGCCAGCAGTAAGAATTGCAATCACTCTTAAATAATACTTTTGAAGCAGAAAAAACGGGCGGCGACGTGAACCATAAGAAAATAGTCATACATATTCAGTTTGCTGGACAATGCCGCAAAAACAGACTCTGAAGTTAGTGTAGATATAAAAACACTTTAGCACTGAAATAGGAAGTAGGAAACTCGCTGGGCTACAGTGCCGGGCAGTTGCGCTGGTCATCAAAACATGTGTGGTAGAAAAACATAGCAGACACAAGAGCAGGTAGACATAATGATACAAACGACCAAGAGGATTCAATCCTGATTGGGTAAAACGATTGACTTAAATAGGGCACCTTGATAATCGACGTCATTCGAATTTCTTCTTAGTAGCGGTGTATCTTTCCATGTACTGCATAAAAATGTGTTAAGGTTTATGTGATTAGCATTTATGCTGGTGCAGAAGCTGTTTAAACAAAAGGTCGCCGTATTCGGTGGTATTTATACTCAATTTTAAACTAGATACAGGTAAAATTAAACGGGAAACGTACCGACCTTTGCAAACCAGTAGCTATTAATAAATAATTTATAGTCATACAGCAGAAAAAACACGCACAATATTGCAGGTAGGCTATAAGCAAAAGCGGCTTCAATTTTCGTAATTTAGGTAAAAGGCGTGGTAAGTTACGGTAAAGGCTTTTTATCAACCTTTGCTTTATAGTCTTGTGGTTGAGGCATTTAAACTACTGGACTAGTGTTTGTGTTGTGAATGAAACTGGCCATAAATATGAGATCATGTTGCTTGAAAAGTAGGGTTTAATTTAAACCAACAGAAACATGCCAGTTGCTGGTGCCAATATGATGAATCAGAATTACATTGTGCCACAAACGGTCAAATCGTGATAGGCTGTTGCATAATAATATGTCAGCACATATGTGTTCAGACATGAGGGATTAGGTAACATTCAATATTATGCTACCGTTATGAACAAAAGCCTTTTACTGGGTATATTTGAATTCCACATTTTAACTATAACACCAAATATTTGAAAAACTTTAACAACAAATTGGTCAGTATATTTTTAACTAAGGTTTCAACCCTGATAAAATAAGTTATAGAATAGATATTTATGCAGTGCATATCATATCATCGGAACTGAAATGCAACATATTTATCCAGGTGCTGTATTATGATGCAAACTCTAAATACGGGTTTAACAATTTGCAAACAACAGTTTGATTGTTTAGCAAATCAAGACTTTGAAAAAAAGTTTCACTCACCTGAGAGTAGCCTTCAACCTGTTGAAAGTCTTTTTGCGTAAAAAGATTTCCGTCAAACACCAATAAAGATATTTTAGAATCAAGTAAAATCTTTTTCGATATTCCATCTAGTGGAACACAATTTTCCTGAAAGCGCAGGACTTTCAGTCTTGGGCAAGAGGCTAGGCAATCTGGCAAGGATGGAATCTAAACATGTTTAGGTTTTGTTACTAAAGTGTCACACTATTTCTTTAGCAGTTTCTAAACAATTGCAGATAGTAATGTAGGAACTATAGACAAGTGTCCAGTTGAGATTGTACAGTATGTCCAGGGCATGTAATAAACGATGCATGGTACAAAATGGACACACACAAAAATACAATTATACAAGTTTAAAGACGGACACTATTTTACATTGTCAGGCTCATGGATGAAAATACAAGTTTACTATATTAAAAATATGACCACCATTAATACCACACCTGATTATTGTTGAGGATCAGTTCAACTGCATTTAACTGGTGCAAATTTTCTGGAATGCGTGTGATTTTGTTATGTGACATGTCCAGCAAGTCAAGGTGCTTTAGGGTGGCCATTTGCTCAGGAACAGACTGAAAGTGGTTCCCAGTCAAGACAACTGTTTTAAGCGCAGCACATTCTCCTAAGTCTGGGGGCAGGTATGCAAGTCGGTTGTGGGTCACTGACAAATGTTCCAACTTCTTCAGTTTGCAGATACTGGAACACAGGATACCTAAAACATCACTCAAGTCAGAAGTTTGGTTTGGATCTTTTGCAGGACTGAAAGCATACGGAGTCACAAAAATACATTTAATTGTGACCCATGGCACAAATACTCCTGAAAAATTGTCTGGTTATTGCCATATTTTGCTACAACAACATTCATGCTTCTTTCTGCACAAGCCAAGAATGTTCGTGAATAAAGTCGACAAGAACTTTAAGAAAAAAAACAGGGTAGTCAGGTTTAGGTTTGTTAAATATTCAATCTAACCTGCATTCAAATGCAACCAAATATAATAAAACTGTGAACATACTTAGTCTATTGTGATTTAAAGTGAGGGTCTTCAGTGACGTAAAGTTACCAATAGCTTCTGGAATTCCCTGAATTTTGTTGTCCGACAAATCCAGCGTCCTCAAGGATTTAGATAACTTTAAAACTTGTGAAGGGAACTAAAAAGAGAACAAGCTCATTGGTAAATGTTATACCAAACATTATAATAATCTTAGTCAAAGTTTTAGATTCCAACACCTAAATCATATTTTCAGCTTACAAACCTCATGTTAAACCCAGGAAAACAACCATCCAACAGTACAGAATGTAAGTTTTACTTTGTTTACATTTAAAGACATCAGCATTTGCAAAAAACATAACAGTTGTTACCATAAACACAAAGCCACTCAATCAAAAACTAAAACTTACCTCGGACAAGTTCATTGACGATAACTGACATACTCCAGTTTTCTCTGCATGTTCGATGTGGGCTTTGATAGAATTTCCCATGGTTACACCACAATCAAAACTCTATTATTACCAATTATAAACTGTTCATTTTTTGATAAAATTTGCGACGATTATCTGTAATGCAATTAAGATGAATGAAATCAAGAACAAAATTGTGTACTATATAGATTCAAGTTTAAACAAAATCAAACAGTATTACATGAACTTATGCAAAATAGAACAGCTGTGGGCAAAAATACCTGATGGCAACAATTGCATACAGTACATAAAGATTAAAGATTAACTTGCAAGTACAGAAGTCACAAGACAAGCTATCACATGACATGACAGTCGGCAAATAATGCTGCAATAAACTAGGGATGAACAAAAACAAACTTTCAAAAGTTCAAAAATGAAAAAATCACATGTAAGTTTAAATGAATCAACAATGTTTATTGGTGGTTGCGCAACTTCTGTTTCTTTGCAGTTGGGTGAGGATGCATGAACATTTGACACTCTTGGGGTTTCTCGCCACCATACATCTCACACAACAACTTGGGAAGATCGGTTTGTGCTTTTTGTTGCAATTCCTCTGTATGCATTCCATTGACCAAAATCCAAGGTACATACTTGTGCTTAGGCTCCAGGGCATCAGTTTTCATGCCAGATTTATGCATAAGTCCATTGCCTTCGTCATTCTTAGCACACTTGTTAATAGTAGCCCAGTCCTGTCCGGCATCTGTAATACACTTTTCAGCAGCTGCAATGGGATCTTGTGAATTCTCCATGCAGTAAATGATGGGGAAGTAAGTATCGAATTCATAACCAGTGTACTTGAGAAGGCAATTTTCAATCAAATTACCGGTACACTCTTCAGGGCCATGTTGGCAAGTGAAGTTCCACATTCCAGATGGCAACTGTTCTTCATTGGCATTTCCATAGGGTGTCATGTCGGCCTTCATGATCCCAGTAGCCTTAAAGGTCTTCCAGGTAGGGTACAGCATTTGGGTAATAAATTCACGACAACCTGGGCAAAGTGATTCAAAGTACAAGGAGATTGCAACAGGGCTGGCAGTCCCCTGACTCTGAACTTCCCACCAATCACTGCAAGCTTGCAAAACTCCACACTGTTCCGCAATAGCACGCGAAGTACACCAAAATCTTGGAGAGATATCGCATTTGGCGTTCGCATACACGACCAAAAGCGAAAGAACAAAAGCTTTTGCAGCAAACATTTTTTACTTATTGTATGCTTCACTAAAAACTAAACAAATTTTGTTTCTGTAAAAAAATGGTTATTAAAATATAACAGTGCTTTACCTGCTAGCCATTTTTACAAACGTTAATGCCTGATTTCATAAGTCAGCAATTTTTTCGTTTGCTAGCAAAAGCAGGAGAAACACAACACAACACAGCAATGGTGCAACTGCAAACTTTTCATGTCGCTCTCGCGCATTTTTTCTCTGGTAAAATTGCGCCACCCTGTAACTCATTGTTTAACAGCGTTACGTAAATAGTGATTCCAACTTTGCAAAATATTACCTGGTCTCAGGCGAGGCTTGGTTTAACCAAAGAGTTTTGCCTGCAACGAAGAAAGGCAGGGAGGCGAACCGGAACTGAACCAGAAACAGCGAACCGATTTGAGCGGTTAATTTTATTAAACCCGAACCGCTAATTACTACCTGAAAACCCGAACTGGAGTTGAACCCCATGTTTCGTTTGGCGTTGGACCCGAACCAGTAAAAAATGCAGTCTGTGTTATATTTTTTGGATTTTTTCAAAAAAAAAAGCGCCCTTAAGAATACGCGAGATAACACTTGTAGGGCGTGACAGAAAAAAAACCAATTCAGGGTCGCAATTCTCTTGGAGTTTGAAGGCCAGGTAGGCCTAGATGATGGTTAAAACTAAATTTAAACGAATGAAAATTTACACCGGTTAGGACCGAATAATTTGCCCCACCGGAACAAAACCCGAACCCGAAAATTACCATTTTTGAAAACCTGAACCGAACCCCTAAAAACAAGACAAAGTGAACCCGAACCGAACCTAAACCCATATGACAAGCGGTTCGACTCCCAGCTTAAAACGGCCATTTTATTAAACATATCCTTGTAAGGCTGCACTCATAAAGCCTTTATTGTGCATGTAAAATATATGGTAAGTTGTCAAACAGTCCATTTATTCTGAAATAAAAAGGCGAAATTACATAACCGTCATGATTAGGTACAACGCTAGACCTAAATTGTTAGTTATAGGCTAGTTGATATCGTAGCCGGAAAACTTATCATGCAACTTGGTGTAAGGATCCTTTATTTGCTCATGTGCGTCCAAACAGAGTGAGCTGCAGACAACATGTTTTAGGTGTGACATTGCGAGCAAAGTGCTCCCTGCCACAAACTATTGACAACGACACACACACAATATAACACCGATCAAAAAAGACATAAAAAATTAGGTACACTGCTGGAACATAATCATCAAGTACATTTGTGGCCAATTTTAACATCCATGTGTAGCCAACGACAAACAAAACATGATTAAAAGAGTCGTTTGATGCCATTTGTAAAACGATGGCTAATAACATGAAGAGTTTAATAAAACACGTTGTTTATTGCAGAAAATACGTTGCCACCCCGCATATTGCTTTTACCTTATAATCCCAGTAGATTGGTCAAAGAAAAAGTAAAATCTTGTCCATATTTAAACTACGATTCAAATAGAGATAACTTAAAAGATTCCCTATAGCGGGTAAGTCTATCCACTGATTGCAACAACTTAATCTGTGTTAGGTCATTTAACGACAGAAGTCGAATTTTATTCGGCTGGATGTCGGCAATGACGTATGGTCCTGCGTAGCTGAGGTCCTGTGACGTGTCGTCCAAGCTGCGTTTGCGTTGGTTTGAAATCAGAACTTTTTCTCCAACCACCAAATCAGGTTCACTCTCTTTACTGGAGTTACGTGCATTTTCAAACAGTTGCATCATTTGCTCTTGCTTAACATTCTGGATCACTTTTTGGTGACAACGGGACTCGTTTAAATGGTCTTTTGTTATTGAACTGTCGTAGGTTGGAGGCAGAATTTGCGACAAGTCAAAATCCTGTAAAAAAGTTTTATAAGTGAAGCACTATCTGAGAACGGAAAATATTTTCCAAGTAACGGATTCAGTCAATGAATATTGTGAGAAATATATATTCCGCCTAACTGTCATCGTCAGTTACTCATTCAAATTTGTTATACTGTTAAGTTTAAATACATTCATTAAAAGTTTGATTTTTTTATCCTCGGTGGACGGGCAACGCCTGAGTGAGTTATGCTCGCATTGAGTCCACATTCGAGTTGCCTATTTAATGGTAAGTCCGTTGAATGATTTTTTTTTCGATTTAGGCATATTGTGTTTCCATTTAGCTCAACCCATGGGGTTCCAACAGGTTGGAGAAATGCTGCTCAAGTGTCTTGTTCAAGGAAACATGAGCGACTGAGATAGGATTAGAACTCACAACCTTGTGAACATAAGGCAGTTGCACTAACAACTCGGCCAATTTGGCAAAGTATTTGTTTCATTTCATACATTTTAAGTTGTATTCTTAGTCAGCATTGTTTGTTTACAACTTTGGTTCAGGTATTACCCAAAATTTTAAAAAAACTAGGAAACAATTCAATTCAACCTAAGTATTGCACTTCTGACAGGTACTTTGTTCATGATTAAGGCATCCATATACCAGCTATGACAATATCAATTGTTCAGGGATAAACACTTACACTATTGATAGTTGCTGCAGGGTCACAAGCAGGAATGGGTGGCATTCTTGCTTCACGCTTGTGCAACAAATAGAATGGTGTAAACTTGGTGACTGGGTTTTTCTTGGTCCTCATTGTAAAAAGCAATCCATCGATATAATGAGGCCAATCAAAGGAGTGGTCTTCCACCAGGTCCAAGAAAACTCTTCCAAAAAATGCACAAATCACATACAGTTCAGTGAAATTGGACTAAGAAACAGTTTGAATCACATATGAAACAATGGCAAGCTTAGAAAAAATATATTAAATTTGTTTACTTGTGTAGTTCCTCAGATGCCTTCAAATCAATAGTTTTCACATTAGGATGATACACAGCCTTGACATTGTACTCCACACCAAGCTGTTTGTGTAGCTCATCATTAACCTAAGTAACACAATACAACTTGTCAACATTTTACATGGGTGCAAATACCTTCAAAACACCATTGAAGTTTTTAGGCAATCAATAAATTTGTTATAAACAGTGGTTTTGAAAATAGGCCCACCCTCTAGGGACCCTTTTAATATTTAAAGGGCGTGCAGGGATCAAATTGGAAGCGCCAAGAAAAAATTTGACATTTAAAATGTTACACAATAACACAGAATTTTGTTAGTATATCTTGCATCGTTAGTGTAAGTGATTCGGCTGTAGAACCAAAATAGAGAACCACTGGTCTAAATTGATGTAAGATTTTTGGTTGACATAACGTTCTCCCCCAAATGACAGTAAATGATACCAACATCTAGCATATGTCATGGTTGATGTTAGATATAGTTCAAGCATACCTCATGAATATACTCTGTGCACTCATCAGACAAAATGCTTTTGCATGCACCATGTCGGTAAAAAATCAATTTTAAGCAGGCAGCAACCTCAGCTGGATATTTATTGCATATTGGGAAAGCCTCAACCCATTTGCTGTAAAAATCTGTTGCAGTGAAAATGTACTTATATCCTTCCGTAGTTTCACTGACAGGACCAATCACATCCATGGTTAAAATCTCCCAAGGTTCGCTAATCTACAGCAAAAGTAAACATTAAACTGTGACACTCTATTGCAGGGGTGGACGAATTTATGCGGCCGTGAACATGTATGCTACAATATATGTACCGGTGACCATGGCATAGGTAAAACTTAAAATATCATATGTTTACATTTTCACAACTGCCCTAAAATGATTTTGTGGTACTGAAAAGAGTTTTACCAGCCTAGTAGCCATGTGTCCAACTTTTTGTATGCTAGTTGTGTGAAAACATTACGAAAAAGCACCACATGCATCACAATATAGATGGTGACACTATAAAGAGTAAATACTGATCGCTGACTGTTCAGCTTAATCTGTGCACAAAGTTAGAAATTAATCCTGGCTTTCCAGTTGCCATTATATAATAACACAATGAGCGAATACGCCGCATCTGACGAGAGTCAGAGAAAGAAGGCAATCTGTCCGGTTCGCTGTAGTATGAAAGCATGCGATAACGGTAGTGAGAGAGGCCGCTACAAGACAAACCTTTCTTTACATTAGTATTTTATAAACAAAACAAATAAGACACTTGGCAGCTGTGGTGAAGTAAGTATTTCTAATGCAGCATTCTAGGCTGTATACCCCTTATCTATTGTATATAACATACTGCTTGTCACTAATTGTATTGTGCAGGCATAATTTAAAACCAAAAGTTACCTTTAACTGCTTTAACTTCCATTGCTTGGACTTGTCAACTTCCTTTAAATGTTTGCAAACTGCACAGGAACGAATCTAATGATAAAATAAAAAATATAAGTCTGCCAATACCTATTAGGATAAGAAATTTTGCTAAGTTTACCCAGTCAGTTACATCATATGTCATGCGAGGCCAAAAGAATTTTTGTGAGAGCGCCTGAAGCGATTTATTCAATCCTGGATGGCTATGTGCTTCAGGTTTATGGACTGCAAGAAACGCAGCCTTGGCATCTTCATTGGTTTTCACACATTGTGCTTTTCTTTTAATAGATCCATCTTTGTTTCTTGAAATGTAGTATACAATGTCGGTTTCTGAAAAAATAATATTTCAAAAATTTTTAATAAAAGCATAGTCTTGAAATAAAAGAATATAAAAATTTCTTTTCGAATTAAAAAACAATTTATTCAGATTAAACATCTCAATACAACTCATTAAACGGGCAACAAACAGTAGGCTTATTTGCAAATTCTAAAAAAACACCTAAAAGTCTCCACATAAAAGTGTTGTTTCACAAAAGCATTATGTTTGCCTTTTGAAAATTTCACAGTTTTGGGGGACAGGGGTCCTTGTATTTAACAATTAACATGAAACAACACTACATAGGTTCGCAAAACAGTCAGTAACCCCCTCCCTCAGCTACCACTACACAAACAATAACAAACAAAAACGGTTTTCTAAAACCGAAACGTGAAATGTAGGTAATAGGTATGTAGCTAACCTTCATCCAACATGTAACTTTTGCATTTTCTTTTAAAACCAAAACGTGCATGTGATCCGTGAAGTTGCGGAGGCACCTCGCCGTCCTTCAAATACTTGTGAATCTGATCATATTCTTCTCGATTCATAGTTAAGCGGGCTTTTACGGCCTCGTATTTTCTTCAGTGAAATACAGTGTGCTGTGAAAACTTGCGCTTTTTACGTGCGAATAATTCAACTCAACAACCACAAATAATAAAAGTTGTGGCAAGTTAAATGCAAGATATTTTTATGCTGCTATGTAGATACATCTGATACTACTAAAGTATTGATACATTCTATTTTCATGCATTAATTATCAACTTTGATTTCTGAATTTATGATTAACTTTTTACAAGCACAGTTCTTTATGGCTTGCGTTTTGCTATATTGCGCATGCGCGTCCAAAGCGTCAAAAATGGCAACAAATTTGGCAATTTGTTTCCCTTTTTTGCAATTTCTCGAGAATGTACGACTATGAACAAAATGAAACAGTTGGATTTGTATTCAAAGCAAAATGAAAAAAAACAAAAGATGTTTTAAAATATGTTCAAGTTGCGTTAAATACAAATTTTGCATTTCTTATCAAAAGCTTGAAAATATTCGACGGATTGATATATTTTCGGCAACAATACTTTACGAATATAATAACGTAAAGGCGGAAAACAAAAATTTTTCTGCCTCTAATTTTTATGCAATGAAGCGCGACAAATTACTCAAGCATGTAATTTCGCTACGCATGACTAACCAATAAGCATCAACTGCAATATTGTTGTTTTCGTTTCAAGCCTCATGTTCTCCATGTGGTAAATACTTTACTTTATGCTGTACAATATTACCAAAGTATTTTTTAGGAGTGATCAGTAACTTCCGGTGTACACCCAATCTGGAACACCCGGTGTACACCCAATGACTTGGTATTCTGTGTCGAAATGTCTGACAAGGCATGCTCATAAACCTGCGAAAATTATTCGTTACTTCGGAAATGCTGTTTCTGAACGAGCTGTTTTTAGTCGCAGGACGAAAGCCATTCAAAAGAAAAGGGCAGTCTCCTCTCCCAATGTTCATGTGTTTGATTACCTAAAGAGTGAGGTATACAAATGTTTTTGTCGAATTTTGTTTGTATTTTGAATTCATTCTTTTTAACAGGCTTCTGATATGATATGTGATCGTGTAGGAGATGTCAAAAGGTCTTTTCCTGTTGTTTTGGACCTAAGTTCCAACAGAGGTTTTCTTTCTAGGACACTCACAAAACAGGTGCACATAAACTGTTTTTTTTTTTTTCAACATCATTTTGTTTTAATCTCATACTACAACTATTTCAGGATGGCATTGATTACGTTGTCCAAGGTGATATATGCCGAGAAAATTTAGTGCACTCATTTCCATCTCAATTGCCATGTGACTCAGTAGCATTTGATGAAGAACTGCTTCCCTATCGAGACAACTCATTTGATTTGGTCTTAAGCAGTATGGGGTAAGTTACTGTTTTTTTTTACTGCAATACTTTTGTAACGGTATGGCAGGTTACTGCAATGATTTTATTTGTTTTTCAGCATGCACTGGGTCAATGACTTGCCTGGCTGTTTTAAGCAGGTATGTAGAAATTGCAATTAGGAAATGGGCATTTTATTTCAGCAAAAGTTTTTTATTTAGATCCTTAGGGTTTTGAAGCAAGACGGTTGTTTTATTGGAGTAATGTGTGGGGCTGACACCTTGTATGAACTTCGATGCTCCTTGCAGTTGGCAGAAACAGAAAGGGAGAGTGTAAGTATTTAGCAATTCCATGAAGATGTCATAAACAAAACTATGCTTTGCTCCCTAGGGTATGGCACCTCATATCTCCCCTATGATACCAGGGCATCAGCTTGCAAACCTACTATGGGGTGCTGGATTTAGTCTTGTCACTCTTGTAAGTGTTTTGTGGTATCTACTGTCTACCATATACTGACACGTGTACACAATACTTTCAGGACTTTGATGAGCTAATTGTAAACTATCCTAGCATGTTTGAGCTAATGGAAGACTTGCAAGGTATGGCAGAAAACAGTGCAATTGTTCATCGAAAAATGTTACATAGGGATACTCTTATAGCAGCAGCATCAATTTACCAAGGTATATCAAAATCGTTTCCAGGTGGCCTTTAATTTTTTCACCAGGATTGTACAAATGTTTATCTGACTTGTATAACAACTTTTTTTAGCGATGTATGGTGACAAATCTTCAGAATGCATACCAGCAACATTTCAACTTTTATTCATGATTGGTTGGAAACCAGACAAATCACAACAAAAACCCCTTGAAAGAGGCGCTGTACCAAAGGGCTTTAATATTAACAAATCAGAAACCTAATTGTGTTTGCATTTTTTATTTTATTATTAAAATCACCTTTACCTGCATCAAAATGTATGATTTCTTTTGTAAGTAATTAGCCCAAAGAATTTTCATTGTGTGATTTTGAGCCAGGTACGGATCAAAAGTTTAAAGTTAAAATGATATCTTTGAGCAGAATTACACAGTTTAAAGGTACAAGATTGACAAACAAGCGCCAATTGCCAAATTTATAACAAAAATTCTGACTCCTAGTTTCTAAAACCTCTCCTTGTGAGTACAATATTTATATGGCTACCTCTGGGGTGTACAACTTGCAGCTATAATACAATTTGCACGTAAAAAGACATATACTGATTGCTGTGTATTAATAAACTTCTTTTGGTGAAGATTCTGGGCTTCTAAAACTGCTCCTATATTGACTTGTTTAAAAATATGCAAGGATTGCAGAACAGCTGTCCAAGAACACCTTAACTAGGAAATCAATAAAACTTGTTTCAACACAGTGACCTAAATTGACCAGAGAACTTTTTACTATGTAGATCAGGGGTCGGCAACCTTTTAGGCCATGCGTGCCAATTTGCTTGTTTTTTCTATGTGTTAATGACCTCGCATGCAATGTTTTTCTAAATAATAATGGTTCGTGCCAGAAGATATTACTAATAAAGAAAAATCAGTGTTTTGTGCATGTAAGGCTGAATTATAAGACAATGACATGATAAAAACTGAAAACAAGCAGTGTAACAGGTTAAATTGTTACTTCAATACAAACACGCAAATTGGTTGGCGTGCCAACCTTGGCATGCATGCCAGGGGTTGCCGACCTCTGATGTAGATTAATTCGAATACTGTAGGAAATGCCTGGGGGTGGGTATTTCCAAATACACCAACAACTTCCCTGTGTCAATTTGTGGCAACAAACAGCAAACAATGTAGTAATAATGGGATGAGACTCAATCAGTTTTATTATTTTCCACTGTCGGAAATCGAAACTTAGTATCATCTGTGAAGGCATGTCACATAACACATAAGTGCACTAATCCGATTAATAGGTGGAATCAACTTACAGTGCCACAAACATCTCAAGCTGCACCACTTGACATTACGGTAACTTGCAATTTAGACTCAATCACTGCAGGGGATAAAAACAGGCACAAAACAATGGTTGAGCTACTAACACAAAAACTCACAACAGAAAAGTTTGAAAAATTGTGATTTTATTGCTATTATTATTGTTATGAAACCGCAGACAAACCCTAATAGCCCTAACTGTCAGCATTTTACACAATTGCATTTTGAATATTCGCAAATGCTCTGTGCGCCGCCTAACAGTATTTAGCAAACTTGTCTGATGTGAGTTCTTGTGTTAGCAGATTTTTCCCAAAACAATAGGTACCCAGGAAGCCAAAAATGATATTTCCGAAGGCAAAAACAATAAAAGCTACATAAAAGAAGCGTTGATAAACGAATAAAACCAATCAACCTCGTTGGTCAAGAATTTGTTGTTGTCCCATTCATGTGCCCGTTGACATGTACTTCAGGACGGATACCGTTTAAAATCTTCATTTCATTGTGGCCGTTTTCAACCGAATTTGTTTTGGCCGCCATCTTCAAGTCGCAACAAATATCCCTGTCAACTGCTTTGAACTGTTTGATCTGGGCCATCACACAGTCAACTAGTGTGTTTAGAAAGTCGTCCACGCCATCATAACCTGATTCACCACAAACAACTTGTTAAATTTTGCCGATTGGTTTCTTAGGTGGAGCGCATACCCGTCGGTTCGTATTTTATTTGGTTGGAATCGTGGGCTCATATTTTCTTATTCGTTTTTTTTTGCGTAAAATGCTATCCTTAAAAAAATATATTGGATTTAATCAGCACATCAAGCAGGCATGGGCGTAATATATTTTAAAACATTTCAGAGGACAAGTGGTGGGATTTCAAACCACGACAGAAGTCTAAAAAGCAGCATTTCTGAACCAGAGTTTCATAAAACGGTTCCTATAGGATTCCGGCAAAACCGTGGGATAAGCTGTAATGAGCAAAGCCCGATCTTTGTTGAACACGTTTACAGATGTTTGTGACCACCAAGTGACATACAAAGAAATTTTAATATACATCATATTATTACAAGTTCGCGAATGAGTATACCAAAGCGAAAATTGGCCGATACCTAAAACGTAGGGTTGACCAGACCAGTGTTTTTCAACCTTTTTTGAGCCACGGAACACTTTATACATTAAAATAGGTTTGCGGAACACCAAACGAAATTTTGATGCAATGTAACAACTATAGGCTCAGGATGACACTAAAACGCTAAATCGCACATCACGTAATCACTAAAACGGATGAAAACGCTCATATAGCGCTATTAAAGTCGGGGGAAGTTTTACGAAAACGTATCATTGAAACTAGTATTGTACCTAATTACAATATTCGCCTAGCACTGACTGTTCCGTGATTCATCGGTTTCCGCGCAAGCAATTATGCTGAACGTCAGAAAATTTGTTGAATCTCGTGTCGACTGAAACAGCGTTTAAATGTTATATTATTTTTAAAGATCACCCAAAGCTAAATTGCACCAACGGTCAGCAATTTACCCGCGATTCAGCTATTTCATTATTAGACAACGAGTCTTAATATTACACAACAGTAAATGAAGCCAATCACTACAGAACATTCCAATCGGGGATGGCGGATCATTATTTTCATAAAAGAAAACCTAATTCCGCCTATTGTATTAAACCAGTGGTTTTCGACCGGTGTTTGACATAAAACACTATTCAAACCATAGAAGTCTAAAACATTAGAATCCTATATTCAAACCAGCAAATTTCTCGCGGAACACCTGACGATCTTTCACGGAACACTAGTGTTCCGCGGAACACCGGTTGAAAATCACTGGACCAGACAATACTGTATCGGCGCCGATAACCGATCCTATACTTCGTCCAATCAGCATTTATGATTCTAAAACAATTCGTCACTTGTGGTTAAAATAATTTTCGCAGCATAGAAGAACTTACTTATTGGCAAGTCATACTTGACTAAATGGAGGCCACCTTGGGTCAAGTTTAGACCGTTACAAACCAATGTTCACCCTGCGTTTGTTTAGGCAACGAGCAACACCGCTCTGATCATTCACCATTGGAATTCATACACAAAAACAGTTTGAAACTTTTGAATGTTGATTTGTTGTGCTTGTACAAAAAAAGCCCTGGCCGAGAAGCTAAGGATATTTTTTAACAAAATTGCAATCTGTTAAACTGAAGTCACTGAAGTATCGAATCGCAGTGCATTTTGTAAAAAAATATCGGGTGTCGGATTGAAGAGCGGAATCGGGTCAACTCTACTAAAAAAGGTCGTACCACACTTTCCACATACAACCAACTATCTCTCAAACAGTACATTTGCTTACCGGGAAAAACGTTGACATCAATCACATAATGTTTATTGGTCTTCGGGCATACGATAATATCCACTCCGTAGAGAGTCATTTTGATGTCCTGGTACAGCTGTTTAGTAAGCGTTTGTACGATCACAGTGTCGATTGGCATTGCATCACCGTCAGTTGCTTCCACCTGACACAGGAAATGAGGAGAAAGTCGATTTGTTAGGTCGTCGGTTTATACAGACATACCGCACATGACAGAAACAGACCACAAGCTTATTAAATAAAACCTGTTGGTATCGCCACGGCCGACAGGTGTCCACGTATAGGTCTATTTTAAGACATTTTTGAAGTGCTCTTTACCGCCAAATGTCAAGAATCTCAAGTGTTTTAAAGCGCAATTTTTTATCTTGAAATAGATAAAACATTAAGTGCATATCAGCAATGGAATCAAAAACAGTCAATGTCTTGTCACCAGCTGCACTGATGAGATCTTACAGATTGAAACAGTGTGCACTCTCTGCATATTACTTGGCTCCATGATTGTATACCAAATTAAAGTGATTAAAGCTGCAGACAGTGCACACTGTTTCGGGTTATAGGGTCTTACTATTGCAGCTGGTGACAAGAAAGTGGGCGTATTGGCTAATGTAGCCATTCAAGTGATTTAGATATGATAACTCGTAAAAACTTATTTTCACCTTGGTCAAATCAGATCGCTGGGAGTCGCCACTGGAAATGTTGTGCGAGTTGAAGAAAATGGTTTTGTGTGTGGTCCACTCAGACTTTGAGAAGTTACGCAGAGATGGCCGTTCCACCATGTGGTACTTGTCACCAATCACATAAATCTGTAAAAAGGTAATCACAAATGATCGAAATGCGACAAGTGAGCACATTACCACTCTACTTGGGACTATATAAGTTTTTGCCCCTGAGAAAAAATCTAAACCAAAGTGCAAAATTTAAGCAACAAATCCTAAACTAATAGCCAAAACAGATTCCCAACAGATATTTGTATGTAAAAAGCAGTTAAGTTTTCTCAGTCACTGCAGGTAAAATAAGCCAATAACCATACACATGTTTTCATTTTGATATTTGTTTTGGACCAAGAGCACAACTTTAACAATTAGATAGTCCTACTGGTATGTTTATTCATTTCCTATTTGATTATGCATGCATTAAAATGACTAGTCTATGGCTTACTTCCATTTCCAATACGGTGGTGTACATACAATAGAAAACCACAGGAAATCTGTAGCTAAGGTACACAACTACAAACAGCTATCACAGAAAATGCCAATAAAATTCCTACACTTCTTTCTATAATGGCATGTATTGAGCAGGTAGTTGGAAATGGTCTCTTACATGTACCAGCAAAAAGGCCATTATTGACCTCTTTTCTAAGTTATCTTGTGTAAACAATCAACCACACCTGACAAAGAATATAATCTATGAGGGCCCCACCTTATACAGCAATGCATTGTGATCAATGAATGTTTGTGCAACGCACGGTGGGTCTACATCAGCGAGACCGTCTTCATTAAATATCACCATCATCTAAAAATATAGATGGAAATTTTACATGTTTTTGCATTGTTTAGTGTAGTAATTGCCAATAACAAAAACAAACATATACAGTCTGTCATTCAATTATTGTGTACTTCCATCAGTATATCTTAATATCCTAAATAAACAGCTTTTATTACACATGATAATATTTTATGTGGTCAAATTTTCTATGTGTGGAAAACCTCATGCTAACACTACGTCACCCTAAACACCCTTCTAGATGATAAGAGAAGGATGTACACATACACTCAGAAGACTGGCAACACATGTTCAGGCGCAAGTGAACATATTCCATTTAACATTATGTACTTACCTTATGTGATTCTGTACCATGGGCAATATTCTTTTTGCAAACTGGGAAAGAATACATTGAGAGTGTCACAACAGAAAAATACAAGTAGTTTATTTATTGTTTAAACGAAATTACCAAACAAAGCATGAATTATCTTTTATGCACAAATGGCATTGTATCACAAGTTGTAAACTTACCAATAGGAAAATGGACATCAGCTTCTTTCATTTGCTTCAGAATAACAGCCCTATTTTTGGACTTTATAAATGTAAATGTAGGTACTTGAATGACCTTATCTGCAAACATACAAATAAACAAACATTTTGATGAAGTGGACCAATTATAGTAAGCAAAGAAGCTCTCTTCCGAATAGCTAGTTTATGATTACAGATTAGCTCTAGGTTAAGTAGAAACATAATATACTTACCACGACTGCATATGTTGGTTTCTTGTATTAGTTTGTAAGTTTCATATCTCTTGATAAGTTTTTCCAAGCTCAACAAGGGGTCAACAACTACTGTATTTGGATGCTTCGCCAAGTAGCTCTGTAAAAGTACTTGAAATGTTATTCATGCAACTAAAAAAGAAGTCCTACAACAACAAAATTATGCTGGGCACTGGTGCAATTCTTGTATTTTCAATAATTTACATGTGATTATTTCACTATTAAGTGTTGTTGCACATTTTAAACAAATTTTAGCAACCTTAAGCAGTGTGTTAGATACTTGAAAAGGCTACTGAGTGTCATGTATTTAAGTACGCCCATCGAATTTACATGTGTATTAAATATTTTTTTGTGTATTAAAAAAATTAGCACTGCTTATGATTGTGCTGAAATGTCTACCTCAAAATCTTTCATCTTCTGGGCTGCAACTTCATTACCATCTAACCTTTCTATCATAAGATCAGTCACTTTGTGAACAATGGCATCAAATGGACCTTGTTGTTCCAAATCTGAATCCAAGTCAATCTGTTATGGTAAAAAGTTGAATGCAAAAGATTGAATTTCAGGGAAGTACATTATGGATAAAAGCAAACTGTTTTAAACAACGAAAATGGAACTTACTTCTTTAAGTGATGCATCATAGTCCCTGAAAAAATGGGTTACAATTAAATGAAACTAATATTATTTAAAATTAGAATTAAATGTATGATGAAATTATAAAACGACACTTCAATCACAACTTACTGAAAAAGCAGTGCAAGCTGTTTAACATTGACTTTCTTCTTTTTCTTATGACTAAACCAACATCCAATTGATTTAGAGGCCATGGTATTTGTATTTAGTATCCAAACAATCTTAAAGTTAACTACTTCACCCAAACATTCATATTCATCTGAACATAATCTTTAAAAGAACACAAAACATGTCAGTTAATTAGACTATGAAAACACTTAAACTTATTTGTCAAATTTATCCAACCGTTGCAAATGAAGATAGTGGCCGAATTCCTCAGAAGTTTCGCTACCTTAAAACTTATAGTGAAGCGGTGAACACATACAAGCCTGTATTGTAATTTTCACCGGTTCCGTATTTAGAGCACTAATCTGCTGCTGAGCTGACTGATGTCACGTTACCGGTATCGCTGTCGTACCAGACACGCCGTCAGGATTTACTACAAGTTTACCTTTTTTCGCTTTACCCGGGGTGCTAGACAAATAACAAAGCAGGGCGTGCCTTTCCTCACGCACGCTGTAATTGTTCTCTTAGATCTGACAAATTTTCCGCATCTCAATTAATTCAAGCCCGATTTAAAATTGAAGACCCTTAAGAAGAATGTTTCTTTGGCAACAAACAACTAACTACTGTGACCAACGATTTCTCGATGCCAAAATCGTTTTCTCGAGACTCGAAAATCATCCCAAACCTACCGATTCGAGTCTCGGAGACATGTCATGTTGGCCCGGCCCCGGGTGGTCACAAAATTTCCGCGGACATTGCCGCCAAAGAAGCATCACGTGTTCTGCCTTGTTGCTTCACAAGGTGTACGTCAGTTTGTTTTTGTTTCCAAGGAACTGCTTTGCACAGACATGGTAGCGTAACAATACCACATCACCTGGCTTTAAAGTGCGGTAATATGATACCAAATCTCTCATCTGGCTACTGACGCTTGTTGTGCAGTACATTCGAAAGAGAAAGATGAATAATAGACACAAACCTTTGCGACGGACGATTTTTATTGTTCGAAGTTGACTTGTAACGTATAACAATTTAATAAACACCTCAACTACATATCTGGTAAACCTTTGAATAGTCGACGCGCTGACGAGAGCGGTATCAGAATGGCTAGTAGTATGCACTTCGGTAGCTTCGTATTGGCGAGTCCCTAAAAAACATAAAATGATATATTTAAATGTAAAAATTCAAATATAACAAAATGGTACGTTATGGTTTTAATAATATCCGACCAAAATGCTACAGGTGAAGGTCTTCGAATCTAGCATCTAGGTCAGAGCTCTTCAACCGGGGGTTCCGCGGAACCCTAGGGTTCCGTGATCTTTAAGAGTTGCACAGGGAGTAGCAATTCGAACACGAATGATTCATAGTATCATTGTTTTGAACAGCAATGCTCGCCTGTGCAATATTGTTAACCTTTGTTACACCATTGATCAATTGTGACGTAATAAACACAACCTTGTAACACTCTAGCTAAGTTGCGAGATTAATGTAGAAACGACCGATCCAAATAACACGGCAATGCGTTTCAGTTAACCGTTTAATTCAAGTCAACCTTTGTGATGTGCGTTGGATGTGTATGCATCTCTTTTCTTTGATGTAGCCTACTTGTGTTGCATTGATTAAAATTTCATGGGGGTTCCGCAAAGTTTGACAAAATACCTTAAGGGTTCCGCGTCACTAAAAAGGTTGAAGAGCACTGATCTAGGTTTAATGATAATAAGCGATAATAATCGTGCGCAATAAGAGTCAGTCTTACTTTCTACAAACCGTTTGTTTTAGGCTGGTTGTTAGTTGTTACCGTTAATCAAACAATATGAGAGAAAAGGTAATTTCCGTAGAACCGACATTGGCAATAAATTTAAAATTCCAAAATGACTTTCAAACTATGTGTTCACTTTAATAAGACTCTAAAAACAAATTTCTATTTCCCATTAAACGCAGCACGCTTTTATTGAGGCATAAACTGATGGTTGTGCTGCCGCGAGTCCAGTCTGTAAAGGTAAAATATAGATCTTATCAAATATAGAACCAAGCTCTATCACATTTCGATTCTGCCATCTTCCTTCTTACGCATCTTTCGCGTCATCTCACGTAATTCTTCCTCGCGATCGAGCTGCTCCTGGTAAGCCTTGGCCCGTTTGTCAGCCGTTGCCACCCTGTCCGCTTTTAACTGAATCACAACACAATTTACACTGTTAGAAATATGCAAAGATTTCTTGTTTGAACCATAACTGCTATAGTAACTATATTTAGTTTTACAAATTTGGTTAGTGGTTTTGTTGTATTTGCGTAGGCTATAGCTGCACAAGTTAAAACATATAAACTTTGTAATGCAAAAAGAGTACCTATATCCGAAATACATTACATAGATATTACAATGTAAAAAATACAGGCAAATGTTTGAGCCAAAACTCATGCATAATTTCAAATTTTAAACAGGATTTCGTTTTGTTGTATTTGTGTCGTAAGTTTTACAATCAAAATTATCCAAAACAAACACGACTGCTCAAACAAAAACACCCTTAGTCAGTCAAAGGAAACAATTAAATTTAAAGATCTATAGAGAGACTTCAGAAACTCTGAAGTCACTTTGTTACATCTTATTTGCCAGTAATTGCAGATTTCTATTGATTTCCGCATTTCCTCAGTACAACTTGTGTTGTAATCTATGGCGTTGTGTGACGTAATAATCGGCTGCCAGTTTTGTGTGATAACGCAACGTGGTTCAGTTCTTTTTCGTTGCTGACTTTCGTGGAGCACGGTGCTGCGTCGGTTGAATTAGAAAAGGCTATTTATTGTCGTGTTGACGATTATTGGTGAGTCACTTTGTACATATGTGTTTAATGACTCCAAAATGTGAATTATTGTAATGAATGTGAACTTAACCGCAATGACCTAATATGTCATTCGCTTTGTAATAGTTGTACTGTACGTGTAATTGGGTTTAGACAAGGTGCTTAAGTTGCATTTTGTTTACGCAGTATTTCTGTTTTATCTTCACGTGAAGCGTGACTTATTCTGTACTGTCGCCCAACATAGCTTGGTAAGAACTGTGTGTGACGTCATAAAGGCGCAGTGTGGTGATATATGTTATTGTATGTTTAGGTGTGTACCAGTAATTGATGCGAGTTGAATACCCGTGCTATTTACTCTCTCCGGTTACCACAACAGTTGGTAAGATTTGTGCTATATTTCTGCATTTAAAGCGCAGTGTGTTAATGTCATGCTTTATGCAGAAACCGATTCCGATACGTTTCCTATACGTTTCCTATTCGTTTTCATCGTCCTACATTCAAAGAATTCGCCTAATAAGATCAGCAAAACATCTATCTGTGTGGACTGGTTGTTGGAGGCTATTAGGAATCGCGTTTCAATTCTCTCCTCGTGTGACGTTCCGCGCTATAACCGGGGCGCGTTCACGGGACGTTACATGAAAGTTTCAACTGTGTGTTGAAGACAATTGCAGTTGAAATCAAGTTTCAACTGCTTCCTGAAAGAAAGTTTCAACTGTTCGTTGAACAGAACAATACAGTTGAAATCAAGCTTCAACTGTGTGTTGGAGACAAGTTTAACTGTTTGTTAAATATTTAAGCGGTTCAAAGATGAGTCAATCAAACGTCACGACTCCTGATGCGGTCGCTGATTGTCGTCGACGTCTCAGTGAACAATACCTAGTCGCCGAGTACCTGATGAAGGACCACCACAACAAACAGATGCTCGAGACGGTATTGGTTGCGCTTGAACATCTTTTTGTCGATGCTGTTGCTGCCTACGAGGCGCATCCTGATCTTGCCGAAGAACTAGCAAGCGTGAGAAAAAACAAGACCGAATTCGATGACCGTGTTTCCCACTGGGTTCGTGACGTAAATTCTTTATCTAGCAATGTTTTACCTATTGACGTAGCTAGTCCGAGTGGAAGCGGTGATAAGAGTCCAAAGGACAACGACTCGTTCTGCGGACGAAGTAGGCGCTCGAGTTCTTCGACTAACAGTAGAACTAGAGTTAAAGTAACGACACAGCTCGCGCGTCTTGCTATTCAACAGACTGCGCAGAAGCAGGAGCTGGTCAGGCAAACGGAAATACTACGCGCAGAAGAAGACAGACGACGGGCCGAAGAAGAAATCCGTCGTGCTGAAGAAGAACGGCGCCAAAGGGATAAAATAGAAATGTTGGAACTGCAGCACCAGCTACAAGCCGCAGAGGTTGAAGAGAAGGTTTGGGACGAGATGTCAGGAAATACGGAGTACGTGACGGTGAAGGAAGGTTCTGGTGAATCGACCACGCCTCCCCTGGAGGAGCCGCTCGGGGATCAACGTCGTGTGTTGTTCACGTCACCGCCTGTCACGTCGCGGAGAAGCCCTCCTGACCAGCGGTATGTGGTTGACTATGTTGCTCCGTCAGAGCCCCTGTCCCAATATGCGCCTAAATTTAAATCTTCGGTCGATGAGAAAGGTTCTTACGCCGCAACAAACCCAATTGTAAATAATTCTTGTATATATGGTTCAGTCAAGCCAACTGGCGTGCATGACAATGAGATTGCATCACTTGTAAAGCACATAAACAGACCGAAGCCTAAAGTTCTCGTTTTTGATGGCAATCCAATGGACTATTGGAAGTTTGTCCGCAATTTTGATTCTCGTATCGACGACAAGGTCGACGACGACGGTGCCAAATTGTCGTATTTGGCGCAGCATTGTGATGGCAGGGCCCGTAAATTGATTGAACACTGCTTTAGACTAAAGGAAAACGGGTACCAACAAGCGAGACAGTTACTGTACGACCACTTTGGCAAGTCACACATAATCGCTCATGCATGTGTGAGGTGTGTTGTAAACGGTCCAGAATTGCGACCGAACGATGCTGCTGGTTTAAGCGAGTTTGCGCAGTCGCTGCGCGATTGTTTACTTACACTTTCAGACATTGACGAGCATTCCGAGATGAATAATTACCCCACGTTGATTGCTGTTGTGAATCGTCTACCGTTTAAGATGCAGGAGGCTTGGAAACGGCGTGTTGAGAAAATCCTCAGAGATACTGGCCGTGAACCTTTGTTTGAGCATCTTGTGGACTTTGTGGAAACTGAGGATCGGATTGCAAATTCGTTGTTCAGCCGCATGCTCGACGAGCACCGCAACGAAGCTAAGAAGGCGAAAGGTAAAAGTAGTCATGTAAAGGCTTCCAGTCATGTCGTTGTAAGCGAACAAGAATTTAGGCCGAAGGCTCGTACCGGACCTTCCCACCTTCCCACTACCCCGTTGTGCCAGTGCTGTTCGAGAAACCACGTGCTTGCTAAGTGCGAGGAATTTAAATCCCTACCTTACCGCGATCGTCTGCGCGTCACCCGGCGCCGTAGACTCTGTGATAATTGTTTCAGATTTGGGCACTTTGCCACTAAGTGCAACAGCCCCAAAGCGTGTACCGTGAGGAACTGCAATGAAGCCCATCACACCTTATTGCATCCGCCAGAGAAGAGAGAGGACGAGTCTCCTGTCAAAGGACCTGCGCCGGAACGGACAGTTTGTTCGGTTGTGTCGGCGATTGGAAAGGACTGTCATGCTTCCTCTGGTAGACAGAGCGTCAACCTGATGATGGTTGCGGTCAAAGTCCGTGCTAACGGTAGGACTGTTGATACTTACGCTCTTTTAGATACTGGCTCGGGCATTACTTTGTGCGACAAAAAACTGACAGATAAGCTTGGGCTGCAAGGTGAACCTAGCGACGTGACGCTTAAAACGGTCAACGGAGACAGTCGCAGGCGCAAGGGCAAAAGAGTAAATCTTACTGTTGCTTCGCTCGATGGCTCCACAAATGTGGATCTTCCAGAGGTGTTTGCCGTTGATTGTCTGCCTATTACCGCCAACAAGTTTCCCAGAAAGACGGAATTGGATGCGTTTCCACATCTTAGAGACCTGTCATTTCCACAGGTAGATTGCAGTGAAGCTTTGCTACTCATCGGGCTGGACGTTCCAGAGGCATTTCTCGTGCAAGAGGTACGAAAGGGAAAACCGAAGCAACCTGTTGCATTTAGAGTTCCACTGGGATGGGCATTGGCAGGACCTGTCTCCAACAAGTCACCTGATTTGTTTTCCGTCAACTTTACTCAAGTTGCCAATGATTCGCTGCACGAGAAGTTAGAGCGAATGTGGAAGACCGACTTTCAAGATACTAACGCCGACGCGATGCCTATGTCGCGTGAAGACCGGTACGTCTTAGATAAAATGAAAACCAGTGTGCAATTCAAGCAGGGTCATTATGAGTTGCCGTTGCCATGGCGCCCGAATGCACAACCGCTTCGGTGCAACCGGGACATGGCACTAAATCGTTTGGGTTCTTTGGAACGTCGCATGAGACGCGACGCCGTGCTACGCGATGCGTATACAAAGACGGTACAGGGTTACATAGCTAAGGGCTATGCCGAAGAAGTTCCAGATAAGGAACAGTCTGCAGAGGTAGTATGGTACCTGCCGCATCACCCCGTTACAAATCCACACAAGCCCGGGAAAGTGCGGGTAGTTTTTGACTGTGCTGCCAAATACCGCGACCAGTCGTTGAATGATGCTTTACTCCAGGGTCCGGATCTAACCAATTCGTTAGTAGGAGTTCTTTCAAGGTTCCGAATGGAAAAGGTAGCTCTTGTGGCCGACGTGGAGGCCATGTTTCATCAGATCCGTGTGAAGCCGACAGATTGTGATGCACTTCGGTTCTTGTGGTGGCCCGATGGCGATGTGTCGAAGAAGCCCACCGCACACAGGATGCTTGTTCATTTGTTTGGAGCAACTTCTTCCCCTTCCTGTGCGAGTTTTTGTCTTAAACAAGCCGCTGATGATTTGCGAAGCGAATTTCCAAAGGAAGTCGTCGAGACGGTAGAAAAGAATTTCTACGTTGACGACTGTTTAAAATCCGTGTCGACTGAAGCAGAAGCAGTTCAGTTGGTCAAAGGTATCTGTGCACTTCTCAAGAAGAAGGGATTTCGGCTGACCAAGTGGCTTAGCAACAGCGAGCGAGTTCTCGCGTCTATTGATGAAGAGGAACGGGCTAAATCGGTGAAGGAGCTGGACGTGGATGGTTCCTCCTGCGAGAGGGTACTTGGTGTTCGATGGAACGTTTCGTCGGACGAGTTCGGTTTCAATGTCGATGTAAAGCAGCCTACAGCCTACACCAGAAGGACAATCCTGTCGGTGGTAAGTTCCTTATACGATCCTCTTGGCTTTGCAGCGCCTGTGATCGTGGTGGCCAAGACTATGCAAAGAGATCTCTGCAGAAAGCAGCTGGGATGGGATGACGTTCTTTCCGATGAAGACTCCGAATCGTGGGCAAAATGGTTGCAGCAACTACCGCGGTTAGGAGACGTCGTTCTACCAAGATGCGTGAAGCCCCACGATTTTGGTAAGGTGCGAAAAACGGAATTGCACCATTTTGCAGATGCGTCATCTACAGCTTACGGTGCGGTGACCTATCTGAGGCTGGTAGACGAGCGAGGACGCATTCACTGCTCGTTTGTAATAGGCAAGGCACGCGTTGCACCCCTGAAGACATGTTCGATTCCCCGCTTGGAGTTGACGGCGGCCGTTGTTGCAGCGAAGTTGGATCAACTTGTAAGAAAGGAGCTGCAACTGGACGAATGCCAATCCGTGTTCTGGACGGATTCGACTGCGGTTCTTCAAAGTATTCGCAACTGCAATAAGCGCTTTCCAGTGTTTGTTGCAAATCGCTTGGCCAAAATCGAGGATGTTTCCCGGCCTAGTCAATGGAGACACGTCAGCACCAAGGTAAATCCAGCGGACGAGGCGTCTCGTGGACTCAGTGTGAATAAATTCCTTAGGTCCAGCCGATGGCTTACTGGACCCCAGTTTCTCTGGGAGCAAGAAGATGGATGGCCTACCTGTCCGGACTTGTCGTCATTGCCAATCGAATTTCTTTTGTTAAAGAAAGAAACTCAAACCGTTTGTCTGGTCGCCAGCGAATCCGCTACGGATCGACTCATTGCCAGATACTCATCACTCAATCGGCTGAAAAGGGCTGTAAGCTGGTTGCTCAGATTCAAATCGATGTTGATGTCAAGGAGGTTTCCTGCCAAGTATCAAGCACCTACTGGGCAACTGACCGTTGTTGAACTCAAGGCTGCCGAGCTTGAGATTGTAAAGTATGTGCAGAGACGAAGTTTCCCAGACGTTATGGCTGCGATGTCAAAGGCCAAAGGCGAACCTGTTCGTTTACCAAAGAAAAAGAGGGTTCTTGGAAAGCTTAACCCAATTCTTGTCAATGGAGTTATGAGAGTTGGTGGAAGGCTCGAGCGTGCATGTGTCGAGTTTGATGTGAAGCATCCGATGATTCTTCCATACGACCATCGATTTACAGACCTGGTGATTATGCAGCAGCATGACGAGGTTGGCCATTCTGGAATGGGACACACATGGTCGTCTCTCAGGCAACGCTACTGGATCATCAAAGGAGGGGTAGCGGTTCGTCGTGTTCTCGGCAAGTGTGTTTCCTGTCGACGAAGAAATGGCTCTCTGGGCAAACAGATGATGGCAGACCTTCCTGCTGCGAGACTGCAGGCCAATAAGCCGCCGTTCTCAGTGGTCGGTGTCGACTACTTTGGACCTTTCCTTGTGAAGCAAGGACGAAGTGAGGTAAAGAGGTACGGGTGCATCTTTAGCTGTTTCTCCACCAGGGCCGCGCACATCGAGATAGCGCATTCACTGTCTACGGACTCCTTTATCGGAGCTCTCCGACGTTTCATCGGTCGTCGAGGACGACCAGACCAGATCTACAGCGACAACGGCACAAACTTCGTTGGAGCTGAGCGCATCCTGCGCGAAGAGCTGAACAGGTGGAATCAAAGGCAGATCTACAAATATCTGCAACAACGTGATATTGCGTGGAGCTTCAATCCTCCCACTGCCAGCCACATGGGTGGGGTTTGGGAGCGAATGATACGCTCTGTGCGCAAAATTCTCAACGCTCTGCTTTCGGAGCAGACATTGTCCGATGAGAAATTGATGACGCTGATGGTGGAGGTCGAGGCCATCCTGAACTCTCGTCCCTTGGTTCCGGTGACGTTCGATTCGAAGGATGAGGAGCCCCTTACACCAAATCACCTACTGCTGCAACGTGCAGCGCCGAATATGTCCCCTGGACTGTTTACGGGGAAGGACTGTTTCCATCGTAACCGTTGGCGCCAAGTACAATACTTGGCCGACCAATTTTGGCGGCGATGGTCGCGCGAGTACCTGCCGACGCTAATGCCCAGATCGAAGTGGGCAAATGGACATTCTAATTTCACGGTCGGCGACATTGTGCTTGTAGCGGATGATAATCAGCCTAGGAGCAAATGGCTTCTGGGTCGCGTGACCGATGTGCTTCCTGATCGGAAGGGAGTAGTGCGTCAGGTGATCGTCAAGACTCACACTGGAGCACTCAGACGCCCAATTGCAAAATTGTGCTTGCTATGCCGCAACGACGCGATGCGTGATTAGTTGTGTTTTTTTTTTGTGTTCGCAATTACTGCCGATGTTTGTGTGTTGTGTTGTAAATGTACTCTTTGGATTCGTACATTGTGGGGGGGTATGTTACATCTTATTTGCCAGTAATTGCAGATTTCTATTGATTTCCGCATTTCCTCAGTACAACTTGTGTTGTAATCTATGGCGTTGTGTGACGTAATAATCGGCTGCCAGTTTTGTGTGATAACGCAACGTGGTTCAGTTCTTTTTCGTTGCTGACTTTCGTGGAGCACGGTGCTGCGTCGGTTGAATTAGAAAAGGCTATTTATTGTCGTGTTGACGATTATTGGTGAGTCACTTTGTACATATGTGTTTAATGACTCCAAAATGTGAATTATTGTAATGAATGTGAACTTAACCGCAATGACCTAATATGTCATTCGCTTTGTAATAGTTGTACTGTACGTGTAATTGGGTTTAGACAAGGTGCTTAAGTTGCATTTTGTTTACGCAGTATTTCTGTTTTATCTTCACGTGAAGCGTGACTTATTCTGTACTGTCGCCCAACATAGCTTGGTAAGAACTGTGTGTGACGTCATAAAGGCGCAGTGTGGTGATATATGTTATTGTATGTTTAGGTGTGTACCAGTAATTGATGCGAGTTGAATACCCGTGCTATTTACTCTCTCCGGTTACCACAACAGTTGGTAAGATTTGTGCTATATTTCTGCATTTAAAGCGCAGTGTGTTAATGTCATGCTTTATGCAGAAACCGATTCCGATACGTTTCCTATACGTTTCCTATTCGTTTTCATCGTCCTACATTCAAAGAATTCGCCTAATAAGATCAGCAAAACATCTATCTGTGTGGACTGGTTGTTGGAGGCTATTAGGAATCGCGTTTCAATTCTCTCCTCGTGTGACGTTCCGCGCTATAACCGGGGCGCGTTCACGGGACGTTACACACTTGTTTAAATGCAATTTATTATCTGCTGTGAACAAAATATCGTAGGCCTACCATACGACCTCCAAAAAGAGGACGTATGGTAGGCCTACGATAGAATAATCTGTAACAAACGCTTGTTACCCTTCAATTAAACAAACTATAACCGAATTTGAGCGAATCTTTGAGTCATTGAACAACCAAGTTAAGGATCCACGGGTCTAGGGGAGTGTTATCCAAGAAAAGTAACAAATAGAATCCCCATACATTACAAGGGAACCCGTGTACCGAACCGGGCAACGTCAAACTGTACGGTGTTAATATTTTTATTACCCTTACGTGAGACATTAACCGCACCCCAAGCACGTACGACCCGCCCTGAAAGCAAATACCGTCGTTTATGACCAAACAAAGAGAACCGTTACCTACGTTAGGGAATATCTCACAATAAATCGTGTCAGTTTACACTTATAGTGTACTTTAGTAAGAAATGGCCATAAGTTTTTACGCATCAAACCAAACTGACCTGTTTTTTGAGAGCTCGTTGCATTTTAATTTTCAAACGTTCCTGTGGTGTCATTTTTTTTGTCTGACTTGTTGGTGTTTGGGGTGTCGTAGTCGACTTAACGTTTGCGTAAGCCCTTTCGCGGCTGAAAACAAACACAAAAATGCAGCATGAAACCAAAATATGCTACATATAGCTCAACGTAGTTTCATCAAGACAATGTTATAGCATTCATAGCATTTATAAGCAACGGTTTTCCGCAAGAAAACAATAAAATTTAACCATTTTTGGCACTAAGATTGTCATTTTTCTGTGTGATTTCGACGGATTTAACTGTGTGACGACAGCAAGTACAAATCGTGAAAAAGTTTTTTTAAATTTTTTTTTTAGGAAGTATGTGACAGAACTGATCTGTGAGACTGCGACACACGCCTTTATTCACGTTAACTTCAATGGGTATGTTATTTTCTCAAGTTGCACCAGGGTGGGAGTTAATAACGCATGGTATTTGAAATGTGAGAGTATAAGCCCATAAAGGTTATCTTAGACCAGATTATAGCGTATGTTTACAAACAAACCCACACCCAAACCCGAATAGCTTTTTCAATTGCGCCATGTACAGTTTAAGCACCACTGCATTATTAGATCATGAAAAAATGCAATTAAGTTCTGTCAGCCAAACTTTAAGCTGAACAACGCAAAGTTTTAACATTCTGATGAATTTTACCCTCGTGATCTTGAGCGACTGCGGCGACTTGGCTCTGGTGACCTCGAGTGGCGACTTCTCGATCTGGAACGCGACCGGTGGTGGCGCTCGCGAGACCTGGAACGTCGGTAGTGTCGGTCTCGCTCCGACGATCTGCGTCTGCTGCCTCGATCGTACCTGAAATAAACGGTGATTTACAATTGCTATTTTTGAGATTGCAAAACGCGGGTGGTACTAAATACTAGGGATGCGCCGAGCCGAGCCAGAACCCGAGTACTCGGTACCGAGCATCGCTGTTTTTGATGCTCGGTGCTCGGCCGAGTAGTTGCACAAACTGACCCGAGCATTAAATTTGCATATCCATGCCTTGCTAACATAAGTAACTAGTGTTCGAAAGGGTGTCTATGAACAAAAACAAATGATTTTTCAAATGTATTAGATTGTGGAAAAACGTCTACTTCTGAGGCCTGTAACAGCTTAATACACCGCTGGTGACGTAAGAGGCCTTGTAGAGCTAAAACGTAGAAAGGGGATTTTTTGTGACGTCATAATGCACCGAGAGTGCACGGCCGAGCACCGAGCATTAACGTGAGATGCTCGGTGCTCGACCAAACAGAACACTTGCAATTTTGGCACATCCCTACTAAATACCGCATGGTATTCCGCTTAGAACACAAAATGGTGTGTGAAAGTGAGAATACAAGCCGCAACATGAGTGAATTTGACCAGATTTTAGTATTATTTTAATTACAAACCCTCACTCGAATAGCTCTGACCGTCAGCGCTTCAAAAGTCAAAATTTGATTTTCGTAAAAACATATTCAAGTCCTTCACAACTTCCTGCCGTGTGAGAACATGCGGGCATATGCGGTATACCATGCGGTATATAGTACCACCGGTACAACACATTAGCTGGTCTTGTCTACGTTTTTAGCTAAATTACACAGAAAACCAACCTGCGACTATATTCCCTTGACCTTGACCGTGATCGACGGCGGTCCGGTGACCTTGATCGGCGGGAACGTGAACTTGACCTACTTCTTCGCGTGGTCTTTGTTATATGAGCTTGGGCAGGAGACTTTTTCTTGGCGTCGCGGTTTGACGGTGTTGAAGCGGCTTTGTCACTGAACAAGACCCTTATTGAAAACTTTTAATTTAAACGTTTTGCACAGGCTACAGTACTGCAGCAACAAAAAGCTACCACTGCCACATAGGAACAAGAATATCTACAGTCTCCACATTTGATAATGGCCATCCACAACCAAAAGCATGTATACCACCAAGTAAAGTTACAAAGACTTGCAAATAGGCGCTGAAAAAGTTTCAACTAAAAAAAGACAGCCTAGGAACCGACTTGCTGTTTTCCCCAAAACTAGTGATAAACTCAATCTGGCCACTGCTTTCTCCAGCTGATGTGCTTTTCCTTCTTGGTCGTTCATCTTCTGAACTCGATGATGAAGAACCATCATCTGAACCTGCACAGAGAAACATCGGTAAGTGGAAAACTCATCTATAACACTCCATCAAAGACACATAAACAGAGCATAAAAATCTCATTCCAGGGTTTATATATCCCAAAAAACATTTTACATGTTTTGAACCATGGCCTTGGCATCTACATGATTTTGCCATTGAATGTTGATAGTGGCAATAAAAATGTAATAAAGGAAGCTAAAAGTGACTGTTGAAGACAATTAACTGTTGTATGAAAATTGTTTTATTAAGAAAAAAGTTCAATGCTCCATTTGCCAAACAACACAAAGGTGCAACAGATTGATGTTTGATAGCCAAACAGGCGAAAGAAATAAAAATTATTTCAGTCATTTTGGGCTAGTTTTGATATGTCAAGTGGGACTTTTAGAGAATTTGACCTGGTAACACTCATGAGAACCAGTAAACAAACCACTGTATGTCATTACATACAATAGTTCTGCATTCATCAATTTCAACAACAAACTTAGGGCTTTTTCATTTTCACATAATAGACTTATGCATTTTGTTGCTTTTCTGTCTTACCTGATTCACTTTCACTTGCATCAGCTTCATGTAAAATGTAGCTCAAAGGACCGATGGTTCTGTTCTGTAACAGTAAGATGTAATATTATATTGTTGTTCATTGATCAAATGATCAACAAAAGGAGTTAGGACCCATAACCATAATTCACAAATGAACAAAAAGCAGTCTTTTACTTTGAGCCTGTTATCTTTTAATAATCTCCTTTCACGTCTTGATTTCTTTCCAGCCATTTTTGCTTTTTCATGCTCAAGTGCCTTTGCTTTGTCCATTTTATCTTGTAAATTTTGGTCCGTCTTAAGGGAATTTGTAAAATCATGAATGTAGAGTCCATATTCAAATGACAAGTTCTCCAGGTCAGCCAAGGCAGCGGCGTTAAGTTCATTCACAGATGGTACATCTTCAAGTTCATTTAGAAAATCTTCATCAGACCATTCATCTTCTTCTGTCAAATAAAATGGTTTATTGTCAATGCAAATTCATTACACCAAGTAAAATCATCATGTATGAGCTGTACTTGAAAACCAAAATTAAAATTTACATTATCCATGTTATACAACTTAAATACATATGCACCACAACCATGCAATAATAAAAAATGCTATACATATTTGTATATTAAACTTTAAAATACAATACCGCAATCCGTTACTTTGCGGATAAAGACTAATGAACTAGATCTAAATTTTAATTCAGAATACACATTTCGTGTTTTCGCTGCACTGTGATGTGCTTGCATTTAATTCTGTTTTCCTTCTGTTTATCATGCACTGTACTACGTGCATTGAGTGTGATTTACGCCTACTTGATGAAGGCAACCTGACAGGACGTCGAAACGTTGGAACAAAAATACTAATTGCCAGAAGAGCTCTATTAACTTGACACATTTAGTTATTCACCTGATTTTTGAATTAATGTGTTTTTTTCTTTATGTGCATTAATACTATTTTCCTGAAGACTAAAGGCACAACATAACATATTTCAAAAAATACTTTTCAACATATTGATAACATTACAGTGCCACAGGCCACATCTAAAACATTCTTAAGCCAACAATATTTGCCTCCCACCATCTTCATCTGGTTCAGGTGTAAACATTTTTTGACCAGACTTTCCTCTGGAACTAGAGCCTTCACCATCATAAGAATACGCTATAGTAGCTTTGCTTGATGCGAGCAACTGCTTTTTGGCCTCTGCCTCCTGTTTTTGGGCGGTGAGTTCAGGATAAGCTTCATTGATGTGTATTTGTTTCAGGTGTTGAGATTCAGAAACTCCCCTGTTGTATTAAAATTTGACCAAATAGATTATAAAACAACTAGAAACAGGAAAAAACATACTCCATTCAAGAAAGAAATATTTTTTTTAACCAGCACCAAACAATAACAAAAAACAAATAGAATAAAAATACCAACAACAACAAACTACCTCCAAGCATTTACTCACAGCATATCACAAAATGCAGGCATAAATACCGTAACAGACCTGTGTTTGTTGTATATTAGAATTCTATATCTTTCATACTGGCATTTTCTTTCCATTTTGTCTGTAGAAAAGTCAAAGTCTGGACTGGCTTTGATATCTTTGATCATGTCCAGATGGGCCCGAACATCAAATCTGCAAAACAATAAAATCAGGTTTAAATCACAATTGCAACTAGCTGAAAACAATTGTCAAACAGACATACCGGTCAATCATATTTGATTTATCTCCTTGCCATGGCATCATGTAGCTTTTGCTGTCACTAGCAACACCTCCTTCATCAATATGTAGTTTGCACTTCCTTCCATGAACCTGGAACATATAAAAGTAAATAAACCTAGTTTTACAGATATTTTTTATGACTTCTTTATGATTTACAATGCATTTTCTTTAATGATTTACAATGCAAAAGTTCACCTTAAAAATTTTTACTTTTGTTTTAAAGTTGAAAAGTTAAATTGTCATTTAACCTGCATAAATTTTGTTGGATCCTGTTTTATCTTCTCATAGTATTCCTGTCTTCTTTCAGCTCGCTTTCGGTAATCAACAATCACTTTACGAACAGCTTTTTCCTGTTTTCTTGCTTCATGCCACATTTTTTCGCCTGTTAGCTGCAAGAAGTTTACCAAGAAATAACAGACTTCTATAACACTGCCGGTCTGACAAGTAAATAATTTTAAAATTAAACTTAATGAAAATTAAAAGGCTCGTTAAGTCGTTGATAGGTGAAGCTGGTTAAGTTTTTTTTTTAAAAAAAGCGGTATGTGTGATAACGATTTTGCATTACAGTAGTCTTAATTCTAAAAGTCAGAACTAATAAAAGACATCATACACTGTGGTACCATCAAACATCGAATCAATACAACTTTTTCAGTAGTAGATTGACTAGAAGTCTAGAACTTGAACTGTGAAAGTGTGAATGCACTGCGTGTTTGTGTTGGTTCTTTCAAAGTTTGCAAAACCTAGTTATTTTCACAACAACTCGGTTATGCAGTGTTTACTGGTAAAACGAAAGATATAATAAACTATTGAAATTTTTTTCATAAATGTAGCACATTTTCCATTGTTACTGCTGATAGTCATTGACACTGAGTTCGTTGTTTTTCTTGTCACTTTACAAGTGATAGACTGGCGGTCAAGTACAGTGCTCCAAATTTGCAATCGGTTGTGCTCTGTTGCACTTGTCGCCATTCGTGTGCAAACAAATTGTCAGCTGCGTTTTTACATTGTTTGCACAGACGTACGAAACAGTGCAACAAGAGTGATAGAAAAGGAACATAAGGAAGTAACCCAAGCTTTAGTTTGGACAGTAAGATGGGAGACATATGTAGTGTAAGTAATAGGTTCCAACTTAATGTAGGCAACAATCTCAAATTATAAACTCGATGCCTTAAACAGGAAATGCCATCGTATTTTGCCAAGCGGGGAATTACAAACCAGGAGGTTATACAAGAATTTCTAGACACTTCAGAAACATACTCGCAAAAGGCCAGGGACATATGCGTTAAGTATCAACTTGACGTTCGTTACGGAAACGAGGAATGTCAAATCGTTGACATATTTTTCCCCAAGACATACACAGAAGGTTTGTATACTTGACTACATTGAAATTCAATAGATAGGGACAATTAACACATATAGGCTAAATTGTGGAGACAAAGGTGACTTCGAAGCGTTGCCTTTAACACATTCGAGGGCCCTTTCTCTTTACCGGATTCAGCTGCTGTGTTTTTACTGTTGTGAGTTGAGATGAGTTTATTTCGCTTGGTGAAAGAAAACATAGCGACACAATTGCACTAAAAATATCACCAAGTCGGGAAATAGCTGGGCGACGTTAAATTGTTGTTGATAGCAAAACAGTGAATTACACATTTGGTGGAAGATGGCTGAACGGGCTGCAGCTACACCGTATTATAAAGCGTTATGTGACTGGGGCTCACAAGAAAGTAAGATTGGCGCAGTGCGAGTAAACACGAGTGCATGGGGTGGAACGTTAGTGGAACCAGTCGAGGTGGCCGTAAAAGAACTAACCACCCGTGTTAGGGAAAGCCAGTGGGGTTCGGCAAGGGTTGTGCCCTACCTTTTTCCCTTTTTGTCGTATTTACAACCGACAAATTTTCGCAGCAATGGTTTTGATGTAACATTACGTTAAAGGTGCACGTGAACTAAATACGACACAAAAACAACGCAAAGCGTAGTTACGTTTCGCATCCAACTGCTCAAATCATTGACTTGAGGTTCAAAAATTTTGTTACGACTTTAAAAATAGCCTTCAACAAAAAGAGATGCAACGGTTACGTTTTTTCCCAAACAACCTTATGTAAAAGACAGACAAACTGTTGCATTTTCGTTTCAAGGTTAACATTTTGTTTCGCATATTGTTTGTTTGATTCATCGTGTCACATGTCTCTATTGGAAAATGTGTTGTTTTATCTTACAGAAACAAGTGTGGTGGTATTTTTTCACGGAGGGTATTGGCAAGAGGGCAGGTAAGTTACATCGACTAGCCTACTACTTTTTAACTGTAAAAGACATCAATTTAATTTATTTTATTCCTTAGTCCCAAAATGTGTCACTATGTGGAGATTCCAGTGACCGAATCTGGCAAAATCTGCATTTTTGTCGGAAAAACTCTAGCACCAAAATGTAAGTTACGGCTGTTCTGAAAAGCGCCTGTAAGCTTAATTCAGTGGTTCCCAACCGGTGGTATGCATGCTATATAGCGGTACACCACCACCTTCCTGGTCATATAGGAGAACACCTTTCGGTATTTATTTTCTTCCGCATTTTTGCACACAATTCGCTTAATCTGTCATAAAATGTTATAGTTACTTAAAACACCGCGTTGCATATTACTCGCTATGCTGGTGCAAAATTAGAACGCTAGTAACTTTTTGTGAACAAAAAAAATTGTCAATGTCGAAGCAAAAATATGATTTACAAAATATTGCGTCATATGACGTTTGGCCTCGCATTAATCGGTTAATAGAGTGACACGCGGTCACAGAAAGGTCGGGAATCACAGTTACATCGATAGTTAGTTAATTAACCCTACTTTACTGGGGATGTTTTTTAGCGTCTATCACGAACATTGTGGATCAGTGCAAAAACGCAATGATGTTTATTGCCACCAAGTTTCCTAAGGCAAAAAGTCTAACCCTGAGCGGCCATTCAAGCGGGGGTCACGAATGCGCCATGGTGGCATCTCTGGACTGGCAAGAGATTGATCCCAACATGCAGAAATATTTTGAGGAGAAACTTAAGCGAGTCGTGTTGCTGTGCGGAGTTTTTGAACTTACCCATCTAATCGACACAGAAACGGGTGTTCCACTTAAATTAACGAGGTAATTATGTCACTGAAGCACAAAGTGTCGTTTTGGTGCAAGTTTTCAATAGCCTATGTCACGTTTTATGGGTGTTTCAGTATTGGCTCGAAATCTTGTTTTTTTTAATTCGGCGGAACCAAAATTTTATACTAAATGCGATAATTGTTTACAGTTTAACAAGACACCAAATGAACTGTCTTAATTTTGTAAAGTGAGAAATAAATCCTGTATTAATTTCTTGTGATTTGCTCAGACAACACGCTAAACTAACAAAATAAAATTGGAATTTTTTACCCTTGTTGAAGTTTTTCGGTCGAAACAAAAATACTCACTGATGTGCACTTTTACAGAGAAGAAGCAATCAAGAACAGTCCTATCGAGCTTGTAGAACAGATGGCGAAAAACTGTCAAACATTTCAAACGGATGTCATACTTTTAACTGCGGAAAACGATGCACCAACAATCAGAAAATGGAACGACAGCTACAACAAAGTAAGCTCTATCAGTTAATAAAAGCTAAAACCACCTTGAAAACTTATATTAAAATTGTTCAACATGAACGACTATTTAGGCTCTGAAGGCACAAAAAGTCGATACAACTTTCATTGAGGTTCCGAATTTTGACCACTTTAACTTTATTACGGCTTTTCATGATCCGAACTTCGAATATAGCAAGGTATGGGATCGTTGTAATTCTTGTGTTGTAATTGGACGATTGACTGTCGAATATGTTATTTTTCAGGTCTTGTGTGCGTAATTGGGTGTTTGGAGACAATTAATTCAGCGTTTTTTTTCTCCCGTCCATAAAACTGCCTGAATTTAGGGAATGTTGTATTTTTTTTAATTGTACATACACGGTTTGGTAAACAAACTCATTGGAGTCTATAGCCTGCTATCAAGCTTACACAGGCGTAGCAGAAAAAAAAACATTTGAATAGCACCGAGAGAACATTTTATATTTACTGCATACATTGTAGTTCAGTTCATACAGTTACGACGCAAAGTCATCAACAGCAAAAAGTTTTGCATTTCTTTAGAAAAACCCCACAGATGTTTCTCCCTGCGGCCTTGCAACAAACTGATCCAATCATGCAGAAATATTTTGAGGTTATTCTCCAGCTATTCGTGTTCCTGTGTCTAGTTTTTTAACTTAACTCACCGAATGGGTGCAGATTAGTGATGTCGCGGACAGAAATTTTGGGATTTTTGTTCGCACCGCAAAATTTCAAGCTGTTCGCAAACTGCACCCTAACTGCAAATTTTGAAAAAAATTGGTTGACACTGCAGTGCACTGCACCACGTATAATATTGAACTATAAAGCCCTACATCAGCTCTTAAATCTGCATTGCAAACATAGCTACAAGTTTGCATGAAAAGGTCAAACAGCAACAGTTTCACAAAATCATAAATTCCAAGCACACTTGAACAATACAACACAAACCAACAACAAAATACAACACCCACTCTTCTAAAAACTAACAATAATTGAGTTTTAGATTCCGGACATAACTGATTGTGTCTTTTATGACAGAAAAACGTAACAAATCTGTGTACATATTGTCGATGTTTTTTCAAAGCAAAAGTCATTAAATAAGTTGCGCGGTCTGCGGCATCGACGCGGCATAAAAAGTTTTTCGACCCGCTGCAGTACGTTCAAAATTACCCCAAAAATTTACGCGGCCGCCTAAGCGGCGCGGTTGACACCACTAGTACAGATGCTCTGACTAACGTAAAAAGATATTATCAAACCCATGCAAATTATAACACACAACAAAAAAGAACGATTAGGCATAACTTGCCGTGGACTATCTGCAAAGCATTCCCGCGCTTTTCACTCGAAGAGTAAAAGTTACTTTTGCCGAAACAAAGCTATTTTGAACAAACCAGTGGAGCACTTTGAGCAGATCGAAACAATTGCCACTAGCCTATATTGAAACGGAAAACGTAGGCTACTATTAGTCCTTGAAAAGGATTTTGCCATCTTTTTAAAATGGAACGGCAAATATAGGCTACAGGCGAAACTATAAAGCTATTTTATCAATAAGTTTTTTTAACCGTTGACAAAATAGACTTGATAAATAAAGGCAGATTGCACAATGTCGCACTGCAGTAAATTCTAAAAAAGGTAACTTTTATTCTATATAGTTCTGCTAAATAACGGTTTGTCCAAACTTCTGAAGCATATGGGCTGTATGGCCTTTTGCTGTCAGGTGATCGTGCGTTTAGAACAGAAAGTGGTAGGCTATTGTGACACGTCGTCATGGAACTCTCGCGCACACCATCATGCACAGCACCGTTAAAGGGTCAAAGGTTAGAGAAGACTATATGCAGACGCAGAACGAACTAGTTTTGCGATGTTCAGACGTGGACGGAAAGAAAACTCGTATAATGCATCATACTGGGGGAGGATCGAGATAGATGGAAGAAGGTGGCAAACTCATCAAAGTGCCCGAACGGTCCCAGGACTACGGGAACGACTTGACTTCTGCCTACCAATCACTTCTCTGCTTTGCGTAGTTACACCTATGGGCGAAAATATTTACCACGTATTAATTGCGATGACTGAAATGCTGACTGACTTCTGATAAAAATTACCGCGGTAGTCAGAAAATGACTTGATTACCAGGGGGCGCTATAAAGCCAAAACTTGGTGAGGAGAAATGGACTGTACGTTTCTAGAGTTACAAAGAACGCTAGATGCCCGCGCATTTCAACATGCGCTTTCTTGCAACCATACTAACAGTATGTGGGTCGCAGCTAACATGTCGTAAACAGCGTGAGACTTTTGTTTGTATTTGCTTGTCTGAAAATAAACAACGGTTCAATTCAGTTCAGTATATTTGAATTGGATTACATATTTTAGGCTTGAACGTCAAATAGACTTTAAGGCTTGTTATACTGCGACCAAAGCAAATGATAAATATGTTAGACAAGATTTTAGGCAGATAGTGTGGTACGGATTTTACCAACGTAGCAAGCTTTTTACTCTGCCAAACGGTGCATAATTGAAATGAATGACAATACTTCTGTTTCAAGAACACAGAACACTGAAGAAATCAGAAAACGAAAATTGAGTGTTACAAAAAGGTTTTCAAAAATGCAGAGTAGTATGCTTTTGCTAACATATAAGCCAATATCAGCCTGTGATTTTTGCTAAAGCTTATCCTGCACAATCTACATTTTCTATTTATTATATTTCTGTTTAGATTTGTTAATGGCCATCATGTGGTGGGTTATTAAACATTTTGCATGCTGTATTTGAACTATGGGTTGATTGCAGTTATTAATTTGTGTGATTGGTGGTAAAACTGGTTCAAACTGTTTTGCATTCATATTTCAGACAATTCATAGTGAATGAAATATAGTTTATTTATTTATTATTTTTGTAAAAGTGGAATTGAAATGAATATGAGATGAGGAAAACTTCTGTGCTTTGTTTTGTTTTGGCAACTTTTCTTGTTCTGCTTGTCAAAACTACCCCAGGTAATCTTATTCATTCTCAAATTGTTGTCATTGTTTACATGTTCAAGAATTTTTGTATTACTGACAGTTAATTTATGTTTTACATGCTTAAAAAGAAACCCAATTGTTTATTGAAGTTTTGATAATTATTTCAATGATTTTTATCTTTTTGTCATTTTTATTTTTTGTGGCTTTGTTTAGGACAAGTTACATGCCCTGATGGAACATACTATCATGACAACTGCACATGTGCTCCTTGCCCAACTGGCTATTAGTAAGTGTTTAAAACATATTTTTATGACAATGAAAGTATAATGTTACTGATAAATGATATATACTAATTTTGCCAAACCTAACACTATTAAAAGACCTTTTTGATTGGTACCTTGGCGTATTTGTATTTGTAAATAGTTCCTTTGTTTGTATGATTTCTAAGACTACCGGCTAAACAAAAGTCAACACCAGCGTTTTATCAATAACGACTCTTGACTCTTGCCTTTTGTGTTTGGGATACTGCTTGTTTGCTTTGTCAAGAGTGTTCAATGTGTGCTAGACAGCATATGGTGTTTGCCAGCGTAGCATTTCCAGAAATCATCAGTAATCCTCATTCCTTTGTTAAATCTTGTTTCACCATTGAGTTTAATTGAAACCCTTTGTATCTACGATTTCTTAGACTTGGTTATAAGACCCTTCTGGTTTTTTGTAACATAATCCCACTGTGAATGTATTGGATTTCTTTGTTATGTCTGATAAACAATACTGGTAGTTTCCAAGAAAAAACAATAAGTTGCTCTTGTGTTTATTACAAAAACTTATGTCTCTTCGGAAAATGTTATTTTAATCATAGGTAATTGGCACAAAAATTTAAAAGTTAAAAAACCCTGAAATTGTCTTCCAATAACAGTTTTATGTAATAAACATTTTCCTCCTAAATAGTGAATTAGTGGTCAAACCCACCACCAGCATAATATAAAGCAATGTTGTTAGTCAGTTCAAATATTTACATGGAGTTGAATGACGCGCCATTGCGTATATCATTGAATTGTGATGGCTTTGTCGTAGCAACTTGTGATTGTTTTATCCTTTTATCGCCTGTCTCAGTAAAACATGTTGTTTGCTGATTCCCAGACAGGCCATAACTTGCTCTATTCTGTAGTGGCAACCTAAATCTTTGTTGACTTTATGACTTTTAACATTGCCTGTTTCAAATCCTATTTATTTTCAAATCACATAGTGATAAACCCACAATTTCAGGTGGGTTTTCACACCATTTCAAAACATTTACCATTTTAGTATAAATAAAGTATAAATATTTCAAGACAGGCTAAATCGTTAATATACAAATATCTGACTGCCATATCGCACCTTGAGATCTATGCATTAGGTAAACGTTTTTAAATTTTAGTGCACCAACTAAAATTTCTTTTTTTACAATTCCTTTTTTGCTCAGTTGTCAAAGTGGAGCGCAAACTGCTTGTGACAGTGGGACATTTAACAATCAATTAAACCAATCAAATAGTACTGCCTGTACGGTAAGTGTATTATGATAATTTTGTTTTCTGTCAAAGTGTAACATAGACCATTATAGTTATTACTTTACAAATACATCTGGGCCTTGTTGTCTGATTTTGAAAAAATCTAAAACCTATTCTGTAATTGTTTCCTAAAAAAGATAGATCTTACTAAACGTTTCTGGGTATATCAAGTTGGGCTTTTTTATGCTGATATAACTCCCACCAAACCAAAAAAATTCCTAGCCGTAATGTTTTTAATTTTTTTTATTACAGCTCATAAAAACTTCACACTACTGTTGTTTGTGTAGTTTTTATAAGTGATACATCGGATCCACCTCAAGAGGTGGTGAATCCATTTTTGACACTCAAAACATAGAATATTCTGACAAATGGCTTGTGTTTTCTAGACACATCAATTATCTACTTTTTAAATTGGCAAAATTAAACGTTTGGGCATTAATTTCAAAAACTAAAAAAGTCCAGTTTAGGCTAACTTTTCAAAACAATGTTTGGCCAAAACAGAAACACAGGCAAAACAGTATATATATTCTGCCAAACTGATCTAGCCGACCCAAACTTCGGTGCATCACTATCCACTAGGTTTTATGTCACCACAACATCAGCTTAAATCACATGAATATGGTTCTGATCTAAAGTGGAAACCTTTTACCCCTTTTGCTCTATAGACCTGCCCTGGAGGTACTTACAGTAATACTACAGGAACTACAGAATGCTTGGACTGCCCTGCTGGATTTTTCTGTGATACTGGGGGTATCAACCAATGTGCCATTGGCCAGTATTCGTATGGAAAGCAAACCAATTGCGAAATATGTCCCCCTGGGTATCAATGCTCAGATCGAACATCACCAACTGCTTGCACAACTGGAGAATATAGTATTGGAGGTGTGTTTTAAATTATGTTAACTCTTATGTTTTTATGAAATAGTTTACCTTTTTTAAATATATACCGCAACAAAAGTTTAATACTATAGCAGCACAGAAACATTACCACACTCATATTTTGTCAAAAACTGAAATGTATAGTTTATCTGACTTGTTTGCATGTGGAGTCAATTATTGCCTGGTCTTATGTTATAAAAGCTAACAACAGTCAAAAAATATAAACCAGCACTGCAATGACATATTTTTTACCTTTAATAAAGAAATGAACACAGTAACACTGGGAAGAAATTTAATTAAATCTATACAACTATGTTTTAGGCAAAGACACATGTGATCCTTGTCCTGGTGGAAGTGAATGTCCAGGCAGAGATAGAGCAGTTGCATGTGAACCGGGATTTTACAGTCCTTTAGGAGATGACCAGTGTCGTTCATGTGATGCAGGTTCATATTCTGCATCAAGTGGTCAAGATTTATGCTCCTCCTGTCCAGCAGGTATTGAAATTTGACTGTATTATGTTTTTAGTTATTTGCCTATTTTTTGGTAAACGTTATCATCCATCATTTTTTTGTAAAGTTTTATTTATTTGTAAACAAACTATATGTGATTCAACTTTTGGTGGATTCTCCACTGAGCCTGGGTGGCTCGGTTGGTAAAGTGTGAGTCCCGAAAAGACTCCTGTCATGGGTTTGAATTTTCAATGGGCCTGGCGTACTGTGACAAACTAAATACTAATAGATTCAAAAATTTATTAAAACATCAAATCATTCATCCTTATAAGTTCAACATAATATATTTTGCCTATGCATCGGTATTTAAAGGCAAGCAGAAAGATATCAATCCTAATTTGAATCAATTAGCATAAGGTTTAATGTAGTCTTCATCTATCAAGCAACCACCTAGAACATTCTAGTTCAAAGTATACTGTAAACCATATACTACTGTGTTTCCTGCAAAAAATATTACACTCTACATCAAATTTACACAACGATTTAACATTCAAGATGGCAGAGTTCAGAAAATAGGTAAAACAAGTGCTAACAGCGTTTTTTATTTACATACAGGTTCCAAATGTCCAGCTGGTTCATCAGCTGCAACACCATGTGATATGGGATACATTTCAGCAGCAAATCAAGGTAATTGCACCAAGTGTGCCACTGGAGAAGTTTCCTCTTCAGATCATCAGACATGTGACCCCTGTCCAGCTGGCCAATCATGTGGTGACCCAACGTATGTTGACTATGTTTCTTATTACCACATTAAAATAGAACGATGAAAAGTTTAATGATGAAAATAACAGCACAACTAGACCTAAAAAGCAAGATGCTTCATTATGCAATTCAACAACATAAACCCGAAATTAACATTGATTCTTAGTCAGTTCCTCTTTACAGATTTAAAACTTAAATGACTTATTGTGTATTTTTATGTGACATGTTGTCTTATTAGTGTGATGTTTGCTTAAAATTGCCGCATATTGTTGTAGTTGTTCTGCACCTGTTTGCCTTACTTCACACACATGCAGGTGGCTTATACCTCGCTTCTGCACACCGTTTTTTATCTGTCAATTTTATGCGACTTTTGCACCTTTTTATCATTACTTTACACGACTCAAGTGTATATAAATGAGTGTAACTAATGTGACTCTCCACAATACTGATGATGGCATGAACTTTTTTCATGCCATTATCAGTATTTTCCGAAAGTTTGAAAAATAAAGCATGTCGCTTTTTACTGCTATTTGGACCTATTTTTTAAGCATTAAGAATAGACCAATGCCATGTACTTTGTTGGACACCTTTTTGAGACTTTATGTTTCTGTAGTATTTGTCTCAAACCGATCGAAACTTGTGTTTTGATTTGTTCAATGCGGTGTATTTCGAATTTTTTTTTTTGCAGATTGCTCCCAGTGGACTGTTTGGATGGATACTACTCTTTGTTATCAGAAACTAGTTGTACGATTTGTCCTGGTGGAAGTTATTGCTCATTAACAACTGAAGCACCTAAACCATGTGACACTGGTATGAAACTGCAGCAAGAAACAAATATAAAACTAAGAAACACCATTAGGAATCATAAAGTTTGATTGGATTTGTATGTATTGGTACCAGTGGCAAATTATGTGCCCTTAGCCTTTTGCTTATGCCAATGGTTGGTATCAGTGGATTAAATTTATGTTCGAATACCACAGTGCTATCAGCAATCATGGTGCCTAACTATCATACAAATTTTTAATTGACAATTTTTAAGGTGGTTATTTATGTAACCCGAGCTTTTTTAAGGCGTTACCTTTTTTACGCAGATATTTTTGTTACCAAATAATCCGCTTTAGATTCCCCGATACATATGCGATTACCTAATATGCAACTACCCATATTTGTCTGTATTATGGTAATAGCCAATAAAATAAGTTGATACAGATCATTTGTAAATCATATGCTGTTTGACAGGCAAATTTTCAACTCAAGGACAGTTAAGCTGTACAACATGTCCTGGTGGTTCATCATGTTCTGACACAGGCATAACTCTTTGCCTTGCAGGAACTTACAGCCCGGATGCAGGTCAGCACACAAACTCATTTTTATACTTGTTGTGTCATGGGTGTAAAAACTATAATGTCATGGCTGTATTAATAATACTTTTATATATCGAAGTATTGGTTAGCTGAAACATTTTAGCCAATTACACATTTTGTGTGACATGTTTCTGAAAATATATATATAACTTTAAAATGTCATAAAAGAAAAATTCATGTGAGGAAACTTGTATGTATTTCTTTGAAATTGATAATCTTTTGTATTTTTCCTGAAGATCCCTGACCAACTGAAATAAGTAAATCCTCTTGTTTGTTGTCTTAGCATACAGCGATATATATGTTGCCAACCAAATATTTTCTATTTGTACTGATAAAGGAGGTTAAGTGGTATAAATGAGTTTAGTTACATAAATATATATGTTTTTTCAAACCTTCATTAGGGCAGGTCTTTTATTTTTAGCCATTTTCATGCCAATTTTTGTATTAACCATGTAGTGCACTCTATGGATAGAACTGATTTGACCACTATGAATTTGAAGCAAAGCTATTGTTTTCAGAAACCAGTTGCCTTCCCTGCCCTTCTGGAGATCAATGCCCAGCTGGAGCCATTTCTTCACAACCTTGCGCAGATGGTATGCTAATATACTACACAAGTGATTTTAAATTATACAATAAAATATGTGTTTGCTTGTGTTTAAGAACTAGACAATGAAAAAAAACTTGATAATGGCGAAATGCATGTAACATTTTGTTGTAGCACTGTTTTCAATGTTAATTGGGTGTCATAAGATTATATTGCTAACCAGATGCAAGTATAACCAATTTATTCTTACATAAGATCAAATGGTATAAATTCGTTTTTCATTTTTTATGGTTTTGACACAATTGCAAACGAGACCAATAAATGTGTCAAACTGTTTAACCAAGCCAAGGAAATCTGTCATAATTTACGACATGAGAGAAATAAAAAGGGTTGTTAGTTATGTTTAGTGAATGTAGACTTTTATTTCTAAAAGACTTTTATTTTAGAAATCTTTCTTGTCTTAGCCGAACTGTGGTAGTCCTTGTTTTTTAATCTGAAATAAATCAGTTTTGTCTAAAATTTAGTTCCTTTGAAACACATCTGCCAGAAAGTGGCTGTTTTAACAATATTTGTTAATGTTGTTCCTCTGTTTTTTACATATTACAACCATTTGATTTTCAGGAACATACAGTTTAAATGGGACAAGGTGCAAAACATGTGCTGCTGGTCATTATTGTGATGGTATACAAGAAAGAGAATGTGCAGCAGGAACATACAGTCCTGGTGGATTAGCTACATGCCTGCCATGTCCCACTAGTAAGAAAATTGGTTTAAAAGAATAGAAGAAGGGAACCCTGAGTGGTGTTAAGTGACCTGTTTGTAAAATTTACCGATATTGATATTGCTTTAAACGCCATTAAATGGAGAGATGCTTATTTTTTGAATCACATAAATATTGTTCAATTTAAACTTTTGTGTAATGGTTTGTTAGCTAGTTTGACAGTAATTTTAAAACAACTTTAGATTTATTAAGAAAATCAACCATACTGATATGTTTTTTTTATCGTTGTGGATTACCATCCCTAAAATAGGACACCTATTCCTAGATGTTTTTTGTTATTAGTTATGTTACTTTGTTTAAAAATGTGCGTTTGAACACCTACCGATAAATCAACGTTTTTTTGAGATACTCATTTTTTTTCTATGCTACCTTTTCTAAGTTTTCTGTTATTTGTTCCAGGATCCACTTGTTCTATATTTGGAGTTATTGGTGGAGCAAACTGCAGCATGGGATATTATGAAGACTCTCCGTCTGTTTGTAAAATATGTCCTGCAGGATCATACTGTGCTGATCCAACTGCACCTGGACCTGTTGAATGTAGCCCAGGTAACCCACATTTGCTCTGGTCTACAAATTTTCCTTTTTATCATAGTTTTATCGTTTTTAACCTTGTTAAAACATGATTTTTTTTTCATTTTGATTGAAATGGTTTAACTTTAAGCCAAGCAAAGATTGTCTTGAATTTCTGTATGTGCTTAAAGAAACATTTTGGTGATTATGATTATGTCATTTTATTCATACTCTAAGAATGTTGTTTGATAATTTACTTCTTAACACAGGCAGAAGGATATGAAAAAAGGAAAAATTTTGACCTGACTAAAAAAACTAGAGCCCAACACCAAATTAATAATAAAAATAAAAGAGTAAAAAAACATAGCAATAAACACATACCAACCATCTTGAAAAGCTACATAACTAGCATGGAACAGGGAATGCTTTTGATGTCATAATGCACTTAGCATACTCGGCCAAACACTTAGCATTATGGTGTGATGCTCAGTGCGCAACCAAACAGAAATTTTGCTGTTTAGCCCAATCCTAATGACAACGAGATATACTGAATGTAATTTAACACAATTCATATTTTTTCAGGCCAATTCAGTGCCCAAGGACAAACATATTGTACCGACTGTCCACCTGGCAGTGAATGTGGCACCAAAACTGACACAGGTGTGGTGGGATGCACACTTGGTACATTTTCAACAGGCAAAGCAGAAGAATGTTCTCCTTGTCCCGCTGGTTCTGCTTGCCCTTATACCACGTATGTTGGTATATTAGAAAATTAAAATATATTCTAAATCTTTTCTAAAAAAGTCAATGCTCTCGTGCCAACATCACCTTACTAACTTCTTCCAATAAATTGTATTTAAATAAATTACAGTCAAGAGGTCAAGATACCATGTCAACCTGGTTCATATGCTGTTGAGTCTAGTCCTACATGTACACCATGTCCAGCAGGTGAACAGTGTCCAGATACTGGGACAGCAGGTATGAAAAAGTTTTTAATACAATTACTGAAGTTTAAATTATGACTTTAGGTATGACCAAGTACCTGGATAGTTTGCATTAAAATATAACCTAATTTTCTTGAAGGCCAAGCTGTAAAATTTTCAAAGGAAAAACTAAATGTGGCTAATTGAAGAACGTGATAATTTTGCGACACAGAAATTGATTTTAGATAACATATAATTTTTTGTTGTTAAACAACCTTTAATGCAAGATAGGTAATCAGGTTTAAGTAATTATCCTATTCTTGTCAAGTTGCAGTTTCGATTAAATTTTTAAATTTATATTAGGCAATTAGGTACCTTAGCTTCTAGAGCCCAATTGACTGGTGTGCCAGCCTTTGTAACTTACTTGAGTTTTACTTGTGTACTGATCTTACTTTCTGGTGAGCTCCTAACACCAAGCGCTTTATAACATGGTACCGCTGCAGCATGTTTAGACATTGTCTGCCAATTGTGCCCTCCACTGATTTGTGATTTTGTAATTGTTTAACTTTGTCCCTATGTGTGTTTTTACAAGGTATAACAAAGTTTGCTTAACTTCAGGAGTATATCTTCAATACGGTAGTGTTAAATTTATAAAGTTTTAACAAGTTTAAGCTAAATTTGGTTGCCACTGGCCTAAAAACGCAGAAAAGTGGATGTCTTAAAATTAACACATTGTGTTGTTTAGGAACTGGTTGTGGTGACGGTGAATACAGTCTTGGCATGGCAACAGCATGCATACCTTGTCCTGCTGGTTACGCATGTCCATCCAAAGATACAACGGCGGATAAAATTAAGTGTCCATTAGGGATGTACTCACCAGGAGGTCAAACTACATGCACACCATGTCCAGCTGGAAGGTGCATTTTCAACAATTTTACTTTTTTTGTTTAATTGAATCAATTTATAGATAGAAATGACACAACCTGCAGCCATATACAACCTGCATTTTAAAGTGTTTAAAAAGGCAACAAGTTGTGTATTTAATTTTTAGTTTATGTTTTAATTGTTTTAAAAACTTGCTTTTAAGTTATTTTCTCCAAAACTGCCAGAAAGATTTGGTTCTACAAAACTATTGTACTTTGTATCCAATTCTCTTAGACAAAACTGTGTACTGCTTTGTGTGTAGTTAATATTTTAAAATCTTTTTTGCATTTCAGTTATTGTCCATTTACAACTGCTGTCACAACTATTGCATGTTCTGTTGGATTTGTATCAGCTGGCAATCGGTCATCATGCATAAGATGTAAAGCTGGATTTTACTGTGCAAGTGCAAGTGATGAAACACAGTATGTGTTGGTGTATATGTTATGTAAAAAAATATTAAGGTGTCATTTTAATTTTAATTGTAAGTAATATAGGTTATTGTTATGGAATATATTAAAACACTGGCATGACGCTAATGTAATTTATGGAAGTTTATGGGGAGAAAATGCTGTAATGGCTTTTCACCACCTTTTCATTGCGTAACAGGGAAAGTGGCATTAAATCTCATTGTAAATAGGCAACTAAATACTTATCCCACTGACCTATGTTAAATGACTTTAGACATTCTGACAACTTAAAATTCATGTGAGTATTAAAAAGGTCACAAAAGATCAATAGATGGTTACACACCGTAATTTGTGGATTCGAAAAATTTGTGAATATTTGTATGTGTAAAAAATACGTAATTCCCTACGTCTACATTTATTTGCCTAATGTTACATAAATATTGGATACACAAACACTGATTTTTGTTTCATCAAATTATTGTTTAAAACTAAAAATATTCTAGAACGCCATGCCTAAATGGAACATACTCTCTGGGTGCACAAACAGCATGCACAGAATGTCCTGTTGGATCTTACTGCCCTTTCACCAACTCTGGGCCCCTAAATTGTCCAAGAGGATGGTACTCTGAAGTTGTAAGTGGTTTTATCAACATGTATGCTTCACAATTTAACTGTGTTTCTGTTGCTGTAAATTTGCTTATGGATATAGTTTTTATATTTTGTTTTAGAAGAAATACTGTATTTGTTTATTATGTAAATATGTGTATTTTGATAATTATAAGGGGGTTTGGTTTAAAATACATTGTAATTTTTTTGGTTAGTTTTTTTCTTGACCCTTGACTGGTTTTACCTAAAATGCGCCAACCTCACTTTCTTTAAGAGCCCCAATCAAACAGTTGGTAAGACAGTGTAGCTGCAACACACTCAGCCATGGTCCACCAATTGTGTCCAAGACTGTTTTGCACCCCTTAACGCTTTAACATTGCACAGCTATTTCTGGCTTGGTGATTTTTTTAGTGCTATTGTGTTCTCATATTTTTCCTTTGCTATTTTAGGGCTCTGTTGAATGCACTCTGTGCCCTGCTGGTGAATACTGTTCAAGTCCAGATGTACCACCAGCTCCATGTGAATTAGGAACATGGTCACCAAATGGTTCCACATCTTGTAAACCCTGTTCACCTGGCTACATCTGCCCAGTAAGTTGACAAGATGTGTGCAACTTGCTTCCACAATTAATGCTGTTTGAAAGCACACAATACTGTCAACTTGGATTTCAATGTACTCTTTTGGGCAGGGGTTGGACATCTTTAACAATGGAAAAGTCTATAAAACCACATAGTTTAAATTTTTTTACTAAAAACATAAAAATGTACAAATTAAAACGCAAGAGTTGTTTATTACTGATTGTGTTAAGAAATGCAAACCAAGATTTGTCTTAGAGCCAGATGCAGTCATTAAAAGAGCAACAGTTTGCTTGTATGTCTTATTCTTGACCTCTGAGTATCATAAAGTTCTTTTTTTGAAAAAAATGTTTTTTTCTGCCTCCAAATCTTTTGTGTTGTTTTTTTCTGCCTCCAAATCTTTCTGTTGTTTTTCTGCCTCCAATCTTTCTGTTGTTAATGTATTACATAGTGTTTATATGTTAAAAGAAACAATTGGGACACACATTAAGAACAGCTGTTAAAGCACAATATCAAATCTTGTTTTTAGTCAAGCTCAACAACACCCAAACCACCTGATGCCATTTGTGACAAAGGAAAATACTGTGATGGAGCAAAAGCCACAGATTGCCCTGCTGGGACTTACAACAACAAGAATGGATCTGAAAGTTTAGCTGATTGTTTGCCCTGCCCTGCTGGCTACTGTTGTGAATTAGATGCAACTGTGGATCCAATCGGAGAAAATTTAATCTGCCAGCCAGGGCACTACTGTCCACTAGGAACAGGCGACTGTGCACTAATACAATGTCCAGGTATGTGTTTCACTTGTTGAACATTTTTTTGTGTAGGGGTAGGCTATAACCTTGGCACTACACAAAGTATATTATGTTGAAACATGTGGCTTGGCCAAAACCTAGTACTATTTAAGGTAAATCAAGCACACAAGCATAGGTAACACCACGTCCGTAGGACTTTTATAGGTTACACATAAAAGTAAAAATAACTAGTGATGCACCGAAGTTTCGTTTGGCCGAAACATTTCGGCCAAATACGCTGTTTTTCGATGTTTTTTTGATGAACTTTTTGATTATATAGAATTAATGCCCAAACTATCATTTTCACCAATACAAAACGTCATAAATTTACTAATTGTGGTATCTATAAAATACGAGCCACGCTGTCTGCAAAATATTGCAAGTTTAGTAAAGCTTCCAGATGGTGTAGGCCTAAGTGATTTTGATTTGTCATAATTCACTTCACTCGCATCAACGACACAAGGTTCAGTTGAAAACATCTATAAGAACAGGATTTTAGGTTCGGCCTGATTCGGCCGAAATTATTCGGCCTCGTGGCCGAATATTCAGTTTCGGCCCGAACCTTTTTAGACGGGTTCAGTGCATCACTAAAAATAACCACTATCTTTTTAAGAAGGTAAATATAAAATTTTAAAACTGACTTATTCCAAAAAGTTATTTTGGGACAAAAACACTATGTTTGTGCCATAATCATTTACAACATGTACTGTACAGTAGAATAATGTAACCAATTTGTAAGATAGGAAAATGAAAACTGAACTTTTCAACTGCCTAACAACATGAAATTATTTTCAGCTGGATTCTTTAACCCCAATGAGGGTGAATCACAACTGACAGCATGCACCAACAACCTGTGCCCAGCTGGTTATTTTTGCCCTGAAGGAACTAGTGATGGAACTGCTAATGAATGTAGGGCAGGTTTCTACTGTTTAGAAGGCCAAGTGTCTGAATTTCAAAATCCATGTCCTCCAGGAACATATGGAGCCTCACCTGGTCTGAAAAGTAAGATTGCTGTTGCAGTGTTTTGTAGGCAAAGTCTTAAATCTTACTGTCTGTGGGTAAAGTAGGTAGCTTACATGCATTTTAGATTTTAGGTTGGTGCAAATTAGGGATGGGCCAAAACAGCAAATGTGTTTTAGTCGTGCACCGAGCATCGCATGTTAATTGGTGCTCAGCCTAGAACACTGGGTGCATTGTGACATCACAAACATTCCCTATTCCACACTTGGTTTGTAGCTTTTTTGTATTAAGCTGTACAGGCCCCGAAATTACGTGTTTTTTGCAGCATCTAACACATCTAAGTTTTTTCAGCATTGGATACCCTTTCGAACAGTAGTTTCAAATGTTAGCAGAGGATGAATATGCAAATTTAATGCTTGGGTCAGTTAGTACAACTGCCTGAACAAGCACGGAGCACCAAGCATAAAAAAACAAAGTGCTCAGGTTTTGGCTCAGCTCGGCCTATCCCTAGTGCAAACGAAGCTATAACTTGAACTTTTTATGCAAACTTCAAATCTTAATACCAATAAATATTATTTGGTCTAATGCTTTTTTGTTGACAGACTCGTCTGAGTGCACAACTTGCCCAAAGGGTGCTTACTGCCCATGGGGTTCCTTTAGTGAACCAACTGTTGCACCAATAGATTGTCCACAAGGAACGTACAACAACAAAACTAGATCTGTTGACAAACTTAGTTGTATAATATGTGACCCTGGTAAGGCCTGTCCAGCCCAGGGTCTGGATTTACCATCAGAAGACTGTGCAGCGGTAATTGCTAACCTTTTTAGGCATTTGTGTTTTGTCATGGTGACCCAAACATAAAAGTGATAGCTACCACAAAATGAACTTAAATATTGCTTCTTGGCTTTGCTTTAACTGCAGTATCTGCAAATATTTCCATTGGTTAGAATAGACCAGTGCTTATTTGATGGCGTGCTGTCTGAGTTTTAAGATTTCCCCAAACATTTGCTTTATTTTTTAAAACTTGTTTCTTTTTATAAAAGCAAAGAGCCAATACATAATAAGTAAACAGACAGTGTCCACTGTTTCAATATACAAGGACCCTTTGGTCTAATGTGTCTTTGTTTTCAGGGACATTATTGTCCAGCTGGCACAGTTCAGGCCGACCAATACAACTGCCTGCCAGGTTCCTTCACCAACCGAACTGATCTGTATTCACCAGAACAATGTGATCCCTGTCCACCAGGTTTTTACTGTGGATATGGAACAAGTGAGTCCATCAACGAATGTTTATTTTCTGCCCTTTGTCTGTACTTTACTTCATTATTCTTTTTAAATACACAAAAGCCGGTTGCAAACATCCAAGTAGGGACGCAAATTCTTTAAACACAAATTTGTTTTTCATAGCTGGATTGTACAATGGCCAGTTAATAATTAGTAGAGCTATGGCATCAAAACTATAAAGCATCTAATGCAGTGGTTTTTAATCATATATGGATAGAGTACTTAATGACAACTTTTTTTATTTCTGCAAACCACTTAATCCTGTTTGGTTGGGAAGATGGTATGCATACCGCAGTTTGATAACCACTGGTATAAGAGGGGGAATAAAATTCAAAATGATTGAAGCAACATGCAACTTATTATTAAATATTTTAGTTACTAAATTAATTGTTTTTTTATTATTGTTTATAAAATGGGAATTTTTTTTTTCGAAAACAACTTTTTTTCGTAGCTGGATTTGGTTTAGCTGACGAGCCTAAGTCTTGTCCACGTGGCCACTATTGTTTGATTTCAACTCCCTATGATACAAGATATCCCTGTCCACCCGGTACTTACTCACCAAACGAACAGAATTCAGAAGAAGCAAACTGCACCATTTGTGACCCTGGTTCTTACTGTATTGGTAAGTTATAGTCAATATTTATCAGTTAAATTTTACATTGGGTTGGAGTTCAACATTTTAGCATTGCAAAAGTCCAAGTTTTTAGCTAAGTACTTTTAGGTAATTTTTACAATGCCGGGGCTTAGACTGAATCTAGAAGTGCAATGGGGAGGTTATGTGAATTTAATTTGCGAACAAATTGTGAAACTATAAAAATAAACACAAACAGAACAATGTTTAAATTGTGCTCTAATTGTGATTCACTTTGTCGTGTTCTATATTTTGCTTTGTTCTACATGGTGCTATCCTAACTGCTCTACTCTTCAGCTGAAATTGTGTTGACTCGTCTGTGTAACAGCAAAGTATAATAAAACAGAATGTTGCCACTATTGTTGATAAATCTAAGATGAATGTATATATTTTGCACCATTACAAATTAACACCAAAATTCAAACTACAAGCAAATACAACTTTGTAGGTGGACAAGACGCTGTGACTGAATTATGCCCACCTGGCTATTACTGCCTAGAAGGGACATCTACAAAAGAACAATATCCTTGTCAGAATGGAACATACAATCCTTTTTATGGCAAAAACAGTTCTGCTGACTGCCTTGTGTGCACTAAAGGTAAGTCAGGTCTTCCATAAACAATTTGTAAGCAAAACGAATGAAACAAAACTGGTCAACATAAGTTATGTACTCGTTTTGAAGAAATGTGGACTTCATGTGACAATTGAACATACAGTTTTTACAGTTTTGTGGTTGTTAAACAGTTATGACCACAATGCTTGACAAAATGCAGATTTTTTTGACATGCAATTACGGACTTGTAAAGTCAAGTTTGTTCATTTGCATTGACACTTCTTTTGACATATCCATTGTAACAGTTGTATATAGCACAGCAATGACACCAAAAAGGATGAGTTATTGAGATAAGTGTTCTCTGTACCTACCTTATATAAGAGTACTTATCGATAAGTATCAACTTCACTCAACTCAACACCTAATACTTAATATGCTTACAAAACACAAGCTTGCATGCATCGAGCTGTGCATAATTTTACATACTTTTTGGACTTTAAATTCAAATATATTTGCCACAAATAATATGCTGTTATGACAGTCAGTCATAAAAGAAAAAACAGCCTTACCTTAACCCTGAAGAAGAGAATCCAACTTTTTTCAATCTGTGCGTAGACAGTATTGAACAATTTTGCTAACTTTGTGTACATGAACTCATGAATTTCGAAATGCGTATTTTTTCCAAAACAGCGAAACCTGTACTGACTGCCAACTTTACGCTTACTGAAAATATAAGTGTTGCTTGTCCACGCGTCTGAAGCGCGCAATCAGCCGACGTAGTTCGTGCTACAGAAAAACTAATTAAAGGCGCGAGAACAATTGGCAAAGCATTGCAGGTCCCACAGGCTACCTTGCAAAGCTTAAGGCGCCAACTGGTTTCACCAACAGTCATGTTGCATATAAAGCGTTGCCACGTTTCACGAACAAATTCAGTTTGAAATGAAATTAATCTTACAGAAGCAGTTTTTCTGGGATTACTGTTCTCTACGTCAATATAATCCAAAACTCAGCGTATAAACCTAGGCCAAACAGAATCAACCATTGTACACAGTGTTCTAACAGAATATATATTTCACCAAATGTTTATGGCATCCTCAGTTCCTGTAAGCGTTTACAACATTGTTTTATTCACTGGGTTTCGGATCACGTTTTACAAATAATATTTCCACGTTAGTACTAACATGCACTGACTTCCATCAAAATTACTTGAATGTTGCGTCCAGTTTCAGACATATCGGGGCCGCGAGATGTGTTTTCTGATTTGGAAACTTTTGGATAATAGTTGATTGCGAAGGGCTTGAAATAACTTTTTTTTGTAAGCACACTTATCGCTCTATGACTTAGCATAAAATTTTCGTTTTTTCCTGTTTATGTCAACTTGTATGGCGAAATGTAGAAGACAAAACTGCATTGGTTAAATTCCTTGTCGTGGGTTCGAATCCCACCGCAGGCTAGATTTTTTTAGCCTACGCCTTCCCACATGGTGACCGGCTGATTCGCTATGGCGCTTTCAATGAGCCTGTCGTACTGTGATTTGAATCCTTAAACATATATTTTTTATTCTTTAGGTCACTTTTGTGAGAAGGCCACTGTCCATCCTGTAGAATGTCCAGCCGGATCCTACATGCCTTATGGAGCAGACAATATAAATGATACTTCCCCAACTGGCACAGCAGCTAAGAGCGAGAGCGACTGTCTTCCGTGTCCAGCAGGGAGCCAGTGTATGAACGGCCAAGTAGACCCTGTCGGGTGTGGTCTAGGATTGTACACAATGCAAAGCAGTCCAGAGTGTGCCGATTGTCTACCTGGGTAAGCAAAAATGTGCTCAATTAGTTAAACTATTTTCTTAGTCGCCCCCTAATATCTTCTTGAATTCTAAACGCTCCATGAGGGTCTAGGCCAGAGGTACTAAACCTTTATGTTATCGTTAAGCATGCGAACAACCAAATGAAATTAATTAACCCTTAAATAAAAAACTAAAATTACCAATTAGGACTATACGGAAGGAAAACGTCTCAAAACTAAAAATAAGGCAATGTAATTTTTCCCCAAAATAGTCAAACTACCCCTTTGGCTGTAATTACTCATAGGTTGAGAACCACTAATCTAGGCTTCTATACACTGAAACGAGTATATCAACTTTAAGTTTTTAATGGTTGACATAACAGACAAGCTATTTAATTTGTTAAAAAATTCAAAAAACATACAATTTTTCATATAATCTTAAAAAAATACGTTGCTGTTATACCATTTTGAGGTCTCAAAGTGTCAAATACGTTTTGTTCAGGTATTACTGCGATGAGGTGACCACTTCATATCAAAACATGATTGAGAATAAGACTTGCGACCCTGGACAGTATTGTATGGGTGGTCTGTCATCCAAAAGTGATAGCACAGATTGTAACACGGGCCATTATTGCCCGGAAGCAACCCCAGTGGAAATGCGTTGTCCTACCGGGACAATTAACGAATTCAGAGGAAAATCCTCTATACAAGATTGCTTGCCGTGTCCAGCTGGGTAAGTTGCTTGGCAAAGTTATAAGTTTACGCCAAGCGGTTGATAAAACGTCCGATTGAAAGTAGATATCTCTAGTGATGCATTAAGCCCGCCTCAAAATGTTTTGCGGAAGCTAAATATTGAGGCCCAGTCTGGCCAAAACCCCAAGGGCACGTTCTGTTGGTCTTTTGGAACGATTCGTTTAATGCTAACGCGTGAATAACTTGTTTACGATAATCCAGGACATGTTTTATATTTTATCAGCTTTTCGCATTTAGGAGGTGCAATGAATATTTGTTATACAGTAAACTTCGGTTAATCCGGACCCGTTTGGACCAAAAGATCCGGATTAACCGATGTCGAATAGTTCAAGCTTTACCACATCACAAATCATTTGTACCTCAAGTTTTGTCTGAATTTGACGAAGCCCTCGATTAACTGAGTCCTGTGTAACCGAGTTTACTGCATATTTTAACAGGAATAGTTTTTTAATGACTTTTGGCATTGATGTTTCAAACTGTTTTATGCCTCAATTCCTGCTACTCTTAAGTACAGCGCTAATTCTTGTGTTTATAAATGCGCAGATCTTTCTGTTTGGAAGCTTCGAACATTGTCAGCGGACCTTGCCTGGCAGGTTATTATTGTCCGACCGACATTCCCAACCCATACACTCCAAGCAATCTAAGCTTGATCGGTTCATACGGACCTGAACAGGTAAGTGAACCTTGAACTCACTGCCAAATCGGCGTTTCTTTACTACCTTTCAAATATGTTTTACCTATTATTTAAACGTAACCTAGTAACCGTAGAGTGTTGCTGCTGTTCTTAGTATTTTTTGCAAAATGTGAACCCTGGTTTCAAGGATGGATAAACAAACTCAGATTCATGCTAAGAGCTAGAAGTAGGTTAGCGGTGGGATTCGAACCCACAGTTAGACCAGGGCTTGAAAATTGCCAAGTCAAAAATGTAGGCGCGGCGTATTTAAATAATGATCTATGTTATAGCGGTATGATTTAATGGTTGTGTGTTTCTACTGATATATGTGCTTTTTACCATCAAACCACATTTATACATCGATAGATTCCCTGCCCTGAAGGGACATACCGCGAGACTGATGGAGCCCGTAACGTGACTGACTGTGCCATCTGTCCTGCTGGTTTTTACTGCCCACTCGGTTCAACTAATACCCAACCCTGCCCACTCGGCCACTACTGCTACGAAAATCTTGGTGTCCCGATTCCATGCCCCAAGGGAACGTTCGGAGATAGTTCAGGTAAACTTTTTTGGTGATTTTGTATTGGTATATTTGTAGAAATGCATGTATATGCACTATAACTTCAATTGACACAAAAAAATGTACGGGACACGTTTCAACTTGAACGATTTGGTGTGTTAACAAAGTTGCATTCGATTTAAGGAAAGTAGTACAGTAGGTAAGAACCTGTGATGTATACAAATATGTAAAATGTTAGAAGTAGAAAAACGTTACAAATATTAGGCAAAAAAATTCTTCGTACTCTTTAACATACAGTAAATCTCGGTTAATCCGGACCCGTTTGGACCAAAAATATGTCTTATTAGGCGAAGATCTAGGTTAAAATATGTCTGGATTAGGCGAAGATCCGAATTAACCGATGTCGATTAGTTCGAGTCATACCATTGCAAATTATTTGTACCTCGAGTTTTGTCCGAATTAGGCGAAGATTCCGCTCAACCGCATCCGGTTTAACTGTGGTTTACTGGACTTATGTACTGAGTTTGAATGTTTTCGTAGTGAAGTTTGCAATCTCCTACTTTATTCTCATGATGGGGCAATTTGCTCATATTAATCGTATGGGTTGTCGTTTGTGACCCTTGTTTATAAAATCCTATGTAAACAAATTCCTTAGCACAGGAGTGCTTTGGGGACTGGCTTAACTGACATATCGTCTCTAATAGGCCTTGCGTACAGTGAGTTTACTTGTGGGTGTCGTTGTTACTTATCTATATAAACGCCTCAGGACTGATCCCAGTCATGATCTTACTCATAGTTGTTCACAAATCAACCGAATGCTTTGAACTTTTCATCCAATGCCGCATAAAAACATAAAAAAATCATACTATTGCAGAATTGAAAAACGTTACGGAGTGTACAGACTGCACCCCCGGTCAGTACTGTGCCTCTCTGGGTGCCATTTCACCCACTGGCCCTTGTGACGCCGGCTACTTGTGTTATGGAAAAGCAGAGATCTCGAACCCGATCAACGATACGACAGGAGACATTTGTCCAGTGGGCGGTTATTGCTACGAAGGTAGAGTTATGAGAACTTAAAGGAATTGAGTTTTGTGCCAAGTCTGCATGGAACTTCTGTTAAAACAGAAACTAAAATTATTGTTTCGAAAATGAAGGGTTATTTGATTCTTTATTTGTTCTGTAGCTTTGGTGTTGTTTAAAACGGGTGCTAATTGAGTTTACATCGTAATAATATTTCTGATTTTTGTTTCAACCGCCATTCTATGCAAACTTTCTAGTTATTATCGTTTTCTTGGTGCCATCATCGGTTAGGTACATTTTAGATTAGTATCAGTCAACATTGCTTTACACTTGCCTTTTATGCTTTTAACGCCAAAATATGGCCTTAATATAAGTATATATACGTTTAATCAGTGGTGGGATTCCTTTTTTTGTCAGCCGGTTCTATCACAAAAGTCATATTTTTTATCCGGTTCATTGACGGTAAATCCATTGACAGTAACCAGTAATGCTAACCGGTTGGCTGATCTCATAAAATTTTGTGAGACGGTTCTATAGAACCGGTGCGAACCAGCTGTGTCCCACCACTTATTTTAATGTTCCTAATGTTTCAAAGTGCAAACATTAAAACGTTTCGTAACCGAGCATTAAGGTTTAGAAAAGGGAAGCTCAGAAGTCAGAATCTACAGTGTTCGAATACTTGTTTAACTCTAAACCAATTTTTTTATGTTTAACTTATTAAACTTCACTTACAGGAGACTCTCGGGCGCGCCCTTGTCCACCTGGAACATACAGCAACACGTTTGGGCAAACCGACGATAGTGATTGTCGACCTTGCGATGCTGGATTTTATTGCAGCAACTCCGCCCAGCCAACGCCCACCGGCCCGTGTGAACCGGGATATTATTGTGTTGGCGGTTCGTCAAGCCCCTACAACCAGTCCTGTTCACCAGGTAGACACCAGAATTGCACTTTTTGGCTTACTTTTTAAAAAAATAGCATACATAAATTATGTCAAAGCAAAGTTGTGATTAGACCCGAAATTGGTGCCCGAACCCGACAGTAAACGCCCGAAACCAGACTCGAATTACTTTTAAAACAAGAAAAACGAATTATGCCCAAAAAATTATGTTTACCAAAGTGAAAATTTAACAATAAAGGCCGAGGGTTAAATTGAGCCCAAATTGACTTCGTATACCCACCACAGCCCCCCGTTTGACCCACAGCCCCCCGTTTGACTTACCTAACGCATTATGCTACAAATTAAAAAAATATATTGTCAAAAAAGAGTATTACTATGTTGTGTTTAAATTCGGATTTTTATCTTTTTCAATTGCCATAAATTATTCCCTAAAACAGTAATTCTTAACGTATGGGTCATACCCCACCAATGGGTTTCATGGGCATCAATAAGAAGCGCCACCTCGAAGTGTAAATACAATTTTCTAGTGAATGTAAGTTCAGAAAAAACATTTAATCGATCAACCTTTAGAGTCTTCATTCACCAAGCAACGGATTGGGTGATTCCAGCTTTAATTTTGAATTATTATAATTTTCCAGGTTACTATTGCAAGAGACAGTCGTCACAGGAGCGACCCTGCCCGATCGGAACTTATAACCCCAATGAAGCACAGAGCAATTGCACAGCATGTCCGCCTGGTACAACTTGCCCGTTTGAAGCCATGTCATCTACTCTACCCTGTCCTTCAGGTCAGTTACACAACGGATCAAATGCCCTGGTCTTGTAAAGAGTCCAAATTCTGATTATGTCAATAATAATGTGACTAGGCAACTAAGTGATGTGCTTCGATCTAGTTACTCTTAACCTTTTCTCAATGCAGTTACTTTGCTAACTTAGATAGTGCTGGTAAAATGAGGCGTTTAGATGAGAATAAACGTCGTTAAATTGTTATAACTCTTGTGACTTAAGTTCTAACCAATATATTAATGTATGTTAAGATGTAACTTGTATATATATTCACTACCTAAATGTTTAGTATGCCATATGAGTATCAGTTTTCCATGACAGTCGTAAAAAATGTGGCAAAAAAGGGTAAGCCGCCCTCGATTGTAAGCCACCAAATGGGTAATATAAAAACAACTTAATAATAAGCTGCGCCAAACAACGAGCCAACACCGTGTTCTGTTGACATCAGATGGTGCGTATTTTTTTATCACGTTTGTATTGATTGTTTTTTAATCGCCAGGGAGCTACTGTCCATCCCCGAATCCTAACGTCACCTTCGCATACGACGAGAATGCCACCCTTGCTATTGGAACATTTAAATTAGAGGGGGAACCCTGTCCAGCAGGGACCTACAATCCAACGTAAGTTTCATATCAGAAATTAAAACCAGTGTTATATTTGTCCACACAACTAAGCCTACTGAAATGTTAAGCTAAGTCTAAATAGTTTGAACAGTATTGATGAAGTTTTGTGCGCAATAATCATTCTAATTTGCGCAATTCAAAATTGTTTAATCGCAATTCTATGAATTAATTATAAGTTGCTTCGATATCATTGTGTTTAACGCTATACTGTAAAAGTATTCAATTTTTCTGCATATTTTTATTTTTTTCTCAATTTATTTGCATGCTATACCACAGAATAACGACATAGGCTAAATTTTTACATATTTTTCGTGTCTGCACACTTTTGCAGGCTTTTTCATAAAAAAACAGTACTATACTTCATCCATCTTATTTACTGATGGAAAATATCTTTCATGCAATTTGTTGTTAGTTTTTGCCCGGTGCAGCTTAACACGGCCAACGAGACCTTTTTTGCAAATAGAACTATTTCTCTCAAGTACAGCCGTTTTTGCCATTATTTAACTGTAATACCACGTTTATTATCAGTTGCGATGTCGTTTAGGAGGATTTTAAGTCAATTCTTAATTTCTTAATATTTCTTTGTTTAAAAATTCACACTGTCGAGTTTAAAGCATATTTTGGTATTTCAGTAATTCTTCCGGTGACATAAGTTATTGCCAATCCTGTCCTGTCGGCCAGTATTGTGGAACTCTAAGTTTGTCGGCACCCGAGGGCAATTGTTCAGCCGGGTACATCTGCTACGGAAGTTCATATGTCGCGAGACCATCTCAAGACAACAGCACAGGTATATCTAAAATGTTTGAACATTTATTTCAGTGCTACAGTTTTTTTTCGTTTTATCGTAAGTCCGAAAATTTTGTGTTTTGGCCTTTACAATACCCCATTAAAGTAATTCAAAAGAGTGGTCCACGTCTGGGATTTGCCTGGGTCAAGGGGTCATGGAGTGGTACTAAGACCAAGAGATCCATAGAAAGCTTTATTGCACACTTTGGTAGCTGTTCGCAACCCTAATGAATTTATGTAAGAGATCCATTGCTACCAAGAGGTTTGGAGCGAGTGGTCTAGACCAGGGGTCGGCAACCTTTTTTGCACTGCGGACCGTTTTTGAAACTGAAATTATATCGCGGACCAGCCTTAAAAAACTTCAAATATTTAGGAATAAAACGCATCAATTAGTTTACCATCCCCGGGGATTTCAAAGCATCTGGCCTGAAACGTATACGGCCCGGTAACAAACTTCTCGCGGACCGGCGGTTGCCGACCGCTGATTTAGACCCCCATGAAAAACCCAGTCATATTTGCAGCGCGGGTTTAAAAACAAAATTTGTAATACAAAACTTTTTTGCTTTTTTCAATACAGAACGAAGTAGTAACAAAATACAAATACCATCATCATAATACGCCATTGAAGGCGTCATATCAAATCAGCCGGTCACCAAGTATTTTCAAATAGTAAGGCGTAGGCTAGAAAAATCTAGCCATCGGTGGGATTCGAACCCACGACGTGAGCCTTTCCGGGCTTCAAATAAATACATTTGCCATTTTCGGGAAAACCGTTTTAAACTGGACTGAGCCAAACTTTTCCTATAAACATCAACATTAGGTAACTGTCGTTGTTTGGTCTACAGGAAACGAAGTACCAGTGTCGATTGGTGAGCAATGTAAAACCGGTCACTTCTGTCCAGCTGGTACCACGTTCATGCATCCATGTCCGAAAGGAACCTTTAACCCCAACGTTGTCGGACAGAGTGAAGCGGATTGCCAGTATGTTGATCGCTTAAGATTTAGAATTATTATAATAAGTTTTATCTTGTCATCTAAATTTAAAAGCAGTTTTTTATGTATTGGGTCTCTATGGAGTATACATATATTGACGTAAAACTAATTCATGTCATCAAACATACAGTTCGTTCTAAAAAAGTGAAAGTTGGACGCTTTTTCGAGCAAAATGAGGCAAAAGGAGGATATAAGTGTAATATAGTTCATAAAAAAGATTGTGCTTTGCTATCTAAATCCGACCCACTTAAGGTCCATACTGTTTTCGAACAATATCGGTATTTTGTTGTTGTTTGTGGTTGTGTGGTGAATCACTTGGGTGCCATAAAGAATCGCCTTTGTCAAAACCTGACAACTCCTGTTATGCAGTGTTTCATACCGGAACGGAACGAAACCAAATAACGTTATTCGTTCTGAGCAAATTATTTATTTCGTTATTTCGTTCTGGACCGATATTTTCATTTCGTTCCGGTCTAACCGAAATAAATTTATAACGGTATTTTTCGGTATTTCGGTCTTAACAAACGAATATTTCTTTGTGGTCTTTGCAACTATTAAGCGAAAAAAGGAAGAAAGTTGCAACACCCAACAATTATTGTCGGTAGTTGTTACGTCACATAACATTTGTCAATGATGGTCAATCGGATGTAAATTGTAGGAGCTTCAATTTTTATTATAGCTTAACGGCGCGAAATTTTTGAGCAATTGTATCATGTCAAATGTCCAGAACGAAATACCGGAATAAAATTTAACGGTATTTCGTTCCGTTCCGGTATTTTAAATATTTTTTATTTCGGTATTTCGTTCCGGTATTTGTGCAAAAAAATATTTATTTCGTTCCGGTATAACGTTCCGTTCCGTTCCGTTCCGGTATGAAACACTGCTGTTATGCAATATAACTGCTAAATGATGAATTAATGTTAGTGTAGTATGCTTGCGGACACCGGTTTAAACACATTAGCATGCGGTTCACTTATAATTTCAGACCATGTTCGCCTGGTCAGTATTGCGATTCTCAAGGTAGATCCAACGTTACTGGGCCATGTCAGATCGGACACTACTGCACGGGAGGAGCTTCAATACCCAACCCTAAGGTTTGTTTCAAAATGTTGCTTTTATTACTAAAAAAACGAGTTGTCTTTTTAAATACCGAATATGTGATATGCATTTCAAAATTATGTTACTTTTGTTACATAAGCAACATACAGACATTTAATTTTAAAGCAATCCAAAAAACCTGTCTTTTGTATCTGCTTTAAATGATGAAACGCGGTTCTGCAATAATAGAAAACAAATGTCGGTCCAATTTGCCACAAAAATATTTATTTACCCAGTGTACAACAAAAATATTTTCGTAAACACTGCATATGGTTATCAGTTTAAACTTTATATGGCCTGATATGACCATATTGAAACTGTGTACGCAGGACGATGCCGTGGAGGGTGGCAATCTCTGCCCGAGACAGCATTACTGCAACTGTACGGACGGTTGTGCTGTAGCTGAACCATGCTTCACTGGAATGTACACTAATGAAACCGGACAGGCCGAGGTAGGCAAAAAGACCTGTCGATTTATGGCTTATTATTTCTTTGTTCAGTCCTAAGTGATCTTGGTTCTCGTTTTTTCAAAGAAACGACTTTTTATGGCTTCTTTTATATGTAAAAAAAAATATTTGAGCGAAAAAAACGCCTTGTGGTGCGAGATTTTGGTAAATTATTATTTTTTCTGTTCATTGGCACATTGTATTTCACTTAAAACAACGTCTTAAATCTATGCAAATTTGTAACTATTTTGTAAAGTTTATTGATAATAGTGCATTTACTTCTCTTTTTTATTCCCTTTTTTAAATGATTTCTATTTGATGTAGTGTTTCAACAAGATTAAAAACATTGGATTTTTTGTACAATGCAAAATAATATTGCAGAAAGCAGGGGGAAAATGGTTGTCAACGTACAACATTTTGTGCGATTTTTTACACTTTATGAACACTTTCAAAGATTTTTGTCGATCCCCGCTATAATCGGTTTCGATCGTTGCAAATGGCAACATTTTTTCAAATACCAAGCCCAACCCAAAAGAACAGCATAACCATCTTTAATCTTTTTCAGTGCATAAACTGTAGGGCGGGGTACTTCTGTCGGAGCGGAGAGGAGCCGAAACTTTGCAGTGAAGGTCATTACTGCACAGGAAGCAGTGGCACAGGTGCAATTGAAGATCGGACTTTGGAAGACGTCGAAAAAGCGTGTCCAGCTGGGACCTACTCTAACCGGACAGGACTTAGCAGTCCTATCGAGTGCACGACTTGTGACCCAGGGATGTACTGCCTTGCTGGTCAGAAGGAACCAAACGGTACAAATAAATTATATGTACTTGTATGTAGTGGAGGGATTAAAAAATTTTTGTCAGCCGGTTCTATTACAAAAGTCATAGTTTTCAGCCGGTTCTGTTACAAAACGTGGCAGTAACCAGTAATGCTAACCGGTTCGCCGATCTCTCAAAATTTCGTGGGACTGTTCTCTAGAACCGGTGCGAACCAGTGCGAACTGGCTGATTCCCACCACTGCTTGTATGTAGTGATGGAAAAATAACTTGGTTTGTGGCTTTCCGGAGCGTTTGGCAAAAAGTGTTGTACTGTACTAGGAAATTCTACTAACGTAAGATTTTAAATCACAAAATTGTTCCAATTACTGATGGCGCAAAGGGCATTGGTGAAAATTTAGAAGCAAAATCGTGTGAAAATGCCGACGTGTAAAGGCTGTTTGGGCTGGGGTATAAAAATACCAACAGAACTAACTTCAAAACTTAGTTACTAACGTTTAATTGTTTTCCTGTTTTTATGTTAATAGCTTTACCGTCCTTCAATTGGTAAAAGCATCACGGTGCCATGGAAGACGCCAGTGCGGACAAAATGTTTTAAATCTTAAAAAATGTTTAGTTATCTGCTATTTTTTAGGCACAGTTCAAAGTGTAAAGTTGGAATTGTTTGCTTCACAGATGTCATCCACATTTTATCTTATCTGATCTCACACAAATTCTGTTTTATCTCAGGCAATATTTCCGCAACCTATTATTCCGAGGGAGCAGCCACCACGCCGACCCCCGTAACAGGGAGCTGCAACGATCCAGTAGATCCTTTGAACGCAACCGCCACACCAAGGTCTTACGAATGTGGACGTTGCCCGAGAGGTTATTACTGCGCCGATGGCAACAAAAAAACTTGCCCCAAAGGAACTTACGGACCGGATGTTCCTATTCAATATCAGACAGCTTGCGTTGACTGTGACCCTGGTTTTTACTGTGACCAACCTGCATTGCCTGGCGTACAAGGGCCTTGCGACGAGGGGCATTTTTGCAACGGTGGTTCAGAGGTGTCCAATCCAGACGGCTCCAACGGCTGGGGTGGCGAATGCACTCCCGGTAACTTTTGCCCTCAGGGATCGTCCGTCGAACAGCCCTGTGAAGCAGGCAGCTTTGCCAATGTGTCCCGCAAGGCATTATGTGACCCGTGTCCAGCGGGCTTCTACTGCGAGGAAGGTGCCGTACGACCAACTGAATGCCCAGAAGGCGGTTACTGTCCCGATAATACCAGCGATTTGACGATTAAACTCTGTCCCAAAGGAAAGTATAATAACATCACTGGTGCGAAAACGGACGCGAACTGCTTGGATTGTCCGCTGGGTAAGTTTGAGTTACATCTTACATGCAAAAAAACACAGGTTTGTTTTGTAGAAGATAAAATGCCTCGTCAAGGGGGTTTGTCTAAAATAATACTTTAAAGTTTAAACGTTTTAACTTTTAACATGGGGGCGAGAATTTGCTAAACGATTTCACTACTTTGGTCTGTTTGTTTGCCTTGATTTATCGAACTTTAGTTTGTTTTCAACTGTTAGCCCTTTCTATTTTATAAGATTGTCTGATTTTTACTGAACTGATTTTAACCTGGAATTATATATTTTCCAACTTGTGATATTAGTTTGCTTTAGAGTTGATTTAAAAAACATACGCATTATAATTAAACTTAGAACCAGCCCGTTTTAGATTTTACATTTTTTTTACAAATCTCTCATAATTGCGACTCATTATTCACAACTATTCAAATTATTTAGGTTGGTACTGTGAAACAGCTGGTCTTCCATCTCCAACTGACTTGTGCGACCCTGGCTACTACTGCAGCGGTGGTTCCCCGGCTAAGCGACCCGCTAGTGGCGCGTCATACGGTGGTCAGTGCGTGAAGGGTCAGTTCTGTCCAGCGGGAGCGTCCGCCCCCCAACAGTGCTCACCTGGGACTTGCTGTGACCAGGACAGACTCGGAGAGCCGAATAAAAATTGTAGTATTGGATTTTACTGTGCTGGTGGGGCCACAACATGTGAACCGACTGGCTCGGATAGTACAGGTGCGTTATGAAGTGTTTTTGTCTTAGTTGGCGTTATACTGTAACGTAGAGGTTTGGTTAAGTCTTGTGGGGTTGGCTGAGGTCATGTGTTTGGATAAGAGGGTAGCAAAACGGCAAATTAAACTGATATATTTCCATGAAAAATGACCTCGCTTTGTTTTTTGAAAATCACAAAAAACGTTGATCTGTATTTTTTTTTCTTTCACTATTTCATTTCAGTTTCCAAATATGAAAGCACACTTATAACTGGGATCATCTCTCTCAAAAAAGCATAGCACGCCAGTCGGCAGGCCAACTGAAGGCGTTATACCATATCAAGCGCCCTAAGGGGCTCGATCCCAAAAGGATCCAGAGTGGGTTCGAATCCCGTCGCAGGCTTACCATACAGAAAATACTTAGGAGACCTGATTGATTCTCTATAACATTTTCAATAGTCTTGGTGTCTCTAGGCAAAAAATAGCCCTTGTAAACATACCAACCGGCTTTATTATTTGCGCTTATTTGTTTACCTATATTCCACCTTCCGTCACAGGTGGACCTTGTCAGCCGGGTTTTTACTGCCCTGAAGGATCACAGCTAGGAGAACGATGCCCCTCTGGTACTTATGTGAGTTCCGAGGGCAGTGAGAGCGAAGGCAACTGCTCGCTGTGTGATGCCGGAAAATACTGCAACGGCACTGGACTCTCTGGACCCACAGATGACTGTGACCCGGGCTATTATTGTCCAGTGGCACAAAGAGACAGACCTGACCCATCTGGTTACGAGTGTCCACAAGGTAAGTTTGGGGTTAAAACGTTCTTTAATTGGTAGCTGGTGTTTCTAAAGTCAAAGTAATCGTACTAATTTAAATAGCAAAAAAACTTGGTGAACATTAGTCAGTATTTTGCATACAAACGTAAACCCCAAAACTAGGTGCAAAATTCAGAAGAGGCCTTTAGATGCTTTGTGAATTATCTGTACTTCAACGAAAGCTAACTTAAGAAGTTTTATTTTTATGCTTTTGCATTATGTGTATTGTAAACCTTACTGGAAATAGTCCTACTTTCATCGTTAAAAATTCACAATGCTTAAAATATCTATTGGTCTGCGATATATTGCACTTACTTTTCACAAACAATAATCTTTTTAGGTCATTTCTGTGTGGGAGGCAGCAAAACTTTTACTCCGTGCGGCAGCGGATCTTACCAAGACCTTGAAGGTCAAAGTTCATGCAAAGGTTGCCCACCCGGGTTTTACTGTGACGCGTCATCGGGGCCTGTCATCAGTTACAACGATACTGAGTGTGATAAAGGTATTTTTAGTTTGTGCAAAAAGTGCGTTTACCCTACAGTGGGGATGTGCCAAAACTCCAAAGGTTCTGGTTGGTCGAGCACCAAGCATCTTACCTTAATGCTCGGTGCATTGTGACGTCACAAACATTCTTAATTCAACGCTAGTTTTGTAGATTTCCAAGGTCCCTTACGTCACCAGCTGTGTTAATCTGTACAAACAGAAATACGCGTTATTCTTACGATACCCTTTCAAACAATAGTTTCGTAAACATAAATACGCAAATTTAATGCTCTGGTCAGTTTGTGCCACTGCGCGGCCCAGCACCTAGCACCAAAAATAGCGATGCTCGGTACCGAGTACTCTGGTTCTGGAGCGCCAGGTGGAATAAATGGACGATTGGGGAACGCTGGAATAAATCTTAACGGTCTGAAATATATACATGACAAGAGAAATTCTGTGTTCGTCCAACATAACCAACTTCATAGGCGTTTTGAAATTGTTAGGCAGCGTTCAGAAAAACAAACAATCTGAGAAACACTGATTTAGAACAAAAACGTTTAAAAACAGATTTTTGGAAACAAACTTTGGGAAACGCTGACACATTGACATTATACAGAAACACTGTGTTGTAAATACGTAATACAATAATAATTAACTATTTCAAAGGACCGAATTTGTGTGTGGAAAACAACGAACACTTTGTCTTCGTGCAACCCGGTTTAAAAAGTCACGAATTTTTTAGGATACTTCTGCCCTGAAAACACGTCGTCCGCTCATGAAAACCCTTGTAAGGCTGGAACGTTCAACAACGTAACAGGTGCCAAGTCGGAAAGTGATTGCATTGATTGTCTGCCCAAATATGCCTGTACCAGTCAAGCTGTTGTGTATCCCACTGAATTGTGTCTTGCTGGGTAAGTGGAAGATTTCAATACCTTTGCTGTGTAACTTATGCTTGTGAAATCCAAACTTGCATCGATCAAAATATAGGCTTTATGATCACGAAAGACTTAAATTTAGAAAAAAATGATAACCTGCAGCGAGTGTCCACTGTTTCGATCTATAAGGTCTTATTTAGTGCAGCTAGAGAAAGGCCGTATTGTCAGCCATATAGTTTGATGTTTAAAAGGTAAACATGTTGCTTTAAACTGTAAAAAAAGGAAAATATTTTGCTAATATCCAGCAGGATTCTCATCAATTGTGCCGAAAATTACGCAAATCAATAAAAACGCACTTACTGCTTTATGGACTTTAAACAATAGAAAACATTATAAATCAAAGTACGACAGACATGACGCTTTATAACTGATCCCAGTTATAAATTTATGTCCGTCTTAACTATAGTAAAAAATATTTTAAGGAATTCCGTTTTACCAGGTATTTCTGCAAGACACGGGCAACAAGCACTGCTCCCAGCGACGGCGAAAACGCCAATTCGTGTCCGAGAGGCTTCTATTGCCCTGAAGGAACTGCCAACCCTGAACCTTGTCCGCGGGGAACTTATTCAAACAGCTTGGAACTAACTAGTATTGACCAATGCCAGGGATGCACGGACGGTACGTTTTGTCGCATATTACACAAGCAGTACTATGCTGCTGCACGTGCATTTAAAATATAAAGTTAATTGTATAATTTTGCTTCAGTTGATTGACGTCATCAATTTGTGACGTCATCAACAGTTGTTAATGTGATCACGTTCTAGTATTAATCATAGAAGTGCTAAAGAAAGTGAGTTGCTAAAAGAAGCATTTTCACTTTGAAAGTTAACGGAACATTCCTATTTGGATATCTTGTATAGGACGTCGAAACGTCGATTGTTTACAATAAAACTGCTGGATGAGCAATACTTGGTCATTCCTATTTGGGTCTAACAAAACGTGCTTACGGTACGAACGTAAAGTAACTTCTACGTCTGGGGTCCGCAACTGCTTTTGGGATTTAACGTCTCAAGTCCTTAAGTACACAAAAACAAAATATTGCATCCCGTTTTTTTTCTGAGCAGGAATGTATTGTGGTGAGTTGAACTCGACTGCACCAACCGCGCCATGTATGGAAGGTTACTATTGCGAATTCAACGCAACCCAACCCAACGAGAATGAATGTCCACCTGGAAGTTACTGCGAAGCTGGCTCCCCAAGTCCAAAAAAATGTCCTGAAGGTGAAAATTTATTTCAATATTGCCTCATTCTCTTTTTCGAATTTCCATGCTAGTTATTTTTTTTGAATCTCTTGGTTGTAAACTGTTTTTAATTTTACTAATATGGGGGTTACATTCGGAAAAAAAGTAATATAGAAGAATTAATTTTGTGTTAACGATTGATTTGTGTGTAAAGTAACAACAAACATAATTGACATTTGTTACATTAGCAAGTATTCTTGTTTCGACATGAAATGATGGGTTTTTGACAAATAGTGGATTGTGAACCTAATTTCCAACATCCCAACAAAAAGATCCGCATTTGAAACGTTTACCTAAATAGTATTATCCTCTATACATTTTTACCCAAACCAGGAACCTACTCCAACGCCAGCCGCCGCACAAACTCTTCGCAATGTCTAATATGTACTGGTGGCTCATACTGCGACGATGCTGGTCTCACTGAACCACGTGGCAACTGTACACCCGGTTATTACTGTCTGCCTGGTTCCACAGCTCCAACTTCCAACACAACGTACTGCAGAGCTGGAAACTATTGTCCAGGGTACACGGATAGCCAACTGCCCTGTCTAGACGGCACCTATGTAAGTTGGTTTAAAGTTAAGAGATTCAGTCTTTTTTTTAATATGTTTCAGCATTTTTTTAAAAGTATGTCAGATATTTAGGTAATGCAAAAATGATTTTTTCGAAGTTTTTTGTTTGAATAAAATAATCTTGTGAAATTAATGTATGATTTAGAGAAAACGCCATTTAGGTCGTATCACACAACTAAGGCGACAAATCCTTAGTTGAATTCGAATAAAAACGCAGCCTTTGTACCGGAAAAGAACAGTTGATTGTGTATCAAACTTTATTAACGCGAAATTTAGCCTATGGTGGGATTCGAACCCACGACAGGGGTCTTTCCGGGACTCGCGCTCTAACAACCGGGACGCTCAAATACACTTATATGATTGTAAAAAAAGTTGAAGCCGAAAAACAGTAACATTTTTCAGTGGTATAGGACTCAATTTTCTATTTTGTATTTAGTCTGAACACGACTACGCTGCAGTTTGTCCGCCATGTCCGGAAGGTTTTGTCTGCACAACTGGAGTTGGGAAAGAAGTTTGTGGAATGGGAAAATATTGCCCGGAAGGAAGCGGACCGGACGCTATGCTCTGCCCAAGAGGGACATTTAGTGACCAGACTGGCCTGGCTAATGTGTCCCAGTGCCAGTCGTGTCCAGGTGGAAAATATTGCCAGGGCGAGGGCCGGACATCGCCAACAGGTACATACTTTATTGGCGCAATGTAGATGTTGTAACACTGATACTGGTCCAGATTGTTATGAATAACCTTTCATTCTCTGTCACCAGTCAAGTCGGGTTGTTTAACCGATTGTTTACTGGTGTATGACACTAGTTGCGTAATTTCATCTAGATTCTAATTTACCCGACTTAAGCATTGACTCAGATAGTTGGTTTCATAACTTTATTTAAGTACCTGAATTTAGGTAAATTCCTAAGTCTGGTTTACCACTAAAATGAACTACATCGGTAGTTGTAAGCAGTTGATTTGAGTCAAGTATTTTGGGCATTGTGTCTAACTCGAATCCTTTTTTTTTTGGAATAATACTATTATATCACTTAAAATCAAATTATCAATCGAGTATTTAATTCGAGTCACTCGAGTTTCGTTCCTTACATGATTACTCGGCCAGCGTAAGATAATCCAAAAATCGAGTTCGAACATAATAAAAAATAACTCCCTGATGCACTGAACATAATTAATTACGATATTAAAGTTAACTCGCATTAACTTTACAATATAGAGTTAAAGCACTCACATTAACTCGCAAATATTTATGTCATAGCGAGTTGCAGTGCTGGATTCTACTGTGTTTCTGGGGTCGACCGGCCAGAACCAGACGGCAACAATGTGACGAGCGACCCCTGGTGTTACAATAGCAGACAGACGGGCGATGGTGGTAGGTGTTCGATTGGTCATTACTGTCCTGAGAACTCAACCTTCGAGGCACCTTGCTTGCCTGGCTTCTATGCCGATGTCGTGGGGAAACCTTCATGTGATGTCTGTGTTGAAGGTATGGTGTTAAATTTACTTGGTTTTTGGTGCAGCCAGTGTACGCTGTTTCGACCTATGGTATAATCAGTGCAATTCATATCGGCATTATGATTTAGCTTGATTTTAGGCTGTTCTGTTAGTGTATGTTGGTGGTATTGGCATTTTGCAGGTTATTGGTGTAAAGGTTCTATCGGGACGAAACCGTTTTAGGAATACAGTTCTAAACAAAGATAGTTTCAATACCGTGTTGTTGCCTTGAAACGACAACATGGTCGCTTTTGCTCAGAATTGATCATTTTCCAATCCAGCTTTTTTCAGTAATAGTCTTTGCTTATTTGCCTTAAACTACCTAAATTTCAAGCTGTTCTTTATTTTACTCCAAACCTTAGTTAACTTCAAAATATTTTGTGCTTTGTTTTTCAACAAATTCAGCTTGCGGTTAAAAAACAAACTTACCAAATATTAAAAAACGTACGGGGAAAATGCCTAAATTAAAACCTGGCATTTTTAAGGTTACTACTGCGAGGGTGGGACGGGCAACTACACCGATTTCCCATGTCCAGCTGGTCACTACTGTCCAGCTGGCACCAAAGACAGATTCGAATATCAATGCGACGAAGGAACTTTCAACAACCGAACAGGAAAAACACAAAAGTCTGACTGCATAAGCTGCACAGGTAAAAGCTTGAACATTTTCTTGTGTTGTATGTCTCATTCTATAGTTGGTTGGTCAAAATTACAACTAAAAAATATTGTTTTATAAAGGGGGTCAAAACCTGTGGAAAGGTGATTAGTGATAATGTATACTTGACAAGTTAGTTGGCATTTAGTTTCACTGTTAAAAACAATGTATTATCAAGTGTTGCTAATAAACGTGGACAACTGTACAAGAACAAAGCCTTCAAATTTTGGTTCGTTTGATCTTCAAATTTGTCTTTAAACCACCTTTTTTCACTGCACTGTGGCTGATTTTAAGCTGGTAAAGTTATGATATTCAACCCAAGGTTTTCTTTCTTTAACGCCATGATAAACCCGACCACGTAAAAACGAGCGTAATATATTGCCTGATTAATCGTTCTGTAAGTAGGTCAAATGTCACTAGTTTAGTTGATTTTGCTAAACTATAAATTTCCACAGGTGGATGGTACTGCGAAACCAAGGGCCTGAGCTTTCCAACTAACCCTTGCCCGGCAAGATATTACTGCCCCAGTGGAACGGTTAGCGGTACAAGCAACATTTGTCCTGTCGGCAACTTCTGTGAGGAAGGTTCAGAATACCCAACAAACTGCACTAGCGGGTGCGTGATATAACAGAAAATAAACGTACCAGGGCTCTGACATTAGTTAATCTGTGACATGTATACACATAAACATATTGTGCTTGTAGCTTTGTAAATAGCGTACAACAAGACGTATAACTTTTCAGTGGTATCGCTTGGGCTCTGACGTATATGTGACGACACAATGGTGTAGGTGTGCTTCGATTGGTTACCAAATTTTCTGTTATTCAGGTTCTTTTGCGGCACTCAAGGTCTTCAGACTGTGAGTGGTCCGTGTCAAGCAGGATGGTATTGTACACTGGGAGCAATTATTGCCAACCCTGAAGATGGAGTACAAGGTACAATGCAAACTGTATTTATAGTATCTTGCATAGATAGCCCATTGGGTTCTACTAGGTTGCTAACCTGTTGAAGTCAACATATATTTCCTGAGCGAATGGTATAGTTTGTTGTTTTATACTGCTAGCTGATAAAGTAAAAAAAAAATTTTTTGTTCGGCAAAATGGGAGTTTTTGTTTTTTCTTGTCCATCGAAAATTTTAAGGCCTTTTGTGTAGAGTGGTTCTTATCTGGGTTGAAATAATTAGTATTTAAAGTACAGAAATTCCATTGGGTTAATATATACCTTTTATTGGCGAACTAATAGGTCGAGTTTTAATTACATGATTCTTGTTCAAATAAACATAGACTGGATGTTAAAATGGCGGGCCAAAAAATAACAACAAATTTTGCAAAATTTGAGTTTTTTATCTGACCTAAAATAAATGTTTCAATGTTTACTAGGCGACAAATGTCCGGCCGGACAATATTGTCCAGAGCAGACCGGAACACCAAGGGATTGTCCAGCTGGTACATTCCTTCCAACCAGAGGAGGAACTGATGTGGGTGACTGTCTCGGATGCACTGCTGGAAAATATTGCGCAGGAGTAGGAAATTTTATTGAGACAGGTAAACAGCTTGATTTACTTGATATTTTGTGCTTTTTTTATACAACAGTATAATGAAAAAAAAGTTATTTTGTAAAATATTGTTTGCAAAATACTTCGCTGAAAATCGTTCTCAAGTTTGTGAAATACCTTTCGCAAAAGGCGTTTACAAATTTGTCATAACAGCGTATGCAATAAAAAATTAAAACATGTGGAAAAGGCGTTCAAAAAAACGTGTTTAATTTTTTTTGCCTCTTTTCCCAAAACAATCGTGCATGAAAAAGTAAGTATGTAATAATTGCAAAATGTTGTGGTTCAGGTGGTTGCCAGGAGGGCTATTACTGTGATGCAAATGCTACGAGAGCCGATTGGATTCAATGCTCCAAAGGCCACCTCTGTCCAGCCAATGCTTCTAGCGAGACTCGGTGCGATTCTGGAACTTATCAAAACGAGCTTGGCCAGGGATCGTGCAAAGAGGTGAGATAGATAAATTTGCAAATATAAAGATCAACCACGTCCATAGAACACATTATTGTCAAAGATTATTACTGCAGCTATTGACAAATATTTAGGGAACTTTCAGTATTTATAAAATAGTTCAGTTTTGATGTAGGCTAGTCGTTTTGCAATGATTTTCACTTGTACTGAGCTTATCCACGACCTCAAGTTGCTGTTCACTTAAAAAAGGTGGTTCATTAAGCTGCTTTCTGTAATCCCAACTTGTATTACGTCATAGTGCGAGGCGGGTTACTTCTGTGACAACACAATCGCACCAGTTGTGCTGTACAACGATTCAGCCTGTCAGCCAGGCCGGTTCTGTCCGAAAGGGACCAAGTTTTCCGACGAACATCTCTGTCCACTCGGCACTTTCAACAACGGCACACATGGCACTTCGTTAGCCAATTGCCTGCCTTGCACCGGTGGAATGTAAGTATATCCTTAATATTTCAATTGCTTGATTTGCATGGTGTAAGAGTTGCTCCAAATTTAACTGGTAATGACCTGATTATCTTTAAAAAGTGAAAAAACCATACAAATTCCCATAAAAACAGATTGGCGGAGATCTTGTAAGCAGTAATTGTCTGTTTATGGTTTTAAAACTCATAGGAATAAAGATACAACAAATATATGTGTCTGAAGGTCTTAGGATTTGTGTTTTGGGATATACAGTTACTGACCACCACACACGATGTTTTTTACATGTATATTTTTCTAATTTGGAACATTTTTTACACAAATAATGACTTCTGTGGTGTGTTGAATAGGTACTGCGACCAGACAGGTATGCCAAGACCATTAAATGAGTGCGATCCAGGATTTTTCTGCAAATCTGGAGCCAACAGTTCAACACCAGTTGATGATGGCGATAGAGTGGGCGCCTGCACCAAAGGTAGGCTGAAAAATTGTTCAACCGCTCCGTTATACCGTCTAATAGGACAGGGGTGCACAACCTGTAACCGCATGGTGGAAATGTATGCGGCTTTGAACATGTACATTTAAATATATGTTGTGACAGCCGAGAATTGTATAAACTATTAAATGGAATTATATAGTGTTGTTGCTAGTAGGGATGTGCCAAAATTGCAAATGTTCTGTTTGGTCGAGCACCGAGCATCTCACGTTAATGCTCGGTGCTCGGCCGAGCACGCTCGGTGCATTATGACGTCACAAACAATCCCCTTTCTACCTTTTAGCTCTACAAGGCCTCTTACGTCACCAGCGGTGTATTAAGCTGTTACAGGCCTCAGAAATACACGTTTTTCCACAATCTAATACATTTGAAAAATCATTTGTTTTTGTTCATAGACACCCTTTCGAACACTAGTTACCTATGTTAGCAGGGCATGAATATGCAAATATAATGCTCGGGTCAGTTTGTGCAACTGCTCGGCCGAGCACCGAGCATCAAAAATAGCGATGCTCGGTACCGAGTACTCGGGTTCTGGCTCGGCTCGGCGCATCCCTAGTTGCTAGGCATAATTTTTAAACTGTCGTTTTGATCGTTTCGACGTATACCATTCGGGGCGTCTTTATCAGGGTAAATGGTATATTGTAAGATAAACCCTATTTATTTACTGTTGTGCTAAATCGGTATAACGCTTTTGATGGGTCTGGCGTACTATGATTTGTTTTTTTACAACTGTGATTTATAATAAAAAAACATGGAGACACTTGGACATATAAGGACCTGTGATGCGACCATCAACAACATGAAGGTTGTGCACCCCTGTATAACGGCAACAACTAATGTTTCATAAAATATAACTTGTCTTGATAAAGATACTAGAAACTTGTCGCATGGTGATAAGTATAGCTAAATCGCTTACTGGACCATGTGCTTCTAATATTTTTACACAGGTTAATTTGTAATTCTTGATTTTCGTCTTTTAGGTCATTTCTGCCAGAGAGGAACAACCAACCCAGAGCCCTGCCCTCCTGGAACATTTAACTCGCTCTTTGGCGCCACCAACGAATCGTGGTGTGTCCCGTGTTCGATCGGAACTTTCTGCCCTGATTATGGGCGCGAAGTCGATGGTACAGCTTGTCAGACAGGTAATTAAGATGCTTAAAGAATGGTGAAACGATGCGATATTTGGGTTTGACGAAATACAGCCGTTTTTCTCACCTCCCACAAGGTAATGCAGAATTTTGGCTAGTTTTGCAAAAGTACGTATGGCAATTATCCGAAGGCAGTTTATGACATCACAGACGAGACAAAAAACATCAGGATTAACAATTGTGGTTGTTTATTAATTAAGATTGAATAAAAATAATTGTTCAGCAATGAAGACCGTCCATCTAAAATTATATTTTGGTTTAAATTTATTCACTAGCACTAACGGACATCAAATACGATTGCAGAAATACTTCAAGCTCCTAGGGGTCCCTGCAAACCTACAAAACGCATCCTGGACCGCATACCCTAATAATCGCTGTTCTAAACCACAACACCATGTTAAACATTGCTTAGGCGTAACCGAAAGCTAGTCGAGACATACAGCTTGCTATACCTGTGGTCAGGCAAAAGGCTGTGAAATTAATGACTTCCAATGCCTCTATATACAGGGTATTACTGTCCGGAGGGATCCAGCAATCAGACGCAGAACCAGTGTCCGCAAGGATACTACTGTCCCGGTGACGTTCCTCAACAACCATGTCCACCTGGAACGTGGAGTGACAAATTCGAATTGCACAACGAGTCAAGCTGCTTCCCATGCACACGTATGTAACTAAATAAAGATTCAATTCAGCAGATGTCTGCATGAACTAAAAAAAGCTAAAATATTGTTTTTTATAGTAGTGTTTTTTATGCGTAGCGCCCTGCTTTTATAAAAGGTGGTGCGGTGTGCGGTTATTATATGATTCTAATTTTTTTAAACAGTATTTTCTATACTGACAACAATTAGGCGCCCAATGTTTTGAGTATTTCATACTTGGGGTGAAAAAGCTTTTAAAACTCTGGTTTTTAAGGATAAAACGCAGTGTAAATTAAACATTAATATCTTGGGCACTGAAAACGTACTCCCGAACAGGCTGTGTGCAACTGATAGGGTTTAAACTTATTAACAATCGTACAGATGGTATTGGTATGTGTCAATTGAGATGTTTTTGCTACGATTGTATCATTTTACTGCTTTAAAGCCCGTTAATGGCGTCCTTTAAAACCTTGAATAGCAAAATGCTGAAGTAACCTTCTGAAATTTCTTTTTATAAGCTCTAGTTACAGCCAGCATTAGCATGCTAAAGATAACTAGATATTCTGTCGTGTTGTGTTGTTTTACCCTGATATTCTTTGTGCTATTATTCTTTTTACTATACTATTCCATTGTTACATATATTTTCTGTATGTTTGTTTCTTTTTCAGAGGGATTTTACTGCAACGAGTCAGCACAAACGAGCGTCACACAGGAGTGTCTCGCCGGATACTATTGCCTTCCTGGTCAGAACAACACCTACGACAATATATGTGAAAGGGGACTGGTGTGTCCTACTGGTAGTGCAACCGCCCAACAGTGCGAGCCAGGAACATACACAAACAAAACCGGTATGTTGCTACGATTGAGTTGCACTTCGGTGTCGCGCAACCCTTTTTGATTTTTTTCTTTTTAAGGGCTAAATTAGTGGTCATATGTATGTTTTTGTTTCACAAACTTTAAACAGCTACTACATTTTAATGTTAAGCAACTGCGCCTTCACAATTTTCTAGTCTAGGTTCCAGTGACAGCCATTTTTCTGATAATGGTTAATTTGTCGTTTGTCAAATTGTTGTATACACAGTATTTTAAAAACAAAAAGTCAAGAATTATTGTCAACTTTTTCAACAAAGGTAAAATAACGATAACTTTATTCATGTTTTTTTCATTGCGCCATTAAACTAGGCTGCAGTTTAGAAAGAACATTTTAACGTAAGTCGATAAACTCAGACCCACTTATGATTTATGCAACAGGCGAATCTGAGTGCAAACCCTGTCCTGCCGGCTCATACTGTCTACCAGTTGAAGTTTGGAATGCTACTCTTAATATTCTGCCTTGCCCAGAGGGATATTACTGTCCTGAAGGAACAGGTTAGTTTGACCTAATTAGTATTTTTGCCAATATTTTCAACGTTTTTGTGGTCATATCTTGCATAACAGAGTAATAACAAGGCAGACACTTGTAACTACGTCTGTATAGTTATGGTCATTTCTTCCATCACAATTTACCACAAGTTTGGGATTTTCTTCCATCACAATTTACCACAAGTTCAGAATCTATTTACTAGTATTTCAATCGTATTTGGTGGAATTATGCATCTTGCTCCTTCACTGCTCCAAAGTTTTTTATTTCCTTAGGTAAATCATCAAGATATTTTCATTGTCAGGTTCCAACTCGTCGTGGTGGCAGCCTTGCCCGTCTGGTACATACAGTAATGTTCTCGGTCTCTCATCAGCCAACGAATGCACGCCATGCGAAGCAAGATATTTCTGCAAGGGAATCGCTCAAACCAACGTCACTGATCTCTGTGACGCAGGTACATGTCGAAAAGATACAAGTCAAATGACCCATATTGTAGCAGACCTTATAGGTCGAAACAGTGTGCACTGTCTGCAACTTATCAAAAAACCTTTTTTAACGCCTCGAAACTGGGACCTAGACCAAATCACACAGAAAACAACAACAACAACAACAACAACCGTTTTCGTCTGCGCACAGGTTACTACTGCACCAGGGGGGTTGACCACGCTCGCCCGGGCAACGGAACATCAAGTTATCTCTCAACTGAAACTACCACGGATTCTTGTTCATGCTGTGGAGGCAACAACACTGGGACAGGGGGAATCTGTCCGCTGGGCTTCTATTGTCCGCGAGGCAGCGAAAAACCTGTTGAATGTGAAGCTGGCACTTATGCTGATTACGAAGGTGCCGAGGTCTGCACACCTTGCATGGAAGGCTACTTCTGTCCACTGCGCTCAACCGGCTATGCTATGAATAACTGCCCGACTGGACATTACTGCCCACAGGTCAGTGGGTTTTTTCATTTTTCAGTAAGGGACCTAAAAATCTTATAAGTTTGCTGGATTAAAATGTAAACTATTTGTCTTAGAGCTCAGAATAGGTTTGAACAGCTACATAATGAATGAAGCAGTCCTATAACATTTCAATCTTATGATTTGTTGTTGTTTTCTGGATCGAAATAAAAAAACAATTTGATATATATTTGTCTATGATAAGAAATCCAATAGATTTTAACCTCAAAACTAATTCAAACTTGTGGTACATTTTGCAATAGTTAACCTTTTTTCCTTTTAACGCACAGGGCACGAACGATTCGTACGCCTATCCTTGTCCCATGGGTACCTTCAACAGTTATGAGAACAGAGTATCGCCTGACGATTGTCTGGCCTGTCCGGCCGGCGAGTATTGTGGTAGCAGCGGTTTGAACGCCTCCGAAGGCAACTGTTCAGCCGGACACTACTGCATTGGAAGGAGCACCACTAAAACGCCGGTTGATTCAACAGAGGGCAGCATTTGCCCAGCTGGATTCTTCTGTCCTGAAGGTAGTATTTTGTGTTGAGCTAGACTCCTAGGGCATTGGACTTCGACATTTTTGAAACTTTTACAACACAAATCGGAATCGTGCAACTTGGAATTGGTTGAACTGAATGTTAGCCATATTAGAAGAACATGTAAAATTTTAAGATTTTTGTGTTTCACGAAATTAAAACTGAACATATTTGTTAAGCGAACTGAATAAAACCAAATTTCTTGTTTTGGAAAAAACGCCAAACGCAGAGTTTCCTAACTCCTGTTGATTTTGCAAAACAAGTTTGTGTCTTTCAATATAGTTCCACAATGTATTGGATTTAATGCTCTTTGGTGTCTTTTATCTTTTAAAAATTGGCATTATTATCTTACCACATTTTAGTAATTATCATAACACAGATGTGCCTGTAAGAAAGTTTTAACCACCGATGATAAATACAGTTCATTTAAGTTACACATAATAATTTACGATACGCTTTAACACGTATTGGGGCACCACACATATCTTTTTGGTGGCTTTTTTCTGACATCGAAGTCGTAATTTAATGTTTTGTGCATTGCAGGTTCTGCGGCCCCGGTTCCCTGCACCACAGGTTTCTACTGCCCCAACTCTAACCTCTCAACTCCATTCGCCGAATGTGCGCCAGGTTATATATGTTTCGCGAACGCGACCACCGACAAACCCGACGGCAGTGATAGCACTGGTCGCCCCTGCCTACCTGGTCACTACTGTCCGGGTGGGACCCCGACCGAACAGCGCTGTCCCAAGGGCACTTTTGTCAACAACCCAGGGAGCGATGACAGAACCGACTGTATGAACTGTACAGCGGGTTGGTACTGTCCGGAAGATGGACTTTCCGGGCCTGTTGGAATTTGCGACGAAGGCTACTACTGTCCAGGCGGTGACATAAGCAATCAGTCAGTGATATGTGACGTCGGCCACTTTTGTCCGTTTCAATCGATTGAGCAGCACCCGTGTGAATCTGGCTTGTATCAGGACTTACAGGGGCAACCGACGTGTAAGATCTGTCCTGTCGGTTTCGTGTGTAACGCCACAAACGCCCCAGTAGTGAATCCTGCCCTCTACGTCTGCCTTGAAGGCTTCTACTGTCCGAATGGAACGAAACACGACCATGAGTTTCCTTGTCCCGCTGGTGTGTACTTTTGTGTATCTTTAAAAAACGTTTTTACAGAGCAAATTTGAATCATTGAACAATGTTAATTTGAGAGTAGAATTAAAACATTATTTTTAACCACAAACTGTATATATCCTACATAGTAATAGTGGTCGTGTTTGAGATAGTTTGACATGCCTTGTCCAATTTTAATCCCCTTTGTGCTGCCATTTTAGACACTGAAGATGCTTGCATAAGCGAAGTGTATTTGTTCCTTATCCTAATGTAACTGATTTCAGCTTTAAGACAAACGTTCTCAAACTTGGGATGCAAACTGTATCCTACAGCAAAACGACGTTTTTTCGAACCTATACTATCCTATTCTATCTGATTTTCTTTGGAATGTTTGGAAGCTTAGACCTAGTAAAAGATACAGCTCAGTTACAATGAATGGAAACTTGTTTGTTTTACAACAGGGACGTTCAACAATTTGACTGGTTTGGATACGGAACTGAAATGCACTCCATGTACTGGCAAATATGCGTGTGACGAACCGGGCTTGGATGCACCAAAACGGCTTTGCAGCGCTGGTTTCTTTTGCAAGTATGTAAAAGAACCTACAATATGTTTTGGTCGACCTTTTAACCTGGAAATTTATTAAGATTGAGGCAACTTATCTGCGGCAAAAAATCCGTGTTTCATTTTCGAAAATTTGACAAATAATAGACAATACTGTAAACATTTATTTATATTAGAAGATGTAATCTTTGTAGTTTTTTGTGATATTACTTATACAAATGTTCACACAAAACTTTCCGACGCCAAGTTTGATCTAAACAAGGTAGTTGTTTTTTTATTTACCTGAATCGCAAGTAATAAAATCTCTTTGTACAAAGTAACCAGCGTGTTCGGCATTACATTAACGGTCCCTGGCATATTCTTATTTAGGTCGGGAGCCAATTCGACAACTCCATCTCAGGGCTCCGACAAGGCTGACGTCTGTCCGGCGAGGTTTTACTGCCCGGAAGGAACTGACAACCCGACAGGATGTCCTCCTGGCACTTTCAGGTTTGCAAAAAATATTTTACATACACTGAATATTATAAAACGGCAACTACTTTGTCGAACAACATTGTGGTTTACCCTAATGGTTAAAGCGGCGTTTCTTAAATTTTTGTGGTATTTTTTTGTGGTACACTGTAAATTAAAACATGTCATTTTAAATCCGACATAACTATGGTCATTTTAAAAGACCGGCAAAAGTACAGTTTGCATTCTCTGCGACCTTTTGAATAGTCTGTATTTCGAACGTTAACAATCAGTTAATATTTCCAGTAATACACCGGGCTTAGAAAGCGAGGATCAATGTAGTAACTGCACAGCCGGGTATTACTGCAACGACACAGCACAAGCTGCTGTAAGTGGGGAATGTGAAGCCGGATTTTATTGCCCCTTGGGATCCACAGACCCAAGACAGGTATGCAAATTATTGGGGTTCTTGATGCCCAAGTTGATCCGTATGTAAAAATTGCGAAGTTTAGAAATATTCAGATGCCTTGGATGGGTAATAGAGTTTAAAGTTGGTTTAAAAGTTTAGGATTTTAATGTGTGTTTTTAGTGTTGTTTTTTTACTCACACAATGTACTTTAATAAAACAACAACTGCGACCAAGGGGGGAAATCACTTTCAATCTTTCCCCATTTTCGACTAGCAACAAATCGAACTTCAAAAAGATAAGTAGAGGCTAATTTAGAACCACGTTGAAGAAAAATCAAAGCTTATTTTTGATCAATACTAAGTGTTAACACCTGTGGGCATTGTAAGAGGCCTAAAAAAATCTTCTGACACCTAATTTTTAGATCTGAACGTTTTCCATTTAGCAAATCGTAATAGCCATTTGTCTATTTCGTTAGATCAATTGCCCTGCAGGAAGTTACTGTCCAGCAAACTCTGCTACATGGACGCTGTGTCCAGAAGCCTCTTACTCAAATGTACCTGGACAGAAATCCCCGAACGACTGCACACTATGCAAGGCAGGTTACTACTGCGACCAAAAAGGTCAAACCAACTTTACAGCTCCCTGTGACGCAGGTACGTGCAAGAGTTAATATTGTTTCAGGTCGAACAACAATAAGATTTAATCTCTAGCAAGTAAAGAAACTTGGTCTTTGCTGACAAATGAGAAGTACAAGTTAACTTCAAATTTATTTCCAGCTGAATTTAAAAGTTGTTCTTTTGTTTATGCTTGACTGAGGTTGGTGCATAACTGATTTTGTCTAAGTGACAAGCACTCAGTCTCTTCTTGTCGCTGTTTTTTTTTGTGTGTGCTTTGCATTTTGTCGCTTTGAAAGAATTTTGTTTTGCAAGCTATGTCATTATCCTGATGAAGGCGTCTTGTATAGGACGTCGAAACGTCGATTATTTACAATAAAACTGCTGGAAGAGCAATACTTTGTTAAGCACTCAGTCTGTTCAATTGCAGTTGGTGTACAATTGTAGTTGACGTGGTGTTAACTTTAAATGTGTTTATATGTCAACTATTGTACGAATGTTCTGCATTTTTTATTAATCTGCTTATGATTCTTTTTACACAAGGCAATAAAATAAGTTTACTGTATGGATTCTGCTCAATCTTTCTAAGTAGGCTACCAATTTTTCGACAATTACGAAACAGTCACAAATACCAAATAACATAACATTTCAACAGAAGCTCCCTAACTTTGTACATCTTCGCCCCAGGGTATTATTGTCCTGAGGGAACGACCCAGTCTACTCAAGTCAGCTGTCCAATCGGTTACCAATGTCCTGAGGGTTCTGCAAACTACAGCGCATGCGCAGAAGGCTCGTACGCCCCAAGTCCAAGACAGCCGTCGTGCGACCCTTGCCCCGCTCGGTTCTATTGCGACCCTGCTGACGTCATCGCTGACGATTTGACGTCACTCACAAAGCCTTGTCCGGCGGGTTATTACTGTCCGGAGGGCACTGGTACGTTTTTCACGTTTTTGCAGCACCAAGATTTAAGGCCTTTTTCGACGAATTCGTTCCTTGAAAATTCAGAACATTTTCATTGCTCCCTAATTACTTCAAGGTAGATGCTAAACTACACGAAGATTATTTAAAATTGGATCTTTTATTAACCTCGCAGGTTATCTTCCCAGAACTTGAGGGTATATTTATAAACCACACGTAAAAATTAAAGTATATCCTACCCTTAAATTAAAAAATTCCTCATATATATATAAGCGATTGCTGCGGGCATAATATCAAGTTTATAGAGCTTTTCTGGCAATTGCTATTTTTTTCCGACGTTTTGACGTCCTATACAGGTCGACTTTAAAATTCCTTCCTTGGTGAAAATTCCTCCCGGTTGGGAATCACTATTTTAAGGCAGTATTAATCAGAACACTAGGGTTGCTATAATTTTACGTTTTTTCGAACAGGTGTCAGTTGGCCAGGTTGTCCTGCCGGGTCGTTCTCAAACAGCTTGAGTTTGGCGAACGCTAGCGAATGTCAGCCCTGTTCGGCTGGTCAATTTTGCAACGGTACTGCCCTCAGATCACCCACTGACTCGTGTTCGCCCGGTTATTACTGCACAACCGGTGTTAATGTGCCCAAGCCGGTTCAAACTGGTTCCTCCTGCGACACCATACCCGGTGCTGTGTACGGTAGCGTTGGGAGCATTTGCCCGAACGGCACTTTCTGTGAAGCTGGAAGCACGGTTCCGCAGGTTTGTGAAATTTCTTCTGTGTATAACGGTCACTTGACTCGAAAATCAATGTTTTTTTTTCGGTGTTCTTGTTGTGTTATACGAAACCGTTTAACTATGGAGATTGGATAAAGTGACAATGTAAATACAATTATGCCTGACTTGACCTAAGAATAGCTTAAAGATGCGTTGTATTGGTCTTGTTCTATTGTCAACGCTACATGTGCTTCTGTTCTTCAGGACTGCGATCCTGGATTTTACAACGACCTTGAAGGCCAGAGTGTTTGTAAGCTGTGTGTAACCGGTTACTATTGTCCATCTGGTACTACCTTTTACATCGACTACCCATGCCCTGAAGGTAATTTTTTAAATGTTTCAATTTTTTAATTTTACTTATTCTATACGTATTGTCAAATTCCAGTCATATGTCAAGGCAGTAGATTTTGATAAAAATATGCTAACAACGCATTTATACGTGGTAATTGAAGTTTTTTCGTGCGGCAAAGAATTGAATCAAGTAGCCTTCAGTGGGATTCGAACCAACAACAAAATCTTTTCGACACATAATCTAGCCTGTGTTAATCAGGGATGGGCCAAAACTGCAAATGTTCTGTTTGGCCGAACACCGAGCATTGTCGAGCAGCACGCTCGGTGCATTGTGACGTCACAAACTTTCCCAATTCCACACTAGTTTTGTAACTTTCCAAGGTCCCTTACGTCGTCAGTGGTGTATTAAGCTATACAGGCCCCGGAAGTACTCGATTTTCCACCATCTAACGCACATTTTTGTTCTTGGATGCCCTTTCGAACACTGATTTCGTATATTAGCAGGGCATGAATATACAAATTTAATGCTGGGTTACAAAGGAAAATGTTAAGATGTCCCATTGACTATATGCTTCATGTATTTATTAACATAGCCGTTTCCTGGCATGTGTGTTAAAATAAGTCATTTCATCACACAGCAACGGTTTAATTGATTTTTGATTTTAATTGAGAATTTTTCTCACCAGGCTATTACTGCCTTCCCGGAACAAGTGACAAAGCGCAACACCCTTGTCCAGCCGGAACTTTCAACAATCAAACAACGGCAACCAACGACACGTTCTGTGTTCCGTGTCCGGCTGGCAACTACTGCGATGGAGAAGCAAATACTGACGAAGGTCTTCCATGCCAACAAGGCTACTACTGTCCAGGTATATCTACATTTAAAGTTTTTGTAATCTGATATGCATAACAGCTGCAAATTACAATACACTTGAATTTGCAAAAGGCCCCCAAAAATTATATATAAACAAGCTTTTTTTTTTATCTTTAGTCCACTTTTTTGTGAGTCCCAGGATATTACCCTTGCCCCCTTCTAATTTAACTCAAATCTGATGCATTTGTGTTTTTCAGTCATGCTAACGCCTGCGCTTTTTTATTCGACAGCTGGGTCGTCTAGTCCCACTCAGCAGTCATGTTTGGCTGGTACTTTCTGCCCTGAGAGGGCGCCACACCCGACACCATGTCCAGCCGGTCAGTACTGCGACTCGGACAATCTTCCAGCCCCAACTGGTCCTTGCGACCCCGGATACTTCTGCGCTATCAACTCGACCTCGCAAAACCCTGACCCCTGCAACAAAGGCCACTACTGTCCAAACGGCACCACTTCTCGCATCCTATGTCCCAATGGCACGTTCTACGACGACCCTATGCCTATCTCCAAGGCTGATGACTGTACATTGTGCACTCCGGGCAAATTTTGTCAAGGTCTCGGCCGCACTAATGTCTCTGGTGACTGCGCGGCTGGTTACTACTGCCCTGAAGGTAGCGCATCTCAGTTTCAAGAACCCTGCCCCGCTGGATATAAATGTCCATCAGGCACGGGTGATAAAATTCCTTGCGACAACGGGATGTATCAACGAGATACTCTTCAACCTGAATGTGTTACTTGCCCGGAAGGCACCTACTGCCCAATAGGCGGTCCCATCTCCGTGCCTTTAACTTGTCCCCCAGGAAGCTACTGTCTCAACGGCACAATCCGTGACGACCAATATCTGTGCCCAGCTGGTACATACAACAGTAACAACGGAAGCACATCCAACGCTGCCTGCCTTCCTTGCAAAGCTGGATTCTACTGCCAAGCTTCAGGATCAATTAGCGAGGAAGGTCAGGGTCCATGCACTGCTGGGTATTACTGTCTCAGGGGGTCGGATTCGGCTGAACAAATCAACTGCCCAGAAGGCTTCTACTGTCCGGAGGGGAGCGACTGGCCGACTCCTTGTGACAAAGGCACTTTTACATCGTTGTCAAACAGTCCCAACTCTAGTTACTGCACTCCGTGCCCGGCTGGAAAATACTGCGCTTCCAATTCGTCCGTTTTGCCAGATTGTGCTGACGGGTACATCTGTACCGGGGGCTCCGACACCCCGACCCCTAACGACCCCAGCATGGGTTACCCCTGTCCTGAGGGTTTCTTCTGCCTTGCGGGCGACACAATGGAACGACAGTGCACCCCTGGAAACTACCAACCGAAAATCGGCCAATCCGAATGCTTGCCTTGTCCAAATGGCACATACTGTGATACAGTGAATATGACAGCGGGTATAACTTGTCCGCCTGCTCAATACTGCCCTGGTGGCGAAAGTGTTGGACGTGATTGTCCATCGGGAACTTTTTCCATTCTCACCGGCCTTTCTAGCGAGAGCCAGTGTCTTGAATGTCCCGCAGGAAGGTATGTTGCATGTCATTTTCAATAGTACATTGTCCTTGACATATTGGATAAAATTGTGACCCAAATGGCTAATGAAGTAAAAATGTCGTTTAAGTAGCGTAGTTATGACATCACAGCTACGTCATAACTAAATATTGCACCAGGGGCAGGAGCTTGGTCGAGTGGTTTAAGGCAGTGGTCCCAAACCTTCTTCAACGAATTCCTCCCCTAGTATCTCAAAACATTTTCATTTCTCCCCATATGCTAAACTAAACAAAGATAATAATTTAAAACTTTACTGGTCATATTCCCAGAAAATTAAAGTAAAATTCTTAACCCCGTGAAAAAAATATTGCAGTTTTTTTGGGCGTGTGTAAATATTTCAACACATTTGTTTTCGATTTAGATATTGCAGAAGCCGAGAGACCGACCCACAAAACTGCACTGCTGGGTTCTTCTGCAAGACTGGGGCAAAGGGACCTTCTCCTGCAAACGACCCCATAACAGGAAACGGGGAGTGTGATGTGGGTTACTATTGCCCTGAAGGTAAATATAAAACCCCTTTGTGTACATTACTTCGTTCACGAAAAACGTTAAATAGGTACCAAGGCTGAGCTGCCCTGCCAAGCGGGAACTTACAACCCAAATCCCCGCGGAAGCTCGTCAAGTGCCTGCCTGCCTTGTCAAGCGGGAATGTATTGCAATGCTACGGGATTGGGTGCTGTGACGGGAGAGTGCGCGGCAGGTTACTACTGTCCAGCTACGGCCAACATTGCCGACAGACAACCGACCGGTTACGAATGTCCAGCTGGACACCGTTGTCCACAGGGAAGCGCCTCCCCAGACCCTTGTCCAGCAGGTAAGTAGTTTAAAAGTCGCTACCTATATAGTTTGCAAATTATCGAAGGAAAAGGCATTCCGTTGCGAGCTTGTTTAAGTAAAGTTTTGTTGTTGTAATGTAAGCTATGTATCACCACTTGGGCCACATTGAGTCTTTAGGCGATTAGGTAGGGCGTACCAGTGCTTATATAAACCCGGCTGTAGCTCGATTGACAACCTGCACTAACGATGGCAATAGCAATTGTTAAAACGTCTGCATGATGTATTCTATATACACATGTACTCTGGCAGTTATGTTTTATTTAACTGAGAAACATAGTTGACTTTGGTTGAACCGAATTCCGTTATTTCCAGGCACATTTCAAGCTTCTCAAGGGCAGGCAGATTGCGACCCATGTCAGCCAAAGTTCTATTGTGTTGCCAACTCGACCACCCAGGAGCCATGCCCCATGGGGGGTTTCTGCGGGCCCCAATCATCGGCCCCTCAGACCTGCCCCAACGGCACTTTCGGGAATCGAACAAAACTCGAAAGTGCCTCGGAATGCTCTTCATGTCCAGCAGGGTCCTACTGCATTGACGGAACCATTACAGGTACGATATATTTTATTTTTTGGGTAAGTTGCCAGCGAACATATACTTTGCTAAAACGGCGCTTTTAAAAATCTTTTTGTCTAGTTTTTTGAGCTTTGTTTAAACCAGTGGTTCTCAACTTATGGTTCCTGATGACTTTTTTGGATGGTTTACACGACGTTAATTATATTTGGAAATAAACTGGAAATAGTTGCATATAATTCATTAAATATTCAGTACGAAAAAAGCTTATCCGAGTTATTGGTTATGTACTTGTATTTAGGTGTCAGCGTTGTAATATCACTTCTCGAAACTCTGTATTGAAGATGCTTTCTTTATCCTTATACTTGGCAATCGACTCGTCCGCGATATTCATTTAATTGAACTGGTGGTCCATGGACTTAAACCTAAAAATTGAGCTTAAAAATTGTCGTTAAGTTTTAAAGCATGTTTTTGAACTTGACAGCCCCTTGTGCTCCTGGATACTTTTGCATCAGTGGCAGCAACACTCCAACACCTGATGGTTCGAATCCCACCAGCGGTAACCTATGCCCCTTCGGCTATTACTGCGAGGAAGGAACAACCGAACCACAGCCGTGCCCAACTGGCTCCGTCATAACAGTGGAGGGAGCCACTTCTATTAACAACTGTTCTCAATGTCCTGCAGGATACGTTTGCGCCGACGGCTCAGTGCCCGTCAATTGTAGTGCCGGGTTCTATTGTCCTTACCTGCAAAATATGACAGCTTGTCCACCAGGTATGGATATATGAGATGTAATTTTGAGTTTAAGAGACCCTAAAGGTTTGATGCTGAGTAGTCAGAGGACCTGAAATTGGGACTCTAACCCCGATTTGAAAAACGAACAAAAACAAATCTGGCCCGGAAGTGTGCTTTGATAAATGATTTTATGGGCTAGTTAAATGTTATATGTTAAAAAAGCGTATCTTATTCTGATTTTGTGGCAATATCTTGTGATTCCGTTATCAGTAGTAACCAATATTGAAGTAAGATTCGTCGACAAAAAAAATTGCTGTGTTTTTTAATATACTTTGTCTTCTTTTTAAAACTTTTCACATAAAATTGTTCTTCAATATTTTGCTTGTAATTTCCAGGCACCTACTCCAACACACTTGGTGCGCCCGACAGCTCAACTTGCCTTCCCTGTCCAGCCGGCTTCTGGTGTCCGAACGAGGCCACCGTTGACCCAACGCAAACCCCCTGTCCAGTGGGTCACTACTGTGGCGTAGGCACGGGCGGTGGACCCCCAATTAACGCAAGTTTGAACCCGATTCCATGTTGGGCTGGAACTTACCGAGATCAAGTCGGCGCACAGAGTTCTGCAGATTGTCTCAATTGTTCAGCTGGATTCTATTGTCCGCAGTCGTCGACAGTTTGTTTCAACTGCACGGACGCCGCTGTTAAAGGTATGAAATTTTGTTAAAGGTACGCACATTACCGTTACCGTTTCCAGTAGAAGCTTATGCGGTAGGCCAATGGTTTTTAACCTTAATAATATTTTGATCCAGAAAAAAAAAACAGATGAATTTTATTTTCCTTCTAAAATTTAATAAATTGACGGAAGTAAACAATGATAACGTAATTATGTTCTGCAAAATGCATAATTACCGTTTTGGGCGTATAATTACCCACAGTTTGAAAACCACTATACTTTACATATTGTTGTGTTGAGGCAAAGCGGTTGGTATGAAGCGTGATTATAAGTTCAGAAATCCCTTTCCAGTTGCTTGTTACCATGCATTTAACGTTTACAACTGCCTAAATGATCTTCCAAACCATATAAAATTTGAAAGCCAAATGTAAAGTTTGCCGAATCAGTTTTGAAACAAGAAAAATAGAAATTTGAAACTATAATAGTTGATTTCGTGTTGAAAAGTGTTCGAAAATTCCGTAATGTGAAACACTTTTATTTCAATGTCGCAGGGATAGTGTGTGAACTGGGTTCGTATTGTCCCGAGGGTAGTGTAATGCCATCTCCATGTGAAGCGGGATTCTACTGCCCACAAGCTTCGGTGCAACTACCATGTCCCGCAGGTATGTCTTTTTTCTCACCTTGGTACTTATTTTCTAAAACTTAACAAATGAACTCATTCGTTAAGATTCTGCTTCTCAGAGCCACAGTGTTGCAATTAATTCTGTAGAAAACGTTTCACAAATGTCGTTGTTATTATTAGAGCGAAGGAACAAACGAGTATCGCATATGTAAATAACCAGTTAGGTAATCTCTTTCGTGTAATTATCCGATTTATTGGATTTTCCTAACCAATGGCAAGGGGTAGATGTAGGATTTATGATTCCTATACAATTAAAATGATTATGCGATTATCCAGGTTCGCTTGCATACGTGTTCTAAAAAATGTGACGCAAGTGGTGACATCATGTACGACGTCACTTTGAACCTTGAAATTTATAAATCAGTGATACACTTGCTTTACAGGAAGCTACTGCCCACAGAATTCAAGCCAACCGACAGCTTGCTCGCTCGGCCATTACTGCCCAGAAAACTCATTCAAGGAGAGTCTGTGTCCGCTTGGGTACAAGGAAATCGACGGTTCTCTCCGCACATCGCTGGCAGACACTTGCGAAGCTTGCGCTCCTGGCACATATGGAGCCGATGCCGATAGACAGGTATTGTTGTATTAATGGTTCAAAACCCAGGTTTAACCCTCTGATGTTGCCGAATTTGTGTTGGAAATAAGACGAAATACGTATTATTTGAAATTTAATGTGGTTTACGAATATAACATGAGGTGCACTTTTTCAATCATTAAAACATTTTGCACAAATTCCGATTTTTACAAATTTTAACCTCAAATTTAAATGTATAGCCTTTTTTTCTGAAAATTGATAAAATATCGGTTTGTTAGAATAGGAACAAAACAAATAATAACTGGGAAAACTTGACTCTATTCCAAATTTCCAAAACCTTTTTTCTGATCATCATTAACTTTACGTCAAACTATTGATGTAACTTGAATAAGGACGAAACAAATTAAAATTGTATTAATTAATATGTCAAAAATCGCAGCACATCTGCCATCATACAGTACTACCAGTCTGAAAAAGCGTTGCTGTCTTGTGTAGTGCCCTCGAAAAAAAATAATCAATATTTTTTTCTGTAGAACTGCACACAATGCAGAGCAGGCGTGGTATGCCTCTCTGGCGCCACTACCGACCAGCCGCAATCCAACAACGCGACGACCAACGTCACCAACTCGTTTCCATGTCCGAAAGGTTACTTCTGTCCTGCTGGGTCCACCGAGCCTACACCGTGTCCGGCTGGAAGTTACAATGACAATGAATTTGCTGCATCTGCTGACTCAGCATTCTGTATACCTTGCGCTGTCGACTTCTTTGGCCCTACTCCGGTGCGCCGATGTTTGTTGATTTAAAAATTTTTAGGTGTAGTTTCATGGGGATTGCTGAATTTTTTAAAGGCGGCTTGCGCCAATCTCACTTTTAAGTTGTGTTTTTAGCGGGGTAATTTGGGTTCGTTTTTTATAGTTTGCTATTTAGTTTGAATGTTAAAAATATAAATGTGTAGAAATACCTCTAAAGTCTAAATTGAGCAAAAGACCGATACTTGAAAACAATTCCGTATAGACTAAGACTTGTCGGTGTGACCAAAGTCTTTCAAATTGAAACATTTCACAATTTAGTATTATTCTAAGAAAAGGTAATTTAGGATGTTTGGGAAAAAACACTTTCTTTGACAAGTTCTTTGCAATATCTTCATCAAGGATGGTTTTATCTTCTCCAAGAAGGCTTTTTGGCAAAAGTTGTGTACGTTAACACGTTGACTGCCAACTACGAGTTATCTCGTAGTTGCCGACCTAGCCAGGCTTGCCAGATACGAGTATACTCGTAGTAGACTTATTTGATTGTAACGCGCTTAAAACGAGCTGGCGTCTCGAACTAACGTCGTGGATGCGTTGTGGCAACACCGAGACACCTTATATGGTGTATACATCAGCATGTTACCTGTAAGCATGGCACCAGCGAAGAAAACTATTTCGACTTCCCGATTTCAGAAAGTCACTAAAACATATCTCGCAAATTTGAGCACAACATAGGAATATCCCTTGGCAGTCAACGTGTTAAGATGAATACATTGCAGCTCAGTTGGTAAAAGGCGAGTCCCGGAAAGACTCCAGTCGTGGGTTCGAATCCCACCATAGGCTAGATATTTCTCGCCTGTACTGTGCCTTGCCATATGGGGATATTTGGGAGACCGGATTGATTGTATAACGCCTTCAATGGCCATGGCGTACTTTGATTGTTATATATGTTTTATTATTTATGTAGGGACAAACAAGTTGCCTGACATGCGGAGCTGAAGCCACTCAACCGAGCTTAGGGCAAACTAGTTGCTTGTGCACAGGATCGGGTCGTGACTTTCAACCGAGCGATCTGAGTTGTCCGTGTGCAACCGGCTACAACGCTGATGCCAATAGAGGCGGTGACTGTGTCAAGTAAGGATTCTACTATTTCATGCATTATACTATTGATGGTTTTATATGAACTCTGCAAGCAATATTTCTGTATTCACAACTGTGGACCAAAAAACATTTTAAGGGCCACAGAGCTATTTGAATATTCAGTATTAGGTATTTTTTACTTGACAGCATAACACAAGCCACAAAAGTTTTAATGAATATTTGGGCAATGAATTACACCAGTTTATATGACCCACTGCTCTGTATTCACTCATAAAGTGCAATCTATTAAAGTTGTGCTTTTTAAACACGATTGAAAAATTACTTTTCAATTTTTTCATAAGTTTGATTTTATCGGCCTATTTAAAAACGAATTTCGTGGATAATTTTGACTTGTGATTGTGTTGATCAAACTAGAATAAGGCTTCTGCAACTTTTGTTATAAGGTGACCTTTGATAAGGGGTTTAACAGAAAAATAGATATGTTTCACAAATAAACGGTACAGTTTTTTGGGATATTTTGTTTTTTTCTATTTCTTGTTTCTCCACTATGTTTTGCAATACACTTTGAGCGTAATATGTTCAAGAAGGAGTAATCTGAAACGTCAAAACGTCGCTGAAAACTTGAACTCCTAGCTATGAGTTTTTCTTCTCACAGGTTTGTGTATCCGCTCTGCACTGACGGAACAACCCGAGCACAAGACGGAGCTTGTTTGGATGACGCACAATGGGAAGAAAGATGCCGTCAGACATGTGCAACACCTGATGGTTATCAAGGTACCAAATATAATACACGACAAAACTTTGTGGATTGTTGGTATGGTCGTTTAATGTTTGACTTTCAAATAACTGCACTCATAATTCAAGACCCACGCTAGGGTTAGAAATATGCAATTTGAAGTAAATGACTTGACTTTAGACACGTAAGCATTTTTGGTAAAATCATTTTTGGTAAAGCAACATCAATTGGTAAAATCTTTCTGAATCTGTTAGAATGAACTCGTAACTGGGATCAGCCGTGAAGCGGTGATGCAGACTAGCGATTAAATAGGTCTGGCGTACTATGATTTGTGTAAACCGGATTTTAGAGAACTCCAATAACTTTCAAATAACTGCAAAATGCCACAGTTTAATTCATACATTTGTATCGCAATAACTTTGCCTTCAACAACGGCAAAGAAAACATACTCAAAATCAATCACTCATAAAAACAGTACCAGGCAACACTCTTGAACAAAGCTTAAGACTCAAATCGATTTTGATTGACAGGAGTCGACAAGTCGTTGGGAGTTTGCCTCTGTCAGGTTGACAACTTGGATGCGATCTGCAACTTGGAATGCAGAACTCAACAAAAATCCACAATGCAATTTATGTGTCCAGATCCACTTGTCAGCACACAACCGATTGTCCGGTAATTAAATGAAACTAGAATATTGCTATCGATTTTTGATCATGGTGTCATTTTAAAAAGGGACTAAATGTTTGTTTTTCTATCGAAAGATATAGTTGAACAACAAAACTCACCAATTGGATAAAGTATGATTATTCCTCATTTTTGTGTCAACATTCTCTTTACTTTTGTCCAGACCGTATGTAGGTTTGCCACTGTAATGGTTTTATTACCCATTGAAACTCTAAAGAAAAAAACAGACTCTTAAACAAAAACTATAATTTACCAGTGTAACATACGCCGACGGTTCGACCGTTGACTACCCGACTTCGGATTTATCCAACATCATAAACTCCCGGAACGCAATCTTTCCTGACCAATGTACTTCGGGTACATCCACCAGTCAGCCCATATACACGATCGAATCGTCAGAAGCCGGTTTTGTGGGAAGGTACAGTCCCAACCCTGACACATTGACGCAAGAACTCGATGCAAATTCACAGGTACAGTGCCAAGACTTTTTGAAGGTGTCAGAAATATCTTACATAAAATAAAACTTGTTGAACTGACGTCACGTTTCAAATTGAACCGGTTGTTATTTTTCAAATGAAACGGGTTAGACTTTGTGACGTCATGTGTCAAACTTAACCTATTGGCCCTTATGACGTCATGTTTCAAATCGAACCGTGACGTCATGGTTTATCTTGCTTGTGACGTATTGCTGTCGATAATTTTACAATTATCTAGATTATTGTATTCATTTGATAGAGCTTTTTGATTCTTTTATGCGTGAATTATTAGGGAATTGTGCTGGTGCAGGAATTGAAATTTTCGCCGTTGGTGTGTGTTTTTCGCCGTTGCCATCGTCAGTACAAGTGCTGAACGAAACTGCGTCCTGTCGCTATAAAAATGTTGTGGAAAATAATAACTAACATAACCTTTTGAAATTCAGAACACAACCACAACCAGTCGTCGACGTCGCAGTGTCAGTGGCCAATATGCAGCATCCCGATACAAGCAGAGCTACAACATTGAAGGTCACCATCAAGGTCGAAAGTTGATGGCCGTTACCCCTAGCAACAACAGTGGTATTCTGAATCCTGTAATCTGCCTGGCTCTCGGAGATCTCATGAGTTTTACGTAAGTTTACCTTGAATTGAGGGGTTTGATTTGATTGAAAAGTGTGAATTAAAGTGTCCCTTTTGGTTCTTATGTCATGCCACCAACCTTTAAATTCCTAATGATAAACATTTTTCTGTCCAGTTTGCCTTCCTGTAGACTTTTGCAGAAATTGTAGCATAAACTTAGTTAGGACGCCACAAAAAGGCTCCAGTTCCTTATAAATCATACCAGTGGTTAACAAACTTTTGTTTAGTTACACATTTCTTTTACAAATTTATGAAGTCTAGTGATTCCTAGGTACCATTTCAGAACTTTTTTGTTTGTTTAATTCTAATATTCTTGAAATATGGATGAGACAACAAGCCGAAATAATTAAACACCAGAATTTATTTTATACCTAATTTGCATTAGTGGTGTGTAATATATATATTTTTGTAATAAAGGGCCTTTTGTACAGACACCAGATTGGAAACTACTAAATATAGATAAACATGTTGTACACTAATCTGCGTCTCAAATTGGTTAAAATTCCACAATGGTGTATTTCCAGTTGTACCATCGAGCAGATTTGGCGAGGCATGGCTTTTCAGTATGTTACTCGCAACATACTGGAGTGCCATAATGTGGTTACACTAGCCAATACGGCCAATGTCTTGTCACCAACTGCACTGATGAAACCTTATAAGTTGAAACAGTGTGCATAGTCTCCGGTTTACTTGTCACGTAACAGCCCCATGCGTTTCTACAGTCAAAATTAATGAAATTATTCTCCAACAGAGTGGACAACCTGAACTACCCGATGTACGACGTCACTAACCTTTACAACACGAACGAGAACTTTGACTATGGAGGATTTCGTACACTTAGTGAGGATCAATCTCTGATCAACACACAAGCCTCCCTGTTTATTTATAAATTCACAGAGCCTGGTGCTTACAGTTTCATGCACAACACCAACAGTTTGAAGAAATTCTATGTGCGAGGTCAGTCCGTCTGAACGAAAAGATTAGTGTACAGTGTTGATTTTTACACCAAATAATTGTTGACTGCGTAATGTCTGTCACTTTATGTCTCATGAAGGATAAGAAGTCGTAGATACCATAAAAACGCCCTTCAGCGTGGACCGTTATTGCAAACTTTGTCTTATTTTTTGCCTTCTGCGATCAACCGTTCATGTTCTATACGCCTTATTTAATGCATTTATGTTCCTGGCATAGCTACCATTTATGCTTTATGTTTTGTGAACCCTAAGATATCAAAAACGTACGTTAACTCCAACTGTAGCTATATTAACGAAGTGTTTTCTGTTTAGCAAACAAAGTGTTGTTTTTATGTCAAAAACATTCCTAATTCCACGCTAGTTTGTAGCTCTACAAGGTAAATCACCAGCGCCGTATTAAGCTGTATAGGCCCGAGAAGTTACCCCCTCCCGTGTTTTTCCACCATCTAAAGCTAAAATTTTGACATTTTTGTTCTTGACTACCCTTTCGAACACTAATTTCGCATGTTAGCAGGGCAAGAACGTGCAAATTTAATGCTCGGTTCAGTTGTGCAACTGTTCGGCCGAGTACCGAGCATCAAAAACAGCGGTGCCATGTACCGAGTACTCGGGTTCTGGCTCTGCTCGGCCCATTCCTACTATACACTCCCACAAATCACTCAATAAACTCTCACATACAATTTGCATCCACCAGTAATGGAAGCGGGTGGCACCTGTACCGAAGTCGGTCCATTCTTCGCACAAACACCACGTGCTATGGTGCAGAGCGGATTCGCACTCCGTTCTGACATTCTCCTGGAACCCGACTGGCTTCTCATCGGACTCCTGATCGCAGCAGCTCTTCTGGTGGTCATTATCCTTATTGTGGCACTCATGCTCTTTAAGAAGTACGGGTGGAGCAAGATGTTGTATTTGATTCCCTATTACCGCGTCTTGGCAAAAAGTTTCTCGTTTGACGATTATTCGTCCAAGGTTAGATTCTGTTTTTGTGACATATGTTGGTTCTGACTTGAAATCATGCTTTTGCTGTTTGAGATAGAATATTGCATGTGAAGCTTATTGCATAGCCTAATTGTTGCTGTTCAACATTATTCAGCATTGTTTCAATTATTGCTCATTTTTCTACTTCAGCATATTTCTTAGTTTGTTTAACGATTTAAAATATTTGTATCGGGGTGAATTATTCATACTGTAGTAAAATGGACAGACTGTACGTAAACGGTTATAATTGCAAAACAAGTTACTTGCTACTTTTTTGTTGTCAATATCATCATAAACGTTTGAAATTTCTGTTGTAACACCACCTTTAAGCCTAAATACTGGGTAAATCGCTTGAGGTACCAATACGTCTGTTTAAAAGCGTTCATCATTTTGAATTTACAATTTCATTTTTTTAAGCTATTCTGCTTGCCTATTCACTATCAGCACTAATTGACGATTTTGTGCTTAGGGGTCGACAGTTCATTCAGTGAAGAAGTTTCATCGCAACATGGATGCCCAGGGTCGAATGGTGGCTGATGGAGAAGTTGCTGTTGCTGCTGAAACTGACTCGGTCACTGCTAGAGACGAATTCTGGGACTACGAGAGACAGGTCAAGCAGTTTAGCATTTATATTTTGGTGAAAAACTGTAGCCACTATGCAAAAGAAAACATGCTGGGCGAAATAACATTAAAGTAAAACTTGACCAAGACAGAATTTTTTACTTGAAGATTTCGCCAAAAGATTGTTGGTTAATATATATAACAAAGTTTGTGAGCTGACTCCAATTTACGTTTGGGTCTCGCTGAGGCAATTTAACACATCTTTGTCATAACCAATCCCTCGTAAGTATTCAGGATTTGATATGACCTCTATAAAAGTCCAAATGGATTCTTTGAAACCTAAATCCTAAAATTTGGGGGCACGATTATTAGTTGAAGCTGAAATACATCATATATGTGATCTTAGGCTATTAGCAACATTTTGATGGCACATAAAGTTTTAATACAAGAATCCCAATAGTCATATACTTTGCATTTTTTTAACGCAGGTCGATTTGGAGTCGTTCAGCAGTCAGGAGTTTTACAACATTCTGACTAAACAATCGCAAGGAGTGACTTCAACCATCGGAATGCAGAAGGAAGAAGTGAAAGCACTTTACCAGAAGGTTGCCCAGCAAACTCAATCACTCAAAGGTGCCTATACGTTTATGCTAACAAAAATATTATAATCCAGGCTTATTAGAGGCGTTTTTTCCGAATCAAGCCGTTTTCCGAAGCTATACGGCAAAGGCTTTATTCGTTTTTTTGTAGACCTTTGGGCTGCCAAATTGAATCTCAAGGGCAGAGCGTCCTTGGCAACGGAGGAGGAGCTTGCGGAGTATGAGAGGAAGAAAGAAGAGCTGGATATTGAGTTAGAAAGACGAAGACTCCTCGGCGAAAAGTTTTCGGTATATTGTCCTTTAAATTGCAAGGAGTTAATTCGTGTCTTAAACTAACGATTACAAAAACTGATACTAAAAACACATACTGTGTATATTTGGTGATTAGAGACTGCTTGAACCCATAATTCCAAACATTTACCGACCGCGGGGATTTCTACAAGCCGTATTTAAATACGTCTTTGGCCGTTTAAGCCTAACGCTATAGTTTTTACAGTTTGCAAAATGCCATTTTTTTGTTTTAGACTTCTGTGCTTTGTGTATAAATTGAACATTATATTCGTTTCTTCAGACTGTGCTGCAACAACAACGATTAATCGTGGGAGAAGACGCGATTGAACGGCAGCGTCACCACGTGGTATTCACCGCCTCGTTCAAGGCTGCTCAGAGACTACTGGACAAAGCACTCGTTTCCCTAAAAGACGGTATATTAAATAAATAAATATATATATCTATAAATACTTTTATATGTAGTTAAGGAATGAGCCAATTCGAAGGTTATTCCATTTGACTGGGCTTCTAATGTGTTGTGTAGCAACAGACTAGTCGCTGTACATTGATTGTAGAAAATTGAATTATGTCAATTTTTTTAATGTATTTTTTTAAAAGGTGTTTGTTTGCATGGCAAAGTTATTAACCTTCATACAGGCTTGAGCAGACCATAAAGACACTTTTTAGAGAAAGTCGTCACAATTCTCTGCAAGACAACAACTCTAGATATTTGGAATGATGTCTTAAAAGCACATACATTTTATGTGTTTGGTTTGCAGGACTTATGACAGTGGAAGAAATTCAAGTTGAAATCGCCGGTAGAGTTGGGGCTCTCATCAACAAAATGTCGGCTACTGTGAACAATGAATGTAGAAGACTTGGAACTTGGGGTGTAGTGGGATCTGGAACCGGAGCCAATCTTGTTTACCCGGGTAATTACCTATATATGGCTGTCACGAAAAAACATTATCACAATGAGCTTGGGACTAACGATCGCGGACCCGATATGTGTAAAAATACTTGATTTAAAAACATATTGAAATAATAAAGACCCCTACTATTTTGCCTGGAACGCGGTTGCCCCAAATCAGCCTTTTGCTTAAAATCGTCTCAATGTGGTTCTCAAGTCTGATTTTTTATTTGGCTTTTATAGGTAGTTCTCAAAAAGAGTGTTGTCACTATCCTGCTTTGCAAACTGCAAGGCGTCAACTTGTACAGTTTCCCCCTATCATTCGTATAACACGATGCACAAAAGTTTAGGTTCTACCTTTCATGTGTTGTTGAAGGTGAAAATCGAGGTATTTTTGTGTGATTAGGAACCAAGACGCCTCTCGGGCGGGAAGATGTTTTCGCCAACGACGGTTCACTGAAAGCGACGGACTTATGCAAAATGGATCCGACCACCGGATTGGCTATTCCCAACCCTGGAACCGAAATGCTACTGGCCAATGGTCACGTGATGCCAATTCGCTCTAGCGACCACTTTGTACATCCACAAACAGGTCAGTAAAAAAGACTTTCTTTGTGCTGTACAACGCGTTTTAAAGCGTTTTCTTTGCCGTATGGAACAAATAATCATGAAATTCAGAAATTATTGTGCTAATTAACTGTTTTTTGCGTCTACCACCACTTTGTCGTCCCAACACATTTTCTCACATAATTTTCTTATTTTTCAGGTCTGGTACTTCCCCTTCAGGGCAACCTCAGCTACGACCCAATTACGTCACGTGTCGTCGTCACGGCTGACTGCGCAACGGGCGAGGTTTCGAAAACCGACGAACCTCTGATTCCTTACCTACCTTACCCAACCGACCCCCGCACAGGAGCGCCAGTTAACGCTAACCTTCAGACCCTGGAACGCCGTGCCGATCTTCGTTTCGGTGCCCCTATGTTTGACCCGACCACCGGTCTCACTGTTCCGATTTGCGCAATGACTATTCACCCTGTCACAGGCGCTGTTCATCCACTTGGTAAGTGTTGGGCACTGATTTTCAAACTTAAGGCCCTAAAATAATTTCAGTAGGCCACAGAGTTATTTGAGGTATTGTTCGTGGTATTGTAAGATAAACATGCTGTTATGCTCGCTCGTGGTAGATTTTCAAAATATGGCTGCATGGTATGAGCTGCATACCGAGTTTGATCAAGATTTTGGGCCATGGAACAAAGGAGTTTGGGGACAACTGTTCTTGAGCAATATCTATTTGTCATTTTACTCTTTGGCCTAGAGACCATAAACACGGACAGTAATAATGCACAGGCAGCTATCCCATCAACGCAAAAAAGTTTCTTCATTTTAAGCTTGTTGTAACGCATACAGGCAAATAGAGCGATAAGCTTGCCATACCTTTTATTGGAAAAGTTGCTATTGAACATATTTAACCATGTTATCTTTTGGAAATCGTTCATGAGTAAGAATCAAATTCCAACTCGATTAATCTCGCCTGGATCTATCTCTTTTACGAGGCCCTTATGTTTAGTCCAAAGAAATTCGCAGTCATTTAACGGAAAACAAACATGCATAATGCAATGGTTCTTGCACGCAGGTGGTTCTTATAAGAGTCCAGTCACCAAACTACCAACTGCTATTGAACTTGGATCAATGATGCTTGAACCTGACACTGAACGACCTGTTCCTATTCTTGGCGTCGCAATCAACAACAAAGGAAAAGTTGTACCGGTCTGTATTTTGTTTGTGATCTTTTGTTGTTTGTTCCGAGGGTAAAGAAATAGTGTGAAACTTCATTAACTAATTTATTGTTACGCTTTCATATTATTTAAACCAATGAATTTTGTATGTATCAAAGTATTTTCATTTTTTAAACTATGTACCCACACCTTAAACAAAAGAATAATGTTAAAATATCTTTTGTTTTAGTTTTCCAAGAAATGTTTGATAATGAATGTTAAACTTCATATACGCGCTAAAAACGGCGCATACGTATTGAACTAACCCTTAATTTTATGCCTAATATTCAAGGTTTATTGAAATGCATTCAATTTAACCCCAAGTCCGGACAAAACTTTCAAATGTTATTTAAAGCAATTTTTCCTGCAGCAAAGCCTTACCGTCAAGCACCAATATTCTATGTAGCAAACATGTCTAAACTCAGTCAGCAAGCCAAAGCAACTTCAATCTAAGTAACCTAGCCTCTACAATATCATCCAAGCTAACAATTTCCACATTTGCAGGTCGGCGGAACCATGACGCCTCCAGACGCCGTTAACTCGCGAATGCAGGTTCCAATCGTCCCCGGTGACACATTTGTGGAGCCTCTGGGAGGTCGCGGAGTTCGTGTGAGTTCCTGCAGGATTTTGTTGGATCCAAGCCACCGGGATGAAGAGAGCGTCCTCCCATCCGCCGGAGGATACCAGGCGTTCCTGGATGCAAGTGTGTTGGCTTGCGAAGTCCGTGCTCTGGATGCTCTTCGGGAGCTGAGAGATGCAGTATCAGGTGGGGAAGAATTTTTTAGGTTGTTTTGAGGAGTGGTTGCATGTAGTAAACATGACATTGAATTCAAGAGACATTTGACTCCATTTTGTTTTATCGTTCGGCATAATATGCATTAACAAATTCACTTTAGATTATACAAGTACGTAATATTTTATGCTACATAGTTGCACTGCAAATTCTTGCCCTCTGTTAGAAGGGTATTTACCAAGATCACAAGAAATATATTACTCTTCATTAGCAATTTTGGGGGAATGATCATTTGTTTTAATTAAGTTTGTCTCTCTGTGATTGCAATTTGATCAAGTTTATTGCACTCTCAATGCTTCACTTTGTCGTTTGCCTAAACATTTTCACGTGTCATGGTTGAGCAATAGAAAAGCGTAAAGGTACATAAAGTACATAGCTGTGTATTTTATCAACTTCACAGGTCATATTTCCAGAGCTAAAGTGTGTATTTTTAAACCACATGTTCAAATTAAAGAAATTTTCTGTTTTTGGAACCCTCAAGTTATCGAAATTCCTGACCGATTGGAAACTCTAGTCTTTAACGTTTAGGAGATTTCTTTTAACCAACCTTCGGTCTAACAAAATATTTTCATAAAAAACGTTACAGGACCAGATGCAATGGCTCAAGGAGTTTCCTTCA